>NC_080790.1:7431467-8765038 GCF_028018385.1 Neofelis nebulosa
AGACACCGTCCCCTCTGAGTGAGGGAGGTTCGTTCCCAAAGGCCCCTCACCACTCAGAAGTTTAGTGGGTTCCAGGACTGTCCTGAGCTGGCCCTGCAGGCAGCCTGCCGCTCCCCAGCACATCTCGCTGAGCTCAGGGGACAAAGTGGCCAACAAGCAGAGCTGATAAGATGCCACGAGCCAAGTGCTGGACAGGGCTGCACAGGTCCAATGGAGATGACAGTGCTACAAAGTAGTGACAGTATTCACACTTCCTCCTCAGCTCTCAGTGCCCAGTTCTGATGGCAGCCTCTGGGGAGCTTTCCCCCCCTTTTCTGGACTCTCGTAAGACTAGAGTTTCTGTCCAGGAGCCTGGGTGGCTCAGTCGGTGAAGCGTCCAACTTCGGCTCAGGTCATGATCTCGTGGTTTGTGGGTTTGTGGCCCGTGTCAGGCTCTGGGCCGACGGCTCGGAGCCCGGAGCCCGCTTCCGATTCTGTGTCTCCCTCTCTCTCTGCCCCTCCCCCACTCGTGCCCTGTCTCTCTCTCTCTCTCTCAAAAATAAACATTAAAAAAAAAAGGCTAGAGGTTCTGTCCTCAAGGCTAAAACCTGTCATATTTTACTGAATTTTATTGCGAGTCTAATCTACCTGCTGAAATGTAAGCTCCCCCTTGACCGGGATCAGATCACATCCACCTACCCCCCTGTCCATCCACCCATCCACCCCTCCATCTACCACCCACCCCTCACCCATCCATCCATTTAGCCACCACCCAGCACCATTTAATGGAGTCCGTTGCGTTGGGGCAGAAACCCAGAGGTGAGTCATTCTGGTTTCTGTCCCCAGAGAGCTCACAGTCCTCTAGGTAAGACGCGGAAGCACACGAGGAACGTTTTGAGCAGCAAACAGGATAGAAGATAGATGGTCGGGGAGCGCGGTGCAGTGAGTGGCCGATGGCGCCACTGGAAAAGTCTCCTGGGGGGACATCTGAACTGAAGGCGAGGAGAAGGTTTTCCAGGCCCCGAAGAGGACGGCAGCGTGCGCAGAACAAGGATGCCGACATACGCCCCAGGCTGCAGGTGCCAGAGGGTGGGATGTGAGGGCCCCAGCGGAGCGGAGAGGGTGTTGCCGGGGAGGTAGCCTGGTGTCTTCCCTAAGGGCCAGCCCTGAGGGCTCCCCGGGGCGGGAGTAGGGAAGCGGCCACACCCGCTCCAGGACTCACCTGGATCCTGGGGAGGGATGTGGGGAGGCTGCGGGTCTTTGCCCTTCTCCCCCTTTCCTGAACTTCCCTTTCATGCCCACTCTCCACCGCCTCTCCTGGCTGAATTAACTGCCCGGCCTTCTTTCAGGGACCTGTCATTGTAACCACACCCCTGTGTCCGCCTGTTTGTCCCCCGTCCATAGACGGTGGGTTCCCTGGGGACAGGGGTGACAACCCCTCCCTGTGGCTTGTCTGTGTCCCTAAAGCCTAGCATCCTGCAAGGCTCAGGTGACTCCCTCAGTGGTTGTTAAATGTGAGGGGTGGGGGGCGGAATTTATGCTCAGGTCAGACCGCTCTGGCGGAAGGGACCGGAGGGGTGAGGCTGGGGCAGGAGTTCAGTTAGGAGACACTGACCAGCAGAGAGAAGGGAGCATGTCGAGAAATAGGTGGGCTTTGGGGCACCTGGACGGCTGTCCAGTTAAGCGTCCGATGTCGGCTCGGGTCATGATCTTGGGGCTCGTGAGTTCGAGCCCCCACGTCGGGCTCTGTGCCGACAGCTCGGAGCCTGGAGCCCGCTTCGGATTCTGTGCCTCCCTCTCTCTCTCTGCCCCTCCCCCACTTGTACTCTCCCTCCCTCTCAAAAATAAATAAACATTTAAAAAGATTAAAAAAAGAAAGATGGTCTACGGCCATACCACTCTGAACGTGCCCGATCTCGTCTGATCTCGGAAGCTAAGCAGGGTCGGGCCTGGTGAGTACTTGGATGGGAGAAAGATGGTCTTTGAGAGGCAAAGGCTGTGAGGTCTCCACAGGAAAGGCGAGGAGGTGGGCAGTCCTGTCTCTCCCAGTGTCCAGTCCGAGGGCGCGCGTGCAGAGGCAGCGGGCAAAAGAGCGGCCCTCTTTCCCGCCAAGAGGTCTCGTAGGCCTTGGATTCCTGACCGGCCACTTAGCTAGCCTGGCTGAGGCAGGCCGACCCCCTGCAGCCCTGTGTTGCTGGAAGACATTCTACCTTTCTGAACTTTAATTTCCTCATTTGTGAAATGAGGACCAAGTTAAGACAAGAGATAACACGCCCGTCTCAGCGTCCGGCACTTTTATTTCGCATGTAGAAGAAAACCTGAGTTGTTTCCTACCCCAGGGAGCCGGGGCCCCTTGAAGGGTAGCTGTTTGGGGCCCAGAAATACCAGAACAGGCTTACATCGTATTCTCGTATCGCCGGCTGCCTTTGACAATGGCAGGGACTGTGCGAAACAGCAAAGAAGCCTTTCAAAGGGACGGCCACGGGCCAACTTGTGACAGCGTGAACATTAAAATAATAGAAACACGAATTCCATTCCTGCCCAAGAGGGAGTAACAAGAACCGAATACCCCCTCACATCTGAAAGAGCGAGGGCACGATGCCAGCTTTTCCAAGGAACTGGACCTTAGGCCATGAAAGACGGTCACCCTGAGAGACAGGAAATCAGTGGGGTGAACCCTACAATCGCCCCCGTTTGCTGCCTTGAGGAAATGTCCACGCTGCCGTGGAGGGAGGGGACACCAGGCAGGATCCAGAGGAGTCCCTGGTTGAGACGGCACTGACGGTCCAGGGACACTAAGGCGGTGAGACATCACAGGACAGAGCGCCGGAGAAGAGAGGACCGTACAGAGAATCCTGGAGACCCGCCAAGGTGCCCCTGAGCAATCCGCGCGTGCACAAACCTCGGGGGCGTCAACACCCTGAAGCCAAAGGGAGCCTTGTCACACACGGGCAGGGGTCCGTTTTCTGGGCCGAGGGGCCATCGCTCCTATCGGCTTCTCGAAGAGTGACTTGACACGGTTAGACGTCTTCTGAGAACGAGGCTGGTCGGAGGAGGCACAAGGGGTACACGCAGGGGGACAGGACACTGGCCGGGCCAGCCCTGTGCCCACCGGGCTCCATGTTCAAATCCAGGGAGATGGCTGTGCGTGCAAATCCGGGCACTTTGTGTCACAAAGTGCCCAGGCAGTGTCGCTGTGGGATACCGAAGTACCGCAGAGGGGGTGGCGTGATCCCGCCCCCCAAAAAAGACCCTAAGACGTTGGCCTTGGCAGCGGCTGGGACCCTTGAGGCAACCGTGTTTTCTCACAAGGCCCGGAGCCTTGTGGTTGGCCTCAAGGGGGCACGATGGAGCATGGGGTCCCCAGGCCTGTGAGTACGCGGCCGGGGGACCTCTCAAACATAACACAGGGAATACCAGAAAGATGCAGAATTCCTGCTGGTAGACGGAGGGGGGGCTTGAGGCCATGGGTCCTCGCTGGTAGCCTCAGGGGCATCCCCGAGGAAGAGCTGTGCCCTCTTGGTAGACCAGACCCCAGACCCCAGACCCCAGACCCCAGACCCGACTGGCCTCCTGTGGAGCACAGACCAGCCCCTCCACCTACACTGAGGGGCCCGACAGGGTCCCCCTTCCTCACGACCAGGCCCCCACTTCTTACCTATATATATGGGCTTTGCAGTGACAGAGCACGCAGCCAGCCTTCTGTCATTTAAGCCTCCCGGTAACCGTGGGCGGCAGGCTGGACAGACCTGTGCCCGCTGGAAAAATGACGCTAAGATGCCGGGATCATTGGAAAGTGAGGCCAAGACCGGAGTCCGGGCCTCCTCCCTCCACGAGGCGCTCTCCCAGCTCTCGCTGCGGAGAGAAGCCGATCGGCCTCCAGGCGGAGCCTGGCTACTTCCAACCCCACGTTTTCCGAGGACGCGTGAGCAGCGGGGCCCGCAGAGTCCAGACCCCAACGGCTCCCTGCACCTGCTCGCCCGGCACTTGGCTCGCTCCTATCACGTGTGCATTTTATACCTCCGGGGCCCACCTAGCACAGACCCTGGCGGGAGCAAACCCTCTTCAGGGACTTATACAAATTACACACACACACACACACACACACACACACACACGCCATGGTTCTGTGCTTCACTCGCGTAAGGTGCCACCAAGGTCGTATTTTTATTTTCCACTCAGATTCTCTCCTGCCAGATTAGTAGGAACCTCAGCCTTTCCCTCTGTACTTTCTCCGCTTTCCCTACAAACTGTCCGGAGCCTCTTGGGGCTCAGCCAGCCCACGTTGGGATCGGCCCAGCTGCAGCTCCCCAGGGATCGAGCCACGAAAGCCAAAGCGACGCTGCCACGGGTGATTCTCGCTGCCAAGTGGTGTCACTGCTGACAGCTGGCCACAGGCCCCTGACACTGGTGGAAGTCAGGGTCTGGGAAGGGCAGCCCCGTGCCCTTAGCACTACACGAAACCACGCACTCCTTCAGTCTCCTGTGTAGCCACACCCCCCAGACATCCGCTACACGGGGCGTCCGTCAGGACTTACACTGAGTGTCGCCTTTCCTTCCCCGTGTCCACACCCCACAGAAAAAGCAGCTTTTCCTTTCCAGCTCTGGAAACTGAAGATTTCAGCACGCCAGAACATAGAGCCCTGGCCACCTGTCAAGGTGGGATTTGTCCCCAGGGGGTCCAGATGTCACCACACCAAAGGTCTGATTTCATGTTGCCTCCTTCCTGAGCCTCAGACGTGTTTTATCCTCCCGATGACACCCAAGAAGGCCTTTCTTCTGCCTAATTATCGCCAGAAAAACCTCCACCCACGTGGATTAGACCTTCAGTGTGGCGTCGGCTACACCTCTCCCACGGCCTTTACCTTCTCCAGGGTGAATACATGTTTCTGGGTGTGCCGGCCCCTGGAGACAGCGCGTCGTGCCGAACAGAGACCAGAGCTGGCTCACGCACGAACCTGGCATCCGTGGAGGGCCAGTCTCCAAGTGGCAGGGGCTCGGAAGACGCAGCCCCGGGCAGCGTTCAGCAGGGCCTCCAGGGGGGCACAGCCCACGAAAGGCAGCCCGGTGTGAAATGGCTTGAGACTCTGGACCACAAGGGGCACCTGGGTGGCTCAGTTGGTCGGTTCAGCGTCCGACTTCGGCTCAGGACAACTCAGGATGATCTCGCGGTCCGTGAGTTCGAGCCCCACGTCGGGCTCTGTGCTGACAGCGCGGAGCCTGGAGCCTGCTTCCGATTCTGTGCCTTCCTCTCTCTCTGACCCTCCCCCCGTTCATGCTCTGTCTCTCTCTGTCTCAAAAATAAATAAGCATTAAAAAAAAATTTTTTTAAAGTCAACATTAAAAACTTAAAAAAAAAGAAGACACTTTTCTGAATCCAAGAAATTAAAAAAAAAAATAAAAGACCTGGGAACAACTGCTTCGCTTTGGTTACAGGCATTCACCTTGACTTCCACACAGACTGTAGTAACGACATGAGGAGTTTTATTTTCTTAACACTTTCGTGTCCTTAAGGGTTGTGTGAGGTTTCCCCTGGACGAGGCAGGGGTATCATCTTTCTCTCGGAAACCGGCTGAACGTTTTCTGCTTTAACAAAATAACGACATAAACTTGTAAACACTTTACATCATTGAATTCAAGGCCTTGTCCTTGAATAACATTTTAACTTCTCTTAAAAGGAGTGTTTCATATTATTAAAACAGTAATGGCTGTCATCTCTGATCAAAAGAGAGGATTGGGGCTTGGATGGGGCAGAGCTGTCACTGTCAAGGTCCTGGTCCATCCCTCAGGGGCGGCTGTGGGAAGGCTCCGTCGGGCCGTCCTCTGGCTCAGCGGGAAGAACCTCCCAGCCATGGAACAGCCCATCAAAGGCTCTCTTGTCGAGTAATAAAAGTTCATGGCAACATCCGCCTGCCGATGACGGCAGCAGGCCCGTGGGTCTGGGGACGGTGCCAACGGGCCCTTCGTCAGCTCCCGAGATGCTCTTGCACCTTGCAGGCGACGCCAGGGAGGTGGTAAATGCAGCAAGCTGAGACCCATCCTGGTTTCGGCCAAAGCTGACGTCGCCCCCACGTGCCCCTTTGTTCTGACGCCCTTCTACCTTCTACCCGGTGGGAAGAGAGTAAAACAGTCCCGTCAGGCCGTGGTCTGCCGAGGGCGGGTGTCCCTCAAGACCTCCTACAGGTGCACAGGGGCGCCCACCCTCAGCAGGCGGGGGGGCAGCCCTGTGCCCCAGCGGGTGGCGGAACAGCAGGGATCACGGAAGCCTGGAATTGTCTAATTCCAGACTGTCAGGGCCAGAATGCCCGGAAGAGCCCCCAGGACCCACTTTCTGGAGAGGGAAACTGAGGCCCACAAGGGGAAAGTGGCTGCAAGGGAGTGCAAGAGGGAGGATCAGAACCGGGGGCTCCAGCTCCCGGCCCTGTGCTCCCCTCTGTCACCCAGGCCCAGCACCAGGAAGGAAGGTCTGAAGCTTAGACTCAATCCCTCCTACCCCAAGGGAGGCTGGGGCCCCGGGGGCCTGGGTCTCACCTGGGAGCTGGTTAGAAATGCAGACTCTAGGCCCTGCCCCGGGACCCACAGAGGGCAGCCGGAGCCGGTGAGCCGGTGAGCTGTCCCCAGCCCAGACAGAGAGAGGGCCATCGGAGAGGGGAAGGACCTTGTAGGCAAGCCCTCCCCGGGGACTGAGAGGAGCCTCGGGGAGATCTCCCGCCCACGCACCTGTGGGGCAGCCCCGGGGTCTCTCTTCAGGCCATGGTCGGCACGACGGACCCCTGGAGCCAGCTTGCTGGAAGCCGGGTCTTTTGAAAGAGCCGGGAGTAACTGCGTGTTGGAGGGGGCTCGGCTCCAGCCAGAGCCTGGACAGGGGGAGGTGAGGCGCCACCCCAGTCGGGTCAGGTGGGACCGGTGGCAGAGGAGGGGCGGGGGCGGGGGGCCTGCCAGGCCTCAGCGACAGTATTCCTGCTCGATGCTGGCCATCAGCGCCTCCTCTGAGTAGTCATACGAGACGGCGGGGATGTCCGACTGCCCGTCTGGCCTCCCGTGGCTGCCGTCTGGGGTTCTGTGGGCCGGAGACACGGACAGGGTGTCAGGAGGTAAGATGTCACCTTCAAACTCGTCATCTCTACAATGGCCCCTTCGTGGACTCCTGATCCGTCCTCAGACCCAAACTGAAAACCTTTGTGGGATACCTTCTTAATCTTTTACACGAGCAGGCCTCTGCCTACTGCTCTGGCTTCGTTGCCCATGACATTATCCGCTAAGACCTCACTTCCCCCTACTTACCCAGGTGAGGAAGCCAGCGGCTGGGAAGTTTAAGGGTCAGGGCCCTCAGGGTAGAAGGGCCAGGGTTCAGATCCCAGCTCTGTCACTTACTAGCTCTGCGACCCTGGCCGAGGCATTTGCAGCTCTGAGCATCAAATGTTTTCCCTCTAAAACGGAGCTATGTTCAGGGGCGCCTGGGTGGCTCCGTCGGTTCAGCGTCAGACTTCAGCTCGGGTCACGATGTCACAGTCCGTGAGTTCGAGCCCCGCGTGGGGCTCTGTGCCGACAGCTCGGAGCCTGGAGCCTGCTTCGGATTCTGTGTCTCCCTCTCTCTCTGCCCCTCCCCAGCTGGCTCTCTGTCTCTCTCTCTCTCTCTCTCTCAAAAAATAAATAAAAAATACAATACAACAAAATAAAATGGAGCTGTGTCCGTAGGCATAAATAATATCATGTGCAGACAGCGTGTGACACTGAATCGTACACGCTGCACAGCCCCTCGCGAATGTGACTGCAGACATCCGTTTGCCTGACTGACGCGCTGGGCCCGCGCCCTCGGGGGTCACACAGGAGGTGCGGCATTCGGACAGGACTGGACGCGGGAGAAGCGACCACAGTCAGACCCTTGTTCCTGCTACCCAGCCTTCAGAAAGTGCTTCCCTCCGGCCTACCCCTGATGGTTCACCCCCTGACTTTCTGGACTTTGTAGGGACTTTGGGGTGGTGTTCGTTGTACCCCAAACTTCCCTTTCTTTCCGGCCGCTCCCCGGTCGTGTCGCGGGGACCTCCCACCTGCCTGCCGGAGGCTCGCTGCTGTGCTGGAGAGGGAACCCGCACTGCCCTGCCGGTCGGAGGGCTGGGCTGGCTCCCCGCTTCCAGGTCCGTTTCCCCACCTGTGAACACAGGTGGCCGGGCTGGGGGCTCTTCAGTGGCAGGTGCAGACCGGAGCCACCGGGATCGCCAGGCTTCCCCTCCTAGGGCCTCAGCTTCTGTGGCCCAATCCCCAGAGACCTCAGGGGAGGCCGGCCGGCCGTGTCCACAAAGCCAGCCTGACCGGCCCAGCCCTGATGCTTCTACACGTCTCCGCCCTCGTCCCTCAGAAGGACGCAGATGTCATCAAGGATGATCAGGTTTCGGGGGTCAAAGGTTTTCACGTTTGGTCAAGGCCCCCGTGGCCCAGGTTTACATCAAACAGGCCTTTCCAAGAAGCATCTGTGAGACGCCTACTATGGGCCCAGTGCTGTGAGGGACCGGGGATGAGTCAGAGACCCATCCTGCCTTCCTGAGGCTGGGCGAGGGTATAAGCCCACCTGTCCTATGTAGCTGCTACGTTACAGGTCACAAGTGTGGAGGCTGGGTGGCAATCAAGGAGGGAGAGACACCAGCTTGATGAGGACAGAGGGGAGGGAGAGATTCGGGGGGGGGGGGATATATTTTAACCGGGCTTTGAAGGATTTTGCTCATCAACATTTTATTACAAAGACTTCCAAGCATAGAGAAAGGTTGAAATTGTAGATTCAACGATTAAGTAAATACATTTTTTTTTTTTTTGCTGTATTTATCACAACATCCACTTCATCTGATTTCTGCAGGTATTTCAAAGCAAACTGCAGATGTTAGGATATTTCTCCCAGAAATGCCACTCTGACAGGTTCTGACAGCAGAGCTGGGGGTGGGGGAGGAGGCAGGGAAGGAAGTGTGGCCACCGCCTGCCCCAGAGAGCTGCATGGGGGGGGAGGGAGTGGGGAGAAGGGCCACAGAGGGCCCAGAGGCAACGGGAGCCACAGCAGGTGTGGGGCAGGAGACCTGCTGCTCACTCCCCGAGGGGGTTCTCCTCAAAGGCCCCGGAGCCCAAGTTTGGGGACCAGAGGCAGGCTGCCGCCTGTCCTGACCTTGGGGAGGGTCAGCGCCCCCCCAGAGCTTGCCTCTGTGACCCTGTCCTCCTTCCCGAGAGGCACCGGGGCAGGCCGACAGAGCCTGACAGGGCCAGCGAGTAAGTAGACTCCTGGGGAAGGTGGGGATGCCTGAGGGGCGTCCTGGAGTGCGGCCTCTTCTCTCGAAAAGAAGAAATAACGAATTCATTCGTGGCAGAATTTAACCCTTCTAAGTTGAAGGGAAACTGGAGAAAGTCACGCTAATTCTCTTTAAAATCAGTGGAAATATTCATCCAGGACTGAGCTGTGGGCGGTTCGTTCCTGGGGACCCATAGGCAGGCCTGTCCCCATGCCCCCAGGTCCCCAGGTCCAAAGGAAAGAGCCACATGCTCGGGCGCCCCCCGGGGCAGGCGTTACAGTGGGACATGGTGTCCCGCCCCAGCTCACGAGACCACACCCGGCTGCCAAGCACGAAGCCCACTTCCTCCAGGCAGGCAGAGCCGTGAGAAGGGTTTGAAGGAGGCCCAGGGCTCTCTGTGATGCTGATAAGGCTCTGGGCCTTGACTGCTGGTGCAGGGGTGGGGGTGGGGGTATGTGCTCTCACCGCTTCACCCTCTACGCCAAGTCGGGGTCCCAGCAGGCACTTAGTGCCCTCTCTACAACCCAGACCTTCCCGCCCTCCATGCCCTCACTGCCCTGTGCCCAGATGCCACCTGCCTGCACACGGCGTCCTCGGCTAGAGAGGCTGCTCTGACGGCCCCCTCCCCTCGGTGAACTCCCACGTGCCTTCAAACCATTGTCGTCGTCCCCAACTCCTCCGTGAGGCCTCAGGCTGCTCCTGTCCCCTCTCTGACCTCCCCTAAGCCCACTGCCTGCACTTTTTTTTTTTTTAAAGAATTTTTTTTTTAACGTTTATTTATTTTTGAGACAGAGAGAGACAGAGCATGAACGGGGGAGGGTCAGAGAGAGGGAGACACAGAATCTGAAACAGGCTCCAGGCTCTGAGCTGTCAGCACGGAGCCTGACGCGGGGCTCGAACTCACAGATCGCAAGAACGTGACCTGAGTTGAAGTCGGACGCTTAACCGACTGAGCCACCCAGGCGCCCCCCACTGCCTGCACTTCTGAAGAGACCAAGCTCCTCCGGGAAGGACCCTTGCAAACGTGTGTCAGATAAGGGGCCCCTGGGTGGCTCAGTCCGTTAAGCAGCTGACTTCAGCTCAGGTCATGATCTCGCGGTCTGTGAGTCTGAGCCCCATGTCGGGCTCCGTGCTGACATCTCGGAGCCTGGAGCCTGCTTCGGATCCCGTGTCTCCCTCTCTCTCTCCTCCTCCCCTGCTCAGTCTCTGTCTCTCAAAAATAAATAAACGTTAAAAAAAAATTTTTTTTTTTTAATGTGTGTTAAGTAAGGGAAACCAGCAGGGTTCTTGCCCTGAAACCATTTGGAATCAGTAAGAAAAACAGCTGTTAAGCCCAAAGTTTGACACTTGTCCCCACCCATGGTCCTGGATACCACAGTCACCCACATGCCAGTGACAGGGCGGATCACGGTCATCAGACTGGAGGTGAGGAAGCCAGGAGGGCAGGGTCGGGGGGGGAACAGAACAGGGGCCCAAAGTCATTGCCTCCTGCTGGGCTGCTGGTCACTCGGCCCAGAGCCAGGCGGGATGGCCTGGAACAGAGAAGGCCTGGGGTCCTCAGCTAACCCTACAAGGGTTTTAAAAGCACTTTCCCGAGAAAATTGTAATGCCATCACAGGAGACCCATCTGTCACCCCTTCAGGCTATAAACTCCTGAAGGCTGAGGCCGCGTCTCTTCCACAAATGCGCCCCTGCACACAGTTTCAGAGCGAACGAGCGAGGTGGGGAATGCCCTGGATGACCTGGGTCAGGCTGGCCTTTCTCAGGAGGAAGATCAACAACGCAGCTGGGAGGCATAGGGCTTCTGAGCTCCTGTGGCTGGGGCCCCCCTGTAAGGACAGGGCCGCATCTGGACGGCGACCTGTGAGCCACAAGGGCTCTGCGGGCAGCTGGCTGACACAAGAACCTGTGGCTTTGGGGACATCGGCGGGGCGGGGGGGGGAGGGGGGGGCTCAGTCGTTTAAGTGTCTGACTCTTAAGTGTCAGGCCATGATCTCTCAGTTCACAGGATCGAGACCCGCACGGGGCTCTGTGATGACGGTGTGGAGCCTGCTTGGGACTCTCTCTCTCCCTCCCTCAAAGTAAATGGCAGAGGCAACGAGCTGGCCCCAACCTAGCACTTACCCATAGACACTGCTGCTCCCTGGGTGGTTGTCAGCACTCTGCTTTGAGGACACCTGGAAAAGGACAAAAGGAAGGAGCATCAAAATGTTGGCAACGGTGCGCCCCGACTAACGTTCTGGCCACCACCACGTTCAACCAGGGACTAGGCAACCCAGCGTCGAAAAGTTGCCCTCCCGCTTTCTAGTTCCGTCCGCTTATTTCACAGGTGGGAGGGCTGAGGCTGGGGGAGGGGGCGACTTTGCAAAGCTCACACAAAGCAACTCCCTGCCTCCCAGCCAGGTACCCCCGCTACCCCCCCATCTCTCATCTCCAGGGGTCACCGTCCGCCGTCCTCTCTGCCCGGCCAAGCTGTGTCTGTCCCAAGACAAGGGTGCATGGACACGTTGCACAGCTGTGTGTGGGCTTTTCCGGGAGTCAGTGCCTCGCCCCATAGGTCGCACACAGCTTTAGAACGAGCCTGAACACCTGCTCATGCAAGTCTTCCCCCGCCCCCCTTTTTTTTTAAAAAGAGTCCTGACCACTCTTGGTTCTTTGCATTTCCCTATATATGTATGGAGATCAACTTGTCATACTTTATGGGAAGAAAAAACCTTGGGGATTTTGTTGGGTTTATATTAAACTATGGATCATTTGGAGGGAACTGATATCTTCTCCATTCATTCAGGGCTTCTTTAATTGAGTCTTTTTTTTTTTTTTAAGCAACTATTTTTTAAAGTGGATTTATTATTTTTTTCTTTTTGAGAGAGAGCAAGAGAGAACGGTGGAGGGACAGAGAGAGAGGGGGAGAGAGAATCCCAAGCAGGCTCCACACTTGGGGCTCGATCCCACAAACTGTGAGATCCTGATCTGAGGCAAAACCAAGAGCTTGACTGACTGAGCCACCCAGCGCCCCTCGTTTAGTCTTTGAAGGAATTTTTTCATTTTCCCTGTGGGGACCATGGATGTCTCTTTTTAGACCAGTTCCTAGATGGTTGGTGTTTGCAATGCTATTATCAACAACATCTTTTTGTTTTTATTTTTTTAAATTAATTGTTTTTTGAGGGAAAGAACACGACTGCATGCAAGAGGGGAGGGGCAGAGGGAGAGAATCTTAAGCAGGCTCTATGATCAGCACAGAGCCTGATGTAGGGCTTGATCTCATGACCGTGAGATCATGACCTGAGCTGAAATCAAGATTCTGATGCTTACCCAACTGAACCATCCAGTCGCTCCATCAACATCATCCTTTTTTTTTAATGTTTATTTATTTTTGAGAGAGAGAGACACAAAATCTGAAGCAGGGTCCCAGCTCTGAGCTGTCAGCACAGAGCCTGACATGGGACTCGAACTCATGAACCAAACTGTGAGATCATGACTTGAGCCGAAGTCGAATGCTTAACCAACTGAGCCACCCAGGAGCCCCTACGTCATCTTTTTAAAATAAAATTTTATTTTATATCTCTTGTTGTTGCAAAAATATAACAGAAATTTATATATTGGTGAGGGGGGTGGTCAGTGAACTTACCAATTCACTTGTTAATTTTAATAATCTACTTAGAGATTCTCTTTGTATTGTTTTTGTTCCCATTCACATTCTCTGGGAATAATGGCCATTTGATTTCCCCCTAACCTTTCTGTACTTCTGGCACCACATGGAAAGAGGTGATGATAACAGCCATCTTTGTCTTGCTCCCTTATTGAAAGGGAAAGTTTCTATTGTTCCACAGCATAACGTCTGCTGTGGTTTTTTTTCTCGAGCATTCTTGATCCGACCCTCATCTGGCTGCTACGCTCAGGGTCATTTCTCCAGTTCTGTCTTCCAGCTCGCCAATCTTCTCTTTGTGTCTGTCTAATCTCCCGCTAACCTGTACCTCGGGACCTTTAACTTTGTTTATTCTAGCTTCCATTTCTACAAGTTCTGTTTGGTTCTTTTTCAAATATACTAGGTCACTTTCTCTAGGCCCTTGTCCTTTGCAGGTATTTTCTTTAAACAGAATAAACATAAATTGATTATAACCTGTGCCTGGTAATCCAAATAACTGAGGTCTTCACTGATCTATTTTTTCAAGATTTTATTTTGGGAGCACCTGAGTGGCTCAGTTGGTTGAGCATCCGTTCGACTCTTGATTTGGTTCTAGTCATCAATCCAGGGTTGTGAGATTGAGCCCCACACTGGGCCCCGTGCTAAGTGTGGAGCCTGCTTAACATTTTCTTTCTTTCCCTCTGCCCCTCTCCCATGCTCACACAAGCTCTCTCTCTTTCTCTCTCAAATAAATGAAATGCAAAAATTTTTTTAATTTTATTTTTAAGTAATCTCTACACCCAAGGTGGGGCTCAAACTCACAACACTGAGATCAAGAATTACCCTCTCCACCAACTGAGCCAGCCAGGTGCCCCTTCTGACTATTATTTCTTCTAGTTTCCACTGGGTCCCTTGCATAGTTGTTTTTTTTTTTTTTTTAACGTTTTATTTATTTTTGAGAGAGAGAGGGAGAGAGCACAAGCAAGGGGGGGCAGAGAGAGAGAGAGAGAGAGAGAGAGGGACAGAGTATCCAAAGCAGGCTCTGTGCCAACAGCGGAGAGCCCGACGTGGGGCTCAAACTCACCAACAGTGAGATCATGACCTGAGTAGAAGTTGGACACTCAACTGACTGAGCCACCCAGGTGCCCCACAGTCGGTCATTTTTTTTATGGTTTGCTGCTCATTGTCCCTGGAAACTTCTTTGTGAGTATCCTCTGAGGCTTAAGAGTAAGATGACTTTTTCCAGGCACCTCAGGGGCATTTCCAGTCTGGGACCACTTGAGATTAAACCTATGCATTCAGGCCTGGTATAGGGACCTTACTTATTCTGCAGACATTGGGAAGGTTTAAAGGTTTTGTGTTTTCGTTGTAATAGTACAGCAATTGTGTTCCTCATTCCATGATCCTACACTGTGAAAAGAGAGGACTTTGCTTCCATAGGAAGCTGTTTATATTCTCTCCACATTCTCTTTCAAAGCCCCCCTCCCTCCTCTGAGTCGGAGATGTAATCACACGGATCAATCATTCAACAGCCATTCACCCAGCGCCCCCAGCGTGCCCAGTGCTCTATCAGCTGCCATGGAGACATGCACTCCACGTTCTTGAGGTGCTGGCGACGTCACTGGAGAAGTGAGTCTTAGACACATTAAACAGCTGGCAATATGTGTAAGAGCACAGAGACTGTGGGGGTGTGCAGTTGGATAGTGTGGGCATGTGGTAGTCAAGGGCATGAATTTTGAAAGAGTGATAGACCAAACCCTGCCCTACTAGCTATGAGGTTGTGGGTGGTTTTCCTGACCTTTGCTTTTCTTTTTTTCTTCCTTCCTTCCTTCCTTCCTTCCTTCCTTTCTCTTTCTTTCTTCCTTCCTTCCTTACTTCCTTCCTTTCTTTCTCTTTCTTTCTTTCTTTCTTTCTTCTTTCTTTCTCTTTCTTTCTTTTAATGTTTATTTATTTATTTTTTATTTTTTTTAACGTTTTATTTATTTTTGAGACAGGGAGAGACAGAGCATGAACAGGGGAGGGTCAGAGAGAGGGAGACACAGAATCCGAAACAGGCTCCAGGCTCTGAGCTGTCAGCACAGAGCTTGACACGGGGCTCGAACTCACGGACCGCAAGATCATGACCTGAGCTGATGTCGGCCGCTTAACCGACTGAGCCACCCAGGGGCCCCAATGTTTATTTATTTTTGAGAGAGATAGATAGAGAGCTAGTGAGGTAGAGGCAGAGAGAGAGGGGGAGATAAAGAATCCCAAGCAGGCTCCATGCTGTCAGCTCGGAGCCCGACGTGGGGCTTGAACTCTCGAAATGTGAGATCGTGACCTGAGCCGAAACCAAGAGTCAGACGCTTAATTGACTGAGCCACCTGGGCACCCCTGGTTTCCCGTGTGAAACGCGAGTTTTCTGTGAGATACTTTAGGGTGATTCCAAAGCGCCTGGCATTTAGTAAGTTCTCAGTATCAGCTATTATCGTTTCTATCATCGGACCGATGCTGTATTCTATACTGTCGTCTAGTTATTAACCTGTTGACGTTACTTAGTCCTCCCCAGCAAGAGTATCAGTTCTCCCAAGTTTACAGCTCTCCAAGCTGGGCACACAATAAACACGAAATATTTCCCAAATTAAGTTGTATGTCAAGTTGCTGGGTTGTTATAATGTTGAGTTTAAAATCTGTACAGCAGTCGGCATAGTCGAGTAAAAATAGCATTAATACGGAAAAGGGTTCAATTCTCAGTTCTGCCATTTAATAATGATATGCCTCCGGGTGGATTGTGAGGCTCTCTGGGCCTCAGTCTATCCGTCTGCATAATGGGGACTTACCCACTTACCCATTATCCATCCGGCTCATCCTTAGTGTAACACCCACCCTATCGACGACCAATAAGTATCCGAACCAACGTCCGATCTAGAGTGACGTCTGACAAAGCCCCCCTGGAAGGTAATTGGAGCACATGAAGAGGTTGGCCCAGGGAACATCGTGGTCTTCAAGGCGTAAGGAGAGGGTCCAGTACGACACGTTGTTCCCGGAGAAATGCGTTCTGACATGTTCCTTGGGAAACGTCCGCGGTGGGAAATGGAAGGAAGCACGCACTGGGTATGTCCTGCCAACCCAGGCCCTGTGGGGGTGGGCAGTGGACGGCCAGCCAGCTCCAACGCATTGTCCGCATTGTTCTTGCCCGCCTGACGCTGTCTGCAAGTGGGGGCCGGCCGCATGGCAGAGGTGCACAGCCCCGTCTCAGGGGTACCCCAAGGGGTACCGCTGCGGCTGCTGGTGGCTGGTGATCGTGCTATGGGGGAGCCAATATCATGGCACGTTTCTTTGAACACTCATTGTTGCCTCTGGGGGGTATAAAGATGAAGAGGAGACGACTCCCACGTCAGCAGGGAATTCACAATAGGAAGAGGGACAGAGAGTGGGGGGCGGAGAAAGACAGAGGACAGGAAGTGATACACACATACACTACTCACACACACACTTACCTCCGCTGCCTCCCGAAGCCACCCATCCCCTCTCAGAGCAGCGCAGACTATCCAAATGCTCTTTTTGGTTGAAAAAAAAAAAATGCTTTATTGGCGTAAAATACACATAGCCTAAAATTTACCATCGTAACCATTTTTAAGAGTACATTTCGGTATCACGTACATTCATTGGGTTGTGCGACCAATCTCAAGAGCTCTTTCCATCCTACAAAACAGAAACTCGGGCTCGTTAAACAACTCCCGGTCCCTGTGCACATCCCTGGTAACCACCCTTCTATTGTCTATGAATCGGAGTGGCCACCTCATTTAAGAGGAGCCGTACAATATTTGTCCTTTTCTGTCTCGCTTATTTCAGTTGGCATGTCTTTGAGTTGCATCCCTGCTGTAGCATGTGCCGGAATTTCCTTCCTTTTCAAGGCTGAATAATACCCCGCAGGACACACGCACCGTATCTTGCTGATGCCTGCTTTGGATTCTCTTGGGCACGTCGGAAAGTTCTCGTTCATATCGGTACCAACCTGCCTCCCTACAGCTTTCAGTCACTGGGCCCGCGTGCATGCTGAGAGACGCCAGAGAAGAAAAGTAGTACTTTTTTACCCAACCACCCTGGAGCTACTTTTTATGGTATCATCCTGTTTGGACGCTTGTTCCCTCTTGTCAGCTTCTGGAACCAGCTTCTGTTGTCACCTGCTTTGGCTTTCCCCTATACCCCCCAGACTGTGTCATAGGGTTGTTACAAATGTAGTTTCTCCCATCGGGAGGGCAACGGAGGGTCAAACCTTCGCAGGATCAGCCTGACGGGGACGCACTGCCGGCCACGCAAGGCAGCGACGACGCGGAACCGCATCCGCCACGTGAACACCATCCCCCACGTGAACCGCACACCCTACGGCGGGGTTCGGAAGGAAGGTCGTACTCTTGCTTTTGTAATTTCCCTGATGGCTCAGCCCTGTTCCACCTGCTTAACGTTTACCGAGGCTTCCTTCTGTGCCTGCGGTTTGAACGCAGGGTCCTTTCCTTGCCAGTTTGTTTAAGCCTTTAACTTGACTCTCACAGGCGGACTGGGTTAGATGCCCTCCCAGAAACACAGCTTGCAGAAGCCGCCGGGGAGTTTGGATGAAAAGCAAAGACACAGCGGCCCCTGCCGGCCGCTCCAGACCTAGTGCAGCCACGAGTTCCCGCCGCCTGCCAGCTGGCGGCCTGCCACCCCTGGGCCAGACGGACACCGGGACGGTGGGGGGGGGGGGGGGGGGGGGGGGGGCGGTGGGGGACCGTGGCGCCTGGGCTGGGGCCGGCCGTGGGAACTGGGCTGAGCTCAGCGGAGCGCGTGAGTGCGTATGGGCGGGAGGGGGATGTGTCATCACTCGAGATCTTACCGAGGCTTTGAAGAAGCCAGAGCTGACGGAGAAGCAGAAGAGAGGAGGAGGAAGTGAATAAGACGGCCTCTTGCAGTCTCCTCAGACTCTTACAACTAAGGGTTTTCGAGAAAGGTGAGGGATCAATGGTGGATTTTTAGAAAATCCACTGCAGCTTTTATTTACCAAAATGTACACATTCTGCTTCTTTTGTTTAGAGATTCCTCCCCACTAAGTCTTCATGTTTAACAGATTTGTATGTATATATACATACACATATCAAGGATGCGGTAATTGACATAGAACAAGCCACAGATGCTGAAAGAATTCAATTTGGTAGGCTTCGACAAGTGTATACCGACCATCATCGCAGTCATGCCCTCTGTGGTCCCTCCTTCCCTCCGCTGCCCTGCTGTCTCCAGGCAACCATCGATCTGCTTCGAGCGCGCACCCATTTTCTGGCTTCTTTCATTCAGTATAATGATTCTGAGATCCATCCATGTTGTATCAATAACTCACTCCCTTAAAAAAAAACAACTTTTTTTTTAAGGTAAACTCTACACCCAATGCCGGGCTTGAACTCATGACCCTGGGATCAAGAGTCATGTGCTCTACAGACTGAGCCAGACAGGCGCCCCAATAGTTTACTCCCTCTTGCTGCTGGGTAATATTCCACAGCACGGATAGACTTTCCCCTTCTTCGTTGGTGAAGAATTATTCTTCTTTGAAGCTCACGTTTGTTTGGTTGATTGGGTATTTTCTGTTTCATTACGGACATTGGAACACATGCAGTAGAGAGAACAGTGTAGGGGAATTCCTGGTACCCGACCTCCCGGCCTCAGCCATTTCCAGGGTTTTGCCCTCGGGCCCAGCCCTCCCACCGCCAGCGGGCGCTCCTGTCCCCACACAGCCCCTGTCCGCCGCTTCCCAGGCAGCAAACGCTGCGGGCCACGGTGGGCTCTGCAGGAGACCTGTTCTGCATTGTTAAAATGACAACCAGACTTTTTCACAAAAAGAGGTTCAGACTCCGAGACCACCAGTCCTGGAGCCCCCCCCACCGCCACCCCCCTCCACGAGGCCCCGCCTTCCGGAGCCCCCACCTCCCTCCACGAGGCCACGCCTTCCGGAGCCCCCACCTCCCTCCACGAGGCCACGCCTTCCGGAGCCCCCACCTCCCTCCACGAGGCCCCGCCTTCCGGAGCCCCCACCTCCCCCACGAGGCCCCGCCTTCCGGAGCCCCCACCTCCCTCCACGAGGCCCCGCCTTCCGGAGCCCCCACCTCCCTCCACGAGGCCACGCCTTTCGGAAAGGGTTTCCGGAGAGAATGAAGGCCAGGCGGCGCCGGAGAAGCTAAAAGGGGCGGAATTGGAGGAAAATGATAATAAATTGTATTTATATAGCCTTTTATCACCTTATAAATCACACTCACGTACGTTGATCACATAATTATAAACACCGAGGGCTTGGCTAGACCCACAGATGGGCTACAGTTGGGCCTGTTGCCCACCCTAGGGTCCTCCCCCGCCCAGCCGGTGTGTCCTTGCACCGGCAGGGAAATGACCTGGCGAGGATCTTGGGCCTGCCGGACCCTTGGGCAACTCCCCCTGCTGAGCCCCCGAGGCCTCCGCTGTAAATGAGATGTGGGCCTCATGGTCTCTCAGGACCCTTCAGTGCTAGCAATCTGATCCTCAAACTAAAGAGACTACCGACGTTGGCCGTCGGAAAAAGAGTCCAGAGGCCACCTTAGCTGGTGGCCTTGGGCTGGGAGCTACCTTCCTTGCCGGTCACGGGCCCCTGGCATTGAGAAACGCAAGAACCCCCTGTTCTGCCCCGGCCACTGCTGGCCCTCCTTCACCGGAGCGCAGGTAGGGCTTGTCCCACGCCCAAATCTGAATCACCTGTCCCAGAAAGTCTTCGCCAGCGCCCCCCGGAGGTCATGCACGCTGCGCGACACCCTGCCCACTGCATTCCTTCACCTCTACGACCAGCGCTCAGTAGCAATTGCTGAGGCCTGGCGGCGGGCCAGGCGCGGCGGGACCGTGCTCTCAGCCCTTAACACAGCTAGCCTCCCCACCCCCACCCCCGCCCCGCCGCCCAGCACAGCAGCCAACAACCTGCGACCGTGGAGGGAGGGAGCCCTCTGGGGTCATCCGTCCTCCCCGCAGCTCCAGGCACTGTACCTCTCACGGTTTGAGATCTCACTGTTTTTGTAGATCCCCTGAGGGACAGATTCTTCTTTCAGTGTTTGATGTTCTCCAGACTTAGCACTCTTCTCTTCCAATCCACAGGCTTCTCCGCTCCCTCCCCACCCCTCTCCTCCCCGCCTTCCCCCCCCCCCCCCCCCCCCAGACTGCCTCGGCGGGCGGCGGCGGCGGCCCGTCCACGGGGCTGTCTACACTGGTTGTGAATTTCTGACAGCCCGAGGGAACCTGTCTGACTGGCACATAATTTGCACAACAAAACCTAATTTGCACAACACTGAGCATCATTATCCACTCAACTACACAAGCCAGAAGCCTTGGAGCCCGTCTAAAACCTCCTCTACCTTTGCTGGTCACGGCCACGTGTCACCTTGTCTTCTCCCACCTTCTCTGACCTCGATTAGTACCCTCCTATCTGAGCTGTCCTGCTTCCTGCAGTCTCCTCCTTCCCTCCCTCCTGCCGCCTCTGACTTTTCTGAAGCGAGGCTGGCAAGGAGGCTCGAGAAGACAGTGGTGTCTCCAGGGAAGGGAACCCAGGAAAAGGTGGGGACGGTAGAAGGGAAACCCTATTTTCAGGGCACCTTTTACATTTTTTTCTCCTGTGCATGTATATTACCTATTCTGGTTTTTAAATCAACATTTTAAAAAAAATGTTTATTTGTTTTTGAGAGAGAGTGAGAGAGAGAGGGCACGGAGGAGGGGCAGAGAGAGAGGAAGACACAGAATCAGAGGCAGGCTCCAGGCTCTGAGCTGTCAGCACAGAGCCCGATGCGGGGGCTCGAACCCACGAACCGTGAGATCATGACCCGGGCGGAAGTCGGACACTTAACAGACTGAGCCACCCAGGTGCCCTGACATTTAAATATAATAAACAACAGGAAACTTCTACCAGCTTCCCACTGCCTACAAGTTGAAGTTCCGTCCCTCAGCCTAGAAGGTCATGAAATCCTGACCCAAAGCCATACGGTTGCCTTTTATGCTGCATCTGGCCTCACCTTGCTGTCCAGCCATGTTGGGCCACAGGCCATTCTCCTACAGCACCCACATCCCTCCGGGTTTTTCTACACGCTGTTCCCTCTGGATGGAATGTTCCATCCTTTTCCCACTGCTGGAAAACTCAACGGATCCTTTAGAACCAACTCGGGCATCAGGTCCACTGGGAAGACCCCTCCCTTAGACGGGATTATCTGACTCCTTGTGTGTCTATAACACCCCCTCCGTGCTCCCGCTGCACGGCTTCCATGCTGAAAGACGCTTGTACGTTTACACAACCCTCCACAACAGAGTTATGACATTTTTGGGGTCAGCACTATGTTTTACTCTTTAATTAATCCCAGACTGATCAAATACCACTTACTACGACTTAAATTTGTGTTCTTTGCTGGGACGCCTGGGTGGCTCAGTTGGTTAAGTGTCTGACTTTGGCTCAGGTCATGATCTCATGGCTCATGAGTTTGAGCCCCACATCAGGCTCTCTACTGTCAGTACAGAGCCCACTTCAGATCTTCTGTCCCCCTCTCTCTCTGAGCCTCCCCCACTTGCATTGTCTCTCAAAAATAAATAAACATTAAAAACAAAACTAGTCCACCAACTGATGAATGGATAAAGATGTGGTTTGTATATGCAATGGAATACTACTTGGCAACGAGAAAGAATGAAATCCTGCCATTTGCAACAATGTGGATGGAACTGGAGGCTATTATGCTAAGTGAAATAAGTCAGTTAGAGAAAGATATATATTTTCATTCATATATGGAACTTGAGAAACTTAACAGAAGACTATGGGGCAAGGGAAGGGGAAAAAATAGTGTCAGAGAGAGGTAAACTATAAGAGGCTCTTAAATACAGAAGAGAAACTGAGGGTTGATGGGGGGATGGGGGAGAAGGGAAAATGGGTGATGGGCATTGAGGAGGGAGCTTGTTGGGATGAGCACTGGGTGCTGTATGTAAGCGATGAATCACGGGAATCTACCGCCAAAGCCAAGAGCACATTGTAGACACTGTATGTTAGTTAACTTGACAATAAATTATAATAAGTAAATAAATAGGTAAATAAATAAATAAATGCCATAAGTAAATAATAAAAAACTATATAAGGCTGCTGTCAAAAAAAAAAAAATGTGTTCTTTGCTATAGGTTAGGTCTGAAAGCAGACAGAGGGTAAGTGTCTTCAAAATAGTGGCTTTTTTGCCAAAAGTCTATCATATTACCCATCACTTTTGGGGTTTTTTTTTGGGGGGGGGGGACAGGGGCAGAGGGAGAGAGAGAGAAAGAAAGAGAGAGAGAGAATTTTTAGCAGGCTCAAGCTCAGCCCGACATGGGATTCAATCCCACGACCCTGGGATCATGACCTGAGCCCAAATCAAGAGTCAGATGCTCAACTGACTGATCCATTCAGGCATCCCATTACCCGTCACTTTTTAAGTCTCTCTGTGAGCTACTTTCCAGCCATGAAATTAGTTTGATCGCTCGTTCTCACCATCACATCCCATAGCAGCTGTGAACCAGAATTACTCTGAAGTCCTGGCTGATGGTAATAGACAAGATTGACCCTGGTCTTCCTTTGCTAGACCAAAATGGAGCCTTTGCAAAAATGGTGGAAGGTGGATTCATTCACCCTAACTAGAAGACATTATTGGCCTAGACCTTCTTGTAAAAAAAAAAAAAAAAAAAAAAAAAGTGCTACATTTGCAGCAACAATAAAGTTCCCAGAAAACAAACCTCCCTAGACCTTGAGCGACCCAGATTTATTAGGCAGGGGAGGACAAAGCCTGAACCATAATCTGGTAGCAAAGGTGCTGAATTTATGTGCACTGGATGGGAAGCAAAATTTCCTCTTTGAGGGTGCCCTTGAATTTTATTAGCGCACTGCATCTCAAACGCTTCACTTATCTGGCCCATTCTGGGATTGAGATTTTATGGCCAATTCAATATCCTACCAGAGCCATCCTTGGCTATCCACTATCGCTGCTCTGTAAAAAGAACCCTCCTGAAAGCGGTGACTACACTCTGGCTGCTCGCCTCCCATTCCCCACGAACCACAGCCCATCGGGCTTCCCCCACTGCCCTCCCCCAGGGAACGAGGTCACCCGCTCAAACACCAGCGCCCGGGACACAGGCAGGTGCCAGCCGGCATCGTTGTAAGCAGTGCCCTGGTCGAAGTTCCGAGCTCCTCTCTTCTGCCAAGTCCCACACTCTTGGCTCCAAACCCCACCTCTCCCCTGAGCGCCAGGCTCTTACAAGGAGAGGGACCCCAGACCTGTCCCTTCCATATTTCCACGTCAGCTGACAGCAGCTACATCCTTCTAGCTGCTCAAACCAAAAACTTTGGGGTCATCGTGGACCCCTTTCTTTATTTTGTTCACTGTTGGACTTAACACGATCAGAATGTTAGGGGAGGTTTTGTCTATTTGTCTATTTGGTTCACTGATGTACGACCAGCACCCAGAGCAGTACCTAGCACATGAACGTGCTCTAATAGTATATATTGAATGCATGGGTCGATATTAGATGGTACATTTCCCCAATTAATAGAGCACTGAGTGGCAGAGATACTGCTGCATTTTTAAAAATTATAATTTGAGGGGCACCTGGGTGGCTCAGTCGGTTAAGCATCCGACTTCGGCTCAGGTCATGATCTCGCGGTCCGTGAGTTCGAGCCCCGCGTCGGGCTCTGTGCTGACAGCTCAGAGCCTGGAGCCTGTTTCAGATTCTGTGTCTCCCTCTCTCTGACCCTCCCCCGTTCATGCTCTGTCTCTCTCTGTCTCAAAAATAAACGTTAAAGGGGCGCCTGGATGGCTCAGTCGGTTAAGCGTCCAGCTGCTCAGGTCATGATCTCAGGGTTTCTGAGTTCGAGCCCCGCCCAGGGCTGTCGGCTGTCAACACAGAGCCCACTTTGGATCCTCTGCCCCCCTCTCTCTCTGCCCCTCCCCTGTCTCACTCTTTCAAAAATAAAGAAACTTAAAGAAAATTAAAAAAAAAAAAGAATATTATGCAGCAGTATGAGAAGCTGGTTATGAGATTAAGTATAAAAATTCAAAATAGAATATTGTCATTTCAATGATGTCAACACAATGCCACCAGGACCACTGCAGTAGCCCCTCTATGTAGATATATATCCTTCTATGCCTCTATAGAGAAAGAGACATATGTCATCTATACAGATATATATGATTGATTGAAATACTTCTTCACACTTCATTTTAAAAATTCCAGCTTTAGAATATGACAATACTTCATTCCTATCCAATAACCTTAACTGTATCAGGGAAACAGCCAAGAATTGAGAAAGAACACAAAAAAAGAGAACTTGATCAACTGAAGTAATCGCCACCAAGCCCCGTGCTTATGTGATTCCACCCCCGAAGGGCAGGGCCCAGAGAGGGCTCCACCAGGTCAGGGGATACAGAGAGGCTGTGACAGTTGCCAGCTGACTGTGGACCAAGGCAGAGACGCATCACAGGTATCACAGCTGGTGGGGACACCTTGATAGTAAGGGTACAGGAGCTGTCAAGAGTCTGATCTCTGCTCTGCCGTAGCTGTGTGGCTTTAGTTAAGTTGCTTGACCTCTCTGTGCCTGTTTCCTCTTTCCCATCCGTAAAAATGGATGATGCTAATGTTAAAGATTAAAAGAGTTCATGCATGTTTGGGACCCCAGTGCACATTAAAATATTAGCTTTAACTATTCTTGAACATAGTCAAATGTAATACATAATATTCAGGATAATGGTTCAGAGATAGTGTACATAATTAGCCTCCAAGAAATTCTAATCAACAGTGGGTAAAATTTTTATTTTTATTTATTTATGTTTTTAGTGTTTTTATCTATTTTTGAGACACAGAGAGATAGAGCATGAGCAGGGGAGGGGCAGAGAGAGAGGGAGACACAGAATCCGAAGCAGGCTCCAGGCTCTGAGCTGTCAGCACAGAGCCCGACACGGGGCTCGAACTCACGGAACGCAAAATCATGACGTGAGCCGAAGTCGGCCGCTTAACCGACTGAGCCACCCAGGCGCCCCAAGGAGCTTTCTTACAGATCGAATAATCTGTGATTCTAGGATCCACTCAAGAAATATTTATGGCACAGAGGATACATATAATCCACATCCATAAGAACAACCACTGCTGGCTGATTTTACCTTTAGGTACCTCTGGACCGGATCTCCCCTTCAGCCCCCTGGCTGTCCTGCTTCGCCCAGGACCTGCTCACCAGACCACTGAGGCAGCCCCCAGCTGGCCATTTGGGCTCCAAACTTGCTTGGCCCAGCCCCTCCCACAGCTGCTTGTGTAATCTTCCCAAAACACAGATCACTCTGCCTACCCCTTCAAAGGCACCCAGAGCTTTCACGGCAAAGTCTGAACTCCCTCCCATGGGAAAGTCCTAGCATGACCTATGACAGCATGGCACGCACCCTTTGGGACCTCTTCAACCCATGTCCCCACCACCCACAGACTGTGCACCGCCGACCCCGCCCCCTCGCCTCTGCACATGCACTGGGGTTCTCTCTGCACAAATGTCCTCCTCTCCTTGGCTCATTTGCCCGGCTCATGCCACATATCCCTCCAGATTCGGGTCCACTGCTGTCCTTCTGGAGGGCCACCCTGGCCTCTCCAGGGGGCTCCTCCTGTGGACTCTTTATGCAGGTCTGTCTCTGCTTTTTGTCGGGTCTCCCCCCCCCCCCCACCCCCCACCCCATTAGACTGCGGATTTCTTTCAGGCAAGGACCGAGTGCCTTCCGTGTCCGCTTTGGCACCTGGAGCGGTGCCGGGCACACAGAAATGTCTGCAAGGGTGAGTGAGGCGGCCCTGCACCCCGAGACTCGCTGTGATGCTCAGCACATCAGGGGAAATCCATGCTTTTTGTTTCTTTCCCCTTCTCACTTGGGAAGTTTCCACGGCACCGGAAGACGGAGCGCTAAAGGACTGCTTCCATGCTGTCTCAGAATTTCCCCCCAATTTCTCAACTGTGTGGCCATCTTCAGGGTTATATAACTGAATGGTGACGTAGTCCTGAAGGAATCTCGTGAACTAATCAAGTCCCACCTACTACGGCTCACTTTGGGAGGATGCAGGGGACGGGCCAGAGGACCCGGAGGAAGTCGCCATGCACTGTCTGCCTTGAACCGTTGCTCTTCCCCAGCCCTCATGGGGGCTTTTTCAGGGTTCTACTGTTTGGTGGCTGCCCGGGAAGACCCCTTCCTCGCGTCCCCCCCCCCCCAGTCCCCTGCCCCACGGTCCCCAGCAGTTAAGCAAAGCCTGTGGGGGCTCCGGGGAAGGGGGTGCTGCCTCTGGCGTCCTCCCCAAGCCCAGGAGCTGATAGTAAAGGTCTTGTGCATTCTGCTCTGCTGGAGCGAAGACTGTTGCCAAACCGGAGAGCTCGTTTTTATTGTTTTTCTAGAACAACGGGGCTGTTGTTACAAGTGTGCTGGAAGACAGGGTCGGGAAGCCAAAAACAGATCCCACAGCATCGTAAAAATAGCCAGTAGCTTGGGAATTGCTTGACTAGCAAGGCAAGGACCTTGATGTGTCTGACGCGGGGGGCGTTGGAGAGCCACCGTTGGCTACCGGTCCCACCACGTTAACAGCCTCCTCTTGAGACGGGAGCCCTGGCCGGCTCCCACCGGGGCTGGAAGGAGTCTGGGATGCCGGGCTGTGAGGGTGCTCGCACGGCTCTAAAAGCCAAGGAAGGCGAGCTCTGGCCGGAAGACAGCCCGGGAGACGCTTACCTGCCAAAGGGTGTGTACTCACCCCCCCACCCCCCCCCACCCCCAGCTCTTCGAGGCTGCTCCCGGCACGGTCACCCCAAACTCCAGGCAGTGAGACCAGCACCCGGAAGAGGCAGAGAGGGAGACGATCGGGGCGGGGAGGGGGGTCAGGCAAGGAGAGGCCCCGTGATCGGCAGAGACCTCGGAGGCATTCGGAGACACGGAGACGGTGGGCGACCCTCGAGGCAGAGGGGGGGCAGGGCACCGCGGGCGCGGCGGCGGGTGGGGGCGAGCACGCGGCTGGGGCGCTGGGGGGACAGGGCGCGGCCCCAACGGCTCCGCGGGCCCCGCCGACACTCACCGGGCTCCGGGCGCCGGCTGCGGGTCGGGGCCGCGTCGGGCCCCGCGGGGCCGGCTCGCCCGGGCCCCAGGCCGCCGACTCGGCCAGCAGCTGGTCCAGCAGGCGCAGGGTCTCGTCCCCGCCGTCGGGGGGCGCCGCGGGGCCCGGGTCGGGGCCGGGGTCGGCCGCCCCCTCAGCCGCCTCCGCCTCCCGGGCCTCCTCCGGGGCGGCCGCCGCCGTCGCCGAGACCAGAGGCCGCGTCCCTCCCTCCGAGGCTGCCCCGCCGGGTCCCGCAGGCCGGCTGTCGGGGCCGCGCAGCCGCCTCAGGGCCCGGCCGCTCCGGCTGCTGCCGCTGCCCATGGCGCCCCCGCCGCCCGCCGAGCAGGCCCGTCTCCCCGCAGGAGCGCGGCCCCGGGGCGGGAGCGCGGCCGGGGCGGGGACGCGGGAGGGGGCGCGGCCGGGGCGGGGGTGCGGGCCCGGAATAGAGGGGGGCGGGGGGACGCGATCCGGGAATGGGGGCGGCGACTCGGGAGAGGGTGCGGCCGGGGGATGGGGGCGCGGACCCCGCGGCAGGGTGAGGACGCGGTCAGGGTTGGGGGCGGGGACTCGGGAGGGGGTGCGGCCGGGGGATGGGGTCGCGGACCCCGCGGCGGGGTGAGGACTAGGTCAGGGTTAGGGGCGGGGACTCGGGAGGGGGTGCGGCCGGGGGTTGGGGGCGCGGACCCCGCGGCGGGGTGAGGACGAGGTCAGGGTTGGGGGCGGGGACTCGGGAGGGGGTGCGGCCGGGGATTGGAGGTGCGGATGTGGGCCTGGGGATGGGGGGACTAGAGGGGCGGCCGGAGGACCGGGGTGCAGATCCGGGCTTGAGGGACGTGGATGAGATGCGGGGATGCAGACCCGGGCCTGGGGGACGCGGAGGTGGGGGGCAGACTTCGGCTGGCGCGGATCCGGGCCGGGGGTGAGGGGTCCAGACCCCGAGAGGAGGGCCAGAGCCAGGGGCGGCCGGGAGGGAGGCGGGGGTGCGGCCCTAGCCCGTGCGAGGTGGTGCGGAGCCAGAGCTGAGTGCGGAGCACTGGGGTAGGGGGTGGAGGACATCGGAACGGAGCATCCCTTCCTCCTCAGTCGTCGTCTTCGGTTCCTCCTCCCGCCTGGGGTCGGGACCCCCTAGCAGGTCCGCCTGCCGGGCTCTCGCTCCGCCGCCCTCGGGGCACTGAAACCACCAGGGCGCGGACAGGCCTTGGGGAGAACTTGACTGGGTTTTTCGTTCGTTTATGGGAAACACTCCCCAGGCAAACGCTCAGCCAGGCCCGCGAGAGGAAGTGATGAGTGTAGGGAGGTGACATCACAGCCTTGCCCCACCAGAGCCCACCATCCCTCAATGGTTCACCCGGGGGAAGGGGTACAAACACCCGAAGGTTGTGTAAGATGATGAGCAGGGCCTCGCACCTCAGTGGCCCCCCAGCCTCAAATCTCCGCCCCTCTCCCTCCCGCGCACGGAGGGACCTAAGAGGAGACTGAAGGAGCGAAGAAGGGAAGATCCCCATCCAGCCTTTCTTTGAGCCAGCGAGCGAGCTCAGCGGCAGGCAGGGGCGGGCCTCGGCTTCCCGCCCCTCCCCTCCTGCCCCATGCCTGCGCCCGAACGCTGCCCCTCTTCCAAAACCCTCATCATAAAGAGTAATCACTGTTAGGAAAGGAAAATTACAAAAAGGGGGAACAGAGAAAGCATCCTCTCCCCTCCCAGGAAAAAAAAAAAAAAAAAAAAAAGCAAAGGAAATACCAATAGGTACTGACCGTTAATTCTAGCTTTTGGTCATTGGCTA
This sequence comes from Neofelis nebulosa, assembly GCF_028018385.1. NCBI lineage: Eukaryota > Metazoa > Chordata > Mammalia > Carnivora > Felidae > Neofelis > Neofelis nebulosa. The sequence continues at coordinate 7,460,243 of NC_080790.1, forward strand.
AATAAAAGAAAACGCTTATTCCGAGTGAACTAACCCCCCAAATAAGGGCAGGAGACTCCTCAGAGCTGTCTCCTTCAACCCCAGGGATGTTATTGTTGGTCGTGCCTGTGTTGGATTTACTCTTGATTCCTTTCTCTCTTTCCCACTTACTTAAAAACCCAACTTTTCCAAAGTAAGTGAATGCCAACATCGTGAGCCTTGCTTACCCATCTTGACTTGGAGTCAACTAGAATCCTGACTTGAGTTGCAGAACGATTGGTAAGATGAAATTTAGGCTAACCTTTCCCAACCACGGACTTGAAATGTTACTGTTTTATCACTCCAGGAGTAGGGATTAAAACTTCATGCCGGAGAAAATGGAATAAACATGGGATTCAAGTCCATATCCATTTGTCTTATTCTCAACAGACCAAAGAAAGCTTTCTAACTACCCCCCCCCCTTTTTTTTTGACGTGCAGTCTTAACCATCCAGATGTGGGAGATGGGCCCAATATATCATTATTTAAACTCATCTGGGTGTTCTAAGTCCACAGATGTGTCTAATTTGGAAGCTATTGATTTAAGCTTTCTCTTTAAGAAAACAAATTTCATCTTGAAACTCTTTAAGCCTGGAGAAAAAAAAAAAACATTCAGAGGGAAAAGGACATTCTCTTGAACTAAGTTCAACTAAGATTAATCATCTAAAGGAAAACATGTTTTACTTCGGCCCAAGTAGAGTCTAGTCATGTGACTCATAGTTTAAATACATCCAGAGGGGCGCCTGGGTGGCGCAGTCCGTTGAGCGTCCGACTTCAGCCAGGTCACGATCTCGCGGTCCGTGAGTTCGAGCCCCGCGTCAGGCTCTGGGCTGATGGCTCGGAGCCTGGAGCCTGTTTCCGATTCTGTGTCTCCCTCTCTCTCTGCCCCTCCCCCGTTCATGCTCTGTCTCTCTCTGTCCCAAAAAAAATAAATAAAAAACGTTGAAAAAAAAATTAAAAAAAAAAAAATACATCCAGAGCTCCTGTGTTCACCTCCCAGGGCAACTGATGTCTCTCTGACTTCTCTTGATTCCAATATTGTTTCCCCAGACTTGTCTAGCTCACTTGGCTTCAGTAACAGTCGCGCCAAAGCCTGTGTTCTTTCCACTTGAGAATCCATTTAAAATCAGCTACATTTGGAGAGCTGGCTTCTATCAAATATGCTAAAAACCCAGATCGATTTTTTTTAGAAGTTTCCCCTAATAAGCAAACAACCTAAGCTTTCCCACATGACTAACACCTCCTAAGATCATCTCTAGAAAGAAACAAGAAGCTCTTTGTCCCAAGGGGTTGGCAAAATCCCGGGAATGTTGGGACATTGGGAATGGGGTCTAATCCTTCTTTAGGAAGCATCGTGGCCACACCTCTTCACCTAAAGGACTTCTTTATGCAGTGGTGGTGGCTGTTGAGGGGGGTGGAAGACGAGGCCCCGCTTGGGAGTCTCTGCTTAACTCTTGGGGAACAATAACTCCCTTGGACCACCCCCCCTTTTAAAGCCCAAGTCAAGTGCCCTGCTTCAAGGACTCTCCAGATCTCCTCTCCCTGCTCGGGAGGCAGCAGGGACCTCCACAATCGTCCACCATTCCCGATGCATCACCAGCGGTTATGTAGGAAAGATATACCGTGTAGGGTCTGGTTATTAGGAACATACAGGAAGTATTTATGGTCAGACAAAAAATGATGCAGCATTTGAAACACAGGCCAGCCGTGTTTCCATTTTCAATGCTTAGTAACTTGAGAGAGCCACGATGCTATCAATTATTGCTGATAACGTTTGGAGGGCAGTATCTCATATAATTGCTATTGTCTTCTTGCAAAGCGTCCAAGCTTTTGCATTTGGTCTCACGGTTTCACCAGTGAGAGGGGTGGGGAGAAAGGAAGAGGCAACGCTCTTCATTAAGGCTAATTAATGAGTTACAGAACTCTCTTGCAGTGCTTACTCAGAAATCTTGGGGCACCTGAGTGGCTCAGTCAGGCGTCTGACTTTGGCTCAGGTCGTGATCTCATGGTTCGTGGGTTCGAGCCCTGCGTCGGGCTCTGTGCTGACAGCTCAGAGCCTGGAGCCTGCTTCACAGTCTGTGTCTCCTTCTCTCTCTGCCCCTCCCCTGCTCATGCTGTGTCTCTGTCTCAAATAAACATTAAAAAAAATAATAATAAAAAAAAAAAAGGTGCAGGCTTTCCATTGGGTGACCTGTTCTCATTGCTTGAAGAGAGATCTATGGACTTCTGGTTCAAAATGGCAGGTCGGGCATCTTTTGCTTCTCTTATTACTGGAGACCTCCCCCCTGCAATCAAGATATTGAAGTGAAAAAGAAAAAAGGATGGGGAAGGAATTGTAAAGGGAGAGAAAATCACAGAGAACATCTCAGCACCTTTCTCAAAGATGGACAGCTGATCGTAGAGAGTTTCCGGATGGAACAGGAAGAGAAATTATAGCCTACGGTATGTCGGGGCTTGCAGAGGAAACGGGAGTCAGTGTCTGACAGTGAGGCCCTGGGACTCTGTCAGCAGATGTGAACGCAGCTGGGAGCGAGAAGTAGGGGGACGAGCCAGAAGACTGGTGGAAGGTCTTCGTGTGGACAAGGCATCGTCCTCCGGCCTCACCCAGTTCACGCGTAAGGAAAAACGGATGGGGTCCCTGGCGTAGAGCTCTGCTGCCGTGTAAGAAACACTCTCTTCCCGGTGAGTTTTTACCTGGAATGGGGAGCTCTGGTTGGGGTGTGGTAGTTACCGATGGGCCCGCTAGAGCTGGGCTACTCCAGGTTCAGGCACCCACACCTGGCCCGCACTTGACTCTAGGCTTCATTAGAGTTATTTTCCATCCTGAGGAAGTTGTGTGGCAGGGGTGGGGAGAGGGGGGAGGACGGCGGTGGGGTGCGGACAGGGAAGCCTGTGCAGATGTGGACTTGTGGGTTCCAGGCCCACGTCGGGCTCTGTGCTGACAGCTCAGAGCCTGGAGCCTGCTTGGGATGCTGTGTCTCCCTCTCTCTCTCTGTCCCTCCCCAGCTCGCACTCTGTCTCTCAAAAATAAACATTAAAAAATTAAAAAAAAACAACCCACGAAACCATGAAATGTCCAGCTTTAAGTTCAAACATCCCCACAAGGAACGGCGACTCTGCAGTGTGGAAACTGCTGTCAGGCTGGTCCCCTCTGCACAGAACCAGCCCGTGGCCCCAGAGAGCTGGGAAGATGCGTCCATTCCTGCTTCTCCTGGGAGGCCTGAGAATTTTCCAGTGAACTCAGCAGCGAAAGGAACAGAAGTCTCCAGTTAAAGCTCGGGTTAAATATTAAGTTTGCTCGGCCCTTTCATTCACAGTGTTTTAACTTGTACGTGGTATTGAAGTCCGGGCCCGGGAATTATTTGCACAGGTCCTCCTGCTGGGAAGGACCTCCCGTCCTGTGGAATTCAATCAACCATCACCCAGGGGGCACAGCTGGCACTTCCTGGTCCCTTTACAGACCTTGGTTCCTTAAAGGAGCCTCTCCGCAACCTCCTTCCTCCGTTTTCTGGACGGCAAAGCCGAGGCTCAGAGGGGCAGTGGACTTGCCTAAGGTCTTGAAGCTAGGAAGTCGCAACGGTGGGACTCGAACCCAAGTCCGTCGAGTCCCCGTGGTCTTTTTGTTATGCTGGCTCCAACCAAATATCGAGAAAATCAGCAGAATAGACAAACTGACCTCCGTGTAAGGAATGACCACCCTGGTACCCAGAGTTACCGTGTAGGTACGGGTGACCAACCGTCTCTGTTTGCCCAGGACCGAGCATATTCCTGGGTTGTGGGACTTTCGACCCGTGAGTTGGTCACCCCACACGTAGGATTGTACAGATTATTTACTGAACAAAAGCGCCTGACCCAGGAGCCGGAAGAGGCTGCCGTTCAGCCATCCTCCACGCACCCAGCTGTCCCCTGTGCATCAGGGCTGTGTCCCCTCCCCCCCAAGGAAGGTACAGTGTGGACTAGCAGAGGCCCGAGGGCAGCATGTCTCAAGATGAGCCACATTGGCATGGGGATTATTTTGAGCTGAAGGCAATTGAGACCCTACAGGCTCAAGAGAAACGTTTGCCCCTCTTTCAACTACATAAAAGAATCTAAATCAGAGGATCTTTCCAGAAATAAGGGTTATTACCAGAGATAAGTTTTATCTTGAGTGACCCATCTGTATGGCAGGGCAAATGTTGGCTTTCCAAACATGTACTCCTTTTCATCTTCCTATGAATTACATTCTTTCCCTTTGGAGTCTGAGACCCCTACCCCCTTCTCCTTAGTTCAGAATGGCATACGTGCCTCATTTTGCCTGTCTTTGGAATTTCCACGTCTGTGTGGATTCTCTGTACGTATGCTATTAAATCTGCTTTCCTCCTGCTATTGATTCTTAGTCCAGCTAGAATGACCCTTGAAGGGGACAGGAATTCTTGCTTCCTGATGCTGGCTACGGTCCCACCCATTCCTCTGACATTACTAACCCAGAAGTTTAAGCAGATGAGTAGTCAAGGTAATGTTCTCTTTTTTTTTTTTTTTTTTTGAGACAGAGAGAGAAAGTGATCGAGGGGCACAGAGAAAAAGAGAGAGAATCCTACAAGGGGCAGAGAGAGAAAAGTGGAGCTCACCCAAAGTGGGACTCGAACTCACAAACTGTGAGCTCATGCCTTGAGTCAGATGCTTAACCGACTGAGCCACCCAGGCGCCTGGGTAATGTTCTCGTTTTAAACTAACCTTGTGACCCTCTTTGGCCAGAGAATTTCTCCTAGTTGCCCCCCCCCCCCCCACATACACACACTATCAAAGCACAAATTCCTAACTGTGTTCTTACAAACCAGACCTGTCACAGATGGGAAGCGAAACCGGAGGGCTATGGTAGATCTAGAATGCTCTGTCTGATAGCAAGCCTGTCCTCCTGGGTCTATGGTAGGAATGCACTTTCCATCTTGGAATGGGGTGGTCCATCTTGGAATCTCCAGCCAATGACTCGTGAGCAAAATGGAATGCGTCGCTTCTGGACTTCGGCCATCAGTTCTGCAGAAAGTTCTCAAATGGTCTTCCTCTGTGCCACAGTGATGGCAACGTTCAAGATGGCAGCAGCTCTGTCCCAGGGGTCCTGTCACTGAACAGATCCCCTGGCTAACGTGTGATCGACACGGAGCCTAGGTAAGAACTAAATATTTGCTGTTAAAAGCCAGTTGTCCTTGGGGGGAGTTTCTCACTGTGGCATAACCCAGCCTCGCTGCACTCCGCGGCGAAGAAGTTTACACTTGATTCTGTGAACTACATGTGGGGCTCTGGAGGGAAGTGTAGTCAGGCTTGCAGTTTCCAAAGACCACTCTACTCTATCTCATTGGGGTTGTTAAACATAAATAAGTTTGATAACAGGGCTTAAATATATTCTCATGTGTATTCTTTTTTTTTTTTTTTTTTTTTTTTTTTTATGTTTATTTATTTCTGAGACAGGGAGAGACAGAGCATGAGTGAGGGAGGGGCAGAGAGAGAGGGAGACACAGAATCAGAAACAGGCTCCAGGCTCTGAGCTGTCAGCACAGAGTCCGACGCGGGGCTTGAACTCACAAACCATGAGATCATGACCTGTGCCGAAGTTGGTCTCTCAACCAACTGAGCCACCCAGGCGCCCCTCATGTGTATTCTTAAATATATTCTTAGAAACCACGATTTTTTTTTTTAACTTTGATCTTACTTTTCTTTTGGTAAACGTTACTTTAATGGTAGTTGTGATGGTTGGTTCTATGTACCAACTTCACGGAGCTAAGGGATGCCCAAACAGCTGGTGAAACATCATTTCTGGGAGCGTCTGGGAGAGTGTTTCCAGAAGACATTAGCATTTGAATCGGCAGATCAGGTAAAGAGATGTCTTCACCTGTGTGGCCGAAGGTTCTGATCAGAACAGAAAGGAGGAAGGGTGAGTTCTCACTCTCAGCTTGGGGACCCCATCTTCTCCTGCCCTTGGACGTTGGCGCTCTCCATTCTCAAGCCTTTCGGACTCGGACTGAATTGTGCCACCACTTTCCGGGATCTCCAGCTTGCAGACGAGAGATGGTGGGCCTTCTCAACCTCTGCCATCATGTAAACAACTCCTGTAATAAGCTTCCTCTTACATATACGTCACTCTATATATCCTATGGGTTCTGCTTCTCCGGAGAACCCCGGCTAATACAGGAAGCCGCGAAAAATCTCCTGAGTGATACCAAAAGCAAATTTACTGTCCTACATTGATTAAAAGTCAACACTTCCAGTCAGGCCGTATGGGACTTTCTCAGCCACGCTGCCGGCCCCAAGGTTCTGCATAGTTTTGTGCCCTCCCCACCCTGCAGTAGATCAACACAGCCCGCAGGCTCCCTTCTGGGCAAACAGACCTGGAAGATAGTGGGGGGCTGGGCAAGGAAGGGGTCAGCGACAGCAGGAAGTGAGCTCTGCCCTGGCTAGAGGCCAGCCGTCCTTCTGGATCAGAAGCCACCATTCAAGACACTTCTCTAAAGAAGACATCCGGATGGCCCACAGGCACATGAAAAGATGCTCAACGTCGCTCCTCATCAGGGAAATACAAATCAAAACCACACTCAGATATCACCTCACCCCGGTCAGAGTGGCCAAAATGAACAGATCAGGAGACTATAGATGCTGGAGAGGATGTGGAGACACGGGAACCCTCTTGCACTGTTGGTGGGAAACTGGTGCAGCCGCTCTGGAAAGCAGTGTGGAGGTTCCTCAGAAAATTAAAAATAGACCCACCCTATGACCCAGCAATAACACTGCTAGGAATTGACCCAAGGGATACAGGAGTGCTGATGCATAGGGGCACTTGTACCCCAATGTTTATAGCAGTGCTCTCAACAATAGCCAAATTATGGAAAGAGCCTAGATGTCCATCAACTGATGAATGGATAAAGAAATTGTGGTTTAGATACACAATGGAGTACTACGCGGCAATGAGAAAGAATGAAATCTGGCCCTTTGTAGCAACGTGGACGGAACTGGAGAGTGTGATGCTAAGTGAAATAAGTCCTACAGAGAAAGACAGATACCATATGTTTTCACTCTTATGTGGATCCTGAGAAACGTAACAGAAACCCATGGGGGAGGGGAAGGAAAAAGAAAAAGAGGTTAGAGAGGGAGAGAGCCAAAGCATAAGAGACTCTTAAAAACTGAGAACAAACTGAGGGTTGACGGGGGGTGGGAGGGAGGGGAGGCTGGGTGATGGGTATTGAGGAGGGCACCTTTTGGGATGAGCGCTGGGTGTTGTATGGAAACCAATTTGACAATAAATTTCATATATTGAAAAAAAAAATAAACGCTTAAGGCAGACTGAAAAAAAAAAAAAAGCCGCCATTCAGACTCGAGAGGTTTGCTTGTTTCCACTCATTTGATTCTGTGTTAAAATGGCAACACCCGGGGGGGCGCCTGGGTGGCTCAGTCGGTTAAGCGTCCAACTTCGGCTCAGGTCATGATCTCACGGTCTGTGAGTTCGAGCCCTGCATCGGGCTCTGCGCTGACAGCTCGGAGCCTGGAGCCTGCTTCGGATTCTGTGTCTCCCTCTCTCCGCCCCACCCCTGCTTGTGCTCTGTCTGTCTCTCTCTGTCTTTCAAAAATGAATAAACACAAAATAATTTTTTTTTAAATAATAAATATATTTACCACCTGGCCTGTCCCAGAAAGTTTGCCAATTCCTAGTTTAGTTGAAAGACATGTGAGTTGTCACCCATTTGTTCCGGATGACAGTGTATTCATGAGAGAAAAAGTTAATATTAACCACCTGTGATCTTTATTTAACTTATTTCTGCCTTCATACCGAACTGCGTTCTCACCAGAGGCCTTGGGTGGGCGAGGTGAGCTATGCAATCCAAAGTAAAAGGTTCTTGTGGACAAACCAGCCTTCCCAGTTTTCACATTCCTTCTTTCGTAGGAACCAGAAGTTAGATCTGCAAGTCATTATTTTTCTACTTGTACTGTTTTTTTTCCGTCACAGATGAAATGTTGAAGGCATTCCCCTCCCCTCATTCTTTCTCTCATTCAGACACAAATAAGGGGACAAATCTTTTTTTTTTTTTCTGCTTTCCAGTTCTGCAAACCTCAACACTGGGAATATATCAAAGTCATTTTAATCCATATACGAATACATATCCAATTATGCTTCGATTCCTTAAACTGAAAACAAACTTATTATACCAAAAGGAAATCATCAGAGAAGAAACTCAATCTGCTCGAACAAGCGTATGCCCCACGTGTATTCAATGTGATTAACTCTACAAATATTTGTAAGACGCATCGCGATAAATTTGGGGACTAAACAAATAAGTGATCCATAATCCCTACCCTCCAGACCTCGGGAAGAGACAGCTGTGTTAAATAAATAATCAAGGTAAAGGGAGACACGGGAAAGAACAGGCACAAAACAGAGAGGACGGAGAGGTAACAGAAGTGAATAAGTCTGAGAGAGCTCAGGAGAGCGTCACAGAGAAAACACCAGAGTGGGGTTTTAAATTTTGTTTTTTAATGTTTATTTTTATTTTTGAGAGAGAGAGAGAGAAGAGGAGGAGGGGCAGGGAGAGAGAGGGAGACACAGAATCCGAAACAGGCTCCAGGCTCCGAGCTGTCAGCACAGAGCCCGATGGGGGGCTCGAACCCACCAACTGTGAGATCACGACCTGAGCCGAAATCAGATGCTTAACCCACTGAGCCCCGCAGGTGCTCCCGGAGTGGGGTTTTAAAAGAGGGGCAGAAGGTGAGTGTCCAGAAGCAGGGGTGAAGGCCCGGAGACGTGGAAAGCATGGAACATTTGGAAGCTTGGGGGGTGAGGGCAGAGAAATGAGAGCCAGTGACCTCATGGACACTTAGCTTACTTCTCTAGTGGAGAAAACCGCAACCTGATTTTTAAATAGAATCCTGTGTTTGGGGGCGCCGGGATGGCTCAGTCGGCTAAGTGTCCAGCTCTTGATTTCGGCTCAGGTCATGGGATCAAGCCCCACCTGGGGCTCTGCGCTGAGAGTGGAGCCTGCTTGAGATTCTCTCTCTCCCTCTTTCCCTCTGCTCCTCCCCTGCTCACACACACACTCTCTTTCTCATAACTAACTAACGAAATAAATAAAGCAAAATTCTTTTTAAAATCCTGCATTTGGACAAAATGAAATCCTCAAGTACAGAAAGGCTTCTCTCCACCCCAGCTCATCGAGTCCTCCCAGTGCCCACGTCATTCTGCCACTTGGAGCGTGGCCCTCGCGGTCCCATGCCGGCGCTGTGTTCTAGACGGGCGCGGGGAGGATGGGCACACAGCTGTAGAGTCGGCCCCGGAAGGATCCTGGGAAGCACACGCTCCGAACAGAGTCCTGAAGAAGGAAAAGTGACTCACCCAAGGTCCCGCGGTAAGGATTTCAGATGTATCATTTATTGAGGGCTCCGGTGCCCCCACATCCTGCAAGGTTCTGATGGTTTGACCCTTGGCAGCATTATGGGGTAGATCCTGTAGTCCCCCCACTTGACAGGCAGGGCACTGAGGCTCAGAGAGCCCAAGACGCTTACCCACAGTCGCACAGCTCATCAGGGCCAGAGCCTCCGGCAGTCTCCGTGCAAAGCCCCTGCTCCCCTAACACCCGTCCTAATGCTAAGGCCAGGTGTCGTGGTCCCTGGCTGTGCCCTCCACCACCAGCGGGCCACCCCAACTAGCAGACCAGTAGACAGTAGCACAGACAACTTTGGTGACACGTACAAAGCACGTGCCCTTGTCCTCTGAGGCGCCTCTCTCCGCGACCCAGGCTGGGTCGGCATCTTCCAGGCCCTGGAAAGACCCCAGCCCATCTTCAGTGCGCACGACCCGGCACCCTCGTGCCCACCTCGAGCGGCCAAGTGCAGAAGAGAGTTACGTGCCCGTTCCATGGTCACCGGGCCATCAGACTCTGCCCGATTGGAACAGTGCCAGCCACACCACCGTGGTCGTAGTACCCAAACCCAGCACTCAGCGAGCCGCTCACGTGCCTCTGGCTACAGGCTGCAGAACTTGGGGGGGGGGGGGAGGGGGTCTGGGGGGGGAGGGGGCGAGGTGGGGTGAGGAGGGGCAGAGAGGCTCTCCCTGCCTGACGGTCAGTCACAGTGTTTTTCAGCCTCAGGAGCAAATCGCCGAGTCAGTACTTTGGTCCTGGCCGAGCTCAGGAGAGCCTTTCTTTAGCCTTCTGGGTTTTGTTGGGGTACCACATGGGGACGTTTTGCCGCCCCCCAGACCCATCTCTGGTGGGGTTTTTTTGTTTTTGTCTTGTTGTAAGATTTTGTTTCAGTAATCTCTGCACCCAACATGGGGCCTGAACCCGCAACTCCAAGATCAAGAGTCACCTGCTGCACTGACGGGAGCCCCCCCCCTGCCCCCCCACCCCCGCCAGCTCTGTTGCTAGAAGTGGCCTTGGTGTCCAGGGATTGGCAGTTCCCGAGGCCAAGAGCTGCCGTGAGCAGGGGACGAGGGCGGCGGGCCAGGCCAGGGAGAGAGTCCTGCTTTGGCTGCTCCTCTCTTGGTGCTGGCTGCCTGGGCGGGTGGCCAGAGCTCCGCCTGTATCCCACACCCCCACCCGAGACCCTTGTCCAGACCTGGAGCCCAAGAGGAAAGAAGAGAGATGCCAGGCAGTTAACAAGGATATGGAGAAAGTGTCTCAGGGGGCGCCTGGGCGGCTCAGTCGGCTGAGCGTCCGACCTCGGCTCAGGTCATGATCTCGCAGCGCGTGAGTTCGAGCCGCGCGTCGGGCTCTGTGCTGATGCCTCGGAGCCCGGAGCCAGCTTCGGATTCAGTCTCCCTCTCTCTCCGCCCCTCCCCTGCTCACGCTCCGTCTCTCTTTCCTTCAAAAATAAACATTAAAAAAAATTAAAGAAAGTGTCTCAGGCTGGAGACTAAGAAGATGTGGTAACAACACACAGGGAGGGGTCCCGCATCGCAAAAATGACAGCAGGGAAGTTTCAGGAAATTGGAATCGAGCCCGCAGGAACATTAATAGTATGGTACCTCGGTCAGCGTCTTGATTGCGTAATCATACTATGGCCATGCCACGTGGTAACAGTGGGGGAAGCTGGGTGCCCTCTGGAAACACCCTGTACTATCGCGACAACTCTTCCGTAGGTCTAAAAGGATTTCCAAATAAAATGCTCAAAGCTTGTGTATTTTTCTGCATGAGAATTAAAGGAGGCACTACTGCCTTTCCTAACGGGGGACATCAGCAGACGATTTTGTCAGGCTGCCTTATTTCTTTGCCCCTCCCACCGTGACACACACCGCGGCCACGGGGCAAAGGTCCAAGGAGGCGGTGGGGAAACAGAAGAGAGAGCGGCGGCCTCTTCTTCATGCTACGACATTTTCCTAAATTCTCTATTGTTCCTTTATCGTTGATTGTTAATTCTTCATTGTTGCTCAGGCCAAAAAGCTTGGGGTCATCCGTGGCTCCTCCCACTCACATCCCACCTTCACACATCAGCAGTTCCCTTGGTTCCGCCTTCCGGTTACATATCCGGACCACCCTGGCCACCTCCATTGCCCTCTCTCGTTCCTCGACAGCCTCCCTGGTCTCCTTGCCCATCCCCGGTCATGCCAGACACACGCCCACCCCAGGGCCTTTGCACTGACCACATCTGTGTCACTCTGTCAGAAAGGGGCACAGCTCACGTCCATCCACATGGATGAATCCTGCTGAGTCCCGTTTCGTCATTGCAGGGAGGCCTATTTTAAGTTAACCCCCACCCTATACTTCAGACCCTCTATATTCTGCTCTATTTTCTTTCTTTGGCTCTTTCTCCTTCTAACATACAATTTAATATACTTACTGAGTGTGTTTATTGTTTGCTTTCTGTTTCCCTTCTGCTAGAACATAAACTCCCAGGGGCAGGAATTTTTTTTTTTTTCTGTATTGTTCCCTGCTATGCTCCCAGCACCTAGAAGAGTACCTGGCCCTCTGTAACTATTTGTTGAGTCGATGATCAGTGTGAGAGAAGGGCGGATGACAGCCACTTTTTCCTCTCCGGGACCAGCGTGGGCAAACTGTTCACAGAACTGTTCTTTTATAGGTTTTTCCGGCCAGGGCCAAAACCGAAATAGGGTCTGTTCTCAAGTGCTAGCTTCGTGAAGACGCTCAGATGTGAGTTTGCTCTCCACCATCTGGGTAGCCTCAGACAGATTATTATTATTTTTTTTAGTGTTTATTTTTGAGAGAGAGACAGAGGGCAAGCGGGGGAGGGACAGAGAGAGAGGGAGACACGGAATCCGAAGCAGGCTCCAGGCTCCGAGCTGTCGGCACAGAGCCCGTCGCGGGGCTCGAACCCACGGGCTGTGAGATCATGACCTGAGCCAAAGTCGGACGCTTAACCGACTGAGGCACCCAGGTGCCCCCAATGGATTATTTAATCTCACTGTGCCTCAGTTTCCTCATCCGTCAAATGGGCATTCATAATTCCTGCATCTAAAAACAAACAAAAAATACTTCCTGCATCATCCTGTTGTCGTGAGAAGTGAATACAGTTAAATGTGGTCACGCATGTCAAGCCATCAGAACGTAAGTGTTTAGCACCTAAGAAGCACTCAAAGAATGTGAGCGAAAAATGCATTTGAAAAGGTAACTGTTTAAAATTCAACATACACTTTCCCCCCAGGGATTTAGTTACTCCCTAGAGCTCCCAAGAAAGTTTGGTAACAGAACTGAGAACGTATCATCAGCCCAAGGCTGGTACCGGTTCAGTGAACATTTACTGAGGACCCACCGCGTGCCCGCCACTGTCCCGGTGACACAAGGACTGGCTTCCTAAGCGCCGGCCACCTTTATTTACCTTCTGGCTCTGGACTCATCAAGGGGAGTAGAAATCAGTTGTCAGAGCTCAAAAGGACATTTAAATGCCATCTTCCTGGGTGGGCAAGAGGAGGCCTGGAGAGGGTGTAAATAACGTGCCCAGGGTCACGTGGCTGCTCCCCTCCAAAATCGTGCTCCTTTTGATGTTCAACATGACCGTATCCGTAAGTAGGAGATGGAATAAAAATGTCTCCTTTGCAATAAAAATGTCCCAATGTCTTCTATACAATGACCAACTGTGTCACTGCTCTCAGGCGAACGTCAGTCCTGAGCTCCCTTCTCCAGCGTCTCCTTTAGGTCAAGTTTTATATCAGCTCCTAGGCGGCCGGCCGGGAGAGGCCTCCTTCTGTTTTGCTTCCAGCCTGGAAGGAAAAGAACCGGTTACTGACGTCGCTCCCAGCGCGCCCCCTGCCGACCATTAGTGGGATGCATCTTCCAGAACTCCGATCCGGGCTCAGGCTGAACGCGGGTCTTGCAGAGCCTCTAGATGGGCAGGGCTGAGGGCCAGCCGTCTGCCCTTGAGGGTGTGAGAGTGGCCATGGGACTTGACCTGTAGCCTTTGCAACGCGCGCTTTTTGATTTGGGTCGGATGTTCATTTGAGGAGGGCTTAGGCGACATGCCCCATCGCCCCCCTCCCCCAGCACTCCACACCATCACCGACTCGTTCCTTCAATGTCACTTAGCTAAATGTAGTATTTATCATGTCCTGCCGTGTGCAGGCATCCTGCTCAGAGCCGGAGGAAATGTGGAGATTAACAAGATCTTTCTGTCTATTCACCAAGACGAAAGTACCGCGTGCTGTTGGGTTCAACCTGTGGAGCCCCTAACACGTGGGGAGGAGCGTGCCCTGCATTGTGTAAAGGCAGTAACGGTCAGCAGCCTCGACCGTGAGACAGGTGCACAACACGGCTCACGGTGCGTCCTCCATAAATGTCAGGGGTCATCATCTTTACCACCGGCCAGGATAGACGGACTCACTGAAGGTCCCCGAGTGGGAGATAAAGGGTGGGATAAAGGTGTCTGTATCTGCTTTGGCTCAAATGCTTCTTCTTCTCTCTTAGCACACCTATGGCGCTGGAAAAAAGAACTTGGGCTTGAATGGCTTCCCTCTCTTCCTGGAAAGGCTGGTGAGAGCGGAGTGGGGTCTATTTCCCACACCTCCTCCTGTGGCTGAGGAAGTTCCAGGGGCTGACGGCCAGGTGGTGGGTCCAGTGTCCAGGAGGGAGGGGTATACAGGCCACCCGTTCCAGTCACTGAGGCTCACGGGGTCTTCTCGGCAGGACGTCTTGGGTCTTCAAATCTGCTAATGTGGCCTCTGGGAAGGAGATGAGGGGGTGACATTTCCCTGAACCCTCTGTCAAGGAGTACCTCTGAGGGATAAGTTTTCGGAGTTGGAGATAGAGTCCCCATGGCCTTGTGGGGACCCTGTACGGCCAACCAAGATGGCAGCTGTCCTTGGTGCTTCTGAAAATCAGCCTGGGCCATGCGGAGCCGCCTCGAGAGCCAAGCTGGACGGAGCCCACTGCCGGGGAAGAGAAGGCCAGGTGGTTTCCTAGCAATGATGCCTGAGTTGTGCGCTCCAGACGGGGTAGGAGAGTGTGTGCGTGTGTGTGTGTGTGTGTGTGTGTGTGTATGTATTTTTAAGGGAATATTGTTAAATAACAGATCTATGTGTTTTATTGTCAGGCCCTAAATTCATCGCCAGTCTCTATTTATGAGGAAGTAAGTAAAAAGCTCAGATTAAAAAAATTTGGGGGGGAGGGGCAGCGCGCCTGGGTGGCTCAGTGGGTAAAGCGTCTGACTTCCACCCAGGTCATGATTTCGCGGTTTGTGAGTTCGAGCCCGGCGTCGGGCTCTGTGCTGACAGCTCAGAGCCTGGAACCTGCTTTGGATTCTGTGTCTCCCCCCACTCTCTGCCCCTCCCATGCTCATGCCCTGTCTGTCTCTGTCTCTCAATAATAAATAAATGTTAAAAAAAATTTTTTTTAATTTTTTTAATGTTTATTTATTTTTGAGAGGGAGAGTGAGATGGAGTGCGAACTGAGGAGGGGTAGAGAGAGAGGGAGACACAGAGTCAGATGCAGGCTTCAGGCTCTGAGCTCTCAGCACAAGGCCCTATGCGCGACTCGAACTCACAAACCGTGAGATCATGACCTGAGCCGAAGTCAGCTGCTTAACTGACTGAGCCACCCAGGGGCCCCCAAAGCTCAGACTTTAAAAAACTAAATATCAGTAGGATTTTTTTTTTAAAACTCAAGCTAACATTAAGTAATGTTTAGACCTTTTCTGTGTTGTCTCTTGAGTTGTCCCCGAATTGTTAACAGAGAACTGGAGGGTCTCACACACACCCCCTCTAGTCTTAGAAGGGGCAGGAGGGCGAGAAAGGGGGGGTCGCATGGAAGAAGGTGCTTAGGCGTTAACAGGCACAGGGGTGGGTGTGTGAGCAGAGGTGGGGCAGAGGTAGAGGGTGCCAGCTGAGGGACGGGGGGCAGGGTGGGGCAGCCACTCTGGGTTTTTCAGGCACATAAACATCCTTTTTGCTCCCGTGTCTATCACTTGCAACCAGAAGAGCTCTTAGAATATTCCTCTCGGTTCTGCTTCGCTCTGCATCGAGTCCACTTTCCACTCTGTGCTTCTGAGTCTCAGAGTTAATTCTCGAAGCTCCAAATGCAGCAGGAAGTCAGAGCCTCTCTCCCCACCAAGGCCAGCAAATGGCCTGAAACTGGGCTTCCTTAGGAAGGCTTGAGTCGGTTGCCCATTCCTAACGGGTCGAGAGCCTAGGAATTGCCAGGGTCATGTCCTTTCCCCTACACCTTCAGGGGCAAGGAGGACAGACGGGGAGCTGACCCGTGGGCCTTGAGGGCCTCACAAGGACCTGGACATCTGCTTGCATTGTGATGAGACCAGTTGTGGGATCGAGCCTGGCATCAGGCTCCATGCTGAGTATAGAGGCTGCTTGGGATTCTCTCTCTCCCTCTCTCTCTCTCTCTCTTCCCCACCCCCCACTCATGGTCTGTCTCTCTTTCTCTCCCCAAGTAAATAAGTAAACGTTAAAAAAAAAAAAATGAGATGAGACCAGTGAAGGTCAAAGTCATCGGGACCAGCACCGGGTGTGGAAGCCAGGCATCCGGGCCCTCTACTTCCTGGAACACTGTCTTGGCACTTTGCGTTATGTGTGATTCTGCCCACCCAAAGTGTGATTCTGCAGGTTTTGAAAATGCACATCTGCCAGGCCCAGTCTCTAGCCTCTGTAATCTCCCCGTAGTGCTGTCCTCAGCCTTGGGACCAAGCCTAGATAAGCCTCCCTGGGCCTGCCCATCAGGCACCAGCAGAGAAAGCACAGTGTCACCTCCCCTGGGTCTCACTGGGCAATATATAGCGCTTTCCTATGGTGGAGGGTGGGGGGAGGGCTTGGAAAACCCTGGAACAAAACTCCTAATCCTCATTATAGCTACCAATTACTGAGGATTACCAAATGCCAGGTACTGTGCTAAGTTCTTCCACGGAAGCCTCACACATCCTGCTGAAGTATTAACAGCCCGTTTTACAGACGAGGGAGGGGAAGCTCCACGAGGAAGCAGCTTGCTCAGTCACACGGCCAGGATGTGGCAGAGGGCAGCGGACTAGTCTGTCTGACTCCAGAGGCCATGCTCTCAAGTCACGGCCCCTCTGTTCCCAGGTCCCACTTCAAATGCATCTCTGGTCTCTTGTCAAACGTTTGTGACCTTTTTTTGGGCGCCTGGGTGGCTCAGTCGGCGAAGCATCCGACTTCGGCTCGGGTCACGATCTCGTGGTCCGTGAGTTCGAGCCCCGCGTCGGGCTCTGTGCCGACAGCTCGGAGCCCGGAGCCTGCTGCGGATTCTGTGTCTCCCTCTCTCTCTGCCCCTCTCCCACTCAAGCCCTGTCTCTCTCTGAGTCTCAAAAAATGAATAAGCATTAAAAAAATTTTTTTTTAAACCCCATTTTTGACCTTTTTCATCAGATAGGGTTATACGATAGGCAAGGGAGAACAGTATCCATTTGGTTCCAAACGCTGCATTGTCAATCCATTCAAATGCTCCTATCCAAGTTAATGCTGGCAATGTCAAAGCTACAATGGTTATTATTTGAAAGAACATACAATAACAAGTGTTGGTGAGGATGCAGAGAAACTGGAATGGTTGTGCTCTCTTGGCGGGATGTGTAATGGTGTGCTCACTACGGAAAACAATACAGCAGTCCTCAAAAAATTAAAAATCACATTGTTCTCTGTACTTTTCGTATTTTTATTTTTTTTAAGTTTATTTATGTATTTTGAGAGTGTGTGTGGAAGAGACAGACAAAGCATGAGCAGGGGAGGGGCAGAGAGAGGGAGAGACAGAACCCCAAGCAGGTTCACGCTGTCAGCAAAGAGCCCGACATGGGGCTCAAACTCGCAAACCATGAGATCATGACCTGCGCTGAAACCAAGAGTCAGATGCTTAACCGACTGAGCCAGCCAGGCGCCCCATGTGCTTTTTAAATTTTTTTAAAGGTGAAGAAAGGAAAAAGGACCCGCCCCATGTTCTGATCACAGTGCAGTAAAAACGAAGAGTGGAGATGAAAAGATATCTGAAATGCAAATCAGATTGTATGGATAATTAACATTTTGACCTTCTAAATCGCTCAGATCAGGTGGACATCGAAACCAAAAATTCAGAATACTTAGGAAAAAATGCAAAAATGAGACCACACCCGTTCAAACCTGTGGAATTTGGTCAAAATATCCTCGAAAGAACATACAAGGGCGTTAATAATTTTTTCTAAAAAAAGACGCTTAAATGCAATGTGGGATCCGGGACTGGATCCTGGAACAGAGAGGACGTTAGTGAGGAATGTAGTGAAAGGGAATGCAGTCTGTAGTTCATAATTTGGTACCAAAGTTAATTTTTTTTACTTTCAACAAATAGAAGATGTCATTATTAGGGGGAGGTAAATGGAGGGTCCGTGGAAACTTTCTGTAACATCTTGGCAATTTTTCTGCAAATCTAAAATTATTTCAGAATAAAAAGCTCAAAGAACAAGATGGTAGTTTATAGCTACACGGGCGTCGAGAGGAAAGGCATGGAGCATCTGCTCGGCAGCGAGGATCCTGGCGAAGCAGTGTGCTCTTGAACCCTGAGCTGGGGCACTGGCCTCCTGATCTCAGTAGTCTGGCCATGCCACTGGGAGAAGCCCCTTGGGGGCCAGTTCTACAGTGTTCTGGGAGCTGCTGCTCGAAGCTCCACCCACAGCCCACCCCCTCCAAGAAAAATATGGGAAGATTCTTAATTTTATTCTAATGAACTACTTGGATTCCAAACTATATGAGAATAGAGAACATAGCTTAAAAATCAACAATGTTTTGGGGGCACCTGGGTGGCTCAGTCGGTTAAGTGTCCGACTTTGGCTCAGGTCATGATCTCATAGTTCGTGAGTTCGACGAACTCTGACGGCTCAGAGCCTGGAGCCTGCTTCGGAGTTTGTGTCTCCCTCTCTCTCTGCCCCTCTCCTGCTCACGCTCTGTCTCTCTCTATCTCTCTCTCTCTCTCTCTCTCTCTCAAAAGTAAATAATCATTAAAAAATTAAAAAAGTTAACAATATTTATGTGTGTGTGTGTGGCTGATGCAAAATCTAAACAAGCCTATTGGTTCTAGTAGAGTAGTAAAAGAATAAAAGACCTTGACAGACACACTTCGTGGTTAACAGCACAGATTCAGGAAAGACTATAAGGCTAAATTCCTAGTTTCACCTGTTTGATTTGGGCAAGCTAGTTAACCCCCGTCTCACTTTTAATATGTGCAACAGGAATGATGATATACCTACCTCGTGGGGTTGTCAGGAGTTAAAATACATAAAGACAAAAAGTGCCAAGAACGATTCCAGAATTATATAGTCAAGGCTGTGTATTAGTTGGCTTTTATTATTAATATCATCCCAGGATGCAATGTAGCAAATCGTATGGATAGATTTAAGGAGAAGAATCGCATAGTTTTATTGGTAGATGCCAAGAGTATCTGATTAAATTCAAATACCCTTCTCATAAAAGGTCCCTGAGATCTAGGAAAACAGTGACATTTATTGAATGCGATAAAGAATATGTATCAAATATTGACAATAACTACTTGTGGATAAAGAGGGTGATGTGAAGCCAGATCATAGATTCTCTTTTCCACCATTCATTTAAAAAAATTTTTTTTTAACATTTATTCATTTTTTGAGAGACAGAGAGAGAGCACAAGCGGGGAAGGGGCAGAGAGGTGGGGAGACATAGAATCCGAAGCAGGATCCGGGCTCTGAGCTGTCACCATGGAGCCCGACGCAGGGCTCGAACTCATGAACCGCGAGATCATGCCCTGAGCCGAAGTTGGACGCTCAACCGACTGAGCCACTCAGGCGCCCCCAAAACAAAATCTTTAAGGAAGAAGTAAAAAGTAGAGCTCAACCTTATGCAACCGCTCAGAGATTCAAGTGTACAAAATAAGTCATCAGTGTTCTACAAGAAAATGTATCTTTGTGTGGTTTAGCAGGACAGCCAAAACAGAAACCAGAAAAGGAAAAATTGAACAGCTTCACCACATAAACACTTATAAACTTCTGAATGGTAAAAGACACCACAAATGATATTAATAGTCTTTTTAACGTTTATTTAGTTTTGAGAGAGAGCACAAGCAAGGGAGGGGCAGAGAGAGGGGGACAGAGGATCTGAAGCGGGCTCTGCTCTGACAGCTGTGAGCCCAATGTGGGACTCAAACTCACGAACCACGAGATCATGACCTGAGCTGAAGTCGGATGGTCAACCGCCGAGCCCAGGCGCCCCATCCAAGTGCTTATGAAGAAGGGGGGGGGGCGACTGGAACCGGCATTCGTTGCCAGTGAGAATGTTAACGGGACAACCAGTCTACAAAACAGTTTGGCAGTTTCTTCTGAAGTTAAATATACACTTAGCAAATGACCCAGCAATTACACTCTTGAGTATTTGTCCTAGAGAAATAGAAGCGTATATGCACACAAAAATCTCTACAGTTGAGTATTCATAACAGCTTTATTTGTAATAGCCAAAACCTATGAAAAAAACCCACACGGCCTCCACCAGGAAAGTGGTTAGACACGTGGACATAAGCCATCCACGCCATGGGGCACGACTCAGAAATGAAAAGGAACAAACACGATCCACCTCACCTCAAGCTCATTAGGCTGAGTGAAAAGAGTCAATCTCCAAAGGTTACACCTTGAATCATTCCATCTAGGTATTTACCCAAAGGATACAAAAATGCTGATTCGAAGGGGCACATGCCCCCCCCCCAATGTTTATAGCAGCGCTATCAACAATAGCCAAATTATGGGAAGAACCCAAATGCCCATCAACGGATGAGTGGATAAAGAAGATGTGGTTTATATACAATGGAATATTACTCGGCCGTCAGAAAAAATGAAATCTTGCCATTTCCAACTACGTGGATGGAACTACAGTGTGTTATGCTAAGCGAAATAAGTCAGCCAGAGAAAGATAAGTATCATCATTTCACTCATACGTGAAATTTAAGAAACAAAATAGATGAACATAGGGGAAGGGAAGCAAAAATAAGATAGAAACAGAGAGGGAGGCAAATCATAAGAGACTCTTAAACACAGAGAACGAACTCAGGGTTGTTGGAGGGAAGGTGGGGGGGGGATGGGCTAAATGGGGGATGGGCATTAAGGAGGGCACTTGCTGGGATGAGCACTGAGTGTTATAGGCAAGTGGGGAATCACTAAATTCTACTCCTGAAATCATTATTACACTATATGTTAACTAACTTGGATTTCGATAAATTTAAAAAAAAAGAATAAGGATACTAAAAAATGATTCTTTTAACAAAAGTGCCTATGAGGTTAGATCCTAGCCAATAAAAAACAAAACATTCTCTAAGTAGCAAATTATGGTGATGGAGACAGATTGGTGATTGCCAGGAGTTAGGGATGGGCTGGTTTGGACTATTAAGGAGTAACTCAGGGACTTTCCTTGCGGTGAGGGAACAGTCCTGCATCCTGATTGGTGAGGATAACTCAAATCTACACATGTGACCAAATTGCCAAGGACCATTTACACGTACACACTCACAGAAGTGCCTGTAGAAACTGGTAAAATCCAAATAAGCTTCAAAGCTTACTTAACGGGATTGCACCAATGACAACTTCCTGATTTTGACAATCCACTGTGGTTATGTAAGATACTGAGGGAGGCTGGGTGAAGGGTGCATCGGATCTCTGTACTAATTGTGCAACTTCTTGTGTGTCTTAAACTGTTTCGAAAGAAAAAGTTATAATTTTAAGATAAGATATACCTGAAATACAGGAAAATATAACTGCTGCATATATAATAGAAAGAGAGGTACATTCCAAAACAAACAGCGCTCCTATAAATCAATAAGAAAACGATGAAGGTTGCGCCTGGGTGGCTCAGTCGGTTAAACGTCTGACTTCGGCTCAGGTCATGATCTCGCGGTTTGTGGGTTTGAGCCCCGCGTGGGGCTCTGTGCTGGCAGCTCGGAGCCTGGAACCTGCTTCACTTTCTGTGTCTCCTTTGCTCTCTGCCCCTCCCCCGCTTGCGCTCTGCCTCTCTCTCTCTCTCTCAAAAATAAATAAACATGAAAAAAATTAAAAAACAATAAGAAAACGATGAATAACTCAACCAACGGATTGACAAATACTAGGAAATTCAGAGAAGAAATATAAATGGACCTTAGATAAGTATCCATGTGTCCATATTCAATCTCACTAATAATCAAATAAATTCAGATTAAGAACAACAAGCAAATATTAATTTCCAGCCATACAAGATTTATGGCCAGGACAAAGGGACACTTCCATTCACGGTCAGTGAGTGTAAACTGGCCAATATTCTAACAGGCAGCTTGATGGCACTGACCCAGATGTTAAAAGTTTTCACTATTTGACCGAGTACTTCTCGGAAATACAAAGATCCAGGAAATACAAAGGAAATACAAAGATCTACATTGCAGTGTTGTTTATAATTTTTTTTTAGTGTGTATTTATTTTTGAGACAGAGAGAGATAGAGCATGAGCGGGGGAGGGGCAGAGAGAGAGGGAGACACAGAATCTGAAGCAGGTTCCAGGCTCTGAGCAAGTGTTCAGCACAGAGCCCGACACGGGGCTTGAACCCACGAACCCACGACCCGTGAGATCACGACCTGAGCCAAAGTCGGAGGCTCAACCGACTGAGCCACCCAGGCGCCCCTGCAGCGTTGTTTATAGTAGTGAAAAATTGGAGGTGACAGAAATGTTTGTTACAGGCGACTGGTTAGACAAATTACAATAATGGCCATTAATATTCATCGGGTGCTTTTGACATTCCGGGAACTTCTGTAAGTGTTTCACATTTATTGATTCATTTAATCCTCACAATAATCCTATGAAGAAGGTTCTAGATACTGTTAGGCTCGTTTCACAACCGGGGAAATTAGCAAGTGGGGATTAGCAAGTGGGGAACATACATTAGCAAGTGGGGAAGCTGGGATTCACATCCAGGCAGCCTGGCTCTAGACCCACAACCTCAACCAAAGACCACACTTCCAGGCCCTAATGCGGAGGAATGTGCAGGTATTTTAAGTGAGACGATCAGCATGTATGATAGGATCCCAGACAACAGTGTGTATATAAAAAAAAAAGTTCTGACGTTATCTTTGGGGCTTGTTGTTATGGGCAACATGTACTCTTTTGTTTATACATTTTTATATTGTTTGAATTTTTTTACAATAAAAACATACCATGTTTCTAATTGAAAAGCTTGTAGGGATATTGAAAGGTAACTGATCAAAAATTTAAGAGAGAGAGACACCAGGTAGGAATTCAACAGCCTCAGGGCACTTGTTCCCACCCCCCCACCCCACCCCACCCCCCGCCCCCCAATCCCCTCAGCAGCCCTGGGAGGGTGTCCCCTCATCAGGCTGGGGCTCCTTTTCCCGAAGGTGAAGGTGAAATCTGGAGAAGTGGTAAGTCTTTGGCTCAGGGTAGGTAGGGGGCCACCCTCTCCAGCACTCTTCAGGGCTGGCCCTTCCCTGAGCAGCTGACACTGCCCCAGGGGAACAAAACCACTTCAAAAGAAAAACAACAAACTGGATTCCAAACACCATCAAAAACTGGAGATTAGAAGGGACAGACCAAGAATTTAAAATACGCACAACAAACATACAGAAGTCTGTGGATTTAAGGTCCTAAAATTCACACAGGTCAGGCTTTCAAAAATGCTAATATTTGCAACACGGTGGATGTTATATCCCCGGCAACGAGTTAATCTTAGGATGAAAAACTTCGAATGTCAGTTGAGTGTGTGCAAAGGGGGGCACACCGCTTTTCAACATCGTTTGGGGGGCTACCGAAGCAAAAAGAAAACCACAGGTCCCGAGCCGGCTTGCCTGATCCTGGCCTCTTGATGTTTGCTGAAGCTCTGAGTCTGCACGGCTGTCCAGGATCCAGAGCTCTGCCAGGCTGTGAGGCAAGAACTGTCTGTATTCTGGCTAGAAAGCAATTTTTGTTTTAAAGTTTATTTATTTATTTTTATTTTTTTTATGTTTATTTATTTTTGAGAGAGAGGGAGGGAGACAGAGTATGGGGGGGGGGGGGGTGGCAGAGAGAGAGGAAGACACAGAATACAAAGTAAGCTCCAGGCTCCGAGCTGTCAGCACAGAGCCCGACGTGGGACTCGAACTCACAAACCCGCCAGATCATGACCTGAGCCGAAGTCGGGAGCTTAACCCACTGAGCCACTCAGGCGCCCCAGAAAGCAATTTCTTGATTGGGATCAAGCTTAAGAGGATCTCTCTCTTTGGCAGAAACAGAAATAGGGTCACTTTGTGGTAAACACCCACATCAAAAAGCTCCATCTATTTGGGGTAAGGGGGTGGGGGGGTGGGGGAGAGCTTCCTGCTTAACCATTTCCTGTCCAGGTCTGAGTGAACTACACAGAAACTACAAAGTTCTAGCTTAAGGGGACTGGAGGAAAGCAAGGAGCCACCCCCTGGGCTTAAGATGCTGCCATGCACACGGCCCTGATTTATGTCTGAGTCTGGTTAACAGTTAACTTGTTGTGTTAAATGACAAAAATTCAGCCGAGTACATGTTAAATATTTAACTGGCCTTATTAGTTGATTTATCAATCAAGCAGCATCCCATCTAGCAAGCAGAGGGGAGCACCATCCAGCTGCGGAAAAGGGATTTTTAAAGGTAGAAAGGGAGTACGAAAAAGAAAATTACTAGCAAAGAATCCCGTTTCAGGCTAGGCCGTCCTCCCAAGGGTAACTAACTGAAAGGGTCTATCTGTAACGTTCCTAGTGCGATCAGTAAATTCCAGGTTTACTGGTTAAAGGTTACGTTCCGGGGTGTGTGTGTGGCGGGGGGTGAGGGGCGGGGGAAATGTTGAAATTGTAGTTAGGTTAGGTATTAAGTCTTGGTGTGCTGACCTGGGAATCTTAATAGGAGTGATTCCGTTTGGGGCCTGTGTTTTTCTTTGTAACAGCCGTTGATACTAGAATTCTAAAGAGCTAACGTTTAATCTAAGAAGAGACACTCTTTTTAGCACATGCTAGTACCCTTAGAACAGTGAAAAAGTGAATTTCAAAGACACCTTCCTGCTCATTAAATAAGAGAAAGTCTAGGCTTTTGACCCAAGCTCCTCCAGCATGTGTGCAGTCTCCTGGCCCAAGGCGGTGCCCGGATCTGGCGCAAGGCCATGTTTAACCCGAGTTGGCAAGGACAGTGTGTGAGTTCTCTGGAGATGCTTCCTGGGGCGGCTGGCACTCACGGTCCAGGTTCATGACTTCTTTGCCAGGAGGCCTGGTCTTCCTTCTTCGTGCAACTCAACGAAGTTTGCCACCTGGCCAGCCTCCTTCCTCCCCACCCCCACGCCCAACCTGACTGCCTAGGAGGCGCGTCCCAACAGGGTGAACGACGCCTAGGAGGGGAAGGAGGCAGCTCACAACCTATTAATGGCCCAGGGCATGGAGAAAGCATTCGAGGTGCCAGCCCAGATCAGGCACACGCTGGCACGCCTGGCCTCAGGAGGAGAGGCCACTTTAGCGTGCATTGCTCCCAAAGCCTCAGATCACACGCCCGTCCGGGGAATCGATGCTTCACGGGGACAGGAATTAGGCATGGGGGGCTTTGTGGAGTTGAGACACTTGGGTCGGGTCTGGCCCCCTTTTCCTGGTGAGTCACTCCTTCATTTCCTTGGAAGAAGCCTTGCTCCCACTCTTAATGGCCAGGCACGCATCAGGAGGGCCCTCTGGGAGGTGTGGGAGGCGAGGCTTCTGTTCTGCTCATCTGCTCTAAGGACCACTGTGATGGCAGTGGGGAGGAGGCAGAAAAAAGATGGGGACAGAAGGAGCTGGAATAACGATCAGGTCTGTGGGTAACTAGGGATCTGGAAATGAACGCAGGTAGGAAACTGGGAAAAACACATTAGAATAGCTTCAGTTTTCTATTTCAAGAGACTAAGAAAGGTCAGCCAGCTAGCTAAATGGAGAGGACGGAACTTCCATAAAACGCCTTTAAGGCGCTTTAAATATCCTACTCTATTTAATCCTTAGAAGAACCCTGTGCTGGGGTTGGGGGATGATCGTGCCCATTTTATCAGTAAAGCAACAGGCTGTGGCTTGTCCAAGGTCATTTAATAAATAAGAAGCGATGCTGGGGTTCCCACCTGAACCCAGGATTGGTCCCTTCACCCCCCTACACTGACCAAGCCTAAAAGCAGCTGAACTTCTAGAAAGTGAGTCATCAGAGCTTTGTAGGATTGACTTGTCTGGGCTTTGCTTTCCCCCTCCTGAAGTTATTATTTAGCGAAAATGCATGGGTGGTGAGTGTGGCTTCCAGGATTTCGTCTCTGCTGCTGCCCTCCCCATCACCCCTCCCAGTCTGCCCTCCTCACTAACGCAGGATTTACTCCTCCTTGCAAGCCTATTTGCATAAGTTGTTCTAAGTCTGCCAGTTCAGAATCACATTTAAAGCTGCTGTCCCCTCTCCCTCCAAACACACACACACATACCCCACTGTATCTAGAAAGAAGTCAATATTGTGGCCCCATTATCCAGGGAAGGAGGCTATTAAGAAGAAATTATCAGTAATAAGCCAGCAGGAAGCTGAGGTTGGTCACGAGGAAATAAACTTATCCTGGGCCTGCAAAATTGTGGCCTTACATTCTTACTTTTCTCTCTTTTTCAAGTCAACCCATGGGAAATCCTCTTTCAGACGTAGCCTGGAAGGGGCAGAATTCGGACTTCAGAGAGGGGGGCGGGGCTCAACCTGGGAGCAGCAAGATCAGAGCAGGGGCTTCCAGGAAAGAGGGGAAAGGCCTTGGTGGTCAGGCTCTGAAGGAGGGAAAGATAGGGCCCTGGGGTCACCTTGGGAGGGGGGGCACTTTCACAAAAGATACGTGGAGGCGTAGGTCCAGGGGCAGGTTTTCTGTGGTTGGCAGAGGACTGGAGGGTGGAAAGAGGCTGACTCAACCCCACCCTCAGCCCACGGCCCCACTCTTGAAATCCCACAGCTAACAAGTCACACTTGGGATGAAGTATTCAGTTTTCCAGCTTCCCTCCAATGCATTTTCCTCAACAGAGGATTCTGAGCATCCTGAAGATGTGGAAGGGGAAGGTCAAGTTCAGAGGGCTGAAGGGGATGCTCTGGAGCCACACGATTTTGAGAAGGGCTGACCTTGCTTCCTAGTGGTTGGGAAACAAAAAAAACTCCATGGGCAGGAGGGACAGATGGGATTACATAAATCCCATGAAAGCTCCTGAACAGAAAATTTATCTATCTATCTATCTATCTATCTATCATCTATCTATATGATGGAATATTATGCAGCCTGAAAAATAAATGAAATCCTAGGGGCGCCTGGGTGGCTCAGTTGGTTAAGCGTCTGGCTTTGGCTCAGGTCATGATCTCATGGTTCACGCGTTCGAGCCCAGTGCTGGGCTCTGTGCCAGCAGCTTGGAGCCTTGAGCCTGCTTCGGATGCTGTGTCTCCCTCTCTCTGCCCCTCCCTGCCTCTCACTCTCTCTCAAAAATAAATAAATATTAAAAAAAAAAATAAGCTGACCAGTTAGCTCAGTTGGTTAGAGCGTGATGCTAATAATAATAAAAAAATGATTAAATGAAATCCTAACACATACCACAACATAGATGAAACTTGAAGATGTTATGCTAAGTGAAATGAGCCGAGCACAAGAGGACAAATATTGTAAGATTCCACTTATCTGAGGTACTTAGAGCAGTCAGGTTCAGAAAGACCGAAAGTTGGGTGGTGGTTATGACAGGCTGATAGGCGGGTGGATGGGGATCTAGTTTGTAATGGGGACAGAATTTCAGTTTGGATGACGAAGAGGTTCTGGAGACGGATTAAGTACGATAGTGTAATGTACTTAACGGCACTGATTTGCACCTTGAAAAAGGTTCAAATGGTAAATCTTAGCTTATGTATATTTTACCACAAGAAAAAATAAGCTAAATCTAATAAAGCCTATTTATTTCTTTATTTTGACAGAGGGGGAGTGTGCGCACACAAGTGGAGGAGGGGCAGGGAGAATCCCAAGCAGGCTCTGTGCTGTCAGCACAGAGCCCAACACAAGGCTCAACACAGGTCACAAAAGCGAGATCATGGCCTGAGCCGAAATCAAGAGTCAGATGCTTAAACCACTGAGCCACCCAGGTGCCCCTCTAAATAAAGCCTTTAGTGCAAACTCCCATTTTACAGTACATACAGGGGTTAGAAAAACAAATTGACACTATGAAGACACAATCAGGCAAATGTAGAATGTACAACATTCTACAAGAAAACTGGCCTAAACTTCAAAAAGTCAATGTCATCGAGAAAAAAAAAAGAGTTGTTCTAATTAAAAGAGACTAAAAAGACACAATAACCAAATATAACATGTGTACTTAAAACCAACAAACTGGGGACCTGGGTGGCTCAGTCAATTAAGCATCCAACTCATGATTTCGGCTCAGGTCACCATCTCACTCTGGTTAGATCGAGCCCTGCCTCCAGCTCTGTGCTGAGCATGGAGTCCGCTTAAGATTCTCACTCTCTCTCTCTCTCTCTCTCTTTCTCCTTCTGCCCCCGTTCCCTGCTGTCTCTAAAAAAATAAAACGGACAAACTTAAAAGCCATATTTGAAACGATGGGGCGGATTTGATTATGGGGTAGATATTAGGTAATATTAGGGAATTCATGTGAGTTTTCTTAGATGCGAACATGCAGTTGTGGTTATGTTCGAGAACGTCCTTACTTTCGGGAGCTATCTGCTGAAATCTATGGGGGTGAAGCGGCATGGCATCTGAAACTCACTTTCAAATGATCCAGAAAAAATAAGCCTCACATACCCATCGAGGCGGATAAAGCAAACGTGGCAAAATGGAAACGACTGTTGACCCCTCGGTGGTGGATGAACACCGGAGAGTTCTTGCCGTTTTTGTCTGCTGAAACGTTCCTAATAAAAAGTCGGGGGAGAAAAGTTCTGGCTGCGCAGTTTTAGGAGCTGTGTGACCTTGGGCAGTCTCCTTGTCCCCCTGGCCTTAGTTTCTTCACCTAAAGTACAGGGCTAAAAACCCCTCACCCCGTCAACAGTGTAAGCCACCCGGCCCCAGGTGCCCAGCGGCTGCGGGGTGGTATTAGTCGTTAGTATTGACATTGGAATTGTGAGGACAGTCCCTAGCACGGTATCTGGTAAGTGAGCAGCGGCTTTGGGAAAACCACTTGGGCTCCCCGGGCCAGCCTCTCCGCCTGGGGAGGAGGATGGGGAAGCAAGCGGTCCCTTAGGGCCCCCCTAGTAAACGCGCAACCGCTCGGGGCGTGACCGCTGCAGCGCGGGCCTCGGAAGTGGGGGCGGGCCTTGCAGGTGGGCGGGCGTGGGAGCCCAAAGCCCGAAGGAGCGTTGCCCGTCGGAGGCCGGGGGCGGAGCCTCTCGCTTGCCGACCAATCCGGAATAGGTGCCAAAAAAAACACAAAAAACCGGCGGAGCAAAGAAACAGGAAAGATCTCGGCGGATCCCTGCTGCCTAGCGCTTGGCGCCGGGCATCCTGTTCAGGTGACTGGGCCGCCTGGTCTGGCCGCTCCTCTCTCTCTCTCTGTCTCCAGTCCCCGGGGCAAGAGAGGGGGCACGGCGGACCAGAAGCCCGGCCCGGCGGTCTCCTCGGGCGTGACCTCTGAGCAGAGTCACGTTGCTTTCTGCGCGGGCTTCCTCTAGTAAAGTGAGAGCAGTAAAAACCCGCCGGAGGCAGGACGGGACGTGCCCAAGTGACTCAGAGTTGGGAGGCAGTGAAGGGGAGAATGGCGACCTTGCCTCCCGCCTCGTGGTACTGCTCGTCTTTCCCAAGTTTTCTACAATGCACACGTGTTATTTTGGTGGCCAGCAAAGTTAAGCTAAAAGTGAAGTCATAATTTCTGGCTAGCTCAGAGTACTACTTTATGGTTCCTGTACCTACAGAGAGTATAACAGGAGCTAAAAACAAGCACGTGGTGCCTGAGACAGCAACCGACAAGGAGCACTTGGGTTACTGATGACGCGAAATTGGAATGTGAATTGGGTATTAGAGGACACCAAAAAATCCTTGGTAACTTTATTAGATGCAATAGTGGCTTTATCAGCCATAAAATTATCACTAAAAATATCCATTCGGGAGCTGGATCAAATTAGATGAAATTGACAATGTCTGGGAATCGCTTTAAAACTAAGGATGCTAGGGGTGCCCGGGTCGCTCAGTCAGTGAAGCATCGGACTCTTGATCTTGGCTCTGGTCATGATCTCGGGGGTTTGTGTGTTTGAGCCCCGCTTCAGGCTCCTTTGGGCTCCATGCTGACAGTGCGGAGCCTGCTTGGGATTCCCTCTCTCCCTGGCTCTCCGCCTGTCCCCTGCTCGTGCTCGCGCGCTCTATTTCTCAAAAATAAAAAGAAGTAAACTTAAAAAAATTAAAAGTAAGGATGCTAGGTCAAAGTTTTAGTCGTTGCTTTGTCTTAAGAGATGTGATTATCCTTGATTTTTCTCTGAGGTTTGAGACTAAACACAGTATGTATGTGGTACTTTAAGAAGTAAACCTAAGTCAGGAGGGGCTCTTCCCTACCTCTGACCTCTTTAAAGTATACTATATCTGGAAAAGACTGTAAAAAATTCAAGCGTTTCTCTTTGTGACAGCTCTAAGACTGCAGGTGTTGGAGCTTTCCCAAGTGAATCATTTATTTCTTGGATCTTAAAACATTTTTCTTTTCATTTCGGGCATTTTGCCACTTGCAGGGCAAATGTCTGTGGCAAATCTGAAAAACCAAAGTAAAATAAAAACTTAATAAATTCATGTCCCCACCTTCACCCAATGCACGTTTTCAATCTCCTTTTCAGGCTACTTGCTGCCCAATTAACAGTAAATGAGTTTCGAGTTCTTCATTCTCCGAACTTTCAGGATTTTTGGCTCCGTTTCCAATTTTAAAAAATGCATTGGGGACAGTGGCCTGACAACCCACACAAGTTCAATGGGAAATGCACCAAAGGCCTTCGCTGTCATTTAGTTAACTAAGCTTTACAAAGGGCTGCGCATTTTAGAACAATTATCTCATTTAATCTCATTTTATTAATAATCCCACAGGTTCGGTACGGCGACAAGTCCCATTTTACCGACGAGGGCACTGAGTGTTTTAGCCAGGTGACATGTCCAAGTGACACAGCAACTGCACCTCGGGACCCCGTCGCCAGCGGCCCTAATCGCTAGGCAGCACGCTTGTCGCCGACCCCCCCCCCACCCGCAAATTTACCGGAACTCGAGGACCCCTAGCCCCCCACCCAGGTACACGTATCTAAACGGGCGCAACCACGAGCTTCTCTTGCAGCCAGGGGCGTTTTCAGGCATTTGCACCAACCTCATTTGCAAAACCACTCGCCCGGACCCGCGAAAACGGTTCAGGGGTGGGGGAATCCTCTCCCGCTCCGGGCGGCCTCCAATCGCGTTGCTGCATTCAATCCGAGCCGCTCCTGGAGGAGTGAGTCCCGCGCGCGCCACAGCCACCGGGGCGCGCGGGGGCTGCAGCCTTTGTCCGGTGGGGCCCGCAGGGAGCCGGGCGGCGGCGCCCCTAGCCCGATCCACGGGTCCAGGGGACCCGGGGTGGGCCCGGGGACGGGGGTCCCGGGGGTCCCGGGGGGTCCCGGGCGGCTCGGCGCTGCAGCTCCCGCGCGGCTCTCGAACGGCTGACGTGGGGCCCGGTGCATCCAATGGGAAGGCGGCGTCTGGCCACGCCCACCGAGCGCGCAGCCCCGCCGGGGGGCTTTTAAAAGCCCGCGCGGCGGTGCGGGGGCTCCCAGGACCCGCGCGCCACCTCGCCCGCCTCGTCCGCTCCCTGCTGCCGCCGCCGCCGCCACCATGCTCTCCGTCCGCGTCCCGCTCGCCACCATCGTGGACCCGCAGCAGCCGCAGCAGCAGCTTCAGCTCTCGCCCTTGAAGGGGCTCAGCCTGGCGGACAAGGAGAACACGGTGAGGACGCGCGGGCCGGGCCGGGGCGGCGGGGGTCTCCTGGGACGTGGGCATGCCCCCTCACCGCGCGTCTCCCCGCAGCCCCCGGCCCTCAGCGGGAGCCGCGTGCTGGCCAGCAAGACCGCCCGGAGGATCTTCCAGGAGCCCGCCGAGCCGGTGAGTGGGGGTCTGGCCGCCGGCTGGGAAGGGGCCTGTGGGGGCGGGGCGCTGCCGGCAGGGGACGCCAGCCGGCTCTTGGCGCCAAAGCCTCATTGTTTCCTCTGCAGTTTCAAACCCTAGCCCCTCCCCGGCCCGCGCTCCTTTCCCGCCAAAGCATTCCCTCCCTGGCCTGCCGTACACACTTCCGTAGATTTCCTCCTGTCCCTCTGGTACCTCCCGGTTGTGTTCTATGTAAGATACACGTGTGACAGCTGACACTTACACACTGAACCACATGAGCTTGCCGACCACTGGGCGCACTTGGCCTGAAGAAATGGCAATTTCATGTGGGACGCCCTACAATTCGTATTTCCATTACCCCCCTCGCCCGGCAGAAAACTAAGGTGCTTGTCCCCAGCGTGGAGGATGAGCCACTGCTCCGAGAAAACCCTCGTCGCTTTGTCATCTTTCCTATCGAGTACCATGATATTTGGCAGATGTATAAGAAAGCGGAGGCTTCCTTCTGGACAGCCGAAGAGGTAACGAGGATCAGGAACCGGGAGACTTAAGGAAGTTTATGCGTTGCCCCCCAACTCTTGAGGCGGACCCCTGCCCTAGCGGTTATGCCTTGGCTGGAGATATACTTGACTCTTCCTCTGGTTCCTCTTGGGGATGGCTGCCCACCGAGGATGTGAGCTGTTCTCACTGGCAAAGGGAGTTCTGGATGGGAGGGATGTTACCGATCAAGCCGTGTTCGTAGACTCAAAAGGTTTAAGAACCAAGTATATAGGTGAGGCCCCGTGTGTGTAAACCCCTTGTGAAACTTCTCAACTTCAGGTGGATCTTTCCAAGGACATTCAGCACTGGGAGTCCCTGAAGGCGGAGGAGAGATATTTTATATCGCATGTTCTGGCTTTCTTTGCAGCGAGTGATGGCATAGTAAATGAGAACTTGGTGAGTTTCCAAACAACGTCTGATTTCATTCACTTCAAGACTTGAGAGAATGTCCTCCTTCCTCACCTTTAACATTGTCCCGTCCTGATATCATATGTGTTTGTAAGGTCATAGTTCTATTACATGGAGTTTGCTGTTTTATAATATGCTCTGCAGTTGTTTTCTTCCTCATGGGTATCTTTCTCCCCCCTGGTTCTAGAGAAGCTCAAAGACCATGTTAAGTGCTAGGCATGGGTTTACTCCTCGTGGCTGTGGCATTGCTTTTCTTTTTGTGGCTTTGCTCTTCCGATAACTTGATTCCGTGTATGTCTTACTGTGAGTGGATCCTTCCTGCAATGAGTTAGGAAAGAATGAACTGATGAGCGTTCGCAGAAACCCTGTAACACAGGCGTTATCTCTTTTCCTGATTTGTACAATGAGCGTGTGGCATGAAATGTCCAGCGTTACCACAGCACAGTGAAGAAATATTCAAGTAGAAACAAACCTCATAATGGTACAAAGGGAGCGTGATGGATCTGGGGTCCTGGGGCTGAGTGGCTTCTCAAGCTGCACTGTGATGTTTTACCACTAGGTGGAGCGGTTTAGCCAAGAAGTTCAGATTACTGAAGCCCGCTGTTTCTACGGCTTCCAAATTGCCATGGAAAACATCCATTCTGAGATGTATAGTCTCCTCATTGACACTTACATTAAAGATCCCAGAGAGAGGTGAGTATTTGGGTGGAATGCCAACGTGTTTAGGACTCACTTATTGTTACCCTGCTGCAAGTTTTTGAGCTTACGTAGGGATAGACAATGACACTAATGGCTAAGCAGGCAAATCCCTACCTCGCGTGGTCACGTCTGCTCTGAGGAAGAGGCCTAAATTGACGTTAGGAGCCAGTCACTTACAAACAAAGCTAGGCGGTTACTCCGTTTTCTTGTTGGTCATTCAGTCTAAAACCTTTCTTTGAACAAAACCAAACAAAAAACATCCGTAGAGGCTGTGTGCAACGAACTAATTCCTGGGTCTGACGGTTTTGAGTCCTGTGGCAAAGCTGTTAACCTGCGATGTGAAGGAGGTAGAGAGTGTACCCAAGTAGAATGTTACTCTCCTCTTAAGGAGCTAGTAATGCAGTACGGGAAAGAAGACCTAGAAATAGAAGGGAGACGAGTTACATAATGATGTGCAGGCAGTTCACCATTAGGTGAGTTTAGGCACAGAACTGTTTGACCAGAGCGATGGTTAGTTATGGGATCCCAAAGGGGGAGCTTAAGGCCCACCTTACGTTTTGAAGATTGGAGAGGAGGAGAAAGTTAGCAATGGCTGCCTGAGTGCTCTGGGTACTAAGAGCTCAGGAGGGGAGCCTTGTGTGGAGCAGAAGTCTTAAAGCTGAAAAGCAGACTCTTGTAGATTACCAGGGAGAGTGTGAAGAGGGAAGGGGAGTGACGACTTGGTAGGGCTAGCAGGATTGGGGAAACGCTTTGGGGGTAAAAACATTGTGGACAGAAATGAGAAAAGACAGGGGCGCCTGGGTGGCTCAGGCGGTTGGGTGTCTGACTTCCAGCTCAGGTCACTCTCTCGAGGTTAGTGAGTTCGAGCCCCACGCGGGGCTTGCTGCTGTCGGCCTGTCAGCGAAGAGCCCGCTTTGGAGCCTCTCCCTGCCCCTCCCCCACTCGTGCTTTTTAAAAACATAAATAAATGAGAAAAGACAAAGGTAGGCATAACTGGGATGAATAACCAGAAGGGGCAGGATCAGGAAAGTCTGATGGTTAAGCTTCAAAAGCCAGGGAGAGGCAGACCCAGGTCTCCAACAGAGCATGTGGACATGGAGAGAGAGTGAAGGGAGCCCAACCGTCTGATGACCTTGGCTTCAGAAAACAAGGTCACCTGATAAGGAATGGGCTGGGGAATTTGCAGGCTCCCAAGCTGAGCACAGGGATACATTGGAGGCGGAAGAGGCTAATAGAGACCCGAGTAAGTGTGGGGCCAGTCGATTTTCTTTCCTGACCTGGGCTCATCAGTGAGGCATAGAATTCTAGTAGGAAGCAATCTCAGGTTGTTTAGTTTATTGGCTTTAATTGTTTTATTATATCCATATGGCACTTGGGGCCCATATAATTGGCCTGATGTTATAGTCTGGTGGTGGACGGAGTGTCGAGGAAGATAATGGTCAGCATAGCTTAAGTAGTCTTAGCAGTTAAGATTTTATGGCTTTTCACGTTTAAAGATAGGGCCTGTGAACCTTGTCATGACCTGGACTTGATATAATTAAGCTGATAAGTGCTCTTGGTGTAATGGACTAAGGCTTTCGATGTGCGTAGATCTCGGGGCTCCCTGTGAATTAAAGAATACTTAGGTCTGTATTAACAGGAACCAGATGAATGCCGAGATTTTAAAAAACACTGGGGGAAAAGCAAAAACAGTAATGAGAAAACATGTCAGGTTGAGTCTTGATTTGGCCTTCGTTCCCAGTGTTGTTCCCTAGATGTTTGTGATAGGAGATCTTTGCTATAATTGCTGACGCTCTGGGTGCCTACTAGGGAATTTCTCTTCAACGCCATCGAGACGATGCCTTGTGTAAAGAAGAAGGCGGATTGGGCCTTGCGTTGGATTGGCGACAAAGAGTCTACCTACGGTGAGGACCCCTTTGGCCCCACTTACGCCTGAGCTTCATCCTCTGGTGACGGTCACTGGCTTGTGAGCCCTTCCTGTGCACGTGCTCGGTTGCCCACTAGAACTATGTCGATGTTAACTCTTCCGCAGGAGAGCGGGTTGTGGCCTTTGCTGCAGTGGAAGGAATCTTCTTTTCTGGTTCTTTCGCGTCGATATTCTGGCTCAAGAAACGCGGCCTGATGCCTGGCCTCACGTTTTCCAATGAACTTATTAGCAGAGATGAGGTGAGTCTAATACACACAACAGGCTAATCTGCACCCCAAATATCTACAACTCTTGGGTTCCCTTCAGGGAACTCAAGACAACAGATTGCCTTATATCTACATTTAACATGTGAGTTCAGCGATACCTGTATTTGGCAGAGAATGAACACTACTTTCATTTTACTGGAAGGTATTTGTATTCTCAATACATTTATATGTCCGCTGCACTGTAGGTGAGGGGATGTTGTATTATTTTGGCCCGGTAGCCTATCTGTGACCCTAGTGTATTTCGCAGTGGGCTGAGCATCCTGATGAAGTGAGAATCCATTCCGGTCCAGTGTATGTCTTTGAGTGCCATTGGATTAAACTGGAGAGGAAGGTGGAGTATGTCCAGATGTTCTGATTTAAGTCCAGTCTGAAAGGCAAGGGCCATGAACCCTGCCATACTTGGAGCCCAATGAGCAGATCAGACAGCTGATCATGCCTTGTAAGATGCTCTGCCTTCCTGTAGGGGAAGATAGGGATTACTTGGCCTTAGGACTCACAGACTCGATTCACTGGAAACTGCACCACTGGTTTCCTGAGCGTTAGGTCGTAAATCTCAAAACTAGCCTGGCCACTGAGTTTTGCCTTTCCTGCCAGGAACTGTGGCAAAATTAGAGCTCGTAGCCGTGGAAAGAATGCTGTAGAAAGAACGCTTGGAGCAGAAGTCCTGTGCCATCCTCGGCTACCTCACGGAGCAGCAGGGCCGGGACCTGGCCTGCTCTTGCTACCTGGGTAGCAGCATGGAGGGCCTTGCATGCAGATGGGCCCGCCTTGGCATAGGCAGAGCAGATGGCCGTTGGATTCTTCTTCCCTTTTTTTGACGGTTAAAGTGCTTGTAGTATGGGAAGATGTACAAGGGGAATGCAGAAAAGGGTAAAGCCGTTTCCTGTTGCATGTTAATGATAAAGGTCTGGCGCTACAGTGACACTAAACCTTTTTTTCCTAGGGTCTACACTGTGACTTTGCCTGCCTGATGTTCAGACACCTGGTCCACAAACCCTCAGAGCAGAGAGTGAAGGAAATTATTGTCAATGCCGTTAGGATAGAACAGGTGGGTTTGGCATCAGGGTCTCTTCGTGCCTGCTAGAAGATGTCTGTATTTGTGCTACTATCTTACTGAGAAGCTCTGTTTTGGTCCCTAGGAATTCCTCACGGAGGCCTTGCCAGTGAAACTAATTGGGATGAATTGCACTTTAATGAAGCAGTATATTGAATTCGTGGCAGACAGACTTATGCTGGAGCTAGGTTTTGGCAAGGTACAGTATTGTTTATAGCCTTCTGGTTCTCCCGGAAACTGGTGTTCCGTATTCAAATTTTGCTGTGGACCTTTTCAGGTTTTCAGAGTAGAAAATCCATTTGACTTTATGGAGAATATTTCACTGGAAGGGAAGACTAACTTCTTTGAGAAGAGAGTAGGCGAGTATCAGAGGATGGGAGTGATGTCAAGTCCAACAGAGAATTCTTTTACCTTGGATGCTGACTTCTAAGTGAACGAAGATGTGCTCTTATGTTGCTGATTCCTCCCCCTCCAACCCTTCTCATCAAAAAAAAAAAAAAAAAAAAAAAAAATCAGCTACTTGAAGTGAATCAACTAGCTACACTATGAATCACCAATAGTGTTCATGAATAGTATTGTTAAAACTGTGTAGCTACCTCGTACGCAAGCCTGTTGATTAGTGATGCTAGTTGTCTCCCCTAGAAAGAAGCATGGAAAAAAGCTACTTGGGTTCTTAGGAAAGAGCTTGGCCGTGTTGGGCTTTTGCAAGCACCCTGGCTGTCCGTGACTTCGTGGCTCTTAGCAATCATGGCTCAAGGTGTGGGGACTCTCTGAGTCTGACCCGGCAGGATTGAACAGTTGCTACAAGGCCCTTGGGAGGGGGTCAGCCTTGGTGCTTCAAAGCAGATTTTAAAGTTTACTTACTGCTTTGTATATAAAATTGGCACTTTACACACAAACCTATTTTGTACTGTTGAGGTAAAGGCCTGATTTGACCTAACTTGGTTTCTAGACCAAACGCAGAGCATTCTGTCGACCACTAATGGGAGCCAGTTCGGGATTTACTAGGTGACCCACGTCTGCCAAACCTGTGCAAGTCGAGCATGTTATTTCTACTCTTTATTTTCTTTAATGACTTGAGGTGCTTTGTGATCAGCTTTAAAGTCAGTCCTGCACATACCGCTGGGTATTAGCCAGTTGGTGTCCCAAAGAAGGCAGGTTGCGTTTTGTATAAATACAGGTCAGGTCGAGTATGGTGGGATCAGAGGGGACAGGAGCTTCCAACTTAAATCATCAAGGATTAGAATGTGATGTGAGTGGGCTGCTGGTCACATGGGGGTGCAGGAGGAGCAGTTTCTGTCTATTTCTCAAACCGTATTTCCCCCAACTTTGAGTTCTGGTGAAAGACCCTTAGGTCCTTAGCTATAGGATCGGAGGTAGCACCGTACGTTGAGTCGTCAAACGATCCTGGAACAAAATGACCCACTTGAGGTCTTACTCCAGTTAAGTGGCCAAAACCAGGACTGAAATTGGCTCCCTGAAAAGTTGGGGCATTTATTCTGATTTGCTTTCATGTGTAAGTAGGTACCGTTGACTTCATCCTTTAATATTTGCTACATGCTTTTTAAATTAGGAAATGTCATTTTGCTGTATATGCCCGATGTATCTGTGGTTCATGTTTTGAAATAATTGCCCGGCACCGCGGTTCATGATCGAAGTGGATATTGTTCAGTGCACTTACTTCACTTCAGTGCCTGCCTAAATCTGAGCATTGCCTTGTCGGATTCCTGACCTTCAGGAGAAAACTAGAGTTGCGTGAGCTATAAATACATGTTCTATTCACATATTAATTTTAGAATGAAGTACAGAATAATATACCTAATAAGGCTAGTTTGAGGCAACCTGCCTTCGTTACCCCTGTCCCCCAAGCCCCCCCCCAAAAAAGGAGAAAACCGGCCAAGATGCTACATGGAACGTGAAGGAGGATACGCACCAATCCTTCGGCCACGTTTGTTACCGTTGTATTGTGTTGGCTGATCCCTGGCCCTGTTCCCTTGTCTGTTTTCTTCATTTATTGTATAAATTGTCAAATAGTTGATTTAAGCACTTCTGTAAGAGGGGCTTCCTGTCTTTTAAATTATTGTTACCTAAAGTCGATCCAGATTGTGTGGTTTTTACACTTGTGCAACACAGAGGTGAATAAACATTTTGCCCCGCATGTCAGGTGCATGCAGTTGGAAGCTGGAAGCGGGTTTTAGGATTCTGCCTCCTTTAGCGTGCAATGTAAGAATTTCTGCCAGCTCAGATTCAGTTTCCTGATCTGTTTAAAGGGAAACTGGTGTTAGCCTAAAGCACTTAGAAGTCTCAAAATTGAATGCTGCACAGGTGTGCTGCACTGTTCTCGCATCTGTTCCTTGATAAGATTTGCATTTCAGTTTAGGCAGAAAAAACCGGGATTTTTTTTTTCTTTTTTCATGAAGGCTTAGGAGTTCATTTGCTTTTCATCCCATTTTGGGGAGGGGACTTTCCTAATGCCTGTTCTGGCACAAGGTCTCTAGGAAACGGGTCTGCCTGAAAGGTGACGGTCAAAAGCATCAACGACACTGCACGCGGAGTTTGTAAGCCAGGACTGACTGGGTTTAATTTCCCAGCAACCCTAAGTGAACCACTTCTCGGCCTCAGTTTTCCCATCTGCTAAACAACAGGCGGTGGGACCAGAAGGGCCTAACGATCTCCACAGCTTTGTGCTTCCTCGTCTCATCAACTTGACCTGCATGGACTTCTTTGTAGTCTTGGGTTGGTCCCTCTGTCCATAAATGGCCTTGCCGGGCCTGCCTTCTTAAAGCGTCTTTGAAATCGTGACCTGTGTCTGCCACTTTAACCCAGCAGGTAGAGGTGGGCAGGGGGTCTGGCCCGCCCTGCGCAGCTTACCTTTATTCTCCAGCAAGAAGCCGATGCGCAAGTGAATCTGAATGTTAGTGCTGTGGTCGCGGAACCAGGGCAGGGAAGGAGCAGCAGAGCTTGAGGTGGATGAGCACTTAGGAGAGGCGTGTGGAGGGGGTGACCTTGTTTCTCTGGAGGAGGAAGGGATGGGAGACTTCCGCGGAGAAGGCACATCCAGGTCCTTGCCCGTCCCCCTGTCTCAGCATGAGGCCTCCAAGGATCAGGCCCTGGAGAAATTGAGTGGAGCATTTGGTGTGGGTAGTGTCTTGGGGGCAGGCATGTTCTGTGTCTTAGAGGAACGTGATCTTTGCCCTTTCCACCCGAGGGGCACTCGGAATGTCATTTGACTTGTCAGGTTGGTGGCAGGTCCACTGTGGGTGTTTGGGGCAGCCACGCTCTCGGGACCAACTCCAAATAGCTTCCCTGTGGGTCACCTACAGTCACACTTGCACCTGCCGTCCCACCTATGCCAGCTACCTTCTCTAGAACAGACCCATAGAGGGTCTGCATCAGTTAAGTGCAGTCGGGCCACTGAGTCAGAATTGCCCACCCTGGCCTGTGATCCAGCCTGAGCCCTGGCTCCTGACATAGCTGGAGCTGGACGGGTATCTAACGCCACGCGGCCAGGGAGCTGACTGGCTGTGTGTCCTGTTGAGGGTGAATAGCTCTGCCAGTGTTGGTCCAGAGATCCAGATAATGGTTTAGTTCTGCATAGTAATACAGTCCTGGCTCCCTGGGGTGTGGCTGTAGCTTTGAGGGAGCAGGATTGTATGGCGTGGCTTTGTGGCTTTTGTCGGCCTAGGGAAAGCTAATAGGCCCCCCAGCCCCACCCCACTTCTGTGGAGGAGGGTACCCTCCCGGTGTACTCCGGGCACTTGAAAAAGAGAACGATCAGTGACGGCCCTTGTCGTTCCTGGGAGGGGATTCTGGACACCAGGATGTTTTACGACGAGAATGGCTGACCCCGCTGCCGGATGAAAGGTTCGGGGACCACAGTCCCCTTGGCCTGGCTCTAAGGACTGGAGTGGTTCCAGCAAGAGAGCAGACGGAGGTGATCTGAACACCCTCCGGGCTTCAAACACACCGGTGATCACAAGAGTTAAGTGGGTAATGACTTGCTAAGAAAGGGGAATTTTCAGATGCTGGGAACAGAGATGGACTGGGGAAGCTCGGGCTTATCAGAGTGCTGGGGGTGGTTATTAGTCCCTTAGAGAAACTGGGGGGTGAGGGACCAAAGACCACCCCCCTTCCCAGATTTGTAGGGAAGGGACTGACCAGTAGTACAGAAACTGCCATCAAGCCAGGACCACAGTGAGATGGGGCTAGGAAATCATCCCACTGGCATTGGGGGAGAGGGTGAGGGTGCTTATCTTTCTGGACTCCCCCAAATCAAAATCCTAGGCCTGCACCTCTCACGGGTTTGTGATCTAGGAACATCCATAACCCCAGCCTGGGTGCCTGTGATTCCCACAGACGGTGTTCACCATTTTTAGGTTACAAAACAAACAGGAGGAAGCCACATGATTGTAGGAACAACAGGTAAAAACCCAAGAACTTCCAGTTAACAGAATGATAGATCTAATGGGTTCAGAGGGAAAAAAATGAAAGCCCAAAGAATGGAGTATTCTAAATGTTTTTTTTTTTTTTTTTTTTTTTAATTTTTTTTTTTATTTTTGAGACAGAGAGAGACAGAGCATGAATGGGGGAGGGGCAGAGAGAGAGGGAGACACAGAATCGGAAACAGGCTCCAGGCTCCGAGCCATCAGCCCAGAGCCTGACGCGGGGCTCAAACTCACGGACCGTGAGATCGTGACCTGGCTGAAGTCGGACGCTTAACCGACTGCGCCACCCAGGCGCCCCAAGAATGGAGTATTCTAAAGAAAGAGATTAAAAAAAGAAACTTGCTACGATTTCTAGACATAACCTAACAAAACTACTGGAATTAAGTCTTGGAGCTTAAAAAAAAAAGATGCTTAGTAAGAGGGAACACAACTGAGGGTGCATGGGTGACAGGAGAGAAACGGGGAATTCTCTAGAAGTAGATGGGGGGGGGGGAGATGTGGAGGGTGGAAGGGGGTGCATGTTATTTCTAAAGGAGATAGATGTTCATGAGGGGCTGGGTGGCTAATGTTTAAAGAGGTGATGACTGATAGTTTCCTAGAAGCGACTCGATCAGAAAGTGCAAGGAATCCCAAGTCCAGTAAATGAAAATAAATCCATACTTAGACTCACCTGTAGTGAGTCTGTGCAGCATATCGACAAAGGTCATTAACGTTTACAGGAACGGTAGTTCTATAAAGGAGCAACCATTAAGCAGAAATTTGCAACAGTGCTACAGTCGAAGCCAAAGATTATGGAACCAAATCTTTTCAATGCGGAGAAAATAATGAAAACCTATTCAGAAGAAGGGAGACTTCAGCCAGAGTTCGTGCATCCCCCTCTTCAAAAGAAAAGTGAAGAATGCCCTTTAGGGAGGAAATGGTACCCAAAGGAAGGATGGTGAGCATAGGAATTGGTCAGCCTGTAGTAAGTCTAAGCACGGATAAAATCAGGGGCACCCAGAACACTGGACCACGTGGCAGGGGCGACACTGGGGGAAGGTCCTTGTGCTAAAAATAAGAAGCTGGTGACGCAGGTTCCCCAGACACCTGAAGAATCTGCAGTTCTGCTGGCAAGATGAGGACAACCTGAAAGAACCCACCAGAGTCACAGGGAGGCAGCGTAGGGGCGTGGGACACGTGATCAGTCTAACAGGCAGAAAAGATGAGAAAAGCAAAGCGTGGTGAGTGGAAACCACCTTGAGATCCGTGAACAAATGCAGGCAGACCGCCCTAGCCAATTGAAATCACAGGAGCTCAAGACTCCACGAGAATCCATTTCCAAAACTTACATAATGCAGAAGGGTGGATGGGGAAAAGCCTTGGGCTGAACTGTTAACAAGAGAAAAGGGCAAAAAGGCTTCCTGCAAATAGAAGTTCATGCCTGAAGGATGATCTGGGGAGACGCGGTTGTAATTCCGCACTTGACCGCGTGGCCTCCCTGTCCGCAGTGCCTTTGGGCATTGACTTCTCCTTCCTCCCAGGGCCTCATGGAGGCTGGACGTGGTGGCCAAAGGGGGAATGTCTTGCGGTTCTGACCTAACCCTCCTTAGTCACTGTCCCGCTTTTTTAATCCTCACCTGGGATTGTCTGCATCGTCCCTGTTTCAGAGTCCTCTGAGTGTACCTGCAGGGGGTTGGAGGTTCACGCCCGGAGCACAGCCTTTATCGACTGTCTCCAGCAGGTGCAATTCACTTTCCTACCAGAGAGAAGGT
The DNA here is from genome assembly GCF_028018385.1 of Neofelis nebulosa. Classification (NCBI taxonomy): domain Eukaryota; kingdom Metazoa; phylum Chordata; class Mammalia; order Carnivora; family Felidae; genus Neofelis; species Neofelis nebulosa. The sequence goes on from NC_080790.1 coordinate 7,502,827, forward strand.
GCCTGGTCCTCCCATGTCCCGGCAGGGCCACAGGCTGGGGTCCTGGGTCCAGCATGGGCTCGGCAGGTGTAACCTAACGGATCACAACCTGAAGGGCACGATGCACACAATTTGTCCCCACTAAGGGGATGAACCAGGGGTCGGGGCCTGGATGGTGACAGATGGCAAGACTTGCTGAGTGGGGATGTCAGGTCCTCCTAGTTTGGGGAGGGCAGAGCCTTGGGGGCGTGGCCTGACCTGAGAGATTATAGGACCTGCGCCGAGACCACCTGTGACCCAGAGAAGGCCTTTCTTTCTATACTCTGAACTGGATGGAGGTGGTGGGAGGGCTGCTGTCTCTCTTGGTGTTGGCAAGATGCTTCAGGAGAGGGCAGGGCCTTGGGAAGCCTCGTTTTCCCTCAGAGGCCACTGACTGACCTCTTCTGCTCACTATCAAAAGCCCTCTGACAGCCCCTGCGGGTTCTCCCGGCCGGAGGCTTAGGGCTTGGGTTAAGTTTGGGGGCGGGGGAGGCCGTTTTTACCCTTGGCTTTGGGAGTTGAGGGTGCAAAGGGTGTGGGGCTGCTGCAGCCTCCTCGCGGCCAGGAAGGCAGGCCCTGTTGAGAGAGGAGCCCAGACTCGGGAGAGGAGAGCTGATCTGCAGGGGGCTTCAGAGAAGACGGGGTCTTCAGGACCTTGTTCGTTTTCTGAATCCAGCCGCGCCCGAGTTCCACTCCCCAGGATTTTCACCTAAGTAAGCCAATAAATTCCTAAGAGCATCAGGATGTTTGTGCCACATGCGACGAAGTTCTACCTGGACGGCACCCACAGTCGTGAATTCATTTGGTCCACAGCCACCCTGGGGGCGTGGGGGCCCCCCACATCACAGATGTGTCCAAGAGGTTCAGGGAGGTCGTGGGCCTTGCTGAGGACCGCAGGTAGATAAACAGCGGCCAGTCAGGGACTCAGGTGTCCCGGTTCCATGGCATGCAAACTTTTCTGAGAACAGGCACCCCAGGCCTCTACTCTGGTCCCGAGGAAAGTGCTTCTGGCTCCCTACCTGTTCTGCCTGTGTGCCCTGCTCTGCTTTGCCCCTGACACTGGTCAGGTGGCCTGTCTGGGCAGGAGTCTCCTCTATTCTCACTGGCCCAGGCTTTGGACCCAGGGAACCATGCCCAACTTGCTTCTGCCTAAGACCCCCCAATGGCATGGTGGGCCTGGGGAGCCTCCACTGCCCTAGGAAGGCTGAGGAGAGGGTCACGCGCTCCCACGGGAATTGGAATCTCAGGCTTAGTAAGGAGGTGGGAAGCAATAACGAGTCTGGCAGGTGGAACACAGGAAGGTTCCAGCTGTTTCCAGAAGGATCCTGGGGACCGGCCGCCTGTGCGAGGTCTTGCACCGGGCCTCCCCTCCACCTGGGGGCGGACAGCCTCTCCTGCGGGGACCCAGGACATGCTCTGCCAGGTTTGCTTTGGAAGGTGTGCAAATAGGTGCCCTGCCTGGGACTGGCGTGGCCTCCCCTGGGCCGATCTGGGTTTCGGTTGCTGAACTGCATTTCCACACCCCAGCGGGCCTGTTCGTTTCCGTTGGTGCAGGGACGGTGGCAAAAAAGGCTGGCTTTAGAAATTGTCACCGTGAGGGGCGACCGGCTGGCTCAGTCGGAAGAGCGTGCACCTCTTGATCTCACGGTTGTGGGTTCAAGCCCAACGTTGGTTGTAGAGATTAATTTTAAAAAATGCCATTGTAGGAATCAGGTGACTAATGCCTAGCGTATTTTTTGAAACAGCTTTATTGAGGTATAATTACAGACCATCCAGTTCACCTATTTAAAGCCAAACTTCGTTGGCTTTTAGTGCATTCAGAGATGTGTCACCATCACCACGATCAACTTTAGAACATTTTCCTGCCTTCAAAAAGAGGCCCTCCCCCCATTAGCAAGTTCCTCCCCGGCCCCCCTCCCTCCCAGCCCCTGGCGACACTGATTGCAAGTTCTATCTCTGCGGGTTTGATTGGGCTCATTTTTGAGATACTCAATGAAGAGAAGTTATTCACGGAAGAGGCGCTGGATTTTATTTCTTAAATAACTTTTTTTTTAATGTTTATTTATTTTTGAGACAATGCAAGAGACAGAGTGCAAACAGTGGAGGGGCAGACAGAGGGAGACACAGAATCCAAAGCAGGCTCCAAGCTGTCAGCCCAGAGCCCGAGGCGGGGCTCGAACTCACGAACCGTGAGATCATGACCTGAGCCGAAGTCGGACGCTTAACCGACAGAGCCACTCAGGCACCCCGTTATTTCTGAGAGATCATTTAGAATGTTAGAGGCAACAAAGAGGTGATGGGTCTATTTGGCAGGGAGAAACTTGATTTATATTTCAGAAAGCCCTTTTTTCCCTGGGCCTATTAGAAAAAAAATTTGCATTCAAAAAGATTCATGATGTTGCCTGGAAATGGTCTTTGCAGCTGAATCGGAGAGGCTGCCCCCGGCTGGCTGACCTTCCTTTCTTCACCCTCGATCATTAAACATTAACTTAGCCTCTCTCCTCCTTCTGTCCCCGGCCCTGTGCTGGGGGGGTGAGGTGTGTGGGGGAGAACAGACAGAAGGTCGGGGGTCAGAAAACTGGGCCCAGGAACCAGGTCTGGTCCACTGCCTGTTTTTGTACAGACCCTGAGCTAAGAATTTTTAAAGATATACTGAAATAGTATTTCGTGACATGTTTCAATGATACGAAGCCACATTTCAGCGCTCATAGATGGTTTTGCCGGGACACGGCCACACTCCCGTCTGCCTGTCCAAGGCTGCTTTCATGCTGCTGTGGCAGAATGGAAATGCTGCCACAGAGACCGTATTTAGGTAGAGCTAAAATATTTAAAAAAAAAAAAATTTTTTTTTAACATTTATTTATTATTGAGAGACAGAGGGAGGCAGAGCAGGAGCATGGGAGGGGCAGAGAGAGGAAGAGACCCAGATTCCAAAGCAGGCTCCAGGCTCCGAGCTGTCAGCCCAGAGGGATGACAATTTTAGGGGGACATAATTCAGCTCATAACACTGAGCTAGTGGTTAGTTACAACAGCCATTATTACAAAGTAAACGACGTAAGCTCAACATTCGTAAAGTATATTAAAGAGAAATATAGTAACGACTTAAACTCTGTCTTAACCATGTTACTGTTCCCGGGGCTCCTGAGGCTGGTGACGCCTGTCGCCTGTCGTGTCTCCGTGGTGCGAATAACTATATAACGGTGTATTGCTGAGCGTGTGGTGCTCAGAATCCGCTTTGGTGGGAGTACTGACACCATGGGGATTAGTAAATGCTACAATCCAGGGTCCTTTTCTGGAGAGCTGGCTGTTGAACATTTACCCACACCACTGGCGCAGGGCGCTAGGTGCTGAGAAGGTCAGCCTGGGCCCTGTGGGGTACGGAGAGGGATGCCAGGCCTTGGGGAGGCTGTACTTGACCTGATACCTGGGGCGCCATGGTGGGGGGGAGCCTCTACTTGACCTGGTGGCGGTGGGGAGCCACGGAAGGGCTGGGAGCTGGCGGGGGAGGGGCGGGTGGTGCGTGAGCTACTGGCTGGCAGTGGGTTTGTATTTGTGCCTGTGTGTGGAGTGTGCATGCAAGGCTCTGTGTCCTCTGCAGGTGGAAGGTCCTCCACGAATGCTCGCTGAATGGCCGGCTCATTTTGAAAAATTTTAGAAAATATTTTATCTATTTTTGAGAGGGAGACAGAGTGGGAGCGGGGGAGGGGCAGAGAGAAAGGAAGACCCAGAATCCGAAGCGGGCTCCAGGCTCTGAGCTGTCAGCACAGAGCCCGACACGGGGCTCGAACTCACAAACCACGAGATCACGACCCAAACCGCCCGCAGTCGGCCGCTCAACCGACTGAGCCCCCCACCCCACCCCCTGCGTGCCCCTCATTTTGAAATTTCTAAAAGGGGATTCAGCTTCCCATCTCCAGTGAGAGTTAGGGCTGGGAGTAATCTGAATGCCGAGCAGAAGGGCCATGGGTGAGCGAATTATGTAGTCTCTCCCCGGTCCCCCCGAGGAGGGCTGAGCAGTCGTTATAAAGGGTAGATACGGATGGTGGGGAGCTGCTTACGGGACGATGGCGAAGGAAAATAGCAGACGGTAAATTATTTGCGTCCCGTGGTTACAATGGCATAAAAATATGTGTACATATGGATAAAGACAGGAGGTACCGCAAATGGAGAAGTGAAAACAGTTGTCTCAGGGAGGCGGGAGTGACAGCAGTTTTTCCTTCGGTTCTGTTTCCCTGTTTCAATTTTCCCCTAATAAATATCGGAGAGCGGTTGCTGCCACAAGGCAGTGGCTTCCCTGGGGCCGATGCTGCTGCCTCCTCTCCCCGCGCCTGGAGGGCTGGGCCGGCCCTCGACGTGTCACCACCACCACTGCAAGTGCCCTGGGCTTGTGGGCGGCATCATGCAGACGTCATGGCCACTTGAGGGGGCCGTGCCGGTGATCCGTGGGTGCCCACTCCTCCGGGTTGCCTCTGGAGGCTTGGGGGACCACTGGGCACCGGGAGCCGGTTGTCTCTGTCCGCAGTGGCCGGCCGGGGAGTGGGGGGCGCCATCCTGGTGCCCCCTTTCAGTTCAGGAAACCTTGGGCTTTGGAGCCCAGTGGACCCAGCTGGGTCCCGCTCTGCTGCTTCTGGGACAGTCCCCTGGGCCCAGGGGTTAGGTCTGCAGGCGGACGGTGCCCACCCAGCCAAGCTCAGTTACGCGGGTCTTGGGGCTCTCCTGGGATGACGTCTCTTATACGAATGTGGCCTCTCCAGGGAGGCTCTCCACCCCGTGGGCACGACCCGCGTTCTCCTTTTGCGTTGCCGGTTACTGCCACGGAGGCCTCAGTAGACCCTCTGGCTGTAGAGGGCACCGGCTTGTGTCTGAATGGAGGGAGCCTGCTGACTGAGGCCTGGTCTTACAGTGAAGACAGCATGCGATTAAGGGTCCTATGTCCCAAGGTCACACCGAGGAGGGTGCCGCTTGGGTCTGGGAGGGAGAGGGTAGAGCCCAGGGGGAGGAACCCCCGACCTGTTCTTGCTGGGAAGGAAAGAGGGGAGGGGCGGGTAGGAGCGCTGCTGTTCCAGGGCCAGAAACAGTAGCACAAACAAGACCGAACGGTCGGGAGGAGGGTGAGGCGTGGGGTCGGGGACACCAGGAACTGACACCCGTTTGCTGAAAGCCTTACACGTGTCCGCTCTGCTCAGGTGCCGGGAGACAAGCACAAGGCGGAGGAAGCCCAGGCCCTCGCGGAGATGGCGCACTGGCGGGCGACGTGGAAAACCAGCCAACTAACCGCCGTGCGGTAAGTCACGGGAAGGAAATGGAAGTAAGCAGGAGGGGGATGGGTAAAGGGCTCATGCTCTTTCATGTGGGTAGTCGAGGAAGGGCTCTGAAGGACGGGAGGAGGAAGTGGGGACAGACCACACGGTTGGCAAGGAAAGCTTGTTTTAGGTGTTGGCAACGCAAGTGCAAAGGTCCTGTGGCAGGGATGGTTTTGATTTGTGGGGTCAGAGCACAGCGAGACACGAGGGTGGGTTCGGGCCCTCCTGTCGGCACAGGAGGTGAGGGACAGGTGGCACGCCGGCCGCGACAGCTGACGGGATTAGGTCGGGAGTTGCCTGTGTGTGAGAGAGGGGTCAGAGGCTCCAGGGGTCCTGGAAGGATGAGTTGTGCGACTGAGATGGGGAAGCGTGAGAAGCGGGGCAGCGAGGAGGGGCCCAGAGGCCGTCCGGGCAGGTGTCCTTCCAGACGCCTGCCGGGTGCGTCGGCACGTGCTGGACGGGCTGGTGAGGACGTGGGACCGGAGCTCGAGGAAGAGGCCGGCGCTGGAGACGGCACTTGGGAGCCTGATGTGTAGGTGGTGTTTGAGGTTGTGGAGGGGTGAGTACAGACCGGAGAGGGAAGTTTCCGGCAAAGGAGCAGCGCTGGGGTGGGAGTTGGGGGGGAGGCTGGGACCAGTCACAGGCCTGCACTCTGCCCACCTGGGCTGCTTTGCCTGTTCTTGATGTTTGTGGGTGCCCCACCCCCCACTTCTCCCAGGGGGCAGTGGCGAATCTGTCCCCCTCCCCGGGGCGCCCCTGTCCCTACCTGGTTCCAGGCCCGGTTCCTGCAGGTCCTGGGAAGCAACCCCGCTTCCCTGCCCCCCCCCACCCCCCGCAGCATCCCCGTGGCTCCGCGATCCCACACCTACCTCCCGCTCAGGCCTCTCCTTCCCAGTCTTTGCTCCCCCTCTCCTCTCTGCCCCTGTAGGGTTTTCTCTTGGAGCCTCTTCACACCCGTCTATGGAATTGCAACTCTCTCCTCAATGTAGGTTTTGAGTTCCAGACCGAACATTCAACTAGACAGGCATCTCCACTTGGGCGCCCCACTTGGGGACGCTGCCCCCGAACTGCACCCCTGATACGCTGGTCGTCTGTTTCCTCAGTGAATGCCCCCAGGAGCTAGGTCCTAAATCCTGGATGGGCTCTGCTATTCCCCACGTGGCCGGGAGGGGGCGCCTCGCACCCTCCCTTCTGCCTCATGGCCCCCACCCCCACCCCAGCACCACCTGCGGATCCACTCCCAGATGGCGCTCGGGCGCAGTCCCACGGCCACCTCCTGGGTTACCGCCACGCTCACGGTCAGCCTGCCGCCTCCCGCTCTGCCTTCCTCCGGTCCGTTATCCGCACAGCCTCCAGAACGATCTCTCAGAAAGTAAATCAAGCGGGGCCACCGTGTTGCTAAAGCCCCCGGGGCGCCCCCAGTCCTCCAGATAAAGCCACAGCCCTCATCCTGCACCAGTCCAGGTGCCTCGCTGGCTTCACCTTGACCCTCACCGGGCTTCAGGGCTTCAAACACATCGCTTCTGCCGCTTCCCTGCCCTTGCCTGCACCTTGCTACCTGTCCAACTCGTCTCATTCCGGAGACCACTTTACCTGGGTACCTCCCCAGGCCCGGAGGGGTGGGCTTAGGGGTCTTCTCTGTGCTCCCGTGGCCCGCAGCAGCATCTGCTCTGAGGGTTTATCATGCAGAATTACACCTGTCCGCCGCTTTTCTGACCCTTCCCCCCGCCCCCCAGGTTGTGAGTCCCCTGAGGTCAAGGACGCGGTCTGCTGCCCCCACGGTATCTTCAGCTGGCCTCTGACTCGGGCACGGTGCTCTAGATTCTCTCAATAAACATCTATTCAGGGGCGCCTGGGTGGCGCAGTCGGTTAAGCGTCCGACTTCAGCCAGGTCACGATCTCGCGGTCCGTGAGTTCGAGCCCCGCGTCGGGCTCTGGGCTGATGGCCCGGAGCCTGGAGCCTGTTTCCGATTCTGTGTCTCCCTCTCTCTCTCTGCCCCTCCCCCGTTCATGCTCTGTCTCTCTCTGTCCCAAAAATAAATTAAAAAAAAAACGTTGAAAAAAAATAAATAAATAAACATCTATTCAATGAGCGAGTGACTAAGCGAGTGAATGAATGAACGAGAGAATGAATGAATGAGGGAATTCAGGAGCAAGTGAGTGAGTGGGGGAGAGGCTGCGGTCTCTGACACGGTAGCAGAAGGGTCACAAGAGTGAGGGTTTAATGAGATAACGCTCTGGAGCCTCTGGCCCCTGAGGGGGTGGTTGGTAAATGGGGCTCACTCCCCGCTCCTCCTCCTGTCCCCTGTCCTGGCTAACCTGCGAGTGGCTGCCGATGCTAAGTGACCATTCTGTCCATCCTGCCGCTGTTGCCCCTTCGCAGGGCGTTCTGGAGACGGTCCCATCACCCGCGGCTTCAGGCCCTCGGGGCCTGAAGCCCAGACTGAAGGCAGAATCCTCCTGCACACCAGCTCTTCCAGCCCCCGCTGGCCCCCGGCCCTGGGCTGGGTTGTGCTGTCGTCCATGGACTTGGAGCGGCCAGAGACGGCAGCCAGCTCCCAGGGCATCTCCTCGGGTGCTCCCAAGGTCAGAGACTCAGTCTCGCATCGACTTGCTAAGGCACGATTGCTTTCTTTGTCAATTTTCTTTGGGACCTGTGCTTGTCCGGATGTTTACGTGGTGTGGGAAATGAGTGTTCTGGAACTGTTGGCAGAGTATCACTTGGCATCCCTGTGCTTCTAGAGATTTGGGGGGCCTTGGAGCTGTGGCTCCTGCCGCAGGCAGCTGCCTGTCTTCTTCCGGCTCTTGAGCCCGGCAGCTGCCTCGGCCCCCAAACACATGAGCGACCTTACGACTCTGGCCCTTCAGTGATCCCCGACAAACTGTTCCCGTGCGTAGGTGGAACTTCTATTTTTAATAGCCGAGTTGTTGAGAGATTGTAAGGCTTCTACTTCCTTTTGAACAGAAGGCTTCCAGAAATAGTTATACCTTTGCTGCTATAGAATCTAGGAAGTCCTCCCAGCCCAGGGGAGGTCAGCAGGTGGCGTGGGATCACCTAGGAGACGGCCCCGGTGACATCACGCACTGCTCGCTCAGTCGGGCCGTCCAGTCCTCTCGATCCGCCGAGCACCGAGGGGCCCCGGCTGGCCCTGCCCTCTGCTAGGGAAGGAGGGTTCGGGTGGACAGGGACCGGGTCTTGGGGGCTTTTAGTGTCAGGCTGAGGGATCTGAACTCTGTCCCTAAGCCCTCACTGACTTAGCAGAGGAGTAACAGATCAGGTGTACGTTTCCAAGAGGCCGGATGGCAGTGGATTAGAGCTCTGCTCCGTCAGTCTTTCGTTTTACAGAGACCTAACCCTTCCAAGGTGCCAGGAAGCGGCGATCACTCCAACCCTGTGCGATGCATTCTAGCGTTTTCTCTTCTCTTCTGTTTCATTTGTTTTTCTAAAAACGCTGTTTGCGATCCTCTCCATTGATTTTCCGTCTCCCTCAATGCTTTTGATCTGCAATTTGAACAGCACTGGATTGGAGAGAGGAAGCCGGGCAGAGGCTGCTCGTCATTGTCCAGCGGGGAAGCCGCGGGGGTAGGGGTGGGGAGCGCCAGCCCTGGGGCAGATGGGCGGGAGGTGGGGGGGGGGGGGGCTTGCATCAGGTCGACATTGGCCCCTCGCACCTCGAATCCGCGGGCTCAGTGTACCCCCCTCGAGAGACAAGGGGCAGTTCCCGAAGCAACAAGCGGGGCCTGTGACTGTGTCGTGTTGGGGATCCAGAAGCTCTGCTTTCATAACTCAGACATGCTGCGTGGTGTCTGAAAGTCGTTTCATTAAATGTCGCACGGAATCAAAATAGAAATTACATGTTTGGGACAAAGCCCATTGAGCCAGGAGCCAGGCATTCGGAATTGGATCCAGAAGAGTCTCACGGAAGCTGGGGACTGTGGATCCAAGGTGGCCCTGTCTACATGGCCAGCCTCTCCCCGCCTGCTCACACTTGGATTCCCAGACGTAGCAGGTGGTCCTGGAGCCCCCTGGGCTCACAGATATCAAGCTGCTCAGCGGGGGGGGGAGGGGGGGGGAGAGCAGTGATGACAGTTCCCCTTGGTACCCCTACCGAGCTGAAGACACATGTCAGTGATCCTCAATCCCCAGCTACCTCTGGGAGGTACACTTATATCTGAGGGAGGTCACCGCTTTGGTCTGAGGTTGCGCAGCCGGCAAGAGGCAGAGATGACGTTTGGGCTCCAGACCAGCCCTCCTGCCTCCTGGGCCACCTCTCCCCTGTCGCTCCTGGTTCTTGCAACGAGCCGACCGAAGTCGAGAGACGTGCGCAGATTAAATCTGGGTGTCTGGGGGAGGGGCTTGGGCCTCGGCATGTTTGAAGGTCCCTGGTAATCCCGACGGCTCCCTAAGTGGGGGCCACTGCTCTGGGAAGGGGTGTGGGTGGCCTTTGTGTCTGCCTTCCGTCCCAACCTCTGCCGGCTGCTCTGCTCATTCAGCCGGTGCATGAGCAGGACCCTCTTCTGGGGGCTGGTAGCCCACACCTTGCAGCTGCGAGTGCATCCCCTCTCCCCTGCCCCGGGAGCGTGCTCACCCCCCACCCCTGCCCCCTGTGTGTGCTCATTGCCCCACCCCTGCCCCCTGTGTGTGCTCACTGCCCCACCCCTGCCCCCTGTGTGTGCCCACCCCCCACCCCTGCCCCCTGTGTGTGCTCTCCCCCCACCCCTGCCCCCTGTGTGTGCCCACCCCCACCACCGTCCCCATGTGTGTGCTCATTGCCCCACCCCTGCCCCTGTGTGTGCTCACCCCCCACCCCTGCCCCCTGTGTGTGCTCACCCCCCCACCCCTGCCCCCTGTGTGTGCTCACCCCCCACCCTTGCCCCATGTGTGTGCCCATCCCCCACCCCTGCCCCCTGTGTGTGTTCTCCCCCCACCCCTGCCCCCTGTGTGTGCTCACCCCCCACCCTTGCCCCATGTGTGTGCCCACCCCCCACCCCTGCTCCATGTGTGTGCTCATCCCCCACCCCTGCCCCCTGTGTGTGCCCACCCCCACCACCGTCCCCATGTGTGTGCTCATTGCCCCACCCCTGCCCCCTGTGTGTGCCCACCCCCCACCCCTGCCCCCTGTGTGTGCTCACCCCCCCACCCCTGCCCCCTGTGTGTGCTCACCCCCCACCCTTGCCCCATGTGTGTGCCCACCCCCCACCCCTGCCCCCATGTGTGTGCTCATCCCCCACCCCTGCCCCCTGTGTGTGTTCTCCCCCCACCCCTGCCCCCTGTGTGTGCTCATCCCCCACCCCTGCCCCCAGGTGAGTGCTCACACCCTCACCCCTGCCCCCAGGTGTGTGCTCACACCCGGTCCCCTTGGCCCTCCTCCCCAGGGGAGCCAGGCTTGGAGGACAGGAGAGCTGGGGTGGGGTAGGGGTGGAGCAGGCCCTGAGGGGTGTCTGGTGAGTCCAGAGGGGAGTGGGGAGGACAGGTGGGGAAGGCAGTCAGGGGCTTTGCACCCACTGTGAGCCTGGGTGGAGGGAGGGGTGCAGGAAGAGTGAGGAGGTGCCTGGGGGGTCGGGCGCTGGTTTTCTAATCCAGCACTTTTCTGTCCCACTTCCCTTAGGTTGATGTGGTTCTTTTTCTCACTTCCTACTTTGGACACTTTTTTTTGGTCTGTTTATTCAGATGTAAGTTTTTAAGACTTTGGATTTTCCTCTGAGGACGTGTTTAGCTGCCTCCCCGTAGGACCTCACATGTGGTGTTTTCATCATTATTATTTCTAGACCTTCTGCGGTTTGGGTTTGGACCGCTTCTTTGATGCGTGAGTGAAAGACTCTTCCTGCCCCAAGATGGTGGCCTTTCCCCCACAGATTTTGTCATATATATATATATTTTTTAAACATTCATTTATTGCTGAGAGACAGAGAGACACAGGGCGTGAGCAGGGGAGGGGTAGAGAGACGGGGAGAGTAGGCTCCAGGCTCTGAGCTGTCAGCGCAGAGCCCGATGCAGGCTCACAAACTGCGAGATCGTGACCTGAGCCGAAGTCGGTCGGTTAACCAACTGAGCCACCCAGGCGCCCCTTGTCTTGTATTTTTAACTTAATTGCACGGTGATTACAGAATGTTTTATGTTGTTGCTGCCTTTTGGAATTTATTGTTACTTTGGAGTGATTTTTTTCCCCCTTTCTTCCAGCTTTATTACAGTATAAATGGCATACAATAAGCTGTACATATTTAATGTGTGCTATTTATTAAGTATTGACACGTGTGCACCCCCAGAAAACCATCACAAGGATCAAGCTAATGAACCACTCCTGGTTTCCTCTTTGTGATTTGTCCCTTTGTGATTGCTCCCCGGGCTCCCCCTTAGCCTCCCCCTGTCCCCAGGCAACCACTGATCTGCCTTCTGCCCTCTAGGTCAGTTTGCATTTTCTAGCATTGTGTGTAAGTACAGTCTTAGAGCATATTTTCTCTTGCGTCTGGCTTCTTTCACCTGCAATTATTTTGAAATTCATCTTATCCCACCAGGGTCCATCCCTTTTTACCCCTGTGTCGTATTTCCCGGTGTGGATGCACCATGCTTCTTTATCCATTCAGCTGTGGACGGACCTTTGAGTTTTCCCCCTTTTTGGCTCCTATGAATAAAGTTGCTACAGACATTCATGTAGAAGTCTTTTACGGATGTACACTTTTGTTCCTTTCGGGTAAATACTTAGTAGCAGAAGGGCTGGTGAGAGGGTACGTGTGCGTTTCACTTTTTTTTTTTTTTTTTTTTTTTTACAGAGAGAGAGTGTGTAAGCGAGCGAGGGGCAGAGGGAGAGAGGGAGAGAAAGAGAGAGGTGGGGCTCTCCCCCGAAGTGGGGCTCATAGTCACCTGATGCGGGGCTCGAGCTCACCCGACATGGGCCTCGAACTCATGAACCGTGACGTGAGATCATGACCTGAGCCGAAGTCAGATGCTTAATGGCTGAGCCACCCAGGCGCCCTATGTTGAACTTAAGAAGTTCCCAAGCTGTTTTCTAAGCGACTGCCCATTTTACCTGCCCGCGAGCATGTGAGAGCAACTGGAAAGTTCTACCTGCTTCGCGTCCTCGTCCTCGGGTGGCCGGTCTTTTACATTGTAACCATCCTAGCGGGTGTCCAGCGTATCCCCTGGAGTTTTAATTTACATCTCACTAATGACCGACGACATTGAGCGCCTTTGCATGTGCTCAGTTTTCCTACATGTATCTTCTGTGGTTGGCTGTCTATTCAAATCTTTTGTCTTATGTCGCAAGGATTATTTATATATTCTGGATACAAACCCTTTGCTAGATGTGTAAATGGGATTTGTAAATATTTTCTCCAGCCTGTGCTTTCCCTCTTCATTTTCTCCACAGAAGATCTTGAAAACAAAGCTTTTTAATTTCGGTGAAGTCCAATGTACTGGGGTGTTTTTTTGTTTGTTTCTTTTATAATTTGTGTTTTTGTGTGCCCAAACTGAGCCAGTGTGGCCCCAGCTCAGGCCCTTGCTTCCAGGCTGTGGTTTCCTTACTAGAGAGTGAGGGTGGGGCAGAGAATTGGGTCTCCCACCCCCCACTACGTACGGTCAGGTTCTGGAGTGTTCCTCCACCTTTTCTGATTCCCTCCTCTCCCGTTTCAGGCCAAAATGTTTCCTTTCTGCCTCAACACCTCTGATTTTCATTTGACCGGTAGCAGCTGCTGAGTCCTGAGCCATGGGGCCTGGCCTGGGTGACACCTGTCCTCTTCCTTCCCATCTTCTCCAACAGGCAGGATTTCCTCAAGGACGTTGCAGGGAGTTCTCCTGGAGCCAGAGTCCCCCAGCTGTGGGAGCGACGCTGAGCCCGGACTATGTGAACCCTGTTGTGCCCCCAGAGAGGTATAAAGTTGTGCCATAAAGGTCTCGTAACGTAGAGTCTCTTTTAAGGGTGAGGAGGCTGCAGCCCAGAGAGGTTGTTCACCCTGTCCGAAGTCACACAGGCAGTCTTCTAAACCGGGTCATCTGACTCCAACGCCCCCACCCCACAGTGCTCTCCAAGGACCTGGCAGTTCTGGCCAGGATCTGCCTGGGTCTATGGGTAGAACGTGAAGGCACCCCAAGGAGCCTGTCTAGACCTTGGAAATATAACCACTCTCAAAGCTGCATTTCAAGTCCGTCTATAATGGAACAGAGACATGCATAGTCTTAGAGGGAGGATAGCTCCCAGGCTTGTAAGTGAGGCACTGCTGTGAGCCAACAGGAGGTAGGCCAGCCGGCGGGGTCCGAGGCGGGGAGGGCCGGTGGTGTTTCCTCCAGGATGAGGCCCGCTGGGCCGTCAGCTTTCCAGGGTCTGTTTGCTGCCCGGGGAAGTGCTTCCCTGTACGAAGAGAGAAGGGAGATGCAAAGGCCAGGCCAATCCGTCCGTCCGTTTCCTCATGACTCATTGAGCTTTGACTATGTGAAAGGGACTGCTTTAGATTCTGGAATTCAGTGAAAAGCAACATTTTGAAGTGAGCTCCATCCACTGCCTGTATTTTCCCCGAAAGCCCCAAGGAGAGGGGTTGCAATAGAAATCGAGGGCAAATGGGCAGTGGGCTTGTCGGCAATGATGGGAGGTGGCGCCTGGGTTCCAGCGGCCTGTGCGGCCGGGACAGCCTCACCACGGCAGGGAGCAGGAGAGGAGGGCCACACGGAGGCCCGGTGAAGCGGGTGAAGGCGAGACTGCATCCCTGGGAGAAAACTGTGCGGTCCTTGTCACAGCTCGCATGTTCATCGTCAGCGAAGAACGTGGCTTCTGGTTTATACATCGAGCTTATACAACGAGCTTGGCTAATGGGAGTCTTCCCTATAAACTGATCTGTGCTCTAGCTCTGGCACAGCAGTGAGGTTTCTGAGTCGGGTCAGCTGAGGAGTAAAAGCTGCCTCGGGAGACTATCGGCAGACAAATTTCAGCCATCAGCAACGTAGCTGTTCGGGTTTGGTTCAAGCACAAAGATTGTGGAGCCCAGTGACGAAAAGCCAGATGAATGAACCCAGGCTTTTCACCAGCCTTGTAGCCTGGGCTATGCCGGGGGTCATGATGGGAGCCGGTTAGCTAACCTGTCTCCTGTGTGCCAAGAAAAGCGCTGTCAGGGGCTGGAGAACCGCCCCGCCACCCCCCACCCCATGTGGGAGGGCAGGGGCGGGGGCGGGGGGCTGCCCTGGGCTCACCTGCCTGTACTTGCTACCCTTGCTTTTTTTTCCCAGTGTGCAGGGTGGCCACCGCAGGCCGGATTTCCATAAATTCTATAAATCTGATATCCAGTCTGTTGTGAAATGTGGTTCTGGGTTCCATTATCTTTGGAGGTTTTGACGGAATGCACAAGGAGCTAGCTGAAATGGAAACAACATTGCAATCACCGAGCTAATGACTATGATAATGCAAATAATTTAACAACCAGATTAATGCAATATTAACTCTCCTCATTATACAAATAATCTTCGCACAGCAACACAAAAACAACAATTGGCTGGGGAGGAAGGATTCGTTTTACGGGAGAACAAAGTCTCGGGGAAGTCTCAGAATGTCCTTCTGTGATCTGAGAAGGGAGAGAGAGAGGAGCTAAGGTTTCCGAAATGCCCACCGGGTGCCAGGATGCAGGGGTGACGGAGGACAGTCCCTCCTCGGGGCGGTGCACGTCTCACAGGGTGGGACAGCCTTAAGTGACTGTACCATGAAGTGGCCTTGAGAGGAAGAGGGAAGGCTTCCCGGAGGGCGGCATTAAGCTGAGTCTGCCCTCTTCACCTCCCTTTGCTCGGCAGCCTGCTGCAGTCTGCTTTTGTCCCTTCTTCGCCTCCAAGATGCTCTTACCAAGTGACCTTCGTGTTGCCAGACCCAAAGGTGGGTCCTCTGTCTCCATTTTCTCTGGTCCTCGCAGCACGTGCTCCTGGAAGCCGTCATGGCCTCTGGATGCCCCCCAGCATCACGGGCACCCCCCCTTCTCTGTCTTCTCTGCTGGGTCCTCTTCCCTTCCCGACCTTGGAACACTGGCACGCCCCAGGGCTCAGCCCTCCCTCCTCTCCTCCCGCCCGCCCCGTGACCCGGACCACCGTCTACAGGACGCCTCCCTGGGATGTCTGGCGAACGTGTTTTTAACCAGATTTCATAAAACAGAAAAAGCACATGTTGCGAGAGCACAGCTTGACGCCTTTCCACAAAGTGAACACACTTGGGGCTCAGTTCCCAGATCAGGAAGGAAACCGTGACAGCTCGAGGAAGCCCCTCCTGTCTCTCTGGCCCTCCCCGGGGAGCTGGCCGTGTCCCCGCTGTGTCGCTGAGGTGGTCTTGCTTGGGTTGCTACCGGGTATAAGTGGGATCACGGGAAATCCGGCCCCTTGGGCTCAGCGTCACGCCCGTGGACTCGTCCACGGTGTTGTGCAGCGACAACCCGACCTCTCTGCTGTTGTAGAGAGTGTTCTGTTGTACGAACGCACCGCGGTTTGTTCATTCGACTGCTCCCTGGCATTCGTGTTGTTTCCATCTGGAGAATTCTGAGTAATCCTGGTAAAGGGGGCTCATGGCTCAGTTTTCCTCCTGACTCTGCAAACCTTGATGTGGGCTTGACGTGGGGAGGGTAGTGTGATAGGGTTCGTTGCTGGAGTCTAAGGGTCTGGAGCTCACCTTTTTATTTTATTTTAATTCTATTTTTTATTTTTTTATTTTTGAGAGAAAGAGAGAGAGGGAGACAGGGAGGGGCAGAGAGAGAGGGAGACACAGAATCCGAAGCAGGCTCCGGGCTCTGAGCTGTCAGCACAGAGCCCGACGCGGGGCTCGAACTCACGGACCGCGAGATCGTGACCTGAGCCAAAGTCGGATGCTCAAGCGACTGAGCCACCCAGGCGCCCCTCGCCTTTTTATTTTAAATACAAGAGTGCATGAATGAGTGAGTGAGTGAGTGAGTGAGTGACAAGGGCATGAATGAAAGAATGAATGCATTTCTGTAAAGGACATTGTTGCGTGTGGCCTTCTGTCGGTTACCCGGCTGGTGGTTCTCGTGAATGTTAGCGTGTTTAATCCTCGCCACAGTCCCCTGAGATGGGGAGGATTGTCTGCATTTTACAGAGGCTGTAAGTGGGCGATGCACAGAAGGCAGGCAGCACCGTCCGTCTCCGAAAAGGGCTTCATGAACTTTTGCCGGCCACCTCTCTGGTTCGAGGTGACATAGCTTGTAAGTGGCCGAGCCGGGATTTGAACCCGTGAACCTGAACGTCGTCGCCATTGCACAGTTTCCACCACCTGGGCTGCCTGTCTTTGGGGGATGTGGGAGAGCGAAGGGGTCCCAGCTGTGTCTTTCTGACCGCCGCCACATCTGCCTCTCTCTGGGTGGCGGACTGTGCGGGCCTCCTCCCCAGGCCCCCACCGTCCTCTCCCTGCGGGTCACCCGGCCCGCGATGAAAGCGATGGGCTCAGACTCAGCCCCGGGACCTGGCGCCCTCCCTCCCTTAACCGGCCTCAGCCAGAGGATGAGCTTAGCACACAATTGCAGTGGTCTTTGCTCACTAATTCCATTTTCTGTGTCTGGAGTAATAGGGCCTCTTGAACTCATTATGCTCATTTAGACTCGAATAATGAGCAGCTTAGCGTCTGACTCTGGGGTTAGGGCTGAGGCTCCGCCCGGACCGGGCCTGGCTGCTCCCAGCCGTGGACCGACTGGGTGCTTGCGAGAAGTGGCCTCCTCCACCAGGCGCGTGGGGTGGGGATGCGGGTCAGTCAGCTGTGACCGAGCTGAAGCCACCCTGACCCAACCCCGGCGGGCCCGGCAGAGCCCCCTCCCCAGCTCCTGCACCTCTGGAGAACCAGCCGGTAGCGACAACGGTGACCCAGGGACATTTTCAAAGGGGTCTGTGGCCCCAAACAGGACAGGAACCACGCCCCTCGTGAGTGGAGATGTCCTCGGTTCAGCCCGAGTGGTCAAGGGGCTGTGAGTAGTGGTCCCCATGTGCTCTGGTGCCGAGACAGGAGGGAGCTCTGGGCGTCTCTCCCTCAGGCCCCCGAGGGCTCCTTCCACGCCTCACTCTCCATCGATCCCTGCCCTTCAGCACTGGGGGTACCCGCCGAATTCCTCGTTTCTTCCAATGACCAGTCCCCTTGGCTGGCAGGGTCGGCTTAGTGTCTTCTCCTGGGTCTAGCCCACCCCTGGGCCTCTCCTCCCATTCGGTTCCACACACAATGCCACCAGCCTCTCTTGGCTGGTGATGCTGACGTCAGACTCAGGTCTTCCCATGAGGACCCCACCGAGGGGCAGGGCACCGGTCACGTCGTCCAAAGCAGGATCTTGATAGTGCCGCCGAAACGAGCCAGCTCCAGAGGGTCGAGGTTGAGGGATCACAGCGGCTGAAACAGTGACATAGGCTTCCTTCCTGCGGGACTGCTCAGAGCCTTTGTTGGCTGCTTTATTGGTGTCGAATGGGACATTTCCCAAACACATTTGGGCATGACCTTCGCTGCACACGTGCCACATGGCAGCCCGGACCAGGCACTTTCCCGGCCCCGGGAGGTAGTTAGCATCGTCGTTTTACAGAGGAGGGACTGAGAAACCCAGAGGGCGGGGTCTCGCCCCGGGGCGCAGAGCCCAGAGAGGGGGAGCCAGATGACAGATTGCAGTGTGGAGCTGCCCTTTCAGAGTCCTGGGCTCAGCCAACAACTTCGTAGGGCCTAGCAGCTTGAGAGCGAGGCCACTCCAAGGGAGGGAGCCCCCCTGGGATCGGTCTCCTTCCCCCTGAGCCCTGTGCACCTGGGCACGTGCCATCTCGCCAGGACTGCAGATACAGATTGGGGGGCTGGGGCTCAGCAATGTCGGTCGTGAGTGCTGGCCCGGGAAGGAGGGGATGTATGAGGAGTCTCAGCTCTGCCGTTTATTGGCTACATGGGTTGGACTGGTTCCTTCTGGGCCTCGGTGTCTCCACTTAGAGATGAAGGATCCCTCTATGTCCCCAGAGAAGCGACTGGCAATCGCTTCCTTGGCCCGCCCACAGTTTGATTCATGTTCCTTGCATCAGACAGGTGGGGAAAAATCATTGTCTTCGGTTGGAAGCCCCTCCTTTTTTTCTGGTAAAAATGGCCGTGCATCTTTTTTTATTAAAAAAAAAAGTGTTTTTTTAATGCTTATTTATTTTTAGAGAGAGAGATTGGCAGAATGTGAGCAGGGGAGGGGCAGAGAGAGAGAGAGAGAGAGAGAGGAAGACACAGAATCTGAAGCAGGCTCGAGGCTCCGACCCGGCAGCACAGAGCCCGACACGGGGCTCGAACTCACGGACCGTGAGATCATGACCTGAGCCGAAGTCGGAGGCTTAACCAACTGAGCCAGCCAGGCACCCAGAATGGCCGTGCGTCTTAAACCAGCTGAGTGGTCTTCGCAAGCCGGTGCACCTGCAGGGAGACCCGGTTCAGGTTGGGGTTCTGCCTGAACTTGCTGTTTGACCTCAGGGCTCCAGCTTTAGAGGGAGGGGATTGGGCTTGTTAGCCTGCAGGGGTCACCACTCAACCATTTCGCCCCTGGGCTCTCCAGTGATAATGTCCTGTGGTTGCAGCTGGCCAGGCCTGCTCAGGGAGGGGACCTCTGGGTATCACCACCACCCCCCACACACACACCGTTCCGGGAGATAGGTGCACTCAGCTGGCCGCTCCCCAGAACAGCCGCCACCCGGGGAGGGGGGGGGGGCGAGAGCCAGTGGGACCAGCTCTCCTGCAAGCAGGGCCCTGGGGTCCGGTGCTCATCAGCTAAGCAGGTAATTATGTGTGCGCTTTGTTCCCCGCACAAAGGAGCTCTCAGAGAACTTCCGAGAGGCTCCGCTTCCTCGCTGATTTGATTTTTTTCAGAACTGGAGTGTGAAAGCCAGGCTGAACCTGCCTAATTGTGCCTGCGAAGGCTATTCAGAGAGACCGTTCTTGGAAGAAGATCAGGACAATTAGCTCTTGGCTGCGGGTAGAGGGGGAAGCGAGCTAATCATGGTGAATGTCAGCCTGTTCCCGGGGGAACCAGAGGGCACAGAGTTGGGAGAAGAAATAGCAGAAAAGAGGCGCATCTGCCAGGCCTGCCTCTGGCGGGGGGGGGGGGTGCTGGGGTGGCCTCCACCAGGAGGGAGCAGACGCTGGGCCAGGACAAGGAGCGCCCAGGAGTGTGGCACGCCGCCTCGGGCTGTTGGGGCCGACCGTGCGACCTTGGGCAAGTCTCTTAGCCCCTGGGGTCTCAGTTTCCCCAGGTCTGCAGCACGAGCCCTGTGCAGAATGAGCATATGGAGCCCGTTCATCACAGGAACGACAGGTGGGCGCCGCGGGCCCGGAGCATATGGTACCGGAAGGGCCGGAGGAGAGAGCTCCAGCAGTCAAGGGCAGAGCCTGGTCCTCTGGCCGCTTCTAACCACCACGCCCTCCTGTGTTCCGCCTGGATGAGAGGAACATTTCTAGTTCTAAGGCAAGTGCCTCGTTGGACTTCAAGTCCCATGGAAGTTCAAGTCCCAGCTTTGCCTCTTCCGAGCGCTGTGACATTAGCGATGCTCCTTGGCCTGAGTCACTGTTTCCTGCTACATTACAGCGGGACCCCCAGTAGGCGGCAAACGCTCACTGTCGCTGCTCAGCATTAGGAAATGAGGGTCCGTGTAAGTGCATTTTCTCCACAACCAAAGTGTGTGTGTATGTGTGTGTGGCTGTTTGGACAGAAGTCTTTCTGAACGGGGTGTGTGCTTTTTCTGCATTTTTTAAATGGAGCCTGGAGAACATATTCCAATGGATTTTTTCCCCCCTTAGAGAGAGGCAACAGTGTTACAACAGAGTCTGCGTCTGTGTCCGCCTGTGGCCCCATCCCTCACCGACTGTGTGCGGTCACCGCTCTGATCTCTAGTTGCCTCATTTCTCAGTAGCCATTGTGTCTCACTCCAACCATGTGTGACGGGAAGGGTGCTTGTTAATACGCTTAGAACAGGAACCAGCGCTTAGTATGTGCTCAGTAAATGTTAGCAGCGTCACCATCATGATCTGATGGCTTAGGGTCACACTATACAATCCACACGTGCCAGCGGGTGATGTGGGGATAAATCTGTTCCTGCGGGGCTGAAACGAGAGAATCAGAACCTGGGTTCAGCCGGGGCAGGCGGGTCTATGCTTGGATGATGTTAATGGTCACAGATTTTGGAAACCACCTCTGGGGAGAAGAGACAGCCCTCAGGGCTACTTCTAAGTTTGGGGACTTAAGAGACAGAGGTGGGAGTGGCCAGAGAACCCGGTCCAGAGGGGAGCCAGTCCCGCTGCGCAGACCCTGGTCCCCACCTGGGATGTGAGGCGGCCTCAGCCTTGTCAGCTAGGCTCACGGGGGGCGGGGGGGAGGGACAGGTTGCCACGGGCTGCCACGGCCACGAGAAGAAGCATCCTCATTTATTTCTTTATCCTTTGGCCACTCCTCGAATAAAAGGCTTTGTGTGTCTGCCCACTCAGAGAACACTTACCCTCTTAGCTTCTCTTAATCTCAACACTTTGGAGGACGTTTTGGAGGTGGTCCCGCGCGTTTCCCGGTGCGGCCCTCACGGAACCCCGTGGCTGGGAGGAGGCTGAGACCAAATGTGGGACCTCCCAGTTCGGGGCCCCGTTGGCTCACGGTTACCATGACTAGTATCCTCTGCTGACCGATCGGGGCGGTGAAGGAGCTGAAAACACACCTGTGAACAGAGGTGACCGGACCAGGAGAATCCTTCCCGGAGGAGGCCTGGGAAAAGCTGCACTGGACTTACTCGAATAAGTGTTTGGTCGGAGGCCGTGTTGACTGCCACGAGTACGTGACCTCTTGCGCCCATTTTGCTGGAGGGGTGACGGGGGCACATCTGGGCTCTCTGTAGAGGACCCTCTCCGGCGGTGGGCGGCGTCGGGGGGCAGAAAGGGCGGTGAGCACTTGGCGGGGCCGTCACGGTCTGGAGGTCCCTCCTCCCCAGTGGGGTCGCTGGACAGTGGGGCTGCCGTGGAGCCGATGGAACCCTGCTCAGGGAGCTGTCTCCGGCCTCAGCAGCTCCCCTCTGCTCCCACCCGCCAGGGACGCACAGTTCCATCCTCAATGCCTTTTCAATAAAGCCGGAAAGACGACCGGCCCCATTTCCCGAGCAGAGCAGAGCAGTTATTTTACACTTCATCTAATTGATTAAAATCACTCCTCGAAATGAACCAGGCCTTGCAGAGCAGAGGCGGGTGAGTGAGACTCAGAGAGGGCAGCTTGCCGGGGCTGGGGAGACGCGCTGGGCCGCCGGGGCTGCGCAGAGCCCCGCGGTGGGGGGCAACGGCCCTTCTCCTTGGCCCCGCTCTCCCAGCCCCCGGAACCACTGCCTCTGTGGGCCAACAGGACCCTCACAGGCTGCCAGCCCTCCCCAGACGCCAGGCTGTCCCAGCAGGGGCCTCTCTCGGGGTCAGGCAGGTGAGGGACTCCGCAGCTTCTCACTGCCCACTGCATGGCAGGTGGGCGAGGCGCTCAGGATCCAGGTCCCCTGTAAGCCTCCAAGCTGCCCCAGGAGGGGGGTGACAGCGATCCCACTTTCCAGCTGACGAAACCGGAGCCAGCTGAGAGGCACGGGGGGCCGGGTGGGGGGGGATGTCCCGCTTTCGTTTGTCATCTGCCAAACCCCGAGGTGAGTCCGGGCATCTCACGATGTGGACTTGGTTATGAGAGTGCCTATTTGCTGACAGCCTTTGGGGGAAGGCTTCGCCACCCGTGAGGCCGGAGCACGGGACAGGGACGGTGTCTCACCCAGTAAGGGACTGGGAGTGTCTGTGCGAGGAGCACCCCTCACTTTGCAAGGGGCTGAGGGTGGCAGATTCCTCAAGAACAAGAACGAGAGCTCGTGCCCTTGCGACTGGGTGTAAAATTCTGTTTGATGCTCTCGCACTGACCCCTGTCCGTCACCGCCTCCTTCAAGGCAGGGCTCGGATGCCACCCGCACCGCACGGTCTCTGGGCACCCCGGCCCGGCACTGGCCTCCCCTGGAGCACCGGCCCTGCTGGGCACCCCGTTACGGGAGCCCCCGTGTGGCACCGCCTCCGCTGCTTGGTGCTTGTCTTGGTTTTCCCGGGTCTGGCGTCGTGAACGCTCAGGAAACGATCGTTAGACAAACGAATGGACAAATTAAGGAATGAAGGATCGAGTGAGTGAGAAATGAATGATGGGTATGAATGGAGGCCCTGGATGGATTTGGGAAGGCTCCTCTCGCCCTGCCCCTGCTCCAGGACCTCACCATTCAGCTCCACGCCTCTGGCCCTGCGGGCTGCAGGGGGCTGACCGATACAGGCCCACGACATAAATGCCCACAGTGCCCTTGACCGTGCCCTGCACAGCTGGTGGTAAGACTAGGAAGGGCGGGGACTGGAGCTCCCTGGAGGGTGGGTGTGTGTCCGTGTGGGTCTGTCAGGGGACTGGGTGCGTCTGGGCGCGGGGGTGGGGGAAGGCAGCGTCCTGCCTCCTGGCTCCACCCGTCCCTGCTCTGCGCCCTGAGCCAGGAGGAGGTGGAGGCAAAGCGGGTGCCAGAGCCGACAGCCTGGACAGGAGGCCCAGGGAACGTGGCGGGGCGGGGGCCGATCCTCCTGGGGGAAAGGAAACAGGTGCAGCAAAGTCCTCCCAGGCTCAGAGCCCAGGTCCCCAGACCGCGGCGGGTCAGGCCAGGCTGTGGGTCACGTGGCGGGTGGCAGGGAATGGCCTCACCGGCTAGGACGAGAGAAGGCGGGTTGGCTGGCTATCAGGTGAAGCCCAGCGGAGACCCGAGCGGCGGGATCTGGGCCAGGAGCCCCTAACCCCGCAGGCGGAGTGCGCTCGGGCCGTGCCTTCCCGCCTCGAGATCTTCGTGGCAGATGTTTATTTGCCTGTTTTCCAAATTGAAGGTGATCGTGGCTGTTCTGCTCTCTCTTCCCTGGAAAGGCCACGGGGGCCCACTGCCCCTGCGCATTTGATAAGCCCTTGTCTGCTTGCGCCGAGGAATTGCGCAAGGAGGGCTTTCTCGGAGACGGCTCTCAGAGCAGCACATCAAACCGTGGGGAGGAAAACCTTTTTCCTCCACGGATCCGGGTTCCGTGGTTGGGGCCCGTGAATGTAACTGACAGTGGACGGATCAACAAGAGAAAAGAGGAAGGGGCTCAGTAACGGGGGGTTTCTAGACTTCACAGGGGAGGGACAGGGCCTTTTTTTTTTTTTTTTTTGGAAAGACCATTGGGCCTTTAGGGGAACAAAATAAGAGATAAGACCCTGGTGATGATGTTTTGTTTATGCAGCGGATCTTCTCCGGCCTCTTCCTCCCCCGGGGAGGGGATTTATGACAGTTTCGGGCCCAGAGGAGAGCTCTGCAAAGGCTTCTTTCTGTACCTGTTGAATCTCAAATGTCTTTAAAATAATCTTCACAGCCGCTGTGGGGGGTCCAAGTGGATCTCCACGCCGCTCCCCCCCTGCCTCACCATCCCCCTTTCAAACAGGCGTAAAGGTGGTTGACCTCTGAGCTGGCTTGCCCATGAGTCCCCAAGGCCTCTGCTGACATCCGGTTTGTAGAGACAGGGGCGGTACCCAAGGTGAGAGGGACCAGGGGCACAGCCCCTCCCCCACGCCTCAGGCTGCCTGCCTGGTTCTAGGTTCTTCTACTGCAGGACACAGGGAGCTCTACCCTGGCTCCTGCCACGAAGGCCGGCTCCCAGGGTGCCCTGAGGCCCAGGCTCAGACTTTCTGGAGGGAAGGGGTGGGACGGCCTTTCTCCGCAGGCTTGCCCGCTGTAAGGAGTGCTCAGGAAACCACCGCCCCCATCTCCCCAGCCGTGAGCTCCTGCCCCTGCTAGAACCATCATCATGTTTTCCAGCTCCTAGAATGACCCATCTGCAATTTTCCCACTTAACTGTCACATTTCCTCCGTGGCTGGAACCTGGAGTTTGTTTTGGAGGCTGAGCAGGTGGCTGGAGATATAGAACATAAATATATCATGCTTTGGGAGTTGGCTTGGTTATCTTGGAAACAGATGTCCTCCCTCCTGAGAAAGGGTCTCTTGGCCAGGTTGCTGCATAATCCCTTCGCCGGCTTTGATTTCACTGGTGGCGGGACCGGCGGCCCCCGGCCCAGCCCGTGGGCACTGAGCGGGCATTTCAGTAGGAGCCACAGATGCTGAAGTGGAGGGAGTGGATGGACCATGCTGTCAGTCTTGTTTTCCTGTCCAGGGTGTGTGTGTGTGTGTGTGTGTGTGAGAGAGAGAGAGAGAGAGACAGAGAGAGACAGAGAGAGAGGGAGATGGTGTCTGGCTGGCTGATTAGCTCAGCTACCCTTGGTGGCTGGCAGTCAGTTTGGGCCTGTGATGGGGATGCACACGGGCTCCGGCTGCGAGGTGGGTCATTTGAGGCCCGGGTCTCTCTCTTCCCTCCCTGCACTTTCCCTCCAACCTGCCTCTCCGCCAGAAGGAACTGTGAGGCTCCCATATGCCTCATAGCAGCAGAGAGGGCAGGAGGCCTGGGCCCCCGCTCCCTCCCAGCCACAGCCCCTTGAAAGCACAAGAGACGAACGCCTGATTAGAAATCAGATGCCAGACAGAAGGCTGTTTTTAAAAACGAGCACAAAATGAGAGGCCCGGAGAGGCAGCCTCCTGTAGAGTCCCTGTGGGCAGAGGCTGGGGCCTCGGGGCTACGGGCTGCTTTGAGGTGCGGGGCCCAGGCCTCATCAGAAGAGAGGTCATCTGGAGCCCCCTCTGCCCCGAGCAGGCACACGGGGAGCCTCTCATTACAGGGTATGGGGCTGCACAGACCTTAGACAGCGGGGCCCGCACAGACCCCAGGCAGTGAGTCTGCACAGACCTCAGGCAGCGGGGCCTGCACAGACTCAAGCATCGTGTCTGCACAGACCTCAGGCAGTGGGGCCCGCACAGACCTCAGGCAGCGAGGCCCGCACAGACCTCAGGCAGCAGGTCGGAAGCAGGGCACTACCTGGCCTCAACGGCCAACTCTTGGCCGCTTGCCTGCAGCTTGACCCAGCTTCCTCACCCTGGTCTCCTCTCCCCTATCTCCCTGGGCTGTTGAAGGGATTACATAAGGCACAACAGAGTTTTGGGAAGAGAGGGAAAAAAAAAGACCCTCTATGGATCTTCACGCAGTTTATAGGGAAGACGCGGCAAAGGGAGAGAAGGAAACCGGCTGGCGTGGGCAACTCTGAACGGAGAAGCCAGGATGTGTCTGCTTGTCTGCGTTTCCTGAGGGCCTTCAGGCCTCCTGAGTCTCGCCCCCACTCCAGCCCCCAAGGCTCTGTGTCCCCCCGCCTCCCCGCGATCCTGCAGTTGTTTGGAGAAGGGGCCTGTCAGGGAACTGCACAGGGACTAAGGTGTTAGGCGGTGCTCTGAAGCGCTCCAGAGGGGACCCGTGAACTTGTCAGAGCCTGGGGGGGGAGGCACGATTCAGGAGCCACAGAGGAGCTGTCCTGGGTGTTGGGTCAGGACCAGTGATGCCCCAGCTCCCCGGACGACGTCGTCCTCGCCTGGGGAACGGGGCAGGTCAGCCGGTCAGCCGGGCGGAGGCAGGAACAGTCATGGACACTTCTCCGGAGCTAACATCCCTTGAATAGTTTTTCTCATTAAAAATTATTGAGTGTCGCTGTGGGTCAGGTGCTGTCTGGATACAGGGTCTTCGTGGCAAACAAAACAGACGGAAACTCTGGCCTTGTGGCGTCCGGGAGGGACTGTGAATGCTTCCCGAACCTGGCCGGCATCTGGAAGGATGTGGGAGAAGGTTCTGCTTCGGTGATGTCTAAAGGCTGGGGGGCTGCTCTTCCGGGCGCAGGGCTCCCCCGTCAGCCAGGAGCAAAAATGTAGCAGTACAGCTCCTTTGGGAGATCAAAATGTGTCGTAGCATGAATATATTGAGAGGGGGACATGGTCACTGCGTGACCCCGGACAAGTTACAGTGTCTCGACTCTAAAGGGGGGGGGGCGCCGATCCCTCCCTCACACCATTGTGGGGACACTGCTTTCCTGCGGCTTCTGCTGCCTCCTGTGCTGGGGGAACCTGGGCGGGCAGGGACAAAGCTAAATGAGGCTCTCCTTCCTCTCCTTGACAGTGATTTATGGGTATCCAGCTCAACTCAGAGCTCAGGGAAGACACAGCGAATGCCCTTTTGTTTTTTGTTCAATTTTGTGAGCGGAATGCTCCTGGGGCCGATAGATTTTTCCAGTAATGAAATTGTAAAAAGAATTGAGTTATGCCTCTCCAGCTTTAAAGGACAATCCGTGCCCTTTCCCCAACCCTCCCCGTGATAGCAGCAGACGCTCGGCTTCTCTGCTTTGGCCAGGGCCCCCGTCCCTCTTTCTTCTGACCTGCCGGTGCAGCCTCTGGACCGTCATCCTGGGAAGGGGAGGAGGGATTGGGGGTGACCGCTTCATTTTTGTACTCAGGACTGGAGAGGAAACTTGTGGAATAAAACGTGGAGACCCTTAGAACCAAGCACCGGGCCTGGGTGACGGCAGGGGTCGCCGCCCATGGAGCCACCCTGATTGTACACCGGGGCACTGTCCTGGAGTGCCCGCAGGTAGGAGGTGCTCAGGAAACACCTGTTGGACAGAAGACTGAGTGTCCTTCCCCCTCTCCCTTGACCACCCCTCTGCTTGCTCTCTCCTCCTCGTGCTCGCCAGCATGCGCTCTGGCTGCCTGGGCTCCAACGCAGCTGTCACTTACTTGTGTGAAGTCCCAGGCCAAGTGACAAACCCTGTGCTCAGCTTCCTCATTTGCAAACGAGAATATGGGTGGCGACAGCCCTCCACCTCCAGCTGCCTGGCGGGCGTGGGTCGCAGGGCAGTGCTCTGGGGACGCTGGCTGTGGTCGTCTCTGTTTCTCCTCTTTCTTCTCTCCTCTGAGCTCCTTTCTTTCTTTCCTCCCTCTTCCTGGGGTCCCCTTTCTCCTCCACCACGCTCCCAACGTGCATGGTAGCAGCCAGTGCTGCCATAGAGCTCACACTTGGGGTCAGCAGGTGTCCCGGGAGCAGGCTGGGCCCCCGAGGGGCCCGGCTGCGGCTTTCTACTCTGAAGCGCCCCCGCCATCCCCTCCTCCCTAGGGCAGAGGCCTCCCCCAGCTACCCCCTTGCTGGAATGGAGTAGCCCCTCCCACCCACCCCCGGGGCCCTCTGTGCCCTTTGGAGCTTCACCCGGAATCGGCAGTCACGCCGCAGATAGAGACGGAGAGCCAGGACGGGGGAGATGCGGGTCCCTCCAGGTGCCCCCTCCGCTCCGCGTCGCTTTCTGCGCTCTAATCTAGGCGCGCGTGTTTCTTCTCTTGTTGAAAAAAGTATATCGAGGTATAACACACACGGCAGAGTGCACAGGTCCTAAGCGTGTGGTTTGATTCATTTCACACATATATACACCCTGATGAGGACGCGGCACATTGCCCGCGCCCCGAGGCCCCGGGGGCCCCCTCCGCAGGCAGTCCTTCTGCTTCCTTGGGTAACGGCTGTTGTCGCTACAGAATGGTTTTGCTTGTTCTCGAACTTCGTATAAATGAACCCCACAGTCTGTGGTCTTTGTGTCTGGCTTCTTTTGTTTATCATCCTATCAGGGACACTCCTCCATGTGTAAGGCTCTGGATCGCGCTTTTTAGTTAAGGATTCCGTTGGGTGAACATAACAGTCGATTAGTTCTACTATTGATGGGCATCTGGATTGTTTCCAACCGTTGGCTACCGTGAATAAAGCTGTTATTAACCTTGTACGTATTTTCTGGTGGTCACATGCCTGCATTTCTCTCGGGAATGCTTTTAGGAGGGGGATTGCATGGTCATGGGGGGGGGGTTGGCTTTAGTAGATGGGTGTCCATTTTGAGGGCTTAAAGTGTACGGATCATAATACACATTGGGTTTTGTGGTTTGTCCTTTGCACCGAGCAATATCCCATAACTATTTCTTTAAGCTAAAGCTTTTATTTCTAGATAATTGTAGACTCCCGGGCAGGGGTAAGAAGCAAGCCAGAGACACCCAGTGTGCCTTTTTTTTTTTTTTTTAATTTTTTAATTTTTTTTTATTTTTGGGACAGAGAGAGACAGAGCATGAACGGGGAGGGGCAGAGAGAGAGGGAGACACAGAATCAGAAACAGGCTCCAGGCTCCAAGCCATCAGCCCAGAGCCCGACACGGGGCTCGAACTCACAGACCGCGAGATCGTGACCTGGCTGAAGTCGGACGCTTAACCGACTGCGCCACCCAGGCGCCCCACACCCACCCAGTGTGCCTTTTATCCACTTTTCTCCGATGTCACATCTTGGCAAATGCTAGTATAACATGACCGTCATTATGTGGACACCCATACAATCCACCCTTCTCACTCAGACCTCCTAGTTTTATTTGTACCCACTTGTGTGGGTGTTCACTTAGTTTTATGCACTTAAAAAAAAAAAATGTTTGTTTATTTTTGAGAGAGAGAGACAGAGCGTGAGCAGGGGAGGGGCGGAGAGAGAGGGAGACACAGAATCCGAAGCAGGCTCCAGGCTCGGAGCCGCCCGCACAGAGCCTGACGTGGGGCCCGAACTTACAGACCGCGAGATCGTGACCTAAGCGAAAGTCGGACGCTCAACCAACTGAGCCACCCAGGAGCCCCTGTTTTATGCACTTTTATCACCTGTGCAGGTGTGTGGATCCACCGTCACAGCAGACCCTGGACAGTTCCGACATCGCAGGGGCCCTCTGGCTGTTCTCTGTAACTGCGGGTCCCTCCCTGCCACCATTCTGCTCCCAGTCACCTCCCGGCACACCACTCACCTGTACTTCATCTTCATACTTTTGTCTTCACAAAAGCGTTCTGTAAATGGACTCAAACAGCCTGTAGGTGGGGCGCCTGGGTGGCGCAGTCGGTTAAGCGTCCGACTTCAGCCGGGTCACGATCTCGCGGTCCGTGAGTTCGAGCCCCGCGTCGGGCTCGGGGCCGACGGCTCGGAGCCGACGGCTCGGAGCCTGGAGCCTGTTTCCGATTCTGTGTCTCCCTCTCTCTCTGTCCCTCCCCCGTTCATGCTCTGTCTCTCTCTGTCCCAAAAATAAATAAAAAACGTTGAAAAAAAAATTAAAAAAAAAAAAAACCAGCCTGTAGGCTTTGGGGATTGGCTGTTCATACCGAGCGCAGTTCTTTTTTTTTTTTTTTTCTTTTAAATTTTTTTCAACGTTTTTTATTTATTTTTGGGACAGAGAGAGACAGAGCATGAACGGGGAAGGGGCAGAGAGAGAGGGAGACACAGAATCGGAAACAGGCTCCAGGCTCTGAGCCATCAGCCCAGAGCCCGACGCGGGGCTCGAACTCACGGACCGCGAGATCGTGACCCGGCTGAAGTCGGACGCTTAACCGACTGCGCCACCCAGGCGCCCCCCGAGCGCAGTTCTTTACGAACCAGGTTGTCGGGTGAATCAATACGGTGTTTCTTTGTTGCTGACTGGCGTTCCCTGGCATGGACGTGCCACAGTGTGTTTACCGTGAACCCTTTCAAGGACTCCGCTTGTTTCCAGGTTATGCCAGTTACACGTAGAGCTGCTGTGAACATCTGTGGACAGATTTCCGTGTGATCATAAATCCGCAATTGCGGGATCATGTGGCGGTTGCCTCATGACTATATTTGCAGGAGCCCAAGTTCATAGGCTATTCTGTTGGTGACATATTCCAATGCCAACTCTTTCTGCGACCCTGAAATCTTTGATTATGGCCTCCCAGGGGCCCCCATCCCTCATTTTTGGGGATTAGAGCCTCCCTTTTTCTAACCTAGGTCTAGACCCATTTCCTCAGGGGAGGACGACACTTCACCCCGATCAGCCTCCCTGTGCGAGGGTCCCCGCCGAGGCCCTCCCGTGGGGTGGTGGGGCCCACGGACTTGGACAGAGGATACTCTGGGTCACGTCCCCTTCTCCCCAGAGGCCGGGCCCACGAGCTTACAGGCTAGAGGCACCCAGCTCCAGACACATCCCGTTCTCTTTACCTGGGAAAATGTCGAGTGTGTGTCGCCTGTCGGGTAGACTGAGGCCTTTGGGAAAGCGCGCAGAGCCCCACGGGAACTCCTTTCTTCTGAGACCAGCTGACTTCGTCTGCTGCAGACTCGCTCCCTTGTTTCCAGCTGAAAGCAACGTGTCAGCCTGGAGCGAGCATCAGCATTAAATCATTCCCTTTGCTCTAGAGACAGGCTGAGTAAGGTCATTGTGTCTTCCACGTCCTGGGCAAAAATCAGGAACGAAATGGTTAAAAAAAAAAAAACCCCGTTCCAAGTTATCCATTATTTACCCCTGCTGCATAATGCAGGAGCCCGAAGCCCACAGCTTGGCCCTTTTGTATTCCCCACCTTGGCCTCAAATGTCAGCCCACTGCTTGGCAGCTGGCCCAAGGGATTCGGGATGCGGGGCTCTAGGAGGCCCATCTCCCCTCCAGCCACGTTTTCCGGGGAAAGGCCGGGCCTCAGGCTTACTAGGCTCCCAGCCTGGATTGTCTACCGCTTCCCAGGCCTCTTTCTCCAGTGCTTAGCCTGGAAGGCAGTCCTCCCTGGCCCTTCCCAGGAGGGGGTTAGTCCTCTCTCCCCCGGTGCCCCCCCCCCCCGCCCCGCAGCCCTCCAAAGCTCTGACAGAACATTCACAACCCCCATCAGCACCGTGACAATAGCCACTATGAGGCACTCGGTTTCTATTACCTGCTGGACACATCGTGCACAATTGCCACATTAGATTCTCATATTAGCTGATGGCGTAGACATTGTCTTTTTCTTTCTTTCTTTCTTTCTTTCTTTCTTTCTTTCTTTCTTTCTTTCTTTCATTTACTGTCTTAACCATTTAATTAAATAATTTTTTTACAGCTTATTTTTTATATTTTTTAAAAGACAGAGCATGAGCAGGGGAGGCGCAGAGAGAAACGGAGACACAGGATCTGTCAGCACAGAGCCCGACACGGGGCTCCAACTCACGAACTGAGATCATGACCTGAGCCGAGGTCGGACGCTTAACTGACTGACCCCCCCCCCCCCAGGCGCCCCAACGTTGTATTTCTTGACTTTGAGGCAAAGAAGCAGACGTAGGCAGGTCGCTCAAGCCCCCACCGGGGTGGTCACACCGGGGGTGAGAGCCTCAGCTCCGAGCTGCCCGCAGGATGTCCGTAGCTGTCAGAACTCCTCCTCTGCCCGCTCTCTAGAAGGTTACCCGTCTTTTCCAGAAACCAGCTGTAGGTTTTGCTGCTTCTGTTTGTTTCTCAGTCCACCATTTGGTGTTCTTATTTTTATTCCTGCCTTCTACTCTCTTTGGATTTATTTCGCGGTTTCTTTTGTAACTTTTTGAGATGGACCTGAGTTTGCTGCTTTTTTAAAATTTTTATCTTTTTTTTTTTTTTTTTTTTACTAGAGTTGATGTATGACGTCATGTTAGATTCAGGGGTGCGACACAGCGATTGGGAAATCGCGTCCGTTTCTCACCAGGCAAGCGTGGTCACCCGTCGTCACCACGAGCGCATGGCTTCCCCGTCCTTCCTTTCCGCACAGAAGGCCACCAATTTCCCGGTAAGCACGGCTGCACGTGCACTCCACGTGGTTTGCCCCGTTCATGATTCCACTCAAAATGTTTTCTGGTTTTGGGGCCCCTGGGTGGCCCAGTCGGTTGAGCGTGCGACTGCAGCTCAGGTCATGATCTCACGGTCTGTGGGTTCAAGCCCCGCGTCCGGCTCTGTGCTGACAGCTCAGGGCCTAGAGCCTGCTTCCGATTCTGGGTCTCCCTCTCTCTCTGCCCCTCCCCTGCTCATGCTCTGTCTCTCTCTGTCTCTCAAAAATAAATACATGTTAAAACAATGAAAAAGAAGTGTTTTCCAGTTTTCATCATGATCTCGGGCTACAGGCACACTCACACCTGACGGGTTCTAGTGCTTGTGTTTTAGGATTTGTTTTGGCACAGAACGACCCGAGTTCACACCCACCCCTCCCTCGGGGTCCTGGTTCAGGTTTCCCCAGCCCCACAGCCGGGCGGTTGCCTGGCTCACCCCTGTAGGCTTGGCCAGGTTAGAGTTCGCCCTGAGTTTGGACCACAGCGGGGAGAAGGCAGTGTTACTACAGGGGTGCAATAAAGACAAGCAAGTCATAACTTTGGTGCTTCAGTCATTATTATTTGGAAAGATACATATCTCTCTCTATATATTTAAGCTTATTTATTTTTGAGATGGAGCAGGGGAGGGGCAAAGAGAGAGAGAGAGAATCCCAAGCAGGCTCCGCACTGTCAGCCCTAAGCCCAATAGAGGGCTTGAACCCACGAACCGTGAGATCATGGCCTGAGCCGAAACCAAGAGTCGGACGCTCAACAGACTGAGCCACCAGACGCCCCTGCTGGGCATATATTCTGACCGGGCACCACCTAATCAGAGAGGCTTGAGCGTTCCGCCGCTCACACTTTCCCCGTTTTCCAGGGGAAACAAAGGGGTGATGAGCAAAGGGAGGGGGGCTGCCTGCTCTTTACTTCATGACGCACGTCTACACTGTCACAGAACCCACTCAGATGTAGGCCGTTTCAGAAGCGGGGAGGTTCCCACCACCTTCTCATGCTGTGACTGGGCCCGAGGCTGTCATGTCCTGGCAGGGACGGACGTGGCCTCAGACTATGGCCTCTGGAAGGCCGGTGGGGTGAAGGCACCATCGACTGACCTCCCAGGTCCCCCCTGGGCCTTGCCCCAGCCCCTCCCTGGTTAAGTCACTTTTCTTGTTCCGCAGGCAGAGCGGGCTCTGTTTCTCATTGGCTGGTGGACTCGGAGAAGGCGGGACTCTTCACACAGGCTCTTCTGCCTTTCCTGGCTTTCCTAAGAGAAGCCAAGTTCGGTGATGCCAGGAACACAGATGTTCTTGCGGTTGGGTCTCCCTGATCAGCACAGGCCTGGCGTTTTGCTGTTTTTTTTTTTTTTTTTTTTTTTTAATTTTTTTTTAATGTTTATTTATTTTTGAGAGAGATACAGAGACAGAGCATGAACGGGGGAGGGACAGAGAGAGGGAGACACAGAATCGGAAACAGGCTCCAGGCTCCGAGCCATCAGCCCAGAGCCCGACGCGGGGCTCGAACTCACGGACCGCGAGATCGTGACCTGGCTGAAGTCGGACGCTTAACCGACTGCGCCACCCAGGCGCCCCGCGTTTTGCTGTTTTTTAATCGCGAGGCTTACAGTTCACAAACAGCCTCTGCTCCCCTCATCTCCCCAAACTGGGTAATCACGACACAGCTTTAACTTGCTTCCGATCCGATACCCTTCTCTGCTAACAATATATGCAGCCAGCTTGCCTGGGAGCAGGGCGACCGGCCTGATCAGGTCGACAGGGACTATCCCAGGCTTAGTACCGAAAAGCCCGGTGTTGTGGGAACCCCTCAGACCGGGCAAACTGGGACAGCTGCTCATCTCAACTGGGAGGCTCCCACTCGGGGATGTTCGGCTACTCCTGGGGTTGGCTGCAGACGGGGGGAACGGGGGGGACCCAGACGGGAGGGCCGGGTGGGAAGGTTTGGTCGTGGCTGGAGTAGGAGACCCGAGCCCTCTCTGCCTCCCAGAACGGACCCCAGCCCGGTAACGCCGCTGTCCCTGCCCCAAGGTCAGTGCTGAGCATCTCACGTCCTGGTGCTGGGAGGACCTTAGTGAGCGTCTCATCTTTCCACTTCTCTTATCGATGGGGAAACCGAGCCGGGAAGGGGAGGCTTTCCCAAATAATAACAATGCCAACTCAGCTTTACGGGTATCAGGATAGCACAGATGTCCAGAGAAGAGCTGGGTGTTAACCCCGTCTCTACTGTGAGGACCAGGGCAGAGATGACCAGTGTGGTCAGAGGGGACCAGGCAAAGCCCACTGGACAAATGGCCAAGTTGTCAAACTTCTAACGTTTATAGCAAATTGTGCAGGATGGGATGGATTTGGAAGGTTTCTGTGACGTTTTTGTTGACCAATAATTATTTTTCCTTTGTGCCAGTATTTTAACAAATGTTTTGGAGGAAAGACAGAAGGGAATCAGTTTGTCAGTATGCAGCTGCTAACCTTGGCTGCTGACTCCTGGACGAGAGAGAGAGAGAGAGAGGGAGAGAGAGAGAGGAACGGGGAGTGAGAGAGACAGGGGTGGGGAAGGCTGAGGGCATTAGTTCATTAATCTACTCTTCTCATAAAGAGAAGACTATTCTTTAAAAATTCTGGAATGCATTGACTATATGCTTTTAGAAAGCTTCCTTATGCTGGGAAATTTCAAACACACACAAACAGAATACTATAATGAGCCCGACGTACCATTCTTTTCAACAGGGATCAATATGTAACCAGTCCTGTGTCATCTCTGTCCCCACGCTTTGTCTCCTCTCCCCAAGCACGGATTGTTAAGCAACTCCATCCGTTCGTGTTTTCTGTAAATATGACTGTTCTCAAGTATACCAAATACATTCCTGAAAATACCTTTCTTGGGGTGGAAAAATTCCTGCCAGTATACATTTCCACGTCCCTGAGTCTCCCCTTCCCTGCTTTTCAGCCCCCCTCACCCCTCACCCTTCCCCCTCCCCTCTCTGTCCTCAGCGTCCCCCTAACCTGACCGGCGGTCGGTCTCTCTTTCCGGGGGTGGGCAGTTCAGGCTGACTCCCACGCCCCCACCCCGACCGTTTCCTCCATCTGAAGCAGTGGGGAGCTGGACAGAGCAAGTTCAACACACCTCGAATGTTCCGCGGTCAAGTACAGAAGAGTTAGCCTACACTTGGCAGAAATCTTCAAAATCTTAAAAAAGAAAATCCCACCTGTTATGAATCACTATCAAGCTGTAAGTCATTAGAATCAATGACTCTGTTGATTGACTCGCCTTTGATGTATGGACTCAGAGCTGTGTGACCGAGGACGGGTCATTTCACCCCCCTGCGCCTCAGTTTCCTCTTCTGTAAAGTGGGGAGGTTGGACCACAACACTGGTTTTCAAACTGTTTTTGGAAGCAGCGTTCTCTTTTCCCCCAACCAAAGCCTCAGTGGACCCCAACAGTCAGAAGCGAGACTGGGGCCCACAGGAGCAGAGCTGAGGTCAGGCAGCCTGGACGCTGCCCCTGACCTCTCTGTGCCTCAGTTGCCCATCTGCCAAGTGCGTCTGATAGTTGAGGGCTTTCCTGGGGTCAGGTGCGTCTGTGGGGCTTAGACCCTGGGCCTGGCACGCAGTCAGTGCTCAGTGAGTAGCAGCCATCATTGTGACTTCCTGTGCCCTGAGGCAGGGACAGGGCACTGTCCCTGGGGACAGGGGACTGGCTGGGCCTTGGCCACCATGCCTCTCCTTACCTTGGGCCAGCCCCCACCCTCCACAGGGGTACAGGGACACCCGTCTTCTGTGCTCTGCGTTCTCAGGTCCCGGAGAGGACCTGAGACCGCCCAGGTCACGCTCTGGTGCCCGTGACTTCGCCTCTGCCCCCTCCCCCTCAGAGGAGGTAAATGCAGTGCCGGGTGGCAGGCCCCTTGACAGCCAGGCTCTGGGGGGATCTTTACCCAGCCCCATGGTGCCCTCGCGGTGCCTGGCACGTCCTTCCCAAATCTTGTTCCCCGAAGGCTCCCGGACCAGGAGCCACCCAGAGGCCCAGACACTCATCCCCTTGCTCCCGCTGCTGCTGAGCACTTCCTCCGCCTTCCCCGGCGGAAGGGTCCAGGAGGATGATCAACTCTGAAGTTAATTATAATTATGGACAACTGCAGCCGGGTTGTCGTAGAAACCCGTGGCGCACGGCTCTGTCTGTAGGACCCGGCTTCCCGCCCCGGCCGCCCCGGCAGGGGACACGCACCTTCCTTCCCACCTAGCCTGTGCCTTGACGGCCCTCGGGGACGGTCCGGGAGGGGGTGGCACAACACTAATGCCGATCCCTCTAACCTACCGTTCGAAACCGGCAGGAACCCGGGGGCCCAGGTGGTCGGAGAGAAGGGCTTTCTCTGCATCTGGACCCGCCTGCTCTCTTGTTTTTGACATCCCTCGGGAGACGCTCCGGGGCCTGTGGCTGTGCCCTGCATGCCAGGCCACAGTGATGGAGGGCCACCCGGAGGACAGGAAAGGCGGGGGCTGTGGCGACCCCAGGCAAGTTGCTTCACCTCTCTGAGCTGGGGTCTGTCTGTAAAACGGCGATGGTCGTGCCCACCTCCTCGGCTCGTCCTGAAGATTAAGTTAGCCGATGCACCGGCCAGCCACATCATGGGGCTCGACAAATGTCATTGCTGTCCTGGCTGCACGATGGCACCTGGGGATGGAGGAAGGGAGGGGGGCACTCTGCTCTCTGACTTTGACCTTTGGCCTCAGTACTCCCTCAGTGGTTCTGAAAGTGGGGTTCCCGGAGCAGCAGCATCTCAGCACCTGGGAACTTGCTAGAAATGAAAATACCCCGGAGCCCCTCTAGACCACTGAGTCAGAAGCTCCAGGAGTTGGGGGCCCAATGATCTGTGTGTTGTCTTATCCCCGATGTCCCCGCGAGTGTGGGGATCGTTGCCCTGACAATTTGTGGATGATACCCCGTGTGCCTCCCACATCCGCTCTCATTCTGAGTCGCCGCCCCCAGCCCGCTCACCTGGCCCGCTCCCCTCCCACCTCGGGTGAGTCTGAGCTGGGTCCAGGGTGTCAGCGACACGACAGGCCGGGCCAGGGCCACCCGGTGGTGCTGCCTGGACCCTGACGTCCCCTCAGCGTCTCAGCTCAGGCTACCTTACAGAAGGCACAACAGACATTTCTCTCTCATGGTTCGGGGGGCTGGAAGCCCAAGGTCAAGTGCCGGCAGATTCCGTTTCTGGTGAGACCTTTCTGCCGGGCTTGCAGACGTGTGTCCTCGGGTGGCCTCTTCTTTTTTTTTTTTTTTTTTCAAATTTTTTTTTTTCAACGTTTTTTATTTATTTTTGGGACAGAGAGAGACAGAGCATGAACGGGGGAGGGGCAGAGAGAGAGGGAGACACAGAATCGGAAATAGGCTCCAGGCTCCGAGCCGTCAGCCCAGAGCCCGACGCGGGGCTTGAACTCACGGACCGCGAGATCGTGACCTGGCTGAAGTCGGACGCTTAACCGACTGCGCCACCGAGGCGCCCCTCTTCTCTTCTTATAAGGACACTGGTTCCGTCGGGTCAGGGCCCCGCCCTCCTGACCTCATTTAACCTGAATGACCTTGATGGCCTCACCTCCATTTACAGTCACACTGGGCATTAGGGCCTCCGTGTGTGAACTTGGTGTGGGGGGGCGCGGGGGGTGCCAACATCCATCCATCACATTTGACCTGCCCAGGCCTCGTCAGCTCGCAGTAGCCTCGTGCCTGGGGGCACCGGGACGGCTGGTCTCAGGGCCTGGGACCAGTGTGGGGGTGGGGAGGGGGTCGTGGGCTGGCGTTTGGATCCTCTGCCACCACCCCAAACGTGCCGAATCGTTGAAGAGACGCTCAGGTGAGGAGACAG
The DNA here is from genome assembly GCF_028018385.1 of Neofelis nebulosa. Taxonomy (NCBI): domain Eukaryota; kingdom Metazoa; phylum Chordata; class Mammalia; order Carnivora; family Felidae; genus Neofelis; species Neofelis nebulosa. The sequence goes on from NC_080790.1 coordinate 7,540,516, forward strand.
CCGGTGGGCTTCCTTTCTCCCAACAGCAGAAGGTCTCCCTGGAGGTGCATGCTGAATCCTCCGGAAGCTTCTGCGTGAGAAGTCACAATGCAAAAGATCCCGGGCCTGGCCACGTGAGGCTCTGTCCTACCGTGGAAACACTAATCCCTCTGGATACCTGATCTTTGTTGGGCATTTATTATGCAAGATGTGCTAAGTGCCCCTCGTGCCCCAGGGCCATGAGGGAGGGCACAGAGTCGATATTCCCACTCCTCGGGTGAGGACACAGCACAGGGGGCTCAGCAGTGTCCCAGGCGGTAGAGTCGAGACCCCAACCGGCTCGCTGACAGGCTCTAGAACACACTCCCCTCGGCAGCCTGCCGGCCCGTCCCCGCTGCCCAAGGAGAGAGCCGCTCACAGGGTGTCTGTGAGGTGGGTGCCCAGCCGGCCGCGGCCCTGCTTTCGAGGGCGGCCAGTCTGGCCAGTTCCGCGGGCGGCGGAAAAGGTCAGGGGGAAACACAGCCTGGGAGGGAAGAGGGCTCCAGGAGCCGTCCGAGAGGAGAGAGGAATATGACTCATCGTCATTAAGTGGGAGCAGACTAGAGATTGACAGCTAAAGGTGACCGTGTCATGCAGGGCAACCAGGGACGATGGTGCATGCTTTGAACGTATGGTGTTCCGGGACTTGAGTCTTGGTTCAGCTCGGCAGGGGTGCGGCGACAGCCCCGTGAGGGCAGGAAACGGCAGGCAGGCCCCCCCAGTGGCCGGTGAGAGTCCCCGCGCAGACCTGCCGTCCACCCCAGCCTGGGGGGGGGGGCGGGGTGGGCAGCCGTGTGCACACCCCCCGGTGCACGGGGACCGGTTCCCGCTGTGTGACCCTGGGCGCGCTCTGAGCCCCACCTCCGGTGCCCTTTCTCGTTTGTGTCAAGGGAATGCGGGTGCTGACTTGCATGCTGAGGACTAAGACTCAAGGCTTCCCGAAGGCAGGGCCCCGTCGGACACATCCCAGGTCCCCAGCCCCCAGAGCTGGGCACGTTGCGGGCGCCCAGGAAGAGTCCGTTCCCTTCCTTTCAGAGGGGCTTCAGGAGAGCAGTGTCTCTAAACCTTCAGCCAGAGTCTCAGCAGGGAGCCCAAGGAAGCTTGGGGTGAGGGGCTGCCTCGGGGTGGGGGATGAAAGCTGCAGGAACAGAGGTGGCCAGGATACGGTGAAACCTTGGGTCGCGAGGAACTCGTCCTGTGAGTGTTCCGTGGGATGAGCAAACACGTCCCATAAACTTGAACTTCATAAACGAGTGATGTCTTACGAGTACGTGAGGCCAAACGTCGCACGATCGCAGCTGAGCCGATGGTTCTCGCAACGTGTTTGGACATACCTGTGCTTTGGATGGCAAACGTGTTTCCGGGACGAACTGCGCTCACAAACCAAGGTTTTACTGTATGGTGATGAGGACTGCGGCTGCGCGTTCTTGCAGGGGGTGGGCGGGCAGGGCTTGGGCACTTCACCCAAACTCTCTGAGCCCACGTGTCCTACGTACACGTACCCGGGGCTGAAACTTCACAGGGTTGCCGTGAAGTCTGTAGGAGCACAGGCGCACGCGTGGGGGCCCGGCGCCGGCCGTGTAAGTAGCTAGCCCCCAGAAGCAGGCCCCGTTGCCAGGGAAGCCAGGGAGAGGGGCCAGGACAGGTGGGAGGCAGAGGCTGGCTTTTCTCTCCCCTGTCGTGGGCACAGAGACCCAGCCCTTCCCCCATTAACCGCATGGCACAGCTGAGTCTGGGCCAGACCCTGTAAGTCTTTACCAAGGGCTCAGGGATGATACAAGGGAGAAAGGCCAGGGTGACAAAGATAGCTCACGAGCCTGGTGGCTCCTCTTGGAATTGGTGGCAATTCCAAGCAGCACTACCCAAAGGATTCACAGATGTTCTGCGCTGAAAAGCTTCTGTGGACAAATACCTTTCTGAAACCCAGAGCTCAGGAGTTTCATGAGCTGACCCCGCCTCCCCCCCCCCCCCCCCCCCCGCCCGCAGGACTTATCAGAACCTTCAGTGGGCCAGGACATTTAGGATACTCAGATAGCAGTACGGTCGGCAGTCCTCAAACTTATGTGACTACAGAACCCTCTCCCTCTACCACAACTCACGGCATTCTAGGTCTGGGGAACCAGCTCTCGGAAAACCCGACCACACGGGGTGGAGCTCTTCCTTGGCTCCTACTTCCTTGGCTCGACTACTTGTGGCTGAGGTTTTTGAATCCCTCCAGTGTAGGAGCAAGTGGGAGAGAGACCCAGAGAGAGTCGAGCGTCACCCTCTGGCCCCTGGGGCTGGTCTCCCGCCTGCGGCAGGACCCCCTGTTCCTACCCGACTCTGAGAGGTGTCTGTCTGGGGTCAGTCCTGTGGGAGCTGCTTCTACTCTGGCAGGAAGTGCCCAGAGGTAGTGCATCTGGACCCTGAAACCCCACCTTCGTGGTTCTGGGCCATGGTTCTGGGCGCTCGGGCCTTTTGCCAGCTCCCTACCGCATCTGTTCTCTGTGATTCTCTGCCCCATCGGGGTCCCGAGCGCTGGCCTGCTTGGGCTTGTCGATGACTCACCTGTCCCCCCGCCCCGTGCCCGCTGGCTTTGGCTGGTGGGAAGCCTGGGCCAGAGCTGCGTGGGGACACAGCACAGAGGCTGTCCTTCCAGGAAACGTTACTGGGTGCCCACCGCGTGCCAGGGGACTCACGGCCACTCGTGAGTCACGGACACAACAGGGCTTTGGGTACTTTCTTCTTTACACCCACGTTCAGCTTGCACAGGTCACCGGTCCTAAGCCTGGGTGGCTCTGCCCCGGGCAGCACCAGAGCTGGGACCTCAGGGTTTCTCAGCAGAACAGGCCAAAGTCACAGAGCAATCCTTTCCCACCCCAGGTCAGCCCCGGGTTTTATAACAGCGAACACAAGATTGCAGCAAAAGCAGAGCTCTCAAGTAGACCAGGAGGAAGGACGCACGGGAATTAGCAGGGAAGTGGCCACTAGTTCTGATGTCCCTGGACATTTGTGTCACAGCTGGTCCTGGGCTGGAGCGTGGGACCGAGAAGCATTTCACAAATTAAGATAAATCGTGTGAACCCTCAGCCCATTTCGATGCTTAATGCAAAACATAAACACATTAAGGTCATTTCAGCATCTGGAGGAGTCTGAATAATTCAGGCCTGTCATCATTTACTCCGAACGCCTCATTTCATTTTGTGAGTCATCTTTGAAAGGAAAAGAAGAGAGAGATGTATGGTGGCAAAGAATTTGGGATCAGAACTGAGAGGGCTGGAACAGCTATGAAGGGGGGGCTGCCAGCTCCCTGGATGGACGCGGCCGGGGCCAGTTTCGGAATCTGTCTTGGGTGGGGTGCAGAGAGGTCTCAGGGGGAGAAAGGCCCGACCCGAGTCCGACGCCCGGGGTTTGGGGGGCAAAGCCCTTGTCCGGCCTGGGCCTCGGTTTGCCCATCTGTGGAACAGAAGCACGGGGCCTTCTCCTGGGTGGCCGTGAGGCTGGACCAGTGCGGTGGTGTGGGGGGGGGGGGGGCGAGGGCAGGCCCCGGGGTGCATACAGCGGCCGGATTAGTGAGGTCTGGGGGGGGCACGTCCTCCTGCGTGGAGACAGCAGCACACGTCTTTGTCCTGCTTCACTGTTTTATAGTTTTTGATGCTGGTGTCCGTTTCCCCAACCAGCTGTGATCCCCTTGTGGGTGAGGACCATGGCCTTACCCCTGCGCCCAGCATGGCCTCTGGCCCAAGTTAGTACCTGTGGCCTGAATGCTTGTCTCTTCTGGTCACCGCCACCTGGGGCAGGGGCCCCACGGGCTCCGGCTCAGGGGCTGGTGTCCGGACTCTGGCCCCTGTCCCCTCCCGTCTCGTCCAGCAGGCCAGGGTCAGACCCTCCTCCTCACTCTCCTTCCTGCCTCTCCGGTGCGGTGGGGAGAACCCTGGCTTTGGAGGGAGCAATACCCCGGGGTTCCAGTTCTGGTTCGACCCCGTGCGTGACGTTGTGCGAGTTACTTACGTAACCTCCCATCGCGTCGGTTTTCTGCGTCGGGGACGATATTGCCACTGGGGACCTTATGCTCCACTGGGGGGAGGTGGAGAACTGACGTCTGGGAGGCACGTGGCCCATCGGCAGCCCCCTCCAGGTGACGGCAGGCCTGGTTGTTTCCATGTGCAATGTGTCCGGGGCCCCACTGAGGCTGGGGGTGTGAGAGGTGCTTGTGGCCACGGCAGGGGCTACTGAGAAGGACGGGACAGGGTTTGGGGTCCCCGGGAGCTCGTGGGTATGACAGCCTGCGCGGAAATCACTACAGTACCAGGGGGGGACAGGGGAAGTGTAGCTGGGAGGTCTTCATGGAGGAGGGGGGGTTCAGTTGGTCCCAGAAGGATGGCGATGGGAGGGGGGTGCGGGGAGTTGGAGGCAGGAGAGTGATGGGGAGTGTCCCGGGGACTCCGTGCTTGAGAGCGTCCCCAGGGCTCCTCCTGCACTGTCCCCCCTCAGAGCCTGCTTTCTTCCTTCCTCCCTCCCAGACCCTCCCTCCTGCCTCCAGTGAGGAGGGACCGGGTAAAGGCAGGAGAGGGCCAGGCCACACCGCGTGTCCTCCTGGGCCTGCCACGCTGATCCGCCCATGGGACCCTCCTCTGGGGCAGGGCACGGATCTCCCCGGGCACCGCTGAGCACTCCTGAGCACATCTGCTCTGTCGCGGGTGCAAACACCCACAAGCGCTCACCCCAAGGGGGGACGAAGCCTTCCTCTCCCCCTAGCGCCCACTTCCTGTTTCAGGAGCTAACTCTTTGCCATACGGGGGTCCCTTACACTCCCATGTCGGGGTACACACTGCCTTCGTGGGACCCCACCCGCAGGGGCGTGCCTTCAGTAGGACAATCGTCTTAGTGTTTTTGTCTAGGACCAGGACAGTTCTCAGCTTCTGGTCCTCCCTGTATTAGCTAACATCTCATCTACGGTTACCTCTGTGTTCTGATCCGGAGACAAAGCCGGGCTGGCCCGATGAACTTGACTCCCATGTTCCCAGGCCTTAGGTAGCACCCCCCTGAAAATGAAACAGCCCAGACGGCGGGGCCCCCTGCTGCCGAGCTGGGTCTCACCATCTTTCTGGCCCGTTTTCTGAAGCTGTGAACTCCCTTCCCGACCACGCAAGACGACACAGACTTCAGCCGTGTCTTCTAAGCTTTTCTTAGGCTCTCGCTGCAAATGTTGCGGGAAGAGCACGGTGACTTTTCAGAGCTGCAGCTTGGCCGAGAAGCCAGCGAGGGGGACGTAATCACCTCAGCAGTGACAGGTGTGCTGGCCGTCTTTGCCCCCAGGAAATATCACCCATCCCTCAGGGAGGGCCCCACACCCACTCACACCTGGTGGGGGGTGGAGAGGGACCCAGGGACCCAGCAGGGAGAGGCCGGCTCGGTGTAGGTTGCTAATTCATTCGCTCACTTATTCAGCACCCAGTGACTTATTTTATATGGTCTTAGAGGCAGTGTGGCTTGGAGGAGGGTCTAGAGCAATCTGGTTGCTCTCCTTTCCTGATGGCCACTCACTGGCTGTTGCTTAATGTCCCCCTGCCTCAGTTTCCCCAGCTGTCAAATGGACATGCCCGGAAGAAGAAATGAATTAGGACATACGAGGGTCTGTCAAACACGGAGTCCTACTCGAGCTTGGTCAAGGACATGGGCATGTGGCCCAAGTCAGACCAACCAGGCTGGTTTTCCAAGGACACAAAGACTGAAACGGTGGATGCTCCCCTGTCCCCTGGGTGCATCCTGAGGGGCTGGGCATTAGTGTCTCCATCTGGATCCCAGAAACCGCCTGCAGCACTCTGCTCCCCGTTCCGAGGCCATTCATCCTTCTTGTGATTCTCTGAGTACCCGTCACCTTCCAGTGTTGTCCTCCTCTTATCCCTAGAATTAGCCCCAGTGGGTGTCTGTTGCCTGTATCCCAAGAGCCCCAACGCGAGACAACTGCCTGTGGCCGAGACAAGCGGAAGGCGAGTGTCTTTACCTGGGGTTTGGCCTCCTCCTCCTCTGGCAACAGAGCCCAGCCTCTGGGGGAGACGGACCCGTGATGCGAGAGCCTGCAGGAGGGGCCCTCATCTACCTGTGCGGTCAGAGAAGGCTTCCTGGAGGAGGCGATGCCTGGGACGAGCGTGCAAAGGTGAAGAGCCCTGGCCGGGTGACAAGAACAGCAAAGGCAACTCCAAGGTGGAAGGGCACAGAGAAGAGAATGAGACCGAGTGAGATGAACTGGCGGGCCGGTGGCTGTCACTCCACCCAGCGGCAGGGCAGGGAGCCACGTCTCTGATGGATCCCAGTAGAGCAGCTTGTGGACTCCTGGAAAGCCCTGCTCAGCGCTGCTCTCAGCCCTGTCTGGGCACAGGGAGGTGGGATTTGCTCCCAGAGGAGCAGCCAAGGTCATTAGGGACAGGACACGAGTGGATCGGTGCCCCCATTGACTCTGCTTGGCTTTTGAGAACACACCTGAAATGACTAATCGGTTTAATGACCCATTGCTGCCCTGCTTCCGAGCTGTTCCATACGGGTGCCCGTCTGTGGCCGGAAGTCAGACCCGAGGGCGCTCTTTCCTATTCCAGAGCGGGTGGCGCTAGAAACGGAGGTCCCAACCCCTCTTGGTGAGATCAGAGATGTCACCACATGCCGCTAACGTTCACAGGCCTTGCCGAGGCCAGCCAGGGCAGATCTTGGGAGGGCCCCACGGGAGGCAGAGGGATGTCCCCTGGAGGATGATGCGTCGCCTGAGCAACGCCGGATCTAGTGGCCAGAGGCAGCCCGTGTTGTCTGCTTCCAGAGCAGTGAGCTTGCTTCTGCAAACCCCTCTCCGTGGCGCCTCTGTCCTTGCCTTCCCTCTGGTGTCTCCGTTCTTTTGAGTCTCGAGTCTTGGCTCTTGTCCCGACAAGTTCAGGCCGGTGGCCAGGAGTCAGACCTGGACGGGAGGAGATAAGAGTAAAGGGAGAGCATGGGGTTCGGGGCTGAGGCCAGGGCCATGAGGAGGGGCTCAGAATTGGCGGTTATGGAACAGTCCGCGAGGCAGGGCACGGACACAGAATGGGGCTTCGGATCCCTCCAGTTGCTGCCCTCAGTGTATTCTGCCGAATCTTCCTTTCCTAGCTCGGAACAGCTGTGTGGCCAAACCCGGAGTTCTCTTGTGGCTGTGACTCTAGGGGCTGGCCCACCCATACTGTCCCATGCTTCAGTCTGACATGGTGATTAGCTTCTCCTGTCCCTCCTGTGCCGTGGACTTAGGCCAGAAGTGTATCTGTTTTGTTTTGGTTTTGCTTTTGTTTTGTTTTTACTTTTCATGTCCTACCTTCCCGGGGAGTGAGGCAGGAAGAGGGAAAGTGGCACGTGTACCTTTCATTTTCCAGAACAGGACAGTGTGTATGATGAACAGAAGGCATTTGATACAGATGCTGGATGAAAAGCAGACAAAACGATTGGGGAATGTCTCTTAAAGGCACACGCATCTAACCTGTGACCCAAAAGTGCTGGATAAAGATCCGGGAGAAATAAAAACACACGTTCATAAGAAAAGACTTGATAAGATTGCTTGTAACAGCTTGATTTATAATTTGACCTCTATTGATATGTGAAAGAGTAAAGCGGGGGGACCCAGCTTGGGATGCTCTTCTGCCCTAAAAGACACGTGAAAAGAAGGTACCTAGAATGCAGTACGTGAATAATATAAAAGGGAAATAAAAAGGCAAGGGCGGACGAGCAGAAATCCACACCCGGGTACGTCGCGGCGAAAGCGCGGAACACCGAAGACAGCGAGAAGATTGTGGAAGCAGCTGGTACCACAAGGCGGATGCCCTCGAACGACAGCAACCAGGTTCGCAGCTGACTTCTCAACAGCCGTCGTGGAAGGCATGTTGCTGCAAGGAGATCAAAGCCAATCAGAGACCGGCAGCCGGCCAAAATGTTCTTCAAGGACGACGGCAGATGGAAGTATTTTCTGATAAAAACTGAGAGCAGTCGTTACGAGGAGACCCTCTCTAGATGAGCCCCAACATGCGCTTTAGGAAGAAGGAGGGGGGCTTCGGAAGGAAGGTCTGAGACACAAGAAGGAATGGCTGTGTCAAAGGCAATTCCAAGTGTATCCCGACCTGAGCTCATGGTCTGCAGCCCAGCCCTGCCTCCTCTGGGCCTTCCTGCCTCACTGAACGGTGACCAGAAGCACCGAGATCATCGGATGCCCCGTGCGTCTCGGCTGCCCCTGTACCCGGTCTCCCCCAAGACCCGGCATCTTTGCTTCCCAAGAAGCCCTCCAATCCGTCCGCTTTTCTCCCACCACCAGCCTTCTGGCATCTGGATGCCCCTCTGACTTGTCGCCCCCACTGCGGCCTGGGTGATCTTTTTGAAATGCAAATCTGACAACGTCTCCCCTCTGTTTCAAACACAAAATGGCATCCGGTTCCTCTCAGGACGAAGGCCAAAGTCTTTATCAGGAGAGAGAAGCTCTGTGTGGTCCAGTCCCTGCCTGCCTGTCACGCTCACCTCTGCCGTCCCCTTCCACCCCAGACCCTCTGGACTCTCTAAGTCCCTGATGTGTCATCTCTTTTGCCCGGAGGCTGCTGCCCGCGTGTTTCCACTGCGCAGAGGGCTCTTCCCTTCCTTCTTTTCCCAATTAATGACATTCATCCTTCAGATCTCAGTTTAACTGGCACCGCCTCCAGGAAGTCTGCCTTGATTTCCCTGCTGACGTTGGCTCTCCCCCCTTAAATGCACTCCTAGAACCATGGCATCCTCGTCTGGGACACTTGTCACCGGAACAATGTGCACATTTATTTTGTGTAATTAATTATGGTGTGGCGCCCCCACTGGACTGACAGTTCCAACAGGTAAAAGCCTGCCTCTGTTTTTTTGTTTTTCTGTGTTGTTTTTTTTTTTTTTGCCTGCCAGTATATCTCCGGGATGAATACAACCATAGATACAGTGAAATTCACCAAAGAGTTGTTGGGTTTATGAATCGGTGAATGACGCCTTCCGTCCTGCGATCCCCCTCATGTGAAATTCTGGAAAATGCAGATTCGCTTCTTCACATCCTGAGCCCCCTGGGTCTTGTGTAAATGAACTGCGAGTCTGTGTAATGGGGAGAAACTGAAAAAAGGAATTGGGAATTGGGAAAAGAAAAGGGAGGAGAAACTCAGGAGAGCTCGAACTGCAGCCTTCTGCAGTAAAGTGCGGGGGGAGACGGGGACAGTCAGGGGAAGCGAGTGCGGGTGGATGGCAGGTGTTCGGGCAGGAGGGTCTCCGAGCGGAGCTGAGACCACCCAGCTCCCCAGGGGAGGGGCGGGCAGAGGGCCCCCCCCCGGTCAGCTCTGCCAAGCAGGTTAAATAAAAGCCAACCGGAGCCTCTCCCCGCTTGAAACTGTGCAACTCTCTCTGTTTCTGGGACTGTGGTGAGGCTCAGGAGGCAGGAATAAATAACTCTCAGTTATAAAATCATTAAGGCATCGAACATGTGAGCAGACGAACAGACACACAAAAACATGCTTCGTATACACCTGGCACTTGCAACAGAGCCTAATTCCTTCTGCAAGCGTCTCCCAGCACTCATCTTGGTTAATTTAAGATGCGTAAAAGGTTATTGATTCTCTCTTGGTGTCATGAGCTGCTTCAATGTTTAATTTTGGTGAACAAAAATATTTTCATAGGGGCTTTCACTTGCGACCTTCGTCCCCCCCCCCAGAGCTGCAGAGCCGTGTATCCGGCCACCTGGGGGTGGTCGGTGTTCCAGAGGCCCCTCAGACTCAACTGACCCCCAGCCAACTGCCCCACCGGCTGTCTTCATCTCAGGACCCGAGCCAGAGACCCGAACAGCAGCCCTGATGCCTCCATGCCCCACCCACTTCCAACAGGTACCCGTTCAAGTGCCCTGGCACCTCTCCCACCAGAGACCTCCTTCGCCTGCTGTATCCTGCGGGGCTGCTCTCCCCGGCTCTGGGCCTGCCCCTCCAGTCCCTCCTCCCCACTGGGATAAAGGGCAGGGGCTGTGAGGAGAGCTGCTCTGGGCCTGCGATCAGAGGCCCAAGGGGACTGTAAGTGAGAGGTTAGGCGGGCGAGCTCTAGGACAGCCTGCTGACCCCCCAGTGCGAGGCCTACTCAGAGCCGGCTTTATCCTTCAGTCCAGGCTTGGGTGAGCCTGCTCTGTTTCAAGGTGTGGGGAAGAGACAGCGTTTATTCGCCCGACAGATATTTACTGAGCACCTGTTACCCGTGCCAGGCCCTATTCTGGGCTCTGAGGGCATAGAGGCAGACACCTGACGGAGGCATTACAGAAATTCCTCCCCTTGACACAAATACCAAGATTCTTACAGGGAACCCAGGAGCCACGGCAGAGGGTGCCCATCAGAGCGCTGGTGTCCTCCGCAGGGGTAGAAGGACAGGCGGCACCTGGAGACGGGGACCGGATAGTTGTCTCCTGCTCTCCGTCTTCTCTATTCTCTCTGTGCTTCCGGGTCTGGAAGCCTCAGCTACCTGTCCCAGGTCCCAGCCTCCCTCGCGAGCCGGGTCCCAGCTAGAGTCATCCAACGGGAGGCCCGGGCACCAGATTAGAAGCGGGGTGTGTTAGTTACCCGAGGCCGCCGTGACAAAGCGCCACAGATGGGCTTAGATGGGGGCTTAGTCCGTAGGCGTCTATCGTCTCACAGCTCCGGAGGCCGGAGGTCCAGGCAGGGTTTGTTCCTTCTGAATCTGTGAGGGAGACGTTCCAGAGCTCCCCACTAGCTTCCGGTGGCCCGTTGGCGATCTTTGGCCCTTGTTGGCTTGCGGATCTCTGCCTTTATCTTCACATCTGTGTCCACATGTCCCCTTTTATAAGGACACCTGCTCCGGTAGGACCCCACCCTAACTAATGGCATTGGCAATGATCAAGGTCTCACATTCTCAGGTCCTTGGGGTTAGGATTTCCACATACTAATTTTGTGGGGACATATTCAACCACAACAGTGGGCAAAGGGGTGATCCCCGGCTTCCTGGTGGTCGCTCTGGGCATCGAGGGCGGAGCTCGGGCTGTGGTCCCAGCCCCGGGGGGGGCTGATGGCTTCCGAATGCGGGTGTAGCACCCCTGCCCTCTGCACCCGCAGCCTGGAACTGTAGCAGCTCCCTGGTCTCCGGGCCACACCCCCTCTTCTTCTCTCCATGATTCCTCTTTGAATTCAATTCCTCTTTGCTTGAATTAGTTAGAGGGGTTTCCGTTTCCTGCCTTGTCAATGACTGATACCCACACCCTGCAACAGTTAGAAGTCACAGACATGGGGCACCTGGGTGGCTCAGTCAGTTGAGCGACCGACTTCAGCTCAGGTCACGATCTCATGGCCCGTGAGTTCGAGCCCCGCGTCAGGCTCTGGGCTGACGGCTCAGAGCCTGGAGCCTGCTTCCGATTCTGTGTCTCCCTCTCTCTCTGCCCCTCCCCCGTTCACGCTCTGTCTCTCTCTGTCCCAAAAATAAATAAACGTTAAAAAAAAAAAAAAAAAAAGAAGTCACAGACATGATGTTCACAGGACAACTCAGATAGATTTGAAAAGCAGTACCGGGGAGGGTATGTGTGTGTGTGTGTGTGTGTGTGTGTGTGTGAGGAAACGGACAGGTTGATTCTAAAATTTATATGGAAATGCAATGGACCAAGAAAACCTAGATCCCTTTAACAAGGGAGAACAGAACTGGAGGGTCTATACTACCAGATCCCATGACTTATTATGATGCCCCGGCAATCAAGACAGTATGGTGATTGCCAAGGCTGGACAAATAGACCAGTGGAGCCGAATAGGGAATCCAAACGCAACCTGCACGTGAAGTGTCCCTTGATTTTTAGCAAAGGTGTAAGCGTCGTGTGATGGGGGGAAAGGATGGTCTTTTCAGTGAAAGGCGTTGGGTTAACTGGATCTTCATATGGGAAAAAAGTGAATTTTGATCCCCACACAAACGCCAGTCTCAGGTGGATGGTCGCTACCCATTTCAGAGCAAAATAATGAAGTCTCTAAGAAGAAGCAGCGGAGAATATCTTCATGACCGTGAGGCAGGCAAATATTTCTTAAACAAGACGCAGAGCGCACTCACCACAGAAGCAGCAGTGATAAATCGACTACATTAAAATTAAGCACGTCTGTTCAACAAAAGACACCGTTCAGAGAGCGAAGCGGGAGGAGACGTTTACCATACGTGCATTGAAGACTTGAAATCCGAATATACGAAGACCGTCTTCAAATCAGGAAGACGGACAAGCCAACAGGCAAAATTGAACAGGCTCTTTACAACAGGGCACGTGCACGTGACTCACAAACCCGTAAGAGTGCTCGACTTTGTTACTCACTGGGAAACAGACATTAAAGCCACGATGCGGTCACGACCACACCCGTGAGAGCGGCTGAGGTTACACATCGCCCGTCGCAAGAGCTGGAAGATGAACAACCCTTACTCGCCCGCACGGCGGGAGGGCGTCGCTGGCCGTGTATGTCAAGCTGTGAGCAGCCCCTGATGCGGCGAGACAGCCCTGGGTGTCATTCGACAAGTATGCAGACCTAAGGTCACCCAAACACATGTGCAAAGTGTTCCCGGCAGCAGCGATCACGACGGCCCAGAACCGGAAGTGATACAGATGGTCACCGTCGGATCAGTTCTCCAGCCATGTTAATTACACCGTTTTAGAATAACCTAATACAATTAGAATAATAAATAATAATAATAATAAAAAAAAGGCAACCGTGGTCTGTCCTGGTAGAAATAAGGACGGGGCGCCTGGGTGGCTCAGTCGGGTAAGCACCCGACTCTCGATTTCAGCTCAGGTCACGATCTCGCAATTCGTGAGTTTGAGCCCCGAGACAGGCTCTGTGCTGACAGCGTGGAACCTGCTTGGGATTCTCCCTTTCCCTCCCTCTCTGCCTCTCCCCTGCTCACTCACTCTCAAAATAAATAAATAAACTTTTTTTTTTTTTTTTTTTTTTTTTTTCCAACGCTTTTTATTTATCTTTGGGACAGAGAGAGACAGAGCATGAACAGGGGAGGGGCAGAGAGAGAGGGAGACACGGAATCGGAAACAGGCTCCAGGCTCCGAGCCATCAGCCCAGAGCCCGACGCGGGGCTCGAACTCACAGGCCGTGAGATCGTGACCTGGCTGAAGTCGGACGCTTAACCGACTGCGCCACCCAGGCGCCCATAAATAAACTTTTTTAAAAAATCTTAAAAAAAAAAAAAAAGGAAAGAAGGGTAAATGTTTACCTTTGGGAAGGGGCACGGGCGGGGGTGGGGGGCTGGGGGGTGCCGGCGATGTTTCGTTTCTTGATCTGCCAAGTGCTTCTCAGACGTGCTCCCTTTGTGAAGATTCACTGAGCTGAACTCAATATTGTACTTTGCACACAAAACATTACACCTTGCAGTTTGCACTCTGTTCAATTCTTTTACACTTTTATGCAAAATGAAACTCTCAGTGATTGCAGGAGTGACAGAAATGAAGCGATTCCAATTCCGTTTCCTGGTTTTGAAAATCACCCCAGGCCCGGGTCCAAACCGGGGGCCTCACGCACACTTGTCGCCCCCAGGCGGCACCCCCCTCCCCCATCTGCTCCCACCACCCTTCCTTCACAGCCCTGTCTGGACAGGGTGCCCGGGGTGGGGCAGAGGTCTGGAGGGGATGGGGGCACAGGCTCGGAGTGGCCTCAGCCTCAGCCCCTGCATGGCTGGAGGAGACCCAGAGCAGGAGGGGCACTGGCTGTCTGGGTCAAGGGGCAGTACGGTGGGCCACCAAGGCTGGTGGCCTGGGTTGCTGGCCTGGGATCAGTGTGGCACCAGTTGCTGTTTCCTAGATGGAGGGATTCCCCCCCCCCTCCTCCTGGGAGGACATAGAACAGAGAGGCAGCCCCTCCCTCAATGAACTCTGGCTATGAATTTGACATCATAGGGAGGCACTGTGCGTTTCAGTGCAGGTGAGTGACGAGCCATCCTGGCTGCTTCTGTCTCGGAGGCAGGTGAACTCCCTTAGCCAATGTGCCTGAAGGTCGCGCTCGGTCCAGTGCAGGCCTTCCGTGGGTGTCTCCGCAGCTCGCTGCCTCTCACCATACGGTCTGTGAAGGACACATCATCGCCTTTAGCTTCGGGTTCTTTTTTTTTTTTTTTTTAATTTTTTTTTTTTCAACGTTTTTTATTTATTTTTGGGACAGAGAGAGACAGAGCATGAACGGGGGAGGGGCAGAGAGAGAGGGAGACACAGAATCGGAAACAGGCTCCAGGCCCCGAGCCATCAGCCCAGAGCCTGACGCGGGGCTCGAACTCACGGACCGCGAGATCGTGACCTGGCTGAAGTCGGACGCTTAACCGACTGCGCCACCCAGGCACCCCTAGCTTCGGGTTCTTATTACTCATAACGGGGGGTTCTCCGTCTTTGCTTATGTCTGGGGTCCGACGCAGGGTCTCCAGGGCAGGCTGGGTTCCCGTGGAGCCTCTTCGCTGCAGGGCCCAGGAAGATGTACTTGCTGCTTGGAATCCAAGTGGAAAGGGACGCCCTTGCTGTGCGGGAACAGGCCAGGGCCCTCCGTGTGCGCCTGCATAATTATCCCCGAGAGACACCGCAGGCCTGGGAGAGAAGGAATCACACCGGAGAGTGGCAGGAGGGCAGAGATCAACGGGCAGGACATTTCCACACAGTCCTCTGAGCCAGACAGCAATGTGGTGCTGGACAATTAATGCTGCATGTAATTGAAATTTCTGTGGAATTCTCTAAGAAGTCCTCTCTTTTTGCGTGGCCTGGGATAACATACACAGTTTCTTGGAGCTTTGGTTTCCTCGTCTGTGAGAGGAGGGAAGGTCCTCTGAAACCCAAACAGCCGGCACAGACACCGGGCTTTTCTTTTCTCCACGCGAGTACTTCCAAATGTGTCCTGTGACATATGGGTGTCTCCACATATTAATAGGTATTGATTTTTTTAAAAGACTCCTTGGTTAATCAAGTTCATGAAACACTGGGTGAAACCAAGTGAAGCAGGTCTCCTTATTGCAGGACTTCTCAGGGCCTTGAAAATGTTGAAATGCATTGTAAATTGCCAGGAGAGGAGTACTATCTGTGGTGTATCTCAAGCATAGCCAAAGAGGGGGGTGTGGGTGTTTGCAGATGTGCGCATGTGTGTGTGTGCACGCGCGCGTGCACAAGCACATGTGTGTGTGTTTCATCTCATGGCATTAGTTCAGAGAAATCCTGTGCTGGATTCTGGAAGCAAGTGAAGAATGCCGTTCTTACACGTACAGCAGTATTTCTTTCCCAGCGCGAATTTCCCGGGGCAAACTGAATATAACAAGATCGATTCGTTAGGGACTATGAAGGGGTTTTCTCTGACAGTTACTGTATCTACTGCCTGGTGTTTGGGGGGGGAGGCTGTGGCTTAAAAAGCCCCCAGACACATGGATGCTTAGAGGAATCTTTTGCCCCAAGGACGTTTTGCTTCAATTGCGTTTAGAGCAAAATTGCAACATGGTGGCCAAAAATGCCAGGGGCTCCTCAGCGAGTGGCTTGGAAAGTGTACATGAGAGGCAGGTCTGTTTTGGTTTGTTTTGGTTTTGGGTGAGGTTTGATCAGTTTGCTTTCTCTGGACTGCCGCTGGAAATGCTTTTATAGAACACATTTAAATTATTTAAATTCCTGCAGGGAAAAGAGTGTTTTACTGCAAATCGGAAACACTCCAGCTCTTAACTCCTGATTTCCCAGGGAAACCATTGTCTTCCTAAGGCTCATTCCGGCGGCTTGACGCGTCTTGGGGGCAAACCGCGCACCATGCCTCGTCTTATAGCAGAGCGGACTGGGGTGGGGGGGGGGTCACCAGTCACACCGGTTCACGTGGCGGGGTGTTGGTCCCCTGTCCTCTCTCCGAGCACCACTCTGTCTGCTTCTTCATCCGAAGGAGTGAAGCCTTTCATCTAATTTTGTCACCAATACTAAATGGCCTTTCTATATTTCGACACACTGCATCACCACGTCCGAATTTGTTCCATTATTTATGATGGCTCATGCTCGGGGATGATGAATCATGGCATTTTTTTGAGCCCTTGCCTCCCGGAGCGGGGCCCTCCCTCCTCTCCTGCTCGCCCCTCTTTGAAGCCGGACCCCTGGGTGTGGAGTTGCCCCCCAGGAGCCCCGGGAGGGGTGGAAATAAAGATGAAAGGGAAGTTCTGGGATCTCCCGGGTCTGCAGGCAGGCAGATCCCGACTCAGCAGCTAAAAGGCCGAACGGGAGCAAGATTCTGCCGGAAAAGAGAGCATCCCTTGGCCCGAGTCTCCATGGCAGCTGGGGCCAGGAGGAAACAAGCACAGTCTGCTTTGAGCCCCGTGACTCTGAGGGAGCGGGGCCCAGCGGCGGCCCCTCTCTGCCACCGCACATCTGGCCTGTGTGTGACCGCCCGGGCCCGGCTGGGGCGCAGAGCTGGGAGGCCGCTGTCCCTGGAGGGTGTGACCTTTACGCAACTCAAAGCCAGTCTCCTCAGTGTCCTCCCCCCGGCGCTGGGACTGCTTCCCTGGGGATCGTACGCCTCCTTATGCTTCTGCAGCCTGGGTCTGGTGACACCAGTCGGGCTGGCGTGCCCGGGAGGCAGGGCCCAGCAGAATCTGAGCCTTGGTGCCGACTGGGTTTGAGGTGAGCTCCCCGATGCCATGCCCTGACCAGCCCACGAGAGCTCCTCACCCTCCTGCCCTCTTTTAACTTGGTAACCGGCTGCTTTGCTTGCTTTCTTCCAAGTCCGCCCCAGGAAGCCCCCTGGGACCTCTAGGCTGGGGCGGGGCCCTCCTTGTCCCCTTTGCTACCTTGTCCCATCAGACACTGAATTGTCCTTTACTGCCACCATCAGTCTGGGCCTGCCTCCCCCATTAGACTGGGAGCTTGCCGAGTCGGGGATGCGTCTTACTCGCTTCCACGTGCCCCCTCCTCAGAGCACGGAATGACTGAGCCCAGCGTCTTCCAGGTCTGAAGCCAGGCACCCACGTGGGCATGCCTCTTCTGGAAGAGGCTTCCACCCTGGGAGTGCCCAGCCCAGAGCTGCCTGCCACTCCGGGCCACCCCCGGCCAGATGGAGAGGGCGGGACCTGAGAGTGCAGGAGAAGACCGGCCCGACAGAGCCAGCCATGCCGCATGCTGCTGGCACCCTGTGGGTCTGGAAGCTTCTCCTCCAGAGAGTGCTCCTCTGGGGACCTCGGCCTGCGGCGGCTTGAGGAACTGCCAGGCTGAGGAGTGCGGGCACCAGGCACAGCCTCGGCCCCCCGCCCCACCCTGGATGTCCCCCTCCGGTGCTCCTCAGATCCTGGCCACGCTGGGTGGCCCTCCCAGCTGCACTGGCCCTCCCTCCCCTTAGGGTTGAGCCTCGCTAAGCACTGACCCCCTCCCGTGTAAGTGTGTTGGGGGTGGGGTGTCTCCCAGACCGACCCACCGTTTGCGACCCCTTAGGCTGCCATTCACTTGGTTCTTCACATCATGTCACGTCCTGTCACGTCATCCTTGCGAAAATGTGACAAAATGGTGCCGTATTCCTGTTTATAGAGGAGGCAGTTAAGACACCGAGAAGTTTGAGGCCGAGCACCCCAGCGGTGGTGAGTGTCCGAGCTGGGATTTGAACCCACGTCCATCTGTCTCCTGATGGAGAGCACGTGTCAGACCCCAGCAGAAACTTTTTGGGCGGAAGCCTCTGTGATGAGACTTCACAAAACCCTAAGAAAGAGGTACTTTTCAAAAAAAATTTTTTCCTAATGTTTATTTTTGAGAGAGAGAGAGAGAGAGCGAGAGAGGGCACGCGTGAGTGGGGGAGGGGCAGAGAGCAAGGGAGACACAGAATCCGAAGCCGGCTCCAGGCTCTGAGCCATCAGCACAGAACCCGACGCGATACTCGAACCCACGAACTGTAAGATCATGACCTGAGCCAAAGTCGGACGCTTAACCGACGGAGCCCCCCAGGCGTCTCAAAGAGAGAGGCACTGTTACTGTTGATTTCACGGGTGAGGAAAGTGAAGCTCAGAGAGGTCGAGTGACTTACTCAAGGTCACACAGCTAGGGGGCGGCAGGGATAGGACCCCATCTCAGTCCAGCTGGCTAGAACTCTGACCACGTCTCCTTGTGCCTTCTCCCGGCTGAGCCGGTTACGGGCATTATCTTCAGGGGGCTAGTCTTTGGGGGGGGGCGGCCTCACCTCTGGCCGTTAGAGGGACTTGGCATCGTGTGACGAGCCGCGTTTTCCTTCGGGGGAAACCCTGTCCTCCCCTGGAAGGAGCCAGCCCTCTTCCTGGTGCGCCCCAAGCACGGCCTCCACCTCCGCACGGCAGGGCCGGGGCCGGGCTGCGTCAGGCACGGGCTTCAGTGGAGAGTAGCGATTAGGCCCTGTGAGCCGTTTGCGCTGATGTTCCTAGTAAGCCGTTGTTCACATCAGGGTAAGGCGGCCAGATTCGGGATAATTACGGGTTTTGCAGATCGGCAGAGTGAGAGGGGCATCCTGCTGGTGGCAAAAGGGTTGGCAGTTTGAAGAGCAGATTGTGGCCTGCGCGAGCAGAGGCAATGCCAGGCCATTCCTCTGGAAGCGCCGGGGGAGGACGCGGCTGTCTAGGGCGGGAGCGGGGAGCCGGGGGGGCTGGTGAGGACTTAGCAGCATCGCCCACAGCG
The DNA here is from genome assembly GCF_028018385.1 of Neofelis nebulosa. Taxonomy (NCBI): domain Eukaryota; kingdom Metazoa; phylum Chordata; class Mammalia; order Carnivora; family Felidae; genus Neofelis; species Neofelis nebulosa. The sequence continues at coordinate 7,559,156 of NC_080790.1, forward strand.
GCCCAGAGGTTCAAGCAACGCCAGTGTCGTCGGCGGGCGGGTGGATAATCGATACGTGCAACATCCCTGGGACATTACCCAGCCGCAGAGAGGAAGGACATCCTAACACCTGCTAACACGGAGGAACCTTGAGGGCATCACGCTCAGTGAAACAAGCCGGTCGCAAAAAGACACATGCTGCGCGATTCTACTTGTATGTGGCTCCTAGAGGAGCCACGTGCACAGAGACAGAGGGTAGAAGTGTCGTTGCCAGGGGCTGGGGGAGGGGGAAGGGTTGTTACCTCCTCCCTCCCTGCTGTCTCCTCCGGGAGGGGGACAGACGTTCGGTTCGGGAAGACAGAGATGCTCAGGAGACGGATGGGTGGCACAACGGCGTGAATGCACTGAACGCCACTGAGCGTGCACTTCAAAATGATTAAGATGGTCAGTTTCATGTCAGACATACTTTAGCACGGTAAAAACAAAACACAACTGTGCTTGGGTGGGGAATCTTGGAGCATGGAACCTGCTAGAAAGCAGAGCAACCGGGCAGCACAGCCAGTGCCCCCCAGGGGGCGGGTGGAGGGAGGACGACAGGTTCTGGGACCACATATCTGCGGGGAAGACCGGCCGATTCCTTAATAACACAGCAAGCACATCGACCGTGTCTTATCACGCACCTGCTGTCCGTTGAACCCCGGGACACGCCCCCCTCTGGGCGCCCCCGACCCCAGCAGGCAGTGCAGACGGGATGGAGGGCAGAGAGAAGGGCATCCTAGGCCGTGGGCGCCTCCAGGGACCCGGCAAGGCTCCCCGCGGGGTTGTTGTTGTTGTTTTGGTTTCGCCTTTCCCATTAGGCCCCCATCAATAGCAAAAGTAATTTCAGGTTTGGTGGAGAAGAATGCCCTCAATCAACCAGCGCCTATCATTTCCAGTAATGACTGTGCTCTGCTCCCCGAGCTGTGAGGCGGCCTGAAGCACTTACGCTCTTGAACCCCGGAGCAGCTGCTGGGCGGCCGTGCTGGCTCCTGTTCCGGGGATCGTGGTTCAGGCCTCTCTTTCTCCCGCAGGAATTCAGCTGTCAGTGCTGGGCAGATTGGGGCCTGTGTGGGGCCCCGTGTCTCCAGTCACCTGCTCGGCCTGGCCGGTGGGAGGCTGGCTGTCACCTGTGGCCTCCCTCCGAGGAGAGGCTGTTAATCGGGATGTCGACAATGAGGACCCCTTTGAGGTGCCAGCCCTTTACAGCTGATGCTCCCAACTGATACCTCGCTTCATCTTTCGAGCCACCCCGGGGTTTCAGGGATTATCCTCATTTTCCAGGTGAGGCTCAGGGAGAGTCAAGAAATGCACCACCCAGTTGGTCATCAGTGCAGGTGACACTTCCCTCTGACGCGACCGACTGCTCATTCCACCGCAAGAGGGTTTAGAGATGCTGTGGCTCAGTAATGTGCCTTTTGTCCTCCATAAAATGGTTGTGACAAGGCTGCCCCTGCCTGCCTCCCGGGCGCGATGAGAGGGACTGCGATGTGGGGGACAGACAGGAGGGAGCAGGCTGTGAAGCATCGTGAGACTGGAGAAAGGGTCAGGGAGGCTGTGGTTACGTCTCACCCTCCAGCTCTGCCCCAGAATAAATTCGGATGCTGTGAGTCATCCCCACGCAGGGAAATGAGGCTGGGGGCCCGGGGTTGCCATGGTGATGGGGCACCTCGCATTAGTTATAAAGGGATAAAAATGAGTGGCCCCTTCTGAGATGCAATCAGGTGAGTTTCAGGCGGAAGCTGGTGTCACAGAGGGGGCCCGGCGGAGTCGATGGTGGGGACACTGATTGAGGCCGTGGGGGGGAAGAGGCTGGAGAAAGCGTGCTGACAGGCACACGCCGGGCCCAGCCCGCGCCATCCTCGAGGGCCGGGGGTCAGCAGAGCTGGTGATGTTTGTACAACCACGCGAGGTGGAGCCCTCCTGCAGGCCATTGGGCTTCCAGGAATTTGGTTGACTATGGCTCAGCTGGTGTACTTGACTCCCACCCGAGATAAATCTGGGGCTGGGGGGAGCAGCGAAGGAAGAGTCACTGAAGGCTCCCGAATCCAGGGCCCAGGGGAAAGGCATTCTTAGCGCCACCGGACCCTCTCCCTTTTTGGGGTACCCGATCCTTATCCGCCCGCAGCCTTCAGAGCGGGCTCCCTGCCCTCTTGCCCTGAGGCGGGCATTGGAACCAGGTCTGGCCACCTATAGCTCCCATCCCCTGGGTGGGCACGGGAGGGACCCAAGCCGGGGAGCCGTCCCCTCTGCTGGAGCGACTGGGGACAAGGCCCGTCCTTCCCCTGGGTTGTGGAGGGGGAGAGTGAAAGGCTGGAGGTGCCCGTGGACGCCTTTACCATCTCGTGGGCTCCGTGCTAAACACCAAAAGCACCTGACAATGACCAACCTAAGGACATCCCTCGTTGGAGCCCCTAATCCAACTGTGTCTGAATCCACACCCCCGCAAACCGCACCCCCGCCTCCCCTGGACTTCTTAGCATCGCGAGCCAATACGTTCCCTTTGCTGTTTCGGCTTTGCTGGTGCGGAGTTCTGCCATTAGCAACCAAAAGTGTTCCAACTAAAAATACACTAGGTATGTTAACTTCTTTAAACCCTGCTCTAAATTATGTATCGCTCCTTTAAATATAATCATTAGTGGTCGGTAATAATTTATCTTCAAGCCTTTTAATAAAATGTTCTGTTTCATAGGAAACCCTAATTGAGTGGAGAAGCATTTAATAAAGGCAGCTTTGCTCCGACACGCCTCAGGAGGCCTAGCTTGAACCAGCCCCCTTATGACCGCGGCGGGGCTCGTGGGGAAAATAAACCGCCCTTGCGGGGGCTGGCCTCGCACGAGGTAGCGAGAATGATGGAGGCCCAAACGGGGAGGCTATGCCCTTCTGGGGTGGGGGGTCCCAATCCTGTAGGAGGGGAGGGAAGGGGCACAGCTCTGTGTCTCAGGCATCCCGTGGGCGAGGCACCTGCCGGGTCCCCAGATTCACTGGGTCTTTCCATGCTCAACAGTAGGTGTCGATGTCCCCGTCTCGCTGCCCAGAGCCAGAGGCTCGGACCCCGCTGATGTCTTTAGCTAGTGGGTGGCAAAGTAGGGACCCAAAGCCCAGTCTCCCTGCCCTCTTCCATGTGCCCTTGTGGTTCAAAGGGACATCTGTCGCCTCCTCAGAGGCAGCAGGAAATGGATTGCTGTCCTCAGCCTGAGGACCAGAGTGTGAGGGCCTTGCCCAGGGGACTGGGGACGTCCCTGGGATCCAAAGTTTCCAAGGGCTTCTTTGGGTCCCCTCCCAAGGGTATGTTGAAGTCCCAACCCCAGCGACTTTGTTTGGAAATTGGGTTGTTGCCGATGTGATCAAGGTCAGATGAAGGTCGTCCTGGAATAGGACCCTAATCCAAAGTGACTGGTGTCCTTATGGGAGGAGGGGAGAAACACGGTCACAGAGAGGGACGGCCACGTGAAGACAGAGGCAGACGTTGGCAGGCGGTAACCACAGCCCAGGAGCGCCAGGGGCCACCAGGAGCTGGAGGAGGCAGGGAGGAGCCTCTCCTGCAGGGAGCGCGGCCCTGCCGAAAGCTTGATTTTGGATTTCTGGCTTCCAGAACGGTGAGACAATGCCTCTCGGGGCTTCAAAGCCCCCCAGTTTGTGGCGCTTTGTTAAGGCAGCCCCGGGAAGCTGATACACTGGGTAAGGACGTGCGGCCGAGGACAGAAGCAGGGAGAGTGAGCGAGGGGTGTGTGGGACGGGGCTGAGCCCCACTGCCCTCGTCCTGGGGAGCGGCGCTTGCGGTCCAGACACAGCACGCGCACGTGGAGCCACAGAGCCGCTAGGAGAGGCTCCACCTACGAGGACGAGATAGTCACACCAGCTGTCCCCCCACCCGGCTCCCCGGCTGCCACCACAGAGCTCCCTCTTCCCCCCACTGAGCCGGGAACCAGGAGCACACGATGCTCTCAAAAGCAGGCTGTGATGCCAAGAAAAACTCGGATGTTCACCCAGCAGACGTCCATGCACCTGCAAGGTCGGCCAGGAAAGATGCATTCGAGGCGAGTTTGCACCCCAAGCAAATGGGCCAAGGGGCACGGGGCACTCAGCAGGGACACAGAGGTCCCCTCCCCGACGAAGTGGGGCTCAGGTGGCCTTTCTACCGCTTTACACCCAGACTGGCCCCACAGCACGCGTCACAGGGCACTGTGGGGAATGTAGCACCTCAGGGTCTCGCCCCGGTCCTCCTAAGACCGTTGTCACCAGCTCCGCGTGTCTCAGAGGTGCGGTGAGAATCGGTGGGGTTACCCGTGAGCGCATAAATCATAAGCTTTGGGTAACGTCCTGGGTAACGTGGAGGGACAATTATTAGTGTTGATCGTTGAAGGAGCCCTCCGAGGTAGGGACAAGGAGGGAATATGTCTTCATTGTGTAGATGGGCAAACGGAGGCTCGGGGAGGCTAAGTGACGCGCCCAAGGTCCCGCGGCCGGTGGTGGTGGCTCAGAGCCCTTTGGCTCCCGGGCCTGGCCCTTCTCACTGCCCCCTTGTCACGGGCACATGGCATGAGCTATGGCTGCACCGTGACCTTTTGCTGAGGCGTTTATGCCCCCAGGCCTGCACCCTCCTGGGAGGCAGGCCCCATGGCCAATCTTACCGCACAGGCGAGAAGGAGGTCGGGAGCTCATGATGTGACCAGCTGGTAAGAGGCCCAGTGAGATGCAGACCCAGGCCTGTCTGATGACTCTCATGGGCGGGGGGCCTCTCAGCGGGGCGCCTGGTGACTCAGTCCGTTGAGCGTCCGACTTCGGCTCAGGTCAGGATCTCACGGCTCGTGGGTTCAAGCCCCGCATCGGGCTCTGTGCTGATGGCTCGGAGCCTGGAGCCTGCTTCGGATTCTGTGTCTCCTTCGCTCTCTGCCCCTCCCCCGTTCACACTCTATCTCTCAAAAATAAATAAAACATTAAAAAAAAAAAAAAAGAAGAGTAGGCGAAGGGTCAGAGGAGAGGGGGTGGCTGGGCCTGGGGGGCCGCGCTCGGCTTTGCAAACCAGGGCCTGTCCCCGTGGGCCGGGGACACTGGTGGCAGCTTCCCGGGCGGGGGCGGCCAGGCTGAGGGGGAGGCCCTGCCCACGATTGAGGCCCTCAGCTCCTTCCTCCCCCCTTCCTTTCTTTCCTCTTCTCCTTCCCTTCCCCCCTCATCCCTTTCCTTCTGCAAACGCTTTCTCTTTGTTCCCTGTGCCGAGGGCTCTGGGCATGATGTCGGCCCTCAGATCCCCCCGGGTGCCGTCAGACAGACGGAAGGTGCATTAACCATCGAAGGTTCTGGGCTAGGATTCGGCTCAGAGGAGGGGCTCTGACCCAGCCCAGGTGGGGAGTGGGCACATCGGTGCAGGCCACACAAGTCATGTGAGTCAGTTGCCCTCGGCTCCGACCCTCTAAGGAGGGAAGAACCCTCGTGACCACCAGACAGTGTCTAAAATCCAGATGATGGGATAAATTAAAAAGCGACTTTCCTCAGCTTTGAACTTCCAAAGGGGCCCATTCAGCTCGCACAACTCTGGGCGTAGGTGTTATCCCCTCCCCCCATCAACAAACGAGGACACTGGGCTCAGAGAGGTTAAGTCGCCTGGCCAGGCCCAACAGTATTAAGTGACAGAGTCCAGATTCGGGCCCAGGCCTGTCCGTCTCCAAAGTTCGGTGCTCTCTCCCCTGCCCACCTCGTGTCTGCCCCCACCGGGGCCTTGGGTAGAGTTAGGGTGCCCACAGCCTTCTCACGGTGACCCTCTTGATCGAAGGAGTGGGAGTAAGGAGGAGGTTTGGAAACTGCCATCATTGTCTCCTGTGATGCCCTGGGAGTTTCCAGTGTCATCTCATCGAGTCCTGTTCTCTCCCTCTCTCAGTGCTCCATTAAGAGAGGTTTTTTTTGTTTTTGTTTTTGTTTTACATTTATTTATTGTTGAGAGAGAGAGAAAGAGACAGAGCGTGAGTGGGGGAGGGGCAGAGAGAGAAGGAGACACAGAATCCGAAGCAGGCTCCGGGCTCTGAGCCATCAGCACAGAGCCCGATGCGGGGCTCGAACTCTTGAACCAGGAGATCATGACCTGAGCCGAAGCCAGATGCTCAACCGACTGAGCCACCCAGGAGAGTTTTTTTAATACAAAATATTTATTTATTTATTTATTTTTGAGAGAGAGAGAGAGAGAGAGAGAGAAGGGAGGAGGGGAAGAGAGAGAGGAAGAGAAAATCCCAAGCAGGCTCCACGCTGTCAGCACAGAGCCTGACACGGGGCTCGAACTCACAAACCAGGAGATCATGACCTGAGAGTTGGACGCTTAACCGACTAGCCCCCCACGTGCCCCAGAAGAGGTTTTTTAAGGTCCATTTTGCTGGTCTCAAGGCGTGAGTGTTTGACCATGGCGTACTCTAGGAGGACGCATTTTCCTGAAGACGCATCTAGCCTTGGTCCCCAGGAACCGGGCCCACCTTTCCTGCTCCCTCACCTCCCCCTGGGGTTGCCCGCTGTTGGTCTGCTCTAAGGCCAAATGCCCCTTGTCCCCAGCCCAGCTCTGGCCATCTTGCTGGAGGCCCTGGGCTGAGACCACAGTCCCCATGCACCTGGAGACCCCTCCCATCGCCCCTGCTGACCTGCATCCTGTTTTTGGCTTCATTGGGCGTCCCCTGCCCGGGGGTCTCCTTGGGCCAGTGCTCTGCCCTGTGTGAGGACGGCCAGGATGTAGCAGTGCTAGGACCCAACCAGGTTTGCCTGACCTTGTGTCACCCCCTAGGTATCCCCAACCTGTGAGGGTCAAGGGACAGCTAGAAGCCCAGGTGGGCTGCTCCTAAGCCTGACCCCACAGCCTTATCTGTGCCTCTAGATTGTCTGGCTGGCTGATGTTAGGTACGGCTCCGCACTTCGCAAGCCTCTGAAACGCCATTTCGGCTGTGACCCCGAAGCTTCTGAAATATTAAAATCTCGTTAGCTCCCTGAGCTTCTGCAGGGCTGCAGAGTCCATGACTTCCTCTGGTCTCAAAAGTCTGTTTTGGATCGCGGTTATTCACTTCCCTTTGCAGGGTGAGACGGGGCTGGGGGCCGAGGCCCCTCCCGGTTCTCTTAGCCCTCGGCTACTGCCCTGTCCCCTCTCCCCCCCGTGAGGGCTGGCCAGGCCCTCCCTGAGCCACCCTAGCTGCTTGCTTGGCCACACCACCCCACAGACAGTTCTGGAGTAGCAATTGCGGTGTGTATTCTTTCATGCACGCACCTCTTCCGTCTGGATTCTTTCACCAACGTTATGTTTGTGGGCTTAAACCATACTGCTGCGTATGGTTGCGATTCCCTCCTGCTCGTTGCTGTGGGGCAGTCCCTTGTACGATTGCACTATTTGTTCATTCTACTCTTCTATTTAAAATTTTTTTAAATGTTTTAAATGTTTTATTTATTTTTGAGAGAGAGAGAGAGAGAGAGAGCATGATCGGGGAGGGGCAGAGAGAGGGGAGACACGGGATCTGAAGCAGGCTCCAGGCTCTGAGGCTCTCCAGGCTGTCCGCACAGAGCCCGACATGAGGCTTGAACTCATGAACTGTGAGATCACGACCTCAGCTGAAGTCAGACGCTTAGCTGACTAAGCCGCCCAGGCCCCCCTTTTTAAAATTTTTAAATGCTTGTTTATTTTTGAGAGAGAGAGAAAGAGTGTGAGTGGGGGAGAGGCAGAGAGAAAAGGAGACACAGAATCAGAAGCAGGCTCCAGGCTCTGAGCTGTCAGCAAACAGCCCGACGCGGGGCTCAAACTCATGAACCACGAGATCACGACCTCAGCTGAGGTCAGATGCTTAACTGACTGTTCCACCCAGGCGCCCCTCTAATCTTCTATTTTTGATGGGCATTTGGATCCTTTTGCTTCTTGGTTACTACAAAGAGTGCTGCTAAGAACATTCCAGTGTCTAGTTTTGGTATACACATGTACATGCCTCTGTTAGGTACAAACTTAGGAAGTTGCTGGGGCTTAGGCAGGCAGAGATTTCAGAAGGCTCTCTTGCGGCACCTGCATGGCTCAGTCGGTTAAGCGTCTGACTTCAGCTCAGGTGATGATCTCACAGTTTGTGAGTTCGAGCCCCACGTCGGGCTCTGTGCTGACAGCTCAGAGCCTGGAGCCTGCTTCAGATTCTGTGACTCCCTCTCTCTCTGCCCCTCTGCCTCTCATGCTCTGTCTCTCTCTCAAAAATAAATAAACATAAAAAAAAAAAAAGGCTCTCAAAGTCTCCATGAAGATGAATTTCTTTTCACCCGGAAGCCCCCGACGGTTGTGAGAGAATCGCAGTATGTGGGGTCATGCCTCAAGACCATGAGAAGCTTTGGAGAAGCTTCACCTCAGCCCTGAGAAGCTTTGGAGAAACCTCAGCTATTGGGTCCTGGGCCTGGGCAGCCTCTGGGCAGATGGGCCTCCCTGCCGTCAGGGCCCCGCTCACTCACTACTGCTTCAGCAGGTGAATGGACCCTCTGAAGTGATGGGAGAGTGGGGTTTTGATTGCAGATTAACAATTAAGTTGCCACACTGAGAACGGAAGCCCGGGATGCCAGAGGCCCTGTTCCTCGGCCTCTGCCCTGTGAAAGCATGCATACATGTGTGTGTATGTTTATGAAGAGATCCATTCTAGGGATTTGTCCTGGGGCAACCGTGGAGGCTGGTTAAGCCGTCTCTGGAAGGCTGTTATGTTTGCAGCCGATTCTGGAGCCTGAGGTGCCTTTCCGGATTGGTCCTTGTTAGAATACAGAAACACGCCTGGTTTTACGTGTTGATTTTGTGTCCTGCTACTTTGCTGAATTCTTTCGTTAATTCTAATAGGGCTTTGTGTGTGTGTGTGTGTGTGTGTGTGTGAAATCTTTAGGGTTTTCTTTTTTTATGTTTATTATTTTTTTAGAGAGTGAGAGAGAAAGAGAGCAGGGGAGGGGAAGAGGGAGACAGAGAATCTGAAGTGGGCTCTGTGCTGCCAGCAAAGAGCCCGATATGGGGCCCGAACCCACGAACCATGAGATCACGACCTGAGCCGAAGCCGGGAGCTTAACCAGCTGAGCCACCCAGGCGCCCCATAGAGTTTTCTACATATAAGATCATATCATCTGCAAACAGAGATAATTTTACTTCTTCCTTTCCAATTTGGATGCCTTTTATTTCTTTCTCTTGCCTAATTCCACTGGATAGAACTGTCTGTACTATGTTGCACAAATGTGATGGAGGTAGGCATCCTTGCCCTGTTCCTGGTGCTGGAGAGAAAGCTTTCAGTCCTCCACCATTGATGCACTGTTTGTGGCTTTTATTATGTTGAGGTACTTTCCTTTGTCCCTCATCCACTGAGTGTTTTTATCATGAAAGGGTGTGGAATTTTATCAAATGCTTTTTCTGCATCAGCCGAGAGGTCATGTGGTTTCCCCCTTTCATTCTGCTGATGCAGTGTATCACTCTGGTCAATTCTTGTATCTCAAACCAACCTTGCATTCCAGTAAGAAATCCCATTTGGCCATGCTTCGTTTAGTTTGCTAGTATTTTGTTGAGGATTTTTGCATCAGTGGTCCCAAAGAGTATGTTTTCTTGCAATGTTTTTGGTTTTGGCATCAGGGCAATGCTAACCTCACAGGGTGAATTAGGTAACATTTCCTCCTGTTCAATTTTTTGAGAAAAGTTTGTGAAGGGTTGGTATTTATCATTCTCTAAATATTTGCTAGGATTTATCAAGGAAGTCATTAGATCCAGGGATTTTTTTTTTTTTTGTCAGAAGATTTTGATTACTGATTCAATCTCCTTACTAGTTTTATATCTACTCAGACTTTGTCTTTCTTCATGATTCTGTCTTGGTAGGTTCCGCGTTTCAAGGAATTACATCTAGATTGTTCACTTTGTTTCCTTTACAACTGGTCATAGTACTCTCTAATAATCCTTTTTATTTCTTTTTTAAGGAAAATTTTAAAGGTATTTATTTATTTATTTATTTAGAGAAATATCGTGAGTCAAGGAGAGAGGGTAAGAGAGAGAATCCCAGGTAGGCTCCTCAATGCCAGCACAGAGCCCGACATGGGGTTTGAACCCATGAATAGTGAGATCATGACCTAAGCTGAAGTCAGACGCTTAACCGACCAGCTGAGCCACCCAAGTGCCCCTAATCCTCTTCTGTAGAATCAATAGCAATGTCTCCACTTTCATTTCTGATTTTTGTAATTTGATTTTTCTCTCTTTTCAAGTCACTCTAAGTAAAAGTGTGTCTGTTTTGTTGGTATTTTCAAAGACCTGACTTCTGATTTTATTGACTTTCTCTATTTTTTTTTTCCAATTCTTGATTTTGCTTATTGCTGCTCTGACCTTTATAAATTTTTTTCTTTCTGCTAGTTTTGAATTTAGTTTGTTCTTCTTCTTCTAGTTTTTTAAGCTATAAAGTTAGGTTGTTGATTTGGGATTTTCTTCTTTTTTTAATTTTTTAAAAATGCTTTTATTTTTTGAGACAGAGAGAGATAGAGCATGAGCAGGGGAGGGACAGAGAGAGAGGGAGACACAGAATCAGAAGCAGGCTCCAGGCTCGGAGCTGTCAGCACGGAGCCCAACACAGGGCTCGAACTCACAAACAGGGAGATCATGACCTGAGCTGAAGTTGCACGCTTAACCGACTAAGCCACCAGGTGCCCCCCCTTTTTTTAATGTTTGTTTATTTTTGAGAGAGAGAGAGAGAGAGAAAGAGACAGAGTGCGAGTGGGGGAGGGGCAGAGAGAGAGGGAGACACAGAATTCGAGGCAGGCTCCAGGGTCTGAGCCGTCAGCACAGAGCCGGGTGCGGGGCTTGAACTCACGGACCATGAGATCATGACCTGAGCCCTGAGCCGGATGCTTAACCGACTGAGCCACCCAGGCGCCCCGAGATTTTCTTCTTATTTAAGGTCAGCGTTTACAGCTATAAATATGCCCTACTTTTGTTGCTTCGCACAAGTTTTGGTGTGTTGCATTTTCGTGTTCACTTGTCTCTAAGCATTTTCTGATTTCTCGTATTATTTCTGCTTTGACTCATTGGTAGTTTAAGACTGTGTTGATTAATTTCCACAAATGTGTGGATTTTCCGGTTTTCCTGCCGTTCTTGATTTCTAACTTCATCCTGTTGTGCTCAGAGGAGAGACACTTTGTGTGATGCTTATCTTTTTAAGTCTGCTGGGACTTCATCTGCAGTCTGGTATATGGTCCGCTCTGGAGAATGTCCATGTGCCCCAGAGAAGAACGTGAGTTCTTGTTAGGCACGGTGCTCTGTGACGTCTGTTAGATCTACTTGGTTTATGGTGCTGCTGTTCACGTCCTCTAACTACTTATTTTCTGCCTGGTTCTTCTATGTCTTATGAGAGAGGGATTCCGAAGTCTCCAACTATCAGTGTAGAATTAATACATCTTTTTGGGAGACACAATTCAACCCGTAACACCCCCCGACAATGTCCGTGTCAAAATCCCTAAAACCTGTGAATGTGTTATCTGACACGGTGTAAGGGACTTTGCAGATGTGATCAAATTAAGGGTCCTAAGTGTGGAAGATTATCCGGAATTTACCAGGTGGGTCCAAAGTAATCACAACGATCCATATAAATAAGAGAGGAGCAGGAGGCTTAGAGTCAGAGAAAGAGATGTGAGGACAGAATCAGGGTTCAGAGTGACACAGGGCACCAGCCAAGATCCAGGGCAAACGCTAAAAGCTGGAAAGGCAAGGAAACGGATTCTCCCCTAGAGCCTCCAGAAGGAACACAGCCCTGCTGACCCATTGCAGATGGCTGCCTTTCAGAACCCTACAAGAATAAATTTATGTTGTTTTAAGCCACTACGTTTATGGTGATTTGTCACAGAAGCCTGTGGAAATGGATACAATGCCCGTGGCACCAAGGGCCTCTCGGATGAACAGCCAGAGCCTGTAGGAGGCCATACATTCTTGAACCCCAAGTTCACGTTGCGACGGGTTCTCCGTATAACCTTGGGCAAGCTCCTCCCTGTCCTCTGCCCCTCAGTCATCCATCTGTAAATGAGGGAGTTGAACCACACCCATCATTTCCAGATTCCAGACCATAACATCCTCTTTCCAGGCCAGACAGGACCCACAGAGAGTCACCAGTTTTCCATTATAAGAAGCGGGGCGGGCGGCATTTACAAAGACAAGCAACCTCCATCCATTCTACCATCATTTCGTAAAAGAGTGGACGCAGCACAAAGGTCAGAACTTCGCAGCGGACGCACTTAGCTTTAGGAAAACCTCAGCCCATAAACATTGTTTTTACTTTGTCGCAGGCCACCAGAAACCCCTCTTTCCCAGGGTTGGAGCAGGACCTCTGGTCAAGCTTCCCGACGGTATCGCCCCAGCCAGAACCAGCTCCTGACTGGCTTTTTCCTGGCTCCAGGAGAGGCGTCAGCCCGTGACGTGGCCTTGCCCTCAATCACATCCCAACGCTCCTTCCCAACTGTGAGATCCAGTCAAGGTCGCCGGTCTTCATAAATGGAAGCTCATTGAGACCCATTCACCGGAGTATGGAGGGGGGAAGGGGAGCTGAAGACACAGGTCCTGTGTGCTGGGAATGTGCTCCCATGACCTCTGCTAGCCCGAGAGTCTGGAAGCCTCTCTGGTATCTTCCAGAATGTAGTTGTTTTGTCTCCTGAGATCCTTTCCTTAACCTCGCCTTAACTTGCCCCCTTGATCTCAGCGCCACTGACCCGGTGGTGTTACTGGCTGTGCTCAGCCTTCCTTCTGCTTTTCAGCTGAGCACTTTCTGCCCCTACACGAAATGACTCTTGCTGTGGTTCCTCCCCTCATCCTCCAAAAGCGTTTCCTTTCCGTTTCCCTTTTGTTTTGAATGGGATCTCGGCATCAGGGCGGGGGCTTTGTGACTTTTTTTGTTTTGACAGCTGGGAAGCTTCCCTTTTAGCTGTGTTATGTGCCCAGTAGGGAGAAGGCATACCAGTGCCCTCCAGGGGAGGAGATGGTGTGGCCAGAACCCAGCATGGAATGGGAAGAACTGGGGGAGCTGGCTGTTCAGATGTGGTGACTTGGTGGGAGTGTTTATGCCACTGAACTCAGAAACATTACACACCGGGTGTCTGGCCCCATTTACAGCCAAGGGGCTCCTGTAACCCTGGGACCTTCTTGATTTAGCTCAGCCAGCTTCGGCCCTGACTCACATTGGAGTCGCCTGGGCCTCACCCCAAATCATCTAAATCAAAATCTCTGGGACCGGGGTCTGTTTGTTGGTGTTTTTAGTTCTCCAGTGACTTTAATGCGCAAAGTTGAAAACCAAGATGGGAACCTGTCTTCAGAGATGTTCACCCACAACAGACTCGTTGGATTGGCCAACTCTGACCCCATCGTTCGTTCCCGGAGCAGGGCCCGGTCTGTCTGGGGAGGCAGGAAGGGCTGTTCCTTCATGGAAGAAAGAGTGTTTGTGCTGTAGACCAGCTGCTGATTCCAAGGCTGGGGTATTTACCCAAGACTTCACTGGCTCTTTATCTCCTGGTCAATAGAAAACTCCATGGAAACCCGGCCATGGGGGCGGGGGATGGCCGAGCATACCTTACCAGGTGATAAACACACCTGTTTTTTTACCTACCTGGTGAAATTCAGCGAGCCGTGCCCCTCCCTGAGCTTCTGCCCTTGGGTGTGAATCGGGCTCAGGGGGCGGCAAGAAGCCCCTCAACTTTGCCCCTGCAGACCACTCGGGCTGGAATCCCATGGTCTTTTTCCTTTTCAACAGGTGCACTCAGGGAAGCAGAGCCCTCAGGATCCCAGATAGCAGAAGTGGGCCTGGCCTGGCCTCCTCTGGACACCGTGCTGCCTCTTTGGTGGGGGCCCCACGGGTCCCTGTCTTCAGGCTCCACCAGGAAGCCCAAGGCAGTGACTGCAGGCACCGAGGGGAAGTATGCACAGGAAGGAAGGGTGGGGGCTCTGGAGAGCTGGACGGCTGGGGGCGGGGAGCTCTCCAGGGGCCCACCATTCCGGATGTTTTCACCCCTCTTGTTAGCAGAGCCTCTGAGGTCTGAGTGGGGGCGGCTCCATGTTCCCCTTTGAAATGACGTGTTTGGGGCGCCTGGGTGGCTCAGTTGGTTAAGCGGCCGACTTCGGCTCAGGTCACGATCTCACGGTCTGTGAGTTCAAGCCCCGCGTCGGGCTCTGGGCTGACGGCTCAGAGCCTGGAGCCTGTTTCAGATTCTGTGTCTCCCTCTCTCTCTGCCCCTCCCCCGTTCATGCTCTGTCTCTCTCTGTCTCAAAAATAAATAAACGTTAAAAAAAAAAAAGAAAGAAAGAAATGACGTGTTTGAGGTGGGGACCTTGCTGGGGAAGCGGGGACCTAGCCGCCAAGAGGCAATCGTTCTCCCAGTTGGCTCCCGGAAAAGAGCCGCACTCACCCGAATGCCAGGACCTACCCTCATTCCTGCTTCCTCCCTCTGCAATTATTCAAAGACGGGAGACCTCCAGTTACCGCTGGAGTCTGGCTAGGGCACCTGCTGGGTGTTTATGTCCCGTCCCAGCCGAGCAGCCCTCGCCCCTCTGATGTCCCTCGGCCCCCATACTTTGGCCCTTTTCCATGGTTACATTCCATTTAGAATTATTCTCCCAAGATCTGGGCTTTTCCCTATGGGACTGTTAGCCTCACGGGAAGAAAAGCCACCTGGTGTCCTACCAAGCACCAATTCAGGCAACATGGGAGAGAGGGTAAGCGAGCTCAGACACACCTGAGTCCCAGTCCTGACCCAGTCCCTTAGCCACGTGAGCCCCTTGTTTTCATCCTAGAGCAGATGACCCCCCCACCGTTCCCCAGAACCCCTGCCCGGGTCGGCTTCCCGGCCCCTCTGCCATTCAGTGCGTTCACGTGAAACGAGAGTGGGCGTCACGGGCAAAACCTCTGTGTCAAGGATTCCGAGAAGCAGGTGCGCCCCCTCCCAGCTCAGTTGTCCTCTGTCGGCTGAATGTAGAGGACCTCGAGGCCCTCATGGCTGGTGGAGCCCCAAGGCGAAAGGAGTTGGGCTCTCTGAACGCCCAGCTCAAGTGGCGTGAGATGGGCGAGAGATAAACCCCTGTTGCTGTCGAGCCATTCTACCCGCGGGCTGTGTTGTCAGAGCAGAAAGGGCGATCCAAGCACACACGGTCTCCTAGCCCTGGAGGGGATTAAATAAAGCTCGCCACAGGGCCTAGCATCGTGCCTGCGGCATAGACAGTGAGGCTACTTACCAGCTGTTTTCTTATTTGTCTCCTGATTAGTATTAACTTCTCCCAAGGGCATGGACAGACACAGCCTCGGACCTTTCCCATGACTCTGGATTGAGGACTTAGCTTCTTTTATAATTATATTCTTAATTATTTCCTATGACTCTGGATTGAGGGCTTAGCCTCTTTTATAATTATATTCTTAATTAGTATGAATCATAATATACCCGATTATAATTATTTTACGATTACTCTAAGCCTAGACTTATTAGGAACCCAGTTTTTAAGGTGTCACGATCAGCTACTCTGTTCACAAAGCTGCTGCAGTCAGAGAGCTTTGGGTTGCCAGGTGACAGAAAGCCATTTCCAGCTGGCTTAAACAAAATAAGTAGCTGGCTGATAGGTAAATACACCGATAGGAATTTATATGCGTACACGGTGTCATGCAGGTATGGCTGTATCCAGGCGCCCAGAAGATGCTTCCGAGTTCTCTCCCCGCCTCTCCGCTTCAGTTCCCTCCACTGCAGGTTATTCTGCAGAAAGGTTCTCACGTGAGGTGGGCAAGTGCTATGGCCCCACACCCTCAACTCAGCAACCAGCTCGAAAGACAACTTCCCTCTCCCAAACATTGCAGTTTAGGCACCAAGGAAGCTGGTTGCTGCTTCCTCAAACTGAGGAAGCACTTTCTGTAAGTCAGGGCGCCCCTGGAAGGTCTGTCCTGGGTGGTAAGTGCTCGTCAGCAGCTGTGAACTTGGAGGGACACTGCAGTGTCAGGACCCTGGGGAGGTATCCGCGTCGTGGCCGTGCTGTGGACCTCCTGAGCCCAGGCTTTTCTTCCGTCCAGAGGGGCGATGATAATGTCTTCTCTGCACGGAGATCGAAGGATGGTCGTTGAGGTGGTGTTTTGCAAACAGTAAGCAGCACACTAAACAAATACGACCACGCTCAGCCCAGGAGGCTGCAAGGGCAAAGGGCAATGAGAGCTCAGGGTCAAGGTGTGTGTGTGTGTGTGTGTGTGGGCAAACGTTAAGGGTGGAGTCGAGGCCACCGAGGCCAAGAAGGGGTGCTGATAGCAGAGGCCAGACTGCTGCAGAGACCTCGGACCAGAGTCTTGAGGTTCCTACAAAGCGCCGGGCCCGACTCCACGTCATTCGGGAGCTCACGGTGTAGGGACAGGGGGCGGAGACTGGACAAGGGACATAATAAATGAGGAGGCTGTGTCCATGACAGCGGGTGATCAGTGCTGTGGGGAAGAAGGGGAGCAGGATAGAGGGGACCGAGTGCGTGCGGGGAACTCAACATTCACAGGTCTCGAGGAGAAGCTGGGGTTTCAGCAAGACCAGGAAGGAAGTGAGAGGGAGAGTCTGGACCCGGGCCTCTGACTGGAGCTGGTTCCGCATGATGAGCAGGGACGCCCGTGCTCCACGCCGGTGCTCCCAGCCGTGGGCCTCCCTCCAGTGGGGCGGAGCTCAGGAGCCCCTGGAAGGGCAGGATGGGGGTGGGAGCCGAGTCAAGGCCGAAGCCCGGCCAGGAAAGACGTCCTTCCAGTGACAGGTGCAACACAGCTACTCTCTTCCGGCAGGAACCAGGTCACCGAGGTCACCAGGGAAGGGGTGGATCTCAGACCCTCCAGCAGGCCTGCAGATCCTGCTTTACCAACCTCCCAGGAAACACGACTCCACGTGCGTGCCCCTCTGGCTACTTCCCGTCCGCTGGGCTCCAGGCCAGACCCTGTCTGCTTTCCCGGGAACATCCTAGAGAGAGGCCCTGGACTGCCGAGCAGGCAGAAGAGGGTTCTAATCCCCTTTTGACCCTGGGGCTAGGGATTCAACTTTGGGGGCCCTCAGTTCCTTCCCCGCCTAAATGGGAGGTCACATCCCACCCTGTGCCATTGGGAGCTGGGAAAGGGGAAGAGGGGGCCTCTTTCCAGATAATTAGCCACCGCCTTGCCCTGTGCTTCAGGTGGATTGTTCCCAGTCTAGCCTTTTCTGGCATCGGATGGGCACTTCCCTACCTGCTGTCCTCCCTTCCACTCTTCTCCTCCTCCACCCTCCCAGGGCTCCCTGCAGCTCTAGCCACCTGCTCCCCACCCTATCCAGGAGTCCACAGGCAGGCACCTCAGCAGATCCCCCACCGGGCATTCTCCAGGGACAGCTCTCGCTAAAGATGTGGATAGGGTTCAACCAATCTTGATCTGCCCCTGGGGAGATCTCACCACTGGGGACCTACCTTCATCCACGCCCAACCCTCAACCCTGGGGACCTACCTTCATCTACCCCCCAACCATCACCCCTGGAGACCCACATCCATCCAGATGCAGAGCTCCAGGACCCCCCAGTCAAGTCAGCCAGACTTGGCCAGGTGCTGCCCCCCTCCCTCCTTTCCAGCCATGTCTGACTCATGGTACCCTTTGTGCCGATGGACCATCGGATGTTCTAGATGGGCGTGCTGGAAAAAGGAGGAAGGGAGCCCCTCCAGATGCAGGCCAAGCCCATGGGGGGGTGTGACGGAGCCTGGGGCCCTGTCTGTTGTAGAAGATACGTCCCAAATCCAAAGAGCATGATGTTCACAGACATCGGAAGGGTCCTGTGGAACGCGTGACTCCTGTCTGAGCTCAGGTAGAGGCCTGACGTGGGTGTGGGTAGGTCATGCGTGGCTCGGGACGGATCCCCGGGCGTGCCCTGGAAAAGTACAAAGCCATTATTTACAGGGCAGCGTGAAGGCCAGCTTCCTTTGACATCGATTGTTGATGGGGCTGCTGCTGCAGACATTTCTCAGGATGCCTCCGGAGGGTGACATTTATCAAATCAAGTGCTTTCTAGTTTTATTCCCCAAATACATAGACAATTCTCTTTGTAGGGAATGCTGCCGGCCCGCCGGGGCCTGCACAGCGATCTGATCAGAGACGATGCCATATCCGCTGACAGCAGAGGGAAAGGAGAGCAAGGCACTGGGGACCCTGCGGATGTAAAAGTGGGTGCAGCTCGTCTTTGGGTTTTTCTTTCCCGAAGGCGACGTGTCGGGGGTTGTCGAGTCCTGTCCCTGTCGGCATTACGCACAGATCTTTGGAAATGCTCAGGCCGCTACGTGTCTCCCTGCAGCCCGACCCTTGCTTCACGGCGCAGGGTACGGGGCCGGGCTGATGTGGGAGGCATCGTCAGCCTCCCCCCTGGGGGGCACAGTGCTGTCCAGCCTGCTCAGCCCAAGGGGCTCCGCCGTGGGCCAGCACCCCCCTACCCCGTCCACAGCAGCACAGGAGCGGTTGGCCCTGTGAGCCCCACCCCAAACTCATACCCTCTCGCCACCTGTTCGAAGAAGACCTGGCCAAAGGGGGTGTGTGGGAACCAGCTTGCTGCCCCCCTCGGCTCTGGACGCACTCTTCGAGGGGCACAGAGAAACGCGTACTGCACTCTCCCTGTGTGCCCGGCCCTGTGCCCGGCTCTGGTGGCCATCCCGTCCACCCCAAGGGGTAGATTTTCATCTCCTGCCTTTTCATGGGCAAGAGTGTTTCCTTAAAGCCCAAGGTCACCATCTGGTGTTGGGCAGAGCTGGGGGCGCATCCCTTCTCCACCCCTCTATGCTGAGCACATGACCTTGACACTGTTATGTCTATCCTTCCTGCCCCCACACAGGGCCCACCCCCAATGTCTGCTCCCTGGGCTGGGCCCCTCGAAGGGCCAACCCTGAACCCCAGGACATGCTGAGGGGTCCTTGGCAGAACCTTGGGAAGGAGGAGCCAACTCATCTGAGGTCCAAGTCTCAGACTTCTCGCCTCTGACCTTCCGGAGGCACCCCTCTTCTCTCGGCCCCTCTGCGAGAAGGGCACCCAGAGGTGGAGATGGTCTGTCAGGCCCTTTGGCTTCTGCTCCCACAAATCGCAGGGTCCTGCGATGCTCTGGGAGAGGCATGCGGCCAGTCGTTAGGGGGAAGAGATTTCCCCAGAGCAGCCTGAGCCACATCAGCAAAGCAGGGCTGACGAGGCCTGGCCACGCCCCCCTCACTCACTGGCTCTCTGAGGTCCCCAGCAGGTGTAGCGGCCAAACCCGAATGGCAGGTGAGGCAGCGAAGGCCAGAAATGAGAGCCACGGCCACTGCCTCTTCCAAAGGGAGAGCTCTTTCCTCCCGCCTCTACGAGCACAGGGTGGGTGAGGGCATCACCCACCAGACGTATGGGGTCACCCGAGTCCACCCTCTCTCTGCTGGCAAGGGACCACGGCTCAGGTGGGTCGTGACTTGTCCGGGGTGTCCCAGAGCTGGTGGCAGAACCGCCCAGAAGTTTCGCCATCTTGGACGGACCTCTTTATTGCTCTGTGGCTGGGTCGGTAATGCTGACGATGGGCCTATCATTCTCCCTAGCATTCTCTTGGCTTTCCTGAGGCTCCCTCACTGGTCCTGAGCCCAGGAGGCCTGAGGGTCAGCCCCTCCCATCCCCCCCGACCCCCAACATGCAGAGGAAGGTCAAAGGGCCTGGAGCTCTGGACCAGGAGGAGGCCTGGTGCCAGGCAAGGCGGGAAAGAGCACAGCTCATACCACAGGCCCCACAGAAGCCTTGGGGCCAGGTCTTTCTACAGCGGCCACTGAGGGGACAATGTGCTGGCCGGGCCTTGCTGCCTGATGAGACATCTTGGTCCCCCAGAGGAGCTGTCCTTTCTCGGTTCTCATAAAGCGCCGGAAAGCCCCCCTCCTCTGCAGCCCGGGGGTCTGCAGAGGCCCGTGTGCAGGGTATGGGGAGCGTCGTGGCTTCCACTCCCCCCAACCCCCCACCCCAAGGTGCTCCGCCTGCATTTTCAATACCTACTTAATTCTCTTTCAAATGGAAGGCAAAAAAATAGCAAAGAAAAGGTCCCAGAAGCTCTAAAAGGTTTTCACTGCTCAGAGCACTTAAGGCGGCTGGCTGAGCCGGGAGGTGGTGGGGGGAGGGCACTCAGGGACTCAGAGTCACTGGCGGAATTTTCCATCACGGCCTCTTCCCGTAATGGAGCGTGTCCCTGTGAGGGGGGGGTCCCTTGCGACAGGGGCGTCCGGGGCGTGATAGTGATGGCGGTGGCTCCCCCAGAAGGAAGAAGCCCCGCGCCAAGCTGTCTTTGGGAGTCCTTAGGCCCCTGCTTCCGTTTTCTGTGGTGCGGATCCCCAAGCACCTACTGCATGCCCTGCTTCCTGCTGGAGAGCAGGGGGATTCCAGCGCAGAGGGGGGAATCACAGGTGGGCCGGGCTCACCATGCTGGCAAGAAGCGGCAGGTGCCGTGGGCCGAGACCGTCCCCAGAGCTGTTGAGGCCCTACTGTGTGCTGCCCGCAGGAAGCAGGGGGCGGGGGGGCCGGGGGCAGCACCCCCTGCCCCCGAGGAGCCGCGCTTTCTCGGGGGCAAGGGGTTAAAGCAAGCAGAGAGCCCACGCTGAGGCATCGTCCCGTCGGGTACCCCTTAACTCACAGGCCGTGGGCCTCACGGTGCCCCATGCACGCTCCAGCAGACCGCGGCCCGGGCTGGCTGAGAACAGTGAGGGCAACACATTGGCTCACATGCCCCTAACCTACATCCACAGGGCAGGGACAGGAGCGGGGCAGGGCCTGGGGGCCTGAGGCAGGTTCCCCGACCTCCCTGAGCCTCAGTGTCCTCACGTCAAATGAAGCTGGCCCCATCTCCTCCCCGGAAAGTCCGTCTGTGCAGGCAGGGGGTGCCTGGCTGGAAGGAGCTGGAAAAGGCAACTGCCTCTGTGCACACACGTACACACAGGTTCGCCCACGCGCGTGTGTGCACACACAGGAGAGAATCGAGAGCTGGGAAATTGGAGGGCTGAGCAGAGGTCTTGCAGGAAAGACCAAGCAAACTGAGAATGAACCTGGGGACCTGAGTCAGCGTCTCCTGGTGGCAGGAGGGGGTCGGTGGGGGGAGGGGGACTGAGAGGTGGGGAGGGAGGGCTGGGGGCCTGGACAGCGTGGCGTGGCCCCCGCCCCGCCCGGTGAGGAGCCGCCATGGACAGGCTGAGGCTCTGCGGCCGCAGGCCTCCATCGGAGCCCGTTGTCCCCTGTGTGTCCCTGTCCCCTGAGCCATCCCGGAGTACGTACCCTCCCACTGTGTCCAAGTGAGGAGTATCAGATCTGGAGGGAGCGATAATCAAGCTTCCCCTTGGCCTCGGGCCCTCCCCGCCTCTCCGGCCCCTGGTTCAGGGGAGGCTCAGCGGAGGTTCAGACGAGGCAGTGTTTGAGAAAACCCGGCCTGGGTGGCACCTGTAGATGCCAGTCCCTTCCGGGGTGGGAGGGGGGAGCTCAGCCAGACTGCCCCGCCCCCCTGTCCCTTAGGTCTCTGAGTGCCGGGCGGGGAGGTTCCTGCCGCTGTGGACCCCGGCAAAACCCCTTCTTGAGGTGCCAAGTCTCGGGGAGGGGGATTGTCCTCAGCCAAGAGCGTTTCCCGGGATGGCTGCTTCGTCCCTCTTCAGCGTCTCCCCTAATCAAAAGCCCGGCCCGATATCTGCAGTTTTCATTTTCCAGAGCCGTGGCCTTGGAGCTTAATCATTATTTGCAAACGCTGCCTACTCGTCGTGATCGTGGCAGGGCCCGAACCGCCGCTGCTGGCAATCCGGAAGGAAGGAGGCAGAGGCTGCAAGGGGCCGGCAGCCTGCTCCCAGGGGCAGAAGGCAGGAGACCGGTCCGCAGGCCCCGAGCAGGCTGCTGGCCACCACTAAGCACAAACGGGGCCCGGAACCGGCTGGGACGAGGGTGAGGAAGAGCGTGGGGACCCGGCCTGGAGCTTTGGGCCTGTGGGTTGATTCTCACGGCCCTGCTGGGGGTGGGGGGCTAGACCGTAGGTGAGCAAATCCACATTCGAGCCCAAGTGGCCACTCAACGAAACCAGTGCCCTCAAAACCCTCCCCGACGACGAGCGCCCAGCCTCCCCCAAGTATCTTTGCATCATTCGGGCGGCCTCTTTGGGTGCAGAGATTTTATAAACCAGGTCTGACTCATCCTTGTATTTCTAAGAAATACTCCGATTCACGGGTAGCATTTACCAGCCACGGATTGGCCCCATGCCTGTGCTGAACGCGTCAACCCTGATGGCCACACCCGGCCCAGCTCAAGCCAGCCGTAGTGTGAAGAAACCAAAGGGGGTTGCTGTTTCTCCAAAGTATTTTTTTTTTAAGTTTATTTATTTATTTTTGAGAGAGACAGAGTGCGTGCGTGAGCGAGTGGGGGAGGGGCAGGGAGGCAAGGGGAGAGAGAGAGAGAATCCCAAGCAGGCCCTGGGCTGTCAGCATATAGCCCGACGCCAGGCTCGAACTCACAAGCTGTGAGATTACGACCTGAGCTAAAGCTGAGCCACCCAGGTGGCTATTTCTCTGAGTTGTTAAACAGAGTATTTGGTTTGCTGTGCGTGTTGGGGTGTGTTCAATGCTGCGATGTGCGTGGGCGGGGGAGGGGCCTTGATTCCCTTTCACGCTTCTCCACGCTGAACGGTGGGATCGACGGTTAGATTAAACTGAATCTTGGCCTGCTCATAACAAGCCCCTCTCCGCGCCTGGTTTCCTCCATTGTAAGCCGCGAGGTCAAAGTAGAGACCGCTCTGGCCTCTCACAGCTCTGGGCCCTTCTGAAGGACCGCCAGGCCAGCATTCACTAGCCAGGACTCCGCAGGCCATCAGCTGAGCGACTCCTCGCCAGCGATCATGTCCCACCCCGACCCTGCCCTCAGCCCGGAGCCCCCGCCGCACGGCCAGGCCGCAGAGGCAGCCCGAAGCATCCGTCGCTGCCCTGCTCTGTGAAGGTGGGTGTAGACAAAGGGGGCGGCCCCAAGACACTGCGTTCGACCTTCGCTAAAATTAGGTCCCAAGTCCCGAGGGGCAACTGAAATGAGCATGAAAAATGAGAAAACAAATTGAGGGCACTGGAGGATGTTAAAAATACGTGTCTATATTAATGGAAGCCATGAAACCAGGGCTCCAATAGGCAGTGAAATGCTGGTGGACTGCCATTATTTTAAGAGCAGAATCAGAAGGTGCAGGGGCCGGAAGGGCCCCAGGGAGCACCCTCCCCTCCACGTCTCTTGTTCTAAGGACAGGAAAGCTGCCCATGGAGGGCAGGGACGTGTCTGAGGTCACGAACAAAGCAGTACTAGGCCAGGCCAACATGCAGACCCCGCCACTCCTCCAGTAGGAGGGACTCTCGGGCCCCAGCCCGCCTCTCTCTGTCCTTTGAAGGGACGGGATCCGGGAGGGGGGGGAGGGAAGGATCGTCTCCTCAGCCCTTCCTGGCTCCTAAGTGCTTATCGTGTAATAGGCGCCTAATAATCTTGGCTTATTACTTTTATTATTAATGTTGCCCAGTGGAGTGGAGCAGTGTGAGCGCCATGGGAGGGCTGAGCAGCAGGGCTGGGCCAGCCGGGCACCGGGTGGGGCGGTGAGGGAGGCCGAGGGAGTGACGCGGGGGTTCACAGACACAGCGGGGCCGTGACCTCTAAGGGAGCGCCTACTAGGTGCTGGTGCTGGTCTGGGCTTTCACTCCTCTGTTCCCTACGGTCACAGCACCGGGTCGCCACCCTCATTACACGGACAAGAACTCCCCGCGTTCCTGAGCCCACCCTGGAGCACTCGGCCTGCCCCTCCCACACTCAGCCCAGTCCCTGATCTGCTGCTTTCTGATGCAGCCCCTCACGTCCCCGGAGCCCTTTCCCTCTTGTGTGTCCACCAAACGGCCTCTGAGCAGGGCCCCCCTCCCAGGAGCTTGCGTGGGGCAAAGGCCTTGGGGAGCGAGAGCCCTGCTGCTTCACCTGGCCCCCTCTGGGCTTCGGTTTCTTTATCTGTGAAATGAGCCCCAAACAACCTTAGATGCCTCCGCCTGGAAAGCAAGCCCAGGATTGCCTTCTGGCACTCTGCGGGTGTCGTGCAGCCTCTATCCCCACAAAACAGCCTCTTCTAGAGGCTGGGGCCCCGCCGGATGGGAAAGAGGAAACATTCCTTGCCCCCAATAACTAAACACAGAGACCAGGAGGGGAACGGGGTGCAGAAGACTCCAGCCCCTGTAGGTTCAGGCCCACCTGGAGAGCCTGGCTCCAGGGCTCTGGGGAGACGCAGGGAGGCAGAGGGCAGAAGAGAAAAGGGGAGAAGAATGGAAAGGTGGGGGGCTGTCTCCCCTCCCTGGGCCCCAACCGACTTGCCTGCACACCCTGGAGGCGTATTGGGGTGATTTTCACCGCAAGCAACACGAGTCAACGCTAACTGACTTATGTGATAAAGTCAGTTTGCTACCCTGGTCTCTAGCTGAACTATTTCGTGATACAAATACAAACACAAAACTGAATGCTAAAGGAATGGACCGCTTCGTAGGTCAACCAAGGAGAGGTAGTGGCTCACCTACAGAAAGCCCAGGCATAGCCATTTCCAGGCCTGGTTAGAGGGGTTCTGGCTGTTTCTCGGCAGGTCTCTGGGTTCTGTCCTCCCCGTGTGTTGTCACAAAAGGATGCTCTCAGCCGCCGGGATATGTGCATCCTTGCTTTCTCTCTGGGGACCCAGGGGCTTTCCCATAACCTGACTTGGAGCAGGGTCCTCGTGTGAGGCTAGGACAGTCCCCTGGGCATGGACAAGGATGATCAGACCCGGGCTGGGCTCTCGAAGAAGCTAGAGAGCCCACAAACGAACCTGCACTTTATGGTCAGTGCCTCTGCAACAAAGGAGGCAAGAATATCCAATGGAGAAAAAGGGTCCCTTCAATAAATGGCATTTAAAAAACTGGACAGCCACATGCAAAAGAATGAAACTGGAGTGCTTTCTTACACCCTACACGAAAATAAACTCAAAATGGATTAAAGACCTAAATGCGAGACCTGAAGCCATAAAACTCCTAAAAGCAAACAAAGGCAGTAATCTCTTGGACACCAACCTTAGCAACATATTTATGGATCTGTCTCCTCAGGCAAGGGAAACAAAAGCAAAAATAAATTACCAAGGCTACACCCGAATAAAAAGCTTTTGCACAGTGGAGGAAATCATCAACAAAACAAAATGCAGCCTAGTGAGTGGGAAAAGATATTTGCAAATGACATGTCTGATAATGGGTTAATGTCTTAAAAACGTAAAGAACTTCTATAACTCAACACCAAAACACCAAATAATCCAATTAAAAATGAGCAGAGGAACTGAATAGACCTTTTTTTTTTTTTCAAAATGTATTTATTTATTTTGAGATAGAGGGAGAGACAGAGAGAGAGAGAGAGTTGTCCCAGGCATGCACCAGTGGGGAAGGAGCAGAGAGAGAGAGGGAGAGAGAGAGAGAGAGAGAGAATCCCAAGCAGGCTCTAAGCTGTCAGCGCAGAGCCTGATGTGGGCCTTGATCTCATGTACCGTGAGACCATGGCCTGAGCTGAAATCAAGAGTCGGTTGCTTAACCAACTGAGCCACCCAGGGGCCCCAACATTTTTTTTTCAAAGAAGACACACAGATGGTCAACAGACACGCAAGAAGATGTTCAACATCACTAATCACTAAGAAAATACAAATCAAAACTACAAGGAGACGTCACCTCACGCCTGTCAGAATGGCTAGCGTCGGAATGGCTAGCATCGAAACGACAAGAAGTAGCGACTATTGGCGAGGGTGGAGAAAAAGGAACCCTTGTGCCCTGTTGGTGGGAGTGTGGATTGGCATCTCTCCTCTGCCTAAAACCCTCCAGTGGCTTCAATCACAGAGAAAACCCAACCTCATAACCCAACCTCCCGAGAGGCGTGGGCCTGGGCTGACTCTCCCCCTTCCAGCTCCCTCTCCTGTTCCGGCCCCGTCTTCCTCCAGGATGCCCAGATCTGCCTTATCCTTAGGCGGATGGGTTTTCCCCATCACTCAGATGTCACTGTCACCTCCGTGGAGAGGCCCTCCTTGACAGGAGCCACAAAGCTGGAATGTAGGGAAGATTTGGGCCGATGGTGGGTAATTACGAGAAATAGGTCTATCGGACAGAGATGCCCCAGGCGGTCCCATGCTCCCTCTTCCACACCCCCACTGTTAACTTCTCACACAACTATCGTGCTTGACCAAAGCCCAGAAACCGTCGCCGTACAACCTCGGAGCTCATTCCGAGTTTACCGCTCACTCCCTCATGTGTGTGTGCACGTGTGCGTGGGCCTGTGCAATTGTGTTCCACGTGCAGCCCCGCATAACCGTGACCCCCATCAAGATACTCACCTGCACCGTCCCACAGCCCTTTGTGGTCACAATCTGTTTTCCACCTCTAATTCTGCTGTTTCACGATCGCTACGGAACTGGAGGAACGTAGCGTGTAACCTCTTGGGATTGGCTTTTTTCCACCAAGCATGACTTTCTTGAGTCCCGTCCACATTGCTGTGTTTCCACGATTCATCTCTATGTATTTGCTGCACGGTATTCCACGGTATGCATATATGGCAGTTTACTTAACCATTGGCCCTTGGAAGAGCACGCGTCGTTCCCAGTTTGGGGCCTCCAGGAACGAGGAGGGGTTTTGGGGACAACCTTCCAGGCTCCCGGGCGGAGCACTGGTCGGAGCGGAGAAAAGCAGAAGCAGGGAGAACACCGTGTTTCTGCCGTGGTCCAGGGGGAAGGCCGGGGTGGCGGAGACGGAAAAACAGTCGGATCTACGTTGCGCTTGGGGTGGAGTCAATGAGATTTGCTGACGTGGCGAGTCGGGAACAGGGAAGAATCTTACGGTTTGGGCAGAAAACATAGACTAGACGGTGGTGCCCAGGGGTTTTCCATTTCTCTGAGCAGGAGGGCCAGATGGAGCTCCGTTTTTCGCCACGCGGAGGGGGATTCGCACACGTTGGCCGACTGGGCAGAGCTGGAAGGAGCTGGGAGGTCAAGGCCCGGGCTTGTGGGGGGTGGGGCCTGCGAGTTCTAGAAAGTATCCGCCTGCTTCTCATCCGTTTCCCTGCTGCTATTCTCCCGCGTGGAGGGAGGTTCTCAGACTTGGGTGTGGGTGACAGCCACCTACCTGGGACATTCCAGGCCTGGCCCAAGATGCACCCTCTCTCTCTCTCTCTCTCTCTTTCTCTCCCCCCCACCCAAATAAATAAGCATTTAAAAAAATTATTAAAAAAATTTTTTTAATGTTTTATTTATTCTTGAGAGAAAGAGAAACAGAGCATGAGTGAGGGAGGGACACAGAGAGAGAGGGAGACACAGAACCCGAAACAGGCTCCGGGCTCCGAGCTGTCGGCACAGAGCCCGACGCGGGGCTCGAACCCACGGACCGTGGGATCACGACCGGAGCCGAAGTCGGACGCTCAACCGACTGAGCCACCCAGGTGCCCCTTGTATCCCACATTTCAAGCAGGTGATGGTCTGGCACAGCTGGGGGTGGGGGGCTGGCTGTGGGACATAAGCCCAGCAAGCAATGAGGCAGAATGCTGCGATGCCCCCAGCCCGGGGAGAGAGCTGGCTCCACAGATCAGACTCCCAGCACCGCCTCCAAGAAAGAATATTCTTCTTCAGAGGTTGCCCCGCGTGGGGAACGTCAGATCTTCTCGGTCACTAGCACGTGGGTCAGTGGGGACACAGTGGGAGAAACAAGGAGGCAGAGGTCGGCAGGGGGCTACACGGCTGGGGTGGCCAGATAAAATAGAGGATGCCCAGCTAATCTCGAATTCCAGGGCACGTAGGTGCTCAGTCGGTTAAGCGTCTGACTCTTGATTTCGGCTCAGGTCGTGATGTCACGGTTCGTGCATGAGTTCGAGCCCCGCGTCGGGCTCCGTACTGACAGCTCGGAGCCTGGAGCCTGCTTGGGATCCTGTGTCTTCCTCTCTCTCTCTCTCTCTCTGCCCCTCACCCGCTCGCGCTCTGTCTCTCTCTCTCTCTCTCTCTCTCAAAAATAAATAAACATTGAAAAAAATTTTTTAAGTAACCTTAAATTTTGTTTTTTTGAATTTCAGATAAACCCCAACTAATTGTTTTGTCTATGTCCCAGATAATGCACGGACATCCTGTATTTTTATCGGCTAAATCTGGCAACCCTACGTACAGGATACCAGCCAGGGCATCTATTGAGCACCTTTTATATACGAAAAGCTGAGTAGACACCTTCAACTATGCCCTCTGTTCTATAGTAAATATTGATGGGGCACCTTTGGTGGGCTGGGACCCCTGTAGGGAGAGACAGGAACTCAGTAGTGAGCAAAACAGGCACCAAGTCGGCCCTCCTGGCACTTGCAGCTGAGGGAGGGGGCAAGAAGTAAGTAGGCAGATAAAAATATGTCAGGAGGTAAAAGGGCCAAGTACAAAGTAAAGCAGACTGCTGGAGGAAGGGGGGGAGGCTCTGTCGCTGGCCTATGCAGGGCACAAGGAAGTCTACTCGGAGCAGAGATAGGCAGAAGTTGGGTGTACCTGGGGGATGCGCTGCAGGCAGCAGGAACAGCACGTGCAAAGGTCCTGGGGAGGCTGCGCTGAGAGAAGGAAAGGCGCAGAGAAGCTGGAACAGAGTGAGCAGGGGCTGGTGCTGGGGAACAAGGTCACAGCAGGGCCCAGATAGCGTCAGTCACCATGGGGAGTTTGGCTCTGAGCGAGATGGGAGCCATAGGAGGGCTTCAAGCAAAGAAACACGGGAAGTATGGTATTGTTAGAAGGCTCACTCCTGCCTTCGATATTGGATCTCATTCAGTCCTCACGGCGGCCTTGTGCTCACTTTACGGGTGGCCAGATGGGTGTTAGGTGCTTCCAGAAGCCAGTACAGGACAAGGACTTAGAGGCAACATCGGTTGGCCAGGGGAAGATAAGGCTTGTCTGCCAGCTGCGTGCTTGGACTGAGAAGTGTCACTGTCATCCACGGCAAGTCATGGGAGGGGACGGCCCGGCCAGGCCACCGTCAGCCCAGCCCACGCTCACCCCCATTACAGCATGACCGGAGTGCCCTGCTCTGTCGCCGGCTTCCCCTCTGAGAGCAGCTGGGGCTCCCGAAGCAGGCCTTCCTGCCACCTTCGTGACCCCTGTGGCTTCTAGACCCAGGAAGAGACTCTGTCTTCTTCCTTTGTTTTCTCACGCGGATGTTTACGGAGCGGGCCTGGCGGGCACCACGCGCTCTGCTGGACGGCGGACGCGAGCAGACGGGAGCATCACAGAAGGTGACGTCACTGCAAAGCTGTGGACGGGGCAGGGTGGCAGAGAGCGCGAGAGGGGGGTGTAGGATGGGGAGAAGGAAAGCGTGGCCAGAGATGCAGGGGGCGGCCCGGAGTCTGTGTCATTTGGCCGGAGGCGAGGGAGGGTGCAGGAGGGCATCGTAAGACCCCAATTCCCGGGGAGGAGGCGTCCCATGGGCACCAGGCTGGGCTTGAACCTGGCCGCGGGGTCCACGGCCCCTAATGGGCCACTGGGGTGTAAGTGCTCCCAGGAGAGACAGAGTCACCTTGCAGTGGCCGGCGAGGCCCAAATCTCCCAGGCTGCTTCCCGCTGCCCGCCGAGCGTTCCTTCTGTCCCCGGCTACATCCCTGTTTCCGGTCGTGCTCGACCTGCCTGTGATCCTGGCACCCCAGCTGCCCCCAGGTGAGCCCCTCCTGCCTGTGGTCCTGGCACCTGTAACCCCCTCAGGTCTGAGAGGAGCCTTCTTCCCCCGACTCAGGTGCCAGCCCTGCTTTTGGAACCTATTCCAAAAGGTCTTTCCGGGCCCTTTTCCAGCTCGGCAGGGACAGTCACAGAGCCCCTGAAGCCTGATGAGCCGGCCCGCCCTGAGCACCTTCAGGTCTGGGTGCTACCCCTGAAAGGCAGAGGGGGGGTGGTGCTCAGACTGGCCTCTTGGCTCCCCTCGCCCCCGCTCTCCGTGCTCGGCCAAGCCAGTCCTCTCCTTTATTTGGCGGGGTCACGGCTAACTGCAGTCAGGTGAGTCCCAGCAGGCGGGGTGGGGGGGGACCTGTGCCCACCGGCCACCTGCTAGCGGCCCTCCCACCGGACGGGCTGGGGGCACCAGGCGGACCCAGGAAGGAGAGGTACAGAAGTGCTTGTCTTCCTCGAAAATTCTCTAGGAGGGAGCTGTTTGCCGGGCTCTGTGTGCACGTGCAGGGTGTGTGTGTGTGTATTTAGTGTGTGTGCACGGGGCGTGTGTGTGGCCAGTGCGATGCGTGAGGTGTGTGCGTGTGAAGCGTCTGTGCGTGTGCATGTGCATACGTGTGTTGACCTCCTGGTGGACACACGTGACCCTTATAAATGGTGAACACGGTCCCCGAGCTGCAGTCCTGAAGAGCCCAGAGGTGGGGGGGAGGGGCTGTGCGGGCAGAGGTCGGGGACCCCGTCCCCTGCTCCCAGCCTCTGCCCTGGGCCCCCCATGTCGGTCCTCCCACCCTGGCAGGAGCCACCCCAGCCATGCCCCACGTCTGCACTGTCCGGGCTCCTTCCCTTCCCCAGACCGCAGGCCACTGCGGCTGGAAGGAAGGGCTCCCGAGTCAGGGGCTCAGAGGCTCTTTCGGGAAGGGGGCTCCCCCTGGACCTCTTCACTTCGGACCTGAGGGGACGTGGGCTCGAGCAGGAGCTACATCCCGAGGGAAACCTCAGGAGGCTGTCTGGCAAACGGCGCGGGTTCTCTGGAACGTGCCGGAGTGATGTTAACTTCAGCCCTCCCCAGCACTCGCTGGCTCCTGTCGTCCCTGGGACGTCGTTTGCTGGGAAAGAAGTGAAGGCTCGGGGCAGGCAGGCAGGGGCCGCTGAGTGGGACTCGGAGCCAGTGCTGTGGGACGGGGCCCAAACTGGCCCTTCTCTCTGGCTTCCTGCAGAATCCAGATTCCTACTCGGTGACCATCGCCTTCTACGCACCGGCGGTGAGGGCATGCTTCCCTGGCCGAGGCCTCCTTGCGATCAGCCTGCTTTACGGAGGAGAAAACGGAAGGTGAACAAATTAAGGACTCTTAGGGTGACGCCCAGAGGCCAAAGAAGCAGGGTCCGGTCCAGGACGGTCTGGCTCTGACTCCGACTCCTCCCAAAGTCCTCCAGACCAGGTGCGCTCCAGGAGGGCGGGAAGCGCCGGGTGGGTTTCCAGGGTGGGCGCGGGCAGGGGTGCAGGAGGGCAGTGTGCACAGCCGGTCCTGGCTGGTCGGGCCCCCCTGGGGCGCAAGCCACCGTTGGTGGGTGCAGGGGGCAGGTCCGAGCAGTTACCCGGAGGGATGGATCCTTCTGGAAACGCTGCTGCATTGTTTTGCTTCTAAGGAAAAAAAAAAAAATCGACCCTCATCCTAGCCAGCTGAGCACGTCCTTTGACAACTGGGGACTGAGCCACCACAGAGCCCCAGCGGCAGGCCACACTGCGGTCTGGCAGCCTCCGCCAGTACCCACATCACGGGACCACAGCCCGCTTTCCTGCCGGAAAGCCGGCCCTACCTGGGCCGAGGAGACCCCACTCTGGAGCCGAGTGTTGGCCTCTGGGCAAGGTCGAAAGCCTCCAGTTTGCCTAGAAATAGTGTCCCCTCTCCGGGGCAGGTTGGAGCCCCCACCCCAGGGGAAGGGCAGAGAGCACCAGACTGACAGGGGGCCGGGGAGGGGAGAGGCATGATGGAGGGAGAGCACATCCAGGGCGACCCCGTCTTTGGATGGCCTGCTGTCACATGCCTGTGAGGGACGGGAGTGGCAGGTGGCCTGGCGGGGCACCCGCTTTGTCCCTGTGCTGCCGGAGGAGGTCCGCTGATCATTGAACTTGGCCCATCCCCGTGGGGAAGGCTTTGAGGCAAGAAGCCCCCATCATCCCGTGCGGCTCCGGCCCAGACGGGTCATCGTTCCCGACCAGGGCCTGGGATCCAAGATTGTCCTGTATTCTCTCAGGCTTCCTTCCTTCCTCCCTGGCCTCCCTGCCTCTCTTCCTCCCTCCCTTCCTTCCTTCCTTCCTTCCTTCCTTCCTCCTCCCTTCCTTCCTTCCTTCCTCCTCCCTTCCTTCCTTCCTTTCTCTTTCTTTCTTTCTTTCTTTCTCCCTTCCTTCCTTCCTTCCCCCTCCCTCCATTCTTTCTTTCTCTTTCTTTCTTTCTTTCTTTCTTTCTTTCTTTCTTTCTTTCTCCCTTCCTTCCTTCCCCCTCCCTCCCTTCTTTCTTTCTTTCTTTCTTTCTTTCTTTCTTTCTTTCTTTCTTTCTTTCTTTCTTTTTCTCCCTCCCTCCATTCATTCTTTCTTTCTTCCCTCCTTCCTTCCCTCCCTCCTTCCTTTCTTTCTTTCTTTCTTTCTTTCTTTCTTTCTCCCTTCCTTCCTTCCTTCCCCCTCCCTCCTTTCTCTTTCTTTCTTTCTTTCTTTCTTTCTTTCTTTCTTTCTTTCTTTCTTTCTTTCTCCCTTCCTTCCTTCCCCCTCCCTCCTTTCTTTCTTTCTTTCTTTCTTTCTTTCTTTCTTTCTTTCTTTCTTTCTTTTTCTCCCTCCCTCCATTCATTCTTTCTTTCTTCCCTCCTTCCTTCCCTCCCTCCTTCCTCTTTCTTTCTTTCTTTCTTTCTTTCTTTCTTTCTCCCTTCCTTCTTTCCTTCCTTCCCCCTCCCTCCTTTCTTTTTCTTTCTTTCTTTCTTTCTTTCTTTCTTTCTTTCTTTCTTTCTTTCTTTCTTTTTCTTTCTCCCTCCCTCCTTCCATTCATTCATTTTTTCTTTCTTCCCTCCTTCCTTTCTTCCTTCCTTCCTCTTTCTTTCTCCCTCCCTCCCTCCAATCATTCTTTCTTTCTTTCTTCCTTCCTTCCTTTCTTCCTTCCTTCCCCTTCCTTCTTTCCTTCCTTCCTTCCTTCCTTCCTTCCTTCCTTCCTTCCTTCCTCTTTCTTTCTTTCTTTCTTTCTTTCTTTCTTTCTTTCTTTTAAATTTAATGTATTTATTTTGAGAGAGAGAGAGAGAGAGAGAGAGAGAATTCCAAGCAGGCCCCACACTGCCAGCACAGGGTCCCCTGCAGGGCTTGAACTCATGAACCGTGAGATCGTGACCTGAGCCAAAACCAAGAGCTGCTCGCTTAACCGACCGAGCCACCCAAGCGCCCCAGGCTTCATTTCCTCGTTCAAAAGCCGTCTCCTGTGTGCAGCACATTGTGAAGCCCTGGGGGTGGGGTCAGAGCTGGGGGTGAGGGGGTGGGCGCTGCCCACGGTGGTCATGGGAGAAAACCGAGTGCTGGTGGAACCCGGTGTTCCCCAACAGCTGTTGGGGTGAGAGAGTGCAGCTGAGGATGGGCTGCCTCCACCCCCGGTAAGAGCCCGCGGAGGGGAGGCGCCGGGCCTGGAGCTGAGGGGACAGAACAGGCCCTGGGCCCCCTTGCAGAACTTTCCGGAATCAGGTTAGAACGAAAGAGCAAAGATCCAGCCAGGTCCTGGAAGGAGGACGCCTATGGCTTTGCCACCGTGAGATGAAGGCACCTTTGGGCCCTGAGGTGGAGGGATAGCGGCAGAGGGCACAGACACCCAGCCTTCCCGCGACCATGTCTTGGGCCAGTGTTAGCCAGGGTTCTCCAGAGAAACAGAAGCAACAGGGTGTGTGCACGTGTGCGTGTGGAGAGAGAGAGATTTTAAGGAATGGGCTCCTGTGATTATGGAGACTGGCAAATCCCGAACCTGCGAGGTGAGCGGGTACGTTGGAAGCCGGGAGAGCCAGTGTTCGGCCGGAATCTGCAGCCTGCCCGCTGGCAGAATTCCCTCTTGCTCAGCAGAGGTCACTCTTTGTTTCATTCAGGCCTTCAACTGATCAAACGAGGCCCACCCGCCTGGTGGAGGGCAATCTGCTTTATTAAAGTTCGCCGATTTAAACGTTAAGCTCACACAAAATTCCCTCACGGAAACACCCAGAAGAATGTTTGACCAACTATCTGGGCACCATGGCCCAGCCGACTTGACACATAAAATCAACCATCACAGACCCATTAGTTGGTTGTAGCTTTGCTCTGAGACAGAACTCTGACGGAGAGGAGACAGAGCAATGTGACAGAAAGGGAACCTAATGGGCCCGATGCAGAAATGCACCCATCAGGGGGTGGCCGTCATCATGGGGGACCCAGAGAGCCGAAGGGAGCGTGTGGCCACAGTGATAATGGACCCCTTCGTGTGTGGCTCTTCTGGAATTCACCAGGGGCTGTTAGCTGTCTGGGGCCTTGTAACCGCCCCAGTGCCTCCCACGACATCTCCTGCCACCGCTGAGGCTAGCCCACCCTTGCTCCACACAAGCCTGAGCCCCACGCCCTGTCTGCGGCCCCTGTCATAGGCGATGCCCTCTGCCCAGCTTCTGGCTCCTTCCTTTCCCTGAAGCCACCTATAGGGTGCCAAGATCGAAGTCATGACCTGCGGTGTCAGTCTGCGAACCCGGGGCACGGGGCAGTCCCAAGGCGGGCTCCCGGTGGGCAGGGACACAGCCGAGTCCGCATGTGGAGGGAGCCGGCGGGGAAACAGGCCGCATGGGGCTCTCGAGATGGCCTCATGGTTTTTAGGGCCACTCGGGGCAGCGGGCTGGGCCCTGGGCCCGGTGAGGACTCAGAGGAGACCTGTCCTGCTCCTTGTCCCTCGCCTGCCCCCAGCACCCCATCCCGGGGGTCTGTTGTCCTTGCCTAGCACTCTGCAGTCATTGTCTCCCCTCTCAGTCACTCCAAAGGCCCAAAGAGAAAATGTTTTGCCTTTCTGATCACGAGTAGCATTTGACAAGGGACGGATCGAGCCAGGCCGTGGCTTGGAGGGTGACTTTGATTCCATAGCTGGGGTACAGGAACGTGCTGGAGTCTGCAACGGACTTGTCGTCACAGGCCCACGCCCGCAAAACCAAGAGCAGACGTGTCCGGCTCCATCCACGGTGAGCGTTACCGTCCCCACCCCCGCCACCTCCTCCACCGTCCCCACGCTCCCCACGCCACGCTTGTGGCCAACATCTCGGCCACCACCCGCTTGGGACATCCCGTGTTTGCTTTGCACCGTTTTGTACCCTCCTAGCCCCATATCTTGTCAGATATGGCCCCGAGCGGCAAACACGCCCCACAAACGACAGTGACGAGATAACATCCGGTGACCCACGCTATGACTGGAGCCTTACCGGAGGCACATCGCACGGGGACACCGTGGGTTGACAGGGCGGAGAGGGAAGGGGAGAGAGCCCCAGGGGCCTCGCTGTCCGGGGCCCGAAGGAGGCTGGTGGGGAGGAGTGCAGACCGGAAGTCGAAGTTCTGCTGCAGAGCGTTTTGCGGACCACCCTGTCCTCACCCGCTCCGGGTCTACCCTCCGCTTGGTTTTGAACCCCGCGCAGAAATGGCTCAAGGTCCCACATTGTGTTTCTGCGCCCAGCCAGGGCCTTGACAGACCCAGCAAACGTCGCCTCTTAGAACCCTCCTGGCCTCGACAGAAGAACGCGCTGCTCCCGGGGTAGGAGCCCGCGCGGCTGGTGAGTGTGTCCGGGCTCACACTCGTGAGACGCGGGTTCCCACCCAGCTCCGTCGGCACCTGGGCTGCCGTCGTCTCTGGGACCTGCTCCCAACCCCCGTGCCGAATCGCTTTCAAGAAATGTCAGGGGGCAGGGGAACCCACGCGTCTCCTTTCTAAAAAGGACAGGAGATGCCAAGGAGAAGAGCTCAGCTGCTTCCCTCAAGATCCCGCCCTCGTCCTGGGGGCCACCGCCCCCAGGCTGGCCTCGGGGTGACTGCACCCTAGCGGAGGCTGTGTTTCGGCAGCGATGCGGTTTTAGCTTCTCTGAGCTGGGACGTAGGCCTCCGTGACCTTGGCTGCCTTACGAACAATACCTACACCTACCTCTCCATCCTCCCGACCTCGTCCAGGGGCAGGGAGATCCGGGCAAGACGGCGAACACGAGGGACTTTTGCCAACTGCAACTCAAACAAGAGACCGGCCACGTTGTTATGTACCGGTCGAGCGCGAGTTTGTTGCTCAGACGGAACTAAATGGAATGTATTTATTCGTGCAATAAATATTTGTGCGGCGGGTACCGTGCTTGCGTCCTGGGCTGACCGAAGTAATCAACGCTCGTCGTGTGTTCGGGACACAGGGATTCTTCAGGACTCCAGGCTTTTTTTATAGTGTTGTTTTTAAGGGTTTTCATTTATTTATTTTGAGAGAGAGCGTGTGCACGCGCGCACGCGTGCAGAAGCAGGGTGAGGGGACAGAGCGACAAATCTTTATTGCTCTATTAAACTTCCCCAGGAACACACAGACCTTCCACCAGCCAAGAGACCCGCAGTCACGGCCGACCAGCCCCACGTTTCTGCAGAGCCCCGCGCGACTCTCGCTGCTGGTAAATCATACCACACTCGCTTTCCGTGGTTCCGATTCCCAGTCTCCTCTGTCCCCTTTGTCATTCTCCACCCCCGTTGCCCTTGGACATTTTTGTTGCTTTTGTAGTAAAACCCGATGAATAGCGCTGTGCAAGGAACGCAGGCCTTGAGTTTCTTGATCAAAAGCTATAGCATTCCAGAAAGGAAATTGGGCGAGGATGAGAATCAGGAGACCAGGCTCAGGCCTCCACCCCCCTATGGTGTCCTGGAGTTTTCTAGAAAATACCCTTCAGCCATCAATGGTGGGATCCTGTGGCT
Source organism: Neofelis nebulosa (assembly GCF_028018385.1). Taxonomy (NCBI): domain Eukaryota; kingdom Metazoa; phylum Chordata; class Mammalia; order Carnivora; family Felidae; genus Neofelis; species Neofelis nebulosa. Next base: position 7,595,793 of record NC_080790.1, read on the forward strand.
TTTCGGGTTAAAGCAGACAACGCTGGACAAGTCTTTCCGATTGGACCCTTGTATAAGACCTAGAAACACTGGTTGACTCAAGCCCTGTGGCAGGCACTGTGCCGTGCTTTGGAGATACAGGGTGAATTAAACTCAGCTCTCCAGCTGGACGAGGGTGCTGGATAGACAGGACCCCACGTCGATCAGGAAGGCAAGTCACGGCCTCCGTGGGCCATGGGGCTCTGAGAACCCGGCCTGGCTGGGGAGGCCTCCCTGGAGTGAGGCCCTCAAACTGAGCCTTGAGTGTGGGAGGAGGGGCATTCTGGCAGGGGAACCGACTGTTCCCAAGCAGGAAGGGCACCTCCGCACAGGAGCCCAGGGTGTTGCGGGAGAGGCGGCAGTGGGGAAGGACACAAGGAGGCGGGCGGCGGGCAGCCCGCAGAGGGGCCGGCGCCAGGGGAAGGGGGTTGACGCTTGTCCCGGAGGCACTGGAGATCCCTGTGGGGGTGGAAGGAGGGGCGTGACACGATCCCCCTAGCACGTGGGGGTGACGATAGCAGCAACGGCGGGATCCACGGGGGTGGGGGTGCTGGGGTAAGGCCCGCAGACCGGTCGGGAGACTGGAGGTGCTGAGGCTTGGATAGAGCAGAGAGGGAGTCAGTCCAGAGCCGTCAGGCACTTAAATGGCCCAGAAACGGCTTCTCTGTGATGGGAGATGGGGGAGGTGGGGAGTCCAGAGCGATGCCCGGTGCCCTGGGCAGGGAAATGTTGCTGCCGGAACAGAGGCCCCCACGCATCTCAGGAGCCCAGCACGGAAATCTTATTTGCTGTGCGGGTGATGTTCGACTTGGGTGTCCGGGGAGTGGGGGGCAGCCGTCCTGGGCAGCTAGAGGTAAGCGGAGACTCGGAGACCCAGGCTTCTTCCACGTTGCAGAGCGACCCTTTGGCCACGTGTCTCCCCGAGGTCACCCTGCAGCCTGCCTCCCCTCTGGCCCCCTAGGAGGGAAACAGGAGAACAGAGGACGAGGACGGGAAAGTTGTTACGGGCCAGGCCGGAGAGACCCGTAAATCACATCTGCCTTCTGCCCCAATTCTCGAGGGGCCTGGCGGACGTCTACGTGAGCATCTCAGTGAACGTGCTGGCAGGAGGGGTGCCATCATGGCAGTTGGGCAACCTGGAGGAGGACGATCTCTACGGGGGCTCTGAACAGAGGAAGGAGAAAGGAGATCTTCCAGGAGCCTGAGTCCGGGGAGCGCGAACTTTATTCTGGGGGCAATGGGGAGCCATTGCAGATCTTTGAGCAGGAGAGTGACCTATGCAGAAGCCTTTGAAAGGAAGACCTCCTCTGGGGTGGGAGGGGGCTGCAGGGAAGGGAAGGTAGAGGGTCTAGAGGCCAGGGCCAGGTTAAGGGAGTGTTCTCTGAGCCCACGGCACAGAGAGGGGTTTGCTTCTTGTTAATCTTGCACGGAAGCGTATTCCTTTTCTCGAAGCTATTTTTGTTTCCTGATTAAAGCCGAATCCACCGAGAAAATTTTTGTTAAGAGAAAGCTTCAGACATTAGAGCTGAGAGAGAGGAGGGCTGGTCTGGACTCAAGCTAATGGAGGTTTTCTGTTTCAGGTTTCCTTACCTTTCCTGCAAAACACATGACTGCTAATGCTTTAGCTTTCAGTGAAAGCAGAGAATAAGGGATTAAAAAAAAGAAATCGGGAGATTAATCTTCTTCCCTAATTGAGACCTAACCTATTTTCCCTTTCATTTTGCTCCCTCATTTGTCACAGACCTCCTTTATTCTATTTTCAGAGTCTTTTGTTTGTCCGTCGCAAACCCTTCCCGAGGCCAAGGCTCACCATCCCTACGTTTGTGCTTTGTGTCCTCTCTCCCTTGCGACCTGCTTCCAAAGCCTGATGGCTGTCAGGTGCTTTCTGGGGTGCGAGGCGAGGGGGGGGGGGCAGGGTGGCCGCGGCCTCCGGATGAGCACGGCCCCGCCCTTCCCCGTCCACCACCAGCACCCCCAGCTCCAGAGGCACATGATGCCCTCGCCTTTGTTGGAGAACCATTGGCACCCTTGTCACATGGGCCCCTACCTTCTTGGGCTCAGCAGCGTCCTGAGCGGGGACGCTCGGCTCTGGTTAATCACGGCTTATCGGGCTTGAGGATAACTTCGCGGCGGAGGGTGTGTTTGTCTCCTACGGCGAAAGTCACACACTGCTACAAACCCGCAGGCTTCAAACAACGCGCGGTCAACCGGCCGGGAGAAGAAAGTTGCAAAACACATAGCCGACAAAGGACTGTTACCCCAAATACCCCAAAGTCTCTTAAAACTCAACAATAAAAAAAAATAAATAACCAAACAACCTGATTTTAAAAAACGGGCCAGGGGCGCCTGGGTGGCTCGGTCGGTTAAGCGCCCAACTTTGGCTCAGGGCACGACCTCACGGTTCGGGGGGTTCGAGGCCCGCATGGGGCTCCGTGCGGAACTCAGAACCTGGAGCCTGTTTCGGAGGCTGTGTTTCCCTCTCCCTCCGCCCCTCCCCCACTTGCGCTCTGTTTCTCTCTCTGTCTCTCAAAAATAAACAAAACATTTAAAAAAAATTTAAAGAAGGAACCGGCCAAAGGCCCGGACAGACACCTCACCTCTTTGGTGACACCCACAGACGGCGACTCCACAGATGGAAAGACGCCCTACGTCCTCTGTCACTAGTGAGTTGCCAGTTAAAACCATGACGAGACTCTGCTACACGCCTGTTAGAGCGGCGAAGGTCCAGGACACCGATGACACCGAATGTTGACGAGGACGAGGAGCAGCAGGAACGCTCGCTTGTCGCTGGTGGGCGTGCGGGTTGGAGGACAGATCAGCGGTGTCTTGTAAAACGGACCACACTCTTCCCATGTGACCCAACAGTCGTGCTCCTTTTCCCCCAGGGAGCTGAGAACCGACGTCCACACAGAATCTTGCACACGGGTGCGTGTAGCAGCTGTGTTCATAACTGCCAACATTTGGAAGCAACCAAGATGGCCTTCAGCAGGTGCATCGGTAAATAAACCGTGGTCCATCCAGACGACGGAATATTATTCAGCACAGAAAGGAAATGAGCTCTCACCCCGTGATGAGACACGGAGGAAATATAAATCTATGTCCCTCTAGACTCATCGACTGTAACAAACACCCCACTCTGGTGGGGGATGTGGATGACAGGGAGGCGGGTGTGGGAGCAGGAGATATAGGGGGACTCTCTGTACTTCCCTCCTAATTTTGCTGTGAATCTAAAACTGTTCTAAACAATAAAGTATATCAAAGCCAAGACACCACACATTTGTTCTGTTATGGTTCTGGAGGTCAGAAGTCCGAAGCCAGTTTCACGGAGCTTAATCCAAGGTGCTGGTGGGGGTCCTGGAGAGAGTCTGCCTCCTTGCCTTGTGGGTTCTCGGGGGCTCCGTTTCCTGTCTCGTGGCTCCTTCCTCCACCTTCAAGGGCGGCCGTGGGGCGTCTGCAAATCTCTCTCTGCTCCGTCTTTGCACCACCCTCTCCTCTCTGGCTAACCTTCCCTCTGCCTCCCCATCATAGGGCCACTTGGGGTTGTGTTTAGGACCCACTCTGATAATCCAGGAGAATATCCCCATCTCAAGATCCTTAACCACACCTGCAAAGACCCTTTTTCGAATCAGACAATATTCACAGGGTCCTGGGATGAGGACTTGCATGCTTTTGGGGGGGCCGTTCCTCAGCTGGGGCCCTGGGCTGCACAAAATCCTGACAGTGGGCCAGGCGGTCCAGAGTCCCTCCCTACGGCAAGGGTACCGCGGTCCTCGGCCCCCGCCCCATGCAGCTACTCCCTAGGGTTGGCTTAAGGCTGAATGTCTCCCGGACCCTGCTCTGCCCTTTCTAGTTCCGGCAGATCCGAGTCTGGAGCCAGAGTTTCAGGGTCGGGAAGGACCTGGGGTTGATTCCCCTTCTGGCCACAGGGGACACCATGAAGCTCAGGGTGGGTAGGACTTGCTCGCAAGTGTTCAGCGGGTCAGTGGTAGGGCAGACCTGGCCCAGGACCCACACAGCCCACCTGAGGCTCCCCACTCACGCCTCCAAGTCCAAGGCCACATGCAGGCGGGATTTCCCCCAGGGAGGCTGCCATGGACCCCCGACCCCCCCCCCCCGACCCGACGCCAGAGGTGCTGGCCTCTTGGGTGGTCCTTTGCCCCTGAAGCTTGTCCTCCTGGGTCCCACCGCCTTCCTCGTGGGCTCACCTCCTCTGGGGGAAGAATTCAGCTCCCCTCCTCTGAAGACACCCTGCTCAAATTGGGCGAGAATTCCTGAGCATTCCGGCTGCCTCAGCGATGGGTGCCCAGTGGGCTCCCTTTTAAGGAAACCCAATATGGCAAAAGCCACACGAGTCGGTGAGGGCATCCCTGTTCTCAGCCTGGATTAAAACTTCATTTGGCAGTGCGATCACCTTGCAGTGTTTTCCCACAGCCCCCATTTCCTGGTGTATGTAAAATATTCGGGTCCGCAACCCTTATTAGGTGCCAGGTGCCGTGATGGGTACCCTGGTGCCCTGGGGGTCGACGGGTGCTGCCCTGGGGGTCCCGGAGCGGGAAGCAGAGGGATGATTCCCTGGTAACTAGAAGCAGGCGGGGGGGCCGTGTCCAGGGCAGGGGGGGGGGGCCGGATCGGGGCCACCGAGGGGCCTTGCGGATGGAGGGCTTCCCCGGACGTCCTTGCGGCCATAGTCTCCCCAAGCCGCCTTTACTCAGGAGGGTTTCCGGACAACACCCGTCCCGTGGAGCGAGCCTCCCTGCCTGCTGGGACCATACAGCGTGTTTTAGGGGTGCTGAGTAGCTGTCAAAACAGAGGCCCTCCGCGCAGAGCTACAGCCGGCCCTGCCCCACAACAGCTGCCCCGCGTGCCTGCACCCCACCCCTCACTCTGCCCTCTGCTGCTCCCAGGAATGGGCCTTTGGGAGCTAAGGTTTCTTTCTTTCTTTTTTTTTTTTTTAATGTTTATTATTTATTTTTGAGAGAGAGTGTGAGGGGGGAGGGGCAGAGAGAGGGGGAGACACAGAATCCGAAGCAGGCTCCGGGCTCCGAGCCGTCGGCACAGAGCCTGACGCGGGGCTCGAACCCACGGACCGCGAGATCGTGACCTGAGCGGAAAGTCAGACGCTCAACCGACTGAGCCACCCAGGCGCCCCGGGAGCTAAGGTTTCTTTAGCCGACAAGGCAGAACCTGCCAGTCCCCTTTCTCCAACAGCTGAGGGCGGGCCGTGTGCCAAGTCTTGGGCTTGGGGAATGAGGCTATAGAAATGGAAAAGATACCCTCCCTCCCGGTGCCCACAGCCAGGTTGAGGGGGGCAGAGCCATAGGCACATGACACAACAGCTTGGCCCTGGACAAGTTCACGTGCGCTAGAAGGAGGAGAGAGGAGACACCCGGCTTTCCGAGGAGGCGGTGAACCCGGGGCCGGGGCTGAATGGATCCTCCTGCGCTCCGCAGGCTGGCCTCGTCGGGGGTCCACCTCACCCCTGCCTTCATGCCCGTCCCAGCCTCGGCTGCGTTTACGATCCGGCTCACGTGTGCCGGCCCTTGTGCCGGGAGCGTCTGCGGGGGTCCCCCGTCAATGGTCATTACGAGCCAGGGTCCCAGACGCTAACTCTAAAAGGCCACTTGCCAAAAAACGTGCCTGCGGCTGTAAACCAGCACGGAGGGAGGGACAGCCCAAGTGGAGCTGGGTGAGGGTTAGGATTTCACAGATAGTATCACGGTGGGGGCGGGGGAATGCAGTTTAGGATCAAGGAGATGTGGTGGCCGAAGACGAGGTGTGAGGGAAAGCAGACCCCAGAGCACGTGGGGCCGCGGTTCTCCAAGATCGGTCCAGGGGCACCCCTGGGGATCTCCAAGACGGGCTCAAGGGGTGTGTGCAGATCAAAACTCTTCCCACAATGACAGTGAGGCATTATTTGCTTTCCTTATTCCCATTGTCGTGAATGAGTTTTCCAGATGTGTGCACCACTGTGATAGGTTAAATGCAGAATCCTCTATGAGCAAGACATTAAAGACATTTTCAAAAATGTAAAAGAAGGACATTTTTCTCTCTATGTTTTGTTTTGAAAACCTAGGGCCTTTTTTCACTTAAAATGTTATTATGCTAACGTGTAATGGATCTTATTTATTTATTTGAGAGGGAGCGAGGGCACGGAAAGGTGCAGAAGGAGAGAGAGAGAGAGAGAGAGAGAGAGAGAGAATCCTAAACAGGGGCTTAGGGGCTCAATCCCACGACCCTGGGATCATGACCTGAGCCGAAATCAAGAGTCAGGTGCTCAACCGACTGAGCCACCCAGGGGCCCCTGGACCTATTTTAAAGCAAATTAATAAAAGTATTTCTGACACTGTTGTCCTAATTTCTAATACTGTAACTATCAATAACTATAACTCCCCTGCACAAAGCATCTTTGGGGTCCTCAATAATTTTTAAGAGCACAGAGGCATCGTGAGACCACTTAGCTTGAGAACGCGGGTCTAGAACCGGCCCTAAAATAAAAGCTGTTGTGACGTCTTCAGAGAAGACTCTGAACTTGGAGCTTGTAGGCTCTGGGTGCATCGCTTCGTCTGTCTGCATGTGCTTCTCCTCTGCCTGGGGACGGTCACTCCAGTCCACAATCAGAGTGTGTGTGTGGGGGCGGGGGGGGAGAGAACGCGGCTTCAAGCCAAAAGCCGTGTGCAGATAATAACTTTATCACCTTCCACGCTGCTCCCCATGCTTCCCTGGGGATCGGGAGTGTGTGTGGCCAGCAAAAGCCCAGCCATGGACAACTATGGAAACTGTGTAAGCATGTAGATGGGGAACTGTTTCTCTCTCTCTCTCTCTCTCTCTCACACACACACACACACACACACACGCACACACTCCTCTGCTGTGGGAGGTTGCTCAGGTGCTGGCCTGTTTCTGGCCCCCCCAAGCCCTCCCAAAGCCCGGTGAGCCAGGCGGGGACTTCGGGAGGCCAGGGACAGAAGGAGCAGCAGCTGGCCAGTGGAGTGACCTTGGGCATGTCCTCCTTCCATGGCCTCAGTCAGCCAGCTGTGAAGTGAGAGGGTGGGAGTCTGCTCCAGGATCCGGATCCTCTCTGGGGTGGGGGCGGCCTCGCCAGGCTTCTACGGGCTTCTCCGAGAGGGAGGTGTCCGGGGACCAAGCCCATAAGGGCCGCCTAGCTCCACCTGGCAGACGGGCCAAGGGTGTTAGCCGGGCCCTGTAAGCCATGCCAGCTGGCCTGCCTGGTGCCCGTCTCCATCCTCGGGCCAGCACAGGAGCCTTATCAGGCCGGCCCTGCCCGAGACACCTAATCTAGAGCTTGCAGACCCGGCATCTCGGGCTGAGTGGGAAGCATTGTGTGTGCGTGCGCGTGCAAATGCCCCGCCTCTGTTTACACCAGAAGGATTTTTCTAACTGGTACCTCCTTGACCTCAGGAAAAGGCAGAGCCAGAGGCCTCCCAACCCATCAGCTCCTGCTTCAGGGGGAGAGTTTGTCCCTGAGACCCTCCGAGGGTGGGGAGGTTCTTTCTCAGAAGCCGGAATGCCAGGCAGGCGGGCTATAGGGGTTGTGACCATGCTCCCCTACAGTAAAGAGGCTTTGAACCCAAAGAATACGAGAACACCGATTCGAGGGGGCACATGCGCCCCTGTGTTTACGGCAGCATTATCTATAACGGCCAAGATACGGAAGCAGCCCCAGCGTCCATCGATCGATGAATGGATAAAGAGGATGTGGTCTATATATACAATGGAGTATTACTTGGATGGAGCTAGATGGTATTTTGCTAAGCAACATAAGTCCGCGAAAGACAAATACCATATAATTTCACTCATAGGTGGAGTTTAAGAAACAAAACAAGCAAAGGGAGAAAGTGAGAGAGCGAATAAAAGCAAGAAACAGATTTTGAATTGTAGAGAACCCACCGACAGTTACCAGAGGGGAGGTGGGTGGGGAGCTGGGTGAATTGGGTGGTGGGGATTCAGGAGTGCGCTTGTCATGATGAACACTGGGTGACGTACGAAAGTGTTGAATTACTATATTGTACACCTGAAACCGATATGACACTCTACGTTAACTGCCCGGAATTCAAGTACAAACTTAAACGTCCGCCTGGGTGGCTCAGTCAACTAAGCGTCCGACTCTCGATTTTAGCTCCGGTCACGATCTCACAGTTTGGGAGATTGAACCCCACATAGGGCTTTGCACTGACAGTGTGGGGCCTGCTTGGGATTCTCTCTCCCCCTCATTCTCTGCCCCTCTCCCACTCCCTCCCCCTCAAAATAAATAAACTTTAAAATAAATAAAAAATTACCCACAGGCAAGGGAAACAGAAGCGAAACTGAACTATTGGGACCTCATCAAAATAAAAAGCTACACGGCGAAAGAAACAATCAGCAAAACTAAAAGGCAACCAATGAAATGGGAGAAGATCTTTGCAGACGACATATCAGATAAAGGGCTAGTATCCAAAATCTATAAAGAACTTCTCAAACGCAACATGCAAAAAACAAATAACCCCGTGAAGAAATGGGCAAAAGACATGAATAGACACTTTTCTAAAGAAGACATCCAGATGGCCAACCGACACATGAAAAAATGCTCCACATCGCTCATCATCAGGGAAATGCAAATCCAAACCACAAAGAGATACCACCTCACACCTGTCAGAATGGCTCACATGAACAACTCAGGCAGATGTTGGCGAGGATGCGAAGAGAGAGGATCTCTTTTGCATTGTTGGTGGGAATGCAGACTGGTGCAGCCACTCTGGAAAACAGGATGGAGGTTCCTCAAAAAAACTAAAAATAGAACTGCCCTACGACCCAGCAATCGCACTACTAGGCGTTTATCCAAGGGATACGGGTGTGCTGTTTCGAAGGGACACATGTACCCCTATGTTTATATAGCAGCGCTATCAACAATAGCCAAAGCATGGAAAGAGCCCAAAGGTCCATCAATGGATGAATGGATAAAGAAGATGTGGTCTCTATATACAATGGAGTATGACTCGGCAATCAAAAAGAATGAAGTCTTGCCATTTGCAACTACGTGGATGGAACTAGAGGGTATCATGCTAAGCGAAATTAGTCAGAGAAAGACAAATATCATATGACTTCACTCATATGGGGACTTTAAGGCACAGAACAAACACAAGGGAAGGGAAGCAGAAAGAATATAAACACACGAAGGGAGACAAAACATAAGAGACTCTCAAATATGGAGAACAGAGGATTACTGGAGGGGTTGTAGGAGGGGGGAATGAGCTAAATGGGTCAGGGGCATTAAGGAATCTATTCCTGAAATCATTGTTCCACTATATGCTAACTAACTTGGATGTAAATTAAAAAGTAAAAAATAAATAAAATAAAAATTAAATTAAATTTTAAAAAATTGGGGTACCTGAGTGGCTCAGTCGGTTAAGTGCCGGATTTCAGGTCAGGTCATGATCTCACGGTTCGTGGGTTCCAGCCCCGCATCAGGCTCTGTGCTGACAGCTCAGAGCCCGGAGGCTGCTTCCGATTCTGTGTCTCCCTCGCTCTCTGCCCTTCCCCCACTCGCACTCTCAAAAACAAACATCAAAAAAATTTTTTTAAATAAACAAAAAATTAAAACTTAAAAAAAGATGTTTTGAGCGCATCCTACTGTGGACACCTTTATTCATTTACACATGACACACAAGTGTGTACAAGCGTTCCTATACTAACATATTTACATAAATTATGAAACATTCCCTAAAGGGAAGTTTTTAAAGGGTGAATCATATCATACAGAGAAGCCGTGTTTTCTCACACGGGTTGCTCCCTACCCCCACCCAGGCAGACCCATCATTTTAGGACCTGAGCCAATCCTTTTCGATTTTTTTTTAATTTGATTTTTGAGAGAGAGAGAAACCGCGCAAGTGGGGGGGGGGAGGGGGGCGGAGAGAGAGAGACACACAGAATCCGAAGCAGGCTCCGGGCTCCGGGCCGTCAGCTACCCTCCCTCTGCTTCCTGTGGGTGCTTCCGCTCTGAAGTTCAGCTCCTGAGAAGGGTCACTTGGAACCCACCTTTTCCGTCCCAGACACTGGAGTCAAACACCCGCAGCAGAACCGGTGTGCGGAGACAAACTGCAGTTGCTTTGGAAGGGTGACATCCAGGGCCGGACTGCATAGACGCGGCCAGCCTGACGGCCTTCGGGACACCTGCTACGCGCGCGCGCACACACGTATACACACACACACACACACACACACACACACACACACACGCCCCTCCCCGGGCTGCTCACACAGGCAGGGGTGGAGCTCCCAGGGCCCTACCTTTCTCTTTTTCCTTCAGACTGTCTGGCCGATTCATACTTTCCTAAAGTCCTAGTGACCTCACCACCTCTTTATCGCTCCTGTGGTCGTGGCTGGGTTAAGATGTTTTTCCAACTTCCTTTTACTCTTTCCAGCTGATTTAACTTTCCACGCTCAAGGCCAAATGACACCCCAGTTACTCCCAGTTAGCAGCAACACTGGTTCGTGCCTTGAATGCAAGGTGCTGGGTTCCGAGGGGGGGGGGGGTCCCTGGAGCCCTTTTCACAGAGGTGGGGGCTGAGGCCCTGAGAGGGGAGAGGGGCAGGGCAGGGTGGAGGGGGCGGGCTTCTCCTGCATGAGCCCCCATTCGGCGCTGAAGGGCTGGGATCCCGCTTCCCTCCTAGTCAGGCAGAGCTCCTCTCCCCAACCCCACCCTCTCTTGGCCAAGAAAACTCCTCATCATCCCTCAGGACCTGGCTGGGGCAGCGTTTGCTCTAGAAGCCCACTGATCTCCCCGTTTGCATGGGATGCTCTTCCCTCCCATTGGGGCTGAATTCCGTCTCCTCCAAATTCATACGGTGACGCTCCAACCCTCCCCCCCCCCCGCCCCAGTACCTCAGAATATGGCTGCATTGGAGATGGGGCCTTTAAAGAGGTAATTAGGGTAAAATGAGGTCATATGAGTGGGCCCCAGTCCAACCCAACTGGTGTCCTTGTAAGAGGAGATTAGGACACAGAGGAAAGACCATGTGTGGACACAGGGGAGAAGAGGGCCGTCTACAACCAAGGACAGAGGCCTCCAGAGAAACCAGGCCCGTTGACACCTTGACCTTGGACTTCCTGCCTGCAGAACTGTGAGAAATAAATGTCTGTCCTTTAAGAGCCCCCCCCTCCCCCTGCACACACACTGTGGCATTTTGTTACGGAGTGTAACACACTCCCTTGCTTCTCTCACGTCTAGGCCTCCCTCCTCCGCCCCAGCATCAGGTTCATACACCCTCAGTACCCTGACGCTTCCCTCACCGGATGGCCATTTCCCCGGAGAACTCCGTTCCTTCCATGTCTGGATCTTCAGGGGTTCGAGAAACATTTCTTGGAGTCAACTAGGCTCTCTTTTTTTTTTTTTTTTTTTGGTGCAAACGCACGAACTTTGTACAGCTCCTAGGTTCACCCAAGAAGGGAAGAGTGGAGCCGGGTACGGAGACTTTTCAACCCTCTCAAGGGTTCCAGGGGCACCAAATGGTACATTAGGCTCTTTTTTTTTTTTTTTTTTTGAATTTTTTAACATTTATTTATTTTTGAGAGACAGAGATAGAACACGAGCGGGGGAGGAGCAGAGAGAGAGAGAGAGAGAGAGAGACAGAATCCGAGGCAGGCTCCAGGCTCCGAGCTGTCAGCACAGAGCCCGACGCGGGGCTCGAACCCACGAACCGTGAGATCATGACCTGAGCTGAAGTCAGATGCTTAAACGCCTGGGCCATCTAGGTGCCCCTAGGCTCTTCTGGTAGATTTCTGACGACATCCACAGAGTGCCTCCTGTGCTGCCCCGTAGGCCTGCGTCCTTGGGCTGTTACAGCTGGTTGTACGCGATCACCTGCCACTTGGTTATGTTCCAAATCCGTTTATGTTAGTTATGCTTGTTATTATAATGACATTGTGTAATTCAATACACATAAAATGATAAAGGAGGAATTCAAAGAGAGGGATTTTCTATGAACACGAAATTAAATGCTTTGAAAAAGATTCAATAAAGGTGAGTTGCTTTGAAAATATTGCTGTTGGAGGGGCGCGTGGGTGGCTCAGTCAGCTGAGCGTCCAACTCCTGATTTCGGCTCAGGTCACGATCTCACAGTTCGTGGGTTTGAGCCTCGCATCAGGCTCTGCGCTGACAGTGTGGAGCCTGCTGGGGATTCTCCCTCTCCTCTCTCTGTCCTTCCCCTGCTCATGTGCTCTCTCTCAAAATAAATAAATGCATAAAGAAAACTTAAAAAAAAATGTTGCTGTTGGGGCGCCCGGGTGGCTCAGTTGGTTAAGCATCTGACTTCGGGTCAGGTCGTGATCTCACGGTTCGTGAGTTCGAGCCCCACATCAGGCTTGCTGCTGACAGCACAGAGCCTGCTTTGGATCCTCTGCCTCTGAGAGATCCTCTCTCTCTGCCCCTCTGCTGCTTGTGCTCTGGCTCTCAAAACTAAATAAACATTTAAAAATAATAATAAGAGGGGCGCCTGGGTGGCTCAGCCAGTGAAGCCTCTGACTTGGGCTCAGGTCGTGATCTCACAGTCCGTGGGTTCGAGCCCCGCATCAGACCCTGTGCCGACAGGTCAGAGTCTGGAGCCTGCTTCTGATTCTGTGTCTCCCTCTCTCTCTGCCCCTCCCTTGCTTGCACTCTGTTTCTCTCTCTTTCAAAAATAAACTAAACATTGAAAAATTAAAAAAAAAATAATACTAGGGGCACCTGGGTGAGCTCAGTCAGTTAAGCATCCAGCTCTTGGTTTTGGCTCAGGTCATGATTTCTTGAGGGCCACGTCAGGTTCTGCCCTGGCAGTGTTAATCCTGCTTGGGGTTCTCTCTTTTTCCCTCTCTCTCTGCCCCTCCCCAACTTGTGCTGTCTCTGTCTCTCTCAAAATAAATAAATAAATATTAAAAAAAAATTTGTTTTCATTAAAAATAATAATAATAATAATAATAATAATAATAAAATGAAAAGATTGCTGTGGAGGGGCACCCGGGTGGCTCAGTCAGTTAAACGTCTGACTCTTGACTTCGGCTCAGGTCACGATCTCACGGTTCGTGGGATCGAGCCCCGAGTCAGGCTCTGCGTTGACAGTGTGGAGCCTGCTTGGGATCCTCTCTGTCTCTCTTCTCTCTCTGCCCCTCCCCCACTCGTGCTTACATGCTCTTTCTCTCTCTCTGTCTGTCTCAAAATAAATAAATAAATAAATAAACTTTAAATATATATATATGTGTATATATATATATACACATGTATATACACATATATACACATATATATGTGTGTATATATATATGTGTATATATATATGTGTATATATGTGAATATATATATATATATTCAACATTGCTGTTGAATGAAGGTTGGTGGGGCAGCCATTCTCCACACTGGCCCCCAAGCTGGTCGCCTCTTGGCATTCACACCTCTGCGTAGACTCCCCAGAGAAGACAGTGTCAGTGGCACCTCGTGTCTTCTGAGGTGGGGTAAGAGGCTAGGAAGCAGGAGTCAGGAGTACGGTGGGGGGATCGCTGACGGAAGAGGGTCCCCTCACCGTCCAGCGGTGGGACCCTGCTCGGAGAAGCCTTTGCCCCTAAGTCAAGGTTGACTGGTGAATGCCCTCTTTGGGGATTTAAGTTAAAAAAAAAAAAATTGAGATACGTTTGAGTTTTTAAAAATACTTTTCCGCCGTAACCAACTTTTTGCTGAACTAAGCCAACACCAGTCCCGAAAGCTTAGGAGAGGGCGTTTCTGTGGGATTCTGTAGATACAAGTGGCTGTCTGTCCCTTTGTGCAGGGACCTGAAAGGTTGTACGTCAATCATACTTAAAACATTTGAATGGGACTTCAAGCATCCAATCGGATGCTTTGCCCAGAAAGGGCTTGTAATAAATCCTTTGACCTAATTTGCGTCCCCGTCCCAGAGAAGCAGGCTTGCCCCGGAAAGATTCCTGCAGAAAGCTGTTTTCTGCGGGTGCCGCCGTCCCACCTGCCCTGCACAGCTGCTTGCTCGGAGAGTTTCTTCCTCTGTGTTTTCACGAACTGAAAGAGGGTTGAGAAAGGGCCCGGCGGGTCTGGCGGCCGCTGGCTTTCTGCTTTCTGCTTCCCACTGGCATCTGCCCCACGCTGCTCCTCCCCAGGCCCACCCACCTCCTCCTGCCTGCCATCCAGGTGTCCCTCCCAAAGACCCGGCTGCTGTGTGTCCAGCCTTGGGCGGGGCGTCTTGTGCATGGCCATGGCTCAGGCAGCGGCCTGTCCCTTCCCCAAATCTCACCCGTCCAGTGCTTTCTCCCGGCAAATGGTGCTGCCCTCCACCCAGCTTCTGCCTCTTCTCTCCCCTGCTCACCTCCGATCACCTCCCTCTGTGCTCTCGAGGCCCAAGGACCCACCAAGAGTGGTCGCCTTGGGGCCAGAAGAGCTGGATCCCGATCCCTGATCGGCCAGCCCGGAAGAGGGCCCTCCCCAAAAGCCAAATCTGCCGATACCGTGACCTTGGACTCCCCAGCCTCCAGGACTGTCAGAGATAAGTCACCTAAGCCACCCACGCTGTGATGCACTGTTGGAGTAGCCCAAGCTGACTACGTCAGAGACAAGCACAGGGTCTCCGGCTCATAAGAGGTTGTTCCACTAGAAAAACAGGTTAGGGGTGCCTGGGTGGCTCAGTCGGTTGAGCGTCCGACTTCGGCTCTGGTCATGATCTCGCAGTTCGCCGGTTCGAGCCCCGAGTCAGGCTCCGTGCTGACAGCTCGGAGCCTGGAGCCTGCTTCCGATTCTGTGCCTCCCTCTCTCTGACCCTCCCCAGCTTGTGCTCTGTCTCTCTCTGTCAAAAATAAATAAACATTAAAAAAAGAAAGGAAAATGAGGCAAAGATCAAAGAGCTGCTACTTTCTTTGGAAAGCGAAAGTCCACGGCCGTGAGGGTGAGGGGAACCCGGAGCAGGCAAGGAAGTGGGGGGGGGGGGGGGACACCATGCCGTTGTGCGTGACCATGACTGTGCCAGCTGCTGCTTCCCCAGTGGGCACCTGGGAGACACAGCAGCTGCTCGGCAGGCACCCTGCGTGCCGGAGAGAGAGGAGGGAGACACATCCACGCGGGCCGGTGTCTCCCAGTTTCCGCTGGTCTAGGTCACCCTTCAGGGAGCTCCCCAGGCCCAGGGCATGTCACCCTGAAAAGCAGACGCTGAGTCCTGCAGTCTGGTGCTTCAGCTGAGTCCCGAGGCAAGGGTGCCTCTGGCGTGGGTAGGCACCAGGAAAGGGAGAGAAGCCGCAAGAAGCCGGGGGGCTTTGGAGGGCACAGCTGCCCTGAGCTGAACGCTTGTCTCCTCTCCTCAAGTCCTAGGTGGGCCCCCAACTCCAGCGTGGCTTTCTTCCAGGAGACGAGGCTTTTATGGAGGTCATCTGGGTTAAGTGGGGTCATGAGGGTGGGGCCCTGATAGGATAGGACTGGTGTCCTCATAAGAAGGGACACCAGAGAGCCCTCTCTCTCTCTCTCTCTCTCTCTCTCTCTCTCTCTCTCTCCTCTCTCTTTTCCCTTCCAGGTCACAGCAGAAAGGGTGTCTTCTACTAGCCAGGGAGAGCTTCCTCACCCAAACCAAATCTGCCGACTTGATCTTGGACTTGCAGCCCCCAAACTGTCAGGAATAAGTACCTGCTGTTTAAGTCACCCACGCTGCGGTATTTTGTTATGGCAACCTGTGACATTATGATTTTTAATAAGAATTATATATTTGGCCTCCACTCCTCCTACCCCACCGCACCCTACTTCCTGGCGCAGAGCTCCTAAACCCTTGGAATTTCCTAAAGCGATAAGGGAGATAAAGCCTCTTGCAACCACACCTGAGTTTATGTTATCGAGGTGACTTTGGGAAAGCCCCTGAGGATGGGGGCTGGTTGCCAGGGAAACCAACCAAGTGATTAGAGGCTTAGCATTTTCGGTCCCCTCCCCACTCCCCCACCCCCGACCTCTGGGAGGGGACAGGGGCTGGAGATTGAGTTCAATCATCAATGGCCAATAATCTAATCGGTCGTGCCTCTCCCGTGAAGCCTCCATAAAAACCCAAAAAGAAAGGCTTCAGAAAGTTCCAGGTTGGGGAGAGTGTGGAGGTGCCGGGAGGGTGGTGTGCACCTTGGAGCCGGCATGGGACCTCCACACCCCTTCCCACTCACCCGGCCCTTTGCATCCCTTCCACCTGGCCGTTTCTGAGTTGTATCCTTTTATAACGAACTGATAATCTAGTAAGTAGACTGTTTTCCTGAGTTCCAGGGGCTGCTCTAGCAAAGTAATCAACCATAAGACAGGGTCATGGGACCTGCAGTCTTTAGCCAGACGGTCAGAAGCACAGGTGACAGCCTGGACTTGTGACTCGAGTCTGAACGGGGTGGGGGCAAACTGGTGGGCCTGAGTCCTCAGCCGGTGGGACCTGCCTCCATCTCCAGGTCAGTAGCATTAGAATTGAATTGCAGGGTACGCGGTGATCCGGTGCTGTAGAATTGCTTGATTCAGGGAAAACCCGTCCATCTGGGATACAGAGTATTCTGTGAGTGGACCGGACCAAGGAGTTTTTCCGAGACACGGCCAGGTTTGCGCTCGGTACCGTGAGCAAGGGGTCAAATTCACCTCTGCTTTCTGCACAGCCCCTGCCTGGGAGCTGCTCTTGCAAAGAGGCTCCTGCGTCTTGCGGGGGTGAGTGAGGATGAGGAGCTTCTTGGGGGGGGCGGGGGCTGCAAGTGGGCCTTGAGATCAGCCCAAAAGCGTCCCAAGGAGGGAGTGAACGAGTTGTGTCTCTGGCCGGTCCCGCAGAGACGGAACGGTGGAGAGGAGCCCATCTGTGTGCAGCGAAGTTTCCATGGCCTTCTCCCTGTGCGTTCCATAAGGGCCGGTGTGTAGGGAGAGGCTTGTTCTTCATGGCCAGCTGCTGGACCCCCGATCTCAAGGCCCCCTTGCAGCCCCGCCCCCCCCCCCCAGGAAGCTCCTCATCCCCACTCACCCCCGCAAGACGCAGGAGCCTCTTTGCAAGAGCAGCTCCCAGCCTGTGCACCTGCGGGCAGGGCACCTGTCACCTGTCACCTGTCTTTCACCCTTGTCCTCCTCATCTTTCCACCATAAAGCTCTACACTCTTCTTTTACTCTCACCTCAGATCCTGGGAGCCTAGGTCTCCTCTCTGCAAATGTCAGGATACCTTAACTTCCAGACACTTCCTGGATATGGGGGAAAACCTTTCCATCTTCTCCCGGGAGGCGCATTCGACCCTGAAATGTGTTGGATCCTTATGATGCAACAAAGAAAACGAAGGGGGGGGGGAGGTGGGGAAAATTCATAGTTTCCATGTCAGACTAGGTTGTACATTTATTTCCTGTCTCGCGTCATTCAGACGTTTGTTGTCGGGCTCTAACAATAAGCTGGGGGCTACGGAGGGGAATGAGACGGGTTCCTGCCCTCAGCTCTACTTGGGCAGAGGCCGGCATCACAGAGCAGAGGTAGCACTGGTGGAAAGCTCTGGGCCCCGGTGAATCCGGGGCGACGGCCGGCTGGCCCGGCAGGGAGCGGGGGAGGCCTTCCGTGGCCTAGCTTTGTGACCCTGGCCTTGAGGCACAAAGCGGGTGGTGCTTCAGCATTCAGTGGAGAAGGAAGAGCTTGGAGATAGAAGATGCCACCTGTCCCTCCCCTTTGGGAAGTCCCGGGACTCCCACGCCTCTGCGGCTCTGAGACACCTGGTGGGAGAGGGGGCCCCGTGGAGTCCCCTGCCACCATCCAGGCCCTGCTGCCACTAGGGCGCGGGGAGCTGAGGCCTGCGATGGGTGTGCTTTGTCAGAGCCTGGCCCGGACACCGGGTTGAGTACAAAACCACATTGTGTCCTCTGACAGGTGCTCACGGGCTCCGTGCGGCCAGCCGAGAGCAAGGACGGAGCTGAGGCGGGGCTCGCACGAGTGCGTGGACGCTTCCACACGCTCCATCAGGGGCTCGGCAGCCTTGCCTCCCCTGAGGTCTGAGCACACCGCCCCCGACAGACACACGCACACGCACGTCTGGCGGACAACCCCCGCGGCAGTCTCAGGCCCCGGATTCTCCAGGACGGGCACCTTTTCCCACCGGTGGTCTGGGTGTCCCGATTCGGGGTTCTGAACATACAGCCACAGACCCCGTGCCGGCTTGTGCCCCAAGACCTCAGCAGGGAAGCCGATCACCTACGACCTCCATGAATGATGTGTCCCATCCCACGAAACTTCGAGAGCTTCCGTCCCACGGAGCGCTTCCTGACGGTGGACACCTTCGTCCCCCACCACCCCCAGGGGAGGAAAGACGCTTTCGGAAGCTGGAGACGGTCAGGAGTGAGTGCTCGGCCTCAGGGCTCGAGGCAAAAGCAGGAATTTGTATTTGTACTTGAACTTCAGTCAGTGACCCGGAGTCCTGTGTTTCCTTTGCCACCACCTTGCCTTCTCTCTTGGGAGAAGAAAAACTCGGGGGCGCCTCTCCAGGGCCCTCCGCGGGGACACGGCAGGGCCTCGAAGGGCAGGGGCGGAACAGACACGCAGAGAGGCGCCGTGGGGTGTCCCAGGGCTATAATGAGGGGGTATAGAGGGCCACATCCCCTCCCGTGGGGCACGGGCGCTGGGGAGGAGGCGTCTCAGGGGCCACAGCCGGAAGGGCTGCCTGGAGACCCAGAGCGGGAGCCACCCTGCAGAGGTAAGAGACCGCATGGTGCCTCCAGATAAGGGACGGGACGTTCAGGGCAGAGGTCATGGTTATTTAATTCTTGAGCCAGCTTTAGAAGGAACGCGAGGCCCAATCCTTACTTGTCAGAAATAAGCAAACCCAGACTCAGGGAGGTTGTGCAAGCTGCCCAAGGCCACCCAGCTGCAAGTGGTCTACTGAAAGCTCAAGCGTGAAGCCTGACGCCCGGTCCGGGGCTGGCATCTCAGAAACACAGGCCGCAGGCCCTAGAAAGCACACAAAGCTCCCCGCTGGCCGGCTGGCCGTCTGGAGGAAGTGGCAAGGCTCGCAGCAGGAAGCCCGTCCCGGTGCTGAGTCACCCCGGCCCCCTGGCTGGGATGGGGCGGCAGGAAGGTGGCCGTCCAGCAGCCCCGTGGGTCTGTCCGGCTGTGTAAAATCAACCCACTCACCCTGCCTCAACTGCCTTACTGGGTGAGGGCTGCTGTGTGGCCATGAGGGAGCCCCCCTCAGTGTACTCTCGGGACCAGGGTGGGGGTGCGGGTGGGTAACCAGTTATCTCAATGCTGTGAGAGAGGAACACAGAAACCGGGGGCACAGGCCGGAGGGTCTGGAGGGGCGCTGGTGCTGGCTGCCGGAGAGGTGCTTAGGGAGGTGACATCGAGCTTTGAGACCGGTTCGGAAGGGGGATGGTTGCCTGTTAAGTGCAGAACGCAAGGTACGCTTTCCCAGCAGGGAGGGGTGGGTAAGGCCGGCATGTGCCGAAGCGGAAGGAATTCCAGGGTCGGCCTCTGCAGACGGGCCTGCAGGGGAGCGAGGGAGAGAGGAGGCCTGTCTTCTGGCTGCCAGACCTTCCGGCTTGTGGTGGACCGTGAATTCTCCACAGACTCCACCCTGATCAGGTTCTGGGTGGGTTCTTGGGCCAGGAAGGCCGGTGGGGCTCAGGGAGGGAGCCAGAGCTGGAAAGGTCTGCAACATCTCAGTATCTTTACTGAGATCAGGAGACAGAAGGTCTTGGGTGCAAATCCCACGGGAAGGTTCCTATACCCTGATGGGTAGTCTGATGGGGCGTTACCTGACTCCCCGTGGGCAGGCCCGGCCTCCACTTGTCTCTGCTTTCAGCTGGGGCGGCCAGGCCCTTGGCTTGAAGGGTCCGTGGGCCCAGTGCTCTGTTCACTCTGAGCTGGTGCAGTCTCTGACAAACCAGGATAGTCGGGGCCTCCTTGGAAGGCACTAGAAGGAGGCACAGCCCCTGAATCCCAACCAGCAAATCACCCCTCACCCAGAGTAGAGCCCGGCAACCTTCCAGCTGACCTGGCACGCTTGCAGGCTGCAGCCCCGAAAAGAGAAACAAAGCGAGGTAATTTCCCGCCCGCACAACTTTCGAGTTCCTTTTGGTCCTTCCCCACAACCGACTCGGGTGGGATATTCCAGACCCAGGCTCCCGCGGCCGCCTCCTGCGAGCCTGGAGACCATGTTGCCCGAGATGTTCACGATAATATCTCAGGGCCGGGGGGTCCTGCTTACGGCCGGCCTGAATCCAGGGACAGTGGGCCTAGAAAGGACCATCTTCACCCCGAGCCAACACGCAATGCTGCTCAGCCAGCCCAGGTTAGGTCAAGCCTCTCCGGCTTCAAGCAGGGTTCCCCGGGAGAGAAAATGAACTTAGGTTACTTCTCTGTTTTACTTTCCAGGAGGTGCGGAGGGCAGGCAGGTGACTGGGTTCGTTGGCTCCGTTCCTTTCTTTTTAAATTTTTTAATGTTTATTTATTTTTGAGAGAGAGAGAGAGCAGGGGCAGAGGGAGAGGGGGACAGAGGATCTGAAGAGGGCTCGGTGCTGACAGGAGAGCACCCGATGCGGGGCTGAAACTCATGAACTGTGACACGCGGCCTGGGCCAAAGTTGGACGCTTAACAGGCTGAGCCACCCAGGCGCCTTGGGCTCTGTTCTTTTAGCGCAGAAGGAAGAGCGAGCTACCAATACTTCATTAATTCAGTTCCTAGTTCATTAATTCAGCCAGTGAGTGTTTGGGACAGCCCGTCTCTGGCACAGCCTGTCTTGACTCTGGGTATAGAAATGGAAATAGGGGCGCCTGGGTGGCTCAGTCAGTTAAGCGTCCCACTTCAACTCAGGTCATGATCTCACGGTTCATGAGTTCGAGCCCCGCCTCGGGCTCTCTGCTGTCAGCGTGGAGCCTGCCTCAGATCCTGTTTCCCTCTTGCTCTCTCTCTCTCTCTGCCCCTCCCCCCCCACCCCGCTCAAAAATAAATAAACATTAAAAAAATTTAGAAATGAATACATAAGACAAGTCCCGCCCCCAGGGAGCTCCCAGCTTGGTGGTGGAGACAGGCAAATACCGAGCTTATCACAAAGCTGTGGGACAGACTCCCACAGAAGCAGGACGAGTGCAGAGGGAAGGCTTCCACAGAACAGGAACTAGGGCGAGGAGAGCGGGGCACTGACCTCACGTACAAAATGTAAACAGGCACCGAACATTCAGGCATCGACAACTTCATTTTAATGTAACGTTTTTCAAACTCAACATTAATGTAAAAAATCCACGATGAACAAAGTATCAAAAATTTAAACAGAGACAGGCTATTGTTTCTTGTAGGAATTATTTTTTTAAAATAGTTATTTATTTGGAGAGGGAGAGCACGGGTAGGGAAGGGGCAGAGAGAGAGAGAGAGAGAGAGAGAGAGAGGGAGGGAGGGAGAGAGAGTCCCAAGCAGGCTCCAGGCTCTGAGCTGTCAGCCCAGAGCCCGACGCGGGGCTCGAACTCATGAACCGTGAGATCAGGACCAGGGTTAAAATCAAGAGTCGGGAGCTTAACTGACTGAGCCACTCAGACGCCCCGAAACTGCATTGTTGAGCAATGCGAATGAGTATGTCTAACTGTGAACAGATTGGGCGACCCAGGGCTTTCGGGTGTAGGGCTCTTCTTCACCTGTGGTTTCAGAAATGGGAGGATTTGGGTGGTTCAGTCAGTTAAGCGTCCAACTTCAGCTCAGGTCACGATCTCGCAGTTTGTGGGTTCGAGCCCCGTGTTGGGTCTGGGCTGACGGCTTGGAGCCTGGAGCCTGCTTCCCATTCTGTGTCTCCCTCCCTCTCTGGCCCTTCCCCTCTCGAGCTCTGTCTCTCTCTCAAAAATAAATAAACATTAAAAAAAATATTTTAAAAAAATGGGAGGAATTTTGATACGTGTCTGGAGGAGCCCACACTTTCCCTTTGGCCCAGGGCTGCGGTGTGACTCAGGATGTCTGAGTAGCTTCCAAAGGCTAAACCCGTTTCGAGGTGGAGAACAGGCAGACAGGGCCTCGGCAGAGGGCTCAGCCTGTGCAAAGGCCCGGAGGCAAGAATGCTATTCACTTGACCTGCCAAAAAGATACAGGAAACTAAAATCTTTTATTCTTTTCTTTTCTTTTCTTTTCTTTTCTTTTCTGTTCTTTTCTTTTCTTTTCTTTTCTTTTCTTTTCTCTTCTCTTCTCTTCTCTTCTTCTCTTTCTTTTCTCTTTCTTTTCTTTTCTTTCTTTCTTTCTTTTTTTTTTGGTAACAACTTTACTGAGATATAATTCACATAGTATGCAATTCTCCCACGTTAGTGCACAATTCAATGGTTTCTGTCTGTTCACAGAGCTGTGCAAACATCACCATGATCAATTTTAGAACATGTTCATCACACCAAAAAGAAACCTGTCCCCTTTAGCAGAGACACCCCCCCTGCTGCCCCCTCCCCCTATTTCACTCCGATCACTGCCTCTGGCCCTAGGACACCATGAGTTGACTAAGAAAACAACATAATTTTTACTTTGGATGTTTGACTCTTCCAGATCCTAAACCTGTCTCGGCAGTGCAGACACAGATCTGCGCTGACATTCTGACCTCGCGCCTTCACTGGGAGAGCCCTGAGACCTTCGCGTGGTCGGTTTTCTAGCTTGACGCTTCCTTTTTTAAGCAAACAAAAATTTTTTTTTGTTTATTTCAACCACTTTTTCATGGACATCTAAGATATTGTGAACATTGGCCCAACAGTGATTCTCCTCCTGTTCCTTAACAGTAGGATCCTAAATTTATTTGGAACTGCAAAGACCCCATTTAAAGACTACACATTTTCCAGCTTCCTTATGGAAAGGTGTAGCCGTATGACTAAGTTCTGGCCAATGAGATGTGACCAGAGGTGTTGTGTGGCACTTACCTCCTCTTTAGAAAGGAAGGGATGGCCCTTTTCCCTTTTCTTCTTCCTTCTGCCTGGACAAAGGATATAAATGCTGGAGCTTTTGCAGCCATTCTGAGCCATGAGGTGAGTTGGAGACCAAAGATCATGGAAGGAGGAGAAACACAAAACAGACTGGGTTCCTGTCATCTGGGACTATTTTAATCCCGGACTTCCTGTCTCTGGACTACTTAAAAACAAATTTTTTAAATCAACTTTACTGAGCTACAATTTACTTAAAACGCACCCATTTTAAGTGCACAGTTCATTGAGGTTTGACGAACGTATATGCCCGTGCAACCACATATTCCAACCAAATGCAGAATATTTTTATCACTCCCCAAAGTTTTTATCCCTTTACAGTCAATCTTGGATCCCCCCACCCTCCATACACCTGCCCCAGGTTCCACCTACCTGCTTTTTGTCCTGTAAGAATAGTTTTACCCTGGGCTACTTTTAAATGAGCAAGAACTGTATGTTCTGTCTTGCTGCAGCCAATATTTGGGGGGCCTTTATTATTCGCAGCTGATTCTAATGCAGAAGTGAATAGAGATATATTACACGCAGCCTCAAAGAGAGGCCCCTAAATACATTGTAACATTGTCTTGACCACCGTTAGATATCCACGCCTTAGATTGTTCCCTAGGAAACAGATCTGGAGATGAGATTTTTCCAGCCAGAGGTTTATTAGGGAGTGCCCTTGGGGACACAGCTCTGTGGTGCATAAGGGGCACAGGGGGGAGACAGCTGGGCCAGAGCCTCAGTCATCCCCGCAAGGAGCTCTGAGGCTGCGTAGACCTTCAGAGATGTCCTGGGCCTGATCCCCAAGTTACCAGTTACCGGATGGGAGCTGGGCCTGGGGAGCTGTGAACCTTAGGCCACTAGGCAGCTCCTTTCGCTCAAGGGCAGTTCCCAGGGAGGGATCAGCCAACGCTCCTTGCAGCCGAGGGACGTCTGTCTGGGCTCCTATGGGGAATCTGGAAGGAGAGTCACAGCGGCCACGAGACCATGAATTCCCGGGTTGTCCTCGAGGGTTCCTTAGCTGCGTGGGAGCCGCCCGCACCTGCCTGGAAGGCCTCATGCCCCTGATGGGGCAGACGCCCGGCTCGGTGGGTCCTATAGCTCTGTCCCCCCCGGATTCCCTCCGCACATGGCCTCCTCACACCTGGGACACTGTGGCGTCAGACGCGTTCTCTGCCTGTCTCCCGGGCTGACCCTTGCCCGGCTGTCTTTGCACACAGTGACTTCGGCAATGCCTCTCCGTGTCCTGGCTTACTTTGAACTTCACGGGGACTTCCCTGACCCTGCTCAAAAGACATGAAAGTTAACATTGTTCTGAGCCACTTAACCTTTCTCCACTCTGGGAACAGCTCTCCGTTTCCATGATCCTGCCTTACTTTACCAACAAAGCCTGAGGCTCCTAGAGAATTCCGTAAGCCCTGGGCTTACAACAACAAGTACCTGGGCTTCACAACAACCTTCGGGGGTGGGGGTGGGGGGAGCAAGAGCTTCCCCCCCCCCCCCCCCCCCCCCGCTGGGTTCCAAAAGGTTGACGTTCCTGGCACTTTGACTTTTAAATTAGCTGGGCCTTCCCATAAATTAGAATCCAGACGCTTCCCAACAGACCAAATGAGGGACAAGGGATACGATTCATGTCCCCTTTTTATGAGAAATATTGCGAAATGCAGATAAATACAGAGAAAAGGAATACACGAGACACACGTGCATCCGTAACAGAGTTGCCACCAGGGCGCATTGGCTTTATATTTTTAGAAATAGTGCATGTCGGGCACAGGGGGAGCCCCTCGTAGCGCTACGATCTTTTTCGCATCCTGCCCTGTCCCAGAAGCAATCACCAACGTGAATCCGTGGGCTCTCCTGCAGTCCATTTTGATACTTTCGCTATAGTTGCGTATATTTTCACAAATGTGCCTATCTTAAGTGAACATGAACAGGAACATACCGTTTCGTTTTCATTCCTTGCCTTTTTAAAAATTCAATGCTGTTTTTGTGGTCTATCTGCCTGGATTCAGATGTATCCAGTTGGTTGATTTTCCTGCCATTTATAGGAACTCATTGTAAGGGTATAAAGCGCTTTGTTCACCCCTCCCCCTCACGCAGGACCTTGAGGATGCTTTTCTCTCCTATGTTGTGATGTGTTCATGCATATGGCTTTTTGGCTTGTGCACAGACGTTTTCTTGGGGTGGGTAACTGCAGGGGCAGTTGCTGGGCTGAAGGGTGTCTGTCTCTCCAACTTTACCAGATGTCGGCAAATTGTTCAAGGCGACGTGAGACCCCCTTTCCCCACGTCTTCCTCATTACCTCTGTAGCTCTTATGAACAGGGCTGCTATGCACAGTCAGGCCCAAGTCTTGGGGTGGGTATATGTTTTCCATTCTCTCGGCTGTGTACCTGGGAGTAGAAACGCCAGGTGGTAAGTCTATGTTTGACTTTTAGGACAACTGCCAAGATGCACTCCAAAGCCAATGCACCATTTTCTATTACCACCAGCCATGAATGTGGGTGGGTTCCAGATCCTCCAAATCCCCACCCACACTTGTTATTGTCCGTCTTTTTGATGACAACAGCCCCAGAGCGTGTGAAGTAATCTCACAGAGGTTTTGCTTTGTATCTCCCTGACAACGAATGATGTGGGTCATCTTTTCATGCCCTTGTTGGCCCTGTGTATAACTTCCTTAGATGTCTACCCCAGTCCCTTTCCATTTTTATTGTTTATGTAAAAATTTTTTAGGGCGCCTGGGTGGCTCAGTCGGCTAAGCCTCCGACTTCGGCTCAGGGCACGATCTCGCAGTTTGTGAGTTCAGGCCCCGCGTCAGGCTCTGGGCTGACAGCTCAGAGCCTGGAGCCTGTTTCAGATTCTGTGTCTCCCTCTCTCTCTGACCCACCCCGTTCATGCTCTATCTCTCTCTGTCTCAAAAATAAATAAACGTTAAAAGAAAAATTGAAAAATTAAAAAAAAATGTTTATTTACTTTTGAGAGAGAGAGAGACAGAACATGAGCAGAAGAGGGGCAGAGAGAGAGAGAGAGAGAGGGAGACACAGAATCCAAAGTGGGCTCTAGGCTCTGAGCTGTCAGCACAGAGCCCAGCGCGGGGCTTGAGCTCATGAACCACAAGATCATGACCTGAGCTGAAGTCAGACGTTTAATTGACTGAGCCACCGAGGTGCCCCTTTCCCTTTCCATTTTTAAATTGGGTTATTTGTCTTTTTGTTGTTGAGTTGTAAGAGTTCATTATATATACGCAATAGAAGTTCCTGATTAGATATATGGTTTGCAAATATTTTCTCCCATTCTATGGGTTGTCTTTTCACTTTCTTGATGGTGCCCGTTGAAGCACAAAAGTTTTAAATTTTGATGAAGTCCATCTTGTCAACTTTTTCTCTGATTGCCTGTGCATTTGGTGTCATGCTTAAGAAACCATTGCCTGATCCAAGGTCCCAGAGATTTATTCTTATGTTTTCTTCCAAGATTGTATTTTATCAACATTTATTTATTTTTGAGAGAGAGACAGACAGAGCATGAGCGGGGGGAGGAGCAGAGAGAGAGGGAGACACAGAATCCGAAGCAGGCTCCAGGCGCCGAGCTGTCAGCACAGAGCCCAACGCAGGGCTCAAACTCACAAATCATGAGATCATGACCTGAGCTGAAGTCGGACACTTAACTGACTGAGCCACCCAGGCACCCCTCTTCTAAGATGTTATAGCTCTAGCTCTTACATTTAGGTCTTGGATGCATTTTGAGTGAAATTTTTGTAAATGGTGTGAGGTAGGGGTTCAAATGCATTCTTGTACAAGTGACCAGCCAGTGGTTCCAGTATGACTTGTTGGAAAGACTATTCTTTCTCCTGTTGAATTGTTTCGGTACCCTTGTCAAAAGTCAACTGATTATAGATGTGAAGGTTTATTTCTGGACTTTCAACCTTATTCCATTCATCCAAATATCTATCCTTATGCCAGTACCACACTCTCTTGACTACTGTAGATTTATTGTAATGAGATAGCTTTCCCAGATGTAAATTATAAAGCACCTTTCTTCTGCCTCAGAAGACCATCTAGGCCGGTGGTACTCGGAGTGTGGGCTCCTGACCAGCAGCAGCAACGCCTGGAACCTTGTTAGAAATGCAGATTCTCAGGGAACAGCCCAGACTTTGTGAATCATAAACTCTGGGGTTGGGGCTTCGCAATCTGTGTTTTTGCAAGCCCTTCAGGGATTCCTTTTTTTGTTTTTAGTTTATTTTTGAGAGAGAGAGAGACAGAGCATGAGCAGGGGAGGGGCAGAGAGAGAGGGAGACACAGAATCCGAAGCAGATTCCAGGCTCTGAGCCGTCAGCCCAGAGCCTGACGCGGGGCTCGAACTCATGAACCGTGAGATCTTGACCTGAGCCGAAGTCTGATGCTTAACCAACCGAGCCACCCAGGCGCCCCCAGGGCATTCAGTTGTACACTGAAGTTGAGGATCCATTGCTCTATATCTGTACCGTCCGGGTGACAGCCACTGGCCACATATGGCTACTAAGCACCTGAATTGTGCCGGTCCCAATCGAGACGCGCTATCAATACAGAACGCACATTGAACGTCAGACTTAGTATGAAGAAAAGAATGCAAAACATCTCATTCATAACTTGTAGAGTGACCGCGCATTGAAGTAAAAACATTTCCTCTATATTGAATTTACAAATGTGCCATTGGAGCGCCTGGGTGGCTCAGTCAGTTAAGCGTCCGACTTCAGCTCAGGTGATGATCTCGCGGTTCGTGAGTTCGAACCCGCGTCGGGCTCTGTGCTGACGGCTCGGAGCCTGGAGCCTGCTTCAGATTCTGTCTCTCTCTCTGTCTCTCTCTGGCCCTCCCCCACTCGCACTCTGTCTCTGTCTCTCTCTCAAAAATAAATGCACGTTTAAAGAAATTAAAAAAATAAAGAAAAAGAAACATGTGCCATTAACATTAATTTTGCCTGTGTCTTTTTACACTGAAAAATGTGCCCGCGTACGTGGGTCACCTTTTCTTTCTGTTGGGGTCTGGACCGCCGGCTAGAAGGCGAAACGGAGACACGCAGGGCTGAGGGGTGTTCCTTCCGCTGCTCGTTAGCTGCCCCACTGTTTCGGGCAGACACTCACCTACCGTCCGTGTGGGCTGGCGCGTCCCCATTTCTCAGGCACCAGGAGCTCTGTTTCCCAGAAGAGAAGCCATCCGGAACCGAGCTGGAAAGGCAAGCAGCCTTTTCTGGTTCAGATTGGTTGGAAACCTTGGTCAAAGCCACTGTTTGTGTTTGGCTTTTGGTTTAGCAGGAGCGCTGCCCCGCCAAACAGATTCTTGGCTGCTTCCGGTGCACCCTGACCACTGCCTGGGGAGCGACCACTTCGAGGTCAGCACTCAAGTCCCCGGCAGGCACTCCCACAGCGTTCCAGGCCGTTTGCCAATCCCTGGTGCGTCTGACCTTTCCCTGCCCCGGTCGCCTGAGGGCAGCCCGACTCACTCCCGAGGAAACAGATTCCCAGAGCTTAGGTGTCGTGTTCAGGTGACGCATCTAGAATGTGCCAGAACTGAGACTGGAACCCAGGTCTCTGGAGATTCGTTAGGATGCTTTCCTTCATGCATTTATACTGAGTCCGTCAGCGCAGTGCTGCTGACAATGACACTGAAGGTAACGTCCTGATCATTTATGGCGTATCTATCAAGCCATAGGCCCTTTGCATACATTGCCTCTTTTAATCCAAGGGAGACATTAACATCCACATGTTACAAATTAGGAAATCAGAGCCCTGGGTTAGGGCTCAGTCGTGATTGCTGAAGAGTATGTTCTTTTTATTTAGTCAGCTAGTTATTTGTTTTTATTTTTTTTAACTTTTTTTTTTTAATATTTATTTTTGAGAGAGAGGGAGAGAGACATAGAGTGCAAGCAGGGAAGGGGCAGAGAGGGAGACACAGAATCCGAAGCAGGCTCCAGGCTCCGAGGTGTCAGCACAGAGCCCGACGCGGAGCCCGAACCCACGAACCGTGCGATCAGGACCTGAGTCAAAGTCGGAGGCTTAACCCACTGAGCCACCCAGATGCCTCATGACCTCGTTAACTTTAATTACTTCCTATAAAGTCCGATCTCCAAATCCAGGCACGTGGGGGGTGTTGGGGCTTCAAAGTATGAGTTTTGGAGGGACACGATTCAGTCCATGGCAGGTAGTCGCTCAAGGAGAGGGACCCTCTCATTCATCGGAACCCTCTGGAGCTTGCAAGGGCGAAGGGGAAAGGGGGATCCATCGGAATGTGCCTCGGAGTCACATTCCCTGTCCAAAGCCTGTGTGGGCCCAGCACAGTGATGCTGAATCCGGCTTTTAGACCCCGCTGCCACTGTTACTAACCTGTGACCTTGGACATTTCCTTTCTCCAAGTATAAGTGTCTTCATCTATAAAATGTGGGAATAATCTTAAGAATGTTGGAAATAACATATGTAAAAGTGCTTCTAAAACAGTAATGTCATAAAACTATGTCAGATATCATTATTATTTTATTTATTTTTTTAAACGTTTATTTATTATTAAGAGACAGATTGAGACAGAGCATGAGCAGGGCAGGGGCAGAGAGAGAGGGAGACCCAGAATTGGAATCAGGCTCCAGGCTCCAAGCGGTCAGCACAGAGCCCGACGTGGGGCTCAAACTCACAAACCACGAGATCATGGCCTGAGCGGAAGTCGGACGCTCAACCGATGGAGCCATCCAGGTGCCCCAGATATTATTATTATTTTAATGTTTACTTATTTTTTTGAGAGAGAGAGAGAGAGAGAGATGGTGTGATCAGAGGAGGGGAAGAGAGAGAGGGAGACACGGAATCTGAAGCAGGCTCCAGGCTCTGAGCTGTCAGCACAGAGCCCGACGCGAGGCTCGAACTTGCGAACCGCAAGATCACGACCGGAGCTGAAGTCTGACGCTTAACCGACTGAGCCACCCAGGCGCCACGATTATGTCAGATATTATTAAGAATAATCAGAATCAGTCCCGACTTTAAGTGTTTACAGCCATGGTATGGAAGACAAATTATATACAGCGTGCACCTGTTATGTGCTGAATTGTTCCCCCATAAAGATGCTGAAGCCCTAATCTCTGGTACCTGTGACTAGAACTCTATTCGGAAACGGGGTCTTTTGCACATGATCAAATGAAGGTCATGAGAATGGGCTCTAATCCAATATGACTGGTGTTCTTATAAAAAAGGGGAAATGTGGACATAGAGGCAGACACACACAGAGGAAAGACGATATGAAGACAGAGGGAGAAGACAGCCGTCTGTAAGCAAAGAAAACACCGGAGGCTACGGAAGCCAGGGGAGAGGCCCGGAACAGATTCCCCCTCAGACCCCTCAGGAGGACGCAGCTTGGCTGACATGTTGACCTTGGCCTTCCAGCATCCAGAGCTCTGAGACGGAATGTCTTTGGTTTGAGCCAGCCAGTCTGTGGTACTTTGGGATGGCAGCCTCGGGAAAGTGACAGAGCACCATACCCTGAAACTGCTTTTCGTTTTACGCCAGTTTATCAAATTCAGAAGTACTTATGAAGTAACTACTGCATGCCCTCCCTCCATGAAGCTTGATAAGGCGTTACTGAAAGAGCAAAAGCAAAGGACCAGGCTGTAGCTCATTTGAAGCGAGACACTCCTCTAGAAGTTCAGGGAAGGGAGAAATGCACAGGAGCTGAGAGGTCAGAGGGCAAAATCTGAACTGGATCCTGGGGATAGGGAGGTTCCAGATGGGTGGGACAGAACACAGCCCAGGCAAAGGCCCGGAGGTCCACTGATAGCAAATCTGCTTTTTTCACTCTCCCCGAGCTTCCTCCCCCTCCACCCTCCTTCACCCTGGGTGAAGCTTTCCCCGCCTCCTTGTCTTTCAAGGCCCCTGACCCTCTCCCCAGGAGCTGATTTTGCAGGTGATCTTAGCTAGCTGTGGCTCAGATCTCAACGACTCTCATGCTTTATGTGCGTGTCTGTTGTCCTGTGACTGAGCTTTGGAAAACTGCGCTCTGATTCTGTGGCAGGAGACGTCACGATGTGCCCACCAAAACGGCCGTTTTCTCCTGGGCACAGAGGAAGACTGTAATTCCAGGACCCCTTGCATCCAGGTAGCACTAACTCTGGTCAGTGAATGCGGGCCAATGTGACGTATGCCTCCTTCAGGCCTGGATCCTAGTGACTGCCTTCCCCCCACCCCCGCCCCGCCCTGGCCCCCGACCCCCAGCTAGCACTGTCTCCTCTCTTGTTGCTGGCTGGAAGTCAAGGGGTCGGCGGAGTCCTCAGAAGTCCTGAAGGAAGAATCTCCAGTTGGAAGAGATTCTGCTGGAATCTCCAGCTGGAAGGGGCTGGAGTTCCCGAATGCTCGTGACCAGCCTTCCCCGAGCCCTCCAACTGCAACCTGAGTGAGAAGTGAGCCTCACGTGTGACCCCAGCAGAACGTGACTTACCCCGTCGAACCCAGTATCCACCTGGTGGATGGGCCTGGGTTTGACATGTGACCGCAGGCGTCTCACCTGTAACCCTACCCTCTGCGTGGATATACTGCAGGAAGCCTACTCCATCACCGAGGCTGCTGGTCTGCTGAGAAGGAAAGAGGGTGCCCCAGGTACCAGAGTGGCTCCCTGTGACATCACCCCGGCCCCCTGCTGCTGACAGCTCAGTAATGATCGCATTTAATCCCCACAGCAGGGCTGCCTAGGAGACTAAATGCCTCTGGGGTGGTTTTGCCATTTGCTTGCAGAGAGAGAGAGAGAGAGAGAGAGAGAGAGAGAGAGAGAGAGGTCTGGGCTTCGACCACCTTGCCTGCCTGCCGGCCCACCCTGTTCCCCCCCCCCCCCACCCCGAAGCCACCCACCAGCATTCCTCTCTGCAGCCTCCTGTGTAATGGGAGTTCACTCACCACTTTTGTGGAGGAGTATTTGCAGGAGGATTTGCGTTTTCCCCTAGAGACGCGAGAGAGACAGACTGTCTCAGCCTAACACTAACGCCCAGCTCCGCATTCATGGCTGTTTCTGTGGTTACCTTTTCTTCGGGGATGTTTGGGGTGGGTGGTGGTGGGTGGGTGTATATATTTGCTTTTCCAGGGCCCAGATCTTCAGGAGCTACTGGGAGGAGAGGCTCTGGGAAGCACAGTCCCTCACTCCCTCTCTCCCAGGCAGGTGCCTTCCGAGGGGGACTGAGGAAGTCTGCAGGACGCATGGGGTTGTCTCTCCCTGACACCCAGGCCACCGGTCCCTGAAAAAGGAGATTTCCCCCAAGTCCCTTCCTCCGCAGAGACTGAAGGCCCAGAGCACGTCTGGGAGGGAAGGGCCCAAAAAAAGCCTGCTCCTCCTCCCGTCCATTTCCTAGGTGGGGAAACCAAGGCCGGGAGTCTAAGGGACTTGCCCAAACCGCCCGCCCGGAATTGGCAAAGGCAACCAGAGCTGGAACTCAGGTGTCCTCGGTTCTTCCCTGAAAGAGGCGCGGGAAGGCTGGTGTTATCTGCCCGGGGGGGCTGGCGGGGAGGATGCCAGAGGGCCCCGGGAGATGGCCTGGGGCGACTCCAGCCTCTTCCCTTTCTGGGCCACCAGAAAGGGCTGCACTTCCTGCAGAGGACTGGGGAGGCGGGGGAGTGGGCGCGGAACTGGCCCCTCCCGGTGCCGCCTCCCCGCCTCTCCCACACCCGTAGGCCAGAGGCCAAGGGTTAGGGAGGCGGAACTGGTGCTCGGCCCCGGTCCTGCCCCGAAATCCAGCCGACACGGGACCGGGTTAAGGCCTACGCCGGGCGGAGAGTGCGCTGAAGGGCCGCGAGGGGCCGGCGCGGAAAGCTCCGAGGCCCCGGGCCGAAGGGCCAGCAAGGGGCGTGGCTAGGGACGGGGGCGCGACCCAAGCAGGGTAGGTGGGCGGGGGCAAGGCGGGGGCGTGGTCGAGACGGGGGTGGGTCCGCTGGAAACTTGAGCGCCAGCCCCGGCCGCACGCTCCGCCCCCGGCCCCCGCCTCCGGGTCCCGCCTTCGAGTCCCTTCCTTCCCGGCGCTGGCAGGCGGGCCGAGGCGACCGCAGGCGGCGGACGGGCGGACCGGCGGACGGGCGGGCGCCTCCACCTCTTTCCCTCCCTCGCTGCCGGCTTCCTTTTGTTTTTCTGGGAGGCGATGAACGCAGGGCCGGCGCGGAGGCTGCGGGCGCACGGAGGCCCGCGCTCCTAGCCACCCTCCCGGCCTCGGCGCGCTCGTCCCGGGCAGCGGCCCGCGCCTGCCCCAGCGCCCGCGGCGCCGAACTTGGGCTGGGGAAGCCGGCGGACCGCGTCCTGCTGCGGAGCAGGTAGGGTAGCGAGGGGCTGCGGGCTCCGGAGAGTGCCGGCGTGTGCACTGGCGTGAGCTACGATCGGGCTCTCTGCGTGCGTGAGTGTGTGTGTGTGTGTGTGTGTGTGTGTGCGTGCGCGCGCGCTCGCGTGTGTGTGTTGGGGGTGCCTGTGTTTGTCTGCGTGGTGGAGTTGTGGGTGACCGAGGATGGTGGCGTGTCCCTGGAATGGCGTGTCCTCGTGGGGATCCGTGTGTGCAGTGGGTGTGCACATTTTGGGCTGCGTTTGTGGAATTGTGTGTCCGGGCGCAGTTGCTGGTGGGGACGGGTGCGGGGCGGGTGGCTTGGGTGAGCGGCTGCGCGTGGGGCGCGGGTGGCGGGGTGGGCGTCCAGCCTTGCGTGCGGGGCCCTCTGTCCCCCGCCGGCCGGCGCAGTGCGGAGTTCCAGGGCCCTGGGAGACAGCTGGGATCCGAGGGAGGTAGTGCGGGCCTTTGGGGCAGCCTTGGCTGGCCCCGCGGGGGTGGGGGGCAGGTGCGCGCGGCCCACGTGGGTGGCAGGTGAGCTCCGGCCAGGGTAGGGGGCTGGCGCGGTGGCCATCCGCTCCCTCCTTACGGGCGGAGGGGCGACGGACAGAGCCCTGCTCCTGAGTTGGGAGCCCTGGTATCGTCGTGACCCGCACTGCGACCTGGGCCAGACACGCCACCTTCTCTGGTTGAGATTTGGTTCTGTATCAAATGGGGACAGTTCCTCCCTTGGGGTATGTCATGACATTTAAAATGAGAACGCGCTAAAGATAGGTCTTGGCCGGGTGCTTGGCACATAGTAGGTGCTAAGTTAATTGAATTAGCGTCTCTGTCTCTTTTTTAATCCTTTTTTCCCCCCTTCATCGTGGGTGGGGCTATTACATCCCCCGCCCCCCGCGCGTGTTTTGTGCCTCTCTTACGGCCCTAACTTAACCGCGAAGCACCGAGATTCGAGAAAGTTTAGGCTGCTGGGTGCGCCGCCCGCTCGCCGCATCTCCCGGGCGGCGCCGCCTCGGGTGTGCAGGAGCGCGCAGCGCCCCGCAGTGAAGTCTCCAGCGCCCGAGCTGGGGGTCCCTCTCCTGGCCAAACGCGGCGGCTGCTGGAGTCGGGAGCCTTTTTGTTCAACAAGTGCCTAGTCCCCGGGGCTATAGCATCTCACACAGTCTGCCAGCCAGGGCGTGAAAGTGGTGCTCCCCGCAGACGTGAATCTCGGGCTCCCAGGGCATCCCAGCCTGGCCTCGTCAAGCTGAAGGCCATACCCCTTTACTCTCGGCCAACACCCATTCCCCCTAGAGGAGGCTGTTTGCCAGGACGGCGAGTCCCGCCTTGGGCCTCGGCATTGGATTCCATCCGACCCTACCCGCCCCCCCCCCCCCCCCCCCCACCCATGCAACTGCGGTTCTGTTGGATCAGCCTTCCGCAGCAGGCCGAGGCTCCGGGGGACCCTTCCTCCTAGTCCCACACCACAATGTGTAAAATATTTAGTTTGAAACCTACTACTATGTAACATTGAACGGCAGTGGATGTGCACACCCTCTAACCACGATGCAATCTCGGGGAGAGCTCTGCCAACCGCAGCACAGACCCAGCAGGGCCAGCTGGCCCGCGCTGCCCTGCTGCCTTCTCCCAGAGCTGGTGATTCCTTCCCTCCATCGCCGTGGTTTCTTTCTTCCTCTCGGGACCCTCCCCGGTCAGGAAAACAAATAACCTTTCACCAGGGGAGCGGCCAGCCTCATGGTGCGTGAGGCTCTCAAAATGGAGCAGTGGCATGGAATGGGGACCATCATGGGCTGTGCGGAGGTATGGGATGCGATTCCCGGGATCATCGGCTCTCGGTGGGTGTGCTCCGGGAGGCTGGCATCCTTTGCAGGCTTTTATGACACAGGAGCCGAAACCTCTCGTTTGCTCTGTCTTTTGCCAGCACTGACCGCCGAGGCTTCAGCGGTGATCGCAGGCCAGGGGACCTGGCTAAGCTAAGTTTTCATCTGATTTGGTGTCAGGGGCACACATAAAATGCAACCTGCTTTTTCTGTTTTCATAAAATGATTTTATATCCTAGAGGGAAAAAAGGGCCTTTCATCTGAATCCTGCTCTCTTCCCCGTAATCAGATTCAGTAATACTGGAAAACAAAACAAAACAAAACAAACAAATCAGGCTGGCTTTCTCAGATCAGAAGATAGACTAAGAGCTGGCCTGTTTGTTGTTGTGGTGGTTGTTTTGTATTTTCTGCTTTAAGCCACCCTTTATCTCAAGCAAACCAGTGTTTTGGCCCTAGATCTATTTCTGTTTCACTTTTGAGAGCGCCTGTAATTACTGAGCTCTTGAGGTTTTATTGGATAATGTGCCGGAGGGAAGGCTCAGGGGCTCTGCCTCTTGCTTGCGGTGGGATTTGGTTCGATGTGGTGCATTTTAGCTTTGCTTGCTCCCTTTGGGTTCCGCTGTGATGCTTTTTGTAAGGTGGAAAATAGATGTCAACGTGTGATAATCGTGGGGGACATTTGGCATTGGGAATCAGAAGGCTGGAAGCTCAGACTTGTGCAGGAACAAGTCTAAACCCCAGAAGAACAGAGATTTGCCCAAACTCTGGCCAGTATCCATTCATTTCCAACAAACCCTCTAGAGGGAAACTCTTAAGAGATATAAAGGAGCTGGGACTCATTCTTCCAGAATTTATGCTAACGCTGCTCTCTGGCCACTGACTGGGCCGTGCAGAATTCGGAATGCAAGCTTTTGAACCCCAAGGAGTGGACTCACCTTTGTGCTCAGCCCCCATGTGGGCTTCGTCTTTATTGAGCTCTGTCTCTACCTAGAGATGCTGTGGAGTCTGCTCTTAGTAAGGCAGAAGTACTCTCTTCCCCGGCTGGCACCCGCTACCTTCAGGGCTCCGCGTGCACGGTTACAAAGGTTGCCTTTTTCCATAAAATACCCTAGTGTGCATCTGTGCATTAGGCACTCTTTCTCCCCGTCACACCTACAGTCCTTCCCTCAAACTTACTCTAGGACCTCGTATTGCCACTCCTAAGCGGTAAAGTGCTCAGGTCACTGAGGAACCGGTGATAATCCTGGATAGGACTAAGGAGCCCCAGAGTGTATTTGGCACCAAAGAGTAAGCTGCTTGGCAGCTGAAATTTTATCTAGATCGGGATCAGGTTTGTGTTAGAATTTCGCATTCCAGGAAGCCCTAAACCAAGCTTGTTTGTTACGGGATAATGCTTCCAATTTGTGAGTCGCCAGCCCAGGCTTGACGGGTGGGGGGGGGGGGGGGGGATTAAGCGTATTTTGCTAGTGTGTCAGCCCCAAATGTCATTGTGCTTGTGGAAGGAGGGCACTTGTAGCCTTTAATGACGCTCTGTCTACTTTGGGCCTCACCATTCTCCCGCAGTCTTCGTTGGGTTTCTTTGGCGTTTTCATGCCCACATGCGAGGCTGTGCCCTCGATACATCTCATACAGCTCTCGTGCTCTTTGCTTTGGGTCGAGTTTCCAACCAGGGGGGTGACAGGTAATTGTATATGGAGATAGCAGAGGGGGTTCAGGAGCTGTCTCCATGACTCTTGCTCTATGGGGGGGAAGATGTTTCTTTCAAAGCACTTTCCACCAGAAAAAAAAAAAAAAGGGTGGAACCTAGTGGCATGGGTTTTAATGTAACTTCAGGTAATCAATACAGTTTGACAGGTGCAACATTTCTTAGGTGCTGATGAGCAAGTCTAGAGAATTTTTTTTTTTTCTTTTTATCATCAGAAAAGCACAGTAAATCCTTTAAGAGAACCCTGCCTTGGCCATGTCCTTTCAAGTATAATTGAATTTCAGAGGCAGAGCTTCATATCTCTGCATTTATGAGGCATGACTAACTAAAGACACCTTCGGGGAGATCTTAGGCTTTCTCCCTGTTGCAACCCTCCCCTGCCAACAGCAGGTGGGCAGAGATGTCTTCTTGGGGCTCTTTTCATTTTTCTTTATAAGCCGAGTGCACCCCCCCCTCCGCACCTGCTAGTCCAGCAGCTGTGTTTTCCAGATATCGGTTTCTTTTCAGCTCTTGAGGTACAGCTCAGATTGGCAGGAAACCAGGAGACGGGGTGGGGTGCTGGCATCCACCGTCCCTGCCTCATTGGGTAGATTTCTGAAGAGCGAGTGATGGGTCTGCGACCCTTGCCCAAGAGACAGTTCAATGTACTCCATGGATAGAACTACCATGATTCTGAAGACAGGAGGAAGGCTTTGGGGGGGCTGCACGGTTCTCCTCCTGGAAGTCTTCCATGATTGGCTCAGTACCCTGTTGCCGCAGCTGAAATCGTCCCTCTCTCTGTGTCTCTTTCAGCCAGGGAGGTGTCCCTGAGTCAGTCCCTCTTCTAAGCGCTCTCCTTTCACCTGGGCTCCCATCAGGTGAGCAAACCTGAGTTCTCCCAGTGCTCGGACCCCACGCCGTGGTGCAGGCTGCACGCAACTACACCATCAAAGCAGAGCCCCGAACTTCCCCTCCACCTCCAAGCCGGTCTTTTTTTTTTTTTTTTTTTTAATTTTTTTTTTTTCAACGTTTTTTTATTTATTTTTGGGACAGAGAGAGACAGAGCATGAACGGGGGAGGGTCAGAGAGAGAGGGAGACACAGAATCGGAAACAGGCTCCAGGCTCCGAGCCATCAGCCCAGAGCCCGACGCGGGGCTCGAACTCACGGACCGTGAGATCGTGACCTGGCTGAAGTCGGACGCTTAACTGACTGCGCCACCCAGGCGCCCCTAATTTTTTTTTTTTTTTAACGTTTATTTATTTTTGAGACAGAGAGAGACAGAGCATGAACGGGGGAGGGGCAGAGAGAGAGGGAGACGCAGAATTGGAAGCAGGCTCCAGGCTCTGAGCCATCAGCCCAGAGCCCAACGCGGGGCTCGAACTCACGGACCTCGAGATCGTGACCTGAGCTGAAGTCGGACGCTTAACCGACTGAGCCACTCAGGCGCCCCCAAGCCGGTCTTTTTTTACCTGTTATGATGAAGGACTCTAGCCAGCTTGTTCATGACGGCTAGAGATCTCCTGAGTGTGTCTGAGCTCTTTCCCTTTCTTTCCGTGTCCGTAAATTGGTCGGTCCTCTGTTGCCCGGGTCCCTCCTCTCGGTCCCCACGGTTCCTCTTCTGCAGAGTAGCGCTTTCTCGTCCCGTCCCGTATCCTGGAGCCCGGCCTCCAGTTCCTCAGTCATCGCTGCCATCAGG
This sequence comes from Neofelis nebulosa, assembly GCF_028018385.1. NCBI lineage: Eukaryota > Metazoa > Chordata > Mammalia > Carnivora > Felidae > Neofelis > Neofelis nebulosa. Next base: position 7,634,205 of record NC_080790.1, read on the forward strand.
TCGGTGTTGAAAACAGATTTTGTCATCTAACTCTGTGCTCTGCCCCCCCCCCCCCCCCCCCGCCCCCGCTCCCAGTTCATGCTCTTCCTTAGTCAATGTTCTTCTGGACACCTGCCATGTGCCTTGCTCGAGCAGGACTCTGGAAGCTGGACACAGGCTTCCTCCCGGCCACAGCCCGGCTTGGGCTGGGGGTTGGGGAGACCACCCACGTCTCCTGAGAGCCCATCTGAGGGCTTCTCAGACCTTGACAAGTGCCCCAAGGAAGCACCACTCCCCCCACCCCACCCCAACTAGGGCAAAGGGGGTCAGGGTTCTGGGATCCGATCTTCTAAGCTGCAGTGGGAGGGGTGCAGGTGTCTGTGGGGGGGGAGACGGGACTGTGAGGGGGAGGGTGGCCGGGCTGCTCCAGCGCCCGCTTTTCTTCTCTCCCACCCAGACTTCTTTATCTGCTAAACTCCTACTCATCCTTGAAAGAAAGATTTGTTTAACTAACAGCTTTATTGAGATATAATTTATATACCATGAAGCGTACCCATTTCAAACATGTCCAATTCACTACTTTTCATTAAATCTACAGAATTGCGCAAGCGTCACCACAATCCAGTTTTAGAACCTTTGCATCACCCCAGAAAGCTCCCTTGTGCCCGTTTACTGTCATTCTCTGTTCCCACCCCGCCCCCAGGCAGCCGCCAATGGGCTTTCCGTCTGGAGATTTGCCTTTTCTTCCTGCCTCTTGTTTTATAGATTTGGCCTAAGGGCCTCTTCCTTGAGGCCTTCCTGGAGTTTTCCAGGGAGAGTTGATTGCTCCCCTAGGCTGATCAAGTGGCCGGGTGCTTGTTTCCCCGGCTGGATGGCCGGCTCTTTGGCACAGTGACTGCGTCCTTCTGGCCCCCAGCCCTCCCCTAGCACAGCACTGGGCGCCCGGGGTGCACCCAGGGCAAATTGTCCGTGCTTGGTGCAGTCGCTTCCCTCGTGTTTCTTTTGTCAGCTCCCCAGTTAGAATTCAGTAGAGGGTTAGAATTCTAAATACAGGGCAGGCAATTATGATGTGGGGCAAGAACGTGTGAGGCAGGCAGGGTCAAACCCATTTTTTAACTGAAAACATCCAGGATGCCCAGAGCAAAACAACTCACCCAAAGCCATCCGCAGGAAGGAGAAGAACCAAGAATTAAGCCAGGTCGCTTTCTCTCCCACCCCTGTTTGGAAATCAGGGCATCCCTTCCTGTGGCTTTTCCTGGAGTCCCATTCAGTTTTTCTTGTCATTGCCTCCAAGTCATGTAAACAGACTCCTTGTAGGGTATGAATTTGCCCTACGCGGCCCATCTTCATTTGCCCCATAACTTGGCTCATGGCTGGCCAGGTAGGAGTGACTCAAGCGCGTGTGTGTGTGCGTGTGTGCGTGTGTGTGTATGTGTGTGCGCGTGCAGAGAGGTCTCCTGGGAGATGGATAGAGAGAGGCCCCAGGAGTGCGGGAGGTGCACTTACCTGGCTTGTGCGTTTCAGAAGAACTTCTCTCCTTGTGTCATTTTTGCCCTTTCAAGAAAAGCGGAGGAGGAGACCCCATTTTACAGATTGCAAGCTGAGTCACGGAAGCTGTATACGCAGTGTATACAGGTGGATCGGGGTCTGGGGTGTGGACCGCCAGGTCACAAATGCTCACTCTCTCTCCCACCGATGCACAGAACTTGCATGATAGACAGCAAGAGTGTCTCGTCTCTTTCTGAAGACTGGAGATGTTGGGGTCTGGCAGACCTGGGTTTGAGTCAGGCTCTGCTCTGTCCTTCATCAGCTGGGTGGCGCTTTGGAGCCCCAGTTTGCTCACGCGCACAAAGAGGTTCCATGGAACCGTATCACATGGAACGTGGATGTATTGGACCCAGTTGAGTCTTAGCTGGTCACATGTCTGCGGCAAGTGCGGGTGGCTGTTGCTATTTCAACATTCCTGGGTGGCTGGCGGTGCCTCCTCTGCTGCTCAGTATTTCTTTTCCAATTCAGGTTTATTAGGCGTCTTTGACCCAGACCGTAGTAGCAAAGCACTTGAGGTGGGAGCCTGTGAATGTGTGCCAAGTCTCCTGGAGGGGAGCTGGTGCCGCTCACGATTTGAAGTTTAGGGAGCTGCCTTTTCGGATGGCCCGGCTTCTCAGAAGCATCTCTGAGGGTCGCTGACCCACTCGTGGGGACCCCGAGCGAGGGGGAGCTGCACAAAGAGATCTGCAGGATATTCCTGCAGATGAGGCCCCGAACTCTTGATCCCCCGCCTCCTTGAGCGTTGGAAGCATTTATTGAGTTTGGATGCGAGCGTGCTGGTGGGCCAATGGGCTGCCCGGGGGCTCTCGGGGACGCTGGCGGAGTCATGATTCTGTGCGGCGGTGTGTGTGTGTGGATCACAGCCCTTGTTTTCTTCCCCTCCAGCAGCAAAATGCTCAAGTCTCTGCTTCCTTCCTGTGCATTTGACAGGCATCTCCAGACAACAGAATTGACGACAGCTCCCGACCCTGCCCCGTCACTCCCATACTCTCTTTGCTGTGCCGTCATCCATTTTTGGAGGGAAGTGAGCACCGCTCAAAATCAGTCACCCGGGGTTAAAAACAAATCACTTCCAACACGGTACAATTTTCTGTATTTACATGTGGTTCACATGTGGGGCTGGAGAGTCGCTCCTGCCGGTGTGAGCGTGGGATGCCTAGAAAAGGCTGCCCCAGCCGTGGGCCCGAGGCAGGGCTGTGGGTGGGCAGGACCGACGGCTCGCTCACGCTCTCTCTCAGCCCTCTCCAAGGCGTGGGGTGGCGGTGGCAGCAATAAGGCTTTATTAAAAATCCTCAGTCATGCAGTTCCAGCCGCATGCCGGGTGACGCAGCCTGGATGGTCTGGTTCAGCTTCCGAGGGCGGGAGACAAAATGGGGTGGCTGCTCTGGCTTCTTTGGGCGTCTTTCTTCTCAGTAAGTAAAGGGAGAAAGATGCTAAGGCTTGGCTGTCTCTCGGGCTGTGCTTTTGGCACCTGTGGTCCATTCTTATTCTGCAGGGAGCGTCTGTCCCTCTTCTCTCTCTCTCTCTCTCTCTCTGAAGATGGGATGAAGAACGGCCGTTTTTATGAGCGTACGTTCTTGGTGATATGCTGTTATTATCTGGCCTGAAAACAACATGGCCCGGCTGATTGTTTTGAGAGCGAGGCGGAAGGTGGCTTATGCATTTGGGAACTATTTTCACCATTGGTCGAGCCGGTGGGGGGAGGGGAAGATGTCGCCCAGGTAAGGGATTCCAGGTTCTCTCGGCCAGGGGCCCCCAAGCACTGGGAAGGTCTCATGGTGGCCCGGTGCTCCTTCCCGGTGCGCTTTGTCCCGGGGCCACTTGCTGGCTTCCCACGCCGTCCACGTGATTATCCTCATCATCGCCGCCATCACCATCATCACCATCCAGTCTCCACACTGCTTCCCAGCCTTTGAGCGATTGCTTCCCGCGTAGCCCATTTCCGTTGAGTTAGCTGTTCTTTGCTGGCAGGTTGGGGAGGGGTGCCCACTGTTAGGAGGGTAGTGAGGGGAGTTAGCACAAGATGATGATAGGCCTGGAGAACCCAGATGGGTGGGTGATGGGATGTTACTCTAAAAGAGGCCTCGTGAGACTCCCTGGTCTGGAATGTCCTTGGAAAATCCCACCTGGGATGGTTACTTTTATGTGTCAGTTTGACTTGGCTAAGGGGTGCCCAGATAGCTGGTAAAGCATGACCTCTGGGTGTGTCTATGAGGGTGATTCTTGGAGAGATTAGCGTTTGAGTCAGTAGACTGAGTAAAAAAAGCCCCCCTCACCGATGTGTGCAGGCATCATTCAACCATCGAGGGCCCGAATAGGACAGAAAGGCGGAGGGAGGTGGGATTTACTTTGTTTGAGCTGGGAAGTCCTTGTCCTTGTCCTTGGACATCAGCGCTTCTGGTTCTCGGGCCTTCGGACTCGGACTGAATAACACCGGTTTTCCCGGGTCTCTAACTCGCAGACGGCAGACCGTGGGATTTCTCGGCCTCCAAGGTCGCGTGAGCCAATTCCAGTAAGTCTCCTCATATGTATATACCTCTTACTGGTTCTGTTTTTCTGGAGAACCTTGACTGATACACCAGCCACTCTGCAGGCCCGGGAGAGAGTCCGTGGTACCTGTTCTGTTGAGCTCCCCTTCGCCCTTACAGGGAAGATAAATTGCCCTTCACTTACCGTCTTCACCGGTGCAGGTTGGAGCCCGACCTTGCTGGTTGGGCCCTGTGCGTGTCTGCCTCTCCCAGGGCAGTGGACCTCTTTGCATGCAGGACCTTGTGGATTTCTCTTCCTTGTCCCCCCCCTTCCTGGCACAGAGCCTGGAACACAACGGATGCCCAGGTGTGTGGCTGGACCACCACTCTCTTCCCTCCCCTGTTGGATGGTGGGGGGGAGTTGAAGTATTTAAACCTTAACACCTTTGCCGAAGGGCCTTGCTTTGCAGGCCTGGATGTGTGATCAGCAGGTCAGCACACTCATGCTGCTTTCTGTGCTTATCACTGATTGGCGAGCGTTTTACCCATTCATTAAAATTATGAGACAGCGGTGTAGAAGCCATCAAGGCTTTCTGGGCTGGCGGAATGACCCCCATCTGATCATTGATGTCTGACTTTACCTTGGCGGGAGTGGTTTTTCCTCTCCAGATCTCAGTTTCGTTATTTGTCAAATGGGACTCAGGACCAGGTCACCTTTACAGTCTCTGTCTGCTCTACGATCCGACATAAAGCCCAGAGACAATTTTCCTAGGCCAACTGACTGCAAAAATTAAAAAAAGAACCTCTTAGAATACACAGACATCTTAGCAAGGGCCGTCTTAACAGCCTGCACCAGAATTCAGAAGACGCTGGCGATGTTGAGGAAAAGATCTGTGGAGCACAGATTGGAAGGAAGGGGAAGGGTCAGAGGATACTGAAGTTGGGGAGGTGAACTCTTGTGTGTCCCATCCATCCATCCATCCGTCCATGCAGCACTTTCTTAGAACTTCCGGTTCCCGGAACGGCGCTCTACGTGAAGGAATGAGCTCGTAGTACAAAGGTAGTGAGGTCAGTGGAGCACAGAAGGTTGGCCATTGGCGGTGGAGCTGTGGTCTGAGGCTCTCCATCCCGTGTCTGATTGAGAAGCTGTTTGCTTATCCCTTCAGGAAGGACACGCCCAAGGAAAACCAGTACAGAGGAGGCGGGTGGCCCTCCTTTTTGTAATAGTTCTTTCTGGGAGGCCCGTACCATACCGCTGATTATCTAAGAAACTGGTGGCTGAACTTCTCCTTGAGACTAATCGTGAATTAGAGAGAAGTCAGAGTTAAGGGAGTATCATAGAAGACAAGTAATTGGGTTACTTTCGGACAAAAGTACCTCACCTGTGTGTGCAAACTCCTGAATTCACTGAGTTCATGAACTATTAAGAATTCTTGGAGATGAGCACATTTGTGGTCATAGGTCGGTAGGTTTTTGCTATGAAAATCAGAAGCAATTTAAACATTTCTCCTACATATAAGACTGGGAGCAAGGTATAGAACTGTCTGGACGGTGTCATTCCAACTGTGTTGCGGAGGGAAAAAAAGGTCTGAGAAAATAGACGAGAAGGGAATACACCAGGCTTTTAACAGCAGTCGAGTCTGATGGGATCACGAGTGGCTTTTCTTTCTTGCTTCTTCACATTCATCTACACTCTGACTTTTCGCCAGTGGGTGTGTATTACTCTTGCAGTTAGGGGGAAAAAAAGGTTTTGAAAGGAACACCAAGAGCACATTCCTCTGATAACCTTGTTTACCCTATTAATTTGCTTAGCAAACTTTCTTTTTATAGTCAGACTGGCTGGAACCCACAAGTTCCATACTTGGGATGATTTGGATTAATGGAAATTTAGCATAATACATCATTAGAGTTTGCTAATGCCATCTAAATTCAATACTAAGTAACTCTATTAACTGGAATATGAAGAAAAATGTTCTGAGTCTTCCTAGAAATCCACCATTTCAACATGGCGGAGGGTGGAGTCTGTGGCCTAGAATTCGTTTCTTCTTTTTCACTTGCTCGAATTTGGGCGTTCACTTTGTTTCTTGACTGAGAAGGAGCCTATGTGGCTCCTGCTGGGTTTACCCGGGGTAGTTTGATGAGGTGGTTTGGTGTCCTTGTACCATTGTGCCTGGTCCCAGCTTCCATTGCTGTTTCTTTGCTTTTCTCGTCACGGGCGTTCAGCACAGTGGAACCTCTTCCAGAGATAATCTCCTTGCTGTTCGTGGGTCAGGGTGCTCAGTCCACTGCTTCAGTCCACGGCTGTAGTGGACTGGATAGCTTTTTCAGTTCCCCACCCCTGCCCTTCCCCCCATGACAGCCCAAGAGTAAACCTGCTGGTCTTTATCTCCGTCCAGTTGGAGGACTCATGGGAGTGATCCTTCCCCACTCCCTGCGCTGCTCCTGCCTTGGACCTTGGGTTGACTTGGGTTGACGTTGGGTTGGTGTTGGGTTGACATTGGGTTGACTGTATTTACTGGCTGGGAAGCAGGACCCTCTCAGCCCTTGTTAGGGCCGTGCTGACTCTCGGTGGCATCCTTCCAGAGCTTCTTAGGCTGTCGTTCCCATCATTTTTCAGAGGTTTAATCTGTCTGAGTCCAGGATATTGAGTCAGCAGTGGAAAGTTATGAAGTCGAGGCCAATCGTCAGAGAAATTGGCCAATATCAAGGATTAATTTCAGGGTGAATGAAGGAGAGACGTTGACGGCTGGGCTGTCTCTCCAGGCAAATAATGTTGCTGTCAGCTGTTGCCTTCGCTACAAGCTCGGGGTCCGCTCACAGTTTCTCGGGTTAGAAATTTTAAAAAATCACATCTTTATAGTCTGCTGTCCATATTTGTGATCTTGAGAAAGAAAACAATTGTCAGCAAAATTCCACACACATCTGGTAAACGATTTCAGGATCTTAACCATAAGGAAACCATATTTAAAAATTAGGATGGCTACGGTATTTGGAAATTATTATTTTTGAAAGCTGGGTCCTCAGTTTTTTGAAGGATTCCACAAAGAGGCAGGAAGGAAGCCCTCCAGTCACTGGAAGCAGGTAGGTAACCATGGAGACTGGGCGTGTCCCTGGGGTTTCCTGGGTATCCCAGTTGTCCTGGGAAAGGATATATAAGCCTGACTTCTATTTCTGAAATTGTGCGTGTGAGTTAAATTTTTCTAAACAAAGGTCATACGCTTTATTGACTCGACACTCGTGACATTTTGGACATAATTTTGCCCTCCTTTCTGGCTGCCTGATTATTAATGCTGCGTACCCCCTGCCTTTCCTGCCGGAAACACGAAACACTTCAATGCACCCCGGGAGCACCTACCCATAAACAGCTGGAACAAAATCTTCTAATAAAGCTAGGGGTCCTGTCTCTAGTGGGAACGATGATTGCTCTGTACGATTTGGCAGATTAGTCCGATGCTTATATTTTGCGTGCCAAGCTGGGCTCTGGGCCCTGGGCCCTGGGGGACGACAGGGAACAGGATGTGGGGGGGGCCCTGCCCTCGCCGAGCGCATGTCATGGTTGTGACCCATAACATGACAGCGTGAAGCCAAGGGGGGCCCTGGACCCCTCCGCTCCTGGCTCACTCGGGCAGCCCCAGAGCCAGAAAGAGCCTCCTACGGCATGAGCGGCTGGAGGCCCATGGTGGGCACCCCTGCCAGATGCTTCTTTGTGGTCACTTCACGGGTGAAGTGACAGGCACGTCTGCTCTTTGGCCTCCCTTCTGCAACGCACTGCAGCCTCGCCACCGGATGGCCCTTTTGGCACAAGCTTGTTAACTGGCAGGGACCGGTGTGGGCTTGTCACAGCCTGAAGAGGCTGCACGGGCGGGGAGCAGACTGGACGTCAGCGATGTTGAGGAAGCGGCCGACCCCAGCCTCCGTGTACGCGGTGATGTGACCGGCGAGCTTGGTCTTTCAGCTGCAGAGGATGGTGTCATCTCAACAAGAAAACAGCCTCCGGGCCCCCGATGTCCCGGGCTTAGAGGCTTCCTGCCTCGTTGAGCTGCAGAGGGTGACCCCAGACTAGAGATGTCTCTTCTTGACGCTGGACCGACTTCTGTTCGAACACGTAGTGAACTGGCTGTTCTGTTTAAAAGGAGAAAAGACACCTGCGTGGCCCCTCTCTCGCTCCCCTTCCTGCGTTGTAAACAGCACCTGCCGTGGCCGTCCCCATGCGGGTCCCTAGGGTCTGCTGGGAGCGCTGCCCTGGAGCATTTGTGTCTTCGTCCGAAATGGGAATTGTAAAACCCCCCTCCCAGGACTGTTGTGAGAAATAGCCACTGGGCCTCTTGTTTTTGTTTTTGTTTTATTTATTTTTGAGAGAGACAGAGAGAGAGAGCATAAACAGGGGAGAGGGGCAGAGACAGAGGGGGACAGAGGATCCGAAGCGGGCTCCATGCTGATAGCAGAGGGCCCGATGCGGGGCTCGAACCTACCAACCGCGAGATCATGACCTGAGCCGAAGTTGGACACTTAACCGACCGAGTCACCCAGACGCCCCAGCCCTCGGACCTCTTGTAAACTCCAAAGTGCTGCATTAGTGGAAGGACCACCACCACCATCACGGATGTTTTTATATTCACATCCTGCAGCCCCTGACACATGAGCGTCTAAACAGCAGGTTTCCTTGCTGGGTCTTTACGGCTCCCCCTGGGGAAACTCTTGGGTGTTGGGCCTTGGGTTATGGGGAAAGAGAACACTCCCCTCCACTCTCACTGTTTGCCATCCTTTGAGGAGAGGAACTCCCCCCCACCCCCAACCTAGTGAGCACCCACACATCCTTCAAGAAGCAAGCGGGCCTCTTATGCTGGTCGATACCTTTTCCCTGCCTGTGCCCTCGGCACCTGTACCCCGCCCTCCCTGTTAGGGTGTCTTTTCGACGAAATGGCGTTAAAAAAAATAATAAGTCTTTCTTTCCGGCAGACAAGATCCTCTGGAGGGTGGAGACCGAACACGTTCCCATTCATCTTTCTAGTCCCTGTTGAGCTTTGCATTGGGCCTAGCCCTTGCCCTTGCAAGGATGGAGGTCCGGTGGACTTGGTGGCGAGTGGCCGAGGCAGCTCCAGGTGAGGGTCCCCACGTGGACCCCTTATCCTTACAGCCCCAGAAGTACACCACCTTCTCCGGGCTTGTCCCACACGTCACTTAGAATGAAGAGGGGAAAAGCACAGCTAACTGACACTGTCCTAAATGGCACCTTATCTCAGGTCATGAGAATTAGCCCCCACTCATTCATTCCTTCATTCGTTCGTTCGCTCAACAATTAGCCAGCGCCTACTCTATGCCCGGGATTCTAGGCACAAGAGATGTGTCAGTGGGGAAGAAGAATCTCTTGGAGCTTCTCTTGGAAGTCACCCAGTGTTACTACCCCACACACCTTGAACTCATGCACAGAGCGTTCTAATCAGATCCATTTTTAAATGTGACGCGAGGAGAGTCCAACGGATGAACTTCAACGTGCAAAAGGTCCTCGTGTCTTCTCAGAGGGAAGAAAAGAAAAAACAAAACAAAACAGGAAAGCTAAGCAAAACGTACTTCCAGAAAGTCAGTGGAGAATTTTTCCAACCATGCAAATGCTAACTTGCTAGCTTTCTTCGTGCTGTTGTAAGGGTCCCCGTATTAAAAATAAACGCACTCACCCTGTTGTTCTGAAGGCTGAACCCAAGATGTGGAGTTATGTAAAAGCCAATTAAAATAAATTAAATGCAACTACTGTGTCATTGTGCTGTAAATTTTGAGAACTGGATCAATGGAGGTTGTGGAAATGCCAAAGTTGTTAAGACTTTGGTTGCCATGACAACCGTGCTCCGCGGTGACTAGTCTGTTACCTGGGAATTCTTCTCGGCCAGGCTTGGCCAGGCTTTCGTGGCGACTGCATTTCTCTCTGGGCAAGGGGTGGGGTCCTCCGGAGCGAGGTCCCAGTCCCGCCAGGCCACCTGTTTCGTGACCTTGGGAAGAAAGCCGCTTCCTGTCTGCCTCGGTTTCCTCCCTTTGGGGACCGCCACTCCACGGCTGTGAGTGTGGCACAGCCACGCAGCACTTCTCGGAAATCACCGCAGTAATTTGGAGATTTCTGACGGGCCCGCGGGCTTTCAGGCTGCCTTTTGGGGAAACCAGGATGACAGGGCCGAGGGAAGGGGAAGGGACTGCCCCAGGTCCCGCTTTACCTGTCTTACCCTGCCTTAGGTGACAGTGCCGTTCTCTGTCCTCTTGGCTAATGGCCAGCTGGGACCTGCCTGCTTTGTTTCGGGGGAGGGGGTTGGGATTTAAGCCACCGGCTGCCAGGATCACATCTCCTCGGGGCTTTCAGTTCGCAGACGTGCTCTCCAGCCATCATTTCAGTAAGCTGGCTTAGTCCGGAGCCCCAGCCTCCGGGGCCACAATTATTTTACAGGCGGGGCATTTACAGACGTTGGGATTTGCCAGCGACTTGTCCGAGGTCTCAGGGCCCTAAGGCAGCCAGGCCAGGATCGCCGTGGGTTCCTGAGTGCGGGGCAGAGACGGGGCTGTGCCCCAGGGAGGCCCCGGAGCCCACGCTTCTGCCGAGGCCTTGCTCGGAGCTGGTCCCAGCACCCTCCTCCAGATTCCAGCTGACCAGGCCTCTCAGTTCCTAGCACTGGGCTCAGCGCCGCCGTGATGTCTCTTTTGGGGTGTCCCTGCCAAGAAGCCTCCTAGGCGATACGTGCTTTTAGGACGTTGAGATCCAGAGGCGTACAGGAGGCCTCTGCTCTCTTAGCTGGGACGAGGGCCCGGGAATACCTGCTATGTGCCACCTGGCTGACGCCCCATCCTGCCCCGCACTCCTGCTTTGCTGGCTAAATTGGGGCTAATTAGTGCCTCTGCAGGGCTGCGGTGCCTGCCCTCATTCAATGAGACCGGGCCGACCTTTTTCCGCTTGACGGGGCGGTGGGTCACTGGAGGTTGGTTGCTGGGAAATGATACAGCAATTGGGGAGTTTTCAACTCAGTGGGAAATAGGTCGTGGCACTGACATTATTTAACCCTCCGCAGGGCAGCCTGACTGTTTAGCTGAACGTGAGGCCCTGGAGGATGCCAAGGGCCGTGAGATCGAGGGTTGAATGGGTGCCGTGGGCCACCCCGTGTCCCCCCTCTGCAGTGGCCAGACTCTCTCCTGGTGTGACTGCCCCTTGGGTGCTCGCCGACTGCATCGGGCCGGGAGAGACCCAGAAGGCAGAAGTTTGCTCCAGAGGACAGGTGTGTTTCCAGCCTTGCCCCGGGGGAGTGAAGTTTTTAAAAGTATTTTTTTCGTAATGTTTATTTTTGAAAGAGAGAGGGGGTGGGGCAGGGAGAGGGAGACACAGAATCCGAAGCAGGCTCCAGGCTCCGAGCTGTCGGCACAGAGCCCGACGCGGGGCTCGAACCCACAAAGCACGAGACGGTGACCTGAGCGTAAGTTGGACGCTTAACCCATGGAGCCACCCTGGGGGGAATACCGTTTAATTAACTCAGCCATATTTTCTTGGAGTTGCTTCTCCAAGGTCAGAGGGGTCTCTCCCAGCCTCACGGGGCCGCTGGCCGTGGGGCCACGAGCCCGTCACCGGGAAGGTGGGAGGTCCCTTTAGTGCGTGTTGAAGGAGGCTGGCTTGTCATCTTTCTCATCCTTAGGCTCTTAAAGCAGACGGTGGGGACCCTGTGGCTGGTCCTGTTTTGCAGACTGTGACCTTTGAAACTCTTTCCCTTGACCTCCAAAGCCTTGACCAGCGACTCTTTGTGGGTGTGGGGTTGGGACCCGCCAGTGCTGGCCGGACACCTGGGCCGGGAATTAGCAGCTTTGGGGTGCGCTGGCCTGTCACCCTTTGCAGCCCCTCCTCCCCCCGCCCCGAGCCTGTGTCCCCACCCGGGAGTTAGGCGAGGCCACCGGCCCTGCCAGCTTTCTGGGTTAGGCTGTGACTCAAAGGGAGAGTGTGATGTTGGCTTGCAGCCCGCGGTGCCCCGTGTGAAGGGATTCTCTTTCCTTCTCAGCGGCCACGCTGATAAATAGGAGACACGGCGTTTCTCCCTTTGGGGAGAATTGGGGCAGTGTCACTTGGAACACATTCTGTCCCTTAGAGAACGCTCGCCCCCCCTCCCCCTCCCGTGCCCTTTGACGTCGGCCGGTGCTCGCTGCCGGGGGCTCACCGCTCTCAGCCCGGGCCGCTGGCCACCGCGTCCACCCCCGTGCCCACCCTGTGTCCAGCCGGCCTGGACAGTTGCCATCCCACAAACACATCGGCGTGCCCTTCTGGCCTCCGGCTCTTTGTCTTTGCCGTGTCCCTCCCTCGCCCAGCTAGAGCGAGGCTTTGGTCCCGCTGGCCGCAGCACATGGGGCTGAGCCCTACTTTGGCCCGTGGACCCCGTATCGTAGAGGGACGTCGTGCCAGGGCCTCTCCGCGGCAGCGTCCCCAAGGAGACGCGCTGCCGGGGCACGGATGGGACTCGTTCCCCCTGCGGCCCCGGCGGCCCGTCCAGCAGGTAGAAGGGCTCCTGTCACCCGAGTCTACCTGGAACCCAGCCTCGCCTTCCCATTAGTCCTGTGATTTGCAACCATTGCTCAGGGTTGGAGGGTTACTGGGCACTGCTCTAGGTTAGGTCAGGATTTTAAAGACGTGCATCTCGTTGGTTCTGTAAGCCCAGGATATACAAAGCAGCTGTACCTATCGTGGGCCTGCTCCGGGAGAGACCATGCTGGTTGCCTCGCGATGGCTGGTGGTGGGGTTAGACCCTGGCTCTGTTTCTCGGCCCTGTGAGCCCCACACAAATCCCTTAACTGCTCGGAGCCTCCGTTTCCTCACGTGGAAATTGTACCGTCGTGAGGATTCTGTGAGCTAGGTGACGTGCCAGTGTGGCATTCGTTTTTAGCTTATTAACATCAGGGCTCCATGGGTTTCTCTTTTCTTTTTTTTTTTTTCCTGAAGTGCTTTGAAGACCGAACAGGAACGAGTTTGCTCGTCATCGGTGGGTGGAGGCACTCTCACCTTCAGCCAGGGCCTAATTTTGGCCAAGAGCCTCGTCTCGTTCTGCCTATAGAGAACGGTGCTATTCAGAGCCAAAGGATATGGGACTTAATTCTCTGGGTAGCATTCTCTCTCTGCAGATGGGGTGGACACTAATGACTTACTATATATGTATTCACAAGTGGGTGATTTATGGTTAACATCAGACCCGTAACTTTTCATTTCCTGACGGATGCCGATGTATCAGAAGCGTCATTTGTAGTGGCCTGTAAGATGCAAGAAGCGTAAAAAAACCGAAGTTGAGGCCCGTTTCTGTCTGCGAGCTGTTCGTGTGCTTCTGGAGCTGCCTGGCCCCACGGGGCATGGCCGAGGGGCCGCCCCGTGCGCTCGGCTGTGTGTGGGGGGTTCGTTGTGTGTGCATCTCCGCAGTGGGCAGGCCATGGCGAGGATCCCATCTCATAACGAGGACACTCAGGCCCAGAGAGGTTAAGTGCCTTCTCCGAGGGTTCATAGCTCTGAAGTGACAACAGGCCTTGGGACTCAGGTGGGTCTGGCTCCAGCCTGGAACAGTGCCTAGCATAGAGCGGGTGCGCAGCTAAATGTATCGTCCCGGATCTGGTTTAGTCGCCCACCTGAACACTCTCTACCCCAGATGTTAGGGCCTCTAGCGGGGAGGGGTTGTTGGGGAAGATTATTAAAATGCAACCTCCTGGTCTCAGCCCACCTCTCCGGCATCAGGGACAAATAGGGGCGGGCCTCACAATGCTTTTGAGCTGCGCTGGGGGTTTCTATGCACCCAGAAGTCAGAAACCCCCTGCTCCAGCTTTGTGGAATCCAGCCCCTTAAGCAGTCTCGTGGCAGAAAGGATAGTGGCCTATGCCTCAACCCCCCCCCCCCCAAGAAAGGGGTCCGCATCCTGACCCCCTGGAGCCTGTGACTGTGCTACCTTACATGGTAGAGGGCTTTGAACGTGATGAAGATTGGGGATCATGACTCCCGGACAGTATCCCCGATTATCCAGCTGGACCCAGTGTCGTGACGTGAGTCCTGGGGGAGGAGCCTCCCCCAGCTGCAGTCTGATGGCGATATGACTAAGAACCAGCAGAGAGATGCAGCCAAACGCTGCGGCTGGCTTTGCAGAGGAGGACAGGGCCACCGGCCAAGAGATGTGGGCGGCCCGTGTAAGCTGGGAAAGGCAAGGCAACGGATTCTCCCTTGGAGCCTCCAGAACAGACGCAGCCCTGTGGCTCCTCCGTCCCAGTGAGACCGGTCTCTTCCTCGTTGCTTCGTACTTTCTCTCCGGCACGTCCCCCCTTCCCACCGCCCCGGCCCCTTGGTCCCAGCCTTGCCCAGGCCCCAGATTCCCGGGCTTCAGGTGGGCCTTGGGCCGGCGTGGTTCCCGGCTGCAGGAACTGGGTGTGAAAGATCCGGCTGACAAAGTGCATTGGAAGCGGGGCTGGTCCCACCCTCTCGGCCTTAGACTTGACGTGTCGCGCTTTTTCTAAATGAAGGGGTCTGTCCACGCGGGGGTGCAGGCCGCGGCTATGCCGAGCAGCGCAAGGTTCTGAGAGTCTGGCTCCTTCCCTCTCGCTCGCCGTCTCCTTCTGCCTGCACACACACGGTCTGCAGCCCTCAGAACATTTCCTGTTATTTACATCTTGGTCCTTTTGATTTTTTTCCTTTTAAACCCAAGACTTGACTTTGTACGCGTTTTGTGGTGAGCTAGACATGTTTTATTTTTCCGAGTGGCCCAGTAATCTCCGAATGTGGGACGAGGGCCTTGTAACGGGAGTCGGTGAGGCCCGCTTGGCGGTCCCAGCGTAGACATGGCCGATGAGGAGGAAAGGTGATCAGTCTTGAACTTGAATGCTCTCACCGGAATGTCCTTAGTCCTTTAAGGACAGTGGTTGAGAGCATTAGCTTTGGAGGGGCCTGGGGGACTTGGGCCCCATGCTGTCCCTCCTGGCCTCTTACTGGTGGGTTATTTAATCATGCCAGTCTCTGACTGGGGGGTCTTAAGCCACAGAAACGTGTCTTCTCGCGGTCCTGGGGGCTGAAGTCTGAGACGAGGGTGTCACAGCCAGGTTCGTTTCTTCTGAAGCCTCTCTCCTTGGCTCGTAGACGGCTGTCTTGCTGTGGCCTCGCATGGCTGTCCCTCTGTGTGTGTGTCGGTGCCCTGATTTCCTCCTCTTATAAGGACACCAGTCAGACTGGATTCGGTCTACCCGCATGACCTCATTTTAATCACTTCTGTGAAGAACCTGTCTCCACGTACGGTCACATTCTGAGGTCCTGGGGTTAGGGCGTCTGCGTATGGATTTGGGGGCCGTACCAGTCAGTCCGCAGTTGAGTTCCCATTCACGTGGGATTTAGAGGGCTCCCCTAATAAGGCTGGTAAGGGATTAATTTAAATGATGGTGTATTTACGTGCTTAGCACACTCAGGAGGTGGCAGCCAGCACTAACCGGGGAACACGTGGAGGAATTTTTCTTGAGTGCCTGGCACATGACAGTCTGGGTTCTTGCTAGATGTTAACTTGCTTTCATGTGTCGCTGTCTGCGTCGTGCTTCTCCCAAACTGTGGACCCTGGTCGTCTCGCGGAGACTGTAGATCCCTGGGCCCCAGGCCAGGCGTTTGGAGTCCCAAGCTGCTGGGTCAGGGCCTGGGAATTTGCACCCTAAGTAAGTACTCCAAGCACCCCAGGTACCGTGGCAGAACCGCTACGCCAAGCCTTGTCGCTTCTGCCTCGATCGTATGCTCCCGTCCACGGCCCTCTCGCCTGCCGTCTTGTCCTTATCTTCACTCATCCTCAGCCGACTCCTGTGGGCCGGGCTGGGCATTTCTTCCTGCTCCTTCTTGTCCTTGTTGGCACGGAGCACCATTTCCGAACCCGGAGACACTCTGGAAGCGTGTGTTGGCCGAGCGGATGTAAGAAGTGATTTTCCAGGGTTTTCCAGGGCAGGAGACGAACTCCCGGCGACTCTTTCGAGGCCGCCTCACGGCCAGCGGCCAGGCTGAGACGGGCGTCCTCCCTTCTTAGGAGGGCGTTCTTCAGGCCGGGCTGTGCTTGCCTCTCACTGAACGTCCCCGGACCTTTGTGAGTTCACATACCTTGTGCCATTTCTGTCTCCTTCTTTGTCCAGGGCCCTGCCTTCCCTCCGGCTGCCTCTTCCTCCCCGTCTGATGTGTTGCTCTTGCTTCTGTGGGCTTGGAAGCAAGCTTTTCCGTCAGCTGCTCGGCCACACTGGCCACACGGTGGTGGCCCTGGCGGAGCTTGCTGCCGTGGTGGTGAAGTGCCCTTGGCAGGGCTTGGCTTGGGGGCCGTGTGTCACCTGTTGTCAACTCACAAGGGAGCCCCGTGTCACCTGTTGCCATTTTACCAGGGAGCCCCGCGTATCTGTTGCCATTTCAGGAGGGAGCCCTGTGACACCTGTGTCCTCTCAGGAGGAAGCCCTGTGACACCTGTTGTCATTTCGAGCCCTCAGGGCTCTGGCTGTTCTGTCACCCGCTGCACACCTGGGCTCCCAGCTGGGGCCTTAGTGTGAGTCCTGCTCCGGTTGGGTGTGAGGTCCGGTGGAACCATAGGTAACTGCTCCTGCGGAGGCGAGAGGGAGGGGGGTGACGGGGGGAAGGTGAGGGGCTTTACCTACTATCTACCCCACCTCCCACCGCCACCCCACGTCTGCATTTTATTGAGGTTCTGGGTGACGTTTCACTTTAAAATCCTTAGCCAAAGTGTCTGACCTCTAAGGCCCTTCCAGGGCTAACCTTCTTGGGCTTTGGAACAAGTCCCTTTGTGACTGCAGGTGTATTCCCTAGAGGTCACTAAGGTCAGGTAGGCCTGTCCTGGCTGTCCCTACGAGCTGTCATCGCCGCCAGGAAAGGGCAGGTGAGGTGTCGTGGGGTGTGGGGGGGCCTCCCTGAGGTTGTGGGGGGCCCGGCGTTTGACCTCCTCTTGGGCATGCCCCGGGTTCCCCTGCTGGTCACTTCCAGGCCAGACGACTGAGCCTTGGGCCGTGGCCTGGCGAGTGTAGACTAAGCCCGAGGGGCATGAGCACAGCCTTGGGGAGCAGCGTGACGTTTGGGGGTCCACTCCCTAGCCGATGGGCGATGGCAGGTGCTGGAGGCTGAGCGCCCTGGGCTCCTGTGGTGGGTCGGAAGGGGCACCCGGTAGGAGAGAAGGCACCGCCGTCATCCTGCCCACCGAACCCGAGAGACACGTCGCAGCCCGCCAGCGAGCTGTGGCTAAAAGTGTCCTATGTCTCGTAACGCCTGTTGAGCTCACAGTTCAGCTTTGGGCGTGGATTTGCCCAGCAGTGCGTGGAGGAGACAGGCTGCCGTACATGGACTTCCCGTGTCGTGGGGCGAGCATCCTGAGTACGTCCCTCCTCCCAGAGCAGACGGATGGATGGACGGACAGACGGATGGGAGGGCAGAACTGCTTGTTTTGCGGAGACCGTGGTTCCTTATCTCGTGTCCTCTCCCTTCCTCCTTGCGTGGAGGATGACAAAGGGCGATTCGGGGCATGGGGGGAGGGAAGTGACGTGCCGGAGGTCACCCAGAGTTGAGGCAGCACGGGGACCAGATCCCTGTCCCCTGTCCTGTCACTGCTTCTCCCCACTCTCCTCCTCCAGCTGACTGCCTCTTTGCTTCTCTTTCTTTCTTCCTGCCCCCTCCCTGCCTCCACCCAGTGCTCTCGGGAACTCCCTCTTGACCCCACCCCCACCCCACTTTGGGCAGGTGGCGGGGTGGGGGCGGGAGGGGGGGTCGTGTACAGTGAATGACTCCCTGTGCTCACCAGGCCAGGCTGTGGGCTGAGGAAGAAGCCATCTCGACAGGTCCCAAGCGGTGGGGGGGACTTGATTCAGGACTAGTGCACGGGGCTGACCTCTGTCGCAGCAGGACGGAGAACACAGCAAGGACGAGTAGGGACTACAGCCAAGGAGCTGGGGAATTGGGGGGTGGTGGAAAGTTACTCATCGGCACCTCAAGGGCGGGGGGATCCTCACTGAGGTTGTTGCTCAAGGCAGGTCAAGGACTGATACGTCAAAGGTCGGAAAAGGGGAAGGTGGCCAGGGACCGCGGGTCTAGACGTCGAGGTTGGGGGAGGGGGGCTCTCCCTAACCTGTCGCCGGAGGCTGGGCAGTGACAGGCACGTGGGGTGCGGGGCCCCTGCACGAGCCGGGTCACGCTGGCCTTGGGCTCAAATGAGCCTCTTGGGCCTTGTGGATGGAGACAGAGATATGTCTCTTTTTCAAAGTTCTTTGTTCCCCTCTGATAAAAGCAGTGTGTTTTCACTGTCATCGCAGGAGGTGGAGAGAGGCGTAAATCAGGGGGTCAAAACCAATTGCAGCCGCTCGAGTCTGTACTCAGGGGAATTGCTTTGGCCGTTCTCCTCTTGACCTCCGCTAATCTGTGAAGCCTCAGGGTGTGGGGGGCATTCGGCTGTGCTGAGGGCCTGGGAGCCTCACGTTGGCCTCAGCAGCCTCTGGCCTCCAGCACTGGCAGCAGGAAGCCCTTCCCTCCGGGGACGGGCGCTGGCCGCACAGCTCCCTGGGACCCTGCCATCAGGTGCAACTTCACCGGCCACCCCCCCACCCCCACCCCCACCCCCCTCGGGGCAGGGCACAACGAGGGTGAGCTTCCCTGGGCCCGTGTCTCGTCTTCCTTTTTAAATGTTTATTTTGCCCAGAGAGAGACAGCGAGTGATCAGGGGAGGGGCAGAGAGAGAGGGAGACACAGAATCCAAAGCAGGCTCCAGCCTCTGAGCCGTCAGCACAGAGCCCGACACGGGACTCGAACCCACGAGCCGTGAGATCATGACCTGAGCTGAAGTCGGACGCTCAACCGACTGAGCCACCCCGGCGCCCCCCGGATTAATTCTTAGAAGTGGAATTGCTGGGTTAGGAATATGCACGTTTGTAAGGTTTTGCAATTTCTTATGTCAGGTTTTTGCTGTGACTGCATTTCTGCTGTGAAATGGTAAATAATTATTAGTCCTGACTGATTTTTAAAGGGAAAAAATACTGTTATATGGAAATACTCCTCCGCACCCCGCGCCCCCCCATGACTGTAACAATTTTATCTACTTCTTCTTGTAAGTTGCTCTGTGAGGTTTGGTGGGGCAGGTTGTTGGTTTTTTTTAAATTTTTTTAATGTTTATTTATTTTTGAGACAGAGAGAGAAAGAGAGACAGAGCATGAGCAGGGGAGGGCTGGAGAGAGGGGGGAGACACAGAATCCGAAGCAGGTTCCAGGCTCTGAGCTGCCAGCACGGAGCCCGACGTGGGGCTCGAACACACGAACCGTGAGATCATGACCTAAGACAAAGTTGGACTCTTAACCCACCGAGCCACCCAGGCGCCCCGATGGAGCAGGCGTTTTATCACTGTTTTATAAGTGGGTAGCTTGAGGCTGGGAGAAGTTGAGGAATTTGCCTAGGATTGCACAGCCGGTGGTGAGGAGAGACCCTGGCTGATGCCTGCCCGGGCCTGGACTCTCTCTCTGCCACTCTGGCCTTCAGAGCCTGTGACTAAAATCTCCCCAGGCCCTTTGTTCTCTGCTCCCCCCAGCCCCCTGCTCCTGTGCTCCCTTTCCAGATAAGCCGCGTGGCTGTTTGTATGGTTCTCAGAGAAGCAGCAGGCCCAGCGCTGGAGAGGCCCATAAGAGCCTGCCCTCTGAGGACGAGCCGGCCTCGGCTGCAGTGCTTAATCTGCATTAAGGTATCGCTGACCATCTTTGGACTTGGGGAGGGGATTTACTATTTTTAGAGAAATGTAAGGGAGCGTTTTAAATCCCGTTAGTTGGTAGAACTGAAGAGGTGTGTGTATTTATGGAGGACGGTGACTCTTCCTTAGGAGCCGTCGATTTGAGACCAGATGGATCAGTCTGTGTGATGGTTAAGTGCTGAAATCTAGGTAAACCTCACAGTGGGGCCAAACTGCATGACGGGATTCCTTCCTCGGTCCCTCTGCCAGTGTCCACTCTGCCTCTGGGCCAGAGGAGAAGCGGGACCAGGAACAGTGCCTTGTGCTCTTGATTTCGCAGAGATTGAGGAGTCAGGCTGTCATTTTTGAGTCGGGTTATCCGTCGTCCCTGGGCCTGTAGTTTGCTCATCTGTAAAATGGAAAATTCTTCCCCGCCTGCTTTCCGCGCTCGCTGTGGGAGCCCGTGAGATTTCGCAGAAGTGCAGTGTGGTTCGTAGACGCCTAGACTATAAATGGATACATCCTGCTGGGATGGCGATGGCTGGAGCCCAAAAGACGGACGGTAACAAGTGTTGGTGAAGATGGGGAGAAATCCGAACTCTCGGTGGTGGGAATGTATGGGGAGCGGTGCAGCCGCTTTGAAAAAAACAAACTGGCTGCGCTCCTCAAACAATTAAACACAGATTCACCGCACGACCTGCCTTCTCAGGTATGTGTCCGACAGAATAGAAAACGCGTGTGCCCACAAAACGCGTCCGCGAACGTCTGCGGCGGCAGTGTTCATAATAGCCGAGAGCGGAAACAACCCACGTGTCTGGTGGGTGAACGGACAAAAAGAGCGTGGTCTACCCGTGCGATGGAATATTATTCAGCCGTGAAAAAGGAATGAGGTGCGGATTCACGCTTCACCCGGATGAGCCTTGAAAGTATCATGCTGCGTGAAAGATGCCAGGTGCAAAAGGCGACATGTTGTGTGCTTTCGTGTATATGAAATGGCCAAGGAGGCAAGTCTAAAGTGGCAGAAAATAGGGGCGCCTGGGTGGCTCAGTCGGTTGAGCGTCCGACTTCGGCTCAGGTCACGATCTCGCGGTCCGTGAGTTCGAGCCCCGCGTCGGGCTCTGGGCTGATGGCTCGGAGCCTGGAGCCTGCTTCCGATTCTGTGTCTCCCTCGCTCTCTGCCCCTCCCCCGTTCATGCTCTGTCTCTCTCTGTCTCTGTCTCAAAAATAAATAAATGTTAAAAAAAAATAAATAAATAAATAAAGTGGCAGAAAATGGGTTAGTGGTTGCCAGGGCCGGAGGTGAGGAGGGATAGGAGAGGTGGGCACAAGGCGTGGGGTGTTTTTTTTGGCAGTGGTGAAAATGCACCGAATCAGACAGTGGTGACGTTTGCACAGCCTTGGGAAGCTGCTAGGAACCACAGGATTGTGTACTTTGAAAACAAAACAAAGGACATGATCACGGACAGTGTTTTGATGAGTTGTTAGGGGCAACACGGGGACACAGGATGTGAACTTTGGAATGAAACATGAGAAAGACACAGATGGCCAGCAGGGGAGGGGCAGAAAGAGAGGGGGAATCCCAAGCAGGCTCCGAGCTGTCAGCACAGAGCCCGGCGCGGGGCTTGAACTCACGAAACTGTGAGATCGTGAGCTGAGCCAGCGTCAAGAGTGGGAGACTTCAGTGACTGAGCCACCACCCCGGCGCCCCTGTGACTTTCCTCCTTTTGAGCCCCGGTCTGCGCATTTGCGAAGCAGGGGGGCTCCCCCTTTGGGGCGGAGGACCGGCTCGGCTCGGCGATGTTTGTTTGGATCACTCGGCACTCGCAGGTGTTCACGCAGCGATATGTGTGGTTGTTCGCTCACCCTCTCTATGCCCAGCTCTGTGCGGGCGTATGACGACGGTCGACCGCGGGGCAGAGCCAGGCACTGGGTCCTCTCCGTTCGGAGAGCGCCCCCCGTACCGATCTCCCTCTACTTACGATACGGTTGTGTCTCCAATAAACCCGTCGCAAGCTGAAAATATTGAGAGTCGAAAATGCGTTTAACCCGCCTAACCTACCAAACATCCTGGCTTAGCCTCGCCTGCCTTGAAGGTGCTCAGAACGCTTCCATCAGCTTCTAGCCTCTTGTGTAATCAGGGGTTGGCCCTCTCACGTAGTTTATGGAATGCTGTCCCGAGAGTGAGAAACAGAACGGCCGTATGGGCGCAGAACGGTTGTCGGGGTATCGACCGTCTACCCTCGCGGCCGCGGGGCCGCCCCGGGAGCTGCGGCCGCGGCCCAGCATCACGAGAGTCACCATCCTGCCCGTCGCCAGCCCCGGAAAAGATCCAAATTCAAGATCCGAGGTACGGTGTCTACGGAACGCTTCTCGCTCTCGGCCCACTGCGAAGTCAGAGGTTGTTAGCTGTGTCGTGGGAAGTCGGGGTCCATCTGTATTCCAGCTGCGCAGCGTACCCACGAGGTGGCCGGGGCAGGGAACGGTGTCGCCGCCGGACGGAGAAAACAGCGATGCGCAGGGGTAGTAGCAGAGGCGGCCTGAAGCGTGGCCGCCGCGGTGAAGCGCCCGTGTTTGCTCGTTCATCTGAGAATAGCGAGGAAGACAAAAGCTGCTGTTTATTGAGCACTTACTACGCGCCAGCCGCTGGTGTCTGAGATGCCCTCGCTTTAATTCTCGCGGCAGCCCCGCGGCCTGCCCAAACGGCTAGGGCCGGACCGAGGGGGTGTGTCCCAGGAAACACTGGGTGTGAGCAGGGAGCGTGGCGGGAACAAGATGTGCCACGCGCGGGGCGTCCGAAGCTGGGTGACGGCTACCTGCCATTCACCGTGCTGGTCTCTCTGTTGTGTATGTACTGGGAATTCTTTATAAGAAAAAGGTGAGAGGGGCGCCTGGGTGGCTCAGTCGGTGAAGCGTCCGACTTCGGCTCAGGTCACGATCTCGCGGTCCGTGAGTTTGAGCCCCGCGTCGGGCTCTGGGCTGACAGCTCAGAGCCTGGAGCCTGCTTATGATTCCGTGTCTCCTTCTCTCTCTGCCCCTCCCCCACTTGTGCTCTGTCTCTCTCTCTCTCTCTCTCTCTCTCTCTCTCAAAAATAAATAAATGTTAAAAAAAAAAAAAGAGTAGCTGTTATGTTGTAGGGCCTGTCGCTAAAAACTGCACAATCTCTGTAAAGGATAATGTTTTCCAGGGGCTGGCAGAGAAACGTTCTGGTCGTCAGGGTGTCTTTAATACTGGATAACTCAGAATATCGCTTGCAACGTAAGGGAGGCCAATTTGAGAGACCAGCCGTAGGTGGGCACGGGACGCCCCAGCAGGGACGACACCCCGTGTGTCCCGCAGAGGTGCTCGCTCAGAGAGGACTGAGTTCGCTGGGCCCACGCCGCTGCTCCCAAGGCTTTGCTTTTACGCTCTCGCTCCAGATGCCTGGGGAGGCTCCTTTGGGACTTGGTCTGTTTGAGAAGAAACTTCTGAGGCCTGCAGGGCCCTGCAAGATTACACCTGACCCTGATTCCACCCTACTGGCCCTTTTCCTCCTCTGTACCTGTGTGCCTGTCCTATTTACTGTCGTCTGGGCAAGAAAGAGCTTTTATAATCATGATGATTGTACTACATTAACCTTCAGACTTCTGTTCTCTGGGCTAAATCATCTCCCCGCCCCCCTCCCCCCACCCACCCCAAACATCTGTTAGAAATTCTAGATGCTATATTGGGTATGTAATAAACTTCAAATCAATTACATGTGATGGCCCACTAAACTATAATGCATCTAGAGGCAGGTTTTCAGCAGAGTTATGCTTTAAATGGAATGTCCTGGGCCATTTTTCTTATGGCCTGGGTTGACGACCCGGGGGTCCGGGTTCATAATGGAAATTATGGCAGACATTGAACCATAAGCATGCTGTCAGGCCCTCTCTTTTGGGCTTGGTTGTGATTGCGGGGTGAGGGCTTGTGCGGTCCGGGGTCTTTCAACAGGGACTCGCCTAGATATACTGGCAGTTGCCCAAAGGCTCCAGAAACCTAAACGGGAGCCGTTGGCTTTGTTAAAATCGGGAAGTGATTCTGCGGCTGCCTCGGGGTGTTACAACTTCTGAGGGAGGGTGGGGCCAGGCAGCGAGACAGCAGGGGCTGGTGGGGCCCAGCGCTTCCTGATAGATGCCACTGTCTTAGAGGCTGCACCTTCCCAATTACCCTGGAGAAAATTCAGATATTTTGAAAAGAGCCGGAAGCTTGGAGTTTAAGGGAGGGGTCCTTCATTTCAAAGTGGTGCTGGTTCATTCAGATGGCAGCTCAGAAGATTGAAGATGGGATTTCAGGGACGCCTGGGTGGCTCCGCCGGTTAAGCGGTTAAGCGTCTGACTCTTGATTTCAGCTCGGGACATGGTCTCGCGGTTTGTGAGTTCGAGCCCCGCGTCATGCTCTCCTCTGTGTCAGTGCCTGCTTGGAATTCTCTCTCGCTCTCCCTTTGCCCCTGCCCCACCCATGTGCGCGCGCTCTCTCTCTCTCACTGTCTCAAAATAGATAAATAAATTTTAAAAATTAAACAAACAAAAAAAGATGGGATTTCATTGCTGGTGAGGAGTCCCTAAATTCACATTGAATGAGTATGCGGGGGGGGGGGGGGGGGCGTGGACGGGCAGGTCTGTGCTGCGTTGCCCCAGGGATTCTCTCCTGGCTCCCTGGAATGCTAGGGTCCTACATCCCGTGTGCAAGGCCAGACCCAGAGCTCTGGGTCACCGGATAAGGCGGTAAAGAACGCAGTCCCTGGCCTCTAGCCTGGGATCCTGGAGCCTGTCCATAAATCACCCTGTCCGCAGGGATAAGTACCCAGAGAGTTCCAGAAGGGACTAATTAACCTGGCCTGAGGGGCGGTTACGGGAGGCCTCACAGGGAGGTATGCTTGCCTGGGCTTTTAAGGATGCTAGACTTTTGGCATGGGAAGAAATCGGGGTGAGTACATTCCAGGCATAAGGAACAGCATGTGCTAAGGCGTCTGGGCTGCAAAGAGCCGGATATGTTTAAGCCACTCGATAAGCTCCTTTCTGTGGCTCTCCTTCTTTTTCTAGTTGAGCTTTGTTTTGTCACCGGTCAAGGAGAGGCACAATCTGTTCCTGGGCTGGGCCGGCTGCCCTCCAGAGGCTGGGCCAGAACGTTCTGGCCCGCCTCTGACGATTCTGTCTGTCTGTCCTGTGGCCTGAATCCAAGGCTGTGGAGTGTAAGCGGCCATGTCATTTCTCCTCTCGATGTCCTCCAACCCCCTTATGGGTGGGCCGGTGCTCGAGCCAGGGCGTGGCTGAGCCACGCAGCAGAAACACAGGCATTGGTGACGGCCGGCTCCCGATCAGGGTTCCCGATCAGGGAACTGTTTCCTTCTCCCTCCTAAGGTCAGTGTTGAGGACGGCAGAGTTTTAGGACAAATTAAAAGAAATTTTTTTAATTCCTCTGTGCACCCTCTCCCCTAGTGTGTCCATCCTGCCAAAGACTGGATGTGGAGGAACGCACTCCAGTAACCACTGGAGTGGTCTGTCTGACTCCCTAAAACATGCTACGCTCATTACTCAACACCCCCTTCCCTCGCCCCTCCACTGAGAAGGCCCTCCTCAGAGTAGTGGCTCTCTTCTGGAGCAAGTTGAATGCAACCCGCTGGCAATTCTCACTAGCGTGTGAAGGACTGATGGCACCATATCTCCCCCGAGGACTCCTGGGTGGTGGGCGAGCCCTCCTAGCGTCTGCCCGCTGACTTCCGCGTAAGCTATTCCTGCTGTCCCCAAGGTTGTTCTCTCTTTTGCTTCCGGATTTGGAGGTTTCTTGAAGTCTGTAGCGTTTTCAGGGTGAGCGGTGGCTTTGGGTAGGGGGATCTGATGAATGGGCTCGCAAGCTGCAGTTGCCTTTGGCCGTAGACCCTGGACTGAGCGAGGCCACTGCTGGCTCAGAGAGATCCAGCTAAACATCCTTGCCGAGGGGTGTTCGGATTGGCCCCGGGTGGCTCTTCTCTTGTTGGGAGGCGGGGAAGGGGTCGATGGAGAGGGGAGGGACCAGAGAAGAGAGGAAAAGGGTCAGTCTGCAGCCTGTCTGTGTCACCAGTGCGGGCTGGACAAACGGCCGTGGGCCGCATTCTTCCTGAGCGAGTAATTTGAGAGCAAGCCTCGGCTCAGGAAGCCCCGGGCTCCTCCGCTCTCTGGGTTATCGAGAACATCAGCCAGCCAGCCCTTTGAAGTGCAAACCCAGCAACTGCAGAGCGCCCTGACCTGCCGGTGTTTTTTTTTTTTTTAACTAGGTTATTACTGAGCTGTTGAAGGACCAGGGATGAAGGGTCTCTTATTAAAAAGTAAACAAGAGACAAAAAAGGCAGAACAAGTCAAGCAGAAGACTGAGCGTTGCGGTGAACTCATCGACCCTGCGGCTTTGATCTTGGAGGATGAGGAAGACATGATCTTTGATGTTCACTCCCTCCAGGGCCGTCGCTGTGCCAGCCGTCCCCGCGCTGCGCCTCCGAGCCGGGGGATTAATTATGTAACGGAGCTCAGGTCCCCGCGCCAGGAAGGGGGCCTGGAAGGCTCTGCCCGGGTGCCGCCAGGTGCCTTGGGATTAGCCTAAGGCCCGTTTATCTGGGAAGCGCGAACAAAAACGCACATCTGTTCAGCGGGTGCACTGAACGGCGTTTCTTCAATTCTACCGTTACTGTCTTTACGGAACCCCAGAATAGCTTCCTGGATATCACTCTTCAGGGCCCTGAAACGGAGCCGTGCGCAAAGACATTAAGAAAAGTATCAGGGCACCCGCAGCCGCTATTCTACCATCTGGCGGCTCAGAAATATTTTATAATCAAATGAGTAAGACGGACAAGCATCTCGCTTGCCATGCGTCTGCGGCCCGCCTCCCCCCTTCCCTCTCCTCCCAGGGCGCGTTCTCTGCTGTCTTTGGCAAACGCTAGAGAAGCCTTTTCCCGGGTGTGAGGACGCCCGCGGGCTCAGCTTGGGCCGTGTACTGGCCGGGCGACCTTGGTCTGTCCCTTTGTAACATGGAGGCACTTGTGCTCAGGGCTGTTAGGCGACTCGAAGTGACACCGATACGTGTGTCCTACCACGAGGCTGTACCCACTGTTTGCGTTAGACTTTTAAAAAGTTGCGTACTTGACCTTCGCCGGAATATAAATGTGGTTATACGCATGTCTGCCGTAGGCTATTTAGAAAATAAGGTAGAAACGCGTTGGGGTAACGGGGCAACCGAGCTGAGAACCACAGCCCCCCAGATGGGTGTTTATTTGCATCGATTAGGTGTGGGGAGAGTGGTGAGCGTCTCAAGCACAAGTGTGTGTGTGTGGTTGAGCCTTGAACAAAACGGGTTCGGACTGCTCACGGGCGGGTACGCTTGTGGGCGGGTTTTCTTCATAAACACAGGACAGCAGTGTCAAATGTATGTTCTCTTGTGATTTTCTTCATAACGTTTGCTTTTTCTCTAGCTTACTTGATTGTGAGAATCCAGTACGTAAGGGGCAGGCACCTGGGTGGCTCGGTTGGTTAGGTGTCTGATCTTGCTTGTGGCTCAGGTCACGATCTCGCGGTTCGTGAGTTCGAGCCCAAGCCCCCCTCCCCGTCAGGTTTTGACACTGTGCTGACGGCGTGGAGCCTGCTAGGGATTCTCTCTCTCTCTCTCTCTCTCTCTCTCTCTCTGCTTCTCCCCCACTCATGCATGCACACGCACGCTCTCCCTCTCTCTCTCCCCCTCCAAAATAAATAAGCTTAAAATAATATAGTATATGATACATACAGCATACAAGATATGTGTTAATTGACTGTTATGGTATAGTAGGTTTTCCAGTAGGCAATTAGCAGTTGCGTTTTGGGGGCGTCAAAAGTTTTACATAGATTTTTGACTCTTGGGAGGTGGGGGTCAGCACTGCTAACCCCTGCATTTTTCAGGGGACATCTGTCCTGTATTTCCAGCAGGATCATGTGAAAATGAGAACACGGCAATCCTATTAAGTCCCTCCACCCGTACCCAATACATCCACAGGCACCGTCCCTGCCCCCCTCCCTTTTTCTCTCCTCATTGGAGACAGGGCCACTCCGATGACATTTGACTTTAAACCTTTGTTTCTCTCCCCCTCTCCACGACCCCCACCCACCCACCCAGACCATTTTCTTTTTTTTTTCTTTTTTCTTTTTTTTACATTTATTTATTTTTGAGAAACAGAGTGAGACAAAGCGTGAGCAGGGGAGGGGCAGAGAGAGGAGACACAGAATCTGAAGCAGGCTCCAGGCTCTGAGCAAGCATTCAGCACAGAGCCTGATGCGGGGCTCGAACCCACGAACTGTGAGATCATGACCTGAGCCGAAGTAGGTCGCTCAACTGACTGAGCCACCCAGGCGCCCCACCCAGGCCGTTTTCTAAAGGGATTTATATTTGTCTGTAAAGTGGTGCAAACTTTTTTCATCCTGAGAGAAACAGAGCCCTCACAGAGAAGCCCGAGTATTGCATTGCTGGAATTCATTTTCAGAAGTTTCTTGAACCCTTGCCTCAGGACCCCTGGGATCCACTGTGTGCCTGAAACCCAGAGCACTGGCCACATCCACTTGCTTTCAGCTCCCAATCCCTTCATGTCTGTGTCCCCGTGGATGCAGACGGGGTCCAGCTTAGCAAACTGTATTTCAAACATACGAGTAAGTAATCATGAGAATGTGGGGGTGTGGGCATTGGGGGGCGGGGTGCCCATCTCAGCAGCCTCTGCCCTTCCGGAAGCCCTGGGCTATAAGAGAAGGACCAGCGTCCTGATAAACTGCTCTTAAGGGCACCATTCATTCCATTATTAGATGCCTACTGTCAACCTGGTGCACTGCTGGGATGGAAAAGCCAGGGTGGTGGTGGAGGAATTTAGGTCTAGAGTCGCACCTCGTAGCCCTCTTCTCCTGTGTGTAGCAAAGCAGAAACACTGCGTTTCTTTACAACTGCTCTGAACACTGGCCTTCTCCCAGGAAACTGAGATTTGCCTGGTGTAGGGTTGCTTGAACCTTCTTCCAAAAGCAAGCCAGCCTTTTCAGCAAGTGAACCAAAGAGCTCCGTGGAGGGGCCTGTCTCAGCTTCGGCCAAATTAAGGAGTCGATATCAGCGTTTATTAACTCTCAAAGAAAATGGCAATACACTCGAGCCAGGGAGTTCTGATTAGTCTGGCGTCCTGTATCGTTCCTTTTCCCTATTTCTTGTTTACCTTCGTAGCCTTGGGGCACTTCGTTGGCCCCCGGGGGCCGTGTAGCATTTCTGGATCCTTTCCCTTTGTCAGCAGGGAGTAGTAGAATCTGAATCTTAAAAAGGACATTTTAGTACACACTTTCTCTGCTGTAGAAGCAATACATTCTCGTTAGGGCGTCTTGAAAAAACTACATGGTAAAAAGGAGATAAGAAAAAAAAAATGACACCTTGTCACACCTGCCCAGGTAACCACCATTGTATCTGTGTACCAGAAGAAGCCTCCTTCTGGTGCCATCAGCCCTGGCCGTGACTTGCTTGGCTGAAAAAAAGATTAGTAAAGAGGAGATCGTGAAAGTGGTGCAGACATACCTTGAACATTTTAACCTAAAACATACAGTCATTCCCCCCGCCCCGTCTCCTGGTTTAAAGCCACGGCCTTTCTTGGTTTACGGATCTACTGGATGATGTCCACATTATCTTTTTTGTATGACCCTTTAATGCAACCACCCCCCCCCCCCCCGATTCTCAGTTTCTGTTTCTATCGAGTGAAACAGAGACTGAGAACCCACTACTTTGCAGATTTTCATATACCCCTCATATCATACCGTGGTTTTTGTCCACGCCTAGTTTAACAGTGATCTTCCCTAAACGTCCAACACTTGTTTCATAAAAACAATTCCTTTTTGACTCCTCTTCCAGTGGTTTACATAAACTTTAAGTAAGTTGTGTAATTACGTAAGTACAACCTGTGTAGGCAGATTTGAGGACAAGCACAGCTGAATCTTCGTGAACTCACAGAGCAGCCCATCCAACGGTTGGGGAAGTCCCTGTTTCTCACAGGGAAGGCTGAGCCTGTCCCATAGTCTGGGGGCCCTTCAGGGAAGGCACCTGTGCTCGTTTTGCATCTAGAACAGTTTGTGTGATTCTTCACTACTTAGAGAAGTCTCGTAATGTTACCAACTCCAGACTGAACAGTTTGAACTTAAACGCACAACAGCTAATGTTCGACTTAAGGGTGAAATGCTCAACGCTTTCTCTCTAAGATCAGGAATGAGACTAGGTTGGCCGTCATTGCCACTTTGATTCAACGTTGCAGTGGAGATCCTAGCCACAGCCGGCAGTAAGGCAAACAATGCAAACGGACAAATCTCAAACAAAACCCACAAACACCCACGTAAATAAAGGACATCGAGATTGGGAAGTAAGAATTAAAACTGTTTGCAGATGAGATGATCTTACATAGAGACCATGCGAAGGAATAGCAGAGCTTATGAACAATTTCAGTAAGGTTGTGGGATACAAGACTGATAGAAAAAATGAATTACATTTCTGTATACTTCTGCATTTCTATATACTTGCAGTGAAAATTAAATTAAGAAAAGAAATCTATTTGCAGTAGCATCAAGAAAGAATAGAATGCTTAGGAATGAATTTAACAAAGTGCAAGACTTATCCTCTGAAAATGACAACGTACTTGAAAGAAATTAACAACCTAAGTAAATGGAAAGACATCCCATGTTCATGTATCAGAAGGCTTAATATTGTTAAGATGGCTTTGCTCCCAAATTAATTTACAGATTCCACACAACTCCCTTTGAAAATTCCAGCTGAATTCTTTGCAGAAATTGACAAGCTGATTCTAAAACTCATATGGAACCTCAAGGAAACTGGAACAGCCAAAACAGTCTTGAAAAAGAGACACCAAGTAGCAGGGCTTATACTTCCTGATTTCAGAACTTATTACAAAGCAATAGTAGTTAATGCAGTGTGGTACTGGCACAAAGATAGTCATACAGATCAGTGGAATAGAATTCAAAATCCAGAAATAAGCCCTCACATTTCCAGTCAATTGATTTGCAAAAGTAGCAAATAATTCAGTAGAGAAAGAATAGTCTTTTCAACAAAAGGTACTGGTACAACTGAATAGTCCCATGTGAAGGAATGAAGTTGGACCCCTACCTCACACCATTTATAAACATTAACTCAAAGTAGATCAAAAACCTAAATGTAAGAGCTAAAGCTATAAAACTCTTAGAAGAAAAATAGGTGTAAATCTTTTCCTTGAATTGGGCAATTGTTTCTTGAACGTGATACCAAAAGCATAAATGACCAAAGGAAAAAATAAGTAAATTGGACTTCATCAAAATCAGAAAATTTTGTGCTTCCTAGGACACCATCAAGAAAGTGAAAAGACGGCCCACAAAATGGAACACGATATTTGTAAGTCATATGTATTCTATGCTTGTATCTAGAATAAAGAACTCTTAGAACTCAGTATTAAAAAACAACCAATTAAAAGATGGACAAAGGCCTTGAATAGACATTCTCCAAAGAAGATATCCAAGAGGTCACTGAAAACTATAGAAAGCTTATGAAAGGAATTGAAGAAGACACACAAAAAAATGGAAAAAGATTCCATGCTCCTGGATAGGAAGAACAAATATTGTTAAAATGTCGATACTACCCAGGGCAATCTACACATTCAGTGCAATCCCTATCGAAATAACACCAGCATTCTTCACAGAGTTAGAACAAACAATCCTAAAAGACCCCAAATAGCCAAAGCAATCCTGAAAAAGAAAACCAAAGCTCGAGGCATCACAATCCCAGATGTATTACAAGGTTGTAATCATCAGGGCAGTATGGTATTGGCACAAAAACAGACACTCAGATCAGTGGAACAGAATAGAGAACCCAAACGGACCCACAAACGTATGACCAACTAATCTTTGACAAAGCAGGAAAGAATATCTAACGGAATAAAGACAATCCCTTCAGCAAATGGTGCTGGGAAAACTGGACGGCGACGTGCAGAAGGACGAACCTGGACCACTTTCTTACACCAAACCCAAAGATAAACTCAAAATGGATGAAAGACCTCAATGTAAGACAGGAAGCCATCAAAATCCTAGAGGAGAAAGCAGGCAAAAACCTCTTCGACCTCGGCTGCAGCAACTTCTTACTCAACATGTCTCCAGGGGCAAGGGAAACAAAAACAAAAATGAACTGTTGGGACCTCAATCAAGATAAAAAGCTTCTGCACAGCGAAGGAAACAATCAGCAAAACTAAAAGGCAACCTACGGAATGAGGGAAGATGATTTGCAAATGATGCATCAGATAAAGGGTTAGTATCCAAAATCTATAAAGAACTTACCCAGCTCAACACCCAAGAAACAAATAATCCGGTGAAGAAATGGGCAAAGACTTGAATAGACACTTCTCCAAGGAAGACATCCAGATGGCCAACCGACACATGAAAAAATGCTTCCCATCACTCATCATCAGGGAAATACAAATGAAAACCACAGTGAGATACCACCTCACACCTGTCAGAATGGCTCACATGAACAACTCAGGCAACAACAGGTGTTGACGAGGATGCGGAGAGAGGGGATCTCTTTTGCTGGTGGGAACGCAAACTGGTCTGGCAGCCACTCTGGAAAACAGAGTGGAGTATCTTCAAAAAATTAAAAACAGAACTACCCTATGACCCAGCAATTGCACTACTAGGCATTTATCCAAGGGATACAGGTGTGCTGTTTCGAAGGGACACATGCACCCCCATGTTTATAGCAGCACGATCGACAATAGCCAAAGTATGGAAAGAGCCCAGATGTCCATCGATGGATGAACGGATAAAGAAGATGTGGTCTATATATACAATGGAGTATGACTCGGCCATCAAAAAGAGGGAAATCTTGCCATTTACAACTACGTGGATGGAACTGGAGGGTATCATGCTAAGCGAAATTAGTCAGAGAAAGACAAATATTGTATGACTTCACTCATATGAGGACTTTAAGGCACAGGACAGATGAACACAAGGAAAGGGAAACAAAAATAATATAAAAACAGGGAGGGGGACAAAACAGAAGAGACTCATAAATAATGGAGAACAGACTGCGGGTTACTGGAGGGATTGTGGAAGGGAGGATGGGGCTGAATGGGTCAGGGGCATTAAGGAAGACACTTGTTGGGATGAGCACTGGGTGTTACACATAGGGGATAAATCTACTCCTGGAATCTACTTCTGAAATCATTATCACACTACATGGCAACTAACTTGGATGTAAATTTAAAAAGAAGATCTCCAAGGGGCCAGTAAGCACATGAAAAGATGCTCAACATCACCAGTCATCAGGGAGATGCAAATCAAAACCACAAGACAGAACTTCACACCCACTACGATTTCTAGAATCAACAAGTCAGATAAATGAAAGTGTTGGTGAGGAATCAGAGAAATTGGAACCCTTGAACACAGCTGGTAGGAGTGTCAATGGTGCGGCTCCTTTGGAAAATAGTCGGGCAGTTTCTCACAAGCTTAAACAGAAAGCTACGATATGACACAGTAATTCTGCTCCTGGGTATATGTACCCCAAGAAGAAGAAAACTTACATCCATGTGAAACTTGTACGTAAATGTGGAAAGAACCCAAGTGTCCATCAACTGGTGACCGAGGAGACAAAATGTGATGAATCCGTACAATGGAATATTATTTGGCGATGAACAGGGGAGACTGCCACACGCTACAATACAGAAGCAGCTTGAAAACAATATGCTGAGTGGATGAAGTGAGCCACGAAAGACCACGGATTGTGGGATTTCATTTATATGAAGGGTCCAGAATGGCAAATCTGTGCAGTCAGAAAGTGGATTCGTGGTTGCCCGGGGCTCGCTGGGGCTGGGGCTGGGGGCTTGGGGGAGGGAGATGGGGAGTGACTGTTAGTAGGTGTGGGGCTTCTCTTGGGGGCGATGGGAGTGTTCTAAAATTAATGGTGGTGATTGCACAACTTTGTTCAACTACGGCGTTGAATACTTGAGATCTGGGAGTTGCGTGTGAATTCTAGCTCAGTAAAGCTGTTATTTTCTTTTTTCTTTTTTTTTTCTTTTTTTTAAAGTTTATTTATTTTTGAGAGAGACAGAGACAGAATGGGAGTGGGTTAGGGGCAGAGAGAGAGGGAGACACAGAAGCAGAAGCAGGCTTCAGGTTCCGAGCTGTCCGCGCAGAGCCCGGTGCGGGGCTCGAACTCACGAGCTGTGAGATCATGACCTGAGCCGAGGTCGGACGCTCAACCGACTGAGCCACCCAGGCGCCCCAAATCTCTTTCTCTTTCTTAATGGGCTGATTTCCCACTAGGTTTGTGTCTGATTCTAAATTAATTATCCTGGAAGCAATTGACTTCATCCCCCATCAGCTGGTTCCATTGGCACGGTTCATGCATGCTGGGGCAAGACCTGGGCCTGCCCCTTCCTCTCTGGTCCTCTGGGGACGTCTGGGATCTGGTTTCAGTATCCAGGGGTCATGAGAGCTCAGGCCTCCACGGAGAGGTGGGGAAGGAGCTCGAGGCCTGGCGTTCCCCGCGGGAACACCGATGGAGTCTCCCCGCTCCGCCGGGCCTTCTGCCCAGATATGGAACGTTCCAGCTTTCTGCGCTCTCTGGAGCAGAATGAAAAGAATCTGCTAGTCTGTCTGACCAGCTAGGACGTTCTTGAAAGGCAGGTGCCATTCTTGACCTTAAAAAAAAAAAAAAAAAAATTTGTGAGCAGGTTAGACACTTAACCCTTTCTGATCTGAACTGGTCCCTGAAAACAAAGACGTCAGGAAGATTCCGTTTCTGCAGACAGAGGGGTGGTTGCATGTGTGGTTGACCAGAGATCGTGAGCCCACTACCCTGGGCCGGGAGGAAGTGAGTGAGGACACATTCCTCTGCCTTGCAGTTGGTTTGCTGAGAGACGGTGGAAAGGTCACTTCGCCTTTCTTCAACCTCAGTTTCCTCATCCGTCAGATGGGGACTTTTTCTGCCCCGCCAGCCTCAAAGGTTTGTTTGAGAACCAACAGAGGCCTGTGCACGTGTGTCGGGCATGAGACCGTGAGGTCAGGGTCACCTCCCATGGCCCGTCAGGTGCCCCGCATTCCCTTGCCTTCACCATGGGCGTCCTGGGGCTGCAACCACCTCCGTGTCACCCTCAGGGGTAGCCGAGGACCTGGGGGTGTCACCCTGGTGCTTCATGTGGGAGGCAGAGGCTTAGAGGGGTGAGGCAGTGGGGGGAGGTGAAGAGAAGCCTGAAGGAAAGTCAGTTTTTCGGACCCAAAGAAGGGTAGGAGCTCCCGGACTTTAGGATTCTGTGAACTGGCTTAAAAAGAAATCAGGGCCAATATAAGGTTGCTGCCTTTAACTTTTGTCAAATAAGGACATAAAACCTTCTCGTCTCCATTATTATTATTTGATGATAGAAGGGACGTTTAAAAATTTTTTTAAATGTTTATTTATTTTTGAGACAGAGAGAGACAGAGCATGAACGGGGGAGGGGCAGAGAGCGAGAAGGAGACACAGAATCCGGGGCGCCTGGGTGGCGCAGTCGGTTAAGCGTCCGACTTCAGCCAGGTCACGATCTCGCGGTCCGTGAGTTCGAGCCCCGCGTCGGGCTCTGGGCTGATGGCTCGGAGCCTGGAGCCTGTTTCCGATTCTGTGTCTCC
The DNA here is from genome assembly GCF_028018385.1 of Neofelis nebulosa. Classification (NCBI taxonomy): domain Eukaryota; kingdom Metazoa; phylum Chordata; class Mammalia; order Carnivora; family Felidae; genus Neofelis; species Neofelis nebulosa. The sequence goes on from NC_080790.1 coordinate 7,669,558, forward strand.
CTCTCTCTCTGCCCCTCCCCCGTTCATGCTCTGTCTCTCTCTGTCCCAAAAATAAATAAAAAATGTTGAAAAAAAAAAAAAAAAAAAGGAGACACAGAATCCGAAGCAGGCTCCAGGCTCCGAGCTGTCAGCACAGGGCCTGACGCGGGGCTCGAACCCACGGACCGCGAGATCATGACCCGAGCCGAAGTCGGACGCTCAACCGACTGAGCCACCCAGGCGCCCCGAGAATTTTTAGTCTAAGCACCCACCCAATGCTTGGATTCCTTTTACTGTGGTTTTGTGAAGCGATCTTTCTTTCATCTGCTCTTGGCTTGCATTCTTCCAGCGACGGGGTGCTCACCCCCTCCCCCAGCAGCCACGCATTCCAACGTCACGCAGTTCTTTTCCTTATTGTTCTGCGGCCTTCTGTCCCCGAGCTTCAGCTCACAGATCTTTGTGTGCACCCCCTCAGGCTCAGCGGGCTTCTGCTCCTTCTCCCCACGCCTAGCCCTTCAGCCCTGCACTCAGTCTGGTTCTCATCGCTTCCCTCCATCGGTCCATAGATGTTTTCTGTGGGCCTCCCACTGCCAGGCAGTGAAAGCCCTCTTGGGAACCTCCCCGAACCTCCCAGTGCCTTCGTCCTCCCCTTCACTGGAAGTCACCACTCCACTACTCCACTCTCCGACCTTCTCGGAGATTCTGAGGACGAGCTTGCCAAGTTAAGGCCGGGCCAGGGTCGGGCCGCCTTACGGGTTCCCTTGCCACGGTGTCCTGGAGGCATCACTGTCCTCCTTGTGCGGAGGAGGAAACTGAGGCTCGCCGGCTCCCTGTGCGGCCGGAGGCCAAGGCACCGCGGCTCCACGCCGGGTCTTGGCTGCGAGCCTCTGGCTGTTTCCGTGGCCTCGCACTGTCAAGGCGGGGACGGGCTTCTCACTACCCAGAACCCCCTTGTGCCTCTCTCTGGGTTCTTGCATGGTTCCAGGGGCTGGAGAATGTGGACGGGGGCTTGGCGTCCAGGAGCCCTAGGTTTTCCAAGAGCTTCTGATCCTAAATGTGCAGCTTCACGCCCAGCCCTGGTATGGGAACTTGTGATGCGGTGTGTGTTTTGCGAACTCTTGTCACCTCCTTGTAGCTCCTTCAGCCGACGAGCCCGCTGAGTCTCCCCCATGTACCAGGCACGGTGTTAATTGCTCTGGAGAACACGATGAGGAAGACAGTGACCTTGTGCCCCAGGAGCTCACAGACTAGTAGAAGGTCAGGAGGCAGATGGGCATGTGCACCCAGCCTTCTGGAAGCCCGGGGCAGCAAGCGGTGGGACCTTCCTGGCCTGGGTGGTGGCGACAAAGGGAGAGGGCATTTGGATTGGGCTTTGAAGGGTGCATAAGAGTTCGCAGGGCAGCCACACAATGAACTGATCACTAAAAAGTAAGTGAGGAGTGGGGGCGCCTGGGTGGCTCAGTCGGTTAAGCATCTGACTCTTGATTTTGGCTCAGGTCATGATCTCACAGTTGATGGTGGGTTCGAGCCCCGCATCGGGCTCTGTGCTGGCAGTGTGGAGCCTGCTTGGGATTCTCTCTCCCTTTCTCCTGCTCATGCTCTCTCCCTCTCTCTGTCAAAAAAAAAAAAAAAAAAAAAAAAAAAAAAAACTTAAAAAAAAAAACTAAGTAAGGAGCAATAATGGGGGTTCAGTCATGACAACTTTTCCTGGAGACTGTCTGTGACTTTGTTAGTATGTGCAGAAACACTGCAGGATTGGCTGCGAAAAATCAATAACTCTCTTCGACTCCCTTTGTTATCTGCTTCCTGCCCGGGGCTCAAGGAGATCGAGAAGCTAGTGTTGCAAAGGCACGGGAAGATTTAATTCCACGTTAGACGTACACATTTTTGCTAAGTAGATAAATAATGACCTTATTAAGGTTTCTTTTGGCTCTGTGTCGGGGGCCCACAGCCCATTGCTAGCAGGGTCTCAGAAATCGGCGTCTGTTTTCTCTTATTTGGACAGGAGCCTCTGGCTGAGGTGCTGAGCCGACTTGGAGAGTTCTCTTCCCCGCAGAGCATTAGTCACGAAACAGTAATTTACCGCAGGAATCGCACAGAGTGGGATGATATTGATTTGTGGGCCTTTTGGCAAAACGTACTCGTTCACAACTGGCCAGAGAAGCAGCCTGAAGACGTTCTGGGAGAAGCGTGACCGTGTGGTCCCAGATGAGGTCCTGCCCTGCTCTCCGAATGGGGGGGGGGGAGAGCTGGGGAGAGGGCTATGGGCTGGGGGGGGGGGATGCGGGAGATACATAGAGAGAGAGAGACAGAGAGAAAGAAGGTGGTGAGGGAACAGGGGAGGGAGGGAGACGGGCCGGTGCGTACCTGGCCTTTTTCTCTCCTTGGGAAGCATCCTTGGGGGTCCGGCCCCCTGGCCTGGGATCCCGAGGACCCCTGCCTCGTGTCCCCTCTGTGAAGGGACACGGGGTCTCGCAGGTGCAGGGGCTCAGCCCTCTCTCTCCCGCGTGGGGCTCCCCGGCCAGAGTTCCAGCTCTGATGACGGAGGCTCCTGCAGGGTTTGGAAGCCCGCTCCCCCCTCCCTGGCGGACTTGGTTAAATCGTGTGCGTGAGTGGAGGGCTCCCTCCTGCCCTCCCTCTGCGCCACCCAGCGTTAGCGAGCATTCATCCGGCCCCAAACCCTGTGACAGGTGCTGCGGAAGAAAATGCACATTGGTGTGTGCGTGCATCAGCGTGCCCCCGGCTGGTGGGATGGGGGGGGGGGTGGGGGGGGTCAGTCCTGACGTTACTCACACCTTTGACATGCTCAGTCTGCACCAAGCCCTTTTCTTTGTTTATTCATACACTCACTTGCCCTGCTGATTCCAGCAACAGCCCCGTGAGACAGGTATTGTTGTTGTCTTTGTTTTGTACGTAAATTGACGCCCAGCAAGGTTCGGTAACTTCCCTAGAGACACACAGCTCCTAAGTTCATGGTGGGATGCCCCTTCTAGCCTGAGGGGTCTGGGGGGACGGCTTGAATTAGGCCTGGAAGGACAGCCGAGGAGAAGCTTGAGGGAGGGAGGGGCACGCCAGGACAGTGGAGGGCAGCGGGAAGGGCTGCCCTGTGCCCGGCACCCAGAAGCCGCATCGCATACCGTCTCTTTTGTCCCGCAGCCCGTCGGAAAGGCCAAGTAACCGGTCCAAGGTGTGAAGGTAGGACGGGGACCCAGCTCTGTGTGGCTCCACAGCACGTGCGTGCCCTCAACGCCACACCCCCCTGGGGCTTGGCCAGCAGGCGGGGGCACCCCGGGGTCGGTGGCACAAAGCGGGCAGTGGCTGCTGTACCGGAAAACCCTCACCATTGTTCTTTCAGCATCTCCCACGGGGTTCTGGGCCCCCCCACCCCCCGCCTTCCCCCCGCTGCGGCTCCTGCCCTGCACTCATGTGGGCCTCTCCCTGCACACCCCTCCAGCCTGAGCACGGTCACGGCTTCACACCGGTGCTGGCTACCATCCGACGGACCCTAGCTGGGCATCCTCATCCGCAAAGCGGTTTAAAACAGTGGTCTCTTGACTTGTGGGCTGGGCACCCCGTGCTCCGTCGAGGTGCCCGTGCCATCCATCCCGGGAGCCGCGTCCAAAGGTCAAGGGTGGTGGATCGGGACGGGAGGAGGTGTGCCGGGAACACACGAGCCCAGGCAGCTTGGGGGAGGGGGGAGGGGGGAGGGGAGGGGGGAGGGGAGCGCCTCGGCCGCCGATGGCCACGTGGTGAAATTCACAGCTCCCAGCGTAGCCCGCAGTCGCGCCCGGTCTTCGGCTCGCCTCCTTCTCGCACATACAGGCATCCTCCTTATGACGTCGCAGCGTTTCCTTCTCTTCCTTCTTTCTTCCTCTGCGGCAGGAGCCGTGTGCCGCGAGGCCCGAGTCTCAGCCCTTCTGTGATGCTGCTGTGGCCGGGAGGCCGCGTCTGTGCCAATAAATGACCCCAGACGGGTGGGGGAGGGAGGCTCAGCGCCTCCCACGGTTCTGGCCCGATCGGTTTCACACCGCCGCTCGGCTCGCGCTGCGTTTCCTCCAAGGGGAGTGTTTTAGGAAGAGCAGAGATGCCTCTTGGCGTCTTTACGAGATCACCCCCAGAACCAGGATGCTCTCTTCGGCGTCGCGACCTTCCCTCTCCACGCGGTGTCTGCAGAGCAATTGCATTTACTCCCGTTGTTTCCCCCACCTGCGGTGTTGAGAGGAAAGTCAAGCAACCGTGTTTTTCTCCTCCGCGCAGGCCCAGCGCCAGCAGGACAAGCGACAGAGCTGTCCTCCTTTCACGCTTCAGGCGCAGGCTACCTGTCAGCGGCTTGCTGTGTGCAGCTCTGGTGGAAGGAACCTCTCTCCGGGGCCACAGGGATTTGCAGCAAGAATAGAAGCGTGTTTGGCTCCAGTTTCTGGCTCAGTGTGGCCCCGATGGCGATGACCCTGGTCCCACTTCGGAAACGGGGGACAGATGTGAGGCCAGGCTGTCGGGATCGCTGGGTTGAGCCCTATTTTTTTTTTTTTTTTTTTTTTTAAGTAGAAAGTATGAGGAGAGAAAAAGGAATAAATCAGTACGGTAGCCATCGCAAGAGCCTTCTCCTATGGTCTTTGGAAATTCCGGGGGACCCGGATAGAGGCCAGATAGCGGCAGAGGTGCAGACTGGCTGACAAGGGGCTCCAGGCGGCCCTCAGCATGGAGTCCAGCGTCCAAGGCGATCTGGTGCCCCTGGCCCCCTGCCTGCACAGAGTCACTGGGCTGCTTCTTACCTGGCTTCTCCCACGTCTGTTTTCCTTTGTAGCCCCTGCGGGCGGGATACTGCAGAGCAGTGGCTGAGAAGCTGAAACCATTGTCCCAGTGTCTCCTGTCCCCGTCCCGATGGCCGGCATGGCAGTGGCGAGGTCAGAGAGCTGGCACGGGGGACTTTTCTCCTGTCCTCTGCCTCTCGGGGAGCCACTGAGCCTTGGCAAGCGGGGCCGTGTCTCCCTGGCTCTCTTCTCTGGTGGAGCCTCTCACCTCTAGCCCCGGGGCGTGGGAGGATGGTTCTAGACCGTGAACCACGACCCCATCTTCCAGGCCCGCTGGGTGGCTGGGGCTTCGGCCTCCAAACCCAGACAAACCACAGCTCTCGTTCCCTGCTTCCCGTGACTTTCACATCACTGCCTGATGGGCGGATGGTCAAGCCGGCTCCTCTCTGCTCTGAGTAAGGTGCCTCCTTTCCCGGAGTCCAGCACCCCCAGCAGCGGTGGACGATTTTATCTCCATGTGTATCGATGCATTAACACACACGGGAATGCTCCTCTTCCAAGAAGACTGGGTTGACTGCTGTCTTCACCCAGCTTGGGAGACCCTGAATTTGCCTTTTACCCGCTTCGTCGCTGCCCGTGAGTTTGCACTGTGGGCTGAGTGGCCCCACCTTTCACTTACTCATTGTTCCTTCTTTATCTGACATCCCACCCGGTCTCGTGCTGGGGGGTGTGGGACACCAGCAAGGGCTCCCGGTCTCCAGAGGGCGGTCAGACCCCTAAAGGGTGGGTGCACTGATGGAGGAGGCGTGGGGCGAGGGGAGAGGCCCTAATTCCCCGCCTGGGGGGGGCGGGGGGACAGTGTTGGGGAGGCGTCCCTGGAAGGAACCCTGGGAGCCACCAGGGAGGAGTGTGTGGGCCGGAAGGGGCTTCGGGCTTAGGCAGCCTCATCCAGGGGGTTGAGTTCCCCACACGCCCAGGATCGGGGAGCCGGACCCGTGAGCCAAGGGCTTTGGAGATGACCTGACTGCCCTGTTTCATGAGAGACTTTTTCACAAAGCTACTGAGTGGCCAGCTATGGAAGACTAGACAATGGAAAGCAAAACCAAAAATAAAACACTATCCTTTCACTGAACTTGCCTTTGGAAAACAAATATTATGTGACAGGAGACCAGCCGTCTTCCTAGTACCAGAGCTGAGGCGCGAGCACATTCCAGAAGTGTTCTTTGGGATCCTTTCCCCTCCTCCCCCCACCTCCTCTCTCTTCCTTTTCCTCTCCTCTCCTCTTCCCCCCTTCCTCCCTTCTTTTCTCTCTCTTTCTACCTTTGAGATTTCTCTTTTTTTAATGTTTATTTTGAGAGAGAGAGAGAGAGAGAGAGCAGGGAAAGGGGCAGAGAGAGAGGGAGACAGAGGATCTCAAGCAGGCTCTAAGAGGCCAGCAGGGAGTCCAATGCGGGGCTCAAACGCGCAAACTGTGAGATCATGACCTGAGCTGAAATCACTTGTCGGATGCTTAACCGACTGAGCCACCCACGCGCCCTTGCCTTTGAACTTTCTTAATTGTACTTTTCATCAGCATGTAATTAATTCCCCTGTCCATCAGCATCCCCACAGTAGAGATGTCCGGGAGCCTGTAACGTGCTGTGCGTTTGCTAAGTGCTGGGGATATGTGCGAACAGGGACTCTATTTCTAGAATACAATCTATCTGTGGGACTCCCCCCGGAAAACCCGGTCTGGCCACCCCAGGGCCCTGTCACATCTCCCTGAAATTTGAATCAGTTACCCTAACTAATTGCCTGCAACTTATTGGAAGAGGGAATCTCTAACCAAAGTCCTTGACCAGCCCCAGCTGTCTGGGGGTTTGTCTTGTGTCCTCATTGGTGCAGCGAAGCCGTCGCGTTCGGGGACCTGGGGTGACCGATTCCCCAATTATTTTAAACGAATTCCCTAAGCTGTATACACAGCGCTGACACCGTGACTAAAGCCCTTCCCATTCTGTAACGCTCACTCTAGCGCATTGGAAGGGTAGGATTTCTCTGACGGTGACTGTTGCCTTTTTGCAATAACATTGATAACAATTGAAACGTTATCAATAACATTGGTTGACATTGATAGGCTCTCGAAAGCTTGCCGAGTGCCTCCGTATACTTTAGCTAACTCGATTCTCATGAGAGTCCTATGAACTGGGGTTACGACGTCTCTCTTATAATGAGGAAACCGAGGCTCAGAGAGGTTAGGGGATGTGTTCAAGGTCACACAGCTAGTAAGTGGTAGAGTGGGGTCCTAGTGCTGGTGTGACCCGTTTTCCCCGAATTTGAGTTGCTCAACCAAGGAGTCTTTCTGGAGTGTTTGCTGTGTGCTGGCCTTCTGGAGGAGAGCAGGTGCAGGGGCGGGATAGGCAGGAGCAGGGAGTGCTTGGGTGGCGGGAGGGAGGATGGCATCCGCGGGGGCTTAGGTCTGCGTTGTGGGCTGAGTGTGACCGTCGGAGCACCGACTCGTGGAGAGGACAGGGAAGGACCGTTTCTGCTTGTCCCTCTGTCTCCTTATCTAGATGAGTCTTCGTTCCTGCAGGAAAGAAAGGTGAGCCGTGGGGATGGAGGGAGGCCGAGGCCCTCACCATGTCCTGTCGTGACGTTCTGCCAGCTGGCAGCCTGACGAGGGACGTATCTGCAGACACGGGATCCCATTCCTGCCCCCGTGGGAGAGGAGGGAGGGCAGGCCCTGAGCCCGCGCAGACTGCACGCTGCGTGCAGAGGGACTGGCATGTTCCTTTCCCCGGCCTGGACTCTGAAGTTGGTCCTGCGTCAGAAGGAAGTGCCCAGTAATGGGACTGGTTTGAACCGTGGCTTTTGCACAGCCGTGGCCTGTATTAGAGAAGATACGGCCAGACGATTGCTGAGCAGAGGAGAATCTTTAAGGACAGTATGGCCGGGGAATCTCAGGCTCAGAGAGGGCAAGCGGTTTTCCCAGAGTCACACAGCCCCAGGCTCGTTCTGTCCTGTGCTGTGCCTAATTGTTTTTGCTGAAATAGACTTGAAGACTTGAAGAAGGTGTTTATTTTTTATAAAAGCAGCGGCGAGCGGAGCAGCAGAGGAATAGGTTTCTTCTACAGCTGTTCTCCTGAGGTCACTGTGACACCGTGGCGGGGAGTATTTCTGACCCTGGAGACCTGCAGTGTGAAGCAAGCAAGTGTGGGCGGCTGGAGGTTTGCACCCCAGCAGCCCCTTTCCTGCTGCCCCACAAATTTGGGTGGTGCTAGAGAGACTTGGGACTTTTTTGGCTGTGCTTAGGAGCTTAGAAGTTTACAGGGGAGTGTGGGAGGGACTTTTAGGAGGTGCGGCCCATATGCATGACCCCTACGTGGGGCATTCCAGTTGTGTGACACGTGCAGGGGCGTCCTGATGTTTCTGGAAGGTATGGCCCACCTGCCATCGGAACCACGAAGCAGCTGGCAGGCTGTGATGCACATTCTGGGTTCTCCCAGGCCTACTGATCAGAATCTCCAGGGCGGGACCGGGAATCTGCATTAAAAAAAATTTTTTTTTAATGTTTATTTCTGAGACAGAGAGAGACAGAGCATGAGCGGGGGAGGGGCAGAGAGAGAGGGAGACACAGGATCCAAAGGAGGCTCCAGGCTCTGAGCCGTCAGCCCAGAGCCCGACGCGGGGCTCGAACCCACAGCCTGCGAGATCATGACCTGAGCCGAAGCCGGACGCTTAACCCCCTGAGCCACCCAGGCGCCCTGGAATCTGCATTTTAAACAGGCTCTGAGGTCAGCCGCATTATGCGCTGACCCCCCTTCACCCCCCACCCCGGCCCAGAGCCAGGATGTGGTTCAGATCTCGAGCCAGCCTCCCTGGGCGGCCTGACCTCCAGTGAGCTGTTTCCTCCCCCCTCCGCTGAGCCTCGGGTTTCTGGTCTGAAAGGTGGATATGACACCCCTGCCGTTTTAGGTCACAGTCACCCGACATGGAGACAGTGTTAGTGCCCAGCAAGTGGTGGCCTTTACTGGGTCTGCCAAGCAGCGGGCAGGGCAGGGGGTGATTCGGGGCCCCGAGCGGGTGCCGGTGTCCGGCCAGGATTGGCAGGGGCCTCCTGCAGGAGCGTGGGCCTCTGGGAGTGAGGAGGAGACTGCGCTCGGGGCCTCAAGGCTGCAGTTTGGGGAAGAGCCTGTGGTGAGACTTAGAAATGGCGCCTTCTTTGCCTTTGGCCCAGATGCACAGGCTCCAGAGGGCGCCCAGGACGGGTGTCCAAGCTGGGCCCAGGCCCACGTGCTTGCCTTTGAGCCCGGGCTCCCCTAGAAGACTGTTGCCGTTTTCCCGAGCGGTGACGGTGGCCCAGCACTCTGAGCACAGGGGAGGAGGGGCCGCTGACCTGGAAGGGGGGGGTCGCCAGGGAGACAGAGGCTGGGAGTGTGTGTGTGCAGGGGCTGGGGGCACGCTGGGGAGACGGCTCAGATAAGTCCCGTGGGAGGCACCCGCGGGGCCATCCGCTGATCCCCTTTCCTGTTGACTGGTTTTTAAGGAACTTCCTTTCCCTCCCCTGACTTCTTGCAGAGGGGTCTCTTCCTACCAGGCCGGTTCTGCCTCCCCTTGCTGCCGTCTGCCCCGCCCCCCAGCAGGTGCAGCACCCCCTTGAAAGAGGAGCCGTTTGAGGGACGCAGGGCCCTTCCTGCCCCCTCACGTGTTCCCAGTGCTTGTCTCTTTGTAGCTGGGGCCTGGACACAGGAAAGCCAGCCATATCCTGAGCCAGACGCTCTATGTGAGGCCACCCGGCTGTCACTGGGCGCGTGCATGCTGGTTCTCCTCCGACCACCGGCCTGAAAATGACCCCGACTCCCCGGGAGCTGGATGTAAGGGATTTGTGCCCCCTTCCCCCACAGCGCACACACACACACACACACACACACACACACACACACTCACAGACCCAGCCCCCAGAGGCAGTCATGGACAGAGCTGCCCCCATCCTCCAGGACTTGGTCATCCACGTGGTTTACAGGCAAGGAAACCGAGGTCTCGGAACTAGAACTCATGTCCCCGAGCCCTGCGCTGGCTCCTCTCAGATGCTGTTCCAGGACAGCAGGATCCTGGCTATCTCAGTGGGCTACCCTACCTCCTGTGCACCTGCTCCGGGACCGTGTGTGTGTGTGTGTGTGTGTGTGTGTGTGTGTGTGTGTGTGGGGGCGGGGGTACTTATGAGCGACTGAGCCCAACTCTGGGCATGTGCTTGGAAATAAATGCACCCTCCAGTGCCAAGATGCCTGGGGTGGGGTGGGGGGTGTCTGCCATGTGAACAGACAGCCTGTGGTCCACGCAGGGGGGTGGGGCAGAGCTGATGCGGGCCTGGGGAGGGACAGGCAGGTTCCTCAGGGACGGCTGTTTCTGGGGGTTGCAACCAGGAGCCACTGCTTCTCTTCCCACCTGATCTGGATGGTTCTTCAGCCCTCCTGCATCTCACGGTGTGCCCCACCCCGCCCCCCAGTCTTCACCTCCCTCCCCTGCTGCCCCTGCCACGCTGTGCTGGTCACACCCCCCAAGCCTCATCAGGCTCCCGCTCATCTGAGTGGCCTCTTGTCCCCACCTCACAAACAAGCCCCTGGAAGGTGGAGTGGGAGGAGAATACGGAGCGTCTGGACCAGCCCCCCGAGTCTTCTGCTTTCTGGAAGAACAGTCTCCCTGTAGAAGTGGCTCGCCTGCTGGATGCCAGTCCCCACCCTCTGTGTCCTGCAGCCCGGCCACAGAGCCCAAGCCAGACTGGAACGTGGACCGGGCAGGGACCGTCCGGCACCAGGAGAACTGGCCATGCCAGGCTCGCAGAGAGGGCCCCTCCTGGTGCCCTCCTCCCCGGCCCATCCGCAGCCGCGTTCTCTCACCTCGGGGCTCAGGGGTCGCCTCTGGAAGCCTCCGATGCCCGCCCCGCCTGCCTCGGGCTCCCCTCACTGGCCGCTGGCCTGGTTTCTGCTTCCTGGCGTGGACACCACTGTGTGCACCTCTGAGCATCCTTGGCCTTGGTGCGAACGCCGTGGTTTGACTGTCAGACGGAGGACGTTGGAGGCCGCGGGAGCCCCGAGTATATATCTCACACGGTGCCCTTGTTTGAAGGGGGATCATCGGCCTGGGACTTTTGTGGGGGGGGGGGCAGGCAGCTGCAGGGCAGACGCCGGGTCCCTCAGTGTGGGAGGATGGGGTGTTCAGCCAGGTGAGGGGTGCCCGGGGCCACGCAGAGCGTTTCTGGCTCTGGGGCCCCCGAGTTGCAATGGGGAGTCCGAAGGAGACGATTCTGCCTGGCTCTTTCCAGTTGTTTCTCTGGTTTTCCTGTCATCTGCTGGGGCCTTGAGGGGAATTTGTCCCTGTCTGTGCTGCACTCATTCATTATAGGAGATATTTAATCCACCGGGGGGGCGGGCAGATAGGAGTGTCATTCTCAGGGGTCGCTTTGTTGTCACAATGTAAACTAAAATTTTAGAGGGTGCCTGGGTGACTCGGTCAGTTGAGCGTCCGACTTCGGCTCAGGTCGTGATCTCCTGATTCACGAGTTCCAGCCCCGCGTCGGGCTCTGTGCTGACAGACAGCTCGGAGCCTGGAACCTGCTTTGGATTCTGTGTCTCCCTCTCTCTCTGCCCCTCCCCTACTCGCGCGCTGGCTCTCTCCCTCTCAAAAATAAAGAAACGTTAAAAAAAAAAAATAGTGTAAGCTAAAATTTTAGTATCCCTTATGGAAAATTCATAAACTTTAGAAAGAAACCAGTAAGGCAACCATAATAATCCCCATGATCCCACGCGTCAGCTCTGGTATAAAAGTTAGGCTTCCTGGCGCAAATGAGTCAAAGCGCCAGAAAAGCCCCTGTCCCATACCGCAGTCCCCCAGCTGAAGCCCCCTCAGAAAACCGTGGCGCTGTCGTCTCAGTGAGCCCTGTGTTGGGTGGGGGGTGTCTGCACGGCCTTCCGTGAGCTGGAGCAGCCCTCCGCCTCTCACCCGGGACCACGTGCTGCGTGGGATCCTCAAGCCTCGGATGGCCTTTACCCTCTCTACCGTGGGACTGTGTGTGCACACGCGTGGCATGTGCACGTGTGTGCATGCGGGCGTCTGTGCGTGCAGGTGCGTGTGTATGCGTGTGCACGCATGCGTATCAGTGCGTGTGTGTGTGTAAGTGCCCGTGCGGGGCATGCATATATCTGTGTGCGTGCTCGCGTAAGTGTGCACGTGTGCATGTGTGTGCACACATGCGTGGCAGCGTGTGCACGTGGGTGTGATGACAGACGGGCATCCACGTTGACCCGAGTGGGGGGCGGGTTCTCTGGTCCTCCTCCTCTCAAGGGGTCGGTGAGCTTCGGCGACACTGGCGGCCTCGCTTGGGAGCCTCCTGACACCCCCCAGATGCAGCGAGCCCTCCTTCCTCGAGCCCAGTGCGGTTTTGTTAGCGTTTCTCGCGTAGCACGCCTCCCGTGGTATTGTCGGTGGTTACTTGTGGCCGTGGGCTGCCTCCCGCCGGCCACGGCCTCCCTTGCAACGCCCGGCTCCAAGGCTCGGGGTCAGTGGCTGCGCGTCTGGGCTTGAACGGCGATGTGTTTACTGAGCTTCGCCACCGCCTGCCCCAGCGGCTCCGAATGACATTTCAGGAATTGAATTACATTTCGGTTCTTGCAGAATCCAGGAATAGATCATTTGATTGTGTCTGTTGGAAGTCATGGCCGCAACCGGCTTCATTTTCTTAGCCAACATCTCTCCCGAGTGGGGAGCGATGGCAAAGGAATGCCATCACGAACTGGATTTTTCCCACAAGCACGTCTCCCGAGCTGGCGGCGGCCCGCGCTTTCCCCCCAGGCTGGGGGAGGCTGGCACTGGAGGCCGCCTCCGGGCGGGACCCAGAGCGGCACTGCCACTCGGTGCGCAGGTGTCCTGCCTGTCCCCGCGGCCTGCTGAAGATGCCACTGCCGGCGGCGGCTGCTGGGAGAGCTTTCTCCAGCCCTGTGGGGTCGGGGGAGGGAGCCGTCTCGTCTGCCTGGGAAAGTCATGTAATGCCCGTGCCTCATTTCCATGCCCCCCTCTGGCCTTTGAGGGGTGTGTATCCTCTGAGGGGCTCACTCTTTGCCCAGGCGTCAGCAGCCGTGGCTAGCTACTCTTCCCTTGACCCGTCCGGAAATTCTCTCTGGCTTTCCCAGTCTCACGGTATCGGGAGAATCTTCTAGAAATCTCCGGATGCCCTTCCTGCTGGGCGTCTGCCTTCCTGCCGGCCGAGTGCTTAGTGGTTGCAGGGCCAAGAGGCTGGGGGCTGGGTGAGGGCGGCCACTTGCCCTGTGCTCCCATTTGGGTTCTTTGTGGTGGGAATGGAGACTGCAGAGAGGTGGGGACCGTGGGTCCCCATCCAGCAAGGGGCAGGGAGTGGGTTCCAACCCCAGCGTGCTTCCTTCCCCTGCTACTTGCAGAAACAAGTGAATTTTCCTAAGGAACGGCTGCTCCAGGAAGCCAGCTGTCAGCCCCCTCCGGCTCTTCCTGTCCACCCCGCCCACCCCTGCTCTAGGCCGGTCCTTCTCTCTCCGCCCGCTCCGTCAGCCCAGGCCGATGGCCGGGTCTCCGGATTTCATCTCCCGCTAGGGCTCCGGCCTCCGTGTTGGGCATGGAGCTGCCTGGGGACAACCAGGCTTCTTCCCCAGGAAATGGGAATCAGGCCAAACACAGAAGTCAGATAGTTGATGAAAAGGTGCTTCGGTGTGTGGTTGTTTTGACAAGTAGTTCTAGAGGCGTGTGCCCTTGGGCCTCTGGTTGCCTTATAGTTCAGCTCCGCTTGACTTGAATTCGAATTCTCGAGCACTGCCTGGTGTTGGAGATGGTTCCAGAACTGCAGGCGCCCCCCCCCCCCCAGCCCCCCGGGAGGAGCTCACAGGGCAGGGCAGTAGGGCTCTGGTGTGGCGGGAACCCTTGGAGAGGTCCCTGAGGCCTTGTGGGAGGAATTTTGTCATTGGAAACTGTTCCTTATTAAAATCAAGTAATAATGAATATGCTGTGTTTGGATCCACCAGGGAAAGTTGAAAGCGAGCTAAAAGGAAACGTGAATTCAACCAGGCCAGGATGACTTCTCCCGTAAGAAGTTCAGTTTATGGTTTTGAAGGAAGAAAAGCCTCTGGCCCTCATCAGGCCACCCCCAGCGTGTCCTTGAAACCTTTTCGCTCCTTGAAATGTGCTTCTTAACCTTTTGGAAAAAAACAACTTTCTCCTGCTATATATAGCCCTTATCTGGAGGTGCAGGCACAGACCGGTCCCCTTGTCTTCAGCAAACTGCTGGATTGGGCCCCGGGGGTGGTGGGGACTCAGGTATTGGCTTTGGCATTCTGCTCACGTGGAGCTAAACACTGGGCTTTGGGCCCTTGGTGGAGATCGCTGGGAACCCTCTCCCACTTCCATTCCCGAATTTCTCCATCCCCTTAGACGTGACCACTTTCCCCTTCCAAACAACGCCACAGGTGACTCCGTAGAGCTCAGTGGAGGATAGAGGGCCAGCATGCGTGCGTCCCGAGTGCCCACAGATGCTTGGCGGGGGCGGTCCTTGGGGTTAGGATTTCGGCCTGGCGTGTTTCTGGCCCGTCTTGTATATTGTTCCCCATCTGTGGAAGCTCTAGGCCCGCGGGCAGAGCTGGACTGTCTCGGGAGGAAGTTAGGCTGATGCTGACAGGTAGGGTCTCCAAGGAGCGTGGGAGGCCCTGGCCTCGGGGCGGGTCCAAGCAGGGTCCCACACGTAGGACGGAGGGGTTGACTGTGAGTGGTGCTTCGACAGGCAGCCTGTGATGCCTGGACGCTGAGGTCGGGACATGAGGTGACCACTGGCGCTGGCCTTGAGCCGGGCACAGGGGTCTGCCTGGGGATCTGATCCAGGGGCACCCGAAAAGGCCCGCCGATGCCCCCTCGGCTGCCGAAGGATCCCAAGGGTGCATTCCTCTGTCAGGGGGCACCCTGATCCCGGGGGCTGGAAGGGCGGGCTCACAGGTGGCGGCCACGTCGAGGGAGGATTGGGTTCCAGTTCTGACCTTGCCGCTAGCTTTGGTCTTCGTCCCTGTGGTCCTCGGTTTCCCCACCCGTAAGGCGAAGGGGCCCATCTGAGGCTGCGTTATGGGGCTGACCCCTTTGCCGGTGGGGACTCCAGCTGGTACCTCTAGGGACCCGGTAGTGAGCCAACGAGAGGATCAGGGGAAGGGGTGTTACCTGGGGCCCTGGATGGCCCCACTGGCGGCCTGGAACTGGTAAGGCAGGGTTAGGCGATGGCATGAGGCGCGTGTGGCCCCGCTGTTTGCATTCGGGGGGGTTGTGGGTATGGCGGGCTCCCGGGTGGGGCAGGAAAACCAGTCTTGAGTACCTATCAGCCCCTGGAGCTGGGCAGACAGGCAGAGCTGTCGTCCACGTCTGACCCCGAACCCCGAGGTTCTCCTCGGGGTCAAGCTTTTCTTAACAAACCATTCACCTTGTTCACTTTGTGGCTCTGTGACCTCTGAATGCAGTTTCCCTTGGGCCTTGAGGCCCCGTGTAGCTCACTGGTTTTGGTGCAGGCAGGGGTGGTTTCGGGCTGGATGGCCTCGCTGGGGAAGGCAGTTCTGGGGTGCTGAACCCCCCCCCCCCCCACCCACGCCACTGCCCTCAGCCCCAGCCCAGGGCTCAGCAGGGAGAGGGAACCGTGGAGAGGCCACGTTTGTCTTCCTATGGTCGCTGGGTATTAGCCTTCGTTTCCGGACAGGCTTCCACCCCATGCTCCCCTGTAGGGTCTCTCTATTCATCCAGAGACCACCTGGGCAGCCAGGTGAGGTGCCCAGAAAGTCCCCTCCGCCAGGCCTGGAGGGGGCGTCTCACTCCCAAGGGGGCGCCGTGCCCTGTAGGGCAGGGGCCTGGCTTCCCACGGTGCCGCTTTACTGCCCCTGTGGCCCCGTGCCCGGGTTTGTTCCTGGTCCCCCCGGAGACCTCGGTGCACAGGCCGGCCGCCCCCTCCTCGGGCCGAGACTGGGTCTGCGGGCGCTTTGGACCTTTCTCTCTTCCTGCCTCATCTTCTTGGTTTCCTCTGCCTGATGAGCTTTCAAGGCAAAGGACTGCACCGTGGCCGTCTTCTTCTCTTACACGAAAGCTGCTGACATGTCGGGGGGACGGCGAATGGCCTCAGTCTAGTGCCACCAGTGGTTCTGAGTTTACTTCTGCTTTATGTCTGTTTCTGGTCATTCACCAAAGATCAGCGAAACCACATCTCCTCCGTGTGAGCCACACAGGAGAGCGGGGTGACGCCGTGCGTGCTGCTGGCCGAGGGGGGAGGAGGAAGCTCGTGAGAGGCACGTCATCGGGGTGCAGTCGGATGCCACTTGAGGGTGCCGAGAGCCCATTCCACGTCCTTCATCCACTATTAAGCACCTGTTGTGTTCCAGGCACTGTGTCCACCGTGGGGCATACGTGACGGGTAAGGCCTGATGCCCGGGGAGCCTCCAGTTTGGAGGCGGAAAGACAGGTGGCTGGGACAGCAGGGGCCCCGTCCCTCCCTGGCCCAGAAGCCAAGGCCGGTCCTGGAGAAGGCGGCCAACTCCAGGGTTCCCTGCCCTGCCTCTGGAGGTCCCCTGGGTGCCCCCCTCCCTGCCCTACAACTCTTCGGTGCCCTCCTCAGTGAGGCGAAAACAGTGCTACAGGGGCTCCCCCAGAACAGGAGTGCTTAACCCTCCAGGAAGAAGGTCTTGAACAGGTGTGACATTGGACGCCCCAGAGCAGCAGCCATGAGCCAGGCCTGAGTGGCCAAGGATGCCCCGGGAAGGAGAATCGCCTGTGGGCCAGTGGGGTAGCAGGCCCTGGGGGTGGAGGGGGGCTGGAAAGCAAGATTCCCTGCCTGGAAGGGGAGGCAGATGAGGAAACTGAGGCCCAGGATGGAGGGGCTTGTCCAGGAAGGGGCAGAACGGGGCCCCCGAGCAAGTTCTCTGTTCACAGCAACACCGGGCAGCGTCTCCATGTATAAGACATTGTGGTGGGCGGAGGCCTGGAAGCATCGTCGCCATCATCTGACTGATAATAGAAAAATTAAAGTTTAAAGTGATCTAAAGTGACGGGTGACGGGAGTGTTCCTAGAAACCGGAGATTGGGTGTAGGTAGGAGCGGATCTCGGTGTAGATGAGGATCATCACAAAATCCCCCGGAGCTGGTGGGTTTTGAATGTTTCAGAACATTTCAGGCCGCCTTGGGAAACTGGCTCTCCTCCCCCCCTGGCCCTTGGCCTTCTGGAACCAGAAGGGCCTCCTAGGCCGGTGTGTCTGCGTCCTCGGGCAAGCCGGGAGCCCTGGCCTGGCCTGTCGGCACCACCCCAGAGATCTGGGATGCCCTTACTCTGGGAGACCCGGCCAACTGCACTCGGGGTCGCTCTGTTTTGTCCCCAAGTTGCTTATCTGAGTCAAACCTTGGGACTTCATAGTCCAGACCCAGCTTCCCTGGGTTCTTTCGGAATTGACTCTGTGTCCATTTTAGCCTCAAGGTCTGTGTTTTCCCCTCGGGCCTCTAGCAGAATCCAGCTTGGACGGGTCCTCAAGTCCCCAAGTCTCCTAACTGGCTATTACAGGAGCTTGGGGCAGCCAGGTTGGCCTAGCAAACCTGCCTGTTCCCCAGGATTCCAGGCCTCCCTCCCTTCTTTCCCTTCCTTCTTCTCTTCCTTCCCACCTTCCCTCCCTCCTTCCTTCCCGTCCTTCCCTCTTTCAGGGTGTCCTAGATCTCCCCCCTGGCTCACTGGGCCATGACTTTGAGGTCAGTGGGGCAGAACACCGGAACCCAGGGGACACTGGACGGCATAAAACCCTTACTTCAATTAGAAACGTTATGTAACAATCTATCAGAAAGTTGGCGAGATATAGGACCAAAAAAAAAACCAAACAAAAACAACCCTGATCGTGGCCTTCCATTACAGGCGCTCACCTCTGCGTGTTCCCTTCGGGTCTTTTGGTCTTTGTCACAAAGGGTGGCCCCTGGCTTCGGGGGTGCCTGCTGACTGTTCTTCCAGTCTTTCCGATTACATCCGGGAGCTCACTCACATTTTTACGGAGTGCAGGATGCGGAAGTGGAAACCTGCACTGCCCTCGGGGGGCTGACCACCCAGACCGCGGGCACACTTGGCATTGAGCACAGCTTCTGGTGCGGCCGGCAGGCCGGTCTGTGCTGGGTGTGGGTGAAGTGTGGCTTTGAAGCAGACCTGCCCTGAAGGGGCGTGCGGGGAGAGGGACACGGGTGTTTAATTCAAAGACGAAACGTAGGACAGGAGTTCAAGTAGAGGCAGGAGCAGAGCGTTGAGGCACGTGGGTGTTGGGCGGAAAGGGAAAGAACGCTTTTGACTGGATGGTTCTGAGAAGGCTTCTTGGAACAGCCTCTTGGAAGGGACTGGGAACCGAGTGTCCCTTGCAGGAGGATTTGGACAGCGAGGAGGCGGGCAGACCTTTCCTGCCCGATGGCACAGAGCTGGCGTCCTGACCGTGTGTCCTCCACGGGAGCGGAAGCTCCATGGGACGGGGGCTTTGTTGGTCCGTTCCCCACACAGAATAAGTTGCCTTGACGTGTTGAATGGGAGGATGTGCGCACAGGCAGGTGTCTGTGTAACAGAAGAGATTCGTGGGCTAACTGCGCAAGGGTGGCCTTTGGGGGAGATCTGGGCCCCGCGGGAAATCAGGGATCTCTTCCCTCGTTGGCTGTCTTTAGGGAAGAAAATCCGACCAGAACGAAGAGGTGGAGGCTGTGGGTAGAGAAGAATTCCTTTCCATAACCCTGGCATGGGACGCCCTGCAGGTACATATTCCTAGAGATGTCATTTCACACGTGAGGTCCTTCCTGATCTCCTGTTCGGGGGCCCGTTCTGTTCACGCAGCAGCACTCTGTCCTCTGTAGAATTCACCAGGCTGGATGCAATCAATAAGGAGTTTCTCCTGCCTGGACATTCTGTTGCTCGTCCTAGGGCTGGGGGTCTCGGGGGCTTCTCTCGTGCCCGGAAACTGTGTGTCAGAGCCATCCGGGTGAAGAAGGAAGTATAGAAGCAAGCTGGGCAGTGGGAATGGCAATGACAGCCACCGTGTTTCATAGCGTGCAGGACACTCAAGGCAAGGCTGTCACACAAGATGCAGAAAGAGCACAGATTACAAGCACCCCGTCGTCTTTCCCGGCTGTAATGACTCCATCGGGGCGCCTGGATGGCTCCGTCGGTTAAGCGTCTGACTCTTGATTTTGGCTAAAGTCATGATCTCGTGGTTTGTGAGTTCGAGCCCCATGTTGGGCTCTGTGCTGACAGCGTGGAACCCTCTTGGGATTCCCTCTCTCTCTCTCTCTCTCTCTCTCTCTCTCTGCCTCTTCTGCGCATGTGTGCTCTATCTCAAAAGAAATAAACTTAAAAAAAAAAATACAAACCAGTAACTCCATCGTTGTTTGCTGGGACGAACATGAGTGTGGAGTCAGAATCTGCCGGGACGGAAGCCCCAGATTGTCCTCTCCCCAGCTATGTGACCTGGGGCACGTGAGATAACTTTCAGACTATAATTTCCTCACTCGTGCCCCGGACACAGCACCTCCCTTGGAGGGTTTGAGGAGAAAATGAGACCCAGGAAACCATTTCTGTGTAACACCTTATGGTCAGCAAACGTTGGCTTCCTTTCTGCCCTTCTTTTGTATCTGGGGGAAAAACAGAAGAATCCGTTGCAAAACTGTCATTTAGTAAAATAATCAAGAGAGTAGTTAGAAGATAAATATTCATATTAGCCATGACTGCTTATTAGTATATAATTTTCAAAGGTCCCCTTCTTCTGCTGGAAATGTCACATTGGTCGTTTCACAACGATATACCTTTGTCCAAATTCACTGAACTGTATACATAAAAAGGATTAATTTTAGCATATGTAAATTGTACCTTAAAGAACTTGCCTTTACAAGAAAAGATCCCATTCTTAATGCTGATAAAGCGTATGAAAATACCCAGGCCTAGCATTAAGGGGAAATGTGCCCGATGTAGATGAAGAAAAAAACCCCGATATTTAAATATTTTGCTATTGGTAGTTTTCTCCTTATTGCAAAAGATATACATGTGAATTCAGCAGGCGTCTCATGAATGCCTACTACGGTGCCAGGCATTGTTTTAGGCCCCCGGGGGGGGGGGGAAGACCCTCCTCCTTCAAGGAGAAGGCCTTTAGTGGGGGACAGATAATAAACATGATAATCAAGCAAATTCCTTCACGTTGGGAAGGAGTTGAGCAGGGTAATGGGGGAGTGGCGGTGTTGGAGGGAGGGGCTTTCAATCTGAGATAAGTCAGTGGTGGCAGACCTCATTAAGGTGACCTTTGAGGGGCGCCTGGGTGGCTCAGTCGGTTAAGCGGCCGGCTTCGGCTCAGGCCAGGATCTCTCCATCTGTGAGTTCGAGCCCCGCGTCGGGCTCTGTGCCGACAGCTCGGAGGCTGGAACCTGCTTCAGATTCTGGGTCTCCCTCACTCTCTGCCCCTCCCTCACTCACACTCTATCTCTGTCTCTGTCTCTCTGTCTCTCTCTCTTTCTCTCTCTCAAAAATAAATAAATGTTCAAAAAGGAAAAAAAAAGGTGACATTGGAGCCAGTGTGGGGACAGCTGTCAGGGAGGGTGGTCCGGCCAGAGCCAACGCAAGACCCAAGATAGGAGTGGGCCTGGCAGGCGCGAGGAGGGGCTTGGAGACCAATTTTGGAAACAAACCCTCCTCGCTGGGCAGGGCAGCCCGGATCCCACCTTCTTACGGTTTCTAGTCTCGTGACTGCCAGAAAATGCCTGTCTCGTTCCGGTTTGCTGTAACGAGACTGTATTTTTTTATATGTGCCGTCGTAACCTGTGTAATGTAACTTACTGAATACATCCCCCCACGTTATTAAAATCATCCTTTGTGGCCCGATTTTGCGGGCTTTGGCCCTTGTTTCATTCTTGGCCGTGCACTACTCATTGAACTGACACCCTGCTGTTCACCGCTGGGTCCTTCTAGAAGGCACTGTGGAGAGGTGGGGTGAGCTGGACAGCATAGGCTGTACCCACCCACCCTGCATGGCCGGCGAGACGCGGCCGAGCTGAGCCACAGCGAAAAGCATGGTGCCCGTGGGTCCAGACGTGCTGGGCACTTGGGATTTATTCTGTCTTTCCCGCTGCCTTTGCACTTCCCCCAGGCAGGTGTATGGATAGCACTTGAGACTGTCACTGCCGTCCTGCTCCCAGGGGGGTGTGTTTCCCGACACCGAGGATTCTGGCGCCCGAGTGCCCGCCACGCCGGATCCCGCTCCCCCTCGGCGGGCACGTCCCCTTCCGGTCCTGTCGCGTGCCACTCTGAAAGCTCTGCAGTCCTCCTGGCCCACATCCCAGCCCATCTGCTGGAAGCTTCCCTCCGGCTCGGCTCGCATCATCCCTCCAGCCTCCCAGGACGTGGTGCTTGGACAGTATCGGGCAGACGCCCACCTCTCTCCCTTCTCCCATTCGGCCCAAGCGCCGGGTTGGGCACCGAGGTACCAAAGGGATTCTGCGGAAGCTCTGCTCTGGAGAGCTGTCAGCCCAGTTGTGGAAGATAACCAGATCATGCAGACAGCATCCCAAGTCCCTTCTGGAGGGCAGCGTGCAGGGGAGAGAGTGTCTGAGCAGCTTGCAGGGGAGCGGGGGGGGGGGGGGGGGGGGGGGAGGGGGCCGCTGGAGAGGAGACACAGGCCCAGCAGGCCTCCTCGCTTTGGGCCCAAGGCCTTCGCTGAGCCAGGTGCTCATTTCCTGGCCTGTGGCCTCGTGTCAGCTGGGCTGTTGGGGGCCAGGATGACACTGGCTCTTTTGGGGGTAACTTGTTTGGGTCCAGGGCTCTCCGTGATGGTTTGTGGCCTGGCGGGATCCTGCGGGTGGATGCAGTGGTCTGAATTCCCCGGCAGATTCCAGTGTGAGCGCCACACCTGCCTTGCCCAGGGCAAAGTCCCGGAAGAAGGTGTCACCGGAGTGTCTATGTGGGGGCGCTGCCGTGGGCAGGGCGGGGGTGGAAGGGTGTTTGCTGTTTGCCTCCTCAGTACGACCAGCCCCCAGGCTTTTTCCAGCCGCGCCAGCCCTGCTGGGACAAGCCCGTGGGCACCTGGCTGGAGGCCTCTCTGACCGTGATCTACCTGGGCGCCTTTCACACGGGAGCTGGGGGCTCTGCCCGCAGCTGCCCACTGACTGTGTTGTGTCAGGGGAGTGCCTGGGGCCTAGGGCCTGAGGCCCCCACTGCCTGGGTGAGGGAGCTTCTCGGAAAGTCCCCGGCAGGGCTGCTCCCCACAGCCCACCCCTCTGCATTTCCTCTGTCTCTGTCTCCCTCTGCGTGTCTAACTCATTTGCATCTGTCTCTGTTTAAATGTCACCTCCTCCGAGAAGTCTTCCTGGATCCTTAGGTAGGGCTGTAGGCCTCTCAGCGCGCATGCCTGCCAGCATCCTGCACTCGCTTTTCTCATGGCATGTGTCGCATTGCCCTGTAACCTCCTGGGCCACTTATGTGACCTCCTCGAAGGCAGGAATTGTTCCGGAACACATAAGACAGTGCCTGCCGTCTGCTAAGAGTTCAGTTAAATGTGTTCCGAGTAAGTGAACGAATGCCCAAATAGCACTTCGGTTCCAGCTCAGAGACCGTCACCCTGACAAGCAGGTCAAATGTGGGAGCCACTCGGCGTCTTGCTTGGCCCAGGTCACTTGGGTCACTGTATGTGCAAGACAGAGGCAGCCCCCGTCCGCGTGGGGGCTAACGGGCCAAATGGGAAGGCCAGGGGGGGGTCTGCTGCCTCTGTCTGAGGTGTCTGGGGCCCCTGAGCTAGGCCCTACCTGGGAGATGCCTCTAACTTTGAAATACCAGGTAGACCCCCGACCCAAGCAAACGGCCCCTTGTGGCTCCTTAAAAGATTCCTTGAAGGTTGAATGTTGCCCTTTGTTTTTTTTGTTTTTTTTTTTTTTTAATTTTTTTTTCAACATTTTTTATTTATTTTTGGGACAGAGAGAGACAGAGCATGAACGGGGGAGGGGCAGAGAGAGAGGGAGACACAGAATCGGAAACAGGCTCCAGGCTCCGAGCCATCAGCCCAGAGCCTGACGCGGGGCTCGAACTCACGGACCGCGAGATCGTGACCTGGCTGAAGTCGGACGCTTAACCGACTGCGCCACCCAGGCGCCCCGAATGTTGCCCTTTGAACAGCAACGCAGGCCTGAGTCGGCTGAGCCCCGGGAGAAGTCTCCCCCAGGGTTCTCGAATCTCCCTTCTCGCTCACACCAGCCTCCCACCTTCCCCGGCCCAGGTTTCCGGGTAGGGAGGGTAAAGTGACACCGCGGATGTGACACTCTCTCCAGACCCTAACGCGCACTGTAGGGAGTGGATTGTTCTGTCCCCCTCATGGTTTGGCACCCGGTGTAGACTCATCCTGCTGGGCAGGACTAAGGGACTGCATTCGTCAGCCTGCCCCTCCTCCGCGGAACTTGGCGGGGGGGGGGTGGGGGGGTGGGCTGACACTTTGAGGTTCCCTGTGCCAACGAAACCTAAGGTCAGCAGAGCTCTCTGATAGAACATATGTGACTTTCGTCTGCAGAAAAGACCCCATCTTGTGGGATCTTAAAAAAAAGGGGGAGGGGGCGGTTCCCAGAAGTAAACGGGCCCCAAGCCAAGGGTCAGCTAGAGCAGAGGCCCCGGGTGGCATTCCTTGCCCCGCGAGGGTCGAGTGTAGCCTGTGGGTGCCTGCTGTCCCTGCCAAGGGCGGTCTCCACCAGCCAGCCGCGAAGGCTGTACATCTTGCTGCTTCTTTCCCGGCCACACAGCAGGCCCCTTGACACTCGAGGCTCATCCTGAACAACCGAAACTCGGGTTTCCTAGAGCCCCTCCCTGTTGAAGAGAAGCGAGGGGGGTGTGGGCTGGCCTGTGCAAGACGTTCGGGAGCGGTGGGCGCGCGGGGTGGCTCTGAGCCCTGCCGGACCTCTGGTCCCTTATTTGGGAAGGAAGGGCGGGTGCTGCCTTCAGGGAGCTTCTCGGTCGCTCGGGGCAGGGCTGTGTCACCAGTTGTGAGGCAGACAAAGACGTGACCAACAGGGGGATGCATTTGTGTCAGGGGCTCTGCCCTCAGTACTGTTGACAGTCTGGCTGCGAAATTCTTTGTTGAGGTGGGGAGGGCTCAGTCTTGGAGGGTTTGCAACGTCCTGGGTGCCAGGGGACGACCCCCCGCTGGCCCCCGCTGTAATAAAAAATCCGCCGACCCTTCTGGATGTCCCAGGGGAGCAAAATCCCCGCCAGTTGAGAACCCCTGAATTATGTGTGTACGTGTGCACGCGCGCACACGCACACACACACACACACACGTGCATGCCTTGTTGTGAGTTGTTCTGGATGAGCAAGCCTGCTCGATGGCCAGTATCAGCTTCCTTTTACTTGCCCACACACCTAAAAGCAAATTTCCCTTCCATAAACAGCCAGGTGGGCGACCACTGACCTCTACTCTCAGAGGGCAGAGGAGAGGAGAGGAGGGGGTCCCCACTTCGTTCCCCGCAAAGAGCTGGAAACCTTGTACAGACCGGTTATGGAAGGACAGGGACAGAGGGACGAAGGCCGCCCGCTCATATCACACGGGACAACTAACTCTGCAAAGAGAAAGCTTTCATACCTCATGCAGACCTTGAGGCTCTGGGCCAGGCTGGGCCCCAGGTCCCCGGGTGGGGGCGGTGGGGAGGAAGATCTCAGTCCCTCTACTGTCCCTTCCCTTGTGGGCCCCAGACGCAGATCAGCAGATCCCAGCAACCTGGAGGGCTGTAAAAGCCAGCACCGCCTGGAGTTCGGGGCCTCCCTGAGGGAGGGACCAGGCTGGGGTTCCCCCCTGCCAAGGGAGGGGGGTTCTCTGGGCACCCAGGGGGCGTTCTAGAACGGCAAGCAAATCGCCTGTCGGTGGGCCACAGCCTGGGACTCAGACAAACCTCACGGGCTCTCCTTCCCAAATGTGACGCGAGCTGAGCGGACTGGAATCAAAGGTATAAAATTGGAGGCAAGAGGTATGCAAAGACCCAGCTGTGAGCGGCTTCTGCCAAGCACCAGTGCGTGAAAGTGCTTTGCAAATGTTCTTTGTTGCCATCCCCCAAAAACCCAGCAGAGCACCTGGGGCCCCAGAGGCGAGAACCTGACCCGGGGCTGCCCAGCCGCGCGAAGCTAGAAGCTAGAAGCTAGAAGCTAGAAGCTAGCCGAGTTGTGATTGATCCCGGTGACTCCTCCCGGTGGCCTCTGGCCTCGGCTCAGAAATGCAATGTCCCAGGCTGAGCCCTGGAGACCGTGTGGACCCGGGAATCTGCATGCTAGCAAGCAGGCCAACTCTAGGCTTGTGTCCCTGCCGGGGACGGTGACTCAGACCCCAGAGGGGAGCAGTCAGGAGGCTGTGGGTAAAAGGCCAGTCCTTGGGCACAGACGCGCTCTGCACAGCAGCCCTGCGTCGCCCGGGCCGGGCCGGGCCGGGCTGTGATTTTCCATCTGATGCTGGGCTGATGTCACTCGTGGCTGCAGAATGGAAAGCAGCAGCGTGGGCTGGTCTCGGGCGAGAGCTGTCTGCAGGGGGTGACGGCAGAATCCGGTGTCTGGTCCGCAGAGCAGTGTCCCTAATAGGGTTCACTGAGCCTTTGGGGTGCTCGCCGTGCGGTGGCTGTTGCAGGACCCCGGGGGCTGCTCGTTTGTGGGGAATGAATAATTAATTTGCGTTTTCGGAGGACTCGTCCCTTCACCGCAGATACGGCAGCCAAGCTCGTCATGCTCCGTGGGCTCCTGAGTGAGCGGCTTTAGCGGGAGAACTTGCCTTAGTCCCCGCGGCCCTGAGCACCTTTTTCCAGGCTGTTGGTTGCAGACTGCGTTTCAGGAGAGCCACCCCTTCCCCCTCTCTGGACACTTTCTTTTCTGTCCGTGGGGAAATGACACTCTCTCCTGGCCTTGGGGTCTAGGGTCCACCGGAAACTAGGACACTAATACCCACAGGACAGTGGAGTTCTGTCTCGGTGGGGCTTCGTTTCCGGTTTCCCGGTGTGGCCGGTTGCAAGCTGTGTGTGGTCACAACCCCCCTGGAAAAGGTCCGGTTGTCACAAGTGCCTGGGCCCGGGTCGTTCACCCCCGCTGCCCCCGGAGGTGTCTCCCAGACCCCAGCCTTCACACTGCCTTCCTTCCTGCCCAGCCTGTCCAAGCTTTTCTTCCTCCAATCCATTGCCAGAGAGCCCACCATGGCTCCCTACTGCCCAAACCAAGGGGAAGCCCCATGTTCAAAGCCCTCCGTGGCCCGGCTCTGGCATTCCTCTGCAGCCACACCTCACACCTCTCCCTCCTCTGAGCTGCCAGCCCCCAGATGCTTCAGTAAACGTTGACTGAGAGCCCACAGCACTCCTGGCGCTGTGCAGGTGGATTGCTGGGAGACGGAGCACGGCTGGGCCTTGCGTCTAGAGGGGCCAGGAGCCCCAGCAGGTGGGTTACAGGCAGGCCACACAGACCTCCGGGGCCCCAGGAGCGGTGGGGAGCAGGGAGGCTTTGTGGGAGGGAGTCTCAGAATTTCTGGCATCTTTAACCTGCCGCACCTGGCGGGACTGGGGCCCGACTGTCAGGCCTCGAATGCCAGACCACGAGGGTCTGGGGGGTGTGGGATCACCGGGGGCTTCAGTTGAGGGGGGAGAAGCCGGCATCCGGAGCCCGGCCTGAGGAGACCCCTCTGCAGGCAGGCAGCCTGGCCCGGAGCCCCTCTGTCCACCCGCCCTTCCTGCCTCGGCACCCACCCCACCTCGGGCCCCGCCCTTTGCACTGCCTTCCAGTTTCATTGCTTAATTGCACTTAGATACTTGGTTGTGCGGCTTTCCTTGCTCCTTTATCGATCCCTGAGGGCAAAGTTTGGTCTCTGGGCTCCATGTGGGGGATGGGGAAGCAGAGCCTGCAGGCCAGGTGGCCTCAGAGGGTGCCCGCGCTGCCTGGCTGTGGGACCTTGGGAACATGGCCTGCTGTTGGTTTCTGAGCCTCAGTTTCCCCATCTGTCGTCCCCCAAGAGTGGGACGAGGTGTGGATGTGCCCAGAGGTCCTGAGGCAGAGCCTTGCATGCAGCGTTTAGACTGCAAGTTCACCCGTACGGCCTTGAAGAGCGCCCACATGATTCATTGCTTTCTGTGGTTCTCGACGCTACTTCCGGGGGCTCAAGAGCAGGAAGCAGCCCCAGAAGGAGATGACGTGCCCAGGGCCACACAGCGACACATCAGAGTCCGAATGTGACATGCTTTGGGCCACTTGCCCGTGAAGGGGTGCTCAGTACCCCTCCACTCCACTCCCCCTGGTGCTCTGAGAATCTGCTGTCCTGGAGGCCTCCAGGCGGGCCCAGGGACACCCTGTCAGGGAGGAGGTCTCCTGTCCTCTGCCGCCCAGCCGTGGCCACAGTGGTTGAGAGAAGGGGGGACTTCAGGGTGGCAGGTGCAATAAGGGTGCCCCTCACGCCCCCCCACCCTACCCCCCGCCCCACCTGAGCCAAGGTGCACCTGTGCTACAAGGCACAGCCCATGTGTCCCCTGGTGACACCTTCCTTGGATCCTGCTTACAATGACACGCCCCCTTCCCCTCGCCCTACCTCACTTACAGTATGTGGCATGATCCACGCACAAGGGCAGGGCTCTGGGTCTGTGAGCTCTCTGCACCTGGGTGGCCGTCAGCTCCCGGGCCGCTGGGTGAGTGGACGGAGGGACGCATGGCAGAGAGGCAGGTGGCCTGGACAGAGGCTGCTCCCACCTCCAGTCGAGGACCAGGCTCCTTCCTGGAAGGAATGGCTGCCTTGAGTGGGCAGCACTGGTCGGACAGCAAGTGGGACAGTTACTGTCCCCAGTTGGGGTCGGTAGCCCATGCTCTCCTCCTCTTCCTGGCCCTGTGGCTCCAGGCAAGACCCTCAACTTCTCTGGGTCTTGGTGTCCTCATGCATGAAGTGGGGAAAGCCTGAGCCCTTGGCCGCCGTTTGCCGTTCATCCACTGTGGAATTCCTATGCTCTCCTGCCCCACCGGCTTTCGAGGACAAGGGTGATATTGACAGCTTGTCCCAAACCTTTTCTATTTCCTCCAACATCATTCTTTTTTTTTTTTTTTTTAAGTTTTACATATTTATTTTGAGAGAGAGAGAGAGAGACGATCCCAAGCAGGGTCTGCACTGTCAACACAGAACCCAACGTGGGGCTCGAACCCGTGAACCGCGAGATCATGACCTGAGCCGAAATCAAGTCAGATGCTAAACTGACTGAGCCACCCAGGCGCCCCCTACCAACATCATTATTAACGGAGCACTCAGAACATTTAAGGGAGAGGTCCTGTGGCCCAGCTCAGGGGACGGGTGACCAGCAAGGGGACACGCAGCCTGAACACCTGGAACCTGAGTTCCCCTGGGAGGTTGGGCTGACTCCTCCCGGGCGGGCGCCGTGCTCTTGGGCGAGGCCCTACTTGCCCAACGGCAGAATCGACAAGATGCATGGGTTTCCCTCTCCTTTTTCTTTGTTATTCTTCTCTGCAGCTGAACCTTTTCCCTCCCGAGTGAAATCGTGGGCAGAGGTCGATGTACGGGGCAGGCGAGGTGGCCCTGCAGGGTGGAGGGAGGCCTGGCTGCTGGGGCCCAGGCTTTCTAGGGGCCCCTCTGCTGCAGAAATGCAAGGCTTGTTCCCGGGCTGAGACAGCGCACAGTGGGTGTGTCTGT
Source organism: Neofelis nebulosa (assembly GCF_028018385.1). Lineage (NCBI taxonomy): Eukaryota > Metazoa > Chordata > Mammalia > Carnivora > Felidae > Neofelis > Neofelis nebulosa. Next base: position 7,697,972 of record NC_080790.1, read on the forward strand.
GGGCACAATGTGCTCCCAGATAGAAACTGTGGATCAAGTTTGGGTTTCTGCTCTCCACCTCCCTGGGGCCCACTTGTGTTTCTCCTGTGTTTCCCCTGCGGCTGCCTCATTGTTGTGATGTTGGCAAAGGCTTGCTTTTGCTTCCTTCTCTGTCCGGAACAGGATGCGCCTCAGACGCAGAGAGGAATACCAGTGCAGCGTTTCTATGGCCTCTGGTCCAGGGGTCGGTGGCATCGGAGGGGGGCGAGGGGGGGGCATGGGGGAGGCAGGTGGCAGCGGCCAGGACTCAGGAGGTTCCAAGCATTTTGTGAATGGGCAATGAGCCATTTTGTTTTCTTTCCGGGAGAGTCAAGAGCAAACAAACCTGAATTTTATGTCTTAAGACAATGCAGCACGTTCGAGGGCTGGAGAATCTGAGACCTCACTTCTCTGCTGCCTCTTAGTCCAAGGTTCTTATCACCTCCTTTCCCCCCGTGCCTGATTTTAGTAGCACTCTCTGGTTTTCAAAATTCTTCTGCAACAACAGCTTAAAATGAAATGCAATTTTTTCTTTCTTTCTTTCTTTCTTTCTTTCTTTCTTTCTTTCTTTCTTTCTTTCTTTCTTTCTTTTTCTTTCTTTCTTTCTTTCTTTTCTTTTCTTTCTTCCTTCCTTCCTTCCTTCCTTCCTTCCTTCCTTCCTTCCTTCCTTCCTTTCTTTCTTTCTTTCTTTCTTTCTTTCTTTCTTTCTTTCTTTCTTTCTTTTTTTGTTTTACCAAAAGGCTCAGGTAGGAAAATCAAAAGACCCCTAAATGCTAGGCAGTTTGGAATAGGAAAAAGTCTGAAATTCCAGCTGGATCCATTTTCTGAAATGTATTTCGTGTAATCTCGCCCCACGGTTACACAGTGAAAATAAGATTTCCCCAGCTGCACACCCCGGGGGCGGGGGGGGAGTCAGGCATATTGTTATCTTCCCTTAAAGATTTAGCACAGAAATCTTAGTCACAAATATTGCAGTTAAATAAATCAGTCGTATGTTAAAGGAATCCTGCAGTCAGGAAACCAATTTAACTTTGTGAAAGGAAGTCATTTGCACATTTACATGACCGCGGGGCATCTCTTACCTGTTACATTTTGTAAGGCACAGCACCCCAGACGAATTTTCCTAGGAAGACAGTTTTGGGAAGACTGTCTCTAATGAAAGAAGGAAGATGAGGACATTTAAAGGTCCTTCAGCAGAACAGTGAAACCTGGAGGAAGATGAGATTCCGTCTTACTTACTTTCTGAAGAAGAGCAAGCATCTTCCATCAGTTCAGACTCTGTCGAAAGGGCTAGAAAAACTGTTTCAAAGTGGGTTAAAGCAAAGAAGGGAGTTTAAAATTTTTTGATGTTTATTTTTGAGAGAGAGCTAGAGAGAGAGGGAGAGAGAGAGAGAGAGCGGGGGAGGGGCCGAGAGAAGGGAGACAGAATCCGAAGCAGGCTCCAGGCTCTGAGCTGTCTCTACAGAGCCCAACGTGGGGCTCGAACCCATGAATTGTGCGATCATGACCCGAGCCGAAGTCGGACGCTTAACCGACTGAGCCACCCAGGCGCCCCAAAAGCAAAGAAGGGAATTTAATATTTCACAACACCGAGGAGTCCCGGGTGGACTGGGTTAGGACACTGCCAAGGTACCTGCACCCCCATGCTGCCCCCTGTTCTCGGGGGGCCCCGTGTGCTGTCTGGAAGCCCATCCCCTGGGGCAGGGCAGCTGATGGCGGTGGGAATCTCCAGCCATTCCTGTCGTCGGGACAGATGGCCGTGGGAGAGAGGGAGAGAGCTCCCTCTGTGGTGGAAAGACGAGGGGGCCCCGCTTTGGGTCCAGCGAGTTGGGAATGGGGGCAGCGTGGACCCTTAAGAGGAACTGAGGAATGTTGCTGTTAGAAGACAGAATGGATGCTGGGGGGCGGGGACACACAACCAAAATGCCAGAACGATCTCTAGGGCATTTCCCTGGTCTTTCCTTTGTGCTGGGGGTGCTGGGAGTCAGGGGTGGGGAACCAACTCTTAGAACATGCGCTCAAGATCTGAACGCTGACCCTGAGAGAGGCAGACAGGAGGAGTGGGGGGGTGTTGGCCGGGTTCCCCTACTGCACCGGACAAATCAGAGAGAGACCCATTGCTGGCGGGCAGACAGGAAGGCAGAGGCTCTTAGAAGAAAGAGTATGTCTGGCTGCTGAACCCCCCTAGGTTGGAATGTGGCCTTGGTCGTTGGCATGAGTGGGAACACCCTGAGGGCGACCCCAGCCCTCCTTCTTCTCCTTCCAGCTCTCTGAGAATCTCTGTGTCTACACATGATCACACCACCCCTGGCCTCTGTGGCTTGGTCCTAAGATGCTCCTTATTTCTGGTGCCGGCTGAGAGGTGGCACACACATAGTCCGAGGTGGTCATCCCAGTGCCTCCAATTCTCCCCACCCACGGCGGTCGTGTCCTGCAGCTTCGATCTGTGCGTGTGAATTCCTTTTTTAACCCTGACCCCCTTCATCCATTCTCCCGGCCCCCTCATCCCCCCCCCCCCCACCCCGCCACTTGTGTTTTGTGACCAGAAAGTAAGCCCTTGGAAGGCAGGGTGCTTGACAACAGTCGGGTGTCCCCAGTGCCCGGCACAGATCGCCCCTTGTGACATTCAGTCTCGTTGCTGAGTGGCTGGAATCGTGGGGCATGCAGGCTGGGCGCTGGAGACGCAGGGTCCTTATCCTGTGAAAATTCACGTCCCCGGGGGCCTCCGCGGACGTGCTCGGGTGGGGAAGATGAGGTGCCAAGAGGTTGGCCAGCCTGGCGGAGGTCAGGGCCTGAAGTGGCCTGCTCTCTTCCCGTTGTTCCGCAAGTGACGGGTCCCGCACTGAGTGTTCAATGGAGCCTCCTCCAGACTGGACTGCGTGCATATCCTGGGGGGCTACCCCCCACTCCCTGCAGTGGGTTGGATCTCCCCCCTGACTCCAGAGAGATCCAGAGAGCTTGTGTCCACGCGTTCCCCCCCCCCCCCCCCGCAATCTGGCATACACCTGAGCGTCCCCCACGGGGCCGTGGGCTCCTCAGAAGTGGGACTGTCGTCCCTGCACCTGACCCTCATGTGGGGCACTCAGCATGCGAGTCGAGTGCGTGCTGTGTCGGGGGTGGGGGCCTCCGAGGCCGTTGTGCAGCGTATTCCTGGGGGCCCAGGAATTGTGTCCCCAGATTTGAGGCCACAGGGTTCTGGTGTAGGGGGGGTGAGGGGAGCTGAGGCACCAGCAGTGGGAAGTGTGCTCCCGTGGGTCTGCTCTTTGCCCTGCTGCTCTCGGGGGTACGGAAGTACCGGGACACTGACTTAGGGTCCTTTTTTAAAAATGTTAACAGCTAGGGAGGGGCCCCTGGGCGGCTCGGCTCAGGTGGTGAAGCGTCGGGCTGCGGCTCAGGGCTTGATCTCTTGGTTCGTGGGTTCGAGCCCCGCCGTAGGGCTCTGTGCTGCCGGCTCGGAGCCTGGAGCCTGCTTCGGATTCTGCGTCTCCCTCTCTCCCTGCCCCTCCCCCGCTCGCTCTCTGTCTCTCAAAAATAAATAAATGTTTAAAAAAAATTTTTAATGTCAACAGCTTTATTGAGATGTAACTCACATGCCATGTAATTCACCCATTTAGAGTATGCAATGCAGGGGCCCCTGGGTGGCTCAGTCAGTTAAGTGTCCGACTTGAGCTTCGGTCATAGCCTCATCATTTGTGGGTTCGAGCCCCGCATCGGGCTCTGTGCTGGGCAGCTCCGAGCCTGGAGCCTGCTTCAGATTCTCTGTCTCTGTCTCTCTCTCTCTGTCTCTCTGCCCCTCCCCCCTCATACTCTGTCCCTCAAAAATGAATAAACGTTTAAAATACTTTGTTTCTTTTCATGGCTGAATAATATTCTACCGTAGCAATATAACCACATTTGGTTCTCATGCATGTGTTGACGGACATTTGTGTTGTTCCCACCTTTTGGTTATCATGAACGGTGCTGCTGAGAACGTTGCGTAAGAATCTGTGTGTGGCCGTATGTTTTCATAGCTCTCGGGCGTGCGTATACTCAGGAACTGAGTTTCCGGGTTACCGAACATATGATAAACCATGTGATAAACATATGATAACCGTATGTTTAATCATTTGAGAAACGGCCAGACTGCTTTCCAAAGCACTGAATTCCCAACAGCAATGTGGGTTTTGATTCTCCAAATCCTTCTCAGCACTTGTATCGGTCTGACTCTTTGATTCCAGAAATCTCAGCGGGTACCAAGCGGTATCTTATTGTGCTTTTCATTTGTATTTCTCCAATAACTAACGATGTTGAGCATCTTTTCGTGTGTTTTATTGGTCCTTTATATATCTTCTTCAGATAAATGTGTATTCGCATCCTTTGCCCATACTTTAGTTGGGTTATACGTCTTTCTATTGAATTGGAAGAGTTCTTTATATATTCTAGATACAAATGCTTTATCAGTAAACTTATTTGCAAATATTTTCACCCATTTTGTGGGCTGTCTTTTCGTTTTCTTGTCTGTCTCCCCGGAGGACAAATCGTCCAATTTATCTTATCTGGTTGTTTGGGCTTTTGGTGTCCTAGCTAAGAATCCTTTGCCAAATCCAAAATTAATGAAGATTTAGCCCTATGTGGTTTTTTTTTTCGAAGAGTTTTATAGATTTAGCTTTTACATTTAGTTCTCTGACCCATTTTGAGTTAATTTTTGTATACGATGTGAGGTGAGGGCCCAGCTTCATTCTTTTGCGTGTGGCTTATCCAGTTTTGTCCCAGCACCATTTGTCGAGAAGATATTCTTTCCCTGTCTTGGCACACTTATTCAACATCAGTTGACCAAAAATGTGTGAGTTTATTTATGGATTCCTGGTTCTGTTTCATTGATCTATATGTCTGTCCTTGGGCCAGTACCAGGCGGTCTTGGTTATTATTGATTTGTAGTAAGTTTTGAAATTGAGATGTGAGTCCTTATGTTGTCCTCCTTCAGGATTGTTCTGGCTATCCTGGGTCCTTTGCAATTCCATATGAAATTTATTTTTTTTTTTTTGAATTTTTATTTAGAGAGAGACAGGTGCACAAATGGGGACCAGCAGGTAGAAAGAGAGAATTCCAAGCAGGCCCCATGCTGTCAGTGTGGAGCCCGATGTGGGGCTGAAACCCACTAACCGTGAGATCGTGACCTGATCTGAAACCCAAGAGTTGGGCACTTAACCAACAGAGCCACCCAGGCACCCCCCCAACCATGTGAAATTTAGAATCAGCTTGTCAATTTCTGCAAAGAAGTAAGCAGGGATTCTGGTGGGGGGATGTACTGAATCTCTAGATAAGTTTGGGGAGTGTTGCCATTTTAATGATGTTAAGTCTTCTGACCCATGAACATGGGATATTTCCCCAATTATTTAGATTTTCCTTTTTTTTTCCAACAATATTTTGTAGCTTTCCAAGTATAAGTTCTGTACTTCTTTTGTTAAATTCATTCCTGTTCTATTCTTTTTTGATGCTCTTGCTAATGGAATTGTTTTCCTTTTTAAAAAAATTTAAATGTTTATTTATTTTTGAGTGAGATAAAGAGAGAGAGCAAGCAGGGGAGGGGCAGAGAGAGGGAGACACAGAATCCAAACCAGGCTCCAGGCCCTGAGCTGTCAGCACAGAGCCCGACGCGGGGCTCGAACTCACAGACCGTGAGATCATGACCTGTGCTGAAGTCGGACGCTTAAACGACTGAGCCACCCAGGCGCCCCTGGAATTGTTTTCTTAATTTCATTTTTGGATTTTTCATTGCAAATGTATAGAAATACAGCTGAGTTTTGTATATTGATCTGATCTTATTAATGTAGTACATCATATCAATAAAATGAAAAGCAAAAATCAGCAATCTTGCTGAACTGTTCATTTTTTTTAGTGGAACCTTTAGGATCTTCTATATATAAGGTAATGACATCTGCAAATAGAGATAGTTTTCTGTCTTCTTTTCTAATCTCACACTTCTTTCTCTTGCCTTATTGTCTTGTTTAGAGCCTCTAATATACTGCTGAATAGCAATGGTCACGGTGGGCATCGTTGTCTCACTCCTGATCGTAGGGAGACAGCATCCAGTCCTTTACCATTGACTATGATGTTAGCTGTGAGGTTTTCTTTTTTGGTTTTTTTTTTTAACGTTTACTTTGTTTTATTTTTGAGAGAGAGAGAGCAGGGAAGGGGCAGAGAGAGGGAGAGGGAGAGAGACACAATTCCAAGCAGACTCTGCACGGTCAGCACAGAGCCCCACATGGGGCTCAAACCCATGAACCGTGAGATCATGACCTGAGCCGAGATCAAAAGTCAGGTGCCTAATCACTGAGCCACCCAGGCACCCTAGCTGTGAGGTTTTGTTTTTGTTTTTGTTTTTGTTTTTTTTTTAACAGATAACTCTAGTTCCCTTCTACTCCTGGATTATTTAGTGTTTTTATTATGAAACCGTGTTGGATTTTGTCAAGTACTTTTTCTGTGTCACTTGAGAAAAGCCTGTGATTTGTGCTTTTTATTTTATTGATATGATGCACTACAGGAGTTGATTTTCAGATGGTAAACCGACCTTGCATTCCTGAGATAAATCCCACTTGGTCATGACGTATAATTCTTTTTATTCTTTATGTTGCTGGATTCGGTATGCTAGTATCTTGTTGATTTTTAGGGGGGATTGCATTAGGGCCGCTGATCTCTATCTTTCTTCTCTCGTGAAACTTGTCTGCTTTTGATGTCCGGGCCAGTACCTGCTTTATAGGACAAGTTGGGAAGTGTTCCCTCTTCTTCTGTTTTTTTTGGATGAGTTTGTGAGAATTGGTATTGATTCTTGAAATGTTTATAGAAGTGGGAAGTGAAGCCATCTGGGTCTGGGCTTTCCTGTGCGTGAGTAATATTTTGATTACGAATTCAAGCTCTTGCCTGCTTATAGGCATTTCGGATTGTCTCTTTCTTTCAGATCTTCCAGATTTTTCTGGAGTAGGTTTTGGTAGCGTATGTCTCTCTAGGGGCTTAGATCCTGATGATCATGTTCTTTGTGGCCTTTCAGTCCTTGTTGACATTGAGTTCTCCCTACGTGCCAGGCATCTTTCTGTGCATTGGCTCATGCAGTTTTTATAAACCGTTGATCAACTAGGTAGCGTTATTACCATCTCCACTCCACATACCTAAAAACTGAGGCAGAGAGAAGTTCACTAGTCGGTCAGGGTCACACAGCCAGGCAGTAGAGGGAACAGTAGAGCTAGGATTGGAGCCCGGGTGGGGGCGCCTGGGTGGCTCAGTCGGTTAAGCGTCCGACTTCGGCTCAGGTCACGATCTCGCGGTCCGTGAGTTCGAGCCCCGCGTCGGGCTCTGTGCTGACAGCTCAGAGCCTGGAGCCCGCTTCCGATTCTGTGTCTCCCTCTCTCTCTGACCCTCCCCCATTCATGCTCTGTCTCTCTCTGTCTCAAAAATAAATAAACGTTAAAAAAAAAAAGGATTGGAGCCCGGGTGGTCTGGCCACACAGCCGTCTATGCTGTCCCTCTCCCTGCTCTCCCGAGGCCCTTCTGTGTGCTAGAAGCCGGGAGGACAAGAATAGGCAGGCCTGGTCATTGCCCAAGTCACTGCCCAGAGACCCCAACCTACGAGAAGGAGGTATCTTATGTCTGACGTGAGGAAGGGGCTGGGGAAGTTCTATGTCTCCTCTCTCCCAAGTGCTCAGCAGAAGGGCCTCCCAGAGAACCTTAACCCAGGATGCTGGTGCCCCACCCGGCACGAGTTTGGTGCCGGGGGATCGTGCCCAGTACGTCTGGATCCCCCAGGCCTCTGCAGTTAGCTCTCCCGGAGAGGAAGAGGCAGACCGCTTGGAGCGCAATCGCTAGGCAGAAATCAGGAGCGACCAGACATCACTCCACATAATTATTTCTGCATAATGATTTCTGCTACTTGATTCAGTCTTGGGCGACGACTGTAATCTTTATCTGTCACGGGAAAGCTGGCGGCCGGGGAGCCCCTGTGGCTTAGCGATAGAGCCAGGAGGAAATTTGCCATTTGAGTTCGTGGAGTGTTCCCAAGCAGCTGGGGAGCCAGAGAGCCCTCAAGGCCTCTGGACTGATGGACCCTCCTTCTGCTGGGAAGCCTGGTGTGGGAGCTGGCCCAGCCTCTGAGGGCATGCAGGCCACAGGCTTTGTCACGGCTTGGGGAAACGGAATGGCAGAAATGACAGGGCGTGGCCAAGTCACAGGGCCGCTCAGCAGCAGAGGCCCGCCGGGACCAGACTTCTTCCCTGCTCTCCTGCCACCCAGTACTTTCCCCAGGAGAGCTGGCGCGTGTCCCAGTGAGACAGGAGGAACTGTGGTAGAAGGCGTCTGTGTGGACTGGAGATGTTCTCGTCTGGCATTCGGGGCACGGGGCTGGTCACCGAGCGCGTTGGCTGTTCAGGACTGACCCTGGGAGGCTGGAAATGGCGGGGCCTTTGTAGCCCACAGTGAGCTGACCTGCACCCAGGCGAGGTGTGGTGGCATTGATCACGCGGTGTGGCCGTGGTGTGTGTCCTGGAGGGCAGGGTCCCGCGGAGAGGGGTGTGGGCTGGGGGAGCGCCTACTCGGGCTCCAGAGCCCCCCTGACCGGCGGGGGTTCGCTCACTGCATTCCCACAGTCTCCTATAAGCCCCTGTAATTCATGAGGGCGTCTGGAAAGCACAGAGCATGGGTTTAGGGATTGGCGTTTTGGGCAGCCATCCTGCTTCGGCTCGTGGAACCGTGGCCAGGGTCCCTGAGTGTGTTTGCTCCTCTTGTCAACTGAGGGTTCGAATGGGCTTTCCCTGCTAGGACCGTTAAAAGGGCAGGATCATAAAATGATGACTGGACACAAAGCTTCTAGCACATCCTGCTGCCAGCCGTTTACTGGGTTTCACAAAGGTGACCTTGGGGAGGACCTTTGACCCTATCTGGGGCCTGACCTCCTTGAGTGTCAAAGCCGGCTTACCGAGTGCAAGATAACTTCGCTAAGATCGTCGATTTGAAAGTTTCTTTTAAAACTATGGGACGTGGGGCGCCTGGGTGGCTCAGTCGGTTGAGCGTCCAACTTCGTCTCCGGTCACGATCGCACGGTTCGTGGGTTCGAGCCCCGCGGTGGGCTCTGTGCTGACAGCTCGGAGCCTGGAGCCTGCTTCGGATTCTGTGTCTCCCTCTTTCTCTGCACCTTCCCTGCTCACACGGTGTCTCAATCTCAAAAATAAATAAAGAATTTAAAATATGGGGCGAGGCAAGCTCAGAGGACTTTTAGGGCAGTAAAACATCTCTGTATGATCCTGTAATGGTGGATATACATCATTGTCGAGACCCCCAGAGCGTCCACCACCAAGAGTGAACCCTAATGCAAACTATGGATTGGGAGTGATAACGTGTGTTTGTGTGCGTTCACCGTCTGTAATAAACATGCCCCCGTCTGTAGTGGGGCGTGTTGATCGCGGGGAAGGCTGTGCGTGGGGGGCACAGGGGTGCTGGAACTCTGTGCTTTCTGCTCCAATTTGCTGTGAACATGAGACTGCTCTAAAGATAAAGTCTCTTTTGGGGCGCCTGGCTGGCTCAGTCGGTTAAGCGTCCGACTTCAGCTCAGGTCACGATCTCGAGGTCCGTGAGTTTGAGCCCCACGTCGGGCTCTGGGCCGATGGCTCAGAGCCCGGAGCCTGCTTCCGATCCTGTGTCTCCCTCTCTCTCTGCCCCTCCCCCGTTCATGCTCTGTCTCTGTCTCAAAAATAAATAAAAAAACGTTAAAAAATTTTTTTTTAAATAAAAAAAATAAAAATAAAGTCTCTTTTAACAAATTCACATTATATAATGAAATAAAGTATACACACAAAGTACCGTGTGTGTGTGTGTGTTGCTCTCTAAAAGCACAGTGACCTTCCAGTGAGAATTTCTGATGGGAAGACGATGTATGGCTTTTCTCTTCCATGTCTTAAATCCCAGCCCTGAACTTAAATAATGTAATCGGCACATACGTTCTGTAGTGCTGCGACAGGGTAGAATTTTAACGGAGGGAAGTGCACTCTGCTTTCAATAATGTCCATGTGATGAGTTTGGGGGCACTCACTGGTCAAACACCGATTATTTATTGGGCGCCTGTTGCGTACCGGCAGCACAGAAGTGAAGACAGTGCCTTCCCGCCCTCCTGGAGCTCACGGTCCATTGGGAGCAGATCCAGCCCTTTATTTCGCAGGAGCAAAGGAGCGAGGGGGGGCCCCGGGTACCTGCACGGCCCCGGGGGCCCTGTTTTCTGGGGGTGAAGGAGCTACTTGGCTCCGGTCCTCGGGACCACTCCAGTGAGGGCGTTTATATAAACGGTGACCATTGTAGGAGATGACCGTGTGTTCTGAGAAAATAGCCGAGAAACGTGTTTGGATCGGGAAGACGAACGGGCTGGCAGGTGCGGAGACGGCGGGAGAGGGCACTGGAGATCGAGAAGGAGCCAGCCGGGGGGGGGGGGGGGGGGCAAGGCCGTGTGGCCCCGGGTGTGAGAGCCCAGAACTGCCTGGGCTCCGTTCTCTCTCTGCCACTGTTTCCCCATCTGTACCGCAGGGTTACTAAGATGCCCACCTCATAGGTTGATGGGAGGATTAAGCCGGTTAGCGCAAACAGAGGATGCACAGAAAGCTTTTCGTGCGGCACCTGGCAGCGGGCAGATTGTAGCCGCGAGGATGTTAGAATTACACTTCATCCTCCTGTACAGGGTGCAGCCGAAAGGGCTGAAGGAGGAGGTCGGCCGTCAGTTAGCCACGCGTGCAGGGTGTTTGGAATGTGCCAGAAACTGGTGGTGGTGGTGGTTGAAGGCGGGGATGGGTCCGGGCACCCAGGATGCCCGTGGTGCGTGGGCGTGTCTTCCCGTCGTGGCCCTGTGACTCCGGGAACCGTTGGCTAGAGGTTGGCGATGGCCATCTGACCTTTCTTGCGTGCAGGACGGGAGCTTGGCTGGTGGAGCCCCCGTGAGCCCACCCCGTGCACAACCCTCAGGGCCCTTACGGTGGCCCTGTGGGCCAGAGCGTCGGGTCGGGCCGCAGGCGGCGTGGTGACGGGCCGCAGTGACTCAGTGATGCAGCCAGAGCCCGAGCCCCGGGTGTGCAGACCACAGAGGCCGTGGCCAAGGGCCACACCCGGCGTTTGCGCCAGCTTGTGATAGCCGGTGACCTCACCCAAGGGGTGGCCGGGGTCCCACTGGGAGACTCGTCCCATCAGTATCGTGGGGACTTTCCTCCCTCCCAGTGCTCATGGCCCCTGGCCTCAGTGGCTCCCAGGAACCCAGGGCTTTCCTGTGCTTAGTGTGGGGCTTGCAAAGGCTATAGTTCCCCCCGGTAAGTGCACCGAAGCAACCGGAAAGGCAGTGGGTTCTGGGCCAGGGGTGTCTGCACCCTAAGTGACCTGTTGTTCCTCCCTTCCAGGGCATGGTCTAGCGGCCCAGACAAGGACGTGGAACCAGCCCCCGGAGTTTCTGGTCCCGGCTGTCTCCGCCTCCGCTTGGCCTTGGGTAAGTCACTTTGGGAGGCCACGTGGGTCTGGAAGCAGGTGAGGACTGGCGGGCGGGGAGGGGGGGGGTTCTACCACTCTGTGGGGTCCTGCCTGCGGCTGGCGGATGGGGATTTCACCCAGCTCAGTGGGAAGAGCAGGGAAGACCAGAAGTCGGGGAGCAGGGGACAGCCTGCCCAGGACACCTGAGGTGGTCAGGAACCTGAGGCTCTGAGATGGAAAGAACCCACCCAGGTCCCGTGATCAGCTCGGCTCTCGCCCTAAGCTGGCCCGTCTTTCTCGTAGGTCCTTTGACCTCGGGTGCTTTGATTTGGGAATGTATCCAGTGATGGGAATAGGGCATTCCCGAAAGCTCCCACCTCCTAGGTCCTGCCCACCTCCCCCTCCCACAGAGGGGAAAGAGCTGCCTTCCCAGGGCCCCGGGGCCGAGCCTCCCCACCCCCACCTCCCTTCGCCCCCAGCCCTCCCCATGGTCTCACTGGGGCCTCTGAAAGCTTGGTGCAAACGCTGCCCCCTTCTCTGGCCCCACCTGCGTCCTTCCAGGCTTTTCTCTGCCCTCTCGTGGACATCCCCCAGCCCCTCCACTCTGCCGCCCTTCCCGCCTCCCCAAAAGACTGACCACGGGAACCCCTTTCTCGCTCACAGCCCCGTGATCCTCTTGTCCACCAGCACGGCAAGGCCCTGACCAGGCCCGGCCCCCCAGACCCGGAGCCCAGCTGCTCTCCCCTCAGTCAGGGGGTCAAGTCCACAGTAATTAGCATGACCTGCCAACTCTTGGTCTCTTTGAATCCACCACCCTCCTGGCCCCATCTCAGGCCACCGCCTGCTTTGGGTTCTAGGCAGGATCCCGGGGAAGCAAAATGCCTGTAATGTTCGAATGCCGTTCTGACCCCAGGGCTGCACCTGTTACCTGTCCTCTGTCCTCTAGAGGCACTCTGGAGGGCTTCTGTGCCACCTGTTGGCTCCCCCGCCAGGAGGTGCTGGCTGGGCACTGAACAAGCCCTCCTGAGGGCCCAGGACCCCGCTGCCTCTGCTGTGGCGTCTGTCGCTCTTGCCGGGCTCCGTGTTCGGCTCTGTTCCCAAGTGAGGAAGTAGGTGGTGAGTGGGAGAAAGGCCTCTGGCTTTGGGTTTGTGTCCTCCAGATCCTACTGGGTGCACTTAACAGCCTCCCCAAGTCCAAGTCTCCTCTGTAAGAGGATTACTCACGCCTCCCTCTTGGGGTGGTTGTAAGAGTGGAGGCCGGCGGGGGTGGGGGTTGGCGGGGAGCCTCAGCTGCCTCACAGCCCTTCTTCCTCTTCCTCCTCCCCGGCTTCTGGTAATTATGACAGTGACTGTCATTAGTCATCGGCCCTGCCCTGCCCTGCCCTGCCCTGCCCACCCCAGTGCTGTGAGCACCAGTTGAGGCCAGGGGTGTGGGGTCTGTTGCCAAAGACAGAAGGAGGCAGCACGGGGGAGGGGCCAGGCCCAGCCTGGGAGAGCCCACCTTCTAGATCCTAGAAGCATGTAATTCTCACCTTCCCACCCAGAAGGAATCCCCTTTAACGCTCAGCCGTGAGGCTAAGATTTGGACCCCAGACCTATTGAAGTGTGCGTATTTCCACCCTTATAAAGCCCCTTAAGGTTGCTGGGTGCCCAGCACGAGAGCCGGCGTGCCCGAGGGGGCAGCAAGGCCGGGAGGCAGGTGCCAGGCTGCTGCTTCCCTTTGAGCGGACGTGAGCGTTAGCAGGTCAGACCGGCAGACTCCCAGCACTCCCCAAACGTTGTCGCTTTCAGACCAGGCCCAGACACCCCCGCACTTCTCCTTGCTGACTGTCCCCCGAGGAAGCCCGCATCCCCCGGGTGGGGGGGGGCTCCGCCTCTTTTGTGTGGATGTTGGGGGTGTGCCCTCTGCCTTGGTCTTCCTGAGGGAGGAGTGTTTCTCCCACCACCCTGCCCTTCCTTCTCTCATCCGTCCTGTTCCCCCTTGTGAACGTGCTCCCAGGGTTGGGACCATGCTCCTGGGGGTTGGGACCGTGTTCCCTGGGATTGGGACCATGCTCCTAGGGGTTGGGAACGTGCTCCTGGGGGTTGGGACTGTGTTCCCAGGGATTGGGACCGTGCTTCCGGGGTTGGGACCGGAGCCCCAGGCGGGGCCTCTGCCTCAGGGGATAGATTAGTGTGGAAGGTGTTGCCTTCACCAGTTTCCCCTCCTTCCTTCCTCAGCTCTATGGGAGCTGCAAGATGGGAGGGGGAAAATCTGGCTCTGTGCTCCCTGGACGTTGCCTGTGTGCAGGCATGCCTCGGAGACCCTGCAGATTCGGTTCCAGAGCACCGCAGTAAGGCAAATATCCCAATAAAGCGAGTCAATGAATTTTGTGGTTTCCCAGTGCATATAAAAGTTATGTTTATACAATACTGTAATCTACTGAGTGTGAAATAGCATTAGGTCTAAAAAAACCCACCAGTGTATATACCTTAATTTAAAAATACCGGGGCACCTGGGTGGCTCAGTCGGCTAAGCGTCCGACTTCGGCTCAGGCCATGATCTCGAGGTCTGTGAGTTCGACCCCCCTCTGTGCTGACAGCTCAGAGCCTGGAGCCTGCTTCGGATTCTGTGTCTCGCCCTCCCTCCCCCACTTGCTCTCTTTCTCTTTCAGAAATAAATAAACGTTCAAAAAAATTAAAAGAATACTTCATTACTGGAGCCCCTGGGTGACTCGGTCGGTTAAGTGTCCGGCTCTTGATTTCAGCTCAGGTCATGATCTCACGGGTCGTGAGATCGAGCCCCGCGTGAGCTCTGCTATCAGCACAGAGCCTGCTGGAGATGCTCTCTCTACCTCTCTAAAAAAAACCAAACCAAAACAAAACAAAACAAAAAACCAAGAAAATATTGCTAAAAAAATGCTAATCATCCTCTAAGCTTTCAGGGAGTTGTAATCAGTGATCACAGATCACCGTAACAAATATCATAATAAGGAAGCAGTTTGTCCTTTAAGTAGTGACACGGCCCCCCCCACCCGCCCCTGCGAAAATTTCATGGTTGCTGCTCACAGAGATTTGGTTCACCACAGTTCTTCTGGAAGATGTTAGGTTACCTGGGGCATGGAGATTTGGGATTTTGCAGAAGACGACGGGAGAGCGTGATCCCGGGCTAACCTCCCCTCTGGGTGTTGGGCTTGTCGCCCCCCTAAAGTGTTGCCTAGTCTGCGGGTTCCAGCTGGGTCCCGCGGAGAGCCATTCTCCAGGCCTTTCTGAGGTACCGGCCGCTGCAGTTTGGAGGCAGGACGCTAGGAAAGGGGAAATCCTTCCTGTGTTGCCAGTTGAGGGTTATTTTTACAGGGACTTGGGATGACTTTGCAATATCACTTCCTGTGGGCGTCCCCTTCACCCCTCAATCACAGAGGCAGACCCTGCATGACAAGCGTTGTGGGCAAATGCCAGGCAAATGTGCATGTGGGCATGCACCTGCACACACACACACACACACACACACACACACACACACTGTGAGCCTGCAGACTTGGCTTGGCATTCTGATGGGGGCGGCGGGGGCGGGGGGTGTGATGGGGGCGGCTGTTGTCCTGGCCCGAATCAGCACTGCCAGCACCGGGCAGGAACTCACTGCCCGTCGGCATCTCTGAGCCTCTGCCGTGGGTAGCTCTCTCGTTGTGTCGTGGAGATGAAAGGCAGAGACAAGTGGAAAGGGGGCCGTCCCTGCCAGTGAGTCTGTGCTCAGCGCCCAAAGGGCGGGACACAGAAGGAGCCTCCGCAGTGAATGAATGGATGGGTGATCGAGCCATATCCCCACGATCTCGCTGCTTGCTGGCACCTAGGCTGGGACCCCCTGAGCCCGGTCCGAGCCCACACAGGGCCTCCCTTCTCTGCGACACAGGCGTCTCAGGGCGGCCCGCACCGATCCTCTCTTCCCAAGGCCCGGATTTCCGGATCAGCCCAGACTGCACGTGTTCTGTCCTGTGGCCCCCTTGACATTCCTGGACCTGACAGGCCGTATGTGCAGGTTTCTAGCTGAGAAGGACGCCCTGGGAACATACTTAACAAAGGTTTGCTCTGGTGGCTGTGCCTGGGGCCTCATAGCGTGTCCAGGAGACTGGCTCTTTCTCTGAAGTTAGAGACTATCTGGGTCGGAAAGTCACGGACGGGAAATTTGGAGGCCTGGAATGCCAGGATGATGGGCTCCGTGGGCCGCAGATCACTGTGGAAGGGCTGGGCCTGGGAAGGACCTGGGGGGGGGGGGGGGGGCGCGGTGTCAGCCGGACCTTCTGACCTCCCTCCCTGACTTGCTTCTTCTCCCCAAGTGCCAAGCACCGTGTCCTTCCTGTGTTTTACGCACCGTGCTAATCGGTTGTGGGCTTATTCCCAGCCGTGCCCTGGGTGAATGGAATTCAACGCTGTGTCCTCGGGGGTTGAGGGCAGGAAAGGACGTGGGCCGCAGCCCGAACGCTCAAGTCTGTCGATTCCTCCCCGAACGCTGCCTTCTTTTGCGCCCCCTTATCCGGCCGGCACGGGAGCTCGGTGTCCGGCTAGTGTAGGAGCTGACTCGGCCTAGAAAAGAGGGAAGGCATTCGTGCCTTGCCTTCCCAACCAGACAATAAGCAGCACGAA
This sequence comes from Neofelis nebulosa, assembly GCF_028018385.1. Lineage (NCBI taxonomy): Eukaryota > Metazoa > Chordata > Mammalia > Carnivora > Felidae > Neofelis > Neofelis nebulosa. Next base: position 7,714,073 of record NC_080790.1, read on the forward strand.
AGCATCTTCTCCTTCTGCGTATCCCCAGCACGTAGCGCTGTGGTTTTCACCTGCTACGTGCCCTGTGAATGCAGGCTGATCGACACTGGCTGTGTGTGAGTTTGTACCTTGGTCTCAACTCTCCCTGCCGAATCTATGGCTTCTGGTGCTGTGATTTAAAGAGTAAAACCGGCAGGGGCGCATGGGTGGCTCGGTCGGTTGAGCGTCCGACTTCAGCTCAGGTCGTGATCTCATAGTCCGTGAGTTCAAGCCCCGCGTCAGGCTCGGTGCTGACAGCTCGGAGCCTGGAGCCTGCTTCGGATTCTGTGTCTCCCTCTCTCTCTCCGCCCCTCCCCTGCTTATGCTCTGTCTCCCTCTCTCTCTCTCTCAAAAGTGAATAAATCTAAAAAAAAAAAACTTTTCTTTTAAAGAGTAAAAATGGCAAAGGGCAGCTTCTGTGAGCTGTCTGCACTCCTGATTATACACACACGCTCCAATGACAACCGAAGGCTGCAGTCGCTGTGGCCACCGAGGGGCAGCCGGGCTGATGCCATTGATGTTGAGAATGACTTACTGTTTTTATTTCTTCCCAAAGACATTAAACACGGATCAAATAGCATATGAGATGATGATTCACTGGCAGATTCCTTCCAAGTTTAAAAAAAAAAAAAAAAAAAGAAAGAAAAAGAAAAAAATTTTTGGTTTAGTGAGCTGAGCCCCGAGTGGTACCAAACCAGCATTTGGTGGCACCCGTGTCCCCAGGAGCTCTGCCGTGGGGAGGGACCTACATCCCAGCGAAGCGAGCGGACTTCCCAGCTGCTGCAGACGTGTCCACTGGGGCTCAAACATGCCTCGGGGTCCACACAGCCCAAAGTCCTGATTCCCAGACAGGAAAGCAAGGCTGTGAGACACATGACCTTCCAGGCCTCTGACTCCGCTCCGAGGCTGGGAGTGAGCGCTGTGCTAATAACAATTAACTTCTCTGCTCATACATATGCCGGCTTGCCTCCCTCACAGCGCTGGGTCGGGCCTTACCCTTCTCCTGAAAACGAATTCAGAGGTACCTTTTCAGACGTTTTTTGACCCAGACTTGACAAATTTGAACTGCCCTTCGAGTCATTAGTCTGAATTCCTAGGATTTGATGGCATTTTTTTGCTTCTGCCCCCGAGCTGCCCCACCTCCCCACACCCTACCTTTGTTAATCTATCCATTGGTTCCATATTGTTCTGCACTGTTCAGTACTGTGATGTTATTGGTGCCATATGTTATATGGTTATTATGTCACTGCTCATGAAGGGGCCTCGCGGCTCTGGGGGCCTGTCCCCAGCTCCCGGGAGGCTCACGGCGGCTCCCTGTTGACGTCCTCAGGTTCCCGTGTGCAGTGAGGTCCCGGTGTGCAGTCTAAACCGGGTGAGGGTCCCGACGTGGTGGAGGGAGTGAGTAAGTGTATGGTAAACGCGGCCCATGCTCTTTTCTCTAAGATAAGAACGAGCCCAGGAGGGAAGCCCTCATGGTCCCAAACACTGGTGTGCTGGAAAGGCCGTCGTCAGCACCCCCCACCCCTGCCCCACCAGGCCTGTGTTCTCCTCCATGGGAGCCGGGAACAGACTGAGGCTTTGCACAATCAGTGGGGGGGGGGGACACCAGTATGGGCGTGGGGCGTGGTATATACATAATGTATGCGCCGTGGGGTGTGGAGGGGTGCGGTGTGGGGATGTGTTGTGAGTGCACACCCTGTCCTGTGCAGATCTGAGCCGCCCAGCCTCCTCGGAACACTGGGGCTTGCTCTGGGCGAATTCCAGAACTCTCCTTCCGCACCTGCTGCTTCCCCGTCCTTGAGGGGTGCGTCCTGTGCAGAAACCGTCTCCTCCGTGCACCACGGGCCCGAACCAGGCAGAAGCCACAACTGAGTCCCCGGGAGACATCTGGCCTGTAGAGAAGAGCCCAGCCTCTCCCTCAGGGGCTCCCCATTCCCCCGGGGGGCTCACAGTGTCCCACGGCCGGCAGGGAAGGAGCAGCCCCCACTGGGGCTCTGCCCTGCCGTCATAGGCCTGTCCTTTTCTTCTGTCCTTTTCTTCTCATTTTCTCTGAAGAACAGGAGTTGGAATTTCACTGACCCGGACCCGCACCGGTTGTGTCTGGGCCGCTGGGATCCCGGGTTTTCATGCTTGGTGCTGGGCCCGCGGGCGAGAAGTGGCCGTAAGAAGTGCAGGCCGCCCACGAGCCCCGGCCGGCCTTGGCCTCGGCCTCCAGCCCGGTTCTGTTCGATACTGCAATTAAGCTCATTAAGCGCGTCACCCGTTTTTTTTCTCCTCCAAGCTGTGATGTCACCTCTCAGTATTTGTCGGATGCTTTCCAGTTGTCGGTCCTTTTACACCCTTCAGTTTCCCATTATCTTCACGGCTACCACAGCAGCAGGTACGGACTGTTCCTCAGGAAACTGAGGCCCAGAGAAGTTATGAGAACAGCGGAGGCCGTAAGGGAGGCAGGGGAGCCCGGCAAGAGCCCAGGCTGGCTATTTTCTGCGCACCTGCTGCCCGGCGTGGCCCTTTTGTGCACGGCCACCTCCCACCGGGCATTCTGGTCCCGTGGACAGAGGAGCACGCGGAGACTGGGCCTGGCCCAGGGCACCCTCTGCCTCCCAAGGAGCTGTGCCGCTGACCCGGGTGTGCGGACACTGCCCCCTAGGATCCTTTTCCCTCCTGGGGGGTGTTGTCCGCCCTGGTGTTCCGACACCTGGCACAGAGGGGAAACGGAAACGTTTGCTGGGGTGAGGGAACCAATCCAGAAATTTCACCGCCCATGCCAGCCCGGCGGTGAGCGGTCTGTCCCCATAAGCCTCAAAACTCACACAGGGATGGTCATACGTGGCAGTTTTGGCTTTCAGTCTTGTTTTGGATCCTGCCTAGAGTTCTTTTCCTGTTGTTAGCAGATTCTACAAGGGGGAGGATTGTTCTCTTGGGCATTTCCTCTTCCTCTCCCCTCTTCCGTCTTTCCCAAGAGGCTCATTTCTGTCTGTTCCACTAACCTACCTTCCTCCGCTGGGCAAGCAGTTCAAAGGGCTCCTCCCCGTGAGACTCAAGTGGCAGTGATGTTGGGTCGAGGCGGGGGGCGCCGCCACTCGGGTGACCCCCGCTGGAGGGCGGCAGTAAGGCCCCTGGGCCACCTACTGAGCTGGGGGCATGTTCACGGGGGAGGGAGGAGATGGGCACCGGGTTGGTGAAGGGAGCCCCTGGCCTGACACACCCAAGGCGGGCCCTCTACTCTGCTGTGGCTGTGCCTGTGCCAGTAAATGGAACTTTCCAAGATACCAAGTCTGAATTATGGAATGCCCCTTCTTGGAGCTTGAGGCCTAAGCAAGAGAGCACTTTACCATCCTGTTCCATGATACGTTCCTTCCCGAATCCCGGATACTGGCGAAGTCACAAAATATTAGAGCAAGAGGGTCCTAGAAGAAGCCCATTCACTCACTCGTCGGCTCATTCACTCGGGCATCGTGCCAGGCCCTTGGAACGACACATAACCATTATTTCAAATCTATTTATTGAGCACCAGTCGTGTGCCAGGCCCTGTTCTGGGCAACAGAACAGGGGGTGGGGGGGGCCAATGTATTTGAGATGGGTTCCTTGGAGGAGGCACCCCCAAGAAGATGCAAAGACGTGGACGTTGAGGGGGTGAGCCTTGAGACCAGGTGAAGGGAACAGCAAAGGCAAAGGCCTTGGGGCCAGAACATGGTTTGGCATGAACGAAGTATTTATTCTCTTTCCTCAATAAGCTCACAATCTAATGAAGGAAGGACACAAGGAAACGGTGTTACACAAGCTGAGGTCATATTAGAAATAGGTTAAAAAATGGGAAGGGGGTGCAGAGGGAAGAGCAATTTTCGGGGCCCAGGACATACATCCCTGAATAAGGAGCGTCCGAGTTGGGCTTTGCTGGTTGAGTAGAAGTTTGCTGGGCAGCCGAGGCCATGAAGCAGTGTTTTCGGAGGCACACGGTATATAGGGAGGGACACACACAGTTCCTCTTCCTGTTGGCATTAGCAGCTTCTCCGAGGGACAGAACATTCTCTTGGGGATTTTCCTCTCCTTTCCCCCATTTCTCCCCCCCACCCTGCCCCGTCTCCCAGCCCTCATTTAGGGCATTCCAATCTCGGCTAAGTGGAAAGGAAGGTTCAGGACCGGAAGGGGAGTTCTCTGCCTTGGCCAGCTCCCTCCTTCCCTCCTTTTATTTTAAAGCTTTAGGAAGTCCTGGGGAGTTAAGCTGCTGGCGATGGGTACAGAAGTCAGGAGGGTTTTTGGTTCTCAATCAAGTTCAGTTCTCAATCAAGGTCACGGGTCTGGAGCCCATCCAGCCGGTCAAACTGGATGCAGCAGGTTTTCAGGAAGTCCTCTGAAAATGAGCTCCTGGAAGTCAGTGAGCTCAATCTGGATCTGGGCACACCCTGTTAACTGTCCGCTCCCAAGGGTGTCTGTCACTGACCGCCTCTTCCCCCAGATGTCGCCCAGGGGCTTCTGTTCTCCCAGAAGTGGAGGAGGACCACCCCCTCTCTGCCGCTCCGTCACCTTAAGGACCTAGGTAGGCCGTCATTGCAGCTGGCCTCTAGCAGAGGTCTTGAAACTTGTGGGACTCACTTGTGTCCTTGTGAATGAGATGTGAATGCCGTGGGCACCCTTTCTTTTGTGGGCACCTAAGAGTGAAACAAACAGACCCCTCCCAGCTGGGTGGCAGTTTGCAACGGGCCTGTAAACAGGGTGCTAACGGGCTTCAAGGGTTCTTGTTTGGTGGCCCCAGATCTACTGTCCCAAGGAGCTACCGAGTGCTGGCAGCCACTAGAAATACAGAATCGGCCGCATTCATATGTAATGTTAACTTTCCTGGTAGGCCACGTTAACAAGGTAAAAAGGAACAGATGAGATTCACGTTACCAACATGACTCATTTAACTCACGATATCTCAGACGGTATCGTTTATCATTCCACATGTAATCGGGATAGAAAAATGACTCTGAGATAGTTTACATTATTTTTTATGTATTGTCAGAACCCAGTGTGTATTTGATACTCTTAGGGCACATATACGAATTCAGACGGGCCACATCTGACGTGCTCAATAGGCACATGTGGCTGGTGGTTACTTTGTTGGACGTGTCTAGCTTATAGACAGAGAGACTGAGACCCCCCCCCGCGACGTGGAGGTGGCTTGGTGTGGGGGGCGGGGTCGGGAAGGCGGGGTCTCCATTTCGGTCCGAGGAGCCTGCCTGCCTGCGCCCTCTAGCGTCCGCCCAGCCGCGTTGCAGCCTGAGCCGCCCCAAAGCGCGCCGTTCCCTTGCTTTGGTTCTGACAGCAGTCACAGACCCCTTGGGACAGGACTGGCCCCTCCCCAGAGCAGCTGCGCTAGAAACCAAGGCTGCATGCGGCTTGCCTCTGACCCGCTTACTTGGAGACAAGAAGGACGGATTCTCGGCATTAGTCCGTTTGTTAATGGGTCACCAGGAGAAAGAACCAGGTCTTATGCTGCATGGGAAACGGCACAAATCGCCTGTTTTCTGCTTGTCCCTCCAGCCCCTGCTTTCCTGCTCTACCCCAGACAGAGGAAGCAGCCATCCCCAAAAGCCCTCTGGTCCCTTGAAGTTCAGATTCGCAGCAGACGCCCTCCCAGCCTCACCCGGAGCATTGGCCTTTTGTAAGGACTTGGTTCCTCCAGCCTTTCCCCGTCTGTCTCTCTCCAAGTGTTTGTAAATCTGCATGGCCCAGTGAGCTCTGGAGATCTCACTTGAAAGCATTTTAAAGCAATGGATGAAATGTGACCCACGCCATCAGCCAGCGTGGAGCTGTGATTAATGGCACATTCGAGCCCTTGGTTCCCAAGAGCCTCACCAGGCGGTTGGTAGAACTCTGCCATTAAAAAGGCTTTAATTTGCTGGCAGGACCTACTTGGGGTTAAATATTTTCCTAGGGTTCCCCAGCTACATGCGTGCTTTTTTTTTTTGTTTTTTAATTTAGCACATTAAAAACAATAACAGAGTCACCGAGAGCCAGAGAGATGGGCGTAAGCGCTACATTAACCCCCTCCCCGTTCCTTCATTGCTGTGAATTAAAATGTCATCTTTGACATGCTCGAAAGGCCGTTGCCTGTCTGATCCAAGCCCTGCGTGGCCACGAGGCTTTTCAAGCCAAGTGAGAGGTGGCTCTGATCCCAAATTGATCAGCCTTCCTGGCACGTCCGTTCTTCACCCCATCCGTCAGTGGAGAGGAGAGTGAGATTTTCTGGTCTACCGATGAGGGTTGGGTGTTTGTTTGCCTGGCCACCGGGGCCGGGGGAGGGAGGGGACGTTGCTGCTGGGAAATGGGGGTGATGGCTTTGTCTTTGCAGAAACGCTGGCTTTTTGTCGTCTGTCTTTCCAGCCGGCCAGTCGTCAATAAGGTTGGTGCCTTGGCTTAATTAGTAAGAGAGAGGTCACCGTGCATGCAGGGTTCCGCTGTCCCTGGTCCCTGCGAGGCCGCTTGCTTTGGGCTGAGAGCCTCCGGGAGAGAGCTAAAACGAGGCTCTTGGTATTAACCGTTTCGTCCGAGTCTTTGGTAAGCACATGTGAGCCGGTCCGGTGAGGGACTGGCAGTGCACGGGGAGATTTATTTCGTATTCATGGGCTTACTTCATGGCGGAGTGGATGCCAGCTGGGGGCACCGTGGCGGCCTCCATCACCGCCCATGGACCTGGGCAATGAAAGGGGAAGGTCACAGACAAGCACGTGCCCCATGGAAGCCTCACTTCTTTGTCTCTAAGACAGAGATGACGTTGCCTTCTCCCGGCCTGGCCAAGCATGACCCCCACCTTCCCAGTGCCCTAGTGTCCGGTGTGTGCTCCCTAGAGGTGGCCTGAGTTTGTTTGTTTACATTTATTTATTTTTGAGAGAGAGAGAGAGAGAGAGGAGAATGCAAGCAGGGGAAGGGCAGAGAGAAGGAGACAGAGGATCCAAAGCGGGTTCCTCGCTGTGAGTGCAGAGCCCGATACGGGGCTTGAACTCACGAACCGTCAGGTCATGACCTGAGCCGAAATCAAGAGTCGGCCGCTTAACTGACTGAGCCACCCAGGTGCCCCGAGGTGGCCTAAGTTTTGATTCCACATGCTGTCTTCCTAGGCAAACTGTCTTGTCCCCTCCATGGAAAAGGAGTGATTCCTCCCTGGAGCATCCCCCCACCCCGTCACATTACATCTTGTGCCCCATCCATAGGAGCCTGTGCCATAAGCAGCCCAGAGCGCTGAGAACCAGGGTGCACATTCGGAGGGCCGGATGGGCTGGAACAGACCGCACGCACACACACACCCCCCCCCGGTGCACCCAGCCTGGCACCAGGCCCCGAGAACAGGCTGAGAGCCGGGGCGGCCTGCACTCCTGGGCTTGGGATTTGGGGGAGCAGAACACCGGCTGGTGGACACGTGTGGGCAAGCATCCCCACAATTAAATGGCTCAGGACACGGTGTGGGGTGTGATGAGGCACACAGATCTGTAGACCACACGTTTCCAGATTCTTCCAGGGAATCCTGTACCACCTTCCAGGACTCGATGCCTTTCTTCAGAGAGGGTCACCTCTTGGGAGGAGAGCCTTCCCTACCTCAGCTCCAGGCATAGGAATCTTCGGCCTGGACCTCTAGACCCAGGGGTCTTAGACTATCAGAGCGGGAAGGAGCCCTAGTCCTGGAAGGAGGCCCCCTCACACCACACTGTCGTGATACTCAGGAAGCCCATGGAGAGGGAGGGGCTGGGAGTCCGGATTCTCAGTCTTGTGTGTCACCCGAAGGTGACACACTGGGGAAGGGTCTGGCCACGCACGAAGTTGCTCCCCAGGCACATCACCGTGCCCTCTGCCTGTGACCTTCTAGCTTTGGGTTGACCGGCCTCGTCCCTCTCCCGGATCTGGTACCTTCCTTTCCATAAACACCTGTTACCTCGGGCAGAGGAGGTGCGAGGAATTTGGCATTTCTGTGGGGTCTGTGAGTGTATACATCACACACGCGTTCTGAGGCAAACTGATAGCATTGTTCGGAGGGGCGATTTGGTGTTCAGGGAGGTGAGTGGGTCCTAAAGGGACCGATCCTGAGCCCTCAGAGCCTAGCACTTCACAGAAGCCCGCTTGTTTCCCTGGTGAAAAGGGCAGGGTTGCTAATCAGGGCAAAGGATGTGCCATTAACGACCCAAGGTGGCTGTTTGTGACCGTGTTGCCCTGCGGGGCCATGTGGACCCACCTCCCCCGGGCTGCCCTCAGCAAGATGTGGGGCTTGAGCCGAGTGCTGCCTTCGCCTCCCGGGCCTCTAGGGCTGGTTCCCCGCTGGTAAGGTGGGACTGATGTACGCGAAGGGCCCGACAGTAAGCCAATTGTCCCACAGTCCATGGACCTTCTGGTTGTCCCTGCTGCTGGTGCTCAGGAGTGAGGTTGGGGGAACCGCACGGTGCCCGGCACGGGGTTCTGCCCCACTGTTGTTGCTCAGGTCAGTGCCCAGGGACAGCTGTCTTAGTGTCCCAGGGCTTTCGCAACAAAGTAACAAGGACCGGGCAGCTTCAAGAGCAGGAATTGATTTTCTCACGGCCCCAGAGGCCAGAGGTCTGAGATCAAGGCGTCAGCAGGTTCGGTTCCTTCCGAGGCCTCCCCTTGGCTTGGAGACGGCTGTCTTGCTGTGACCTCACGCGGCCTTCCCTCCGTCTGTGTCCCAAGCCCCTCTTCTAAGGACACCGGGCAGATTGGATTAGGACGCACCCCAGTGACCTCATTTTACCTTAATTATCTCTTAAAGGCCCGGTCTCGGAATACAGTCACATTCCCAGGTGAATTCGGGTCACACGGGTCTAGAGCAGCGGCTGTCCCGTCCTGCTCGCGCTGGTCCTCCCTGGCCACACACCGCATTACGCCGTCCCCTGTGAGGATGTCAGGGGCGGGGGAAGCGAGGGAAGCAGGTGCAGACGAAGCCACCCGAGGTGCCGCCCGCTGTGCGCGTTGGGGGGGGGAGGCCCGTGTTCTCCACCCTCCGGACGCTGGCCGGGAGACCTCCCCAGTTTACGAGGAGCATGGAAAAGCTGAGGGTTTAACAGCAGCCGAACTGATGAGGGAAATGGAAGATGAGCCCTTTTTCAAGCACAGGTAACACCGGGCCGGAAGTGTGTGAAGTCTTGGCCGGGGCGGGGGTGGGTAGGTCACGGCTGGGAGCCCTGGGTCGGGTGCTGCTCCGAGGCCCGTCACCCACCTCCTTGCTCTGCAGACACAGAGAGGTGGGGCTGCCTTGGAGAAGCCACACAGTGAGTCACCCCACCCTGGGAGTCGCAGGCGACCTGCCGGGCCACCGGCCTAAAAGTTCTGCAGTCCAGAGTTTGCCGTTCAGAAGTCCTGAGTGACAGGATATGGAGGAGGCCGGGAGGCTGTTTAAACAGAATGGACAGGAGCGCCTGGGCGGCTCAGTCGGTTAAGCGGCCGACTTTGGCTCGGGTCACGATCTCGCGGTCTGTGAGTTCGAGCCCCGCGTCGGGCTCTGTGCTGACAGCTCGGAGCCCGGAGCCTGCTTCGGATTCTGGGTCTCCCTCTCTCTCTCTGACCCTCCCCCCTTCATGCCCTGTCTCTCTCTGTCTCAAAAATAAATAAACGTTAAAAAAAAATTTTTTTAAATTAAAAAAACAAACAGAACGGACAGAGGCAGGCGTGAGGTGAGCAGGTTACTAAAGGGATCCTGACGGCAGCAGGGAGAATTCGCTGGGGACAGCACAGAGGGCGTCCACGGCTCTGAGCTCCGAGGGCCCTGCCTGCTGCCTGGTTTGCCCACTCGGTGGCTAGTGTAGCTTCATCAGAGTCACCCTCGGGGGGCCCCACGCGGCACCAGGGGCCTCCCGGACTCGAGTTCCCCCTGTGTGTGTGCACGTGCGTGTGCGAGAACACGGCACCCAGGAGGCTGGCGTGGGCAAGAGGTGCCTCAGTGAGGGGACCAGCCTCAGGGGACGGGTGTCGGGGTCACACCCGGGGCTGCCTGGATCTGGTCCCCGCCTTGGAGTGCCAGGCGAGCCCGTGGATGGGCAGAGAAGGATGGGCACCTGGCCTGAGGCCCAGGCGGCTTCTCCTGTGCCCTCAGCTCCCATCCTTGGGTCTGGTGGGCAAGGGGCTTCATCTGTGGGGCTGAGGGGTGCCTGACCCAGCAGAGCCATGCACATGCGCACCCCCCCTGGTGTCTGTCAGCTCAGGCTGCCCTAACAAGGTCCCACAGACCAGGCAGCTTAAACAGCAGGAACGTATTCCCTCACAGCCCTGGAGGCTGGGAGTCAAGGTGTGGGCAGGGGCCTCTGAAGGCTGTAGGGAAGCATCTGTTCTGGCTTCTGGAAACCTCCGGTGTTCCTGGGCTTGTGGATGGCTCTGTCTTCTCCACGTGGCTTCCTTCTGTACTGTCTGTACCCAACTGTCACCTTTTTCTAAGGACACCCCAATAATCTCATCCTAACTTCCTACATCCCCGTTTCTAAATAATGTTATAGTCACAGGTCCTAGGGCTTAAAACCTCAGCATCTTTTTTGGTTTGTTTGTTTGTTTGTTTTGTTGGGGGTGTCAACCATAACGTGAGGGCGCCTGAGGAGACAGACCTGCCACGCTGAGCCGCCCCGGGCATCCTGCGCTCACAGTTCTGGGGCACGGGGCCCTGCCCGCCCGGCAGGGCTCTCTGGGCACAGAGCCATCCTGGTGTGCCGTCATCAGGCCCTCCAGGGTGACACCTGGAAGGACCCGGGAGCTCGTCTGGCTGGGGCCCCAAGAGCGATCGTAAAAAACGCAGAATCCAGAGGGAGCCCACATCTCCAAAGCTGGCTTAGAGCTTTTTCCAACAGGACAGAGATGTTAACGGGTGTCTTGATTGTCTGTCTTCTTCTGTCAGACATTTTGGTGTCTGATGTTTCGATTTTCACTTTTTTGTTTTTTTTTTTAACGTAGAAACCACAGTGGTCGTGGAAAACATCTGAATTTCCAAAAGGACCGGAAGTTGAATCAGCTATATGTTAGCACCCGAACTTTTGGGGGGCCTCCCAGAGCGTGCTAGGAGGCTCACGCCACCCCAATCCCTGGGGTGGGTCAGAGAGCTGGCCAGTGGAGGCACGGGAGATCCCCCATCTGGACCCTGTGGCCTCGTTCTAGAACACACTGCAGTTGGCGAGGTGACCTCATGGTGGACTCGGGTGGGGCAGAATCAGATCCCCCTGCATTGGTCCTGCCCTTGACATTGCCTGTCCTAACCAGGAAGCTGACAGCCAACTTACTCAGGCACTTGCTGGTGTCCACTGTTTAGGGCCAACCTATAGGTAAGAAAACAGAAAGAGACTGTAAACCCTGACTCTGTCAAAATACCAGTGCCCACGACAGAAGCTGATAAGGAAGGAAGGAGCGGCGGGACTGATAGCTTGATCTTATGGAGAGAGAACCAAGAGTCAAGGTGCTTGACCAAGAAATAGAGGTTTGGTTATTTTTATTTTTGTATATTTAGCTTTCGGATAGAAAATACATACACAGAGTTTGGCATTTTAAAATTTCTGCAAAAGGATTTACGGTAAAAACTCCCCGTCCGGCTCTTGGCCGTCAGCCGTCTCTCTCTGGCTGGTGTTATGTCCTAAATAGGTCCTTCCAGACACAGAAACATGCACACAAATAGTGTTTTCTTTTTTCACAAATGGTAGCAAACTAGGTAGCTGCTCTGAACTTTCTCCTTTCACTTAAAAATGCATCTTGAGGGGCGCCTGGGTGGCGCAGTCGGTTAAGCGTCCGACTTCAGCCAGGTCACGATCTCGCGGTCCGTGAGTTCGAGCCCCGCGTCAGGCTCTGGGCTGATGGCTCGGAGCCTGGAGCCTGTTTCCGATTCTGTGTCTCCCTCTCTCTCTCTGCCCCTCCCCCGTTCATGCTCTGTCTCTCTCTGTCCCAAAAATAAATAAAAAAAAAAAAAAAAAAAAAAAAAACGTTGGAAGAAAAATGCATCTTGAGGGGCGCCTGGGCAGCTCAGTCAGTTAAGCGTCCGACTTCGGCTCAGGTCACGATCTCATGGTTTGTGAATTCGAGCCCACGTCGGGCTCTGGGCTGACAGCTCGGAGCCTGGAGCCTGCTTTGGATTCTGTGTCTCCCTCTCTCTCTGCCCCTTGCCCCGCTCACTCCCTGTCTCTCTCTGTTTCAAAAATAAATAAACATTAAAAAAAATTGTTTTTTAATGCGTCTTGATCGCTGCTTCTCGGTACGTGATGACGGAGGCCTGCGTTATTATTACAGACAGCGGCTCAGGAAGCAGCAGCGTGCACGGGCTGTTCGCACAGGTCGAAGTGTCTTTAGCGACGTTCCTCAAAATGGGATAGCTGGGTGTTTGCAATTTTGAAAGACATTGCCAAACCGCCCTCCATAGGAGTTAGGAAGGGAACTTGAAGTGTATAATTTAGAGTTATAAAGATAACAAGTAAAAACAGGGATATGTGTCATAAAACCAATAAAGCCCAGGAGGGGACGAAGGAGGAAATGCCGGGGAGACGAGATGAACCACATCTGTTCCCCTTCCTGATGGGGATTCGGTGCATACTGTTCAGAGCTTACAAACACACAAGCCGTTCAGAGTGGTCCCCTCTGGGACTGGGGCAGGAGACATCTTCCTCTCACTGTGTTTTCCTTCGTGCTCGAAAAATGATGAAGCCATGTTCGTGTGTTACTGCCAGAGGCAGGAAATAAAATGAGGCCGTGAGGTGACAGCTGTGTCCGTGTCTAATAGTGACACCACCCCAGGACCGGTCTTCTGTGCAGGCTGGGTGGGAAACTGCTGGGGGGAGCAGGTTCTGTGCTCCCACGGGTGCCTGGTCGCTTACGGGTGGCATTTGAGAATCGAGGACTGTCCCGGGCCCCTTCTAGTTCCACCCCGCCCCCCGCCCCCTGTCCCCGGGAGTTTCTCAGAGGCAAAACAGAGAGGGGACTCCTGAAAAGTTTCTGGACACCTGTTCTGAGGGGAAAGCCGGAAGGCGGTGCCTGAGAGAGGAAAGAAAGAACTATTCAGACCCCGGGGTCCGGGGGTGCGCTCCACGTGGCAGGACCTTCGTCAGGAGGGTGAGGACTGAATCCTCAACTCTTGTACAGACCCAGTGGACACCTGATAGGCACCTCATTCCGCTGATTTTAAGTTGCGATCCCCCCTACACACACACACACACACACACACACACACACACACACAGAGTCATTTCCACATTCCGGAAGTCAGAATGTGTCTTTCGCTGCAAGCATGGGGCAGCTCGGCTTTGCCAGGGGTGCGGGACTCAGGGTCCACCTTCCTGCAGGGTGTCCTAGACGGGCGGAGACCTCCCACGCGCGGTGGTGGCGTCTCCAGCCCTCCGTGCGCGACACGCAGGGGAGTTTCTCGGCCGCCCCACGGTGGCTGCAGGCGGCGGGCGGGGGGGGGGTGGTGGGGGGGACGGGCCCCGGGTGTCCCCGGCTGATGGCCCTGTCTTGCAGGTGTAGCCGCCGGCCACCATGGGCAAACAGAATAGCAAGCTGCGGCCCGAGGTGCTGCAGGACCTGCGTGAGAACACGGAGTTCACCGACCACGAGCTGCAGGAGTGGTACAAGGGCTTCCTCAAGGACTGCCCCACCGGCCACCTGACCGTGGACGAGTTCAAGAAGATCTACGCCAACTTCTTCCCCTACGGCGACGCCTCCAAGTTCGCCGAGCACGTCTTCCGCACCTTCGACACCAACGGGGACGGCACCATCGACTTCCGGGAGTTCATCATCGCGCTGAGCGTCACCTCGCGGGGCAAGCTGGAGCAGAAGCTCAAGTGGGCCTTCAGCATGTACGACCTGGACGGCAACGGCTACATCAGCCGCAGCGAGATGCTGGAGATCGTGCAGGTACAGCTCCGTGCCACGCCGGGCCCGCCCCCCCCCCACGCGTGTGGCGGTCGCGTTGGGTCATTCTCGGCCAGGGTGCCCCCTCCCCCACCCCGCACCGTGCGCTTTTGAAGGTGCCCGGCTGTCACCTAACCCGGCGGGGCCTTGCAATAGGAATGATAAGAGCCCGGGTTTCTCGATCAGTTGCTTGTATGCGTCAGGCCCGGGGCCTAAGGGCTCTGATCTGTTTCTTCACGACCCTGTGTGCCAGCGCCCTTCTCTGCATTTCACAAAATCTGAGGCTCGGAGAGGTGATGCCCTAAGAAAGAACAGAGCTGAAAATTACAATTGAGGGGTCCCTTGATACTGGCAGAAGGCGCCTGTTGGAGACCTTTTCGAATCCCCGTATTCGAGAACGCAACGGGCAGCTTGTAATGTCCCCGGGAACGCGCAGTTGTAAAGCAGAACGGAAGCGTTAGTGGCCCCGGAATAAGTCAGACGCAGGAGGAACACCTCTTCATGAGACCTTCTCGCCTCACCTTCGCGCCTGTCAGGAGCTCTGGCAAGTGAGGCTGTTTTCCAGAAAGAAACCAAGTTTTGTTCACTTCGCCAGAGGGACCCTGGAGCTGCTCCTTCCTGGTGCCCCCCCTGTGCCCCCTCTCCTGGAGCCTGGGGGAGCCGGTTCTAGAATTCCCCAGAAGAGGCGTTCTCTACGTGGAAGAAAGCAGCTTCTTAGCTCAGGAACGAAGTCTTGAGCAAAGAGCATCAAACCGGCCACGAGTGGCCTGTTTCTCAATAGGTGGTCTTCACCCATTTCTCAAATAGGTGGTCTTCACAAAGAATAAATCGACACAGGTTTGGGGAACTCTGTGGTCCATTCGTCGCTTCCGGTCCGTAGCTATAAGGGGTGGGAGAAGTAAGAAATCTGTCTCCCCGGAATGTCTTCATCACGCCCTACCCGTCAGCCCTTTTGCAACCAGGCTTGCCCTTCCCCTGTCCCCTCGCATAGCTCCTCAGCTTGCCAGGTGGGATACCCATCCCTCCATCTTTCGCAGAACGGACTGGTGTTTTGAATTTAAGAAAAAAAAAATTTTTTTTCATGTTTACTTATTTTTGAGAGAGAGAGGGAGACAGAGTGTGAGCAGGGGAGGGGCAGAGAGCGAGGGAGACGCAGAATCCGAAGCAGGCTCCGGGCTCTGAGCTGTCAGCACAGGGCCCGACGAGGGGCTGGAACCCATGAACTTCGAGATCCTGACCTGAGCCGAAGTCGGATGCTTAACCGGGTGAGCCTCCCAGCTGCCCCAGAATGGACTGTTGTTTTAAGTCCTTCAGAAGCCTACCTAAGAAGTCCTTGGAGGGGCTTGGTGCTGCCTTTGGCTCTGCACTTGGGCAGGAGGGGTGGCCCGAGCCCAGGAGGGTGTCCTGTCTCAGGAAGATGCACACCCGTGTGGCACAGCTCACCTGGGCCGTGAGGCTGGTGGGAGACGGGACCAGGCCAGGCCTGCCCCTGCCCTGAAAACAGAGAGGGGGCAAGGAGCAGGGGAACATAATACATATGGGAAAACTCACTCAGGACCATTCTTTTTTGGGTTTTGTTTTTGTGTTTTTAGTGCCCTGCTTTTAAGTTATAATAAGTCTCAGACTTTTGCTGTTCTTGGTCTGTTGTTTCAGGAATGGGGGTATCAGTCAGGCCACTTGCACGGAAGCCCCTTCCTCCTTGCATGTTACTCTGATGGTCGCTGGCCTCCTCGTGGCCCCTCCACACGCACGCCTGTGCCCACCACGGCACAGGGACGCGTGTCCAGGCTGGGCCCCGGGACAGAGACACACAGGGATGGCCCGTGGTGGTGGTGAGCCCACGGAGGGCAGTGCTCTAAAGAGAAGGTCTTCTATCCTTCTGGAGAGACCCGTGTCACCTCACTGCTGCCCCTTTCTGGGGCTGGTTTTCTCCCTATGAGTTTCAGGGACTAAATCTTTCCTGTTCTAGACTGACGTATGACACACATTAAGATGCTCACAGCTTTCTGTGCGGCATGTGGATCGTGTACATATATGTCTGTGTGCCCACCACCCTCGGTGAGTTACGGACATGCCCAGCCCCCCAGAAGGCTCCCTCAGGGGCCTCCCCGGGCACTGTCCCACCTCCCACCCTACACAGCCCCCCAGTCTCAGCCCCCTGTCACTGTGGAGTTGTTTTGCCTGCCCTTGAACTTCACATAAATGGGTCTGGCTTCCTTTGCTCAGCATGCCATCTGCGATAGTCACCGTGGAACATTCTAGAAACGTTCCTCTGGAAAGCTGAGGAAGGGTCCCGAAGGCTGCTACGTCCCGACCTCTTCGCGCCTTGCCGTGAGCTGCGTGGAAGCTCACGCCGGCCCCATCTGCCCAGAAACATTCCAGAATCTCCGAGCACATCTTCCGCGTGTCTCTTTACAGGCTATATACAAGATGGTGTCCTCTGTGATGAAAATGCCCGAGGACGAGTCCACCCCGGAGAAACGAACGGACAAGATCTTCCGGCAGATGGACACCAACAATGACGGTAAGGAGTGGGTGCGTGTGTGTGCGCGTGTGTCTGTGCAGGGTGGCTGAGGGCAAAGATGTGGTTGGCCCCTTCTGCGGCTTCCCGGGCCTCTCCCAGCCCACCCCTGGCCTCGTGCAGCTGTACTGAGGGAAGAGGCAGGATTCAGAGTCAGAGAGACCCGGTCCTGCATCCTGGCTCTGTCCTCAAGGCATGTCCTATCCCCCGCCCCTGAGCCATAGTGCCCTCACTTCTAAAATGAGGGAGACCGTCAGCCCCATCGGCGTGTCCCAGGGAGGGGGAGGCACCCGGGGGGCAGGTGCATCAAGGGGCCCGGATGGTGGGAAACCTTTGCTTTGCTGTCATCCTGCGCTGCCAGGCTCCCCGGTGCCCCGTGGCCTGCAACAGCCGTGGCAGGGTCCCTGGGGCCATACTGCAGCAGGACTGGTGGGGACAGATGGGCAGTGGTGGTGGCCGTACGCGGAGGACATGCTCCGTGTGTCGTCCTCTGCCTCAGCACTGAGGCTCGGTAGGATCCATGCAGGGGGAGGTAGCCCTGCAAGGGCGGGTCCGTGCCTCTTACCGGCCCTGTCATCCTGGAGGTTAAATGCGTGAAGTGAATTCAGTGAATGCGTGAAGAAGTGCTCGGTAAACTCTCAAGCGCTTTTGGCACATGAGTCCGAGGACTGAGCCAGCCCAGGCATGACGTTTACGGTGTGACCACAGGCGGCAGAGAGCACCCTGGACACATCGGACAGCAAGGGAAGTTTCCCAAACGCGTCCACATGTCAAACAAGACCGCCTTGTGCCTGGCATTGCCCTTGTGCTCCCTTAAAACCCGTCTTTCACCCTCCAGGGTAGCAAGGCACAGGCTCCAGATGCCCACAGACCTGCACGGAGTCTTGGCTCGCCCGAGCCTTGGTTTTCTCCTCTGGGAAATGGGGTTGATAAATTCAGGCTCGGGCGGCGGTGAGAATTCAATGGGACGATGCCCAGGAAGCTTAGTGTCGCCCTTGGGCCCCTCTCCCCTGCCGGGACCCACGCACCCGTTCCGGGCCCAGCTGGGCCCGCACCGTGCGCCTTCCCTGCTTGTTGGTGAACCTGAGTCCGTGCACCGTGGGGCCGGGCACCTCTGTGAGCCCCTGTCCGTCTGTCCCTGGGGCCTGGGGAGGGAAGGAAGAGTGGGTGTTGGAGGGATCAGGGCGAAAGCAGGGGTGCCCAGCCCTTGAGCTGGGGGGCCCTGCACTCTGTCTTATTTTCCGGCCACCCCGGGGGTCAGTGGTGCCCACGGGTTTTCTCCAGCACCACCCTGTCTTGTCCACACCCCCCGCCCAGCCATACGTGTGAACGGAGACTGGCCGCGTGCCAGGAGCGCCCCGACCACTGCCGGACGGACCCAGAGACGCAGATCATGCTCAGGAACCCCCAGAGCCCCCGAGGGCTCCCCTCAGCCCCTCACCCGCCCTGCTGTCTGCCAGGAGGAAGGGGCTGTGCTTTTAGAAGCTTCCCCGCCCCCCCCACCCCCACCCCGGAGCCATCAGATGGTGGGGAGTGGCCGGTAAAAGTCCCCACCAGCCATCAGGAGAGTAAGAAAACACAGTTGTCCTCCGTGTAAGCAGAGGGTCCTGGACGGTTTCTCCTCCTCTGAAGGGGGTGCCTCCCAGCCCAGCCTGGAGCCTAGAGGCTGGTTAGTCTCCCCAAGGGGCCTGTCTGCCTGCCCCCTACTGGGGACCCGCAAGAGGGGGCGTTCCTCTCCAACAGGGGGCTGGCAGGTGGTCTCGGCCTGGGAGGCTGGATCCTCGCCTCCGGACCCCTCACTTGGCTTCCTGGAAGCTGCTCGCGGAGTGTGTCCTCTGGGTCAGGTCGGGGCTGGAGATCCCTGCCCGTGGTGGCATGGCATGGGCCACGAGCTCCTTACTCCCTTTACTGCTGTCCTGCGGGGTACATATCACGGCCTCACAGCCGCAGACTGCCCAAGCATCAGCCGGCAGAGCACAGCCAGCTTCCCCCCGACGTCCTTGCCCGTGTGCGTCCTGGGAGAGGGGGGCAGTGACCGTGTGGGTCACGGTTTCTCCGGAACTCACTGAGGTTGTCAAACCCACGTTCCTATCTCTTCGTCCCAACAGTGGCAGGTTCGGCGGTGCGGGAGGGACAGAGGGTGGGGGAGGGCCGGCTGGACGCTTGGCAAGGCGGGTCTCCTCGAGTCCCCCACCCCAAAGGGTGACAGTACAGCAGCAACCAGCCGGTCTGCCAGCCAAGCGGAGGCCGGGCAGTGCCCGGGGACCCCCGGCTGCCCTCCACCCACCCACCCACCCAGCCGTGCTCCCCTCGGCTCTGAAGTAGTTATGGGTGAGAGGCGGAGACCGTGTTCTTTCTGCACAGCTCACGGCTTGCTTACGTAAAAGCCTGGGGTGACTGCTAAAAGGATTTAAATTGCCCCACAAGCCACAGCTCCCGTCTTACTGGATATGCCCCTTAAGCTGCCCCGTGCTTTGCAGCGAGCGGTGACAGCAAAACGGGAGTTTCCAGGAGTGCCTGCGAAGGGAGCGGAGCCTCCCTTGGGCCCCGCTTCGAGAAGGTGCGAGACTTAGACCAGAGGGGGCGTCCCGGACCCGGGAGCCGTCTCCGTGACCTCTGGAAGCGCGAGGGGCACCGGGCACTGGCTCACCCCCTCCCCGTATCTCCTCTCTGCCGTCCCACAGGCAAACTGTCCCTGGAAGAGTTCATTAAAGGTGCCAAGAGCGACCCCTCCATCGTCCGCTTGTTACAGTGTGACCCCAGCAGCGCCAGTCAGTTCTGAGGGACCCGGCGTCCGGAAGGTTGCAGAGAAACACAGGCTCTGCCTCGCCGTTTCAGCTTTGCTTGCAAAAGTGGATGCCTCTCCTCCGCCACTCCTGCTCTCCCGGCCGGGGCCCCGGGCGACACGCGGCACCTGCCCGGCCTGGCGGCTGCGCCTCCCCCCTCCCCCCGGCCTCCTCCTGCCCCGGCCCGGCCCCCAGGGCGCCGCCCGGGCAGGTGTTTACACGCGGGGCTCATAGTTCTCGATTCCGGGGTGCCTCCCCGCCCCAGGGAGCCCAGGGCACGCGGCTGAGGACACTGATGGGACTTCCCAAGATGGAGACAAGGCGGGCTCATCCATCTCGCGATCGCGGGTGACCGTGGGAAAGCCGGGGACAAGAACGGAGGGGGAGGAGACGGGCAAGCCCTCCCCCGTGCATGGCTCCACCTCGCTCGTCCGTGGCCTCCGATCAGAGCTGCTCGCACGTACGCATACTATGGCCTCCTTTCTTTTGATACATAAATTATGCCCATGGTGAGGTGCAATGTCCCGTGTAGGTCCCGTATTTCATGCCTCCGTTGCCTGTGAAGCGTGGTTCCCTCGTGGCCTGTGGTCTCCCCTCCCGCCCCCCGCGCCCGGCCCCGAACCTGGTTATCTTGTGGTATTTATGCGCTCTCCATCCGCCCGTGTCAGAGGAAATGCATGCGTGCCCCCGTGCTGTGGAGACCCTCCCGTCCACGTAGTGAACACAGGCGTCTGTGCAAGGGCTGTCCTCCCGTTGATTGGTCTGGCATTTCCTGTATTAAAATGATCAAATAAACGGAATCCTTGGAGTTGTCTGTTGGCCCCTGAGAGCCCCCCGTGGCTGCCCGCGGTGTTCCGCACTCGGCTCCAGGTAGATTCAGCGGGTGCAGCTGCCGTTGGTAAACTGGGCCCCGCTGGTGTCCCCGTAGCTGTCACTGTGTCTGTAAATCCTGTGCAGCCTGTTCAATATCTGCCCAATGCCAAGAAATATCCGTGGAAATACAAGAGGACTGGTCCTGGCGGGGTTGACTGCCTTCCCCTCCCCGCCCCCCGCCCCCAGCGTCTCCCACCCCCATTTCATCAACACAGGCCCGGCGAGGGCAGAGAGGGGACCAGGGGCATCGGCACCGGCCGTGAGGGAGACCTGCCTTCTCAGCCTATGACCAGAGGGACACATGTGGTCCCAGCAGGAGAAAACCGAGCCGAAGGTGATTCCACCCGACTCACAGGTCGAGAAGTCCAAAGGCTGTAGGCTTGTCTAATTTCAGCAGCCTGGGCCCCCCACGTTCCCTCCACCTTACCCACCACCCCGCCCCCCAGTCTCACACTCGCATTTGTCCTCGCACTTGTCTCTTTGGGGTCCCCACGGTACGGCTCACACGGCATCCCACAGGCAGGAAGAGAAGCAGGCCTGTCTTCTCTTCTTCCTGGAGAGGGGGGAGAACTTTCCAGAATCCTCCCCGCCACCCCTCCCCTTCTCACCAGCTTCGCCTCTCATTGGCTGAAACCCAGGTCCGTGCCTTGGCAGGGGGCATGAAGTGACCGTGACTGGCCAGGCAGGATACACCTTTGGCTCTCAGAGGAGGGCCCACCGTGTCCTTCAGGAACAGGGCCGGAGTTCTGTTTCCAAGATGGGCACCCATAGTGTCCGTCACACCTGCCCGTGGGCTGCGGGGCCTCTCAGAGCCTCAGCGTCTCCCCCTGTGGAAGGGGTGAAATGGAGAAGGGGGTGGTAGCTCGGAGCCTGCCTCACAGGCTGTCGGGGACCGGGGCTGTTTAGTTGGCTTTAGTCATCTTTTAAGGTACGTGCCTCCGTGTACAAACCATGAGCTGCCTGTAAGGTGAATTCTGGGCCGGTGGCATTACCAGATCCCAGTTCGTGGTGAATCTCCCTATGTGCCCACAGCTCTGGACCTTGGTGGGCGGCACTCTCCAGGGGTGGGGGCGGAGGGAGGGAGGCCAGGTGACTTGGGATGGGTCCAGCTTGCTGCCCAAGGGCAAGGTGGTGCCTTGATGACTCTGCCGGGCCCAGAGGCATCTCCCCTCCCAGTGAGGGGCTTGGATTTTGCAAAAAAGGTTAAGTCGGTAACTGCTTGTTGGGGAGAGGTGACATAATGGGAAGGATTGCCGTAGCGGGATCGTCCAGAGAAGTAGAACCCACAGGAGAGCTGTGCACGCACACGCACGGATTTACGATAAGGAATTGGCTCACAGAAGAGCCCCGGGAGGTGTAAGCTGGAGCCCCACCCTGGAGAGCTGATGGGCCTGACGGCCAGAGGTCAGCATCCCAGCTCAAGACTTTCAGAGCGAAATTTCCCTCACCGAGTCTTTTGCGTCAGTCAGCCCTTCAACAAACTGGGCGAGGCCCACCCACGTTGGGAAGGGCCATCCGCTTTCTTCGGTCTCCTACCTGCAATGTTTATCTCATCCAGAAAGGCCCACGTAGACACGGCCAGAATAATGTTTAAGCAAATATCTGGGTACCCATGACCCGGTCCCACTGGCACAGAAAATTAACCATCCCAAGGGCTTCTGTCCAAATGTGGACGATGTGGTTCTGGGGGTCCTAGTGGACCCTGCTCCAGCAGGAGCTCACAGAAGTCAGGGGGGCAGTTCTGTGGGCGAGGGAGTCGCCCCAGAGATGGTCAGATGCCAGGGAGCTGAGCTCATCGGAGGGGGGAAGAACCCAGAACTGAATTCAAAGCTGTCTGGTCCGAGCCACCTCCCCAGCAGGAATCCTCTGGCTTGGAGCAAGCTCTTCCAGAGCTGCTTGCTAGAAGGTTCCTCCTCCTGCCCCTCCCTACATTGCAAATTATAGGCCTGGGCCTGCCCCCTTCTTCCCTGCACCCCACCCTCCTACAAGGGTCTCGTCCTGCCTTCTCCTTGCCCCGTGGGAGCCCAGACCCTCTGCCCTCCTGCATGGGCACCTCACGTTGGCTAAAGCTCCTCGGGAGTTTCTTCTGTATCCCTTAGACTCTAGACTGCAGAGCTAATAACGTTATGTGTCTAAAGCAGGCCTTCGAGAAAATGGCCCCGGGCTAGTCTGCGTTTTCCATGACTCTGTGGGACCCCTGTGGTCCCGCCCAGAAAACACAGGATCCCAATGTGCCCCAGAGGCTGCGTGAAGGCTGTGGCTCGGCCCTCCATCCTTCGTGTGGACCGAGCACCCCCGGCCCAGGGTGATATCTCCGTGGAACTTTTCCAGTTGTTCTGACACCCCGGCTCAGTGTCCTGTGCTCACGGATTAAATACAGCGATAGGAACAACTCCTGATACAGGAAAATGTTTAGAATCTAAGGAAGCAAGCCCTGGGATGTGGAGGGGAGGGTGGGGCGGGGTGGGGGGGAGCCGTGTCCGAGGCTGCTCATCTGGGCAGGTCGTGATCAACCCCCATGAGGGTGGTACTATCACCCCCTCACTCCGAACCCTGGGTTTTTATGAAGGCAGCCTCAGACTTTCTCTCTTTGGGTAGGCTGGCCTCCTCTGTGGGAACCGGCATAAGTCGCCAAACCATGAGCCCCGTTTGCCGAGGGCTTCCTAGGACAGAGACTGCTCAGTGTATTGATTTCAACCTCCCATCGACATGCAATGTAGCATTACTGCCCACATGGTACAAACGGGCCACCTGGGGTTTAGAGAAGTGATTTGGTCCAGAAAGGGGGTGGCGGATTTGGGACCGGAACCCAGGTGAAGCTCCCGAGGGCCCAAGTTGTGTGTATCTCCTCCCAATTAGAGAATGGCCGTCAGGTAGCTGACTGGTCCATGCTTCCTTGTCAGCCCTCTGCAGCCACCTTCAGGGCCCCAAGCATCTGGGGAAAAGTCCCTGGGTCCCTAAGGGGGCCACATTTGTGGCCGATCCCCGCCACGGCCTGTGTCCTCCCAGTGGGCCTGTTCTCAGGGCCTGGCCCTGTACTGGGCACTGCCGGGGGCCATCAGCTTCGTTCCCGACACTTGGCGGGCCCGCGCTGGACGGCCGACACTGGCTTCCAGTCTGATCGCAGCTCCCTGAGGAGGGGACAGAAGCCATCAGCCTTCTGACAGGGAGACCGCAGGCCCACGGAAGGTATTCTGGGGGAAGGGGAG
Source organism: Neofelis nebulosa (assembly GCF_028018385.1). Taxonomy (NCBI): domain Eukaryota; kingdom Metazoa; phylum Chordata; class Mammalia; order Carnivora; family Felidae; genus Neofelis; species Neofelis nebulosa. The sequence goes on from NC_080790.1 coordinate 7,737,331, forward strand.
TTTGTGTGTGAGTTCTTCCTGTCCCTGACCTTCCCCAGAGCCCCCCTGCCCTGGGCTGAGGGCCAGCAGTGAACAAAGCCCAGTCTGCCCGGAGGAGCCCGCTGGCCAGAGGGGAGACTCAGGCATCCGAGAGGAGAGCCCTCAGGCTACTACATGCACTGGGGGATCTTCACGGAGTCCTGGTGCCTTGGTGCAGCCCTCTCCTGGGCCTGGGGGACACCCAGAAGGCCTCTCAGAGGAGAAGGGGTGAGGGCGGAGTAGATGTTGGAGACACAGTGGTGCAGGAACACTGCGAGCTGGGCCTGGAGGGAGGTGTGTTTAAGGAGCAGACACGCCCAAGGGTGAGCTGGGGACACGGCCAGGCAGGACACCGCCAGGGCCAGGGTCCAGAGGAGCCGCGAGGGGCCTGGGTGAGTGCAGTCTGACTAGCGCAGGGTCCTGGGAAGGAAAGTCCGCCGCCCCTGGAGGTTAAAGAGTAGGGCTCTCCCCCTCCGTCGCCTCTGGGCTCTTTCTAGCAGCTTCTAAGACTGCCTTGGGGGTTGGGGGGCTCCCTGGGCTCAGACTCTGAGGATGGCCAGACCACCTGACTCCTGCAGTTCACGGAAGGGCACACTAGGGCCCATCCTGGCCTCTGGGCTGGGTGTCCCCACAGCTCACAGCGCGTGCGCGCGCGCACACACACACACACACACACACACACCGCGCGCGTGCCCAGGTCCCCGCACCGCTGTCCCGCTCTCACAGCGCCGTTCTGTTTACAAGGGCCTCTCTCGCGCTCCTGCCCCACCTGCCCGCGAGACGAGACCCCGGGAAGGGAATGGACAGGCCCCTCAGACCCCCCACGGGCTCCCAAGACTCTACTAGCAGCAACAGCCAGGCCCCTCAGCCCGTGGGGTCCCAGGACGTCAGTAGCAGAATCAGAACTAGCCTGATCCCGACCCCCGACGGTGCCCCTTGCACTGTGTGCGTGCCTGGGGAAGGACCAGTGACCGTGGCCTGTGCCTGGGTGTCTGCCCACGGGGATTTGGCGAGGTCCGGTTTGGAGTGTCTGTCCTCTGTGGAGGGGTCGTGGACACACATCCAGGCACGTCCCGGGCAGAGATGTGGCATCCAGAGTCCGGTCCGTCTGGCCTGGGACTGTGTTGGCAAGCGGGTGGCTCCTGAAGAGGTGGGGGAGGCCGTGTGGAAGCCCCGGCAGCTCATTCGGCGGGGGGGGGGGGCGGCGGCGGCCACCTTGTCCGTGGCCCTCAGCCTGGCCCAGCTCTGCCGCTGCTCCTGTCCCCAGGTGGGGTGACAGTGGCTTTCCTGCCTCCTCCTCCTGGAATTTCACACTCACCCACACACCAGGCCCTTCCTCTGACCACATGCAAATGTCCCTTCCTCCTGAAAGCCACCCTGCCTCTCCCCAGATAGTCCCTACAGCCCCCCATACTCCCCTCACAGCGCCGTTCCCTTTATATTGTCACTTCATTTCCTTCCGGTCACCTTTGCCCCTGGATGCCCAGCACAGGATTAGCTGCCCAGGAGGAGACCAACGGGAATCAGCCCGTGGCCCCTCCGACCCCCCCGCAGCTGCACCACGAGGGCCCTGGACACAGAGGCAGAGGTTCAAGTCCCAGTGTGGCCACCAATGAGCCATGTGATGCTAGACAAGGTCCTCCCTGTCCTCTCCTGTAACACAGGGTGACCTGGACCCTGCGTGTCGGCAGGAGGAGGGGCCCAGGGGCAGGGGGCAGCTATCTACTCTTCAGACTCCCCAGCTCAGAGCAGTGGCCGCCAGTGTCCCCTTGATCCCGCAGATGTGGGGCTGTGAGGCCAGGGCCGAGGTTAGGACGAGACATCCCCAAGGGGGCAGCTCTGGCGCGGGAAGGACACGGACCTGGGACCGTGCGAAGACGCGGAGGGGGTGACACCGATGTGTGGAGACCCACGGGACCTGGATCCTGGCTTCGAGGACAGCTCAGTGGGTGGGGGCCCCAGAGAACATTGCCCCACCTCTTCCCACACCCACCTGTATGGCCCGCAGGGCTAGGGCAGGAGGGGCAGGGGGCGGTGTCACCAGGGCACCTCGGTAGGTGGCTGGGGGTGTAACCCACCCCGGACAGGCCGGGGCAGCAAGGACAGGCTGCAGGGCCCCGTGGGCTGTTCACCGGGCTGGTGCGACCGAGGCAGGAGGGGCGGTGGCTGGGCCGGGAGACGGGCTTCACCTACTAGGGCAGTGGCTGTGGACAAGGCTGGCTGGAGCCCCTTTCCCCAGCGTTTGTTGAGTGACTGAATGACCTGACAGCTTGGTCTCAGTGCCCAAGTGGGCCGAGGAACCTCGAACACAAGGCGCTGCTGCCCCCTGGTGGCTGCGGCCGGGAGGGCTGTCTCAGGCTCGGGCGTGCCGATCCCCAAGGCCTCCCAGCCTGGTTTCAGAGCCGCTTGGGCCTGCTTTATACCGCTTTCTGTCCCCGTTCCACTGGACAGATAAGGGGACACAGGCTCAGAGGAGCACCTTTCTGCGTGGGCCACACAGCGTACAGAGGCTGAGGCCCGGCTCCTGATACCCAGGACTCGGGAGGCCCAGTTAAATTCGAATTTCAGATAAACAGATACACGCCCCACGCATCAGCTTCCATGTTTATTTGCTGAGTCCGGCAACGCTACTTGTCCAGCCAAGGAGCAGAGTGTGCACAGTCCCCGGGGGGCAGGTCGGAAGCTTCGGGGGCCCGGCCACCTCACAGGCCACCTCTGGTCGTGACCCTCCCCATTCTAGGGTTAGCAGTGAGGGTGGAAAAAAAAATCCTCCCCCAGAAACAGCAGCAAGGATTTCTCAGAGGTTTTCCGTCCGTGCACTAAATTCTGAGCTTTGTAATAAGGGCCGGTGAGGGACTCGAAAGCCTCCCTTTCACGGGGACAGGCCACGGTGGGGCCGCGTCCGTGCAGCTCCGGGTGCCCACCTGAGCAGGGCTCTGGAGCCAGAGGCGCTGCTGCCCTAGGCGGGGAAGGAGACCGAGGCAGCGGGTGACAGGGACAGCGGTGTCCCCACCGCTGCAGGGAGAGAGGATCGTTCCTGCCATGGCTCTTTTCAATAAGTGGCCAGGAGCCAGACTGGCCAGGGAAGCAGAGACCTATTTACTCTTAGATCCTCTGGACTCGCTGGCTTCCCTTGGACGAGTCACTTGGCCTCTCTGGGCTTCAAATTCAGCAATGTATGTGTAGGCTAGGAAAAGCGCCCCAAGCGGATGCGGGAGTCACATGTCCTGCCTCTGTCCACAGCCGTGGGACTGGAGCCACTCATTTTCTGAGCCCCTTTCCTCACCTGGGAGACTTGTGATTTAAGATCAGCGCAGACACGTGTGAAAGCACCTATGCAGTCTCGACCCCGCTCCTCAGGCCCCGATTCTCCTACCACCCATCTGTGGGCTCTTCTGGAAAGCCTCTGTGCCCATCCGCGTGTGTGCAGCCACACAGAGTTGGCTGGGGGTGTGCTTTGGGATGGCTTTCAACGGCGGCACGCTGCCCGCTGCCCCCCACCCCGCTCCCTCTCACTCTAGCTGGGAGATGGGCCCCTGTAGGCCTGCGTCCTTCCGGCAGCCACCGGCCCGTTCCACTGATCTTCGGCGCCCTCCTGGGCACGCGGGTCGTGTCCCACACGTGCTGTTACGAGGCACAGTGAAAAGCCTGTAAGAGGGTTTGTCGGAAAATTCTTAGAATTGCCGGGTGAGAGAGCGTGGCTTGTTTTTCACATTGCCAAATTGCCTCCTCACAATCCCCCTTCCGTCTAGCGCGTCAGTGCACCTAAGCCGGCGACCCAGGCTCATCTGGCACATTAACGTCCTCTCTCGTGCTTGGGGACCTCCTGCCCAAAGGCTTTTCTTTTCTGTTGACCCAGGTTCGTGTCCTGCCTACGTCCTGTCGTCTCGTCCCTTTATTTACCGCAGCTCTTCCGGTTCGAAGAAAGGTAGCCCCGTTCCTGTGGTTCCCGTCGGTCCTGTACCTCCTTGACTTCAAATGTCTTCTCGCTTGGCGGTCTAACCCGCTACGACGGTCACCTAGGATGTGCCGTGGAAGGACTGAGTCGGGGAGACTCTTGTTTTCAGGTGGGTGCCCCGTTTCCGGAGTGTGCGGCGGGCCCGGCAATCCGTATTTCTCAAATGCTCCCTCAATGAACAGAATGCAGAGCCAGAGACCATTGCCTTGGACCTTGGACTTTAGACCAACAGCTGGAAACCCCTGGGTCCCTCCCCACGGAAGGCCTGTCTGGTCTCCAGCACCTTCAGGAGGGAAAATTCACCTGTTGCCCTGGTGGAGGCCCAGAGCCACTGTCCTCACTGACCTCACGCTGCAAGTCTAGAAACATCCAGTTTCTGTGAATGACTAGCTAGTGCCACCTTTAAGCCCTGCACGGCGAACCGGGACCCGAGAGGGTCTCTGGAGGAGTGTTCACACACACCCGGCACCTGAGAGTTCTGTCCTGACTGAACTCACTTGCCTCCTCCCGGGTGTAAGGAGGAGTGAAGACTGTTGGGCCCGGGGCCAGGCCCCGTCACCCTCCAGACCCGAGTGCGGCCCTGGCAGAGCCCAGGAACTCGGGGGGTCACGAGCAGCTTCAGCAGGGTGCCAGAAGTCGGGCTGAGGCTACTGTGTGGGCAGAACAGACGACCCACGCCCGCTTCTGTCCCCACCAGCCAGTTGTCTGGAATGCATTTTACCTCGCTGCTAAGAGCAGTTTCCAAGTCCCTGGCACACTTTGAGTGAGGAAGTACGCTCTCCCTCTTTCTCTCTTCCGTCCCAAGTTCACTGCTACCACTACAAGGTCATCCTTCCTTCCTGTTGAAGTAGAAAGACCTGATGTCCCGAGCTCCCACGCTTGGTGACTAGTCCCACTTCTCAACGCCAACTCCTCTGCCACGAACACCCTGAAGAATCACAAGAGGATGTGCTCACAGAAGCGGGACAGTGTCGACGGAAGAGGCTTCTCCCTCCCCTCGGCCCCAACTCCAGCCAGACCTGTATCTCGTACACAGCTCCTGAGGGGTATCACTCACATCTGACAACTAAAATATGTTCGCGGGCCTAAGAAGGGAGATCAGAGCTGGGGACGAGCCCAGCCCAAGTCTGGCTGAGCAGCCGAGGAAGAGGCAACGGCAATCACAGCGACGCAGTGTCCATGTGCAACTCGGGTCTTGGGGGAAGGTGGCTTTTTAGGAAACAGAAGCCATTCCCCTCAAATCCTTTGGCAGATGTACTCACACAGCAGGAGCTGGCGGGCTCGGCTTCCTTTTCTCCCCGAGAGGAGCCGCAGCCTTCCCATCTGGACTTCCTGTGCGCCTCCAGACACGCGGCGCCGCTCAGGGACCGGTGGGGGCCGGTGGCTTACCAGAGCCAGGCCTCCCCTCCCCACGTACAGCTACTGCAGGGATTCGACGTTCCCATCTTGGGGGTTACCTGCTGTCCTTTTTTGGGCAGGAGGGGTTGGAGTTGAGGAAGAGAACATAAAAGCCAGCGGACGAGGTCAAAGAAGGTAAAACTCTACAATGCGGGATAATCGTCGTCGAATTTATTAAAGTAAGTTGACTGCCAAACGTTGTACCACTTTCCTAACGCGTAGCTACACAGCTTGTCCTGGGAGAGAAGACGGGCGGGAAGGAAAGGTGGGGCCCGAAGGCAGCACGCAAGGGGTTTCACGGGCCCTCCTTCCCTGGGCACAAGCCCTGACGTGACCATCAGTCAACCAGGGGCTCTGGGCCCTCCTCCACCAGCCACTTCTGTGGACACTCGGGGGTCTGACCCGGGCCAGCAGCAGAGGGCACGGCCTGTCTCGTCCACACTTCTCCTTCCGCCTGCACGTGGGCCGGGTCCACTGTTCTTTATGCAAATGCGCGGCCAGCTTTCTACAAAACTCACGTACTTGAAAGAAAAACGCTCAACAGGATGAAGGGAATTTTGATGGCTTTTCAAAATACTGAAAACCACGGGTTCGGTTCCCAAGTCCTCGGCGACAACCTTCTCGGCAGTGGGGCAAAACATCGGTCCCCCCCTCACAACACACACTCGGGATGAGCCGTTTGGAATGGACACGGTGTAAAAATTCCCCGATGCCCGATTATTTCAAGATACTTTATTTTTAAAACCGGTCACAGCACTAAGCTTTCGGCCCGTTCTGCCGACGCACAAGCTACAAACGCTTGCTCAGCAGTTGAGGGGCACTCTTTAGTAGCATGTTTGAAAAGTGAATAAAAATCCGTATAAAACAAATATTCAAATAGTTTCCATAGGAACACAGATAAGTGACCCCAACTCCTAGTCTTCCGTATTGTTGCATCCGTGCCAACCCTACTTGCAAAGACATTTCGAAACTAGCGGTAATTAAGTTAGATGGTCCCCCCCAATCCCAGAATTCAAGCTAAACTCCCGAGTGAGCGGCTCCAGGAGCGGCACCTACACGTTAATGCTGGCCGAGGCGCAGGCGGCCGGGGGGCGCTTCATCCCACTCTCCCGGGCGCAGGACACGGGCAGCGCGCTCGCGTCCTGCTCCTCCGCTTCGGGCGGGAAGTCGTGGTTCTGGATCTGCTGCATCCGTTGCCTGAGACAGAAGTGGCACAGTCAGAAACCCTGATCACCGACCCGGGCAGCCTCGCCACGAGAATAACTTCTTTACGAGCCCATTTACTTCCTCGGTTACTATGTCATCAGGAGGCAATTCAACGTGTTTCTAAGGCAAGCATTTCTTCACAACCATTCTTTTGGTAACGGGGAAACCACAGGCCGTACACACCTGTCAAAATATTCTAGTCATACAGAAATACCCTAACTGCTCTTTTTTGAAATAGTTACACCTTTGCAAAAATCTGAAAGGAAATACAGATTGGTATCAGGAGGATTTTCTTTCCATTTGTATTTTCCAAACTCTGGAAAGCACATATTCTTAATACAGGCAGAAAATAAACTTTTTAGAAACACTGTATTTAAATCTAAACAGAACGATTTCTTACTCAACCAGACAAGAACCAGTAAAAACCCAAGAAGAAATCTATTCTTACGAGACCCACATACGTGCACGGAGACTCTGGTCACTAACCATGTCGGCCCCGACATCACGTAGTAGATGGTTGGCCTCTGGAACCCGTTGAAAGTAGAAGCAGCAGCAACAGTGTAAGCACCCATGTTTTCAAAGAGCATCCAATCGCCCACGTGCATCTCGGGCAAGTCACAGCGCTCGACGATGCGATCAAGGCCGTCACACGTTGGTCCCCATATGCTGGTTGAGTAATATTTCTCATCTGGTTTGGGTCTCTGCGTTTAAGACAGAAAAATATGCCTAGTTACACCTGTTAGGACCAAACATCTTTAACTGGCATATGTGTTATATTCAAAAGGTACAGGGAGGGGCGCCTGGGTGGCTCAGTCGGTTAAGCGTCCGACTCTTGATTCTGGCTCAGGTCGTGATCTCGCGGGTCCGTGGGCTCAAGCCCCACACTGGGCTCTGCAAAGACACCGCAGAGACTGCTTGGGATTCTCTCCCTCCCTCCCTGCCCCTTCCCCACACGCCCTCTCTCAAAACGACTAAAAGAAACTTAAAAAAAAAGGTACCTTCTGCAAGAGGGGCTTCACGTGTGCATGGTCATAAAGGATGCAATTGAATGATCCGTACACTCCGTCATTCACGTAATACATAAAGGTTTGTTCACTCGATTCATCTTCGTCTGGAAAGGCAGACTGGTCTCAATTACCATGTTTTGTACCAACGCACAGTTATGCATGCAAGGATTCATCCTTTATACGCACCATCAGAGCCCGTCTGTTCCTTTACGACGAGCTTTTTGGCAATGATATTAACTGCAAGCGTGAAAGCGGACGCGACGTAGTATCTGCCGGGCTCAGCTATGACTCGCACCCCCGAGTCTGCCGGGAAGTACTTGTCCAGGGCGGGGTTGATTACACTGGTGATCTAGGAGAGAGAGACAAGAACGGTCATCATCAAGGGGAACTCGCATGGAAGAGCAAAACCCAGTGCTCTGGGAAGTAACAGAATAAAAAAAGGTGAACGCAGCCACCAGCAGGGAGGCTTAGGATCGAGCAACAACGGCAAGAGAACAAACATCTCCCTAAAAACCAGCCTGCGTGTCCCGTGGTTTCATCTGGATTCCCTTCCGGACACTCCCCTGTCCTTTAGAAGATGTTATGGGTTATGAGTCGATCGAGTGATAGTATAAATTTATTACTGCTTACTAAGGTTTCAAGGGGCCTCAATACTTTAATCTGTCCAATACATGCCAATAGGATAAAACCATCCTGCCTGTCTCATAAAATTTTTACAAGGTGAGCCTATTTCACAAACTCAACCACCCTGTAATGGTCCAATTAACAGTATGTCCACTTTAACTTCCTAAGTGACTAAACAATTAAAATGTCTAAAGAGAAATACAAAACCGAGAAAAAGCACACTTGGGGTAATGATGTACCAAAGTCTGCGTGCTCACTTTCCACAGCAACATTTCCTAACATAATCAACTGTTTTCCAAGATTTTGGGGGAAACGGACTCATTTTGGCTTACAAAACCAAAGGATATTAAATACAATTTTAAATAGCACAGAACTTACTGAAAATACGAATACCAAAACATTGTTTTTATATTTGTACAATTTCTTTTGATATTAGTTAAAACACTTAAAGAAGTTTCAAAACACTCCAAACTGGAACTTGTGAAAATAGCTATGAATATTAGTTTTATTATAATTACCTCTTCAAATTTAAGCTTTACATCCTCAGACCCAGGAAAGCCGCCACCGATATCGAGCAGACACATGTTGAAACCAACCTCAGCCTGGAGTCAAGAACATTCGGTCAATCGAGTCGTCAGATTGATACCAAGTCTTGAAATTCTATGCAGATGGATTTAAGCCTCTGGAATATGGGGTACCTCCCCGGGTTAATTCTAGAATGAAGTCTAGTCACTGTTAGCCCTGCCCCCTCCTCCCACCCCCACACTTGGGTTTACATATACTCACCCCCATGTCAAAGACACAGCGGGCGTCGGAGATGGCCTGCACGAAGGTCTCGGGATCGGTACAGCCACTTCCCACGTGGAAGCTGGGGCAAAGAAAGGAGAATATATGATTTCTTGCTGTTTCTGAAAAGAACCATTTACAGAAGACCTATGAAAGGCGCACTAAGATCTTAGCGTCTATGCCACCACCAAGAGCTCACCTGACTCCGATGACATCAATATTTAGCTCCCTCGCCCGTTCCAAAAGAAGCCTGCTGGTTTTGAGTGTGGCACCAAATTTAACACTGAGGCGACAGACTGCCTTGGAATCATCGGTGGCAATCCTCAAAACCAACCTAGAAGCAGGAAGATCGTATGAAATTTCCCATGACGGAAGACCGCTTACGGCCACGGTTAAAACAACAAGGCTCTGTGGCTCGGACATCCTGCGGTTTGAGCTTCACACGGTTTCACTCAAGAAGTTTTCCGATTTTCGACTCTGCCCGACGCAGCACACTTTTATACTTTACTAAGGTACAGAAATCTCAAAACCGGAAATCTGAGTTTGACAACCCGCAGACCCCATACCTGACCCTGCCCTCAAAACGGAGTAACTCACTTTGCCTTTGGGTGAGCTCTGGCAACTTTCATCAACTCCACTTCACTGTCGAAAGTCATCATCTGGACTCCGTTATTGGCAGCATACTTAATCTGAGACACTTGTTTACAAGGATTTGCATAGATGATCCTCTCCGGAGGCACCCCGAGACTCTGCACCAGTTGGATTTCAGTCTGAAAAAGAATAGATCACGCATTATATACACACGGCTAATCGAGGAAAGAACAGAAAAACAGGGCAGCTTGCGCACTACGATCTGCTGCCCAAGAAACACAACTTTGATCTGTCCTGCTGGGAACACCAGCACCATTTTATAGAAGGACTTTGGAGCCCTGCCGCTTTTGCTTACCTTGCTGGCACAGTCGAATCCTGTCCCAATGGCAGCTAGGGTCTTCACTATGGTTCTGCTATCGTTGCATTTAACTGCATAAAAGGGGGTGACCCGAGGAAGAGCTTTTAACCATCTCAGATGTTTCTTTAGAATGTCTCCCAGATCCGCGACATAGAAGGCATCCTTATCATCCTGCAGAAAGAGTGTTTGCAGGGGACTCAGCAGCAGCCTAATAATACATCCCACATGCGGCCCCTCTTCTCTCCCATCGTTCTCAGTGAACCCTCATCTTTTTACTCCCGTCACTGACACGAATATCGCTATTACCACTGGGTGATCCCCAGCTAATAAATCCCAAATTCCCTAACAAGACATTTGAGCTCCATTAGATTTCCTTAAGGTTCCCACTCAAGTTCCCCACTCATCTGCCCAGCATTTTCAAAGCTGCACTGCCAGCATGGACTTGATATACTTACAGAAGAGGAGACTTCATTGATTTTTTGGTCCAGAATGTCCTTGGCAGTAAAGCCTTCATCGAGGAAATGGCAATCAAACTCTGCATTACTGAAGCTGTTCATGGTTTCTTGATGTTCCTCTGAAACGTAACAAACTGCAAACGGGGTGGAGAAATTCACTCAGAATTCACTGCGACACTTAATAATTCTTAACAATAACCTGTGGCAACCACGGATACTTACGTGGAAAACTAAGAGACGGAATTTAAAGAAATTATTGCCAGCTTTTCACAAAGGCAATTTTCCAGGATCCCAAGCCCCCCTGAGGAAGGGCGTGCCCTCGGTGCAGCAGTGGAAAAGTTCTGATGAACACAGAAGTCGCCGTCTCCCTTGGGAACACATCAAATTGAAACATCAGACAGGGACTGCACACACACAGGAAGCCGGGCTACTCCAGCACCCCCGCAGACAGCTCGCTCCCTGGATTCGGGAATCGCATTATTCCAGGTGGAAGTCACATGACCCCACAAACCTCTACACCATCCAAGTGGACAGCAGATTCAACACTAGCCTTTTTCAAGCCCCACGCTAAAATTCCATATGCAGCACTGCACATCTCAAAATAAGCATTGCAAATATTTTTGTTAAAAAACCTACAGAAAGCCGGTTTCAGAATCTTCACTTAGTTCACAAACGTGGACAAAATTTTAGAGTGGTCAGTTTACTTGATTTCAGAGATGCTTTAGCTTTTTAGAAGCTTAAAACAGCATTACGCTAATTACAGAAAGGCACCATAGAAACATCTTGTATTTCCTATTTTCACTAAGTCTTGCACAGAGTAACTTAGTGACTAAAAGGCATCGTGGAAGTGTCTAAGGCTCAACTTACTGAGTGCTCTTAAGTTTCCTAAAAATGTTATGAATTTTTATGCTATTTTATTTTCATATCGGGCATGTGGTTTTTTTTTTTTTAAAAAAGTACAATCTTCCTATCAAGAAAATGCACCATGGCTGCTGTATCTGATCAGAAATCAGCATTCTGGAGTCAGGGTTGGCTCTTGTCCAGTGAGCACAACTCTGGCAACCTCTTCTGTCCTCACAGGCACCCTAACACTTGCTTAGCTACCGACAGTAATCACATGGAAGTTAATTTTTGGCTAACTTTACGAATAACAAAAATAGAGAAGCGTACGTGGATTATGAACAAGCAGAAGTAAAGCTCGTCACAACCTGAGCCACTGTCCTTGGCCTTCACGAAATGGGACACTGGTAAAGGAGTGATCTTAAAATTACCGATTTTAACCTACTTAATTGCTGCTAGGCAGGGGACTTTGTTTCACTGTGCGACCCGCTTCAGTGCCTGCAGCCTACGGCAGGGAGGCCAGGCAATGGTTCGGGGCCACGGTTGGCTCTGGCATGGGGCACTATGAGAGGCCCAGGGGGACGAGCCTGCCATAAACCCAAACCCATGCATGGTAGGACTTGTTTTAAGACTTGATCTAATGTAACGTGACTCTCTGGCACTAGCAGCCTCCTACGTCGCCCAAAGCACCCCTAGAGGCAGGCAGGGGACTAAGGGGACAGCAACCCTTTTCGGCCGTGTGAATAACACACAGCGTAGGCCACTCAGGGGCAGACAGGGTCATTCAGTTAGGGCCTATCTCTTAGGCAATGTTCAAGCTTACACCTGGGAAGTTTTCATTACTTTGCACTAAGTACCTTCTAAAGGTTTACTTTAATAACCTGCAACAGAAAGAAATCCCACCTTCCGGTGTTTGTAGAGCTAAGCTCCTTAAAATGATGAGTCAATTAGCACAAGATCGCACTTTTCTGCTACGAAATTCTTTGCTGCCAACTGGGAAGTATTACAAGAGACTGACTTAAGGGAATGGAAAACGTTTCCCAAGTCAACTAAATTATGCCCAATTTCAGGTTTACGTGAAGTCAACACATTCTTTGTCCTCCCCAGACATTTCAAGAGGCTGTGCTCTCCATACGTTCCCCAAATTACTTGGGATTCTCAAACAACCACCATCAGCTTTGGTTTGAAAACCGGAGGGCTGCCTCCTAACTGCGGGTCTGCTCGCCTGACCTGCGATCTTATACATTCTAGGCTTTTCTTCAATCGCGAAGTCCAAGACTCCTTAAACGGACAATCGCAACTCACAGCGAACGGAGACTTTATTGCCACAGTTACTACCAGGCTCTCTTAGCTCCAGCAACTCCGGCCAATTTCGAGACCGGGTCATTTCCTCTGCACGCGAAAACTAAGGGATACAAAATTCCAGGACAACGAGGCAAAACGGTGTGCCTCATCCTAATAAAAGTGAGAGGAGCGATGGGAGCCCGAGACCTGCACGGGCTCGCTCATCTCTCTCCTGCACCTGCTGCCGGGCTTGCCACGCGCGTCTTAAAAAAGAATAGCGGTTGAAGGAACCCCGGGCCTTCCTATCAGCTTCCGGCTCTGAACACTCACTGACGTGGTTCGGAAGAGGTGAAACGCAGTCCCCTCCAGCCCAGGCTGCCCTAAGCCGGGGCCATCGCGGGCAGGACGGGCCGCGGCGAGGGCGGCCGCACAGGGCCAGGGGGCCGGCGCCCCCCTTCACGGGGGAAACCAGGCCCCGGAGGGCAGCGACCACCAGGCTCAGGGACCCGCAGCCGGCTCTGCGACCACGTGTCCCTCACGGATTCAGGCGCAGGGTCGGTCCCCCGGCCGCCGGCCCGGCGCGCAGGGACACGTGGCCGTCCCCCCTCCTGCCTCCCAACCGCCCAGACGCGCCCCTCTCACCTTAGAGCGCACCGGCGCCGCGGGCCAGCCCCATGGAGATGCCGCCGCCGAGCGCGCAGGACCGCCGGCCGCCCCCGTCAGCCGCCCGCCCGCCGCCTCGCTCCCTCCCGCGGAGGACCGCCGGCCCGAGGTGGCGCCGGAGCTCTGGCAGAGGGGCGGCGGCGGCGGAGGCTGAGGGGACTGACAAAGCCGACGGGCCGCCGCTCCGCTATTTATAGCGCCGCGCGTGTCGTCATGGAGACGCACCAGCTCAAACCAGCCGCGATCGGTTCCGTCCGGGCGTCCCCCGAGGAAGGGGGCGGAGCGCGGTGGCTGCGGCCAACCCGCGGCCGGACGGAGGGGCGGGGGGCGCGGGCAGTTGTACGTCAGCAGCGCCGAGCGCCACCCGGCCCGCCCCCGGCCTCGCGCCCCTCCCGGCCCTGCGGCGGACTTGCGCACGCGCATTACGCCGCAGGAAGACTCCGGCGGCCTCGCACCCCTCCCGGCCCTGAGGGAGGCACGCGCACGCGCACGCGCACGACGCCGCGGGGCGCCCCCCGGCGGCCTCGCGCCCTCCCCGGCCCTGCGGCGGGACCGCGCACGCGCACCACGCCGCAGGTCCCGGGATCTCTCCTGGCGCCCGCCGTCCGCCTGGGTCTCAACCTCGGGGGCGGGAGCCTGCCCCGCGCAATTGCAAGACCTGCTGCTGACCGACGCCGACTTTCAGCATCTGCGCCGGGCAGAACTGTTCTTCCACTTGGCCCTTTATAAATGCCGTGCGCCCTGGAGCAGAGAAAGGAGCTCGCGGGCGCGAGCGGGCCACGTGGACCCCGCCGGGCGGACTCTGGCCCCTTCTGCCGGGGCCCCTCCAGTTCTAGGGACGGGACCTGTAACGATCCTGGCTCCGCTCCAAGAACGGGACACAGACACAGACAGGGGCAAGGTGCATGCCGAGGGTCACCTGGCAAGTTGGTGGCGCCGCTTCAGGCCCTTCCTGAGCCAATAAACCGTGCCTGACCTATCCAGGTGTGTTCGACTAGGTGGCGGGGAGCAATGGCCACGCCAAGACCCTTGTTCAGTGTTCAGCTAGAGGCTTGTCTAAGGGCCGAAGGGGAAGGGGGAGGAGGTAGAGGGTCCGGAAGTCACCGAGCCCCCCCTCCCCCCGCTGCCCTTTACCATATTGGATGGCACTCGTCAATGACTAGACATCTCCGAGGGCAGCTGCGATTGCCTCGCATTAAAGTCTACACAGTGAATACGTAAAGGCAAAAGCCTTAGGAAATTGGTTGTCCTTTAGAGCGCACGTGGCCTCTGGTGGAGGACTGTGCCTCTCGATTGTGGGACACCCCACACCGCTGGCCCCAGGGAGAGGAAGGAATTGGGGGTACCAGAGGGTTGCCAGTGAGGATTTAAAAAACATTGAGAATAGCCCAGGTCACAGTTGGTGCAGAGGGACCCTGGAGGAGCTCAGTGCTCTAGCCTGTTCCTGGCCCCAACTTGCTGTGTGATCCTGGGTAAATTCCGTCCCTTCTCTGGGCAGGAGGTTTGACTAGATGACCCAAAGATATTTATAGCTGCAAAACCCTGAGGCATTTTGAAAACCTTTGTCCTGTCCCCTAGGCCTGGGACCCACCTCGCTCAACTGCTCAACTTTATTTCCGTATGGTCCTTGAGCAGCCACTGGGAGGGTGCCTGCAAATTGGACTAGAGAAGGGAGGAGGGGGTTTATCTCCACCTTGACAAGCTTAATTCCTATGGAGGGATGAGATTACTCCCCCTTCAGAGAACATTCCAGCCCAGACACTTTAGAATCATGATGAACATTTGTCCCCCCTCTGTGAAGAAACATTTTCTCCCAATGCGAGTTCTCCTCACATTCCACAAGTCGCCAAGGCCAAGAGGGGAACAGTGTCCACACTCCCAGCTTTCCTTGGCCCATCAGTCAGCCAGTCATTGCCAGGCGAACATTGTGCTGGCTCTCTCGCCTCCTCCAGGCTGAGGGCACGGGATGTCTCCACACCTGGGATCCTGGTAACAGCCTGGAGGGAAGGACAGTCCGCCCACGTCTTGCCACTTCCCTGCCGCTCTGAGCTTCTGATTCTCCAGCTTGGGGCCAGATCTAGGGTCCCGTTTCAGCTTAGTTGTGTGATTGTATTTTAGATTTCGAGGTATTCACTGAAACATAGAGGCAAGTTCTTGACTGAGGAAAGAGGGTAGCCTGTCCCTCTGCTGTTCATATGTGCCACTCACACCCAGGTCGCCCATCGTGTGGGCTAGCCCCTCTCCAAACATGCAAACTCCTGCCAACGTGCTGTACTTTCCTCTGGGGAGGCCACGTCTTTCCCAGATGATCCATCTGACCCAGATAGGGAAACAGAAGCAAGGGAAGGAGGCCGTGCTGCTTCCTTGAGGGCTGGCCCAGCTGGCTGCAGGCAAACTCTTGGAGAGGGCCTTGGCCCTGGGTCTGGGAGTCAGCAGGGACTGAGTCATGAAACCTGGCTACTAACCTGGATTTGAGAAGATAAATCGATGGTGAGTAAACCTGGCCTTATTCATATGCGTGGCATTAATGTCTTTGCATATTTTCAGTAGACTGTCTTCTCCCCCCTCCCCCCCCCCCCCCCGGCCATTTCTTTCCTTAGACAAAAAGCCAAAGATCCTTGTAAACTATGTGATGGCCAACTACTAAAAGTTACACTAACATGAAGGTGAGGTTTTTGTGTTTGGTGCAAAAGCGGTAATGGAAGCAAACAGCAAAAACCACGTTGGACGCGCCAGTAAGATCTGTGTCTTTAGTCATCCCACCCACCTGAGTTCCAGGATCCATTCCAATTTTGTAGCTACCCTCCCCACTGAGCTCATTCTGGAGCCCTGGGCTTCCCTTCCCTCCGGGTCTCAGGCTCTTTCTGCAAAACACTCTGTGGCTGGACTGAAATAGACATGCAAACTCTTGCACCCTGATGTTCTAAGAATTTCTGACTTCTCTTACGATGAGGCCTATGTATAAGTACACTGTACACAATTTTTTGAACCAAAAATGAGGACGTGTCCGAAGAAGGAGGTATTTTTTCCTTAATTATTTACACGAAAGGGCTTATACAGTCATATAGTGATTACAAATGGAAACAGTAACCTTCGCTGGAAATAATTAAGTGACATTGAAAGACAACACTCCGCAAAGATTTATGTATCCATGTGGTCGATACTGGAATTTTAGTGAAAACTTCCTGGAAAATGGGTTTGTGTTCTGTCCACATGTCCAAGGCGGTACATGCCATTGCACCAAATTTCTCCCAGAAGCACAGTCAGACTTGACCATGGAGGGAGGCCCAGGACATCCATGAGGACATGTGGACTTTGAGAGGTTAGGACCTGTCCTGCTAGGGTGCCATAACTCAGGACACCTGGGAACCGGTCATGGGGCACTCTTCCCATGTGGGTTGTTTGACCAAAAATAATTTTCTGAAGCTCAGGCACTCACCGACACTCCGGCCGTGCCCTGGAATTATTTTAGGTGTTTCCAAAATCCCAGTCCGCCCTCCGAGGTGGAAAGCGCGCTGCCTTTGCCAATATCCAAATGATGTGCCTCAGGCGCAGAGAGCTTCCGGATGGCCCTCCTCGCTGTGAGCAACAGGCTCATCAGAGCTTCTCATCAGAGAAGGGGGGCATCTCCAAAGGTATCTGTCAGGAGCCAAAGACACCCATGTGGAAGTCCCAGGACGTCTGTTTTATAAGTGTTGCATCACGGCCCCACCTTGCCCCCGCCCTGGTGTGGCTCCCTTGGGAAGTTGCCAGGACAGAGGCCATCTGGCAGGAACTGGGCCAGGGCCTTCTGGAGCCCAGAAGGTAAGTCGGTAACCACACGGTACATCGCAGAGAAAAGGTGGCCTCCGTCCAGATGTTAAGAGCAGGCGTTCACTCGACTGGCAAATTGATTTTAGAAATGTTTATTTTAAAAAAGTTTTTTAAGTAGGCTCCATGCGCAGCATGGGGCTTGAATTCATGACCCTGAGATCAAGAGTCGGACACTTAACCGACTGAAACTGGCCGAGTGATTTTAGCAATGCTTTGCTTCCCACAGCCTGACAGAGCCCCAGTACCTGTGCCCTGAGCCAGCGTTCAGATGTGCCGCCTCCCTAACACGGGGACTGACAGCAGAACAGAAGCTTTATCTAAAAGCTTCCCTTCGTTTATCTAAAATTCTTTGCTGGTGGCCTTTGGCCCAGTGGGTAAAGTCCGACCGCCTTAGCCTGGCTCCGGGGACCCTCTGGGGTCTGCCCTGCTCACCTTCCCAGTCCCATCTCCTGCACTCCAGCCCTCCTAACCCTGCCACGGACCCTGCCTGCCTGTCATCACAGCACGCATCCCACAGTATGGGCACCTTGGTCTTGTCCCCCCGTCTCTTCCTACTCCCTTTGAAGTCAGGGCCACAATTATCTTCATACGTCCGGTTTCTAGCCAAGTACCCGGCACACAAAAGTCACTCCGTATTGTTAGGTTGGAAGGAGGGGTGCCCTGAGAAATCTGTGACTTGTGGCCATGTGACTGATAAGCTCATGGGAAATTCTCCCCGTGTGCTCTCTAAAGTCAGAGGGGGAAAAGATTCTGAATATTCTTCCTTTGGTCATTCATTCATTCATTCAGTGAGTGTTTACATCGAGTGTCTCCCACATGCAGTTGATGTCCTGGGTGAGGCAGAAGCCTCTGGCTGCAGCTCTGGGCTGACTGGGGTCTTGGGGACCAGTGGGGAACTACCAAGAGCCTGTTCCACCCACCGCCTCTTCTGTCTGATTTTCTCCTGGGCTCCTGCTGACTGCCTCTGACCCCACCTGTCACGGCACGTCTGCTGGGTTTTGCCACTGCCCCACCTCTGCGACGCCCCAGAGCCCGCAGGAGTTCTCCCTCTTGTGGCAGGGAACAGCATGTGGGGGGCCCTTGCCCGAGGTAGGCCTTCCGGAAAGTGTGCGCTCTGCCTGGAGGCGGTGTGAGCTCCACATCCCTGCCAAGTCAGGCCCCAGACTGAAGGGCCAACAATATCGTGCTGGACCGAGCCCCGGGGGCCCCGGGCGTAAGGCAGCCCATGTCTGGACCCATCAGGAAAGGCTGCAGGAGCACCTGAAGGGGCTGCGTGTTTTCCCCCTTCAAGCAACCTGGGAGCCCTCATTCGAGGCCAGGCCCCCTCCTGCTGCCAAGGAGGAGATGAGCCAAGGAGTTCGCAGTCCAGAGGGAAGGTCACATCCCAGGCTGGTGCTGTGCATCTCTGGTCACCAGGCTAGTAGCCACACGAGGCACCACCATGGGCACCCAAGGAGAGGAGCCTGGGCTCGGAAAGGCTCGTCCAGGGCTGGACTGAGCCGGGGAGGGGCCAAGGGCACCCTGGGTAAGAGCGTGTAGAGAGGCAGCCGTCCATGTTCCATGTGCCCGGCTTCACTTGGGGAGAGAACCACGGGCTATGATAAGGCTCACTCTGGGGACAGCCTCTGACCCCCCCCCCCCCCCCCACCCAGGGCCACTCCTCACTCCTTTGTTGTGCAGATAGTTCGGCACCGGCCTCAATCTGCAGTTCCCATCAGCCCAACCAAACCCTTGCTGACATCAGGACCCAGTGATCTAGGAGGGAGGAGGGCAGGAGGGCAGGCTAGCCGCCCACGTGCAGGCATTAAGCCTTCCCCTTTGGCACACCAGGCCCTGTGTCTTTCGGGGTCCCAACAGGCAGTTCGGTGGGGTGAATTTAACACGGGAGGTAGTTACAGAGACGACAGAATATCTACTAGCTGTAGAAACAGCAGCACCCGTAGGGCTGGGCATCAAAGGGAGGAAGGGCCCCCAGCGGAGCTGTGGCCACCTGGGGGCCGTCCAGTGGGAAATGGAACCCCAGAGGGGCATGACCAGAGGGGAAGCAGCCAGTGCTGGACACATTGCTCGAAGCAGAGAGATGAGAGGAGAAGGATCCAGCTTCTTCCGCCCTCCACTCTCTCACTGGGGCCTCCCAACTGGAGCTGGCAGGTGATTTTTCAGGGCTCAGACCACATCCCTATCCACCTGCAAAACGGAGCCAGGCCCCTGCCGGGTGAGAGGGTGTGAGATCAAGCAGGCTGATGACAGGCACACCTCCCTCTCCAAACGCCTGTCAAAATCTTCCTCCTGCTGGCCCGGAGGACGTTTCCTAAGAAGAGTTCCAGTAAAGCACGGGGTTGCGTTTCCTATTGGCCTGAGCAACAGAGAAAACTAATTGTCTCACTTACCAAGAATTCTCCAGGAAAGGAGGCTGCAGTCTCATTCCCTCAGAAACTCACGAACAGCACTGAAGACCAGGTTCTGTTGGTCTGTCTCACTTCCGTGCCCAGGGTGTGGGCCCAGCTTCCCTCAGGGCTCCAGTGGCTGCCCTGGCTGTAGAAATCAGACGCAGATAAAGCAAAGGCTCATGGGAAAGCAACGCTCCTCTCATCTGCTGCCTCTCCCCGGGCGCACCTGAAAACGCTCTCTGGGTTGGGGCCGCCTGAAGGACCCGGGTCTGGAGGAGGCTGGAAGGCCCCGGAAGGGCCCAGCTGGGAGCCGAGCCTGGAAGAGTCAGAACCAGCTGGACAAGAAAAAAAGAGAAGCGGCACAGATCGGATTTTACCAAGGCAGCTGTTCCAACGTGGCAGAACCACCTTTCAAGACGTGAAGTGGAATCTGGGCTTCCCGGTGGCTTATTTTCAGCCCACGGAATGTGACAGAGGCCGGGCAGCTTCTATCTTGCGAGCTGGGATGCTGGCCTTTGGAGCCCTAGGTCACCTTGTAAGTTGGGAGGCTTCCCCGAGGCCACCATGCTGCGGGAACCCCAGGCCAGCTGAAGAGTCCCCATGCAGGTGTTCTGCTCACAGCCAAGCTGAGCTCCCAGCGCGCAGAAAGCTAACGCCAACACCTACAGTCCAGCCCCAAGCCAGGGAGTCACTCAGCCACCAAAACTTCCCCATTGAGGACCGCAGACATCACGAAGCAGAGACAAACCCATCCCCACCGCCCATGACCCATCGACTCTGCAGGCGTAAGAAATGGTTGTTTTAGCCCGCTAAAGTTTGGGATACGGTGTTACCTAGCCACATTAAACTAAAAGAAGCAGCTATAATATTCTTTTTTTTTTTTTTTCAATCTTTTAACATTTATTTGAGAGACAGAGACAGGTCATGAACAGGGGAGGGGCAGAGAGAGAAAATCCGAGGCAGGCTCCCATCTCGGAGCTGTCAACACAGACGCGGGGCTTGAACCTACGAACCACGAGATCATGACCTGAGCCCAAGGCGGATGCTTAACTGATTGAGCCACCCAGGCGCCCCATCAGCTATAATATTCTTACCAAAAAAGTTCTGAGCGGGGCCTGCATACCCTGGCCGGCAGCACTCTCCAGAAGAGCCCAGCTGTGGGATTAAATATGTCATAACACAGGGGTCAGAGAGTGAGCTCTGGAGACAGAGTGGAATGGGTCTGAATCCCAGCCCTCCCTGGCAAGTCAGTTCATCTCCCTGAATCTCAGTTTTTTTCTTCTCTAAATGGGGAAAATAATAGAAGGCACCCCTTGGGGTCGCCACGGAGGTGAAGTGAGATAATTTACACGCAGCACCAATCTATTGTATTTGACGCCTGAAACGGAAAACTTCAACACCCCCCCCCCATACAACAAAATTGTTTTCCGTTTATCACTTCTGTAAAAAACCAGCAGTAATTATTATTTTCTTGATTTGTTCTTTAGGTTTAAAACAAAAAAATATATATTAAATTTTTTAATTAAGTTTATTTTTTTATTTTTATCTTTAAAAATTTTATTTTTTATTTTAGTTTTATTTTATTTTTTATTTTTTGAGAGAGACAGAGAAAGCGTGAGTGGGGGAGGGGCAGAGAGAGAGGGAGAGAGACAACCCTAAGCAGGCTCCACGGTGCCAGCACCAGAGCCCGACGCGGGGCTTGAACTCATGAAACCGTGAGATCACCACCTGAGCTGAAACTGAGAGTTGGACACTTAACTGACTGAGCCACCCAGGCACCCTGCCCCTCCCCCCCCCCGCCCACAAATAGTTTTAAAAGAAGAAACTTCAGTTCTACAGATATTATTCAAATTAAGCACCTCATGTATGAACTAAAATTGTTACCTACCAAATGCAAATATTTTATCTTGCAGTTAGCATTTCCATGGCTTAAACTTTCCACATCGGAACTACGTAGGGGATGACAGCATTGAATTCAGTGGAGCTCTGTCCCTTTGCATTCACACACTTGTGATATTGTTGGTTTCAAATCTGTCATGAGAGCTGGAGACATGAATTTTTCTCCGGCCGAACTCAAAGGCAGGGTGGCAACTGGCTGGGACTTAGAGTGTCCAAAGCAGAAAAGTGTCTGGCGATCGGGGACCAGTTGGTTAGCCTACCGAACGGCTGCAAACCATAAGGAACAGAACAAACACATGTAGCCAAGTCTGTGTGAATCAGGAACCAGCTGGAGAACTAAGAATTTTCTGAATTAATCTGGGTGCAGAAGAGGATGCTGTGAACGGGCAAGCAGTGACATCATGGAGTTTCACGTACGCGTTGTTAAAATTCAATCATAACCGCAAGCCATGGTTTAGAACAAAGGATTTTTTTCGGGGAGGAGTGTTTCATCTGGGACATTGTATAGAGTTGATGGGCTGGGTGGTAATGACAAGCAGAGCAGCTTCCGGTTGGTTTTATTATCGTTTGCAAATCACCTGCAGAGACAATGCAGGTCCTTACTGCCTGTACCTGGGGCAGTCGCTGGGTCGTCCCGCCTGTCTCAAACCACAGTGCCTGGTGAGCAGAAATGTTAGGTCTCATTACAGCTAGCCCTGGGCTCTCGGGGAAGTCTTTCCACCTCTGTTATTTTGTAGGGTTGTCGGACATAGGAATTTGCATGGTTGTTGGTTACAGGATTATTGCATAAATTACAAGGTGCCTCGCTCAGCCCTGACATTTGGGAGGGGCTCAACAACAAACAGTTGAAAACTCTCCTATCTGCCTCCGTATCTACCCCGTTCCCTCTTCTGGAATGCCTTACCCTTAGATCTTGGCTGATTGAAACTTGCCTCATCTCAAATGGGTGAAGCCCTCCGTCGCTACATTCCTGCAGATCTGTTTGCTCCTGCCGTCTCCTGGGTCTCCCGGCCACATCTGGTCTCGTCTGGTGTCCGCTTCTTGGACAAGGTAGAGTATCAGCATTCAGGTGGGTGTGCTGTCCTGTCACCCCATGAAATTGCATGCTCCTTGGACAATGAGGCCACGTGTTCCCTTTGCTGCGTCCTTTTAGCAACCAAACGCCCTAATAAGGTCCTCGTTCCCAATGTTTGGGGTCCCATTCCATACAGATTCTTGACGCTGAGTTTAGGATAGACATGCGGTCCCAGGTGACATGTAAGTTGGGTGTAAATCCTGGTTTGCCTGAGACAGTTGTTCCCATGTGATGAGCGATAGCGTCCCCTTCACTCTCAGCGGGTCCTGGTTTGGCTGAGAAGTCTCATCGTCTCCTCCCTCCAGGTGGCCTTGTCGCCTTGTCTCCCAGCCCCTCCTGTTGGCACAATTCCCTCTTTCACCGTCTCTCTCCAGAAGGCACCTGCATGGACCTCGGGGCCGGGCTATATACCCATCTCTGCAATTCGGGGACACCTGTTGCCAGTGTCCTTTCTGATGAGTCTGAGCCAATGGCCTGGGCACTGTTACTGGGCTTTCGACCCACAGCAGCACTTTGAGGGTGAAAGCAAGACACGAGCAGGAGGACGGGAGATGCCCCCGGCTGCTGGGACCTTCTGAACTGATTCAGGCTGTGGGTGTGACAGAGGCTGTCTCACATAGCGAGAAGTACAAACCGGTTACCACCCTTACTGAATGCAATCTCTCAATAACTGTGAGAAGCCTTCAACGTGTTGTCCCCTTTCGTCTAGTAAACCCACTGGTAGGATTCCATCTATCCACGGATACACTCTAAAAAGCAGATGAAGTTTTATTCACAAAGGTGTTCACGGAAATGTCATTTATAATACCCAACATTGGAAACGCTTCAAAGACCCAACATAAACGGAACGGTGATAAAATTAGGCTGTAGCCATAGGACAAAAAAGTACTCAAGCTTTACAATTATATTTATGCACGTTTTCTAACGATTTGGAGAAAAGTGCTGTGTTTATAAAGTGAGAACAGATCTACAAAATTGTGTGTCCAGGATGAATTTTTTTCATTTTGTATCGTGGTAAAAATATACATCACAAGGCCTCCCATTCTAACCATTTTTAAGTGGACAATCCGGTGGCATTACGCATAGTCGCAAGGTTGTGCGACCGTCACTGTTCTCTGTTTCCAGAACTTTTTCACCGTCCCAAATGAAACAGCCATTTTAGGTAAATACGTGTGAATAGATGGGATCTTTATTCTTTTTTTTTAATGTGGTTCTGTGTAATCAAACTTTTAGTCAATAAGCGAATTACCTTGTTGATTTAAAACATATTTAAAATGCTGTCTACTGGGAGCGACACCATTTTTATCTTCAAAATAACATTATTAACATTATTAAGGGCCGCCTACAATGCTTGGAATGATTTTTGGATACTTGCTACGGTGAAATTGATCAAGAGTAAAGAAGCGTAAGTTCCGATCTCCTCCATCATCCTTAGGACATGTGCACGTATTTGAGTATGGTTGCCCGTTTACTTTGCGTCTTTCCTGCCAGACTGAGCCTGGAGAGCGGGCTCGCGGCTCGTATGCTGTATTCCCAGCATGGTGAGCAGGGTCTAGTTTTAGTAAATGTCTGTTGAAAGGAGGATACTGGAAAGTTTATGTCCATCGTAGGCACGGAAGTGAGGCTTTTTAGCCTGACGTGGGGCTCGATCCCGTGAACCAAGAGATCCTGATCTGAGCGGAAAACCAGTAAGATGCTTAAATGACTGAGACACCCAGGCGCCCGTTTTTGGTTTTGTTCTTTTTCTTTTTAAATCAAAAGTCCTATGCTCTGTGACTCTCCGTGGTTCAGCGGACCCATTCATTGTACAAATACTCACCGAGCACTTTGTGCAGCAAACCCTATTCTAGACACTTGGACGCTATAAATCTGGGTTCAGGTCTCGAATTTCCAGCTGACTTTGATCCCTTAAAAGATCATAGAGATGTTCGCTGTTTTCTCTTTTCTGACTGTCCTGAGGATATTCCAAGTTATCTCGCACCAGGTTGTACCGGAGAGGCAGCTGCCCCCTCCTGCTCCACCGTCTCCAAAGCGCCCCGTGCCTTCCACAGTCTTGGAATAAATCCACCCTCGGGCTCAGGCGATGGATACCTGACCCAAACCAGCCGGGCCAGATTCCCTCTGCCTGGAGCACTGACGCATGTCCCGTGCACCAGAGCAATAGGGCCCTGAGTCTGGTCGGCGAGGATCAACTGTGGGAACCACTCAAGTCCACATGCACAGAAGAACCACCTCGTGGCTGAGAAGTCAGGGTGAAAGGAACATGGGAGGGGAACTGGGACCACCGGGCCTGGCATGTGGCCACTCCCAGCCCCATCAGGGCAGAACTGCCTCCTCCGGGTTTCATGTGACTTCCCCGAATTCTTAGAATAAACCTCCCCTGCTTTGTGAAGGTCGGCTTGGCTCCTTGACAGCCACCCTGCCCTAGAAATAAACAGGAACATTTTCTTGGGAGAACATGATATGACTTAATACCGATCTCTTCATGGTTACATTTCTAGGCCCGAAGATACACACCGAGTGCGAAATAAGAGACTGCCTGTAATTTGTTCGTGTCCCAGAGTGTCCTCCTTATGTGAGGCCTGGACTAGAACTTGTTCTGTGCAGAACCGCTTTGGCACTGTGATGTACCTGGTAAATTTCTCCCACTAGGATGGCATTGCTGTCCTCAGGTCCAGATTTTCTAACCACGTCTAGACCTCCAGACTCTCTCACGTGCTCGTGGGGTTCAGGTCCTTCTGATTGGTTCCCTGGGTCTGTGTGATATGCTCTCTGCATCCACTCCCGCCAACGATGCCCACTTTCTAGGCCTGTACCGTTGATGGCGCAGTGATGGAAGTGTTCCGTGGTTCTGCTGTCCGGGAGGGTGGCCACTTGTCACCTGTGGCTCTTGAAACGCGGCTGGAGTGACTGAGAAATGAAATTTGTAAGTGTATTTCGTTTCAGTTAGCTTACGCTCTTAAACGGCCATGCCCGGCTGGCGGCTGCCACGTTGGACCCTGACGCTCCAGGCGAAGGCTATAAATGGTGATTTGAGATGGACAAATAGCAACAGAGCCAACGGCATTTGCATTTGGAAGACCACCCGAACCTACCAGGCCCATGACCCCCTTTCATCCTGTCTCTCCAGGAACTGTGTTCTCAGGACGGGACTCTGGCCTAGGACAGGATATTCCTTGGAAAGTCTGTCAACTCAGCACTTCAGAAGCAAGTGGGAACGGCTCCCCAAGCCACAAGCTGGGCATCCTCCTCTCTGACCTTCCTTTGGAAGAAAGCACCCCTGTGACTCTCTGGTGAGGTGTCATACATTGCCGGAGCCTGAGAGCCACCCCATGACATAATTTTAACTTTAAAACCACTTTTTTCATGCTGCTGGACAAAGGCAATTCTTCCTGCTTATAAAACCAAACCCCTTATTACACTAAATTGACTCTCATCTAACCATTACTTTTGTGAAACACACGCTGGCCTGGATGAAGGATCCGGAAGGATGCCGGGTTGCAGATTTGAAGCACAGGGGAAGTGTATGTGTCACCGTCACACCTTTGTGAAGTCACACATGGACAACTCCCAGTGACATCACTGAATGACGCTCACAGAGCAGCCCTGTGGCCCGCTGACTGCGCGGGGAGATGGCTCTTATGGCTTAATTGCACGTGTGCACTTGGGCCTGGGGAGGGAGCATTACAGCACCCTGACCCGCACCCTGCCGAGTTAGGGTTAGCCAAGTTGCCTCCCTGTTCCCAGCCTCACTCTTCCGGTCTATAAAATGGGAGCGGGGGATGACTGGCCGACGAGCCCCAAGGTCTTTAGAATGCTGACTTTCTCCAGGTCTAGAGTGAAGCAGAGGGAGGAAAAAGATCCGCCCGGGGAAGTGAGTGGCCAAGTTGAGCAGGAGCTCCAGCCTTTTGTGCACAAAAGTACTTTCCGCCCTTTGCAAACGTCAGCTTCCCGACCCACCTTCACGGAGAAGTAAACCAGCAAACCTAGATTAGGTGAACGGATCGCCCGCAACCTTAGCCGGAACAGAAGGTTGTGAGGCAGACAAGCTTAGGTTCTGCGACCAGACTCGCCACTGAATAGTTGTGTGACCTTGGGCAAGTCACAAATTCTCTGTGCTTCTGCTTCCTTGCGTCTAAAGTGAGGATAACAAGATCTATCGTACAGGCTTATCCCTCTTCGCTTCCTTAATCTCTGCCTTTAATTCACAGACGACGACTGATAGCGTGAGCATCAGCCATAGTTGATATTTGGGTGCTGAGACTACGCCAGTGTTTCTGTATCGAAATAATTCTGCAGTTCGGAGCCTTCTGACTGCTCAGCCCCTCCCTGGGGACCTTCCCTTCCCCCCTACCTTCCCTCCATGATTCAGCAAAGAAGGAGCCGATGCCTGTCCCTCCTGACTCTGCTGTCCTCTGATTGCTCACTGTCTGTGTCATACCAGTTGTCCATTTTTTTTTTTTTTTTTATTAAGAAGACTTTATTGTTCAGAACGGTTTTAGGTTTACGGAAAAATCGAGCCTAAAATACAGAGTTCTCATAATACCTGCCCCTCTCCCCCTGTCATTAACATCTTGCGTGGATGAGGTATGTTTGTTATAACTGATGAATCCATATTGAACAATCAATATGTTATCGTTAACTCAAGTCCATTGTCTACATTAGGGCTCACTTCTTACGTTGTGCGGCTGTTAACTATTTTTAACGTCGCCCTCAGTGTTAACACTGGGCAAAGCTTCGTGGGCAGATGCATGCCAGACGCTCACTCTTATGGGTGCTTTCCACACATCCTCATTGACTCCCCATGTTTTATTTTAATCAAAAAGAGAAGAGGGGCGCCTGGGTGGCTCAGTCAGTTAAGCATCTGACTTCGGCTCAGGTCATGATCTTGCGGTCCGTGAATTCGAGCCCCGTGTCGGGCTCTGTGCTGACAGCTCAGAGCCTGGAGCCTGCTTTGGATTCTGTCTTTCTCTCTCTCTGCCCTCATTCTGCTCACACTCTCTTCTCTCTCTCTCTCTCTCTCTCTCTCTCAAAAATAAAAATAATAAGAACATTAAAAAAAGGGAAGATAAAAATGTTCTTTGTTTGACAAGTCTGCTGGCATAAAATGGAGTGTCCTAGTTGAACATTAGAATTATCTGGGGAGCTTTCAAAATACGCCAATGCTCAGACCCCAACCTCGACTATTAAAGCGGAAAGTTTTGAGGGGAGCGGTGCCCAAACATGACTCTTAAAGCCCTGAGGTGATCCTAATGTGCAGCCAGGGACAAGGATTACTGCTTCCCAGCCCTGCCCTTCAGATGGAGGCCTGAAGTCCCGCAGGGGCACTGGGGCCTTGGTAGAAATTCAGACTCTCAGGCCCCCACCCTGGACCTAGTGAATAGTGAATCAGAACCTGTGGGGGTTTTTTTTCATTTTTTTATGTTTATTTATTTTTGAGAGAGAGAGAGACAGAGCATGAGCAGGGGAGGGGCAAAGAAAGAGGGAGACACAGAATCTGAAGCAGGCTCCAGGCTCTGAGCCATCAGCACAGAGCCCAATGCAGGGCTCAAACCTACAAAGCATGAAATCGTGACCTGAGCCAAAGTCAGACGCTTAACCAACGGAGCCACCCAGGCTCCCCTCAGAACCTGTGTTTTAACAAGATGCAGGTGATCTGTGGGCACACAGATGTTGGAGAAGCAAAGATCTAGAGTAGGATTCTTGGTCTTTTGGAAGATAGGCTCCTGTGTGAATATGATGAGTGAGGTCATGTGACCCTTCCTACAAATCAGGGCCTTCCCACCCCTCGTAACCCACCCATATGATGGGTAATGAGCCTCTGCTTTAGGTATGTGTTTGAACGTCTAAAAATTGTCCAAGGTCTACATGAAAAAAGTTACATGTGCTATGATATCATCTCTGTATGCAGCTACACATATTACTTGCACAGAAAGAGCATATTTTTGAATTAAAAAAAAATTATAAGAAGCTTGTCTTACTTTTATTTTACTTGACTCATCTTTTTTTTTTTTTAATTTTTTTTAACGTTTATTTATTTTTGAGACAGAGAGAGACAGAGCATGAAAGGGGGAGGGTCAGAGAGAGGGAGACACAGAATCCGAAACAGGCTCCAGGCTCTGAGCCGTCGGCCCAGAGCCCGACGCGGGGCTCGAACTCACGGACCGCGAGATCGTGACCTGAGCCGAAGTCGGCTGCTTAACCCACTGAGCCACCCAGGTGCCCCTTGACTCATCTTTTTAAAAAATGTTTACTTATTTTTGGGAGAGAGAGAGAGAGAGAGAGACAGAGAGAGTGAGCTAGGGAGCGGCAGAGAGAGAGGGAGACACAAAATCCAAAGCAGGCTCCAGGCTCCCAGCTGTTAGCACAGAGCCCCAAGCGGGACTCGAACCCACGAGTTGTGAGATCATGACCTGAGCCAAAGTCGGACGCTTAACCGAGTGAGCTCCCCCCCCGCGAGTGAGCTCCCCCCCCCCCGCCCCAGGGGTCCCTGACTCATCTTTTTGAGTTCACCTTGTTTAGATGGAGAGGGGCACCATTCAGCAGCAGAGGATCTAAGCATTTGCATGCTTATTAATTTTGTCATCAAGAAAACAATAAGACCCCAGGAGAGCCTGCACCCTGAAGCCATCTGGCTGCACCCTCTGTTTACTCAGTTACTTGACATTTACCTAGTGCTTCCAGTTCATAAAATGCTTTCATGGGCTGGGGCACCAGAGAGCTCAGTTGGTCAAGCGTCCGACTTCTGCTCAGGTCGCCATCTCATGGCTCGTGGGTTCGAGCCCTCTGTTGGGCTCTGTGCTGCCAGCTCAGAGCCCGGAGCCTGCTTCGGATTCGGTGTCTCCCCCTCTCTCTGTCCCTCCCCTGCTCTTGGGCTCTGTCTTTCTCTCTCAACAATAAATAAACATTAAAGGAAACAGTTGCTCTCGTGGGCTTGATCTTCTTTAACTCTTGTCCCAGGTCAGCGAGGCAAGAGCCCGGTTTGAGGTAAGAAAACAAAAGCTCAGGGAAGTCCCACGCTTCATAGCGGGACGTGAATCCGGGCCTCCTGGTCTCGGTAACTGCCAACAGACATGCTTCTTTAGATCTGTGGCTGAAGTGCACAGTGGAGGCCCGGCAAATATGCAAGGGGCTGAATTCAGGGTAGGGGAAGCTGCTCTCCGGTTCCCCAATCCTGAGTTTGGGAAGGTTCTTGCGATGAATGGTGGTAGCAGAAATGATCAGGCACCAAGGCATCTTTTGCCTCCGGTGACCCCCACCTTTATCCACCCCGTCAATGAACGCGGGCCAACTTTCAGATCTGGCCGCAGTCTGCCGGGATGGGCTGTCAAAAGGCTTCACTGCGCCTGCCCGCCCCGCCAGCCCCACTTGGGGCCAAGGGTGAGAGTCAGTCTAGGGGCTGAGGGCCCGTGAGGTTCGAGATGGTGGTGCCGAGGCTGCTCAAGGGCCCCAGGCGGGAGGCTTGTGGCTCAGCGCCCTCGGCTGTCTTGCGTGTAACGACCCACAGCGACGGTCCGCCAGAGAGAGAGATGCAGGGCGCGGGTTGCTCTAACTGCCAAGTAAAATCTTAGCATACAGCCCCATCTTCTTCCTCTTCTTCTTTTTTTGGTTTAACGTTTACTTATTTATTTTTGAGAGAGAGAGAGAGAGGGTGGGTGCAGAGAGAGAGAGAATCCCAAGCCCGCTCTGCACTGTCAGCGCCGAGCCCGACTCAGGGCTTGAACCCGCAAACCGTGAGATCATGACCTGAGCTGAAGTCAGACGCTGAACCGACTGAGCCACCCAGGCGCCCGACAGTCCCCTCTCCCAAGGTCCCGAAGTGAGGGTCCTGCACCGGAGGGGAAAACAGTAGACAGGCCGCCCGCAGGCTGCAAAGGGCACCACCTGTCCTCGGACGTGGGCCCCATTTCCTCCTAACCTACATCAACGGCACATCTCCTTGGCGGTGATCGCCTGGCCATTCCTATCCGTGGAGGAACATCACACTTCTGTACGGAGGGCCTCTGCACGTCTAACGGGAAGGACACCTCTTTGAGGGGAGGACAGGGTCCACTGCTGCGCCCTCGGCACCTTGCTAAGTGTCCCCTCACGTGTGATGGAGAAATGAGTCCTGCGTGATGACGGGGGCAGGGGCGTCCCTGGAATGGTGCAAAGCCTCTGCTTCAGAAGTGCTGCCATCTAGCAGGGGAGGTAAGCTGTGCACAACCCGGGGTGGAAAGGACAAGGACAGAGGGCCCTGGGCTTTGGCCCCAGCAGCAAGCACGGAGAACGGCTTCACGAAGGAGGGGCACCTGGGCCCAAATATGCACTAAAGTCCCTCGACAGCAGCAATAAGTAACACGCCTTATCAGGTGCCACGATATTCCCACTCACCTGGCCAGGGCCCGGGCCTGCTTACCAGCCGGGGAAATGCCCAGCGGGGCGGGGAAGTCAGGCTGGCAGAGCCTTGGGGTCAGGCTTTCTGCTGAGGGGACACAGCCATCGCAGGGAGGCAGGGCTTTGGATCAGCTGATCATTGACCTGACAATATCTAAGAGACCTTTCTGTGATGCTCTAAGCCTTCCTTCTTTTCCGCCACTGGTGAGAATGAGGCCACGTGAGCAATTGGAGGTGTGTGTGTGTGTGTGTGTGTGTGTGCGTGCACGTGAGCAGGGAAGAAAACCTGGTCCAGACGTAGTGACCATTCCGGTTCAAGGGTTTGTTGTTGTTGTTTAAAGACGTCTGGTAAAGTACACCTGACAACAGTTACCATCTTAGGGTTACAAGTCGACAGCATTCAGTACATGCGCAGTGTTGCACTACCAACACCACTATTTTCCAGAACTTTCTCATCTGCCCTACAGGAAACCTGACAACCACTAGGCAGGCTGGCAGACGTAATGAGAATTACCTGTGACAAGAGACAGGGGAGTCCCGGGCTCACGGCTACAAACCTCTCCCAGCCAACCGCGGCCACCCCTCCTCACCGGTCAGTGCTGCTCACCGGTCAGTGGATGCAAAATGGCTTAGACCCCGGGAAGGGGCAGCCTGGGCCAGGTCAGGCCGGAGGGGGCTCTGAGCCTGCCACCCCCCCCCCCCCAGGTGTCCTGGTCCCTCAGTTCGAAACCACACACCCCCCTCGCCCGCCGTCCCTGCTCCTAGGAACATGAGTCCTAGAGACTCAAGCCCGGAGAACTCAGTATGTGTTACCATCATTATTAACCCCAGGGTGGAGGGGTTCCAGATGATCTTAATTTTTCCCTTCATATTGCTCTGGAGCTTTTAGCGTCCAGCTGACCAAGACCTTGAGTGTGACCGGGGAAGACTGTCTCATGACCAATTAAGATTCAACAGGTGAGCCTAAAAGAACAAAGAGGGGCCCACAGGTGAAGGAGAGAGAGAAAGGTAGGGGCTGGTATTGTAGAACTTGTTTAAGCCTTAGATGTTGTTGTATAAAGGCTTTTTTTCTTTTAATTTTCTTAATGTTTATTAATTTTTGAGAGAGAGACAGGGACAGAGTGCCAGTGGGGGAGGGGAAGAGAGGGAGGGAGACTCAGAATCCAAAGCAGGATCCAAGCTCTGAGCTGTCAGCACGGAGCCCGACGCGGGGCTCGAACCCACAGACCGTGAGATCATGACCTGAGCTGAAGTCGGACGCTCAACCGACTGAGCCACCCAGGCGCCCCGGGGATTCTTATTTTTAAAGAGCTAATCCAATAGGAAACCGTGTTAGGTTTTCTCAGATCTGCCACCCCTGAGAGAAGACTGAATGTTCAGGCCGTGGGACTGTACCCGGGCGCCTGCCGCTGTCCGAGTGGCACTGGGGAGGGGCTCCTGGTTTCCCAAGGCTCTGCTTGTGGCTGGGACACGGTCAGGGCAGAAGGGACCCTGGGGCATCAGGGCCTGAAGGCCTGGAGCTCACTGAGTCCGACCTTCCACCTCAGGGAGGAGGGCCTGAGTCTCCGGATCCAGAAGCGGGAAAAACAGCCCCCACCGTGGGTGAGAGTCCAAAGTGGTCACGGGGGACTGCAGGGAGCGGCTATCGTGACCGCCGCTGGGTATGGCAGTGACCTGGGTGAGGTATGCCGGGCCCTCAAGAGTCTGAGCCAGCATGTTGGCAAAGCCAACAAGGAAAAGAACGGGGTGGCACTGGCGTGAGTCAGGCAGCTCCACGACGGTGGAATGTCGGCAGTGGCCAGGCAAGAAGAGGAGGGGAGAGGGGACATCAGTGAGCACCTGCTATATGCCAGGCCGGGTGCCGCGGGCTTTTGTATTCATTTACTCATTTAATCCTTGCAACGGCTCCTTCTCCTGATGAGGAAACCGAGATGCGCCGGGGTTGGGACTTGCCCAAGATTAACCATAAGTGAGTACAGAACCGGAATTCAAATCCAGGCTTGTCCAACTTCAGCAGTCGCGTTGGAGGAAAGTGAAGTATCCTGAGCCGTTCTCAGTGTCTCGAGCCCGAGGGAAGGAGTTTTGCGGCCGTGGCGAGGGGCCATTGAGTCAGGAAGACACTAGAAGCCTTCTGCTGGGCACCCTCTGGAAAGGGTCTCTGGAGGAACCGTGCCCTTGGTGAAATCTTGCGTCTAGCCGGTCCTTCCCTATTAATCCCCGCATCCAAGAAGAGAAGCCGCCAGCTTGACCTGGCTGACAACAACACAGAAGCTCTTCACCCGCCTACGGAGTCCGTTGTAGGATCGACAGCTTTCCCGGCGACACAGCTGGACATCAGCTGTCAGCTGGTTGAGTGACAACGTCATCCGTCTTTGAGCCAGAACCCGGCTGGCATTCCGGTCCTCCTGTGTGACCTTGGCTCTCCCATTTCACCTTCTGAGCCTCGGCTGTCCTCATCCGTGAAGTGGGGGGGGGGGGGGGGTTGGTAACCACATCACGCATCGGATCGCCGTAAGGCATAGAGGAGTTGGCACGGACGGGGAGGATCGTGCCCGGGACACGGCGTGCGCTTGGTTGAGTCCAATCGTGAGGGAAATG
The DNA here is from genome assembly GCF_028018385.1 of Neofelis nebulosa. Lineage (NCBI taxonomy): Eukaryota > Metazoa > Chordata > Mammalia > Carnivora > Felidae > Neofelis > Neofelis nebulosa. Next base: position 7,770,670 of record NC_080790.1, read on the forward strand.
GGAGTCTCCTGGCAGAGACAATTTTGTGGCAGGAGGGTTCCGATCGGGGAAGGGGGTTAGCCGGCTGTGCCCAGTACCGAAGATAGGCCAGTACCCAGGGGCGACACATGAGTCAGCCTCAATAATTCCCCATAACGCCTGTAAGGCGAACAACATGTATTTAATGCGGGCACGACAATCGCTTGAGGTCCCCCCATCAATCACGCCCTGGGGCCCAGGGAGACCAGCGGGGCAGCCCCAAGTGGGCCAAGTAAGGCCCGAGACAGCCGTTTTGTGGTCTTGCTCAGACTTAGCTACTAAATGCTTTGGGGCCTTCGGCAAATTACTTAACTTCTCAATGTCTCAGCTCTCCTTATCTGTAAAATGGGGATAATAATACTTACCTACCTCACGGGGCTTGTTGCAAGAATTAATTAAAGTTTATGAAGGGCTTTGAGATTCCCGGATAAAAGGCCCTACAAAAGTACAAAGTATTATTATCGTAATCTAGTAGACTATAAAAGATAATTTTGCAGGAAAAGGCAAAATTTTAATTTCCATACAAGCAGAAACAAAGGCAGATATAGTCACAGAAAGTAAAAAAAAAAAAAAAAAAAAAAAGCCTAGAAGATAATTTATATAATTTTTAAAAATTATAACACGTCTGCTCCCTGCCAATAATCAATGCAGCATGATAATTACAGATTTCAGTCAGAGGCCAGCAAATAATGACAGTAAGTGTCTCTGACGCGTGTGCTGGGCCTCGGGTTGGGGATTCTCTCCTGGCATCCCACGACAACCCCACGAGGTGAATCGCATCACCCTAGTTTGACACGTTGGCGAGAACTCCAGGACAAACTCCAGAACCCTCTCCTGGCCTTGGCCACTGCTCCTGATGCTTGAGCTCTGAAGAGGGCTTGGTGACATTCTGATTCCCCTTGGTGGATGGAACTCAGGCGGATCTGAGATGTAACCACAAAGGGAAACTGAGGCAGGCCCGGATCCGGTTCTCTGACGGGAAAACAGAGCTGTTGCCAGTCTGCAGTCTAGTTCATGTTCAAACGCCCATCCCCGGCAAAAGCCACCCAACCCGCACCTCTAGACTTCTTTCTTCCTAAGAAAAAAAGAAAGACCGTCTCCTCTTGCCTCTGAGCTGTGTCGGGAAGAGTCAATTACCTTCTTTTAAAAACATTAATAGATGATAAATAGATAGATAGGGCTTTCAGATGAGAGGCCTGTGTGTGGAGAGTTCTATATGGCTGGTTCTTTCATCTCGACTTGAAGCCTTTCCACATGTGCAATTAAGCCCCAGGCTGGCGAGCCCTGGAGCGGACAGGCAGGCCACCCCAGGACCCCAGGCTGGTTCTCCACTCGGGGAAGCGGAGGCAGAGGGCCTGGGGTCTGAGGAGCCCTAGATTGATTCCGGCGTGGCCCCCATGTGCTGTGAGATCTGGGAAGAGAGCTGAGCCCCCGGTTTATCAGTCAGTGCATGTAAAGCACCCGATACCGAAAAAGAAAGTATTATTCTTTTGTACATTAGAGATGCAGAGAAATGGGAGATTGCAAGGTGGGCAGAATCGTCATTTAACTGCTTCTCTGGCGTAGTAATTGAGGCCCGATTATTATAAAAGGAACGGGCATCCATAGGAAAAACAAGGATGTATCTGTTTTGCTCATTCCAGGTCCTGTATGTCTGGGGCGAGGTCTCTGCTGGGCAGGGGGGAGCTGTCTGATAAAGGACAAGGAGGGACACGTAAAATGGGACCCTGCCCCACTGGGGGCAGACCTCTGAAGCAGGCGTTGAGGTCACAGCTTACCCAAGCTGCTTCCTCTGGGCAACAGGTGGTGAAGGGGGCAGTCATTTCGTGTTACTCTTTTCAAATGTCAGCTTCGCCACTCATTCTCTGTGACTTCAGGAGTCCTTGGATTTCTCTGGGTGTTTCCTTATCTGGAAAACAGGGACCCCCCCCCCCCCCCCCCCACAGAGTGTCGTGACCACACAAGGGAGCTCAGTGCCCACGTAGAGGTGCCTGGCCACCAGCCACGCCCCAGCCTGGGCCAGCTCCTTGCAAAATGTACTTTTAATAATCTTCCTTCCTTGGCTCCCTTCAGGGAATCTATGAGGTGAAGGGTTAACATCTTCAGTTTACCTTCCAGAAATAATTTCCTCCTTACGAAAAAAGAGAGCGAGATAAAATCTGAGATGTAATGAGACAGAGATGAAACCCCTTGCCTGGTATCCAAAGTGCTCAGAGCAGCCCTTCCGGCCAGGATTTGAGCAGGAAGCATGGCCTTAGAGAATACCTGGCAATCGGAACCTCGGAGATGCTCTGTCGTCTCCCGCAAGTGCTGGCATTCCCGGGCAGGTGACTAAGAGTCGGGGAGGGACAGACACCTGGAGAGCTGGCCAATGGGGCGGCAATCCCACCAAATATGGGCACTCAGAGTCGGCCACGGTCTCTGCAGGTTCAGACCCCCAAGGCAGGGTTGGCCCAGATGGGTGAGAAAGGAAATCCTTTCCCCTGATTCTTGGAATTTGAGGAGTTAACTAAGCACTGGAGGGACTTTTGAGATAGTCTAATTTACAGATAAGGAAGCTGGGACTTAGAGAGGCCCCGGGGACTTTCCTGAGCTACCAAAGTGGGGTTCACGCTCTTCCTGGACAGGCAAGGTCAGGGTCCCCTGTTCCATTTCTCACAGACTCTGTAATTCAGATAGCCTCCCAGGCCTTGGCTTTCCCATCTGCAAAGCTGGGATCCCAGCAGCTCCCGTGACTGTCCCGCAGGATTGTGGAGAAGCCAGATCGGTCACGAGAATAGAAATTACGGCTGGTGAAGCCACTGAGGGCAGTGAGGGCTGCAGGAAATTATCGATCAGCAGAGAGAGGGGCTGGAGGCGAGACTTTGGGGCCTCTGGCGTTTCTGGGCCTGCTTTTGGAGAAATGGCCAGAGAAGGGCTGCTGGGGCCTTGTCAGGGTTTTGTCACCTTTCTCTCATCTCTGCTGAAGGCTCTCGTTCGTTCCCCAGGCCGAATCCAGGCGGCCACCCAGCCCTGAGCCGACACAGGCCCTGTTCCTGATGAGGAAGTAGGTCGGGGAGGTAACCCTGCTCCCTGACCCGCACCCACTCCCCCTCCCACCCCCCCACACTGGCTTTCGATTGGCTGGTGTCCCACCTTTGGGTGGCTGCCTCCTAAAGGCCATATTAGAAGATGAAGTTCATAGTGGGCCCGCCCATCGTGTGAGGGCAAATGTTCACCCCAAGCTTTAACGACCTCACCCAATCCTGCCATGGCACCTGTAGAGGGGATCCCCGTTTGACAGATGAGGGCACTGAAGCTCGGTGCTGTCCGGTGACTCACCTAAGGCCACACAGCCCAGAACGGCAGAGCCACAATTTTGTCCAGGTCCCCACTGCCCCTGCTCGGCAGCCCCACTGGGCAGAGCCCCTGCCCCCTGCCCGCTGAAGGCCAGCCTGACACTCCTAAGAGAGTGGAGAGCAGCACAGGCGTGACCCAGCCTGTAGCCTTGGAAAGGCCTCTTGTCTCCGTGGGTCCCGGAAACCCGGTCTATCTGTGATTAACGGAAAGAGTCCTGGGCTAGACCTTCGGTGTCTCAGAGCCCTACATGCTGGGCTCAGGGGACAAGACGAGCGTCCTTATCTGTCAGAATGAAAGGGTTGTAGATGCTGATTTTAGAAATGAAAACATCCTTCATATTCTGCTAAGGAAGAGATCTTCAACATGCACTGAGAAATAGGGGTGCCAGGGCGGCTCAGTCGGTTAAGCGTCCGACTTCGGCTCAGGTCATGATCTGGCGGTTGACGAGTTCGAGCCCCGCGTCGGGCTCTGTGCTGACAGCTCGGAGCCTGGAACCTGCTTTGGATTCTGTCTCCCTCTCTCTCTGCTCCTCCCCTGCTCATGCTCTGTCTCTCTCTGTGTCAAAAATAAATATAAGCATAAAAAAGATTAACAAAAACCTAAATAAACATTAAAATTTTTTTAAAAAGATGCATTTAGAAATAGAAGCATGATACAGAAGCAGATCCCAGTTTAAAAGTTATATGTATAGGGGCACCTGGGTGGCGCAGTCAGTTAAGCGTCCGACTTCAGCCAGGTCACGATCTCGCGGTCCGTGAGTTCGAGCCCCGCGTCAGGCTCTGGGCTGATGGCTCGGAGCCTGGAGCCTGTTTCCGATTCTGTGTCTCCCTCTCTCTCTGCCCCTCCCCCGTTCATGCTCTGTCTCTCTCTGTCCCAAAAATAAAATAAAAAATGTTAAAAAAATAAAAAATAAAATAAAATAAAATAAAATAAAAGTTATATGTATAAATAATAAAACAAAATAAATATTATGTGTATATATATGATACATCTATATACACATATACACGATATGATATAGACGCCCATTCAGTATATAGACTCAAAAGATATATTCCCTTATTTTTCCCAAAGAATCAATACAAGAGTGAACCAGACATTCATTTTAAAGGGGTACCCTGTTAGCCGAGGGCGAGGCCAGGGCCAGAGAGGAGACAGGTGTGGAGGCCAGACCTCTCCAAATGCGCCTTGCATCACTGTGCTAATTTTGGAAACTGCACAGATGTCAATAATTTTAAAAAACCAAGTAAGTAACAAAGAACAGCAAAACCATCCAGAAAACATAAAGCACGCCGGTTAAATAAACATTTGCACGTCAGCTCGGTGACATAAAGGCCCAGAGAAGAATGATTTCCGTGGACACTCCCGTGCTGGTGACAGTACTCGCCCAAAGGACCCACCCAAGGGTCTAGACTGCATTTGGGGGCCGCCCCCATAGGGCTCAGGGAGACACTGTTACTCTAAAACGATTGCCTGTGGGACCACGTGTGGTAGGATCAACGTGGGTAGTTCTCAGAGTAAGAAAAAGGAGACTCAGATTGCATGCTTCTTAAGACCGCGGCACAGGGGCGCCTGGGTGGCTCAGTCGGTTGAGCGTCCGACTTCAGCTCAGGTCACGATCTCGCGGTCCGTGAGTTCGAGCCCCGCATCGGGCTCTGTGCTGACAGCTCAGAGCCTGGAGCCTGTTTCAGATTCTGTGTCTCCCTCTCTCTGACCCTCCCCCGTTCATGCTCTCTCTGTCTGTCTCAAAAATAAATAAATGTTAAAAAAAAAAATTAAAAAAAAAAAAAAAAAGACCGCAGCACAAATGCTTCTGGACTTGTGTCCCCTGGGGAGACTCCAGAGGATTTGGCCCAACTCTGCTCCCCACCAGCCCCTGGCTCTTTGTCACTGCCTTTGCTAGCTCTATACTCGCAGCGGGGAACAGATGGCTTGGTTTGGAACTGTTTTCTTGCTCCGAGAAAACCAACTGGAACCCTTCAGGAGGTGATCATTAACTGTCCCTTTGGTGCTGTCACTTGGTGGTCTAGAACCTGAAGGTGCTCAGCCAGCAGACTTACACTGAGCTTGTCCTTAGGTTAATGCTGCACGGATGCCACATCTGAGGTGAAACCGTTCCGGCACATTCCGGCAAAGAGCTGCCTTGGTCGACGGTCCCCCGAACAGCATTGTTTTCATGCTCTGATCTCTGCCGTCTGTGGCTTGGGCTTGTCGCGCTGACTGCACCGGACGTGATCATTTACGATGTCCACGAACCTGCTTTGTGTTGGGAACGTTTACGATGTCTCCCCACTTTCTCCGTGCCAAGACCTCGCGAAGTAGGGATTCTTGACTCAGTTTTCCCAGGGGACCCGGGGGAGTGCGAGGGCGCTAAGTGACCCCGTCCTGGACCCAGCCAGGCAATGGCACAGCCAGAGACTGAGTCTGGCCCCACTGACCCCAAGGCCCATGAGTGCCTGAGCCCTAGTGACTGTCGCAGAGAGAATAGTCTCCCTGCTCTTTCTAAATGTATAAGACGGGCTGTGAATGACTTCAGCCAACAGCAAAAGGACTTAGTAGCGGGTTGGAATCTCCTGTCCTGAGATTGGCCCTGTCCTACGGTGGCAGAAGAGAGAAGCGTAGACACAGTAAGATTAGGGGCCATTTATTAAGCCCCGTTAGCTCAGTGTATCTCCACCATACAAATGGGATAGGGCTTCTCTGAACGCTACCAGAGGGGGAAACCGAGGCTCTGCATGGGAATGAGGAGACACAACTCCAGATTAGGCTGCAACGCTGCCGTCGGGCCGCTGAGAATTCTAATTTCAATCTCTGTCTTAACCCTACCATGGTAGGGTCCCCTCCCTCAGGAAAACAAAAAACAAAAAACAAACCCTCAAGGTAACCTGGCAATGCGCGTTCGTGACAACATCCCTCATGACCTTGTAACATGAGACCGCTTTAAACTTTTTTTTTTTACGTTTATTTATTTTTGAGAGACAGAGAGAGAGCACAAGTGGGGGAGGGGCAGAGAGAGAGGGAGACACAGAATCCGAGGCAGGCTCCAAGTCCGAGCCGTCAGCACAGAGCCCGATGCGAGGTTCGAACCCACAAATTGCGAGATCGTGACCTGAGCCGAAGTCGGACGCTTAACTGACTGAGCCACCCTGGCGGCCCTGAGTATCGAGGCCACTTAATCAGACTACATGTTTGTGTGTTACCATATATGGGAGACAAAGAAGTTAGAAAATATATAAAACACCACGTGGCATTCGGCGCTCAGTTCTTCGGGTACGAACCCCACTGAGAGGTCCCGGAGGTTGAGAAACCTGCTGTGGCCCAGATCATTTCTCTTCCTGCTTGTTAGCGTTCCAGAACCCTTCGTTTTCAAGGGCAGGGAAGCCAAGCTGCTCCTCAAAGTTTCCAGAGCGTCTCCATTGGCAGGAGCCAGGTCAGTGACAGGGGAACTGTCTCTTTCGTCTCTCCAAGAGGGTTGGATGCTGGAAGCCGGTGTTTGGAAAGAAAACACGTGAGGCCAATTATTCAAATGGGCTTCTCCTCTGAGAATCTGCTCTCCTCTGAACTTCAAACATCTTGACCAATACTAATTGAGTGGCAACGCACCTCGGGAAGATTCTATCAGCCCCCAAACCAATTAGTTTAACTCTGGGCAAGTTTACCAAACATTCTTCTTTGATCAAAGAATTTATTTTTTTCAAAGGGTATGATCCTCTACCCATATGTTTTCTTTTGACATTAATTGATAGACCAAGAAGGAGGAGGAAAAAAAAAAAAAGTCCCGTTTTTGAAGATGGCGTCGGTGTTTCAGAGTCAGGTTGAAAATGCTGTGTTTTTCACTGTTGTTTCTGTGTGTAGGTACAGAGAGAGGAAGAATCTTGGGGTTTTGAGGGACCCGGGAAGCACTCGAGGAGCAGAATCCCCAAGTCCCAGGCTCTGGCAAAGGAGAAAAGATGCCAAGTCCCTTCTGGGCCAGGACAAAATGGAGCCCACCGCAGGGCTGGCTGGTTGATGGCCTTTGTTTGAATGACTTTCTATTCACTGAGTGGCCCCACCTGTTGTCAAGCCCATTGCCGGGTACTGGGGCTGCCATGAAGGAAGGAAGTTCCATCTGTGCCCTCAAGTTCACAGTCCAGTGGGCACGACACAAAACCCACCCAACAAACAATTATGGTGCCTTTGTGTCTCTATGTGCTGTAGGCCCACCTCACTGCTGGATGGGTCTGAACCCCCTGCCTTCCCTCCTCTTCTGAACATTTGTACCTGCTGGTTCTTTTCCTGGTGAGATCTACTCATCCTTCCAGACCCAATGGCAGTGTAACTCACCCAAGAAGCATCCTCTGTCCCAAGTTGAGCCACCAAACTGCCCAGGCTCCCTGGGCTTCTCTCTACCAGGGCACTGGGCCTTTGTTTGCTTTTCTCTCCCTACTCCCTCTCCTCAAGTGTGAGCATCTTCATCTGGGACCCTAGGTTCTTTGTGTATCTTCAATGCATGGAAGATATTGGATAAGTATTGAATGAATGAATGAATGAATGAATGAAGTTGGTGGATGTAGGCACAAGGGCAACAAGAAATAATGGTGAAGTGGGGACACCTGGGTGGCTCAGTCGGTTAAGCATCCGACTTTTTTCTTTTTTAGTTTTTTTAAAAATATAATTTATTGTCAAATTGGTTTCCATACAACACCCAGTGCTCATCCCAACAAGTGCCCTCCTCGATGCCCATCGCCCACTTTCCCCTCTCCCTTGCTTCCCCCCCATCAGCCCTCAGTTTGTTCTCAGTCCTTAAGGGTCTCTTATGGTTTGCCTCCCTCCCTCTCTGTAACTTTTTTCCCCCCTCCCCTCCCCCATGGTCTTCTGTTAAGTTTCTCAAGATCCACATATGAGTGAAAACGTATGGTATCTGTCTTTCTCTGACATCTTTCACTCAGCATAATACCCTCCAGTTCCATCCACATTGCTGCAAATGGCCAGATTTCATTCTTTCTCATTGCCAAGTAGTATTCCATTGTATATATAAACCACATCTTCTTTATCCACTCGACAGTTGATGGACATTTAGGCTCTTTCCGTAAGTTGGCTATTGTTGAAAGTGCTGCTATAAATATTGGGGTACTTGTGCCCCTATGAACCAGCACTCCTGTATCCCTTGGGTAAGTTCCTAGCTGTTCTATTGCTGGGTCATAGGGTAGTTCTATTTTAATTTTTTGAGGAACCTCCACACTGTTTTCCAGAGCGGCCGCACCAGTTTGCATTCCCACCAGCAGTGCAAGAGAAGCAGCCGACTCTTGATTTCGGTTCTGGTCACGATCTCACTGTGCATGAGTTCGAGCCCCGCATCGGGCTTTGCGCTGTCCGTGAGGAGCCTACTTGGGATTTTCTGTCTCCCTTTCTCTCTGTTCCTCCCCTGCTCATGCTCTCTCTCTCTCTCTCAAAAATAAATAACTAAAACTTAAAAAAAAGGTAAGGGTGAGGTAATGCTGAGGTAGATAAAGGAAAGCTTTGTAGCTGATGCTTTGTCATGACTGCTGCTGTGGTTCTGGTATTTTCCCTCTAGAACAATGCTGACAGGCATCCAATCAAATAAATTAATATTCCCTTTCCACCATGAAAGACTCATTTCGTGGGAACAAGTCCACACAGCAGTGTGTGGGTGTGTGCCCCACACATCAACCCCACCAGAAACCATAACGTGTTTGCCTGTGTCTTCCTGTTAGCAAGACATGGGGAGTGTTCCACTCTCCCTTCTCATGATGGCCGTTGACCCTGGTCTGACCTCACCACTCTGTAACGGCGGGAAAATAAAGACGAGGTGGGAAATCAGGCGAGATGAAAGGGAAATGTTTATTAAATGTGAATACATGCGCTATTATAAAACAAAAAACCCGAGTTACCACTATGTAAAGGTCATAAACTGTGTGCCTGTGGAATAGTCTCCTGGAACTTTCCATTAAAAAAAAAAAATCACAATTTTTTTGTAAACAGAAAAATGGACATTCTCTTCTCTTCAAGATAGTAGAAATAAGTTTGTCTGGGTGTAGGCAAGTTGGATTTAGAGCTAACAGTGACGGCCACATAAACTCCTTCATATAGATTTTGAACCTCCTCTTGATTAAAGTTGATATTTGAATTTTTGAAGAAGAACAATCATTACTAAGTAGTTCTGGGGCCTGTAACTCCAGTCACTGTAGCATCAGTAGATGTGTTCACTTGAAAACATTTATCAGTGGGGCACCTGGGGGCTCATTCGGTTGAGCGTCCGACTTTGGCTCAGGTCACGATCTCACGGCTCGTGAGTTCGAGCCCCACGTCGGGCTCTATGCTGTCGGCACAGAGCCTGCTTCAGATCCTCTGTCCCCCTTTCTTTCGGCCCTCTCCCACTCATTCTCTCTCTCCCTCAAAATAAATAAATAAACTTTAAAAAAAAAGAAAAAGAAAAAGAAAACATTTACAGGCAGTTTCAAGATGGCAAAATGGCCCACAAATATTGCCTATGGCCAATCATGATAACCCTTTAGTAGCATAAAGCGATCTAAAGCCTATCAGTCCCTGTGAAGGTTATGGGAGAGCCGAGAAAGAGAGATAGACACAAATGTGCAGTGTCGCGGCAACAAATTCATCCCTTGGTTTGGTCAACCAATGAGCACTGACGTGGTTTTCAACAACTACAACGTTCGCCGAGTACTTGCGAAGTACCACGCCCTGTGCTAAGTACCTGAGATAACTCCCTCGGCAGACACCCATGAGGGGTGTGTCCCGATCACCAGCTAACAAATGAGAAAGTGCCATGAAGCACCGCCTGGGCTTACCCAGCTCGTAAGCCACAAAGCTGAGATGGGAACCTAGCGGAACATGTCCGCGAGGGGTGCGCTCCCAGAAGAGCATGGGAGCGGTGCCTGGCAAACAGGCTGTTCCTGTGTTCAGCGCCAGGAGGACTCTGTTCTGCACAGATGCTCTTTGAGGAAGCAGACAGCAGAGGCACATGGCCGTTGCTCTTCCAGAATCCACAGGGGACTGGAGTCAGGTTCTCACTCAGCCCAGATAGGAAGGGGCCAGGAGAACGAGGGCTACACAACACTCCTCACACCTCCTTCCCAGGTAAGAGCTTTTCACTTGCCCCCTCAACAGCCCCCCCACCGATTTGATTCCCTCACACGCTCTCCCGGCCCCTCGCCTCAGCTGGGAGAACTCCTGCCTTTCCTCCCAGATCTTGCCCAGTCGCTCCAAAGTCTCCTCAGAGTCCCCTGCTCGCTCTGAGGACTGACAGATGGGGACCATTATTATTATTTTTTACCATTCAAGGTGTATAGAGAGGGAGGACTTGATCTCTGTTCAGCGTTCTGTGTCTGTGCCTACATTTTAGCCAAAACTCTCTGGCTCCCGGAATCAGAAATTTAGTCACGTAACGGAATGACGGTAGTCGCTGAAACGATACAGGGTGTGCAAAATGGCCACAGTTCTTCCAAGCTCCTTCCATGAAGAGATGGAGCCCCTTCTTCCCTCCTTGAACCCGGGCCGGCCTTGGTAGAAGCAACATGGTGAGTTCTGTGCCTGGACCTCAAGAGGCTTTTACAGCTTCTGCTCTTGAGCTGGGAATCCTTCTGCCACCACGACTGAGGTAGCTTGCTGGAGGACAAGAGACATGTGGACAGAGGCCCAGACATGTGAGTGACCCCGAGCCAGAACAGCCAAGCTCAGCTTGGCCCAGAAGGACAGCCTCGTTGAGCCCAGCTCAAATCACTGCCACACAGAATCATGAGCTAAATAAAATCGTTGTCTTAAGCCAGTCCACCTTGGGGATGTTTGTTACACAGCAATAGGTAACTGGTGCATAGGGCAAGCTCATGGACGCAAAACCCAGTTCATGGGAGCTGAAGCTGGGGCTGGAAGCTATTCTCTCGATCTCTCTCCAGGTATATGTGGTGACTCTTACTGCACACCTACCCATTCTCTTCTATCACTCTCAGCAATCCTGCCTCCTCAGCCCCATATGGCCACCCCAGCCCCGGTGCAACGTGACCCCTCAGTGCAAAAGCCTGCAATCACCGAATGACTGGTCCTGGTGTCTTCTCAGCTCACACCCACCTTGAACCCAGCCGGCCCGGCTCACCTGCCAATGGATAAGCTCCCCATGTCAGCGGGTCCTTGTGGGCAGCAGGCATTGTAGGGAGGGAGGTGGTCCAAGAAAGGGTTCATGGTGGGACAAATATTGCATTTCATCATGCGTCAGAGGGAGAGACAAGGTGAGATTTTTCATCACTGCTTTATTGCCAAAGAAGCTATGAGAGGAATATACTGACCGGCTCTGAGTCACATTAAGCGTAAGCTGATAAGTTTATGCCTCCCAGTTTCCGCTTGCTAAGTATTAGAGGAAAAGCCTCCATGCTAGGTCTTTTGTGTCAGATGTGGCAAATCTCACTGGACTTCCCCTGTGCCCAGGCCAAGGGAAAAGGCCCAAAACACACCATCCCCACCCTTGGTTTATTTTTCTTTTGGGGTAGTAACTTTTCTCCTTTTCCTTTTTTTCTGCCAGCCCTCCATGCCCCTTCCAACTCCACCTATAACAACTCTCCAGGATGTCTATGCTAACAACCTAGTACATATTCTCTTTGCCAGCTTTGTCATTGTGAAGAATTATCTCAGTTAATAAAAATTGCACATCCTATACTATTAGAGGTTTGAGAATCTTTTTTTTTTTACATTTTTTTTTAACGATTATTTATTATTGAGAGACAGAGAAAGACAGAGCGTGAGCAGGGGAAGGGCTGAGAGAGGGGGAGACACAGAATACGAAGCAGGTTCCAGGTTTTGAGCTGTCAGCACAGAGCCCGATGCAGGGCTCGAACTCATAAACGAGAGAGCATGACCTGAGCCAAAGTCGGACGCTTAACCGACTGAGCCCCCCCAGGTGCCCAGAGATTTGAGAATCTTTAGAAAAAAAAATGTGTTAGTCGTTTGGATTTGCTCTTCTATGAATTGGTTCTTTATCTTCTTGATCTGTTTCTTTACTGGGCAATTGTCTCTCATCAGTTTCTAAGAACTCTTTCTATATAATAGATACTAAGCCCCTGTCTGTTCTCTGAATTGCAAATATATATAATTAACAAATTGTTTAAGATATCTTTTGCTATAAACAATTTAAATGGTTTAATATTGACAAATGAGTCTCCCCCCCCCGCCCCCCCCTTTTAATAGCTTCTGAGTTTCTATTCTTGGAAAAGTTTTCTTATTGCTAAATTATTATGTAGTCTCCTAAAAAAAGAAAATATATAAAATCTTTCTTCTGAGATTTTTGTCATATATATATATATATATATATATACACACACACACATATACACACACATTTAAATGTTTAATTATTTTTGAGAAAGAGAGAGCGTGCAAAAAGGGGAGGTTGGGTGGGGGGACAGAGGATCTGAAGCAGCCTTTGTGCTGACAGCAGAGAACCTGATGTGGGGCTTGAGCTCACAAACCATGAGATCATGACCTGATCTGAAGTCAGACAACGGAGACTGAGAGCCACCCAGGTGCCCCTTTCTTTTTATATTTAAGTCTTTGGCTGAAATTGATTGTTGTATAAGTAATAAGATTGAAGATCAGTTTATCTTTTCCCATCAGTAAAAGATGATTTTTCCATGTAGTACATATTTTTGAATTTTTTTAATGTTTATTTTTGAGAGAGAGAGAGACACAGAGTGTAAGGGGGAAGGGGTAGAGAGAGAGGGAGACACAGAATCCAAAGCAGGCTCCAGGCACTGAGCTGTCAGCCCAGAGCCCAATGCAGGGCTCAAACCTACGAACTGTGAGATCACGACCTGAGCCAAAGTCGGACATTTAACTGACTGAGCCACCCAGGCGCCCCTCCATGTAGTATATTTTTAAACTTACTGCTTTCTGCTTTCTATTTCTGCTTTCTCTATTTTGTTCTAGATGTAATTTTCTCTTCCTATGCCAATACTATATTTATTTGAATTGAGTGGCTTTCTGGTATGTCCTGGTCTGGTAATGCAAATTCCTCTAATTATTCTTTAAAAAAAAAATTGGTATTCTGAAGACTTTATTTTCCCAAATAAACCTTATAATCATTTTATACAACTCTCTGTCCTTAAAAAGAAAAAAACAATAACTCTGTTGGGAGTCTATTTGGAATTGAATTAATATACATTAATTAACCTTAAATATATATTGTATCTTCTCATCCAGGAATAGGATATGGCTTTCCTTTTGTTCTTGTCCTGGTTTATGTGATTTGATAATATTTTATTGTTTTTATGTAAAATATTTTTCTTTTCTTTTTTTAAAATGTTTTAAAATGTTTTATTTATTCTTGAGAGAGAGAGAGAGACAGAGTATGAGCGAGGGAGGGGCATAGAGAGAGAGGGACACAGAATCCGAAGCAGGCTCCAGGCTCTGAGCTGTCAGCACAGAGCCTGACGCGGGGCTCGAACTCACCAACTGTGAGATCATGACCTGAGCCGAAGTCGGATGCTCAACTGACTGAGCCACCTGGGAGCCCATAAAATAATTTTCTTTTTAGCATATTGTATTTCTAAATATTCAAAAGTTTTATTTGTTATTGTGATATTTTTTTTCCATTTCTAGTTACTTAAAGGTAGAATAGACACTATCAATGTTTGTATATTTATCTTGTATCTAGCTATGTTAGCAAGTACTTTTTAATTCTAGTCACTTTGCTAATTTGGGGGTTTCTAAGTATATAGTCGTATCGTCAACAACAATAGACAAATTCATTCCTTGTTTTCTGACATTCAAATCAGTTTCATAATGTTGTTATCTTATTGCACTGGCTGGAACCACCAAGACCATGTTCAGAAATAATAATGGTGGTAGTATCATCATTGCTTAGTTCCTGATTTAATTGAACATGGTTCTAAAGGTTTAGAAAACTATTCTCCATTTTAGAAAACTATTCTCTGTTGGTTCTTGGTGAATGGTATTTTTTCTAAAGTTTCCATGTCTATTGTTTAGAATTTTTAAGGAAACGATGCTTGTCAAATGCTTTTTAGGCTCAATTAATGTGTGTGTGTGTGTGTGTGTGTGTGTGTGTGTGTGTGTGTGATTTTTATTCTTTAAATTGCTCAAACTTTGTTTTTCAGGAAGAGACTTTCATGCTTAGAAATTTACACAGGCATATAGTCTGTTTCTCATTCTTTCTGTTTCAATTCATTTCTATGGTTTAACAAAGACAAAAATCAAGCAAAAACATCATTTTCAAAGACTAATGTCATGGGAAGAAAATTGTGAAATGAGTTAAAGTGGAGAAAAATCTAGGATGCAAAACCCTATACAGCATGTTCCCTGTGCCTTAAAAGAAACACCTATCTATACTAGAAAAAATTCAGGAAGGAAACACATAATGTTAGTAGAAATATGGATGGTTTTTATATCGTTCCTGGTAGTTCTCTGTCCGCTCAAGATTTTCTACAGTACATTTGGCATCCTGTTATAATCAGGAGGAAGACCACATTTTAATTTTGAGGTGACAATGGCAAGACTTTATGTCTCCTTAGATGAAAACAGCACCCAGGGTGCTCACAGTACAGCCTTGTTGGAGCTCAGTGAAGGATTGAGGCTCACAGATTCTGCATGGTTCTCATTACCTCCCAATGGTTTCCTTATAGA
Organism: Neofelis nebulosa; assembly: GCF_028018385.1. Lineage (NCBI taxonomy): Eukaryota > Metazoa > Chordata > Mammalia > Carnivora > Felidae > Neofelis > Neofelis nebulosa. The sequence continues at coordinate 7,785,670 of NC_080790.1, forward strand.
TACATACGTTACAATATTTTATTTCATGCAAAGTTCCTGCTCCTTCCAGCACTTGTTGACCCTCTAACCCAGGACAGTGCCACTTGATAAGAGGCTTTCTGCCACCCAGCCTGGAGTGGTGGGGCCAAGTCTGAAATGGGGTCCAGGAGACCAGCCCAGTCTTGTCTTATCTCTGTCCTTTTCCTGCTGTGTGACCTTGGGAAAGTTGCTCAGTGTCTCGGAGCCATAAAATAGCTCCTCGCTCATAAGATGGGGACAATCACACCCGATTCCCCATACAGTTGGTTGTGTGGACCAAAATCCAAAAGAGACTATACAGGTGGGACTACCATCCAGTGTAGCACAAGCCCAAGGGATTGTTCTTGCCTCCACAGAGAGAGCTCTTTGCCATCGTCTGAACAACCTGATTGCAAAACAATTCTACTTAATTGGATTTATCTGAGTAGGTCAAATAATAATAATAATTACTGAGAGTGGTAATCATATCAAGAACAGCTCACCATCCTTCTATTACATAAGCTGAGCTTCTCTCCAACGCCCCGATTTGAAAGCCTCTCCCATTCACCTACTTGTGACTCAGGGATCCCAGATCAATCCTGTGCTTGGAGAAAGGCTCTCAGCCTTGTCATCCTGGCTTTGGTCTCTTCACACCCAGCCACAAAGTAAGTATGAGCGGATTGCTCAACCTGCTTTGAAACACACATTGTCACTGCTTTCCATACAGATGAGGGGTTTTAAGAGGGCCAAAGTGGCGAATGATGCCATGGTGTCATCTGTTCTTTCAGCCAAAGTGCGTTTAAAGCACCCCTCCCCCACCCAACACAGAATCACCCCGGGGAGCCCTCAGAGATCCCTTTCCACCACAGTCCCTGGTGCCCCTGTTCCCGAACCTGGTTCTTTTCTCCAGCTCCCCAGGGAGTCAGTGGTGGGGTGAGGGTGGGTAGAGAGGGTCCTGGACCCCTAATGGAGCTCCTGCACCCAGTCTGGGCCTCACTCCCCTTTAGTAAGCCTCGCCACTGATGAGACCCCGCTCCAGTCCAACATTTCATCCTGTGACATTTGGTTCCAAGGGAAATCTCAGCTGGTCCCCAAGGGGGCAAGGAGGGAGCGTGCTTCAGGAAGGGTCGGGGGCCCACAGAGGGCAGGCCCTGGTGCTGTGCTTGAGCGGCCCTCCCTTTAGTTCCGTCTGCGAAGCCTTCTCGCCCACCAGAACTGAGAATAACTGATAGAGGCCTCTCTTCTCCTATATTTCAAGGGGAAAATGACTGCTTACAACTTTTCAGAGAAATGAAATCAAGCCACCTTCCCAGGGGAGCCTTGGTCATTGGCCCATTTTCACCCATTGTGCTGGAACTCAGGGACCCTGCCATTCTGGACACTCTGGCCTTTAGCTTGGGAAACTTTTTCTTGAATTATTTTGTCAACTGCTTCCTCTCCTCTTTTTCTCTTTCTGGAGGGTATTCTAGTCTCTTCTATTTTAATTGGGCCTCCTGCACAAGACTGTTCGTTTTCTTGTTTTTCTTCTCTGGAACCTTCACGTACCGTTTCGCTTTACTTCCTGGGAGAGTTCCTCAACTGAATTTTCCAGTCCTTCTATCGAGCATTTTATTACTGCTTCCTTCATGAGTGGAATTAATATTCCTTTCAGAATTTCAATATGAACGATTTTTTTCTTCTCCTTACATAGACTGTGTTTTCTGGCTTATTTGCTGGTGTCTCTGTAGATCCAGGTTCCGGGTCCTTGGCTGTCTGAAGTGCTGAAATGGCCATTAGAAGCGCTGGGCACGTAGGCAGGGCTATAGGGTCATTGCCCTAGGCCTTTCTTGGGGGGATGGAGTGCCCAACATGTCTGTATCTTTAGGTCTTTATTTTGGTGCTGATAGAAATTCCAAAAGGCAGCCAGGTATCAAGATACAATTGGGTTTTTCCACTAACTTCTTCCATTTGAGAGCATGGCCGCAGGGTCACACTGTCTAGTGAGGAGACATAAGGGACAGCAGGACTTGCCTTGTAGGTGGTGGCCCAGGACACCAGGCCTAAGAAGTGTGGTGGCCCGGACGCCCCCCGGCTGAGACTGCTTCGAGGCAGTGTTGTGTGGCCTGCACACCAGCCACAATGTGGGGGACATTCTTAGGGTGCTTCTGGCAACGCTGACCGAGGACCCCCCTCTGGCGAGGAGGACGTGCTCACCCCTCTCCTCACGGGCCTCCCTGCTCTTGCTGACAGACCCTCTCCCCCAACCCACCGGCCCCTCCACCTCCTCAAGGTACCTCACAGCCTCAATGCCGCCTTGCCCCTGCCAGCTCCTGTGGGGACCCGGCCGAGGGCTCCGGGCACAGGCTGGCTTCGCCCCGTGCCTTGGAGGGCGGGCCAGGCCACCCAGCCTGCTCGCAGCTGGGGCAGAGAAAGGGCAAGTCCAAGAGGAGCTTTTAGCATCCGGCTGACCAAGACCTTGAGTGTGACCGGGGAAGACTGTCTCATGACCAATTAAGATTCAACAGGTGAGCCTAAAAGAACAAAGAGGGGCCCACAGGTGAAGGAGAGAGAGAAAGGTAGGGGCTGGTATTGTAGAACTCGTTTAAACCTTAGATATTGTTGTATAAAGGCTTTTTTTCTTTTAATTTTCTTAATGTTTATTAATTTTTGAGAGAGAGACAGGGACAGAGTGCCAGTGGGGGAGGGGAAGAGAGGGAGGGAGACTCAGAATCCAAAGCAGGATCCAAGCTCTGAGCTGTCAGCACGGAGCCCGACGCGGGGCTCGAACCCACAAACCGTGAGATCATGACCTGAGCTGAAGTCGGACGCTCAACCGACTGAGCCACCCAGGCGCCCCGGGGGTTCTTATTTTTAAAGAGCTAATCCAATAGGAAACCGTGTTAGGTTTTCTCAGATCTGCCACCCCTGAGAGAAGCCTGAATGTTCAGGCCGTGGGACTGTACCCGGGCGCCTGCCGCTGTCCGAGTGGCACTGGGGAGGGGCTCCTGGTTTCCCAAGGCTCTGCTTGTGGCTGGGACATGGTCAGGGCAGAAGGGATCCTGGGGCCTTCAGGGCCTGGAGCTCACTGAGTCCGACCTTCCACCTCAGGGAGGAGGGCCTGAGTCTCCAGATCCGGAAGTGGGAAAAGCAGCCCCCACCGTGGGTGAGAGGCAGGGCTGGGTGACCCCCCAGCCAGTCCAAAGTGGTCACGGGGGACTGCAGGGAGCAGCTATCGTGACCGCTGCTGGGTATGGCAGTGACCTGGGTGAGCCCCAGCCAATCCTCCATTGAACATGGGAGAGCAGATTCACACAAAACACGATCAGTTTATAAAATTCCAATATCCGTAGTGCTCTCGGAAAGACAGATACCCCAGAACGTAGGACCATATCAAATACGCTAACTGCACCTACTGTGGAATTTCCGTTGGGTGAGTAAAGTCACCCCAGCAACATCCAGGCTCTTCTCTCAGTCAAAAGAGGATGTGCCGTATCCATCCAGTGTCGACCCCGAGCAGGTGTTGGCGACCCGGCCAGTGGGGTTTCTCTAGATGGCCTGACTCAGTGAGAACCTCCCGAGTGAGGAGCGTGGGCAGAAGCTCAGATGATTCACCACTTGATTCCCCAAGGAATCTTTCATTCATTCAGGCTCTGGGTCTAGTTTACAGCCTATCCAGGGTCTTCTGTTCTGACTGGTCTTGTTTCTGCCCTACCGGAAAACTTCCGATGACTTCTGCCCCCCGAGATGCTGTATCTCAGAAACCGCGCTCTTAATATCCTCCTGAGTCTCTCCTGCGACTGAGTCATGGCTCTTTCTATTTGCAATTCCTATCCGAAGATGCTACATGTTGCCTGCAGGCGTTGGAAGGCGCCACTCACACCAAGCATTTAATTTAAAGACTTAACCCCCAGGAGAAGAGAGTATTATTATTATTATTATTTATCACATTTAAAGTGTTCCATCTCTGAGCCGCTGGGTACTCATAAAGTGAACAATGCTCCTATTTAGGCACCCTAGTTAGAGCTAAATGTCCTGAGTCGTCAGTTTGAAGCAGGCTATGGAATCAGAGAGGAGGGATGGGGATCTCCAATAATGCTCAGAATGCTTGGTTTCCAAAGACAGAGGGATTTTAACTCACAGACGTGCCATAGGGTCCGCGGTGTCCAGGAGCTTCCCCCATTGCACTCTTTGGTGGCATTCATAGCCGTCTAGTTCTGTTCTGCAAACATTAACAGAAGCCTGGAGTCAGATCCCGAAGACAGAGAGCTGGCTGAGCCTGGGTTACTGCCCCCCAACCCGTTCTCAGTGTGCTGGAGGAGGCAGATGAGTCCATAGTGAGGATCAGCACGCTGGGCACCTAGAAACAGGGGGGTTGCTGGAGGTCAGCAATGGTATTCTAGGGGGCTGAGAGGGTCCCGAGAGGAACAGTCCTCTTTCCCTGCCACATGGGCCCTGTGCTCAGGGTTCTTGGCCCCACACCGTCAGAGAGACCTGGGCTAACGGGAACACTTTCAGACAACCAGTGAGGAGGCCGAGGGACTTATAACCGTGTCTTATGTGTAACCTGGAAGGACTGCAGTTTTTCGGCAGGACGGGAAGGTTGAATGGGGCCAGAGGGAGGGGGAGAACATTGTTGAAAGAAATTAAAGCAAACTTAAATAACTAGAAAGGCACTGCCAGTTGATGGACTGGAAGATTTAATATTGTTAAGAAGGCAACACTTCTTCCCACATTGATTTATAGATTCAATACAATCCCTATCAGAATGCCAGATGGGGTTTTTTTTTGGGGGGGGGGGAGAAATTGATAAGCTGATCCTCAAACTCATATGGAAATTCCAGGGACCCAGAATGGGCCAAAACAATATTGATAAGGAAGAACAAAGTTGGAGGACTCACACTTCCCAATTTCTTTCTTTTTTTAAAAAAAAAATTTTTTTTTTTTACATTTATTTATTTCTGAGAAACAAAGTGAGAACAAAGTGTGAGCAGGGCAGGGGCAGAGAGAGAAGGAGACACAGGATCTGAAGCGGGCTCCAGGCTCTGAGCAAGCAGTCAGCCCAGAGCCTGATGCGGGGCTCGAACCCACGAACTGTGAGATCATGACCTGAGCCGAAGTTGGACGCTCAACTGACTGAGCCACCCGGGTGCCCCCACACTTCCCAATTTCAAAGCTTACCACAAAGCTACTAGTATGGATCTAGCATAAGGACAGATGTATCAATGGAATAAAACTGAGAATCTAGAAATAAACTTATGTACATTAGCAATTGATTTTCTCTTTTTTTAAATTTGTTTTAACGTTTATTTTTGAAAGAGAGAGACAGAGTGCAAGCAGGAGAGGGCCAGACAGAGAGGGAGACACAGAATCCAAAGCAGGCTCCAGGCTCTGAGCCATCAGCACAGAGCCCCATGCAGGGCTCGAAGTCACAAACCGTGAGATCATGACCTGAGCTGAAGTTGGACGCTCAACCGACCGAGCCACCCAGGTGCCCCAGCAATTGGTTTTTAATAATGGTTCCAAGACAATTCCATGGGGGCAGAATAGTCTTTTCAACAAATGGTGCTGACATAGATGGATAGCTAATGTGAAAGCAAGAAGTTGGACCCCTATCTCACACCACATACAGAAAATCACTCAAAATGATCAAAGATGTTTAAATGTAAGAGTTGAAGCTATAAAACTCTTGTAAAAACTCTTCTAAAAAAAGATATAAATCTTCGTGAGCTTAGATTAGGCAATGGCTTCTTAAACGTAACACCAAAACACAAGAGGCAAAAATAAATAAATTAATTAATTAATTAAATTTCATCAAAATTAAAATTTGCCGGGGGGGGAGGTTCCTGGCTGGTTCACTTGGTGGAGCGTGTAACTCTTGATCTCAGGGTTGTGAGTTGAAGGCCCACATTGGGAGTAGAGATTACTTAAAAAAAAAATACAGCATTAAAAAATTAAAATTTCTTTTTCAAATCATCATGTTGTACTCTTTAAATATCTTACAATTTAATTGCCGACCATACATCAATAGAGCTGGAAAAATAAAATAAGATTTTTGTGTGTCCAAGGATACTATCAAGAAAGTAAAAAAGAAAAAAAAAAAACCCCACAGAATGACAGAAAATATTCGCAAGTCATATATTTTATAAGGGTCTAGTGCCCAGAATATATAAAGAGTTCTTACAGCTCGACAATAAAAAGATAAATAATCGAATTTTAAAAATTGGCCAATGCTTTGAATAGCCGTTTCTCTGCAGAAGATACATGAATGGCTACTAAGCGCATGAAAAGAGGCTCAACCTAATTAGCCACTGGGTAAGTGGAAATCAAAACCACAACGTCATACATACCGCTTCACACCCACTAGGATGGCCATAATTTAAAAAACAGACGCTAGAAGGCAGCAGGCACAGGTTTGTGTTTAAATATCTGGAGGGCTGGCGGGTGGATGAGGGCTCAACACAAGACCAGTCAGACCTCCTGGGGTGATTTACTAAATCCTGGGTGATTTACTAAGGATTTGCTAAAATCCTTACAAGAAGAAAACCTATCGGTGTGAGCTGTTGTAAGACAGTACCGACCGCTTCCTAAGGCAGGGAGCCCCTTAGCCCTAAAGGATTTAACAAAGCAGGGGTTGATCCCCTTCCTGGCTGAACCGCTAGAGAGATTATTCAAGCACGTCAGGAGGGCAGCTCGGACCCGATGGCTGTACAAGTCCTTTCTGACCCTAAGACACTATCATTTCATGACGGGGTAAGAGAACCCCTCATGAGCATATAGTAGGTGCTCAGTGCAACGTCTGCCGGGTCCAGCTGATCAGGAATCGCCCTCCTAGACCCTAAGGCTTGTGCTAAACCCTTCAATTGCAAGGAAGCAGGTGGTCTCAGCCTGGAAACAGCCCGACTTTTCGGTTAAGAGACAGTGTCTGCCTTTCCCCTGGGCTGGCCCTTCGAGACCCAAATAACCGCAGAAGAATGTTTTCTTGCCGAACGCGGGCCCTGGGTGAGAGCCACCAGCGGCAGCTTCGGGAACCTGTATCCGACCTGCACTGGGCCCCACATCAGCCTTCACTGGAAGCACCTACTTCAGCAGCTGGCCCGTGTCTGCACTGCTCACGGGCTATTTGCGCAACCCAGGCGATGACGCTGAGAAAGGGCACATGCAGAGACAGCAGGCTTTCTATAGATCACATCCTGGAAAGAGGGGAACCCCCGGGAGAGAGGATGATTACTTAACAGGATGTGTACATCGTCCCACTGATTCACCTGGAAACCATTCAGGGCACCGTCAAGGCTAAGCCGTGTTTACCTTTGCAGAACGTGGGACAGAGCCGCGGACTCGGGCGAGCTCTGAGGACACCCGCGTGGCAAACGAGGCCCCGGGAGCTGGTGGTGAGCTACAAGCCCAGGAAGACCGCGGTGGCTTTTCACGGGGGGGATCACGGGGACCGACCCTTGACGCACTAAGACTTACTCAGGGGAGGAAGTACGGCAGGACCCCGCGTGGCCGGAGGCCGGCACCGTCAAGTAAGAGTCACGCTCCCCTTACGCACACACGTATTCTACCACATGCAGAAATACCCACGTGTGTGACCTTGCCCGAGCGTGGGAATGACCCAACACGTTTGTGCCCATTTCACTGAGGACAAAACTGAGGATCGGCGGAGCTCTGATAAGAAGCCCGGTCTTCAGACACTTTCTATGCTCCTCCTCTGGGTCACGGGGGTCTGTGGTGTGAACAGTCCAAGGCTGTGCGATTGGGTCCAGGCTGGCATTGGCCTCGTGGGCGTGCCTGTGGTCAGGACGAGTCCCCTGCAGAAGGATGAGGCTGTATCCGAGAAACTTAGCCCACCCCAAATATCCCAGCTCCCTCCCACTTCCTCCTTCTTTGCACGATTCACTTACTCCATCAGGATGTCTAGGACCTGGCCTGCTGTGTGCTACTCGATCCGTGGTGCTTCGGCTGCGGTGCCTGCTCAACCCCGGCGGAAGTCTCCGGCGACGAGCAAATGTCGTGTCTTGCTGACCCCCATCCAACACGGAGACTGCTCCCAGACCCTCTCTCCCTCTTGGTTCCCATGACCCTCCTTCCTGTCCCACTCCCCCTTTATGTTGAGATGCCCTTGACGTGACCCACACCCTTCCCACTTGCGAGATTCCTCTTGAGGGACCCAGCAGCTTTGGCCGTCACCCCCCCCCCTCCCCCCCGCTCACGATGCCGACCTCCGTTTCCAGCCATGGCTGAACTTGACGCACTGGGAAATATCAATGGTAGGTCCCTCGGGAGCCGAGTTTGGGCCTGGGGTCCACCTCCCCCGCCATGCCTTCCTCCCCAGTGTTCAGATTCTGCAAATCATCCCGGCCAGAATCAAGGGGGGGGGGCGGGGGTCCAGAGCGACGCCCCCACCTCCTTCTGATCAAAGCCTAGCCCTGCTGATTTTCCGCTCGTGTGTTATCAGCCCCTCGCAGGAGCCTCCCGGCCGGTCCTTGGGTCCCCTGAATCTTCTCCTCATGCTTGTGAAATGAACTTTCTGAAACACCTCTTGCTCCAAGTCCTTCTCCTACCTGGCAGAAGCCCCAAGGCTCCTCTGTCTCCAGATGAATGCCCAGAGACACAGCCAGCCACAGCTGTCGCCTGCTGCCCGCCACCTGCCTGGCTTTGTTATCCGTCGCGCATGGCGTCACAAGACACTCTCCCCAGACCTGCTTGGGGCCCACTGTGCACCCTGCATGTTCGTTCAGGCTGTCCTCGCTGCTGAAACGCTCTTCCTTGCCTTGGGCTTGGCTTCAGGCCTACAGCAGACCTCATTCCTTAGGAAGGCCCCTTTGCGTGCTCATCTCGAATAAATGACCTGCCGACGTGTCTTTCTTCCATCACGCGGGAACACCGGGAGGGTGGGCCCTCCGTTCCTCATCTTCGACTCCCCAGCCGGCCACAGAATCCGTCCTCAGTAGAAAAACCGTCGCTCGGGGCGCCTGGGTGGCTCAGTTGGTTAAGCGTCCGACTTCGGCTCAGGTCACGATCTCGCGGTATGTGAGTTCGAGCCCCGCATCGGGCTCTGTGCTGACTGCTCAGAGCCTGGAGCCCGTTTCAGATTCTGTGTCTCCCTCTCTCTCTGACCCTCCCCCGTTCATGCTCTGTCTCTCTCTATCTCAAAAAAAATAAATAAATGTTAAAAAAAAAAAATTAAAAAAAAAAAAAAAAGAAAAAAGAAAAACCGTCGCTCAATCTGTCCCGTCTCAGTCGACGTGAGTGTGCTGAACCAACCCAAGCGTCGGCCTGACTCACAGACTGATTTTTATTTAACCGTTTTGTTATGAAAAAATACCAAACCCCACACCAAGTCAACGGAAGGGCGTAAGGACCCCCGCGTGCCCCTCGCCTCGCTTGAACAGGTGCCATCTTGGTTTTATCCTTCTTGCCACTAACTGTCCCCCCCCAACTTGATTATTTTTTTTAATTCAAAATTATGCCTTTTTTTTTTTTCTATCTGTTCTCCACATGACCGTATGCCATGGGAAAGAGCATTTACGTTTGGCCACTCGGCGAATAGCAGAAGAAAAGAATATCGAGCAGCAGTCCTGGGACCCGTTTCCTAAACAAGCCCTGGTTCTGCCTCGGGCGCACGGTGACAAGGGCTCCATAGCGTTCTCTCATTTAACTTAAAACGCCGTGTGAAGCAGGTGCCCTTACATCACTATCCCGGTTTCACAGCTCAGGAAACAGACTCAGAGATGTCAGAAATGCGCTCAGGGTTACAGCTGGTCAGTGGCCGAGCGGACTCCCAAACCGAATTGCAATCCCTATGCGGTCCTTTGGCATCATTTAGGCCAACGGCCATCTGAAGCTGTCCCCTGGTCGGTGAGTTGGGACCGAAGCCCGGATCCCACGGAGCCCTGGGCAAGCATTCTGAGCCGCCTCACCCCAGGAGACACAGAGGCTGCTCATGCCACACTCCCCATAATGATGGTGGTGAGAATAGGAGCCGACGATGCCAAGGCAAGACGGGGCCCGCCAGCTGTTTAGGGAGGCAGGAGGGAGTTACCGTCATGATGCATCACGGGCCGGGGCCGGGGCTGGGGCGTTGTCCAGCGTGCTGGGTGGGTGACAGGCAGGCGGCTGAGCGGGCTGTGATGTAACAGGGCTGCTGCGGCTGCTGGCTGGCAGGGCGACTGACTAACTTTCCTCTTCTATTGACGGCCTGTAATCGCCTCCACTGAGAGAGAGGGTGGGAGGGACGGGGCCCGTCGCCCAGACAGCCGGCCGAGCGGGCGCAGAACCTCAGCCACGCCACCCATCAGCCTCCCCGTGCAGCCGCCGCTCACCTTGTCCTGGCCCCGAGCGCGGCGTAGAAAGAGAAAGAAACGCCAGGCAGACCCAAAAAGCAGAGCGTGTGCGTGTAACCGGCCGGATGGGCAGCAGGGTTTCCTGGTTTTGACCTAGAGAAGGAGGCGAGGGAAGGAAATGATCATATACTGAGTACCGACTGGGCGCCTAGTGCGACGTAAGCACCTGTACTGTCCCCGTGAGTCTTCACAACGGCCTGGTGCGATGGGTACCGTTTGTTCCTTGGTTCATTCGCTCAAACATTTCGGGGTACCTCCTCGGGGTCACCGTTCACGCGGTTTTACAGACGAGGAAAGTGAGGCTCAGAGATGCCTCCGGGAAAGCGTCTCCGGGAAGATGCGGTCTCCATCAGGCACTCGGCCTGGCGAGTCAACCCCTTGGCCAGGAACCCCTGGATCTGCCCCTAAGATCCCGTGGCCGGTGGGCAGGACAGCGCTGGGATCTCATCTCTCACTCTCTTGAACCCCACCACCTCCCTCTGCCAGCAAAGGGCTCACGGCGGCGGTCACCTTAATGGACCCTCTGGCAAACTCTCTGAACTAAAAAAGATGTGTCTGGTCTTAAAAAGGAGACAGAAGACCTCTTGTGGAGCAGCGAGCAGGCTTTGAGCCCAGGAGGGCTGGGGGCTGGAGCGGGGGGCTGGGCGCCCTCCGTGGAAGGGACAGGTGTAGACGACGGGTTCTGGGCCCACGCAGGTGGGGGCATGAATGACACTCCACGTAGAAGTGACTGCAGCTCTGGTCGGCCCACGTGAGTCCTAGTTTTCCGGCAGCTGGAATGTTCCGTGGAAAAGGATAGAGATTGGTCCGGGCTGCCCTGAAGATGTATGTGTATAAACCACTAAGGGAAAAATTTAAGAAGTCTCCAATAAGAGCCATTGAGAAGTAGAAGGGGCTGCCTTACCTGTAGTGAGGTCCCCATCATGGGAAGTGTTCAAGCAAGGGCAGGCTAGCCACCCGTTCAGGCCACCTTAGCGTGGATTGCGTAACGTCAAGGGGACTTTCCGAGGGCAAAACTCAAGGATTCTGATTTGTTTGACAAACCCATTTAGGTGACAGCATCTAGTCATTGTGCCAGAATTCCTTACTATGCAAGTGAGAATCCGGCCCAGCCGGGAGCCTGGAGATCAGGGCCAGGCGCCTGGAGAAGGAAGGGAAGGATGGCTGGAGGGAGGTGTGGCTGCAGGTGCATATGGGGAAACCAGGGCCCTGGGACTGTCCCTCCTAGCTGTTCCCCCAAGCTGCCTGGTTTGCACGTTTCTCTGGGCGCCCGGAGAAGGTCCTCAGCACTGCCAGTGGGGGCAGAATCGGGAGACCAGGGGCGCCCGAGTGAGGCCCAAGCGCCCCAGCCGGTCTACACTGGTCACTACAATAGGGATGCTCTTCCACACCACCCTGGCCCCCCAAGATTCTGAGCGCCCAACACGGCCGGGCAGAAAGTGCCCGGTGTATGCAGATTGAATTCCTACGCATCATAACGTGAATAAATGAAAATCACGCCCAGCACTGCTATGCCCTTGGGCGCCTCGGTCTCAGAGTCACTCAAAATGGCCAGGCCCTCCCCCGAAGTCTCTTACACCAGCAGGGGTGGGAGCTGGGCCCCAGGGACTTCGTGGAGAGAATCGCCAGAGTAAATATTTGTCAAATATGGCGCTGGTGCCTTTTTTCTATAAAGTGGTGTGGATTTCAGTTTACATTTTGGGAAAGGCTGCAAATGGTAAGGTAAAAAAAAAAAAAATCACTAGGTCACGATGATTTAACTTGGATATCTTTACACTGCAAATACAGTTAATTTTTTGAGCTGGGCTAACTCCTATCGAGTTCGCATGTGTACGGATCGCTCGCTCACAACTCTCTACGGCAACTCTTTCTCTTTTCTGGTCAGTAGAGCTCTTCGTGTTGGAAGGGGGTCGTGCTTAGTCGTGGACGTGACAGATTTCTCTGCAATAGCCAGGGTCTTGGAGTCAGACCGGCAGGGTCTTTCCGGGGCTCTGGGGCAGCCCCGGGGGACCAGGGAAGAAGTCACGTCAGCTGTGGCCCCACCGGGAAGTGTTGTTTTTAAAATCTGTTTCAGATCTTGAGGATCCCATAGAAGACTGCCATTGAGTACATTTGTGGTTGAAAAGGTTGGGATTCTTCTGGTCCGAAGTGCTCGTTTTGCTAATGAAGAACCCACAACTGCGGGAGGAGATAGTTGTCTGGCCACAAGCATACACACACCCACACCGTGCATATCACACGCACACACCAGGCACACACCATCCCCCACATCGCACAACCACACACACACACCATACCCTCTGGGCACCCCAAGACTCGGTGCCCCATCTGCATGGGTGGACAATAGCATCCAAGAGCAGGGCCGGCAAGGGGGTCGCCCAGCACGGTGCCTGGTGCTGGCTTTGGTCCCGGTGCTGCGGCTGCCAATGTCCCTGAACTTCGGTCTGCCTCAGTTTTCCCATCTGTAAAGTGGGGGCAACACCAGGGACACCTCCCTCCTGGGGCTGCGGTGAACCTTAACTGAGATCATTCATGTGAAGAGCTTCGGGGAGCGCCGAGCACAGCGCTCAGTAAAAGTTAATTATTATTATTTGGCACGGGGCCTGTTACCTATTAGCTGTTCAATTAACTTTCCTCTCCTTCCCAGCCCCGAGGACTTGCGAACCCAGGAGGCTGCCGGGCCCGGGCGCTGAGCACCCCCTTAGTCAGAACCCTGAGTGGAGACTGAGAACCGGCGCGCTCCTCCCTCCCTCCGGGGCAGTAACGTCTCCCGGTTGCCGCAGACCTGGCAGCGCCCCAGGCCGCAGGAGCCAGTGCCTCCTCCTTCCCGGCCCCACTTCGCTGTCGGCGAAGACAGACCATCAGACGGAGACACCACGCGGGGCAGAGGCCCTGCCTTTGCCCCCACCGTGTGAGACTTCGCCTCCAGCTCCCGGGCCCTGCTGTCTGGCCTGCCCTCACGCTTCTCTGCTCTCTCCCTGGTCTTCTCGGATGAGATGCCCGAGCCTGCTTCAGGCGCGGGTGCATCCAGCTGTGGGCGCCTTGTGGCTAGCGGGAAGTGGGGTCTGGGGCGCCGCACCCCTCTGGGCCCACAGATTTGGGGTCCAGGCCTGGTCTCTGACCCTCGTGCTGGATGTGGATGGGGAAGTGGGAATAAGGGCAGGCCCCCTGAGCCCTGTTGCTTGATGCACCCAAAGAGTTGACTAGGAGGAGTAGGGCTGGGTCCGCCTCCCTCAAAGACTCCTGAAAAGTGAGGTCCCTGGCACTGGGCCAAGCCGGGATGGAACGTGAGCCCACAGCTGGACCCTGTCCACGTGGGAGACTCTGGGGAGGGCAGGAGCCACAGATGGGCTGTCACAGCACCCCCAGGAGGAACACTGGAGCCCTCCATGGGCACAGCAGTCCCCAAGATGCCCAAGGCTCCCCAGGGGGGCGAACCCGTCCCCCACCCTGAGCTCCCGCCAGTTCTGCAGGAAGAGGGCTGGGACAGGTCCGGAGAGGTGGCCGCGGCCTCGAGGCCAGGGCCGGGTCCTTCTGCCACATGGAAAGATCCGTCCCGTCCTCCACCGAGGAACCCCCTCCGCTCCTGTGTGCCCACCTGGCATGCATACTCACACGGCCCAGCAAGGTGAAGACAGACGCCCCTCTGGGCTGTCCCCCTCGTCAGCCAGCCTCCTTCGTCTTTTCTGGACACTCTCACGCCATCAGTTTCTCCAGTCTGGAGACCTCCTGTGGACCTTTCTCCCATCGGCCACTGCGCGGCCACCCCTTCCCTTCACACCCCCCGCACACGCACCTGCCGGCCCTTCCTCATCTGCGTGCTCCGCCCCCCCGACACAGGGCTCCCCCGGTCCCCAGGCCTACTCTCTGGCCTTGCCGCACCATTGCTGGCCTGAGATTCTCCCCCTCGGGCTTCAGCGGCACCGCTCTGTCCAGCTGACCCGTCCGCTCTGTCCGGCCGCCCACGCCAGCCCTTCTCCTCGATGCGCCCCTGAAAGACCGGTGTTCCCAGAGAGCCCAGATACTCCCAGGTCTCAGATGCCACTTGGACCCCAGTGACTTCCAAGTCTGGCCTTTTTTCAGACCTCTCTCCAAATCTCCCCCAAGCCCTGGACCCACAGATTGCTTCACAGCCAACATCTCAACTCACTATTGCTACGCTGGGAGGAAACCTGCAGGCACCCCTTCCTGGTCCCCTCCCTCCACACCGCCCTTGGGCCTGCCCTTCCTCCCATCTCCCCCAGTGCAGGCCTCTCCATGTGGCTCCTGTCCTTGACTCAGCTTCATTGCGAACCGTGGAATAACCCAGAAAGAGCCGAATCACAGCGAGAGCTCACTCTCTGTGCATAAGACCACAACTCTTCCGAATGCCTCTGCGGCCCGGCCCCTGGCCTCCGGGCCCACCTGCCCCTCCCCTCCCGTGTCCACACGGAACCCCTGCTTCTCAACGCCACCTCTTTGCATAGGCTATTCCCTCTGCCTCGGATGTCCTTCTTGCCCCGCCTGCATGGAGCTCTCCTTGTCTTTCTTCAAGCCTCCCTCCTTGCAGGACCCCGCTCTGGGAGGCCCAGTGAGGCACTGTGTATCCTTTGGGCCCCTCTCCAGGGGTCTCTTGGCTTCTCTCCCCTGTGGCGTCCACCCCAGCACTAGGTCACCTGCACACAGTCTGTGTCCTTCCCTGTCGGAGGGCTCCCAGAGGGGGCGGCGTGTCTGACCCGGCTCTGTGTCCCCAGCCCAGGCCCGGCCCAGCACACGGGGGCCGAGCTGTGACCAGCGGTCCAGAATCGCGGCTGCAGAGAGGGAACCGGGGGTCGGGCGGCAGGAAGAATTACCCTCCCTTTGCAATTAGGAGCCTGAGAACTTGGTCAAACCTGCCCAGGGCGGCAGTTAGCGTTCGGATTAATTAGTGAACTCTGTAAAGCACTTTGAACATGAAACGCACTATATAAATGCTAAGTATTATTATTAAAAAGTAAGAAGTTCTCTAATACGCCAGGCGGGAGAGCCCCAGGCTAGTCTAAATAAATGAACGAATGCAGAAAATTAAGCAATTAGAAGGTGATGTTTCAGGATTTGCGAAAAACCGAAAGTACCAAATGGCTGTGCTCTGTGCCGGGCTCAGCGGCCGCCCTCCCGGCCGGAACTCGCCCTGCTCCGCACTCGCCAGGGGTCTGGTCCCCCGTCCCCCGGTTGGCTGGCGAGTAGACCTCGGGACGCCTCAGGACCCGCTGGGCCAAGTTGAGAATGCGACTCGCAGGGGGGCCCGGGTCTAGGAAGAACTGCTGGGCTTGGGCCGACCGGCTGGTTGAGCGACCTTGGGCAGGTTGGCATGTACTTCCGAGCCTCAGTTTCCCTGCCTGTAAAGTGGAAGGGCACAGGCAACTCCGGCACCCACACCACCCTCGCCCCTACTCAGTCACTGGAAGGTTCTGAACGGAGGCAGTGGAGACGGTGTCCGAAAGCTCGAGGCTGCAGTTCTGCCTCCAACCTCCCTAGCTAGGTGACCCCAGGAAGGACACGTGCTCCCCTGAGCCTCAGTTTCCTCATCTGCCACACGGGGATAGTAACGTCCCCCTCATAGGACTGTTGTAGCTAAGAAATGAAGATTAGATACCGAAGCACCTGGAAAGCTGTGCAGGGCAGGCCAGTTAGGAGGGTTTGCTTGCTGTCTCGTCCTTCAAGCTCGAAATAGCGACTCCATTTTATTTCATTTTTTTTAATGTTTATTTATTTTTGAGACAGAGAGAGACAGAGCATGAACAGGGGACGGTCAGAGAGAGGGAGACACAGAATCCGAAGCGGTTTCCAGGCTCCGAGCTGCCAGCACAGGGCCCGACGCGGGGCTCGAACTCACGGACGGTGAGATCGTGACCTGAGCCGAAGTCTCAACCGACCGAGCCCCCCAGGCGCCCCAATAGTGACTCCAGTTTAGAGTTCTCTCTTCTCTTTCTCGAGCCAGGGTTCAAATCCCCGACATGCACCGACAGGCTCTGTGGATCTGGGCTCTTCCCACCTTTGCCTCTGTTTGCTTATCTGTAAAATGGACGCGACGATGTACAGGTTCACCTAGCAGTTTGCATAAACCTGCAGCTGATCAGAGGAAGCTGGCCAGAGTCCTGGGGTGGCCTTGCCCATTTTGAGCCCCCTTTCTGGCCAGTGCGGGTTTTCTAAGGTGTGGTGTTCCCAGGTGGGTCCCTAGATTCTCCAGGGCTCTGGAAGAGGGAGGAAACCTGGCCTCTAGGAGCGACTGCCCTGGATGGGCCCTGGGCCTTCAGCAGCCATGGAAGCAGGCAGCCTCACCCAGGGCTGGGCGTCAGGGACGGGCACCGAGGGCCACTGCTACCAGGCCCGTCCCTACATGCCCACCGCCGGGCCCGGCTCCTGGCTCAGGCCTTGGCCTCATGGCTATTGGGGTTCCAACCTCTACTTACCCCCACCCCCGATTCTTGCCCCCGCTCCCCTTGCCTTTCTCCCTGCAGGCTCAGCACCAGGGCTGATGCAGAGCATTGTTCCCCCCAGGGGGCCCCTAAGACCCTCCCATGAGCATCACCTACGAGGCAGGCCGGCAGGGGACCCCACGGAACAGAGGAGGAAACCGAGGCTCAGTGAGGCGGCAGGTCGGGTGTGGTGGCTCCCCATCGTCCACCCCTGCACGGTGCCTGTGGCTCGTAGACCTCTGTGGCTGCCAGAGCTGAGGGGCCACCGCAGAAGAGACTCCCAGGCTGGGACTCTGGGCACGGCAGGACTCTGAGGGACAGTGGTCTCACACGGGCACCAGGTCTGGTGAAGCGGAGGGCTGCACACAGCTTCTGGCTGGCCTGGTTCCCCCACACCTGGGCAAGCCGGTCACCTGCCCAGCCCAGCAGTGGGCCCCGTCTTCAAAGGAAGAAAAATGGCAGAAATCCCGAGGAGCAGATTTAACTGGGGACTTTCCCAGAACTTCCGAGTTGAGTTACCGAATTTAGATCCAAGAGACTCAGGGAGCTGTGGAGCCCTCGCCGCTCACCTCGTCCAGTGCTTTCCCAGTCCACTGAAAACACAGATTCCTGGGCCCTGCCACAGCCCCCTGGATCAGGGCCTCCGGGGCTAGAACCCGGAATCCGACCTGTAACAAAGTTCTCAGAGGAGGGACCGTCGCTACTCTCTGGGGACTCGCCATCTAGCCTGAGCCCTCTGTCTTACAGAGCAGCACCCCAAAGCCCCAAGAGGATGCATAGCCCTGCGGGAGGCACACAGCTGATGTCCAGCAAGGCTCCTGCTGTCCCACGCTGGCCCCTGTGACCTACCCACCTGCACCCCTCCTCCTGGGCCCCCTCGGACAGTGAGGAGGCACCAAAGACAGGGGACGGATGAAGGCAGCCCTCTGTTCAGGAGGTCCATGGCACTTCCGGGAGCTGGCCCACAGCCCAGCACTCTTGAATTCATAAACATTACTAATGACCTAGTGTAAGCCAAGGACTGGGCCCAGACACAGCCAGGGAAGGTGGCTCTTTCTCTTTTTTTCTAAGTTTATTTATTTGTTTTTGAGAGAGAGAGTGAGCGTGAGCAGGGGAGGGGCAGAGAGAGAAGGAGAGAGAGAATCCCAAGCAGGCTTCGTGCTGTCAGCACAGAGCCTGACGTGGGGCTTGAACGCACGAACCACGACGTCGTGACCTGAGCCGAAATCAAGAGTCGGATGCGTAAGCGACTGAGCCTCCCAGGTGCCCCGGGGAGAGCTGCTCTTAAAGAGGTGAGTCTGAAGGGCCTGGTTGGGTGGGCAGAGCTTTACAACAAGGCGGCAGGAGACGTTCTAGTAACGGGGGGCGGAGCTGTGGCGAGAGAATGCCTTTCCACGTTCTGTACGAGCCGGCGGCTGGCGTGGTTACCGCACAGGTGTGTGGAGGAGAGCCAGGCAGGTGCTGGGAGGGCCAAGGGCACCGGAACCCCCCCCCCCCCCCCCACAGAGGGCAGGCTTCGTGTTTTCACCACTGCTGTGTCCCAGTACTTAGAAAAGTGCCTGGCACATAGTAGGTACTCCTATTTGTTGCCTAAATGAATGCAAAAAGAACAGAGCTGGAAAGTTCAGTTGGGGCCGTCTATGGACGGCCGTGGAACACCAGGCTAAAGAATTTCTGGTTCGTTCCTTCCTTGCAGACCAATGGCGACTTGCCGGGTATGGGGTGAACCAACCTCATCGTGCTCAAATCGCTCTGGTGGCCGATGTGTGGTGCTTACCAAGCGTGTGCTGATCTGAATGACTGACCCAGGCCCTGACCCTGAGGGAGCCACGTGGCTCTTAGGAGTCACGAACCAGCTCCAGATTCCCACTGCAGAAACCGAGGTAGAAAAGTCTCTGGGAAGTGCTGATTCAGCGTGGCCAGCAAGCACCGGTCTGCAGGCCCTGAGACCAGACCTGGGAGAGGATGGCTTTCTCCACTCACCCCCACTCACCCCCAACCTAAAGCGGGGGTTTCTCTCCACTCACCCCCAACCTAAAGCGGCTTGAGGAGGCTCTGCTCAGATTCAGGTCTGCTGCAGCCCTCAGGGTCCCCACTGTCACTGAGCCCCCAGAAAACCAGGGCCAGGACTCCTACTTAAACATTTGTTAACAGAAGTACAGTCATGTAAATGCTCTCGTCCCAGACAAGAGAGCATAACTTGGCGAAGACCTTCCAGAAAGGAATTAGTAGTTACCTGCTTTGACCCAGGAAATCTACTCCTGAGAAACTACCCTCAAAAAATAATTAGATGTTGCGACACCTGGGTGTGCCAATTTTGGCTCAGGTCATGATCTGGCAGTCGGTGAGTTTGAGCCCCTCATCGGGCTCTGTGCTGACAGCTCAGAGCCTGGAGCCTGCTTCGGATTCTGTGTCTCCCCCTCTCTCTGCCCCTCCCTCGCTTGTGCTCTGGCTCTCTCTTTCTCTCTCTCTCAAAAATAAATAAACATTAAAAAACAATAATTAGATGGAAGTGGAAAGATGTTCATCTAGGCCTTGTTCAAGGTCACGAGAAGCTAGAAAAGCATTCAAATGTTCAGCAGTAGGGCAATCACTGACTAGCACAGTATAATATTAAGCACCCACAAAAACTGAGTTTCAAGGAATGTTTAATGATGGGCAAAGATTTGTGACAATGTTAAGGAAAAGAACGGGAAACAAAACTGTACAAATCAAACTACATTTACAAACACATGCATCAGTGGGATGTCTGGGTGGCTCAGTCAGTTAAGCATCCGACTCTTGATTTTGGCTCAGGTCATGATCTCATGGTTCACGGGATCGAGCCCCAAGTCTGGTTCTGCACTGACAGCTTGAAGCCTGCTTGAGATTCTTTCTCTCCCTCTCTCTCTCTGCTCCTGCCCCACTCGAGTGCTTATGTGTGCACATGCCAGCTCTCTCTCTCAAAAATAAATAAACTTCATATATATATATACACACATATATATATAAATGTATGTATAAATATACATTAATATATGTATGCAAATACACACACACATATATACATATATATGTGTATGTATACATACACACACACACACACACACACACATCAGGGGCACCTGGGTGGCTCAGTCGGTTAAGCATCTAACTCTAGATCTCGGCTCAAGTCTTGATCTTGGGGTTGTGAGTCTGGCCCTGTGTTGGGCTCTGCACTGGGTAAGGAGCTTACTTTAAAAAGAAAAAGAAAAATATATATTTGTACATACATTAAAGTGGACTCCATGAAATAAAAACAAAAAGAACAGATGTAAAACCAACACTTAATCTTTGAAATGGTCGACAACATTGATCATTTGCTGTGCCGACCAAGAGAAAAAGGGAAGTGTTACAACTTACCAAAATCAAGAATGAAAGAGGGGACATCACTACAGACTCCACCAAAATTATAATATTGTAAGGGAATACCATGGAAAATGTTATGCCAACAGACAGTTAAGAGGGAAAGGACAGACACAAATTTCTAGAAACACAAACCGACCAAAACTGACTCAAGAAGAAAGAGATCACCTAAATAGACTTGTACCATGCAAAGAAAGTGAATTTGTATTTTGAAAAACCTCCCACGAAGAAAAAGCCAGGCCCAGAGGGCTTCACATTTAAAGAAGAAATAACACCCATCTGCCACAAACTCTTCCAGAAAATTGAAGAGGAGGGAAGATTTAACAACTTATTCTGTGAGGCCAGAATTAACCCTGATGCCAAAACCAGACAAGGACATCACAAGAAAATGAAACTACAGACCAATATTTCTTATGAATACAGGTACAAAAATTCTCAAAAAAAATTCTAGTAAACTTAACCCAACAACGTATAAAAAGAATTATACACCATGACCGACTGGGATTTATCGCAGGAATGCAAGAAAAAATCAGTTAATGTAACACGTATCAGTAGAATAAAAACTAAAACCACACAATCAGTAGGAACAGAGAAATGTATTTGAAAAAATCTAATACTCATTCATGATAAAAGCTCTCAGCAAAGTAGTAACAGAAGGAAACGCTCTCAACCTACTTTACCAAAGCCTATAGCTAACATGATAATTCATGGTCAAAGGCTTTCTCCCTGAGGTTGGTAACAAGGCAAGAATGCTCACTCTCACCATTGTATTCATCTTTCTTTTTTAAAAAAAATTTTTTTAACATTTATTTATTTTTGAGACAGAGAGAGACAGAGCATGAACGGGGGAGGGTCAGAGAGAGAGGGAGACACAGAATCGGAAGCAGGCTCCAGGCTCCGAGCTGTCAGCACAAAGCCCGACATGGGGCTCAAACTCATGGACCGTGAGATCATGACCTGAGCTGAAGTTGGACGCATAACCAACCGAGCCACCCAGGCACCCCTGTATTCATCTTTCTACTGGAGGTTTTGTCCAGTGCAATCAAGCAAGAAAATGAAACAAGAGGCATCTAGATTGGAAGGAGAAAAGCAAAACTGTCTGCATAAGCAGACAACACAACTGTGAAGACAGAAAATCCTAAGAAACGCACATAAACACGCTCACACACACTACTAGAAGTTATAAACAAGCAAGGTGACAGCTTAAAGCTCAATGACAAAGATCCATTAACAATCCAACAATGCGGGATGCCTGGGTGGCTCGGTCGATTAGGAGTCCGGCTCTTGGTTTCAGCTCAGGTCATGATCTCATGGTTTGCGAGTTTGAGCCCCGTGTTGGGCTCTGTGCTGACAGTGTGGAGCCTGCTTGGGATTCTCTCTGCCCTTCCCCTACTCAGGCGTGTGTGTGTGTGTGCACTTTCTCTCTCTCTCTCTCTCTCTCTCTCTCTCACACACACACACACACACACTCAAAATAATAAATAAATATAAACAATCCAACAATAAAATTATAAAAGTAGGGTGCCTGGATGGCTCGTTGGTTAAGGATCCGACTGTTGGTTTCAGCTCAGGTCATGATCTCATGGTTTGGGAGTTCGAGCCCCACAAGGGGCTCTGCGCTGACAGTGTGGGGCCCGCTTGGGATTCTCTCTCTCTCTCCCTCTCTCTCTGCCCCTCTCACACACACTCTCTCAAAATAAGTAAACTTTGGAAAATAGAAAAATTCCAGGGGCGCTTGAGTGGCTCAGTCGATTGAGCATCCGACTTCGGCTCAGGTCACGATCTCACTGCTCATGGATTCAAGCCCCACGTCGGGCTCTGTGCTGACAGTTCAGAGTCTGGAGTCTGCTTTGGATTCTGTGCCTCCTCTCTCTGCCCGTCCCCCACTTATGCTCTGTCTCTCTCTGTCTCTCAAAAATAAATAAAATGTAAAAAAAATAAAATAAAATAAATAAATAAAACTACAAAAGCAATGTGACTCACAATGGCATCAAAAAGCATAAAATATTTGGGAATAAATCAAACAAAAGAAGCACAAGTCCTATACACCAAACACACCCCTGAAAGAAACTAAAGATTTAAATGAATGGGAAGATGTTCTATGTTCACAGGTTGGAGGGCCCAGTGTTGGTAAGTTGGCAATTCTCTTCGAAGGGAACTGTACGCACAATGCAGTCCCTATCAAAATCCCAGCAGGCCAGTTTTGCAGAAATTGACAAGCTAATCCTAAAGTTTATATTCTGGAAAGAGCCCAGACTAGCCAAAACTATTTTGAAAAAGAAAAGGTCGGAGGACTCACGCTTCCTGATTTTAAAACTTATTACAAATAAGTTACGATGATTAAGACAGTATAGGACTTGCACACACACATAGAGAGAACAGTGGAACGGAATCAGGAACCCAGAAATAAACTCTTACATTTGTGGTCAATTGAATTTCAGCGAAGATGCTAAAGAAATTCAATGGTGGCAAAGACCGGTTTTTCAACAAATGGCGCCGGAAAAATATCCACGTGCCAAAAGATGAATTTAGATCCTTACTTCACATCATGCACAGAAAATAATTCAAAATAGATCCTAGACATAAGTATAAGAGCTTCAACTATAAAAATTTTAGGAATAAGGGCACCTGGGTGGCTCAGTCAGTTAAGCGTCTAACTTCCGCTCAGGTCATGATCGCACGGTCCGTGAGTTCGAGCCCCGCGTCGGGCTCTGGGCTGACGGCTCGGAGCCTGGAGCCCGCTTCGGATTCCGTGTCTCCCTCTCTCCCTGCCCCTCCCCTGCTCACACTCTGTCTTTCTCTCTATCTCAAAAATAAACACTAAAAAAAATTCTAAAACAAGTTTTTTAGGAATAAACATAGGATAAAACATTTGTGATCTCGGGCTGGGCAAATAGTTCTTAGATACAACACCAAAAGGCACAAGTGGCCAAAGAAAAAACCTGCTGGACTGACTTCCTCAAAATCAAAAACTTTTGTGCTTCAAAAGACGCCACTAGGAAAATGAAAAGACAAGCCACAGGCTGGGAGAAAGCGTTTGTCAATCCTACACCTGACATGGGACGCGGACCCGGAACACATAAAGAACTCTCCCAACTCAACAAAAAGACGAAACAACCCAGTTTTAAAATCGGCAAAATATTTGAGGAGACGCTTCACCAAAAAAGATACACAAACGGATTAAAACCGCTTCCCACTGAGATAGCACTTCACGCCGACTAGAATGGCCACAGCTTTCAAAACCTGCGGTAAATACAGGTGTTTGTGGCCGCTGGGAACATAAACTGGAAGCACTTCCTCAAAAGAACTGCTTGTTGGTCTCTTAAAAAGTTACACACAATTTTCCCACACAGCCCAGGATTTCCCCCGTGAAAATGTGCTCTAGGGAAATGAAAAGATATGGCTGTACCAAAGGTGGTTCGTGAATGTTCACGGCAGCGTTATTCATAATGGCCCAAATGGAGAAAATCTAAATGCTCTTCGAACCCCAACGTTCTCTGTCCATACGTGGGGGTGATAATATTCAACAATAAAAGGGAACGAACTGCGGATTCATGCTCACAACATGGGTGAACCTCAAAACGTTATGCTAAGTGCAATACACCAGATTCAGAAGACTCCAGACGGTATAATTCTGTTTGTACGAAATGTCCGGAAAAGACGGTAAGCAGATCACGGCTGCCTGGGGGACAGGAGTAGAAGGGGGGAGTGATAGCAAACGGACACGAGAGATCCTTTGAGGTGATGGAAATGCCCTACGCTTGGTGGTTGCACAGCTCTGTAAATTTACTGAAAAGTTTTGAATTGTGCAGTGAGGGCAGGTGACTTTCATCGTATGTGAATTATATCTCAAAGAAGCTGTTAAAAAATGTAGTCACGAGGGGCACCTGGGTGGCTCTGTCGGTTGAGCATCTGACTCTTGATTTCGGCTCCGGTCATGATCTCATGGGTCGTGAGATTGAGCACCATGCTGGGCTCTGTGCTGACAGCTCAGAGCCTGCTTGGGCGTCTCTCTCTCTCCCTCTCTCTCTCTCTTTCTGCCCCTCCTTCCCTTTCAAAATAAATAAACCTAAAAAAAAAAGAAAAGAAGAGAAAGACTGAAAGAGTACGTACCAAAATGATAAGTTCTTTTGTGTTTGGGCAATAGGGTCCAATAGATAATTAAATAGATAATCCAATAGATAATCAAAAAAATTTTTTTTCAATGTTTATTTATTTTTGAGAGACAGAGACAGAGCATGAGCGGGGAGGGCCAGAGAGAGAGGCAGACAGAGAATCTGAAGCAGGCTCCAGGCTCCGAGCCATCAGCACAGAGCCCGACGGGGGGCTTGAACCTACAAACCGTGAGATCACGACCTGAGCTGAAGTTGGACACCCAATCGACTGAGCCACCCAGGCCCCCCTTTTCTAAAAAATTATTTTTTCAATCACAAATGATTTGTATTTCCTCCTTTATTCTTTTCTGTATTTTCTAAAAGTTCTAGAATGGGCCCGCAGCTCTTGCTTAATCAGCAAGTGTGTGTGTGTGTGTGTATGTGTAGTCCAATGTGAGGCAAAACTTGCTGTTTGCTTTGGTGAGAGAAGCTGTCATTTTACTGTCGCCAGATCCTTCTCCAGCAGGAAAAGCAAGCACGTGTCCTGTATTCTGGGCAGAGGCCCCAGAGTCAGCCTGCACAGTTACACGCGCAGAGGAGTCACAGGCCATTCCTGGATGTAATCCTTGAAACCCAGAGTGCAAGGGTCGCGGCAGAGGTGAGGGGGTGGGCAAATTCATAAACAGCGGGAGAGGCCTCCTGGAAGAAAAGAGAGGCTTTGACCTCTTCGCTTTCACATTTTTTAAGAAAAAGTGTCACTGACTGTACCCTGTATCACAAAAGCACAAATTCCAAGCGAACAACTCAATGCACTTTCACAAGGTGAAACTGACGCCTGGAGCAAGAGACAGAATATTCCAGAAGCCACCTTGTTCCCCGCCCAGTCACTAACTCCCCCAAGGGTAACCTGCCTTCTGACTTCTTACGTGGCAGAGCCCTCCTCGTTGTCTCCGAACTCCATATGTGTTAACAACACGCACCTCGCTGTCCGGGGCCCAGCTGCACACTCGTGGCCTCGCACACGCCGGTAGGAGAATCGGCAATTTGGTCTGGTTGCTGTGCCCTATTGCATCACTGGAATACACTTCAGCTCTGGGGTAGACGTTGGGGTTACTTGCAGCTTGACTCCTGTGAGTACTCTTCCCCCCCTTCTGTGCACATGTGGGTACGCTGCTGTGGGCATGTCCTCGGAGCGGAATTGCCGGACCAGTGGCCAGCTTCTGTTTAGCGTCAGTAGATGGGGCTAAACCACTCCCCAGAGTGATTGTGCCCATTTTCACCTCCCACCAGCAGTGATGACAGTTCTGGCCGTCCTGCCTTGTTGCCAACACCAGGTATTGTCTGTCTTAGCCAAGTAGCCGCCATGTCAGGTGTGCAGTGCCATATTGTGTGGGTTTTTTTAATGTTTATTTTTGAGAGAGAGAGAGAGAGAGAGAGAGCAGGGAGAGGCAGAAAAGAGAGGGAGAGAGAAAGAATCCCAAGCAGGCTCCACACTGTCAGCATGGAGCCTGATGCAGGGCTCAAACTCATCAACCGTGAGCTCTTGAGTCTGATGCTTAACTTACCGAGCCACCCAGGTGCCCCCCACATTCTGGTTTTGTTGCATGTGCCCATGGCTGTTGAAGTAGAGCACAATTTCATTTGCCTACTGGCCATTGGATTTAGTCTTTGGTGAAGACCCCGTTCAAGTCCTTTGACCATTTTTCTGTTGGCTTGTCTGATTATTAGTGGGTTGTGAGAATTTAAAAAAATATATTCCGAGTACATGTATTTTCTCAGAAGTATGTATGGCAGGTAACTTCTACCCTGTGGCTGGCCTTTACCCTCTCACAACGGTGAATGGCAATTTAACTGATGAATGGCAGTTCTTAATTTTCGTAAAGTCCTACTCACTAATTTCTTCTCTTTATGGTTAGCACTTTCTGTGCTTTGCCTAAGAAATCTGTTAATCTAGGTATTTATCCAAAGGATCCAAAAATGCTGATTCAAAGGGGCACATGCACCCCAATGTTTATAGCAGCACTATCGACAATAGCCAAAGTATGGAAAGAGCCCGAATGTCCATCAACGGATGGATGGATAAAGAACATGTGGTGTATATACACAGTGAACTATTACTCAGCGATCACAAAGAATGAAATCTTGCCATTTGCAACAACGTGGGTGGGACTAGAGCATATTACGCTAAGCAAAATAAGTCAGAGAAAGAGAAATATCATATGATTTCACTCACATGTAGAACTTAAGAAATAAAACAGATAAACATAGGGGAGAAGGGAAGGAAAAATAAGATAAAAACAAAGAGAGAGGCAAATCATAAGAGACTCTTAAATACGGAGAACAAACTGAGGGTTGTTGGAGGGAGGTGGGGGGGGATGGGCTAGAAGGGTGATGGGCATTAAGGAGGACACTTGTCAGGATGAGCGCTGGGTGTTGTATGTAAGTGATGAATCACTAAATTCTGCTCCTGAAACCAATATCACATCCTACGTGAACTAACTTGGATGTAAATAAATTTTTTTAAAAAAAGAAAGAAATCTTTGCTAATCCCAAGACCATGAGGATGCTCCCCTATTCTCTCTTCTAGAGGCTTTGTTGTTTCCCCTTTCCTATTTAGTCTCCAGTCCACCTGGAATCGATTTCTGGAGGTGTGTGGGGTGAGGCCAGGGACGTTCAACATCCCCAGACCCTCCGAGGGTGGGAGAGACTTCTCTACAGCTGGAGGCAGAAGGTCTGGCCCTTTTGCACTGAGTCCTGAGGCTCTGGGGCAACTGCTCAGCTGACTAATTTAAATACTGAAAGGAGAAGTGGCTGAGGAAGTGGGTCACAGCAGTAACATATACAAATAAGTGAATCATTTTTTCAGGCCATCAAAATAGCGTGTTTTCATGCAGCTTAGCCGGAACTTCGGCAGAAGAGGCATTTTCCACGCCCGGCCTATCGAGTGAACAGTGCTTTGGAAAATGCTATTCTGGGCGAGTTTCCACTACGCAGCACAGGCCAGACCTCCCTCAAAGTGCTCCTTGTCAGTGTTGAGTAAAAGGCTGCCTTCCAGAACTTTCCACATGGTCTACCAAGGAAGTGACCGAGAAATTGAAGCCTTGCTCTCCTTTGAACAAAAGGCTTCTTCCAAGAGCCGTACTTGCCCTTGTCCCGTGTCAACTCTTATGATCTACTAAAAAGGGGAAGATCCTACCCAGTGCATAGTCACTGGGGGCAGCAGGAGAGTAGGGTCATTCCATTCATTCTCTCCTCTCCCACCACCTGGGGGCCCACCTTTCTCTTAGGTCACAAAAGCCCAGAGGAGACGTTCTATTCTGGTAGAAAGTGGGTAGGTCTTAGAATGGATTTTCCTGGGATGATTCTTCCCTCTGTCATTTCCTGCTAACTATGAGACTCTGGGCATGTTCCTAATCCTTAGCCTCAGCTCTCTCATCTGTGAAATGGGGATGATGCCTATCTCAAAGAGTTGTAACGAGGATGAATCAGTATAACGAATTTCAAGAGCCCAAGTGCCATTTTGGAACATGGCAGGCACTTTGATAATATTAGTTATTATCCCATTTTAGGCTGTCATCTCTCCTGGGTGTAGGTGTGGAGCCCACCCGTTAGAACAGCCCAGAGACAGTGTGTGGGACTTTGGCCCAGCCTTCTTTAGAAATTCACATCACTTGCGAAGTTCCATTGTGAAATATTGAAACATTGATGTGGAAGAAAGGAAGACAAAGCCCAGACTCTGAATCAACTAGTAGGTGTAGCGTTTTGGAGACTCAACGGGAGGGTGGGCCCGGTGACTCACCACAGTGATCCTTTTACTTTTCCTAGTGACCAATCTGATTTTTCCATTACACGGCAATGATTCACCATTTGCTGTCGCAGTTATGTAACTGGGTTGTTTTGATTTAGGGTGCCCGCATCTATATTTCTATGTCACCATGGGAAGCTTTAAGAACGTTCTTTTTCACACGCTCTGTCACATGCTATCACGAACAGTTGTTGAGTGCCATCCCCGAGAATGAAATAACCTGCCTCCGTGTTCTCCAAGAAGTGGGCAGCCAAATGGCGGATGGGACCTTGAACTGGCCGTCGGGTGACCCTGGCCCAGGTTGGCCTTACCTCAGACCTCCCTTGCGTGTCCTTGACCTTCTCTGGCCTCAGATTCTCCACCTGAAAATGAGACATAAGCGTTGATATTCCAAAATTTACAAGATGGAATTTTTCTCCATGAGCTTTGCTGGACGAGAGTTCCCAGAGTGTTTGCTATCAGATCCTAAGTGCAAGACACTACACAGGTGGACGTGGGGACTAACTAAGCTAAAGGGCCGGGTGGGGTAAACAAGGAATTTATGCTAACATTCTTAACAATAAATCAATACAGCCTTGGAGGAATGGGGTTTCCATCATTTCCTGCATCTCTCTTGTACAATACATAACAAACAGAAGGCAGACCAGGAGGGATAACACCTCATCTGTCATTCTGATCCTGGCGCTCAGCAGACCTGTGCCAGAATAGAAGGAATGAACTTCACAGAGGCCATTATTGCACATGCACTTGCTTGGTTCACCCCCTACCGTGTCCCAGGGTGGGCTGAGATCAGCCCTTTGGACATGTCATTGGGCTACCCTGTAAGAGACAGGGCTGTGCCGAGCACTCAGAGTCCAAACATCCTCACTCTTTATTTTTCCTCCTTGGCATTTGTCGGGCTTCGTAAATCTGTGGATTGACATCTTTCATCGGTTCTGAATAATTCTGAGACATTATCTCTTCAAATAATAGTCTAGCCCCCTTCTCTCTTGCTTTTCCTTTGGGAATTACAACTAAATGTGGTTGGACATTCTCACTCTGTCCTGCCCATCTCTGAACCTCTTTTTCATGATTTTCATCTTTTTGGTTCTCTGTGCTCTCATTCAACCATTTCTTCTGACCCATATTCCAGTTCACTGATTCTCTCTTTATCTATATTTAATCTATTAAATCCATTTCCTGAATTTTATATTTCAGTTATCGTAGTTTTCATGTCTATAAAAAAGATCTATTTGATTTTTTTTTAATCAGCCAGGTCAGTTTTTTTTATATAGTTTTGTTTCCTGCAGATATTTTTAAGTTTATATTTTATTTCTTTTAACATAAGAAACAGATTTATGATTTGTTTCCTATTATTCCGATATATGAAGCATTTGGGGGTCAGCTTAGCTATTTTTTCTGCTTATTCTTGCTCTTGTTGCCTTATTTCCTTTCATGCTTTTATTTTATTTTATTTTTTATTTTTTTAAATTTACATCCAAATTAGTTAGCATATAGTGCAACAATGATTTCAGGAGTAGATTCCGTAATGCCCCTGACCCATTTAGCCCATTCCCCCTCCCACGACCCCTCCTGTAACCCTCTGTTTGGTCTCCATATTTATGAGTCTGTTCTGTTTTGTCCCCCTCCCTGTTTTTATATTATTTTTGTTTCCCTTCCCTTATGTTCATCTGTTTTGTCTCTTAAAGTCCTCATATGAGTGAAGTCATATGATTTTTGTCTTTCTCTGACTGGCTAATTTCGCTTAGCATAATACCCTCCAGTTCCATCCACATAGTTGCAAATGGCAAGATTTCATTCTTTTTGATTGCCGAGTAATACTCCATTATATATATATATATATATATATATATATATATATATATATACCACATCTTCTTTATCCATTCATCCGTCGAGGGACATTTGTGCTCTTTCCATACTTTGGCTATTGTCGATAGTGCTGCTGTAAACATGGGGGTGCATGTGTCCCTTTGAAACAGCACACCTGTATCCCGTGGATAAATTCCTAGTAGTGCAATTGCTGGGTCGTAGAGTAGTTCTATTTTTAGTTTTTTGAGGAACCTCCATCCTGTTCTCCAGAGTGGCTGCACCAGCTTGCATTCCCACCTTTCGTGCTTTTTCTATTTTATTTAGTGTGCTTACTGTTTTTGGGAAATCACTTAGTGGGAATTTTTTGAGATTGGGATGAACATGACTTCTTCTGGAAAGGGTTTACACTTGCTTCTGCCACACACTAGGAACACTCTCCAGAATCACCTTAATGTACACTTGCTTCTTGAAGTTTTTTGGACCTTTCAGGTAATGTGAGTTTGGGCTACCCATCTGCGCAAGGGTTAGCACGTGGTTATAACTTCCCACAACTGAGCTTCCCCACCCCGCCAACCGCCCCGCAATATCCTCAGTGCCAAGAAACCGTTCCTTGTAGTCTCTACAGTGCGGGAAGAGGGGAAGATTTTCTTCTGGTTCACACTAATCCTTGGTGGGTGGTCCTTTAGAATTCTAGGATGATGGGCTCACGATCTCCTAGTAGGGTCCCTACCTTACATGGATCCTGGGCTTTGAATTTTGAACTCTAGGTAAATTTTCTTCTTCTAAGTATAGAGATGAATTGACTGGTATTACACTAAATCTCAGGAAATTATAAAAGGAGACAAAACTCCTTGAAATGAAACATATGGCATTCTTTCTGCTGCAACAGATATGGTACTTGTTTGGGTTAAAGATCCTAGAACTGGAACGGCTACAGAACCAACTTTAGAGAATTTGAGGGGATGTGAGACATACAAGTGAATCAGTTAGGGATGCTTTCAGCTGCAAATAGTAGAGACCTAACAGACAGGAACTTATTTTTCTTATATAACAGAAGTCTTGGGGTAGACAGTTGGGGATATTGGGTCATCTGCTCAAGAATGCCTTTGCGGGGGGCACCTGGGTGGCTCAGTCGGTTTAATGTCTGACTTCAGCTCAGGTCACGTTCTCATGGTTTGTGGATTCGAGCCCCACGTCGGGCTCTGTGCTGACAGCTCGGAGCCTGGAGCCTGCTTCAGATTCTGTGTCTCCCTTTCTCTCTGCCCCTCCCCCACTCTCTCTCTCTCTCTCTCTCAAAAATAAATAAATATTTACAAAGACTGACCTTGGGGTAGGGGGACAGTCCAAGTTCTTTCTATATATCCCCTCATGTGTGTCAACTTTTCTTCATGTCGATCATCTATCTCATTGTCATAAAATGGCTGCCATAACTCTAGACATCATACCCATGTTTAAGGCAAGAAAAGAGGGAAGAGGTAAAGTCATATCTGCCTGTTTTATCAGGGAGACCGAAGTTTCCCAGCAGACACCCCACCCACCCTGTGCATCTCACTGTCCAAGATGCAGTCACATGACGTGCCCTAGCTATGACGAGCCTTACCCAACCAAGCATCCAAATGGAATCAGATTATCATGATTACTTAAACCAACCTTGGTTCTCTCGTTGGACTGAGCGCCCTCTTGTTCTGAAGACAATCAGGACTATATTAGACAGGAAGAAGGGGAGGCCAGGGGACGGGGGTGGGAGGGACAATCTAGTGCTCGTCATGCTTGGAGCTCACTGTGCCCACTGCCCACCTTCCAGCAAAAGAGCACAAAGTCAACCCGCTGATCCGAGAGCCTGCTGTGTGTGGGCGGGGGGAGCCCCCAGAAGTGGTTTCTAAGCTGGAGGACAGATCTCCTGATCACAGCTGTTGTTTTTTAAATCCCCAAAATGTCTGGGAGAGATGACTGTCCTTGAAAAAAAATTTCCGCTTGGATGCAGATAAAGGCGGGTCGGGGGGAGTCCAGATGTGGCCAGTGTGGAGAAAGCATGCGATTTCCGAGCCTGGCCCTCTGGGTGACGAAACCCATCAGGGGTTGCCCTTTTGGTGCCAGAAGGAGGTGTAGACAGTGACACTGGAACCTGGGGAGCTGCCTCCTACTTCACAATCCCTCTGGAAAGTTATACCCAAGCATTTCCTCTCCTCACATAAACATCGGATCGGGCAAGGATCCAAGGGGGCGCGCTTGCCACACTTTGAAGGTGAAGTCTGATAGGCATCTGGGGCTGTCTTCCTCTTCCGGGTAGACAGAGGACGTGGCCTGTCTTGTACAGAATTTACAGGTCGGCCACTCCTCAGAGACCTAAATCTGAAGCCCACTGGGAGGATATCCAACAACGTCTTCCTGTTTCCATTTTCCCAACATGGGCTAAAGATCTCTGGTCTTCAGTCCCAGGAGGGGCTGGTGAGTGACAGACAGGGCTTCCTGGGGTGGGTGCGTCGCAGGAGGAGGGTGTAGAAGAGCAGAAACCCATCCCTTCGGGGATATTCCGGGGAGGAGGGTGCAGGCTTTTTCTGTGCCGGCCACGCTTTTCTTTTTGTTTCCGTTACGTATCACGCACTCCCCCAGGCCCAGGACCTTGGCACATGCCTTAAATGTTACCTCGCAGCACAGCTTGATTTAGAAACTTCCACAAAGGCTTCAGATCTCGGCGTTGACCCCGGCTCCTTAAAGAATCTCCTGATCAGGCGGCGGTTCCTCCTGTTTGCATCGGGAGAACACCTTGCACTTCTCCTTCGGGACGCGCGTCTCCCTTCCAAGGCCGGATTTACTACCCAGCTTTCCCATCGGGTGGCGTCCCGTTCAAGGGCATCCGTTCTATGTCCTGTTGCATCATCAGCGCCCGAAATGCATGTGGTGGACTCTGAGCACATGTTTGTTGGATGAATGAATGAAAAATCAAAACGCGCAAGCGGAGGGATAGTTAATGACATGTGAAAACACCCACCTGTTAGAGAAACAACCAGCAAATAGATGAAGCCGTACAAAATTATACGGGCAACATGAGACCATTTTAGGGGAAAATGCCCTTAGGAAAATCCTGGGAACAAAACGGAAAGAGCTACAATAAGACGTTAACCGCGACGAACTCTGAATTCTTGGCGACGCGGGGAACTCTCCGCAATCCCCAAATTCTCTGACGTGTACCTTTCTGCCTCCCAAGTGAAAAAGATGTAAGTCCTTCAACAGACAGACTCCAAGAAGACGTGAGTTAACCTCGGGAAGGATTTGCTCGAGGTCAGAGCTGCTCTGGCAGGGGGAGCATCGGTCAGCGAGGGCGTGGGAGGAGAGCCGGGAGCCCGAGTGGTGGCCGCGGTGACGTCTCTGGTCCCCGGGTCACAGAGACTCTTCTCGACAGCAGGCCCCACGCGGTCACTTCTGGCCAGGGCCCAGAGCCGAGGCCTCCACCGGGGAGCACGGGGCACACCCAAGGCGGGCTGTCTCCCCCAGGGCCTTCTGTCCGCTAGCCACGCAGGTGCACCGCAGATGTGATTTCGGTCTTGCGCGCGTGTGTTGGGCGTGTTAGAACAAGACGCCACGGACGGGACGGCTTAGGCAGCAGACGTTTATTTCCCACAGCGCCGATGGCGGCAAGTCCAAAGTCAAGGTCCCAGCAGGTGCAGTGAGAGCCCTCTTCCTGGCTTGCAGACGGCTGGCCGCCTTCTGGCTGTCCTCACGTGGCGGAGCGAGAACCATGGTCGTCTTCCTCTTCTCCTAAAGGCACTGATCCCATCATGGGGGGCCCGCCCTCATGACTTCGTCTAAACCTAATTACTCCCAAAGGTTCTACCTCCTAATACCATCACATCGGGGTCTAGGGCTCCCACATATGAATTTGGTGTGGGGGGACACAACATTCGGTCCATTACAACCTGAGTTCGTACCTTCCCTGCAGGAGAAATCTCATGGGTGGACGCCATCCACCCCCCCAGACAGGAATACCTCCCAGTACGTGACCTACAGACTCATTAACGTCTTCCTGCCTGTCTTCCCGGGACACTGTCTTTGAGTTCAGTCATCAGCTTACCCCGTTCATTAACTCACTCATTCATTCATTGAGTAAAAGATAATATAAGGGGAAATGCTGTGGTCCTAGATTGTGAGGTCCCAGAGCAGGGCCATATCCTGGTCATCATTTTACTGCCCCCCCCCGCCCCCCCCCGCCGCCTTCCTCGGGGCCTGAGGGCACACGAGGACTCCCATGGTGGGGGGGGGAGTGAGACAGAGCAGTCCTGGCCTGAGAAACAGACTCACGCATCGCTGGGCACACAGAGGCAAGGCTGGGACACAGGAGCAGAACCAGATAATGAGGGGCCCTGAACGCAGAGCCTCTGGCTCGGAGAGCAGTGGATTGCTCCTTTGAGCAGGGAAGTTCCTGGTCCGAATGACTTTGGAAAGCGCCCTCTGGGAGCCCAGAGAAGGAAGCGCTGGAGAAGGGGGGACTCGCTCTTTGGGTTGTTCTCTGTGTCCGTCTCCTAGTGAGTGTTTGAACCCAGCACCACACAAAGCCTGGCCGGCAGCGGGCACTCAGCAGCGGGGAGAAGAACGAGGCCCACCCAGGCGTCTCCTGTGTAGAGCCACGAACACCTGCCCCCATCAGGGTTGCCCCCCACTCTGCTTCCTGTGAAAGGGCACATCTTGGAGCACCTGGGAAGGGAGGCGGGAGGTCGGGCCCGGCTGGAGGGACACGCCGGGTCCGAGTCTTAAACGCTGCGTAGGCGTTAAGCCGAGCAGAGGGAGGGGGTGCCGGACCGGGCACCGAGGGGCTTCTGGAACGAAGGCCCACGTGCAAGAACAGCGTGACGGAGATGCAGCCAGGAGCAAGTGCGCTTGTTGGAGGAAGGCCAGAGCTGAGCCCGAGGGACGCACAGGGCCCCATCAGGCGGCCACACGCACCCCGAGAAGGAGCAGGGGCTTTGTCTCGGTGGGGCCGGGGCACTGGGGCTGAGCGGGCCTTCCAGAAGGGTCCACGTTGATGGATTTGCAACGTGACTGGGCCCCCCGGGCGGTGGTGTGGAGGCAGAACAGAGACTAGGCTGTGGCAATGACCTGGGTAGGGGGAGCCGGAGGTGAGAAAGGGGGAGGAAAGGATTCCCCCCCCCCCCGGAAATTTAGGAGGCGGACTGGGAGGAGCAGGTGATGACGTAAGATGGTCGGGGTGGGGGGAGGGGGCGTGTTCAGGGTGCTGTCGGCCCCAGGCAGCTCTTAGATGTCGGCCATCAGCACTGTCGGTGTGAAAGGTGCCAGCAGGTGCGCCCGGGATGCACCTGTCGTCTCTAGGCTCCCTCCAGCCCCGCCCCTCCCTGCTCGGCTCAGGTGATGCTGGAGGGGGACCCTGCAAACTGTCTTGTCCACACTGTGGGCTCTGCTGATGGGGCCTGGAAGGTGGCGGGAAGGGACCTCCTGTCCATTTCCCATTTGGGTCCACAATGCCCGGCAGAGGTCGGGCCTGTAACCCCCAAGCCCCCCCCCGCCCCCATTCTGCTGACCGCATCCCTTCCCCTCAGTGGTGGGGTTGGGGGGGGGGAGGGTCCGCATCTCACACATTCACGATTCCCCACAGGGTTTGGGGTTGTTCACCTAACCGGCCGTGACCTGCCAGTTAGAAGGGGCCTTTGCGCACAGGTTCTGAGGTGAGCTGGGGGTCGGGAGGTGGGAGGTGACGACCAAGAATGTAGACGGCTCTTCTAGAAATTAGGAAGGGAGAGGAAAGGGAGGGATGCGTGGGGGTGGGTGGGGCAGGATCGTTAACATGTTGCCTGCTTTCTCATCTTCCGTTTGTTTTGAGGCAGGGAGAGCTGGTGCGGGGCCCGGACGTGCCAGCCTTGGGGCCCCCACACCTCACCCATCTGTTCAGTGCCACGCCCTCCGGCAGTCCCCAGCACCTGCCCCCTGCCCTGCTCCGCCCGGTCTCTCCCCTGCGGCACTTTCTCAGGGTTTCATGGGGGCCTGGCCCCTGGAATGGAACCCACCAAGGCAAGGATGTTTCTGTTTTGTTTATGCTGTGTCCCCAGCCCGCAGACGTGGCCTGGCACCCATGGGTGCCCCACTGAGGTTTGTTGACGGAAGAGTCGGTGAAGAAATGAATGATGAGGGAGTGAGCTAATGGGGCCTCTGCCCTGGAGCAGTGGGGAGTCAGTGCTCTGGAGGGGCTGAGGGGTGGGGAGGAAGGGGTATGGGGGCCAGGCAGCGGCTGCAGGGGAACTGGGAAGGGGGCTTCGGGACCACAGGGGCCGGCAGGGGGAGCGCGGGGGGAGTGGGCAGAAGGGGGGATGGAAACAAAGGCGCAGGGGAGACAGACCCCTACACTGAGGGGGTGTTTGTATGGGGTGGTGGGAGCCTGGAGTAGAGGTGAAGTCCATTCCCAGAGGGCCTCAATGTCAAATCGAGGGGTTGAAATTAAGGGGTGTAGAACTACGGAGGTTTCTTTTTTTTTTTTTTTTTAAAGAATATATATATTTTTTTTTCTGAGTGGTCTTTTTCTTTTTTTTTTTTTTTTTTGAGTGGTCTTGAGCGTACCGAAAACATGGCCCAAAAAGTAGAGTTCCCAAATTCCCGCCGCCGCCCCCCCCCCCCCCCACCGATTTCTCCTCTGATTAATGCAGGGCATTGGCACCGTACGTTTGTTACAACTGATGAACTAATGTTGATGCATTATTAACTCAAGTGCACAGGTCAAGCTTAGAGCCACTCTTGGTGTCGTACCTTCCAGGCATCTGGCAGCCGGGTACGTATCACGTATCCACCACGACAGCATCCTACGGAGTATTCACTGCCCTGAAGCTCCTCTGTGCTCCGTTCGTCCCGCCCCACCCCACCCCCTGGCACCCACTGACCTTTTTTCTGTCTCCATGGTTCTGCACTTTCCAGAATGTCACATACTTGGAATCATACAGTAGTACCATTGAGGACTTCTGAATGGAGAGATTTTCGGAGGGCGGCTGGGGCAGTGGGCCATAGGAGGGACGGGAAAGGGAGAAGCTGGAGGCAGACAGACTGATTAGGAGCTTGCTGGACAGTGCAGGTGACAAGAGCCTTGAGGGGGGAGGCGCTGGAGTGGGAGGGGTGGGTGCAGCCGGTCTGGTGGGAGGGGTGCAAGGCGGCGAGCTGTGGCTCCCCCCTCGCCCCGGATGCCTGGCCCGTGGGCCTGTTAGATAAAGGGGCGGGTGGTCGCCGGGTCCTGGGAGGCTCCGGACTTGATGCTTCTGCCGTGTTTGTTCATGCCGGGTTCATGCCAGGCCCCGGAGTGCACTGCCTCGTTTTGTTACCCTGTTTTACAGGTGAGGAAACTGAGGCCCGGAGAGGCCCAGGAAGTTGCTCCCGCCCGCGAGTGAGTGAAGCCAGCATTCAACCTGCTGAGCCTGGGCCCACCCTCCGCGTACCGCAGCCTGGTCTGTCATGGTCGGGCCTCAGCATGCGGGAGAGACAGTCACGGGGAGGGACAGCAGGGCAGGGGTTATGGGGCCCAAGGGAGAACCAAGAGTGAGTTCAGGCTGCCCTGCTCCCGCAGCCACCCTGCATCTTGGCCACATGAAGGAGCCCTCCCTAGACGTTCACCCGGCCCTTCGGCCGGGGCCACCCCCCTGCCCCCTGTCCCCGCGCGCCCCCCGAATCGAGGCTGGCTCTGTCTTGCTGCAAGTGAAGCAATAATGACCCCTGTGACGCTGGCTCGGGGGTGAGCGGCTGGTGGGTGAGCGGCAGGTGGGGCCGGCAGAGGTGAGAACTGGGGGTCCCGGTGGAGATCCCTAGGCAGGGGCCTCCAGGTGAGCTCCCCAAACACCACCCTTGGATGGGCCTTGCTCCCCTCGAGCGGGACAGCGTTTATTCTTCCCTCGGGAACAGTCACCAGGGCCGGGGGAACGTTGCGCGACGAGACTGCCAGCCAGGTCCCCTCCGCTCCTCCGTTTCTGTGACTCTTGCAAGTTTACCCACTGCTAATAACAGTAGGTCTGCTGTGCGGAGGGCCAACCTGGGCTGGCCTGCACCTCGCACAGTCATCACCTGCATTTCAGACCGGCGAAAACCGGGGGACTTGCTCGGAGTCACCTGGAGAGTCAGTGGAGCGGTCAGGACCGGAACCCAGGGCCGTCCAAGGAAAGCACCCTTCCCCTCTGCCACACGGTCGTCCCTCGGCCACCCGGGAGCCCGTACACCCGAGGGGGCACCCTGCCCCTGTCGCTGGCCTGACACGCGCGGGCAGGACTTGAGTGTGTGTCTTCCCCCCGGTCCAGAAAACCAGCCTGTCCGAGCTCCCCACCTAAGAGAGAAGGCGACTGGTGCTCTGAGGGTCCACCATAGACATTCACACGCACCCAGCACTTTTCCCTAAGTGCTTTCCACGGTCGATCTCATTTGAGCCTCAGGTCAACCATTATCCACTTTGAAGATGAGGCGTTCTAAAGGCCAAGCACCTGGCCCAAGACCACAGGACAGCAAGGAGGACGATGACCCAGGTCTGACTTCTCGTCCTGACCTCCTTCCACCCTACGCCACCAGCCCCGGGTGGGTCCCCTGGGGAGTGGTGTCCCAACAGAATGAGCTTCCAGAATCCCAGCTGGAGTGCAGCCTTGGCCGGGCTGTGGCCACACTGCCACCCGACAAGCCCAGGGACCCATCCCAACGCGACTCAGGTCCGTGCCGAGACGGCTGCAGTGACCAGTCGTGCAAAGGCGAGGGCACCGTCCGAGGCCCAGAGAGCTGGCTCCAGGGGTGGGAGCTGGGCTTTCTTCCCTCTCGTGGCGCCTGGGTTCCCCATCTGGCTTTCAGCTCCGAGTCAAAATGTGTCTGAGCTATAAACCTTTGAAGATGCAGGTTCTTAATGAAAACGCAGAGAGAAGCCAATTAGAGTGGCAGGAACAGTAATCACTATAATAAGGGTAATTGAGTTGGATTTATTATAGCTGACGACGGGATTTTTTTTTCCCCCCCGTAGGTGAAGAAAATAATTTACTGATATTAAAACATGATTTAAGTTTTCCTTCACACCCTTGGGAAACGGCATGGTTTCTGGAAGTTTAGCTCAAATGTGAGGGTGGCAGAAAACAAGACAAAGCCTTCTCTAGTGACTTCACTTCCTCAGGTGGATTCCTCTTGACGAAGGTGCAGGCCAATGAACCCCGAGTTTGGGAGGCAGGGAGGTACACAACAGGGCAGTCAGAGCCTATCATTTACTAGCTGTGTGACTTAACCAGTCCCTCAGCCTCTTTGAGCCTTAGTTTCTTCATCTGTAGAACGGGACAATAATACTAACACTCCAGGGTTGTTGGGGAAATTAAATTAAGCTAAATTACATTAAATTTAATTAAATAAGGTATATGATACGTCTGGCAAGTGGTGGGCACTCAATAAATGTTAACAATCTTCCCTAATAGTAGGGAGCTATCCATGGAAAGAGCCCAGGGCTCTAAAAGGCCTGCCATGGCCTTTTGGGTTTTTTAACAAGATAAAAATTTCTTTTTCTGTCGTGTCACAATCTGCGGGGATATCGTCTCCATTTTTCTTACCGTCTTCTCCACCCTTGCAGGATGCTCTCACCTCCTGGCCCAACATGGCTGCCAAGCTCCAGCCACATGTCTTATTTCCAGCTTAGGGGCGCCTGGGTGGCTCAGTCGGTTAAGCGTCCGACTTCGGCTCAGGTCACGGTCTCGCGGTCCGTGAGTTCGAGCCCCGCGTCGGGCTCTGTGCTGACAGCTCAGAACCCGGAGCCCGCTTCGGATTCTGTGTCTCCCTCTCTCTGCCCCTTCCCTGCTCACTCTCTCTCTCTCTCTCTCTCTCTCTCAGAAACAAATAAACATTCAAAAGAAAAAAGGAGCACAGTGGGGTTCTCTGCCTCTCTTTAAAGGGCGTTTCTTGGAGTTACACACAACACTTTAGCTTACAGACCTTCAGACAGAATTTGTCACATAGCCCCACCCGGCAACAAGGAATTCTGAAGAATGTAGTTTTTATTCCAGCACCCGTGTGTCCAGATAGAATCAGGGTCTTTTTGCTAAGGAAGAAGGTGGAGAAAATAGGGGAAAATAGGCCATCTCTGCCCAGTCAGGCCTTTATCACGTAGGTTGCTGGAATAATGCACATAAAACTCCGAACAGCGTCTGCACTGTAGCAGCGCAGAGCCGGCTCTCACCTGCTCTCTCTACTAGAAAATAGGACTGTCATCTGGAAGGATCTCTTCTCCATTACAGGCCAGTGCTCCAAATCTCTTCCGCCTGACTTGCTTGGCCCAGGCCAGAGGCGTGAGACCAGCTGGCCGAGAGGCAGAAAGTGGTGAAATGCTGGGACAAAGTGGCATTTTTATGCACATATTCAGCTGGCAGTGGGGATTTACCATGTGTCGGATACCATGGATAATTTAGCGTCTCTAGAAATTTAGGCTTAAATCAAGTGAATTAATAATTTTTGCTTTTGGGTAACGTATATTGCTGTGGGAGAGTCCCCAGAATATTATATGCCGTTAAAAAAAAAAAAAAAAACAACCAGAGAGCGGGTGGGGGACCGGAGAAAAATTAAAACGAAAAACAAAAAACAAACCAAAACGCACAACCCAGCAGGGGCGCCTGGGTAGCTCAGTTGGTTAAGCGTCTGATTCTTGGTTTTGGCTCAGGTCAGGATCTCAAGGTTCATGAGTTTGAGCCCTGCATTGGGCTCTGAGCTGAGCCTGTAGCCTGCTTGGGATTCTCTCTCCCTCCCTCTCTCTCTCTCTGCTCCTCCTCCGCTCTCTCTCTCTCAAAATAAATAAACTTAGAACAACACACATATATTAGCGTTCACGTAATGGTATCCAGGCCACGGCCAGGTGGGGCGGCTGGGGCAGGAGGAGGAAGCCTGTACTTCTCGCCCTGGGCTGACTTTCAGGCTTGGGGCAAACCCCAGGGGACCCAACTATGCCTTGTGCCAGCTGGACAAAGAACACAGCGGCTCGGGTCATGGGAGGCCGGGCACAGGGAGAGCGTCCGTCTGCCAGGATCTCATGAAAGAGCCCTCCCCTGGGGTTATGTACCCGCAAGCCAACTGAAATCTCAGATATCTCAGATGTGGACCCTTAGCAAGCAAAACGTTGCTGTAAGTGATTTCTCCATTTTTCGAGATCACAGGGCTGTGCTTTGCTGTCTCTCGGCTGTGTGGGTATGGCTTCTCATTTACTCTTGGCACAGGGCCTCGGGGGCAGATCTGCTGGGCAGCCTGACCCCAGGGGGGTGGAACCCCCTGGGTTCCAGAACCCCCTGTGTTCTGGTTCCAGCTCCAGGCCTCAGTCTCCCCACCTGTATCATGGAAGGGCGGGGCTGTGCCGCCCGGTTCTTCCTGCTGAGACCGCGCAGACACTGGCCGGCCTGTCACGAGGATCAGAGTCACTAGGTTCAGAGACAGATCCACTGGCCAGGTTCGCTGCGGGGCGGCCAGTCGCCTCCCCTTAATCCCTTCTGACTAACCTCCCTCCAACTTCGAAGAACACACTTCCTTCCCCACAGCCAATTCTCGGGGTCTGGGTCTCCACACCTGAGGACAGCACGGCAGGACAGAGGGGGGCCCCACTGGAGCTTGGTGAGTCAGGGGGGCCCGGAGGGCGTGGAGGGGGAGGAGGGACCGATCACAGAGATCCCACAGGGCCGGAGCGCGAACTGAGGCTGGGCCACCCAGTCTGTGAAGCGGGCGGCCCACGCCCCGTGGCCAGCTCAGGGTGTAGACGGCTCCTTGCCACCAGGAGGGAGAGACGTCCTTCTCCAGCAGGGGCACAGCTGGGCGGCCCAGGCCTCAGGAAGCTTCCTCCGCTCTGTGTCCATAACCGCTGATGCACGGACACGGACGGGGAAAGGGGATGATAAGGACAAAACGACACTTCTGAAAAAGCGAGCCGAGGGCACGAGCCCCGCCCCCCCCCCCACCCTGCCGTGCAGGGTGGGGGAGAAGGCATTTGGGAATAGGGAGGCCACCTGACGGCTTCGTGGTCGTAAATCATAAGCTCCAAGCTCCTAAGCCTCTTAGATCTGCAGCACAGTGTAGGATAACGTCAAGGTCCTCACGGGCTTGTGGATGCGTCTGTGACAGCCTGGTTAGGGCAGGGCGGGCCCGGGGGTCTCCCCACACCCTGAACCTGCGTGTGCACGCTCTTCTGGCTCGCCCTCCTCCCTCTTGCGCACACCCTCCTCCCCTTGGTCCTGCCCCCTCCCTCTCCTCTCCTCTCCTCCTGCAGACTCTCTGATGCCACCTGTCCCCCCTCAGGTCAAATTCCCTTCTTCCCCGACTTTCCAGCCCAGAACCCTGGGGCCACAGCCAGCCTCCCCTCCTCCCAGGGATATAATGGCTACATTATGCAGCCTCTACCTGTGCTCACCTCCTCCCGTGCAGCTAGGAACGTCCCTCAGCCTCACTGCCTCTCTTCCCTCTAATTTACTCACGATGTTCCTGCCACAATCATTTTCTCCTGTGCTCACCCAGCGGGCTGGCTCCCTCAGACGCACAGTCCAGCCTTTCCTGGCCCAGCCCCTCCTGGCCGTGCTGCACCCGCGTTCTGGGCCCCGTCCTGCCCTCTCGGCCGTCCCTGGTCTCCAGCTGCCCCGAGCCCTGCTGGTCGGTCCTGCATTTTCCCAGGGGTCTCTTTCCAAACACAGGGGTGTTTCCCTGTGCTTCTCTGCCTTCGGGACGGCCCCTGACCCCGTCGTTTCCCAGGAAGCTAACGAGGTCATCAGGGGTATGCCCCTAATGTGCGGGTTTTTTTCTTAAATAGGGCTCCCCAAATTAAGTTTCAGACACCACAACACCCAGATCTGCCCTGTCGTGTGTGTGTGTGTGTGTGTGTGTGTGTGTGTGAATTTCAAGAACATCGCCTGGGGAGGGTTCTGTTGACCAATATCTCAACTCCGTTTCACTGCCCTGTGCTACAGGTAAGGGGCTGAGCTTCCCAGAGGCTCAGAGAACCAGGCCTGTACTAAGGGTGTGTTTTTTCCTCTCTCTCTTCCCCTCCCTCCATCCCTCCCTCCAAATACAGGGCTTGGTTGGACCCAGTGGGGCCAAGGCACAAGCCAGCTCACAGATGGCAGTCTTTACCCTCCCCCAGGACCCCACAGGAGTCCCCTGCCTCCTGGCAACATTTCCCCTGGGAAGCCTGTCGTTTGCATTTTTATTGCTTTTCTCTAATCACAATAGGAGTATTTGTATCATAGTGTTCTTTGAGGCAGCAGCCTGGGCCCTTCTTGCTAGTTTGAACAGCAAGGTATTTATCATGGAGTGTTAGCCAGGATACCCAGTTTCCAGATGGCCAGTGAGCCAAGCTTGGAAGGATCCAGCCTCACCGTGGATGAGGCCCACCAGGCTGCTTGGGATTTCCCCGTCTCGCTGCCTTCGGGCCTACGGCGGACAGCCCACCGGCCACGCAGAGCGAGTCTTAAACCGCGCTCAGACCTCTCCTCCTGAGTCCACTGGGGCCTGGGCCGAACTGTGTCCCCCTCCCCCCCAAAGCTACATCGACGTTCCAACGCCCGGTGCTTCAGAATGTGGCCTCGTTTGGAAATAAGGTCGTTACTGATGGAGTCAGGGAAGATGAGGTCACCCTGGAGTAGTATGGGAGGCGACCCATAATCCACACATCACGCGACGACAGAGGCAGGGGCCGGAGGGATGCATCTGGAAGTCAAGGATCGCCAGGGATTGCCAGCAACCCCCAGAAGCCGGTAGAGGCCGGGGAGGACGCCCCCTAGAGGATTCAGAGGGAGCACGGCTCTGCCGGCCTTTTGGCACCAGACTTCTGCCCTCCAGAACCGCGAGACGATAAATCTGGTTGTTTTGAGTCACCTCGTTTGAGGTACTTGGTACCGCGGCCCTAGGAAACTGACGCAACTGGCCGTAGGGCGTCCCCCCTGCAGGACGTGGCGTCATCTCGGCCACAGGCAGTCACGCAGCAGGAGTCAGAACACAGGAAGAAGAACCGTCCGCTTGTTCGACTTACCTGTGCCTTTGGGACCTTCCCAAGGCAGGTCTCATAAATACGACCTCCCCTGGCCATTGAATGGCCACACCCAGTCTATGGCTTGATGGCTGAGACCACATTCAGTCCCAGGGGTCTAGCTGAGGTTCACCATTACTTGGTGTCTTCCATGGCCACAGTCAGCCTAGAATCTGCTTTTGCAACGAAGAGCCGTTATTTGCTGTTCCAAGTGCGGCTTTGCTCTGGAGCGGGGCATCGGCGCTGTGATTCCTTCATCGGGGCTGGCCTCGGTCCTCCGGGTCCGTCACGGACACTTAGGGCACCCTGGCTCCATCAGGGCCCAAGCTCCCCGCACTGAGGCCCGAATCGGCTAGAAAGGCCTCGCTGGCCCTCGCCACAAAGCCTACGGTGTGGCCATTCACTAAGCACCGCAGAGCAGCCCGTGGAAATGCGGTATCTGATGTCTCCAAACTCCGCAGGGACTCACCATGCTCTGTGCCCCTTTCTCTGTAGAGCACAAAGTTCATCTTACAGGGGACTTTGCTCGGGCGGGGTGGAGGGGGGGGGGTTGTCATACCCTCTGGCACACAGGTGTCTTCCGGACATGTACAGATGGTACTCTGTGCTCCCCGATCGTCGGTGGCCTTCAGCGTGATGTCCCCATTGTCATGGTCCCGCCCGATGTCGTCTGCAACCACGAGGGATTCAAGTCTTTGGGGACTAAACTATGGCAAGGAGCCAAGGAGCAACCTTGCAGCGACAGGAAACCGCAGACCCCCCAGGTGACAACGTGCCCTCTGCCTGCTGGGTTGGAGGAGGGCCTTTCCCACATCGATAACTGCCCAAAGGTGCCACTGCTGGCTATTCGCTCCAGTAGAGAGGCCCTGGGGGTGGGGGCGGGGAACAGGAGCGGTGGGTCGTTGGAGTCACCACCTGATTGAGCTCACCCGAACCCGCTGTCGTCCTCCGGGACCCTTAGGTCTCTGCAAAGCCCAGAGTGCTAGAATTTAAATCACGGTCTCTTTTTTTGAGGCTTGATGGTAAAAA
The DNA here is from genome assembly GCF_028018385.1 of Neofelis nebulosa. Classification (NCBI taxonomy): domain Eukaryota; kingdom Metazoa; phylum Chordata; class Mammalia; order Carnivora; family Felidae; genus Neofelis; species Neofelis nebulosa. The sequence continues at coordinate 7,830,534 of NC_080790.1, forward strand.
CGGTGTCTCTGAGTTCAGTAGGCATGTGGCAGGGCTTTGATACTTTTTATAAGGAGAGGGAGCTTTGGAGACATCCACTCAGCTGGTTTCCACTGTGACAATCCTTGTTCTGTGCGCCTTGGATCCACTGGTCCATGTATAACGGAACCATTCAAAAATTTGTTTTATTACTGACCCCCATGAACCAGTGTCCGGACCGGTGCGCCATAGTCACCAGACCCTACTAACTAGTCCTCGGTCGTTAGAGCTCAGGACCAGTGTCCGGCAATGCCCCCCAAGTCTTGGTTCTTCTTGGTCCACTCTACGGTTGCTCATTATGGCCATAGGCCCCCTTGGGGAAGGGGGGGTGGGCAGTTTGCGGCATTTACCTGTAGTGTCATCTCGGGGAACCTCCCCTCGGTGATTCCAAGGGCTCTCGGGTCTGGGCAGCGGGTGAAACACCTGACTTTCCACCATGATGAATCAGGCCAGGTCTCTGCTTGTCAAGCTGGACGTTTCTTTGGTCGTACAAATCGACGAGGACATTAGCGACAGTCTGTCTTAGGTCCCAGGAACCCTGTGATCGGTTGAAGACCTCTGCAGGGCAGCGCCTTTGAGGACCATGTGGGTCCTGCTGCCTGTCTCAGGGACACACCCACCTGACCCCTTCAGGGACCCCAACATTCCCTCTGAAATCAGAGAGCCCATCTCACTGGGGACAGATCCCGGGCTATCTCAGCAGCCCCGGGGAGGGGGCGGGAGGAGGGATATTGACTTCCTCTCTCTTAAAAGATGCTGGTCCGCTAACTTTGACAGCTAGACTCAGACAGGTAAAGGGACTGTGTCCTCAGGGGAATGGCGGGGGAGGGGGAGGGGCTGCACAGGACAAGTCTGCCCACCATTTATTCCCCTGATGTGTTTGGACTCTTTGCTTCACATTAGTGTGAAAACTCAACTCCCTTTATCTTGGGCCAACACCGGATCCAGGTTAACAGCCAACCACTGAGCCAACAGCCTCACCCGGCTCACCCGGACTCCAGATTTTTGCTAAGTGCAACTATATTTAATGAGATCAACCCAATCTAGCATTCGATTTCTTTCTTCCTAGTCTAAATATTCTCAAATCCGTTCTCGCATATACTCCTCGAGACTGGGATTAAATACATTGGCACATGTTGGGGGGTTTGGTAGGAGTTTGGTACCCTTTCTGCATCCTGAAGACTGGTCTCCCTCATCTTGCCTGGTGACAGGTCTAAAGGCAGCAAGAGCGGGCGGGTGAGGAGGAGACAGAAGGTGGAGCTTTATCAGCTGGGGTGGCAGGGGGAGGCCGGGAGAGATTCACGGGCTCTGGGGGCTTGGGCATCCCAGCAAAGCAAACATTCCCAAAGTGCCCGTGCAATTCCCAATGTTCCTACACTTTCCCTCAAGACGTCCGGAGGGCTACAAAATCGGTCTCTGTTCAGTTGTTGTTTGTTTTTTTTTTTAAGTTTATTTTGAGAGAGAGAGAGAGAGAGAGAGAGAGAGAATCCCAGGCAGGCTCCGCACTGTCAGCACCGAGCCCGATGTGGGACTTGAACTCACGAGCCGTGAGATCATGACCTGAGCCGAAGTCAAGGGTCTGACGCTTAACCCGCTGAGCCACCACCCAGGTGCCTCCGGCCTGTGCTCAGTTTTGGGTCACATTAGCCAAGGCTACAGAGACAAGCTCTCTGATTCTGTCAACATGTCTCGAGCCCGTTGTTTCTTTCTTCCAACTCTTGACACAATTAGGAGCTGCCAGCCCACACAGCTCAGACCCTTCACCACGGTTCACCCCAGTGGCCGCGTGGCCGGCCTCCCCCGGGCTCCGGAGGCCTCCATTCCAGGTGAGCCCAGGACGTGAGCTCGGTCACCGTGTCTCTTCTGTGGGTCACGCTTCCCTGTTGAAATGCCAACGGGGCCTTCCCTGCCTGAGACCCTGATGGCAAGGGTAACCACCGCCAGATCCCTCTCTTCTTGAGGGTCTCCTCGGGGTGCCCGGTTGCAGACAAGAGGGCCCACGGTAGCTCAGGCTGTGAGGCTTCGAGCTTCCGAGAGGAATGGACAGCCAGGTTCAATGCCACTGACCAGGAATAACACGCTTGGGAGAGACAAGGGTTTCCAGAAACCCCCCTGCAGCCCTGCTTGTCACCCCCGTTCATAACGTAGGCACAGGCCGTGGCCCCAACCCAACGCCCAAGTCCCAGGAGGCGAGGCCCAGCACATTGCTGCTCTCTCGTGTTCCTCCGGCTGCCTTTCCAGTCTCGTCAGCGGGAGGGCGAAGACGCAGACACGGACGGGCCCTCGAAGCGGTCGGATAGCCCTGGAAGGTCGGGGGGCGGACCCCATCCCAGCTGGGGACCACGGAGGAGAATGTGGATGGGACGTGGAGAGCTGTGTTGGACACGCGACGATGCAGAGAGAGAGAGAGAGAGAGAGAGAGAGCTTCCAGCGGGGACCCAGCCCTGCGGAGGCCTGGGGACTGGGTCACACGAGGGCGGGCGTGCTGGGTGCCCTTGGGGCCTCTCCACGGCGGAAAGCACCCAGCCGTCCCAGAGCCCACGTCCTCCTCACCCTTCTGTCTGTTGCAATCCTCTGCGTCTTTCCCGGTGACTGGACACAAGGCCTGGTCGTTCCCTCGTCCGTCACAGATCGTAGACTGTCTCCAGGAGAGTCGCACCGAGGGTGCGGATTCAGGATTCAGCAAACGTCTTACTCGCCCTTTGAGCACGTGGTACGAGCTCAGGAGACCCCAGAACCTCACCCCCTGCAGCTGCTTTTCTGAGCCTTCCCATTCCCCTGCCCCTCCTCCCAGGTGTCCCCTGTGCTCCTGTCGGGGCAGGGGGGACCCAGGGGCTTCTGTCAGACAAGCTGCTGCTTGCTTGCCCCCCCTGCCCAGGGCCCTCTCTTTCCTCCCATTTTCGCACGGCTTCAAAAGTGCTTGTTTGGACGAGGCCAGGCACGTGCAACAGTGTCTCCGGGGTTAGACACACGCGGGTTCAAATTCTGGCTCTGTCTCCGCCCACGGGCTCTGTCACCTCAGGCGAGTGACTCCACCCGAGTCCCAGTCGCCTCACCTAGGAAAGGGGCGAGTGTAATACCTACCGTAGGACGGCTGTGAACAAGAAATGAGCTGCACCCCTGAAGTCACGGGCCAGTCGCGGCCCAACCACGGCTCCTGCAGCAGCAATAATAATAACACGTCAAAGGCCAGCACCGGGTTGGATTGTCTCATCCGGTCCCCGGAGTGGCTCTAGGCCCTCTGTGCTGATGGAGACACTGAGGCTCAAGTGGCTTCTCCAGGGGGAAGCTTGGACTCTGATGCAGGCGGTGTGGCCCCGGGGCCTCCGCTCAAACTACCACCCTGTGGCTTCTTTTCTTTCCAGACCCAGGGGAAACCTCCAATCGCAGAAGCGCGTTGGGGTCCCTCCTGGCATCGTGCGGCCAACACCTGCAAACCGTCCCCGGTCCCTGCCCGGTTCCACCTGGGCCGGCCCTTGCTCCCCGCGGAAGCCCGGGAACGAAGGCTCCCACCGCCTCCTGGCGGATCCTCTGCGCGGTCACAGAGCCCACGCCGCACTTGGCGTCTGCAGCCCACGGGGGCTTGGTGTCCTTCCCAAGGCCTTAGACTCCCAGCCGCGATGCACCGCCTCGGAGAGGCAGGGCACTTCCTGGGGGCTGCCCAGCAGTCGGCCCGGCCTTTAAACCGGTTGATGTTCTCTACGGCCCCGGGAGACAGAGCGGGCAGGATGCTATCCCAGCTCGCACGTGGGGAACCCAAGGCCTCTGCCAAAGTCACTCCGCTGGCAAGAACCTAGGGCCCTTCCTGCCTCTCGCCGGTCAGCTGGCATCTGGTGGCAAGACGGGGCGCGCTTCCCTGCCCAGGCCTTGTGTTGGAATCCCCAGGGAACAGATTACACACCCACTAGATCAGGGTCTCCGGGGTGGGGCCCATGCCCTGCTGGTTGCTTTTTCAATACCCAGGGGGTTCCCGTGTGCGGCCTCCGTCATGGCCACTGCCATTCCCGCTGTGGCCGGGGGGGGGGGGGGGCTTTCCCCCGAATCACCCACCATCACGAAGATTTAGGAACACATTGTGCGAGTGGAGGACGTCTCTGGAAGAACCGGGGAAAAATCAGGGCTGGAGATCGTTTTGAAATCCTGAGTTCACCTGGGGACACCGGGCTCCGTCTCGCCAGCTCAGAAACGGCCGAGCAAGACAAGACACATAAGCGCTCAGGGCTTTGATGAGGAACCGGAATATTTATACAAGAAACAACGACCGAGAAAGGGAAAAAGCAAAAAGCATCCAGACTGAGCCTGCTGTGTGCGCTTTTGCTCCAACAGCAGCCCTGGGGCCCGGGGGCGGGGGGGTGGGGTGGGGTGGTGGTGTTCCTATTTCTGGAATGCGTCTCTTTGCCTCGTGCTGTTGCTGTTTCAGCAGGAATGTTCTGGACGCAGGCAGGCTTTCTGTCGCCCTTGCTCTGGTCTGTGCTTCGCATACAAGTGATGAATGTCAGGCCCAAGGAGGGTCCCTGGGTCCTTGCTGCCTGCCTACCCAGGCCCTCGCCGAGGAGGTTGGGGTTCAAGCAGGGTGTCACCGCTCGACTCTCATCTGGGGTCCGCAGAGAGCCCCTGAGTTGCGCCCTGCAGGCTCCCGGGCCCCTGGCACTTTCAAGGAGCACATCTGTGGCCTTGCTGGCGGTACGCGCAGGGTCCGGAGCTGCCTGCTTCCGCTGGGGTCACTCCCTGCACGTCTTCAGGGCCGAGAGCCACCCTGTCAACCTCCCCTGTTCTGGGAAGGGCGAGTCCCCGACCTGGCCCAGTCACCGGAGGCGGATTAAAGTGCTGGGTGTAGACCTCTGGCCCTGAGGACAGCCGGAAACACGAACCTCATCCCCCTCTGCAGAGCCCCTTGGGGCACAGACCTCCTGGCTTGGTCCCGGCGCCATTCCGTCCCCCCACTGCCCCCCACAACGTCTGTTCCTAAAGGTTTGCTTTGTAGTCATTCACAGGTACGTAGGCAACATTCCTCCCAGAAATTCGGGTACGTCCCCCTCCTGCCTTATAAATGCTTTACCACCTGCTGTGGGAAGACTCAGTTTCTGCTCCCGAAAGACTGGAAACGATGCGCCCCAGACAACCGGGTGCAACAACATCATACTGTGACATGGGTCGCAGCCACCGGCGTCCTTCCTCAAACGTTCCCAACAAGGCAGATAGGCCAGCACTTGCGGCCACCTGAGGCACCTCTCTCACCTCTGACTCTGCACTTTGGCCCCGGATGGACCTCGGTTCGACTCTGAGCCCCGGGCTCTGACCTCCTGCCCACCCCCCCCCGCCCCCCGTGAGCGCCAGGAGCCCCCAGGAGACAGATTTCATGCCCTGAGCTGCTGAAGCCGGAAGGAAAGCTGGCGTGGGGAACTAAGAATGAGAACCAGGATGGGGAGGGGGGTCCAGAAAAGAGAAGGCCCTGGCAGGAAGGCCAGACGGCAGCTGACTCGGTCACAGGCCATGGTCGTCGGGGGGGGGGGTGGGGGGGGGGCCTGCCCAGCTTCATGGCTACGGCTGCAAACAGGTGTCTCCTCCCTCCGGGGCCTCCCTCCAAGGCACGTTCCGGCATCCACGCCTCCTTGCCAGCTGTCCCGGACCTTGGTGGCCTTGCTCATTCGCTGGCCCCCTGGACCCGTGGCAGGAGCTCTGAGGGAGCCCCAGTCCCCTCCGTCTCCTACCTCGGGCAGCTGGGCAGTGTTCCCGCCTGTCACTTCTGCTTCCCTCCTGGCGGGTGATGTAAGGTCAGGCCTGCTCTTGCAAGGAGAAGGTCAGAAAGAGCTTTCTCGCGCCAAGGATGGGGCGACGGGGCTGGAAAAGAATGAGAAATTTAGCTAACAGTCAACTCTGCGAACAGTCCAGCCTCCCCGCACCCGCCCCCCACCCCCACCCCCACTTCCCAGAGGCTGCAGAAAAAGGCCCGGGGCCAGCAGTGACTCAGTGACTTTCAGCCCTCCTGACTGAGGCAGCTCGAGCTGGGGAGAAGGTTCAGAAGGCAGAGGCCTCAGCTCGTACCCAGAGATGCTGACCCAGGGGACTTGGGGGGGCCTGGAATCTGCATTTCTGGGCAGCCCGCAGGGCTTGGGGACAGTGGCTCATCTCTGACCACAGGCTGCAACACTGGACAAGGGAGAGACCTGACCAGGTCTGATGCCCACCCTGCCCAGGCCCAGTGAGCCTGACCCTTGCCCTTTAGAGAGGGCACTGACAGCCCAGAGGCCACCCGGGAGGGAATGACCACAACGAGGCTGTCGTCATGGGCCGTCACACAGGGCCCGGAGTCGGTTTAACGCTCCGCTGCTGCCGTTCTGAAACATGTAATGATTTCTGAACAAGGGCCCTACGTTTTTATTTTGCACCGGTGATAGATAATAGAAAATACGTATATTGGTCTCTGCCCCTGGTTCTTGGCCCAGAGCTCCTAAAACCTTTGCGATGCCCTGAGTGATAAGAGCATTTAGGAGCATTTCTGTTCCAATATTTGTTCTTTGACCGCAGTCTGACACAGAGCTTCTAAATCCCTCGGAATTTCCTGGGTAATAGCAGTGTCTTTGTTCTAACGAGGTGAGTCCCGGCGGGCTGTGGGAGGGGACTGGTCACCAGAGGACCAAGCCGTGATTAAAAGGCTGGAATTTCCAGCCTCACCCTCCATTCTCTGTAGAGAGGACAGGGGTTGGGATGGAGTTAATGATCCATCATGCCTAGGGGATGAAGCCTCTCTAAAAAGCCCTCAAGTGTGGGGGATCCAGGGCTTCCAGGCTGGTGGCTCGTGGAGGTGCTGGGGGTGCACTGGGCACGGAGTGTAGCCCCTTCCCACATAACCCTGCCCTGTCCACCTCTTCCGACTGGAAGTTCACTTGTTTCCTTTGTCCGATCCTTTTAGAAAAAAATGAGTAAACAGTAAATCATCTGTTTTCGTGAGTTCTTTTTTTTAAATAATTTTTTTATTCATTTGAGAGAGAGAGAGAGAGAGAGTGTGTGTGTGTGTGTATGTGTGTGTGTGAGCAGGGGAGGGGCAGAGAGAGAGGGAGACACAGAATCCGAAGCGGGCTCCAGGCTCTGAGCCATCAGCACAGAGCCCGATGCGGGACTCGAACCCACAGACCGTGAGATCGTGACCTGAGCCGAAGCCGGACGCCCAACCGACAGAGACACCCAGGCGCCCCTGTTTTCGTGAGTTCTGAGAGCCTCTCGAGTAAATTAATCGAAGGAGGAGGTCATGGGAACCTGCAATTCACAGCCAGACGGTCGGAAGCACAGATGCCGATCCGGACTTGCCATGGACGTCTGAAGTTGGCGGGGGGGAGGTCAGGGGCTGTCCCGTGGGACTGAGCCCCTAACCTGTGGGATCTGACGCTGTCTCCAGGTGGATGGTGTCAGAACTGAGTTCAATCCTAGGACATCCGGCTGGTGTCGAGGAATCACCCGATGCGGGACGAACCCCACACCTCTGGTGTCAGAATGTTGGGGGTAGCAGCAGTGTGCAAGGAGGAGACGCAGGAGGATCGGGGGGGGGGGGGGAGCTTTCCTAAATTATTAAAATCTCTCCAAATTACACAACTGGTCCCAAGCCAGGGGGGTGAGTGCCCTGGTCAACACCGGCACCTGTTGCCCCGCTGGTTTGTTAACGTGGAGGACATGGGACACACATAGAGAAGGGAGTGGCCGTCAAACATCCGGAGGGCTGGCAGAGAAAATGAAGGATCTGGCTTCTCGAAGGACACTCAACACTGAGGGTCGGACCGAGGCTGCTGGCTGGTTTCCAGGGGGAGGAGGCCGACTGAACATCAGAGCATCTGCCCGTGGCTTTGCTTCCCCACCACGGGGGCTGCGCTCCAGGCAGGAGACCCTGGGGTCTGGATTTGCTACCTGGAGTGACCCTCCTGGCACTTTGAACCTCCATCCAGGGACACGAGTCATCTGGCGAGTGCACTGAGAGACCACCACTGGGCACCCAGCGGGAGGGATGACAGGCCAGGTCTCCTGAGTGCTCACCAGCCCTCTGCCCGGGTTCATAAACACAAAAAGCCTGATCACCCGATTTTTTTGTGTTTATGATTGTCATCTTGCACATGCGATCTTCCCCATGTGAGAAAGTGGCTCCCAGAGCGGGCACGGGCTGGGCTGGACGGGGCTGGGCTGGGCCACGGCACCCAGGCCTCCAAGCGTGCCCTCTGGTCAGCGGTCTGGGCTGGCATCTCATATCTGGCACCGCTGCACCCTGGAACCTAGATAGAGAGGCGCCTCGGGCCCGACTCCTCCTCGGCCATTAAAGGCAGAGCTGGCCTCCCCCACCCCCCAACCCCAGTCCAGTCCCAGCGATGGCTCGGTCATGAATCCATATTTGCTGGGTACTTCATGCCGCTCTTTGCTTAGTCTTGTTTCGACTGGCAGTCCAGAGAAAAAAGAAAAGGGCCTTCCCTATCACAACCTTGGAAGACACGCAAACAATGGAGCCTCATTGTTTGGAAAGTCCTTGCCGTGGAACCTAATACTCTTTTGGCTTTTAGCTTTGATCTTGCATCTGGAAAAACCTTTACCCCTTACCCTGGTGTCAGCGCCCGGAGCTCGGGCAGAGTATTTGAGAAGAGAGGCCACGCAGGCCAGCCGGATCGTGGGGAAGGGGATTCTTGGAACAACAATGACCTCCTTCCTTCGTTTCCTGATTGAGTTGGTGCTGGTTTGCCTGGGGCCATTTTAGCACCAAAGTCCCCCAGTCACACCAGGCCTATAGCTTGCAGAGAGGGGCTCAGGGAGCTCAGAGCAGGTGGGCGGCTTGCCCCAAGGACACGGCTCAGGGGCCCCTCTTCCCCTCCCACCCGGCCCCCCCGGGCAAAGCCAGCTTGGAGGCATCAGCCCCACAGCTGGTGCAAGTTCAGCATAACAGATTCTGTTAGTCTTAGTAGAGAGAAATAAAATCAGTCTGGTACTTGGTCAGGAATAGATGAGGAAACGAATAAGCAGAATGGAGAGTTCATAAATGCTTCCGGGTATACTCACTCGGGCACTCGCCGTCCAGTAAAGATGGCCCCGTGGAACCCAGGGGAAACTGACTCCTCATACGTGTAAAATGAAGCGGGCTCTTGTACCTCAGAGCACGTCTTAAATAGCAGACTCCACGATGAAGTAATCGCTTTAATTACGAACCTAATGCAGGCGTACCTCGTTTTATTGTGCAGACACCGTGTTCTTCGCGAATCGGAGTTTGGTGCTAACCCTGCATCGAGTCTCTGGGCTCCACTTTCCCAACAACATTTGTTCGCGTTGTGCCTTTGTGTCACATATTGGTCGCGAAATAGTTGGTAGATATTTCAGACTTTCTCGCGATTAGTCTATTCGGTATGGCGATCAGTGATCTGTTTATGCGGTCAGTGGTTATGACTCACTGAGAGCTCATATGACAGCCAGCATATTTTGGCAATAGAGTACTTTTTATTTATTTATTTATTTTTTAATTTTTTTTTTTTTAACGTTTTTAATTTTATTTTTGGGACAGAGAGAGACAGAGCATGAACGGGGGAGGGGCAGAGAGAGAGGGAGACACAGAATCGGAAACAGGCTCCAGGCTCCGAGCCATCAGCCCAGAGCCTGACGCGGGGCTCGAACTCACGGACCGCGAGATCGTGACCTGGCTGAAGTCGGACGCTTAACCGACTGCGCCACCCAGGCGCCCCTAGAGTACTTTTTAATTAAGGTCTGCACGTTGTTTTGTTTTGTTTTGGTTTTTTAGACACAGTGCTATTGTACGCTGAAGAGACCATAGTAAAAGGTACACATAACTTTTATATTCACCGGGAGGCCAAAAAATTCGTTTGACTCACTTTATTGCAATATTGGATTTTTTGCAATAATGTGGAACTGAACCCACAGTATTTCTGAGATATGCCTGCAGAAGGAAAATGTCATAGGAAAGCTATGTAACCTAGAGATTGGAAAACGTTTCCTAAACAAGACCCCAAAAGCACAGACTATAAGGGAAAAAATGATAAAACGATTCTGTTTCCCGAGTCCCATCCCCTCTGCTGACCATAGACACCTTTTACCAACCCCCCCGTCCTCCCCACCCCCACCGCTCAGACACCTTCCTTTCCGGGCACGTCCCATCTCCCAGCCCCGGACTCCACACATCCCCACAGTGTCCTGTGCACCGGTGGCTGTGTCCCGCCTCCTGGGACAAGCTTCAAAGCCTTCGAGATTCTGAGTAAGAGAGTGTCTTGTTATTCATGGTGATGAGGGAGTCCTGAGAGTTCATGATAACAGATGACTCAGGAGGGGGCCTGGCCACACCACAAAGGCCAACTGAATGATTAGAGTGTTAGGGCTTAAGCCACACGGTATCAGAGCCGACCTGAGGGGCAGGATGAGGAATTGGAGGTTGAGGTCAATCCCAAAGCCAATGGTTCAAGCAATTGTGCCTAGGTAATTAGATCCCAGTAAAAATGCCGGACCCCAAAGCTCGAGTGAGCGTCCCCAGTGGACAATGTCACAGTCGAATGCCACGACCCCAGTGACCGTGGGGGCTCCTTACTCCGAACCCTCTGGACTTCTATGCCCTCTACCCTCTTCCTTTGGCCAGGTTTAATTTTTATCTTTAGCTATAATACAACTGTAACCATAAAGTATAACCCTTGCCTGAGTTCTGTGAGTCATTGTAGGGAATTATCAAACCTGAGGGGATCCACGGGGACTGCCAAATTTGTAGCCGGCGGCTCTAAAATGTCGGTGGTCCTAGGGATCCCTGAGCTTGTGGTTGATGTCTTAGGTGAGGCCCATCTTGGGGAGGACGGGCCCTCAACCTTGAGTTTGGCTGACCCCAGGGAGCTCCCGTTCCTGAGGTGCTGTCCCCACAGTTACAGTGCCCACCCCCCCTCCCCCCCGCCCCCAGGCTGGCTCCCTTCCTCCGGTGTCGTCTTCTCTCCAGATCTTCCTCCAAATTGCTGTCACAGAGATCCCCCTAAAACTCAAATATTACCTGACACCTCCCTTCAGCCCTTCACTGGCTCCCATTATACGCCAGGAGGAGAGTCAAGAGGCCGTGGCCCCCACACAAGACCTGTGACCTCGCTTCTTGCTGACCTCGCTTTCGCCCAGCTCAACCTCAGGAGATTTCTTTCTGGGCCTCACCCAACTCCTTCGAATTTCCTGAAGCTTTTTGTCCTAACATTGGTCATCCCTGCTTTGACCTTTAGAACTCAGCTCACGTATCACCTCCTCCTGAAAGTTTATCTTTGACCCTTTCCCTGAGACTCACCACTAACGTAGGTGACATCGGTCATCACCCTGTGATACTTACACCTGAGAGGAGAATTGTCTGCCCTTGTGGACTGAGGACGGAACCGTGTGCTTTCAGAGCAACTGTCTCTTTGCACTTCTCATAGCCTCGGAAACCCAGGAAGCTCCCCGTTCATGCTTGTGGGATGAATCACTCAGCCTCGAGAATCCTCACTGACTCAGTTATCCCAAGAGAGTAAGATTTACAAATATTCATTTCTCACATTGACACTGTTGGGAGGTTACTCCTGCGTGCAAAGTCCAGGGAGCCCTCACCCACGTTGTGCATCACATTTGTCTCTTCTTAGCATTGTGTGACCTTAGCGGATCACTCGTAGTCAGAAGAGTCATTATGGATACATGGATCACACATCGTCTGATTTTAACTAACGTAACTGTCTTCAGGGGCGCCTGGGTGGCTCAGTCGGTTGAGCATCTGACGTCAGCTCAGGTCATGATCTCACGGTCCGTGGGTTCAAGCTCCGCGTCGGGCTCTGTGCCGGCAGCTCGGAGCCTGGAGCCCGCTTCGGATTCTGTGGCTCCCTCTCTCTCTGCCCCTCCCCCGCTCACACTCTGTCTCTCTCTGTCTCTCAAAAATAGATAAACGTTAAAAAAAAAATTAAAGTAACTGTCTTCCAATGGAGAAGCGACTTTAAAATGATTCAGGAAAAAAATCCTAAAATTGAAAATAATCTTAATACATAAGCCCAAGTACGGTATTTGTCCCCAGTTCCTGGCACAGATCTCCTAAAACCCTGGTATCTCTGGGGTGATAAGAGTGTGTTTTGTATATATGCTAGTGAGGGGTCTCAAAAGTGCTAGAAAGTTCCAAAGTGGGTTCTGGTCAACAGAAAGATCCAGCCACTATTAGGGAGTTTGAACTTTCAATCCCTCCAGAGAAGGGAGAGGGGCTGGAGATTAAGTTCCAGTCCCGGTGGCCAACAATTCGATCAATCATACCTACGTAATGAAGCCTCCATTAAAAACCCCTAAATGATGGGGCTTGATGAACACATTCACGTTCCGGGAGGGTGGCACACTTCCGTGTCATGGGAACAAGGCTTCCATGCTTCAGGCCCCTCCAGACCTGGAGTTAAGTGTCCGACTTCGGCCCAGGTCATGATCTCACAGTTGGTGGGTTCGAGTCCCGCAGCGGGCTCTGTGCTGATGGCTCGGAGCCTGGAGCCTGCTTCACGTTCTGTGTCTCCCTCTGTTTCTGCTCCTCCCCCGCTCGTGCTCTGTCTCTCTCTCTCTCTCTCTCTCTCAAAAATAAATAAAAACATTAAAGAAAAAAAGCCTAAGAGGTATTACCAGCAGGCAAACACTTAAATGGGTTACAAAATGGAATAGCAGGTGACAACCAACACAAGTATATTCCTTCGCCAACAAATACATTTTCCAAGAGGAAAATGCCTAGAAAACACTAGTGGAGATTTGAGCGATCATGGGACCATTTATTCAGTGGGAAGCATGCTGTACAATTGAATAAAACCACAGATACTGTTACTATATCTGGAAAAGATCACGTTTCAATAAATGACTTGCACAAAGAACTACTTTTTTTTTTTTTTTTTTTTTTTTTATGAGCCCCTAAAGGAAGGCATTTTCTCAACCGTAAGTGACCTCTTTGAAACAATGTGTTTATTGAAAAACTCTGTGAGCTGCTAGAGCTGCCTTGGGCTTGGAATTTTTTCTTTTAAAGAAAGAATTCGGGATCAGGTTGCAAAGAGAGTGAGGCAGGGAACGCACTCCTTTTGTCCTTGAGGAAGGCAAAGAGGTTAATGCAAAGAAGCGCGCAGGTACAGGTGGTTACTTTGATAAAAATAAAACCTTTAAACAGAGTAGGATCTCGTCCAGCTTTTGCGATGACAAGAGTGCAGAAAATCCTTTGTTCCCCGAAGATCTAAGCGTGAGCCTGTGGCAGAACAGTTAAAAGGCCCACTGAGCTGAAAACAAACAAAAAACAAGTGTCCCAATTTATTGCCCCTTTGTCTGATGCACTTGCCTGGTAGGTGTCTAAGACGCGGCTGCACAGGCACACGCACCCGGGCGTGCACGCCATCTGGGCCTTCGGGGCAGAAGTGGCGTTCCAATAATTCTAAGAAATTGCTTTATATTGTCCCGTTGAGCATTTCGGAAACTACGTTTGAAAAGGAGACTGTCGTGTGATTTTTTTGGTGGAGGCTCCCCTGGCAATGTGTCAACTACAGAGCTTTCGTATCCGCGTGCTTTAAAAACCTGAGTGGCTCAGCCGGTCGTGCGTTGACTCTGGATTTCAGCTCAGGTCATGGTCCCAGGGTCGTGGGATTGAGCCCCATGTCCGCCTCTGCACCGAGCATGGAGCCTGCTTAAAATTCTCTCTCGCCCTCTGCCCCTCTTGTGCTCGTGGTCTCTCTCTCTCTCTAAAATAAAAATTAATTGATTTATTAATTAATTAAAATAAATCAAAACTTGGGGGGAACATAGTTCTTTAACCTATTTAAAAACTGTACCAGTGAAGAGGTTTGATGAACTTCGAACACAGTCATTAAAAATACAGAATCTTCTGTGTCTCCCTCTCTCTCTGACCCTCCTCCGTTCGTGCTCTGTCTCTCTCTGTCTCAAAAATAAATGTTAAAAATAAATAAATAAATAAATAAATAAATAAAATAAATAAATAAAAAATAAAAAATAAAAAATACAGAATCTTTGGGGTGCCTGGGTGGCTCAGTCGGTTGAGCGAGCGTCCAACTTCAGCTCAGGTCATGATCTCACAGCTCAGGAGTTCGAGCCCCGAGTCGGGCTCGGTGCTGACAGCTCAGAGCCTGAAGCCTGCTTCGGATTCTGTGTCTCCCTCTCTCTCTGTCCCTAACCCACTCACGTTCTGTCTCTGTCTCTCTCAAAAATAAATAAACATTAAAAAAAAAAATTAAAAAAAATAGAATCTTCTGGTTAGTTTGCACAAATAGATGACAACAGGGAAAATGGAAAGCTATTAGCCAGATTTTAACAACAGAAATCTTTGCCTAACTGGTGGATTTCAAGGAGAAACACGATTTTGTCTGAGCAAACAATGAGGTTCTTCGTTCACGTATCATTTGTTTTTTCTTATCATTCCTGTATTTCATTGCTTAGTGAAGAAATCACGTCTTCAAGATTCATTTGTGCTGCGCGTGGGTAACTGCACCTTCCAAATTGAGCCTCCTCCCAACCCCACCATGAGCTTTGCTGTTCCGGCCAGGCAGGGCTATTGTCTCCCAATTACGCCCGACGCTTGCCTGTCTCTGATTTGTTGCTCATTCCATCTCTCCCTTCTGGAGAGTTCTTCCTCTGGTCTTCCCTACTCCCACCCTGCTCATGCCTGGAAGCTCAGCTCAAATCCGACTCGCTTCGGGAAGCACTTCTGGGCCTTATCTTCCATGTGCACCTTGCTTCTCAGCCAGACAGCCGGCTCCTGAAGGGAGACTTGGCATGACGTTTCCCTGGCCCCTCTGACGAGCTCCACACCAGGCCAGGCGCCTAGCGGGTGCCGGAGAAGGAAATGAAAATGGGTGAAGCGTAGTATAATTTGTCCTAAGTATCCCCTGCACTTTGGGATCAGTTCAGTAGGCACTTCCGGTGCCTGCCAGCCCAGGTGGGGTAGACACGGCTCAGCTTTGGAGACCCAGAGGCGCCCGTTCCAGCTGGGCCACTCGTGGGCTGTGGGACCTTGGTCAGCCTCAGTTTCTTCATCTATGAAATGGGCAGACGCTACGGGGGCTCACCAGGGTCAGTGTGAGCCGCGTCTTACACAGTATCTAGCTCTTAAAGCTGCGAAGTACACCCTGGGTGAGGTACCCGGGTACCGTCTCAAGCCCCGGGGGCACCCTCCCCCTCCCCACCCTGTCTTGGGGTCCTTCCCACGAAGCCAGCCCCAAAGCTCTGTGGTTTCAGCCTCTTCTTATGGGAGCCCAGCTCAGTGGTTCCAGTAACACACTGAGTGTGGAAATCGAGATATTCTCTCGAGTCCTTTCTCCGTTAGATGTCCCCGTAGCTCTTCCCGGGCTCCCTGACCATTGTCACTACCTGGCATCATCCCCAGCCAAACCACATGCCCACCACTGCTGCCAGACTCTTTATTTTGGAGAAATAAAGAATGGAAACCAGACTGAGTGCGGGGCTGGGCTCCTGGTCATGGGGGGATAAGGGAGCGTGCCTGCACCGGGGACCCACTGGGTGCCCCAGAGGACTGGGGTGTCCCAACGCCTTTCAGTCAGAACCGTTGGCTGCCTGCTTCCGTTCTGACATTCCCCCGAGAGCCGTGCCCTCACGGCATCTGGAATTCCCGAAGCTTCTCTCACCCGTGACCCCTCGTCCGGCTGACCCCACGGTCGGCAAAGAGTCCCATTCCCCACGAAGGCTGCGAATGGGCGTTCCTGGGTTTTATCTTTCATTGCTAATGGCTTCTTTTTTAAGAATCGATTTTAGGGGCTCCCGGGGGGCTCAGTCGGTTAAGAGTCTGGCTCTTGGTCTCGTCCCAGGTTGGGATCTCACGGTTCGTGAGTTCGAGCCTCACATCGGGCTCTGCTGACAGGGTGAAGCCTGCTTGGGATTCTCTCTCCCCCAGCCCCTCTGCCCCGCCCTCCTCTCTCAAAATAAATACGTAAACGTAAAAAAAAAAAGAATTGATTTTAAATGTTTCTCTTCATCTGTTGCTTTTTAAAAGTGTGTATCTATTTTGAGAGAGACAGAGAGCGCGAGTTGGGCAGAGGCAGAGAGAGAGGGAGGGAATCCCAAGCAGGCTCCGTGCTGTTCGCGCACATCTCGACAAGGGGCTTGATCTCAAGAACCGGGAGACCATGATCTGAGCCGAAATCAAGAGTCAGACGCTTAACTGAGCCACCCAGGCGCTCCTTAAATGTTTCCTTTTCAATGACGGAAGTAGCAAACGGGCTGTGAAAACCTAAGAGCAATGCAGATGTGCGTAAAGGAAGATATCAAACGTTCCCCTGCCACCCCTGCCAGAAAGAAATCGTTGCTGTCAGAAAAAGAACCACTTCTCGCCCACTTCTGGAGCCCACCCCCGGCAGCCAGCCTCACGATTCCTGACACTCTGTCCCCTGCCACCCCTCCCATTGCACGTGTCCCCAGCAAGGGTGGTTTCCGGCTGGTGCAGCCCTCCAGCTCCAGGGTCCCGATGACATACCGGAAGGCCTGCCCCACCACCAGGGTCTGCCCTGAGCCGGACAGCTGACCCCGGCCCTTCCTTCCTGGAGGTTTTTCCTCCCCCGTCCTCGGGCCTGCACACGGCCTCCGTCAAAGGCTTCGTTCAGCAGCCACTGGAGGGAAATTCCTGTCTGGAAAGACTGGATCTAAGAAGTGACGTCAGCCAGACCTGTCATGGGCATCACTTGGGTCCAGGGGGAGCGCATCATCCCTCAAAAGGGGCCCGTCTGGAGCCTAAAAGAGGTACTTTTTAGCACGAACACGGGAAGTGTTATCGGACAAGGCAGGAAGTCGCCGCGCGGATTTTGTCACTCCCCGGCTAACAGGACTTTAAAAGGTCGGATCAAATCACATCAAATCAAAACATGTTCTATGTGCCACGTGCTGAAAAGAATACAAAGAAATGTACAACGCAGTCTCTCCCTGCAAGGAAATTCAAAGGTGTGGATATTGTTGTCGACTGAACGTATTAGTCATTCCACTTGGCATCACGACGCAGAGAGATCCAAAGCGGCATCCTCCAACGTTCCGGAAGTCCAGACCAGCTGGGAGCTCCACAAAATCACCGAGATCTGTGCTCTAACGGACTTTCCGAGGCTCATCCCTGGCGTGTATCCTTTGCCCTCACAGCCCAAAATGGCTGCTGGAATCTGGTCATTGCGCTAAAATTCCAGCCTTTGGGGAAGAGGCAGGAGATTGGAAGGGACGGTCCCTTCTTAAGAAACAGTGACTCCCAGAAGTGGCATTTATCACCTCTGCCATGTTGCCCTTGTCCAGAACCGACTGACGTGGTCACACCTAGCTCCAGGAAGGCTGGGAAGTATAGTCTATTCCAGGGGTCATGTGTCAGCATTTAGGATTCCTGTTGGGAGAAGGGGAGGAGAGGTGTGGGGTCTGCAACACCAAAGCCTAGAGGAAACAGTGGTGGTTTGGAGATCACTGGTGTCGGGGAGACGCTGGGCTCACAGGTCCTTCCACGCCGTGTCTAATGCGCACCGCGGGGCCCGTGTGCTTCAGTCAGTTATAAAGACTCTTAGAATCTCTGCTCGAAAGGCCCTGGAGGCCCACTGGTTCCCACACCTTCAGCCCCGGTGATGACGAACGTAGCTTCCTGTCATGCATTTGCCCCTTTTCTGTTGGAACGGCCCCCGCGACAGGCAGTCCTTACCTTCCGAGGCACTTGGCATTTCTTTGACTTAACTGGTTCTCCTTCCGTTTGAACTTAAACCCGCTGGCAACTTGTGGGAGGTAGTGATTAATGCAACAGCCTGAAGGAGCGCGGGTTCTGTGCCAGTTTGGGGGGACCCCTCTGACGGGACTCCTGATGTGTGCACAGTAGTGCTGGGCCTGGGGGGTGGGGTATGTGCCCCGTGGGTGAGCAGGGCGGGCGCCCCGAGAGGAGAGAGCCAACCACCGTTAGCAATCAAACCCTTTCCCCAGCCCCAGAGTAAGCTGTGCAAAAATCCAACACGGCTGCTCTGTCCTGAGGGTAGTGGACGGGCAGGGACCGCCCCCCCCAGCTGGGTCCCCCAGGCCCCCACATTACCAGAGGCAGTGGGGAGCCCCCAGGCCCCCCCTGAAATGACACTGCCCTTGTTCCATCGGGAACAACAGCTCTATAGGCCGTGGGGACAAAAAGGCCCGAGTGGGTAGGACGCCAGTCCTCAGGCATGTGCAAGCTGGAGGCTGGGTCCCGGGCCTGTGGCGGGCAGGCCGCGTTCCCCAAGGCCTCGCCGCGACCCCAGGGTCAGGCGGCCTGCGTGCACCCTGTGGCTTTTTCCATATTTACTCCTGAGTGTCCTTCAAACAATGAAGAGGAAATACTCCCAAGCCCAGCTGTCCAGGATACACGTGTCTGCAGCCTTTTTCCAGCGACAGAGCTGCGGCTCGGTGGGGGGGGGGTTCAGGGGGGTGGGGGGGGGCCTGCTGGTCACGGGAAGGAAGCCCCACCCGCGGGACCAGGAAGCAATAATGTGGCATCACTGATTTCACGGCCGCTTTATTCTCCAGGCCATGAAAGAGAGGCATTGCGTCCTTCCTCAAACACTACACCTGCGGCAGGCCCCCGGGGCGGCCTCGGCTTCCCTTTGAACCAAGCCCGGCCTTGGTCACACCCCAGCTTTGAGGTGGTGGGACTCCCTCCTGCCCGGGGACCCTTTACTCCGGCCTGATTTGTAAGGCAAGCCTCCCTCAGGCACTGGATCTCTCTTGCCACTACCCCTGAGGGCCACGGGCAAGATCACAAAAGCCACTAGGGCCTGCGGGACCATGGTGGAGCCCCCTGGGCCCAGGGAGGCAGGGACGAGAGGAGCAGAAGCACCTTTGTGGGCCTAAGCCCCCCTTTTCCAAAGTGGGGGCTCCCGTCAGGGCCGCCAGGACACAGCACCACACCCCGAGAGGCTCGACAACAGAGATTTATCATCACAGTTCTGGAGGCCGGAAGTCAGTGGCCTTGGTACCTTCCGAGGCTGCGAAGGGGGGGATCTGTCCCGGCCTCTCCCCCCGCCGCTGGTGGTTTGTTGGCAATCCTTGGTGGTCCTGGGCTCGTGGAAGCATCACGGGGATGCCTGCCTGCCTTCATCTTCGCACGGAGCTCGCCCCGTGTACGTGTCTGTGTCCCAATGTCCCCTCTTTACGAGGACAGTCGGGGCCACCCTAATAGCCTCATGTTGACCGGATCATCTGAGTGACCGTATTTCCAAATACGGTCACACTCGTAGGTACTGCAGGTTAGGACATCCACGTGTGGATTTTAGGGGACACAACCCCCGACAGAAGATGCACTACGGGTCCCCAGTCCCATGTGAATTTCAGTGTGTCCCACGCAGGAGTCGGGACAGACTCACACTAAAAAAGTATTTGTTGTTTCTCTGAAATTCAGATCTCACTAAAGCATCCTATACCCTCCTGTCATCCCTCCCTCCCTCCCTCCCTTCCAACTGGCAAACCTTACATTAAGCAGACCCCCCCCCATGAAAATTCAGATACCCTCAACAGAAAAGTGGGCTGATTCTTTTCTTTATGAAAAGATTAATCATAAGATGCCTTTAAATAGCAAATCCCAGGGCGCCTGGGTGGCTCCGTCGGTTGGGCGTCCGACTTGGGCTCGGGTCATGATCTCGCAGTTTGTGAGTTCGAGCCCCGCGTCGGGCTCTGTGCCGACAGCTCGGAACCCGGAGCCTGCTTCCGATTCTGTGTCTCCTTCTCTCTCTGCCCTTCCCCCACTTGTGCTCTGTCTCTCTCTGTCTCTCAAAAATAAACGAATGTCAAAAAAAAAAAAATTAAATAGCAAATGCCTCTGGAGATATTAGGCAATTAGAGTAAGGACGAGCATCTGCACAGACAAGGCAGAAACCCTGTGTCTGATCCCCATCTAATGCTGGGACAAGGAGGGTCAGTATGGGGAGTAGGAGGCTGGACCCCTGCCGGATTTGCACTCCTGGGCGTGTTAGGGGCAAGCCAGGTGGGTGAGCAAGAGACCCACCTCCAAGCCCCGGTCCTAGGACCATCTTGGCCCAGTTACCTACTCTCTGAGCCTCGGTCCCGTCGGGGAAGCGCACATCTCCTTCGTTGGGAGGAGAGAGCTGGGGACCTCAGCCCATCTGATGGGCGGCTGGAGGCCGGAGCCTCCCTTCAGCAGGACCGTGCGTGGGGAACCGGGGCCTGCACCTGGCAGGCTCACCTGGGGCCCCCCCCCCACACCCAGGTACCCACAGTCATGAACAGGGAGCCGGTGTGGCCGCAGCCTGCTGGTGCTCCGAGATTTCTCCACTGAGATGCTCAGAGGCAAAGCAAAGTGCACCTGTAACGAGCCTGTTTGGCTCCTTTATTTTTTAAACATATATGCACATATATGTTTATTTATTTTTGAAAGAGAGAGAGAGAGAGAGAGAGAGTCAGAGCACGAGCAGGGGAGGAGCAGAGAGAAAGGGAGACCCAGAATCCGAAGCAGGCTCCAGGCTCCGAGCTGTCAGCCCAGAGCCCGGCGCGGGGGTCAGACTCACAAACCACGAGATCGTGACCTGAGCCAAAGTTAGACGCTTAAGCAACTGAGCCACCCGGGCGCCCCCGAGCCTGTTTGGTTCTTGAAGTCCAGACTTTCTCTTGTGGTCAACAGCCCGCCAGGGATAGTGGCAGGAAAGTTATCCAAACAAACAGTGTCAGGTGTGGTTAGAATGTGCCCCAAGTTCTTGTGTGCCGAGGAGACGGGCTCGACCACAGCTATGATATGAAATTATAGTGTCGATCTCAGGGGAATTAGGCGACTCTCCAGCAATTAGGTGAGGGGCAATTAGCAGGACCAGGCAGAGACTTGGTGGGAACAGGGTCCTGGCACCTATGCCTGGTGGCTCGGGGCCCGGCCCAGCCCCGTCCTGCTGATGTAGCAGGGCTGGGCACAGGGACGGACCTGGCATCACTCCTGGCTGGTGTGGACACTCCATCACAGCTCCCGAGCTGTGTTAAGCTCCGCACTCCAGATCAGGAACGGGGCCCACCGCGTTTGACTTGCCTCTTCCATCTGACGTGCCACTCACTACCTCTCGCTCGCCAGTTCCCGTGGAGTCTGCGGTGTTCGCTCCCAGAAGAACTCAGATCCAAGCAGTGACAAGGAGGGCACGAGTCCCTGGAGCCTGGCCGGGGGTGGCGAACGCCCATGAGATGAGGAATTGGGCCGTTTGCACGATTTGAGGAATGTGACGAATAAATCAGGTCTGACTCGGCGGGGTACGTCGACCGTGTCCTTCAAATGCATCACACCTTGTGTCATAATCCTGGCGTGGGTTTTGCTCTCCCTTTCCATCAGTATTATTATTTTTTTTAAACGTTTTATTTATTTTTGAGACAGAGAGAGACAGAGCATGAACGGGGGAGGGGCAGAGAGAGAGGGAGACACAGAATCGGAAGCAGGCTCCAGGCTCTGAGCCGTCAGCCCAGAGCCCGACGCGGGGCTCGAACTCACGGACCGCGAGATCGTGACCTGAGCTGAAGTCGGACGCCCGACCGACTGAGCCACCCAGGCGCCCCTCCATCAGTATCAGTATTATTTAAAACCCACGCTGCTTGCTTCCCCGGATGATGCGGCTGCTTCCACAGGGACCCATCCAGTAGACAAAGTTCCTGACCCTGGAGCTGAAGGCCACCGATGAGTCAGCGCACAGGGAGCCACCTGGGGTGCAGGAAGCGGCTGATCAGGCGTGAAGGAGGCAACCTGAGCGCCCAGGGAGGGAGCTGGGGGGTGTTCCTGAGCGGCAAGCCTGACCCCCGGGTGTGATGGACAGAGCAGGGCAGGGACACACTGTCCTCAGGTGGCTGGGGCCATAGCCGCCCTCGGTTGACTTCAAAGGAACTCAAAGCAGGGACGCAAACAGCTCCCCGTGTTCACAGCGGCGTTGTTCGTTCACACCGGCCGAGCTATGAAAGCAAGCCTCGTGTCCGTCCACGGATGACTGCAGAAGCCCGATGTGCACACGCGTACAATGGACGGTAAGTCAGCCTGAGAAATGAAATCTGGGTACATGCTACCACGGCACGGGTAAACCTTGACAACGTTATGGTGAGCGAAGTAAGCCGGACACAAAAGGGCAACTATTGTGTGATTTCCACCCCCCCTTACATGAGCTCCCCGGAATTGTCAGCTTCCCGGGGACAGAAGGTAGAATCGAGGTTTCCAGGGGCTGATGGGGGAGGGGGGGCAGGGCGGGTGGAGAGCTAACGGTTCATGGGCACAGCGTTTCTGTGTGGGATGACGAGCCACTGAACTGTGTGCTCACCAACGGTTACAATAGCAGAGTCCCTCTCCCCCACGGAAGGGACAGGCGTGTTTTTTTTTTTTTTACTGGTATGAAGAGTGCTATTCTCAGTTCAGCACATGCTTCGGGGAGCCGAGTGAGCTGGAGCCCAGGCCGGGGAAAGAGGGAGACAAGGACGGAGTGTGAGGCTGGCCCCGGGGCTCCCCACCCCACCGGGCCGCTCGCTCCTTCGGGTGCAGACACGGTCAGAGTGGAAGACGGGGAGGGAAACTCAAGGTGACTCATCTGCAGGATGTCCAGATCCGGATAGGACCTCCAAACTTGGCAACCTCGGAGGAAATGATCGTAATTTTTTTTTTTTTAGACTCTCGTGTCACCTAGACACTCGGCCGGGACCCTGTTTCCTATTTCAAGACTTTTCCAAACAGTTGTGTTTGTGGAGACCTTCACAAACACACGTCCAGGGGAAGGAACCAGAAGGAACGGGGCTTCTCCAGGCCTGCGGTTCAATTCCCTGGGCTCGAAACCCTCCTCAGGTGTTGAGCCGGAAGGGAGTTGTGGGGACGAGCTCGGGGCAGGAAGCATTGGGGCTCAGAAACTTTCTGACGTCTGACTCCAGTAACTAAAAAAATAGTCAAATGGAATGCGGATCAAGAGGGCTTTCCCGAGCGTCTGGGCCTCGGCAAGACTCCGCTCACCCTGAGTGAAAGACAGTTGGGGGCTCCTACTCTCTGGCTGTTTTGATGCGGCCCTTCCGAGAAGATCTAGAAATAAACGCATGGCTCGTTCCCATTCCCTTATGTTCAGTGGGCACCTGAGGAGCCCTCCTGCGTGGCTGGCAGTGGAGGCCGAGAACCAGAGTGGTGAGGCCCGGCCTCCTGCCTCCGAATTTCCAGTAATTTCCCCTTCTCCTCTTGTGGTATTTGCAGGACTAAGGATGCCGCTCCGACCTGCCCAGGGCCCTGACAGGGAAGGATGAGGACAGGTGTCCAGAGGGGGCCCCGCCTGCTCTCTCCTGAAAGATCAGCCCCGGCTCCTTTGCCCCCACCTGCTGGGAGGCCAGCCATCTCGAAGGCCGCCCTCCAGGGTCCTTCCAGCCCGAGGAGGACGCATAGACTGAGCCTCCACAAGCCACTGACCGTTTTGCCTTAATTTGTTGCTTTCTGGTCTTTTCTTTAGACTTAATTCTTAAAAGTTAGACTGAATTTTTTTTTGGAGCAGTTTTAGATTTAAAAAAAAAAATTTTTTTTAATGTTTATTTTTATTTTTGACAGAGAGAGAGACAGAGCATGAGTGGGGGAGGGGCAGAGAGAGAGGGAGACACAGAATCCGAAGCAGGTTCCAGGCTCCGAGCTGTCAGCACAGAGCCCGACGCGGGGCTCGAACTCATGAACCGCGAGATCATGATCCGAGCCGAAGTCGGAGGCTCAACTGACTGAGCCACCCAGGTGCCCCTGAGCGGTTTTAGATTTACAGAAAAAAGCAAGAATAGAGAGTACAGGGAGCTTGCTTGTACCCAGCACCCAGCTTCCACCCTGACGGACAGATTAGTTTGGAACATGTGTTACGATTCGTGAACCAAGGTTTCCTTGATTTTTCCCTGCCGTCCTTTCCCTGTCCTAGGATCCCACCTAGGACACAGTTACGTCCGGTCTTCCCGTCTCCCTGGCTGGGGCAGCTTCCCGGGGCCTGTGGTCTACCTCGTTAGCCGGGACCCCACACAGCACCCAGAGCTGTGCTCTGCCCTTCGAGTGCTCGGCCGGGGATGAAGGGAAGGGGCTGAAGCAGGAACCCGCCCTCTCTCCCAGCGAATGTCAAAACACCAGTAAACTATGTGAGTCCAAGTGACTCAACACCGTTGTCTTTGGAAAGACAGGGATCCGCGATGGGGGGGGGGGGCGGGGGGAGGGTGGATTTCGCTTTCCTTGTTACATTTCTGTAGTGTTGAATCGAGTCTTTCTAAATAATCAGCATGAATGCCTCTTCCGATTCGAAACAATAAAATAGCGGCACCTGAGTGGCTCAGTCCGTTACGCGTCCGACTCTTGATTTCGGCTCAGGTCACGATCTTGCGGTTCGGGAGTTCGAGCCCCGAGTCAGGCTCTGCGCTGACAGTGTGGAGCCTGCTTGGGATTCCCTCTCTCCTTCTCTCTCTCTGCTCCTCCCCGCTCGTGCTCGATCTCTCCTGCAGAAAATAAATAAGTAAACTTTTTGAAAAATAAAAAAAGAAACAATAAAATAAAGTCCAGCAGTGAGGCGGGGCAGCCTGCTCGTCATCTCAGCACGGCAGGCGGACGTGGACATTTTCCCACACGGAGAGGCCGGTGTCTGCCTAGGATGAGCAGGGTACAAGACGGGCCCAGAGCCACCCCGTTTCCTCCTAAGGCATGTCGGGCCCCCAGCCCCCGCCTCTGAAAAGAACTGAAGTTGGGCTGATGAGCAACCCTCCGGAGAAGGCAAGGCGAGGAGGTGATCGGGAAAGCAGGGGGTTAAATTGGCCAAGCCGCCTTGGGCTCAAGAGCTGCCCAGCACCTTCGCTCCAGGAAGGGAGGTGCGGGTCCTCGGGGCACCCAGGACCCACAGGAAGCCCTTGGCCGCCTCCTGGCGCTGTTGCTGGCCGACCCTCGTTCCTGGGCTGGTCCCCCGTGCCTGGAGTTTTAGGACCGCTCCATGCGGTCATGGCCTTGTCCTGTCCTGTCTCTCCAGGCAGAACTGGAGCGAGGGCCCCGGTCTTCCCTGACTCTCGTACACCCCCCCCCCCCCCCGCCCATCCCTGTCCGCTGTGGGGACAGCACCGGGGGGAAAGGCTTCCTTCTAGAATCTGAAGAACAATCCGAACAGTCTGAAGACTATTTTCAAGTATGATTGACATCCCTTGCTGGAGTCCCAAGTCCCGGTTGGAGATCATGTCCTAATAGAGGAAGCTGGGAACGCGGTCGTATGAACACAGTCAACGTCTCCAGGCCCTGCGTGTCCCTGAAAGCTGCGGGCGGCAGTTTGAGGGTTTCTTCTGAGCCGTTTTCCCTCCCTCCACCCCCCCCCAGTCGCACCGCACCGATCGTCCAGAAACACACACCTGTGACGCAGCTTGCAAGGGCTCGTGCAGTGGGATGTCGCCACTGGAGACCGTGCGGCCTAGAAACGCCGGAAATATTTCATAAAAATGACTGAGTTATAAGTCAGGCCCGCGCATGGCAGGTTGTGATGGAAACCGCAGATCTGCTTTTGAAAAAAAAAAAAAAAAAAAGGCCAATAATTCGAAACCCAAGAGACTGGGATTCCGAAATCAAAGGGAGGAGGCGGGGGAGGGGCGGGTGAAGGAAGTGAAATTCTTGAAATTCACTCAATTTCTCGGGGGGTTCTTCCTTCCCTGAGCCACGAGAAGCAAGGCCACGGCAGACCACCAGGCAGCACGAGGCAGGAAGCAGCACCTCCAGGAAGTAACTCTCCTCTGTTCTTGATCCAAAGAGATGACTCTTCTAAGATGGAATGTATCCGGCAGGTTGTATCAGGAACAGGGAGGCACAATCTATCAGAGATCTGGCCTCTAACTGATGAAAACGGTGGTGGGACAAGTGGGGTCAGGCAGTGGGGAGGGGGCCACAGGGCTCCAAGAACTCTGTTTCCGGGGTAATGGTGCCTGTGGCCCAAGCCTGGAGCCCACGCCACGGACACAGGGTCTGGGACCTCATTTGGAGCACAGTCTCCACTGTGCGGCCATCTTGTGATACGGATAACCGTCCCGTGGGCAGAACCCATCAGAATGAGGCTCCCTGCCCTCCCGGCCCACCCCGCCCCGCCCCCACTATGCTACATCTCTGGCCAAGCTGGTCCAGGCTGGGCAGAGACGGGGTGATGCTGAACACCCACCAGGAACCTACCATTTTCCAGGCCCTGTCGGGTGCCTTACACACTTTACCTCATTAAATGCACCGCCCCCCAGTCTTGGGAGGTAGAAACAATGACGCCCATTCTACAGGTAAAGAAATCCAGGACGTTTTAGGAACGTTCCCAAGTTTTCAACTTATGGTAAATGGTAAATCTGGTTGTATCTCCCGAATGTGTGGTTCCTGATGCTCTGCACGCAGCAGGCCCGGTTGTGGTCAGGGTCCCTTCCGGCGGGGAGGAGGTTGCTATGGTTACCAGTAAGTGGACGGATTCCAATCCCCATGTTTGCCAAAATTCACAAAGGGGCAGACCTGTCAGTCAGGCCCTTTTTTGAAGGGCACGCTCAGCTCCATGAGCGCGAGACCTGTCCCCGGCCTTGCCCGATGTCACCTCTGTCACCAGGTTCTGGTGGGAGCCAGATGTGGGCAGAGGAACACGGCGTATTCTGCCCCAGCACCCTCCCCTTTTATCTGTATCAGTCGAGACAGGGCTGCACCAAGAGACATCGCGGACCCCCCCCCGCCCCCCCCCACATCGGGGCCTCCCGGGGCTGGAAGGTTAAGGGTGACGGTGATGGATGGCCTTGCGAACTGAAGAGCTAGGATTTAGAGAGCAATCTAGGAGCCAGAGGGACAGAACCCCTGGATGGTGTGGCCCCTGAACACTCCCCGAGGCTGAGGGTGAGCTGAAGAGTTTGGCCCCCACACTTGACTTTTCTGGGGGCGCCTCGGTGGCTCAGTGGGCTAAGCATCCGACTCTTGGTTTCGGCTCAGGTCATGATCTCACGGTTCGTGAGTTCGAGCCCCAAGCTGGGCTCTACGCTAACAGCATGGGGCCTGCTTGGGATTCTCTCCCTCCCTCTCTCTCTCTCTCTCTCTCTCTCTCTGCCCCTCCCCTACTCGTGTGCGCACACGCGCTCTCTCTCGCCAACTAAATAAACTTTAAAACACAAAGAAAACCTGAGTCTCTCCACCTAATTGCACACAGCGCCTGCCACCTGGGTCTCCGTGAAGAAAGAACACGCGGCGTTTCCTTCATGTGGTACTGAGCTCACCTACATGAAAGGCAGTGACCCCACTTGCTAGGCCAAACCCTGAGGGAAAATAATTATTTTCCAGCAGACATTTCTTAAATGATTCTTCAAAGATGCACCCCCCCATCCCCCTCTGCCGAGAGGAGTACCCCTCCCCCCACTTAGGTGCAGAGAAGCCCACGGGCCTGGAACAATCTACCCTTAATGAGAGCCGCCTGGCAGCCGGGCCAGGAAGAGGCTTCGGAGGGTCCGCTGCTCGTCGCTCTCTCTCCTCGCTCCCTCTTTCTGCTGCCCCACCGGCCTCTCCTCTGCAAGAAGCTTCTGCTGGGAACCCTGGCTGTGTTCCCGTGGCTCTCAGTCAGCTCTGTCCCCCTGGCCCCTCCGTCCCCTCCGTCTCCGCAAGGGCCGGCCCGTTAGCCTCACCGCCTTCAGGTCGAGGCCCTGCCACTCACCAGCCCGCTCCCTGTCCCCACCAGGACCTGCCTCCTCACGACAGTGGCCGTCACAGGTTCACATGGGCTCGGTCAAGCCACGTCCCTGCAGTGCCGCCTGGAGCTCCGGCTGACCGGCCTCGGCCCCTCCCGTCGCTCCTCCCTCCACCTCCACACCTTCCTTATCTTCCATCGCAGAGCCTGGTTCTCCCGAATCCGATCCCTTCTGACCACATGCGGTGTGTCCCCAAGACGTGGCATTTTCCAGTTTCTTTCTTTCTTTTTTTGATACCTTAAATTTTATTTATTTATTTTTAAATTTTTATTTATTTTGAGAGACACAGAGACGGTGCAAGGGGGGAGGGGCAGAGAGAGAGAGAGAGAGAGAGAGAATCCCAAGCAGGCTCCGCACTGTCAGCCTGGAGCCCGATGCAGGGCTTGAACTCACAAACTGGGAGACCACGACCTGAGCCGAAACCAGGAGTGCGAGGCTTAACCAACCGTGCCACCAGGAGGCCCCGGTCGGTTTATTTCAAGTGTGGGAGTAAAGTCTTTGCCGTTGCCGTGGACTTGTGGCTCCACGGTCGGCCGTGCGCAGAGCCCTGCTGGCCGGGAGGGGGGGAGGAGGGTTCCAGATTCCCTGCTTCAGAGAACACGAGGGAGGAGACTAAGTGGCCACGTACGCTGACCTCCGAGCCTGGCAGTTCCAGAAGCACGGAGACCTGTGGGACCGCCAGGGAGGCCCTCAGGCCTCGGAGAGGGTTTGCTTTCTCACGTGAAGTCACGGACAGATAGCACAATTCTTGCCCCCGGAGAGAAGAAGAACCCGGCTGCCACGGAGTCCGATCCTTGGAGTTTGGAACACAGCCCGTCTCAGACCCAGACCTCACTTTCCCCGTTGGTGACGAATTAAAGAAAAAATTTGTTTTCGTGTTTTGTTTTATTTATTTTTGAAGGAGACAGAAAGACAGAGCGTGAGCAGGGGAGGGGCAGAGAGAGAGGGAGACACAGAATCCGAAACAGGCTCCGGGCTCTGAGCCGTCAGCACAGAGCCCGACGTGGGACTCGAACTCACGAACGGTGAGATCGTGACCTGAGCTGAAGTCGGATGCTTAACCAACTGAGCCACCCAGGCGCCCCTGAGATGAACGTTTTAGTAGACTGAGGAAAGATGGGCCTCCTTGGTGGGGGTGGGCCTCACCCAAGCAGTCGAAGGCCTGAAGGCCGAGCAAGAGGGAGGTCCTCCCGCCTGCCTGCACCGATGGCACGCTGGGCCTCTCCGGCCTTCAGACTGAGACCGAATCTTCTGGAGTCTCCAGGCTGCTGGCTTCCTGGCCGGAGCTACGGCATCTTCGGGTTCTGAGTCGGGCCTCTGGACTCGGACGGGCGCCACGTCGGCTCTCCGGGGTCTCCAGCTGGCTGACGGCGGATCTGGGGAACCCGTCGGCCTCCATAACCGGTGAGCCAACCCCTCGCAGTGAGTCGCTTTACGTGTCTACGGTCTGCGGGTCCTCCCCGGACAACCTAGTGCAATCAGTGTTATCCGAGCGGGGACTAGATCTCCATTCCTTGCGGCCTGCGGCGTGTCAGGCGCTGTGAGTGCGTTCGCTCAAAATCGCTGAAGTGCCCGCTCTGCGCCCAAGAGAAAGAACCACGCGGTTCGTGCCACGGCGGGGACGAGAAGGTCGCAGGTACCAGACTCGCTGTCGGTCGGGAGCTACTCGGTTCTTGATTACGGCAGAAACCAGCAAGGGTAAATTTACTTATTATCGTGAGCTACGCGGCCACACCTTTTCTTATGTGTGCTTCAAACAAACCCGTTGTCACGGTAACTCTCTTAACACAAGATGCGACCTGCCTTAAAGAGCCTGAGAGCTAATTACAATAGTGCTTTATGTGTAGTTACACCTTTCTTCTGAGGAGTTTAATGGACCCCACTCATTAAGCTTCACAAACATCCTCTGAAGTCTGCAGGGGACAGATACTATTAGGCCCATTTTACAGGCAGAGACACCAAGGCACAGACGGGTTAAGCGACTTGGCCACGGACTGGCAGCTTAGCCGCGAGCAAGTCTGGGCCCGACCCAGGCCTCCTCTTGTTGCCTTCTGTTGTCTCTGCTCACCGGGCTCCCTTCTGGGTTCCGAGAGCCCTTCTTCCCGAAGGGCTCGGCTTCCCACAGCGTGCCCTGCCACCGTCCAAGTGCAGAGGGGTGCTGCAGGGGGGAGGGAGGGAGCGGAGCGGGGGACAGAGGAAACCACTGCTCCATTGGCCTCGTGTGGCACAGTCAGCGACGGGCCTTGGGGGCCGCGCACTCGGCCTGATGTTGGCAGGGGGGAGGCGCGGCCGCGGGGCCACAAGCCGACTCCCAGGCGCACCTGCCTCAGTCGGGAGAAGTCTGCCCCTCAGTGCCGGCCACGCAGGCAAGACGCAGCCTCAGGGGCTTCTGCTCCGACCCAGGGGTCCTCCGAGCAGGGCCTGGATCAGCAGCAGCTGCCATGGTGGGAACCCCTGGAATCTGGGGGCTCCTCCAGTATCTGTGCCTGGAATGCTCCCCCCGCCCCCAGATGTCCTTTCAGACCTCCCCCCTGCCAGGGGCGCCTGGGTGGCTCTGTTGCTTAAGCGTCTGACCCTTGATTGCGGCTCAGGTCGTGATCGACGGTTCGAGCCCCCCGTGGGGCTCTGTGCTGACTGCACGGAGCCCGCTTGGGATTCTCTCTCTCTCCCTCTCGCTCTCTCTGCCCCTCCCCTGCCCGCTAGCTCTCTCTCAAAATAAATAAATAGACTTAAAAAAAAAAAAGCGCCTTTCCCCAGGCTCACTTCTTCCCCCATGCCTGTCCCCACGTGGCCTGGTTGACCCGGCAGCGGCTCCCCCGGCCCCCATCCCGTGCCTCAGCTCCAGTGAGCTCGGCAGGGATCCCCGTCTCCCCGTGACCCACCACGCAGGCCCCAGGGGCGCAGCGCCCTCTGCTTGGTCCCCGGCACGGGGCGATCGCTCAGTATCCACACGGGCCTCGAGTTTTGACTCAGGGTGTGAGCGGAACGAGGAGGACGAGGAGCGTGTTTGGCGGGGGGAGGAGCACGGGGGCCACGAGTCTTGTTTGGGACACGCCGAGCCTGACACGCCCCCACACAGGCAACAGGTGCAGCTGATTGGTGGGTGGCTCCGGGACACCCAGGAAGAGGTGACGCAGCGATCCAGAGGTGGTGACCCCTGGGAAGGGGAACGAAAGGTTCGCCGAAGAAGTCCCCGACTGTATCAGCATTTTGTGGGCGGTGAGGGGAAGGGGCTGGCAGTGAGACCAAGGAGGACGAGGGCCTGGAGGACAAGGTGTCCGACAGGACAGGGGAGTCAAGCGGGGTCAGAGAAGTC
The DNA here is from genome assembly GCF_028018385.1 of Neofelis nebulosa. Classification (NCBI taxonomy): domain Eukaryota; kingdom Metazoa; phylum Chordata; class Mammalia; order Carnivora; family Felidae; genus Neofelis; species Neofelis nebulosa. Next base: position 7,861,510 of record NC_080790.1, read on the forward strand.
TGGCCTCAGATCTGGCAAAATCTGGAGATGAGCTTCCGGCCTAAGAGCTATTGTCCGCGAGTGGAGGACGGAAGGAGGGGCTGCGGGCAGATGGACGCAGGCCTGGGGCCACGAGGAGGAGGGAGGAGGCAGTCAACGAGCGTGTAGATCGGCTGTGTAGACCAGCTGAGTAGAACCGTGGGAGGCAGAACCAGCAGGGGTAGGAGGGAGAGGAGGGTCGGATGGGGAGGAAGGTTTCAACTCCCTAATTTTGAACCCACAACTGCAGCATCTGAATTGGGAACTGGGTGTGTCATCGGGAGGACAGCGAGTTACAGGGATGTGATATGGGAAACCCACGCAGGCAGGTGTTGCTGCTAAACTTAAAGATTCTTTCAAATCCTCGGAGTCTGGGACTCATGACTCTGTCCTGGTCCGAAAGAAACCCAAGGCCACTAGAAAAGTAGTTGGCCTCTCTCCCACCCAGCAGGAAAGCATCTGGCCCTACGACCTTGAAGTTCCTCCTCTGGAACCTGCCACAATCACTCGCCCCCCGCATCGGGAGAGCAGGGCGGCACACAGATTTTCTAATAAATTTTTCACCCGCTATGTGCTCGTTCGTGATGAAGGACAAATGTTTGGAGTAGGGGACGGCACCCTAATCCCCATATAGTTCATTCAAGTAGAACTATTAGACCGTTTGTATTGCACTCATTAATTTAGGTAAATTTACATCGGGATAAAAACTGATTTTCAAGAAGGAAAATTACGAGGACTGGAATTTTCCACGCATATTCAAGGAGACATGTAGTATCCTAAATCAAGTTATTATATATGCCTAAATATAAGGAAGTTCCAGATATAAGACAATTCCATAATTTCCCAAGGAGAAGAAAAAAAAATTATACCAACTTGGATACGTAAACTTTTTAGAAATGTTGATAAAATCTCCAAGTATCTACATATATATGTGTACACACACACACACACACACACACACACACACACACACAGTTTTCTAATGCTTTGTCCTTCTCTTTCAAAGTATGAAATAGAATTCAGTCATCCCAAGACCCAACACATCCATTTACTTTGGACTTTGCTTGGACTAAAATACACTTCTGGTATTCTCAAATGCAAAGAAGAGACGAGTTTTCTATTGAATATGTAATGTGGAAACTGGTCTTTGTCACAAAGAGTTAAATGGTTACGTGAGGGTCACCATCTATATTTGCTCAAAACCTCTAGAGTTTTGTTTCAACTTCACGATTGAAGGTAAAGTGAAGGCTGAAAATCATTTCAAAACCAAAATTGATCAAATAAAAACCCAGCTTTTTAATGCATTGAAAATTCGCCTAAGAACTAGAAAATCTTTCACGTTTCTTTATAAAGCCACAAAAACTTTCTTCTATAAAATCTGCTTTGCATTTATTTCTTTCAATGTTTTTACTTATTTATCTTGAGAAAGAGAAACAGAGAGTGCACGCAGGGGAGGGGCAGAGAGAGGGAGAGAGAGAATCCTAAGCCGACGCGGGGCTTGAACTCACGAACCGAACCGTGAGATCATGATCTGAGCCGAGATCAAGAGCTGGATTCATAACTGACTGAGCCACCCAGGCACCCTGAAATATGTTTTGCATTTAAATGATGCTGACAGAGCTTTTAAAAAGAATTGAATATTCATCTTGTACATTTAGTAAAAAAAAAAAAAAAAAAATTCTAGAAGCTCAGGCAAAATGTCTCACCACACAATGTATCACAATTACAAGTTGTGGCAACAAGGACACCTCTGGGGGATGAATTTCAGTGGGCTTTGCACCAAGTTTCTGGAATGCAACCATACAATCCACCTGTTCGGGTAGGCAGTGATTTTCAACTTGGGGCTGGATCTACCATAGTGGGTTGAGAAGTCAATTTAATGGGTGTGAACTTATTACGTGGATGGGTGGGGGGTGGGGGAAATGAAGGAAACTGGAATAGGATAGAAAGAACAATCGCAGGGAGCTTAATAGGTTACAGTTTGTATCACTTTTGATATGCATGTGTTCTGGGTCACAATGTCAAATGTGTTTCCTACTGTGGGGCAAAGTAAGAAACATTTGGAAACCAGTGGAGGTAGAATTTAGGAAACCCAGAGAGGCAATAAAACCAGGGGAAAAGAAAAAGCAGAGCCCATGCTTCTCAACTCGATGTCTTGGGTTTTATTACTTTGAAGAAGCAATCGGTTGTTCTCCAAAAATGATGGCGGGATAGAGAGGTAGGAAGGAGAAAAAGGATCAGGACGGACAGTTAACTGGGGACTAAGAGATTCAACCAGAGCAAAGGCTCTGAATCAAGAGTGAGCTTGGTGTGCAAAGCACAGAAGTTCAGGACGAGGGGAGTTGAGGGGAAGAAGCTCACTCTGGCCCATAGCTTTGCTTCTTAATTCAGGGAGGAAACAGAAGCAATTCAAGGGAGTGCCCACCAGCTTCCCTCTCCCTATCTGCCTATCCGTCACCTACCTACGTGAACTTGCCTGTGTATTTCGCCTTCTCTCTCGTTACAATCTGCCCGCGTGTCTATGCAAGGTCACTACGTCTATCTATGCACCACACCCCATTCCCTCCTTTGCTACCGTGCCGGTTCTAAACTACGTCTACGCATTCCTTCTAGGGTGGCCCAATCTAGCAAATAAAGATATAGGTCATCCATTAAACTTGAAGTTTGGATAAATCACAAGTTTTTCATGTAAGGATGGCCCATCCGATATGTGGGACATACTCTGAAAAATTACCTGCTTATCTGAAATTCACATCTCACCAAGTGTCCTGTATTTTATCTGGCAGCCTTACCGATGCTCCTTACGCTCAGAAGACGGCACCTAATTGAGTTGAGCAGTGGGGGTGGGGGGTGGGGTGGGGTGTACTTTGCGACTCTTAACAAACGGAAGAAAGCGGAAGTGCTGACGCGTGACCTCTGGCACCAGGTGATGCTCGAAAGCATCGTGCCCTCCATCTTGGTCTCTCTCATGCTTGGATCTATTGCTCCGGGGGGTCAGCTACCGAGTCCTGAGGACACTTCAGCAGCCCCATGGAGAGGTCCAGGTGGCGGGGAACTGGGACCTCCTCCTGCAACTGTGTGTCTGGGTGTGGAAGGGATGTGCCCTCCAGCCCAGGTCACGCCTGCAGACGATGGCGGCCTGGGCTGACGCCTTGACCGCACCCTCAGGAGAGGCCCTGCATCCGCACCACCCAGCCAGGCTGCTTTTGAATTCCCGACCCACCCAAACTGTTAGGTGACTCTGTTATTTTAAGCCGCTAAGCTTTGAGGTAACTTGTTACACAGCAGTAGATAACTACTACACTTACTGATGCGGTCACTCTGGAGATGGTCCTCTCCGCCATCATCACTTTTTCCTTCCCCTGGATGATTCCCAGCAACATGCAGACGTGCTGGGATTTCTCTCGTTTTAAAGAAAACCGTCTCTTGATCGCACACGTCCTATTTTCTGTTCCCGTATGTCCCAAAACTCCAAGTGTTGCCCACCATCCCTCCTTCTGATTCCCTTTTGCCGACTCCCTCCTGAACTACTCCAGTGAGGCCTTTCTGCCCTGAGACGGCTCTTGCCAAGGGACAATTGCCCCTGTGGTATTGAATTCAAAGTTCCATCTAAGTCAACTATTCACTGAATACAAATTTATTATTATTTTTTTTTTTTTTAACATTTATTTATTTTTGAGACAGAGAGACAGACCATGAACAGGGGAGGAGCAGAGAGAGAGGGAGACACAGAATCGGAAGCAGGCTCCAGGCTCTGAGCCATCAGCCCAGAGCCCGACGCGGGGCTCGAACTCATGGACCGTGAGATCCGAGATCGTGACCTGAGCTGAAGTCGGAGGCTTAACTGACTGAGCCACCCAGGTGCCCCTGAATACAAATTTATTAAACAGCGACTATGTGCCAAGCATCGTACTACATGCTGGATATACAGCAGTGAACAAAACAGACCAAAAAAAAAAAAAAAAAAAAAAAATCCCTGTCCTTCTTCAGGGTACATTCTGGTGTGGGATGGGGGTGGAGGACAAACAATTTAAAAAAAAAAAAAAAAGCAGCACAAATATTTATGGATAAAATAATATCTAGAATCAAAATCTTTCAAAGTAATGGGGCCAGCGGGTAGGAGTTCACGGTGAAATGACATCAGATGGTTGTTAATTACTGAAGCTGGGTGATGGGTACGTATGGGGGAGCACATTACGCTGTCTTCTGCTTCAGTACGTGTTTCAGAATTTCCATAATAAAGTCTTTTACAAGCACACCGTATTGGGTATCCATTGCGGTGTGCGGGGGGCAAGGGTGTGACCATTTAACATCGGCTGGCTGCTCCCTGAGTGTGACAGACAGGCCAATGGCCGGCCGAGGAAAAGCACTCCAAGCACAGGAAATGCACCTGCAAAGAGAACGCATCTGGGCTAAAGGGAATGCCCGGAGTGTTCTAGAAGCAGCAAGGTCAGTGCCACGGTGCCCCTGCCTGTGCACTCACAGGTCAGGTCTGTGCTGCTCATGGTGGCCGGAGGACACACGGTGTGGGTCTCGCACGAGAGATGAAAACCCACACAACTGTCTGAGGAACTTTGTAATAATTATAGTTGGAGGCCTAACAGTACACTCCATAAACAGTGTGGAAAAGAATGTCATTAAGGGTAGCCCAATTATGTTAAAAAAATATCTGCTTCTGCTCTTAGGACAGATGGTGAGTCCCACGGATAAAGCTGAAACAATAGCCTAACTAGAGAACCGAATTCTCTCCAATCTCAGAAAAAGAGAGATAATCTCAGAAAAAAAAAGAGAGATAATCTCAGAAAAAAGAGATACAGAAAAAGAAGAAAGAGCAGCACTGCCATTTACAGTGCTTTGCTACACGCACGGGTGTTCCAGAAAGTTACCTATGTACGTCTCTTGAAAAAATAAGTTGGGTTACACTTATCACAGATGTGACTTCTTAAAAGGTTCTTTCCGTAGAGTTTTAGGCATAACCATCGATAGGGGAAGAGTCAGATTATGGATCAACCATATAGTAAAACAGTCTGAAGTTTATAAAAAGCAATGAAGTACATGTCTCTGCATAGGTCCTCACTTGAGAAAATTAGTTCTAAAAATCAAGCTGAGGAACAGCATAAATAGTATGACCCCATTTGATCACCAAAACAAATGTGTATATAGCTGCTTATAAGACGGAAGAATATTTGAAAAAATGTGTCTTAGAGCATCAGGAGTGATCTCGGGGGATCAGATGGGACTAACGTGTTATAATGGGTACAGGTGACTTTGATACAATTCTTTTCTAATAAGATTTTGTAATTGGGGTATAACATGCATACAGAAAGGTGTACCAGTCGTGAGGGTAGTAGCTTACCACCCACGTTAAGGGGCAGAACCAACCAGAGCCCAGATGCCCCATCGTGCCCACTGTGTGCCCATCAATTTCCCCTTTCACTTTCTTTCAAATAGTTGTTTAAAAACATATTTAAGGGGAACCTGGGTGACTCAGTCAGTTGAGCATCTGACTCTTGATTTCAGCTCAGGTCATGAGCTCACGGTTTGCGGGACTGAGCCCTGCGTTGGGCTCTGTGCTGACAATGTGGAGCCTGCTTGGGATTCTCTCTCACCCTCTCTCTGCCCCTCCCCTGTTCGCTCTCTCAAAATACACAAATAAGCTTAAAAAAAAAAAAAAACAACAACAAAACAGGGGCGCCTGGGTGGCTCAGTCAGTTAAGCGTCCAACTTCGGCTCAGGTCATGATCTCATGGTTCGTGGGTTCGAGCCCCATATCAGGCTCTGTGCCTGGAACCTGCTTCGCAGGATTCTGTGTCTCCCTCTGTCTCTGCCCTGTACCCGGTCGTGCTCTTTCTCTCTCAAAATGTAAATAAACATTAAAAAGAATAGAAAAAGCCCACATTTAGGCATCAGGTCAGGGATATTAGAGACTGAGGGGCATCTGGAGCAGGACGAGGGGAGAAATCACCGCTCAGTAGCCCCTGGGACGGTCTTGGTGTGGAAACCAAGCCCCCATCTTTAGGCTGTGCCCGGCTCCCTAACGCCTTGCATGTACTTCTCTGGTGGAGACCCACAACGTAGGGCTGGAAAGCAATCCATCACAGACCAAACAATTATCAAGTATGAAACTTGCATTCCGAAGAAGGGAGAAGATTGTGGCAGGTACTTGAAGAATCTCAACCCGGAAGAGAGGGGGCTATTCTAAGGCCCTGACGGGGGGGGGCCCCGGGGCCTGGAGGGGGCATCTGTACATCGACCTGCTGAGTAAGTTTTCCCTGAACACCCATCACAGATCCCTCTGCCCTTTCAGGGATCCCCCAGGACAAGAGCTGAGCGAGGGCCAGCCCTGCCCTGGAAAAACCTCGCTATTAAGAACTCGGCTGAGTCCACAGGGACGTGTGCAGAGGTGAGGGAAGGGCGGCCCTGGAGAACCTCGCCCCATGCTCATGCTCACCTGACACAAATACCTTAGTTAATTCCCACAAGCGTGAAGCACAGACTCAAAGAGGTTAAATAAACAGTCAAAGGCTACCGAGTGGGTGGGCAGCAGGGTCGGGATTGAACCCTCGGTCGGGCCAGCTCTGTGGCCAGCGCCCCAGCTCCTCACCCCGGGGAGGCCCTGACCCCCCCATCTTAGAAGAGCCCCCGTGGCACACTGGCTCCCCACCCCCAGGGAGTGTCCCCCAAGAAGGGAAAGAGAGGCCCGGGAAGGCCAGGTATAGGTGTGAAAGCACCCGGCCCCAGGAAATAGGTCTGCTCAACCCCCTGGGGGGAAAACCCGCAGCCAGCAGTGTCCTTGCCTCACTTCTGGAGTCCTCTCTGAGGAAGTGGTCAACGGGAAACAGAGAAAAGGAAGTGCAGAAAAGCTGAGGCCCCTTCCTTCGGGAGGAGGTGGTTCATAAAAGGGGTTCAGGGGATAAAAAGCTGGAAAAGGAGAGCAGTGGCTCCAGGGATGGAAACAGGTGAAGCCTCTGGTCCCAGAGCACGAGCGGGGCTGGGTGCAGGCAATAAATAAGACTCTTGTCCGGTGAAGAGTCTGTCCCCACACGTAAACCACACGGACACACGCACCACAGACACACGTACACGCAGCACGGACTCACACGCCACAGACAAGACACCTTTTTTTCTGGAAGCAGACCACACCTCTCGGGCCTCAGGAGTGGACACCCGTGTGCACAGAAGCAACAGAGATGTGATGGGGGCGGGGGGTGGGCCGGGAACGTGAGCCGGGGAGACCCGGAGGGATAAGGAACCTTGCGGCAACAGGAGGAAGAAAAGGAAGGCGGGGCGAGTGGGCTGAGTCCGGGCCCCGAGGCCAGTTAAACCCTCTGCAGCCTGCTGCCCTCCGCTCGTTCCACCTTACCTTCGCGCTTACAGCACTTTCAGAAAGAGTCTGTCATCTGTGGGCCAAAGAGCCCCCGTTCCAGCCGTGCATAAAGAAACACGCTTCCAAAATCCCACGAATACCTGAAAAACTAGGGAACCCAAATTTAATTCTCAAATTAGTTCAAAGAACGGATCTGTCTCAAAGAAGCCGTTAAATGGAAGTATTTATTTTTACAAATGTTTTCTCCAGCCAGTTTATCTCAAATTGCACTTAAGAAACAAACAAAAAAATCCGTACTCTTGTGAAAAGTTAAAAGAATAACCAGTAGCTTCCATTTCCTGTTTTAGGTTGTTGTTACCGCTAAATTATATCCTCTTGGCACACGAATGTTTTTTTAAAAGTCCCAGACTAACACACGTACAAGCCACAAGCGTCCGAACGTCTGACCGCGAAGCCGGCCGGCACCCGGGCACCGGGTGGGACGGGGCGGGTTACCAGTGAGTGGCAGCGGGGGCTGCAGGGAGGAAAAGTCCCGGGACCACGAAGAGCCTGCAGTGTCAGCCCACGGTGACTTCCCATCTCGCGGCACACGCTTCACAACGTGGAAGAACCACCACCTGCTCCACCCGATTAAAACCCGGGGAAGACCGACCGCGGCAACGACGACTTACAGAGGGCAGCCTGGGGGCGAAGCACTGACCGGCAGGGGCGGGGGCGGGGGCGGCTGCGGAGTCTGACGCGGAAGCAGGGGGACAGGCCGCCGTTCACCCTGCAGAGGCGCCAAGGGATCACGGGAACCTCCGGAGCGCGCTCCCCCGTCTGCAACGCACCCCGAGGGCGAGCGGTCCGGGCGCTCCTTCCGCACCACACGTAGGGTCATTCCCAGATTCAGTGAAATGGCCGTCCCCGTCTGTGTCTTGACCTCAGGTGACCGGCTGAGCGACGCAGCGTCTTCCTTTCCTGTCGGTGCAGTTTCTCAGCCTCTTGCTGCTTCTTCTGCTGTTCAGACTGAAGGAGGAAGAGAAGTGAGAGAGAAGGAAGGAAAACCCCAATACACAGCCACGGCCCCGCTGCGGGGGCTCTGGAAAGACTGCCCCCGGGACCCCGGGGCACATGGTCTGGCCCCTGGACTCTGCCCCCACAATGCTGCCCTACTCGTAAGCCAAAAACACGTATTTACGTGGCCCCAAACCCAAAACAAAACAATACTTACAGGCACTAACGGTGTATTTCAACCCACCCTCGGTTAAGTATCATCCGCCAGAACTGGTTCCAAGATTTTCCGGCTGTTTCCCAAGAGTCAAACTCCCCTCGGAAGCCAGAGATTTGCTACCGTTAACCACCGACAAAGGCTGGGCGGACGAGTGGCCTGCGAGCTCCTGGCGGGCCGAGCAGGCCGACCGCGCCGAAGGCGCCCTGGCCCCCGGGGAGGCCCACTGCTTTCAGCGGCGCTTCCTCGACGCAGAATCCGCAGTGGAGGGAAGAGCTGTGTGGTTCCCAAATCACCAACTCTTGAATGCAAAGCTCAGAAAATACTCTCAGCTGGTGGGACTGCACAAAAGGGAAACTGAGAAAGCGCTGCCGGGACCTAATTTTTCCGAGTTGAAAAGCGCCGCCTCACAGACACCTACGAGGCTTGCCTGACGGTGGCCCGTGTTGCTCTCCGCCCCGAAAATACTCCTCTGTGTTCTGCTCCTCGGGGGAAGTCTCTGTCCTCACCCCCAGCTGGTACAACTCAGTACTTCCCGACTAGAGCTGAGAGGTGAGCGAGTGGTGGGGAAGCAGAGACGACCCGAAGCGTCGAGTCCCCTGCTCTGGGAACCTCCGAGACGGGGGCTCCGAACGAGTCCCTGAGTTCTCTTTCTGATTACCACTGTTTCCCCAGAGCCCATTCCAAATCGATCCTGCCGCACGCTCCTGTCCCAGGTGTCCCGAGCTCCTCCGCGCCCACCGTGCCTCTGCTCCGGGCCCCTTCGGCCCACTACTCCTCGGAAAACAGCCACACTCAGTTTCTAGAAATACAAACGGTCAGTTTTCTGCTAATACCTGTCAACGGCTTTCCACGGTTCCACTTAGGTCCGAGGAGAAACCCACGGCCCACTCACAAGGCCCCGCAGGACCAGGCCCCCTGTGCTTCCGGCTAGATCCGGCGCCACTCCTCCCGGGATCCCGTTTTACACACGCGGGCCCTCGTCCGCACCCTCGAGCGTGCCCGACTGCCTCCCTCCTCAGGCAAGAACTCTGCCTCGGTGGTACCCTGAGCCTGGAGCCCCGCCTGGCCCCTCGGGGCTCTCACCCTGCACATCGCTTGCCCTCCCCGGCCCCCGTGTGTAGGTCAGGCCCCGGCGGACCCTCTCACCGCACTTCTGTCTTCCGCCGGGGTCCCCGCCACCACCATAATGATGGGGGTGTGCTTCTTTCGACAGACTGAGAACTGGAGAGGCGAGGACCACATCTGTCTTGTTCTGTGTATCCCGGGCACACACCCCAGAGCGGATATCTGAGATGCACTTGTTAACGGTAAGCTCAGAAAACCCGAGGGAACCCGCCTACCGGCACACCAGGTAACAGGATCAGGACCCTTGAAGAGTCAGTCAACACTGGGCATCTAATATTTTGTTTCTTCATGTTAAAAAGAATCCCCGAAAGTGTCTCATCCAAACAATTTCGGGAAATGATGAACCAAGTAAAGGTAAACAGGTGTGCGCTGGAGCGTGTGAGTTAGGTGCGTTTCTGCAGCTTCAACACGGACGTCCGCCCCAGGCGTTTCCCTACGGGTTTGGCGGAAGAGCACCCTTCCGGGAGCACCCCTCCCTCTCCAGCCGCACACTGCGCGGGGCCCTGCCAGGCCTTCCCCACCAAGGCAGGAGCCTCCTGAGGAGTCTGTAAGCAGCCACGACTGTCCCGCAGACGGAGCCCCATCCAGAAAGGGACCCGCACCAGCCTCTCTCTGAAAGGCCGTCCTGGAAGACGTCCACACCACGTGACCGGCCCCTTACGATCTATGGGCCAAGTAGCTCATCTCCACGTTTTCCTTTCCTTCTCCATCTCGGTCCTGCCCCGGCTGCTCTCCCACAGTCACCAGCAGGCTGGCCCAACGAAAGGGGGGACACGGGCGCAGGCGAGACCACACGGAGCAGCCTCGCCAAGGATCTGATGAGGGAGGAACTACGGTACAGGAAATTCGAAAACTGGATTTGGGACCTAATCCTACTTTTGCCACTATACAATTTTAAATAATATGAAAGCATGAACTTTCCCCTTCCATTCTATTCACATATTAGAAAGTATACATGAGGGGCGCCGGGCTGGCTCAGTTGGTAGAGCACGTGACTCTTGATCGTGGGGTCGTGAGGTCGAGCCCCACATTGTGGGCAGAGTTTACTTTAAAAAAAAAAATGGGGCGCCTGGGTGGCTCAGTCGGTTGAGCGTTCGACTTGGGCTCAGCTCACGATCTCAACGGTTTGTGGGTTCGAGCCCCGCGTCGGGTTCTGTGCTGACAACTCGGAGCCCGGAGCCTGCTTCGGATTCTGTGTCCCCCTCCCTCTGCCCCTTCCCTGCTCATCCTCTCTGTCTCTCAAAAATGAATAAACGTTAAAAAAAAATTTTTTTTTTAAAGCATATATATAAGTCTTGGGAAAACTTGAGATTTTACCTAAATATATCACACACCTAGTAGAGACAGAGATTTCTATTAAAACCTACACAGATCCCTAATTATTCCTAAGTAAAAATGAGATTTAATAAGTTAAAATTTGGTTTCTCAAATGATACAACTGACATAAATCAAATATTAACTGGTGCATCCCCCAAAAGAGTTTCACAGCCTCTGCTTGACTCAACCATGGGGCCATTTTAGGTCTTTCTTAGTGCTTTTGTTTTTAGCCAAAAAAAAAAAAAAAAAAAAAAAAAAAAGCAATAACAATCATAGTCATAATTTCAGAGCCATCCTATTTTCATTTTCGCACGAACTGTGTAAGCCCCAGACAGTCAGGACTTTCCCTTTACAGGGAAACCAGGGACCAGGGACCAGAGACCAGAATGAGCCCAGTGACCCAGACACCACACTGCTGCCCTGTCCCCCCGGGGACCCCGGGACCCGCCTGCCTCTGCCTCGGCCAAGCTGTGTGCCTGCCCCGAACCCAGGAACCCAGGAGGGGCTGTGGCTGCGGGAGAAGTGCTAGAGCGGGAACACGGTTCCTCCGAGGGGAAAAGCCTGGGAGGGCAGTTCTGAGGTCAGACACACACACACACACACACACACACACACACACACACACACACACACACAGCTCTACTGGAAGCCTAGTTTCCTTTCTTGAATGAAAAAACGTAACACTAAAAACTTACCCTCTTTAACGTGAACGTCAACTGTTTGCTGCCAACTGTGGTGTCTGATATACTCAACGTGCCATTTTTTGCCTCAAGTTTCAAACGATCTTCAAGCGTTTTACTGTGGGAAATTTAAGAGAATGATACGTTAATTAGCATTACGTTTTGATTTAGCATTTGAAACCAGTTTTAATGAGCACTGCTCACATGGAGAAAATCCTTTACCCTTGTGGTAAAGGCCGAAAATGGCACTCATTTAACACAACCGCGGGAAGAATGAGGGGCGCTCAGCCTTTGCCCACACCCAGTAGATACGCGGTAAAAACAACAGCTGCCCAAACGGCCACGAACTTAGTATTTTAAGTGGTGGTTCCAAATAGATTTTCAGTGATCGCCGCTTATCTTACTAAATCACATTTCTGAAGCCAAGATCCAAGGAGCACTATTTCTGAAGCCTGTAATTTCCTGTAATGGTCAGCGGCACGTAGGCTTCCGAAGCGTGTCGTATTTAAAGTCCGCACAAGGTAGGAGAGCGTTTCACTCACCTCGTCGAGGGAGCGAACACACAGATCGAGTCTTCAGATCAAGGCTTGGAGGAGGGCCACGCGAATTCTGATTTTTTCCTTCGCTCACTCTTAGCTCCCTGGACTACACTCACCACCCGTCACATGAACAACCCGAACCACGAACCGGTCTGACCACAGACGAGGGCAAATTCTATCCGGTTCAGTCTACTCACTCACTGCTATTTCTCCAGGTGACTTTTCCTTCCAATTTCTTACTTGAATTACTCTTCCCGAAGCACCTTACCCCAAATGTAAATTTTGTTTCATTTCTTGATCATATATTCCAAACTTTTCTAGAGTCTCTTTCTGTACTTCCTGCCCCCGTTACGGTTGGCTGTGCCCCGTAATTCTCTGTCGTCTGCATAATTAACATCGCTGTGCCCCGGCTTTACGATCAAGACGTTCCATTTGTATTTTGCACACGTGACGCTTCATTGCGTGTTGCTGTAACGTTTTATTAGAAAATCACAGCACCGGCCCTTTTTGTTAACTTGGTTCGGAGGGGAAAAAACTGCGTTAGGCTTAAAGACAAAAACTTCCCGTAAGTTTTAATATTAGCTCTAATGCCTGCAGAAATGGCAAAGCAGCAACACCCTCAGGTGCCTGTGATGGAAACGGGTGCGGGGAGCAGAGGAAGAAAGAAGGAAAGAACGTGGTTCTCTCTTCTATTCCCGCCTCGAAAAAAGTAACCGCACTTCCCTTTCAAGTTAATACTGAACGACCTGACTGAATTGGAAGACGGCTGAACCGGGTGCAGGGTTTTCTTTTTCCTGAAACACGATCTTCATCACTAATGACTGGGCAGAACACTGCTCCGAAACGCCCCGTAAGATAAAGTGACGCTCCTTTGAAATTCTGAAGGAAACGTTTGATGTGCACACCACGAGAGATTTATCTCCAATTTACGACTGGTAGTGATGTACGAAACAGGTCTTCTTTACATAATTTGAGACGTGAAGTGGTTGGCATAAAAGTGGCACTCTTTTCTAAGCAATAATGTTATTAAGAAGCACTTTTAAAGTACTTTTCATCTTCAAAGCGCTTTACAGACGAACTAATTAATCCTTTCAACATCCCTGAGACACAAGTATGTATCCTTTATAGATGGCGAGAAGGGAGGCGAGAAGCTCACTGGTCGCCCCAGGCCACACAAGGACTCAAGTCTAAAAGCCAGGATTCCAATTTGAGAATTTCTGGTTTCCAGGAGTGTGCCACGCCAAACCCGATTTGTAAAGTTTTGTGTAGGAAATGTGTCCACTGGGTCTCCTAAATGACAAGCTTCCACATGACAAACGGAACGGAACTAAGATCTAGTTTACTTTTTTTTTTTTTTTTTTTAACAAGAATCCCGACGTGAAGCATACACGGACTCCAGCGTGGATGGGAGTGATGTTGGCCTAAGCACATTCCTCGGCCTGTTCGTGCCGTTTTCTGTTCTTTCCTTTCGTGGCTTCTGAATAGCTCCGGAGCCTTGGAGACAGGGTGGCACACGGAAAACACTAATTTGGGCAGAAAGTGACTTTTCAAGTAAATTGTGGGCAATTACTACTCTTTTAAGAATGACCTTATTTCCTCCATGAGAGGGTCTATAAATTCTGGTTTCCTCTCAATGTACTTTCAATGTGCACTTGTAAAAACTTGTTCTGTCTGGGCTGCTTGGAAAGACAAGCGGAGTTTTAGAATGAGCCGTGGCACAAGATCAGACACAGGCACTGAGCGTGCAGATTTCTACATTAAAGCAAGCGCCCCTGCCCTCCCTTTGAAAGTTGGTTTACGGTACGTGGCTCTAACCAGCCACCCCTAAGCCAGCGCCTTGAGAATGAATTCAGTCAGAGACGATTCAAGAAGCAGACAGACACCTGAAAACCATCTACTATAACAGAACAAAATGCACAGGGCCACACCGTGTGTCACCAATAAGTAAGGTTAAGAATTTCAGGAAAAAAAAGTTCACTGTCACAAGCTGAACAGCCTCCCCCAATGTGTGGGGACTGGTGAGGAAGACAGATGTGGGCTTTTAAAGGTTGAACGAAAGAAATTACTCAGCACAGGACAGACAGGGCGATGAGGGGAAGAACCAGAATTCTCAGCAAGGCGATCTTTAACAAAAAAGGGGGGGGGGGGGCACAAAGTACAAGGGGAAACATCAGATCAGATATTTATTGTATGCCCCAGAACTAATGCACCTCAACTGAGTTCTTAAAAATCACTTTGTGTGGAGGCACGTCGTGTTAGTTAGTACAGCACTGAGGAGTTAACTCAAAACAAAGGACTCATTCCTCCACAGTCTACACCAAAGGGAATAAGGCGGCAGTGGAGAAACGGAATCTACAGATAAATGGCAGACGTTACGTACTCTGTTTAGAACGAACGACTCTGACAGATACTCACAGAGACCGTATGGGTGGTTGAAAACGGTCTCGATGCTCTCTGTCTGCAGGTGCTCCTTCGAGGCCCCTATCTTCGCAGATGTGAACTGAAGTAACCAGGGTGTCTGGATACCTCATCCATCAGCTTCGTTCAACTTTAAAAAGATTCCCAACGTCCACTGTTGTCGCAAGTGCGGGGCAGTAGGCACTCTGGTAAGGAGCAAAGAGCTCAAGGCCTTTCTTGAGGGCAGTATGGCCGTATCTATCGCATACCCCTTTTGATCCGGCAAGTTCCATGACGAGGTCATACAGCCTCTAAAGGAATTCCCGCACGTGTGTATATATTCATCACCATGGAAAAGGGAAGAGGAAAGCAAGGAACAACCTAACCATCCCGAATCCGGGAATGTGACCCATGTGATGGCCCATCCACCTTATGAAAGACTGACGCAGCTCTAGGTAGGCCTACGCGTACTTACAAAGAAACATTTTCAAGACTTCCTGCTGCATGAAGTGAGAAGTCCAACCGCCATATGATTACAGCAGGGCCCATTCCCGTCCAGGAAAAAGCTAACACTGACCACGCGTGAGTGACAGCAGTCACCTCCGGGAGGGAGTGTGGGTCAAAGGGAGATTCGCCTTTTATTCTACACTCTTTTTAAGTATCACAATGAAAATGTGCTTATGTATCACCTGAGTGCCTATCAACTTGAGTTAAGATTCTTTTTACCAAGTGCAACTTTGGAATGAAATCACTTTCAAAATCAGATTTAAAAACTGCTTGTATTGAAAGAAGAGCGCGTGCCTTCCGCTCTCATCCACGACCAGTGAGGGAAATGAGCTGGAGGGTCCGTCCACAAAGTGGACAAAATCGTAGGTGTGATAAGCGGCTTCCCAAGAGCTACTAAAAGCACCTGGTGAACAAGGTGAATTCCTCCAAGGCAGGAAATGTCTTTGAAACCTTTGAATTTCCAAGGCAGACCACAGGCCGGGTGCTTCAAAGAACACTTTCTTTCCTACCGAAGGGCCGCCTGGCAGGGAATATGTATTCCCCCGAGGGGAGGGGGTGAGGAAGCTGTGCTCTAGGAGCTCCCCCCCTGCAGGCTCCCCGTCCCCCCTTCCGGCGCCTCCCAGCACCCCCCCCTCCAGAGCCTCCCCGAGACCCTACCGCCCTGATCACCAAAGTGTGGTGCGCCCAGACCCCGGCCCGGGGCCAGCAGCACGAACGCCCCCACTTTCTAGCTACAAACCTGACTGTTGCCACCCATCCCGCCAGCCTCCCCTCGGGTCTTTGAGGAGGGACCCCCTGTCCTTTCTGAGGCTGTCTCCTTAACCCGTGCCCTGGCCGCTTCCTCCTGACTGCTCACTGAATTCAGCTCTGTCAATTTACTTATGTCTCTTGGGTCACTGTGTGCTTGCCAGTCAACACCCGCCCCCCGCCGCCTACTAACACATTCTGTCCCTCGAGCCTAAAAAACCTTTCCCATCGAGTTATTGGCTTTGACTCCTTCCTTTTTCTGCCAAACTTCTTGGAAGAATCATCCATATGCACTGTTCACAATATTTATTATCTCCATTCATTCATCAATCAATCGCAATCAGACATCTGGGCTGATGCCTCAGAAACGAGTCCCAGCAAGACATCTTCCTAACGGCCTTTTAAACCTCCGGCTCTCGGGCCTCCTGCCCCATCTGACACTCGCACCACACCCTCCCCGCTCGGCTCTCTCCGGTTTTCCTCCTCCATTTCTGAAAACTACTCGGTAATTTTTACTACCTCCCTTCCCCTTAGCCTGTCCTCCGAATCGGAATTCTTCGCCCTCGGCTATTGGTGTGTTCGGTGCCATCTCTAAATTTACATGCAGCATTTTGCTTGCAGTTGCATTTTTCTAAAGAGAGGTGGATGGTTTTTCTCATGGACTCAAGAGAAAACCTCTGTTGCTCCCAAGGGGCTCCATTCGTCACCCTCCCGCACTCGACACATTGGTCTTCCTCATACCGCGACCGCGGTCTCGATCACACGGTAAAAGCTGGGATCTCAGCCCTGTGTCTCGCGGCCCCCCCCGCCCCCCCCATTTCCCTCTGTCTACTGAACATTACCCAGAGGACACCTGGGCACCGCACACTTGACGTGCGGATACCCAGCTCAGTACTTTCAGCCTGAAACCCGGTTTTCATTCCGTATTCTGTATCTCAGTGGTAACACTGCCACACGGTTCAACATCACCCGACTACTCCTTTCTCCTTTGCCATTAAATTAGTAACGGAACAACACCGTGGCATACGCCCATTTTCCTTTCTCATTCTTAGACCGTCTGTGAGTGACGTGGCTCGAAGTCGGCCCGGTTCTCGCTGCCCCCAGTTCAGGCTTCATCACTTGTGACCGGGATACTGTATAGTCTGTCGGCTGATCTTGGGGGCCCACTTACTCCCTGCCTTTTCTCCCTAAAACTGAGATATTTCATTAATAGTTTCTGAGAAAGAGGGACTTTGTATTTTTATTTTCTACAACAAACACGAACTGCTTTTACTGTATAGAAGCACGCGCACCACGGGTGGAGGGGCTGGAAACAGATTTGATGGTGTTAATCTTAGCGTCGCGACGTTCCCGGGCTCCTGTGCTTGGGCCGGGGGGGGCCTGTCTGCTGCTCCCCCCGGTCACCCTCCCGCACCAATCACGCTTCTCTCCGTTTCCACACAGCATTCTTGTGCCGGCACGCCACTCCTCCTGGACCAGCATCCCTCCCACCCTGCTTTGGGGGCTCATCTTTTTGCCTCTCAGAAGAGCAGTTTCGCTGTGACCTCTTATCAAGACTTCCTAAGTCTCCAAAAGTTCAATCCCTTTCGGTCTTCCGTGCTT
The DNA here is from genome assembly GCF_028018385.1 of Neofelis nebulosa. Classification (NCBI taxonomy): domain Eukaryota; kingdom Metazoa; phylum Chordata; class Mammalia; order Carnivora; family Felidae; genus Neofelis; species Neofelis nebulosa. Next base: position 7,878,982 of record NC_080790.1, read on the forward strand.
TCCGCACGCCTCTTCACGGCTCACGGAGGACCAGCTAGAATGTGAAGGCTCCAGGACGCGAGCTGTGCCTTGTGTTTCCATCCCCCGGCTCTGGACTGCACTTTGCTCACACTAGGCAGGCACTCAACGAACATCCGCCTGAAGAATGGGCGAGGAGAGAGGCTGATGGACGGATGAATAAACACAACGCACAGCACACCGCAAGGCACGTGAACGTGTGCCGACAGACGTATGTATCTATCTGACGCCGTGTCACTACGCCAAGCGAAGAGAGGGACTCACTCAAGTACCGAGTTAGGACTCATCGTTCACTTTTCCCTTCACAGAAGCAGTTTTAAGGCCGGGCAGGTCCGAGAGAACACTGAAAACACAACATACTCAGTTTTGCTGCTGTGTTTTATTGATTGCCTTGTGGTAGCTGAGAGAATAAACGGAAGGCGTTCGCTTTGGTGTTCTCAAGGACAACGGTTCAATGCTTCGTTAAATAATATTAAAACATTGCAAGTTCGGGATCTGCCAAAATGATCCGGTCAAGACTAGAACTCAATAAGCAGTTTGTGCCAAAACGCCCAGCCAACTGCAGGCTGTTCAAACCAAAGGGCTATTACTTTCGGCTACGGGACTCTCCTTTTAAGCTCATGGAGTCCTGTCACTCACATAGTTCTCTACTCGAAAGGAAAAAAGAAAGAAACCTGCCTAGTACTTTACCCACCAGACACTCCATCCCGTTTGTTTCTCACGTTAACGTCCTGCTACGACCCACAGGTAGAGCAAAAATGTCAAGAAGGTTCACTCATGCCTCCGGCCCCAAATCACCACGTTGCCAGGCTTACGCTAGAGACCGCCGCTCCCAGGTCTCCCTGGCCGGTGGGCTGGAGTAAATGATTCTTTCTCAGCAGCCCTGGCGAGGGTAACTCCCCGAGATGCCCGACACGTGGCCAAGGCACAGAAGGTCCCCTTCCACCAAGGTCCGTCAAGTGCTTACTTGGCTCTAGTACTGACTCAGAAGCCAGCGACAGAGTAAACAGAGCAAGACCAAAGCAGCAGATAGTCTAACAAAGAAACTCCCTCCCCGGAATCGGAACACTACGAACGGCTAGCCTTCCTCCCGCTGCTGAGGCGGAGCCCAGGTTAGATGCCCGAGAATAACAGGGACGCGGGGCCAGGCTGCACGCGCCGCCGGCAGGGACGTGAAATGCAGCGGCTTCCTTGAGAAACCGCGTGGCAGCTTCTCGGAAGGTTAAGCATCGCGTTACCACGTGACCCCGAGGAATACAGCCGGGAGAAATGAAAATGAAAACACGCCCGTGTCAGACCTGGTACGCACACGTTCGCGACGGCATCATTCCCAACAACCGAAAGGCGGAGCGACCCAAACGTCCGCCACCGGGTGAACGGGTGAACGGCTACGCGGGCCGGTCTAGGCACACGCCGGAATATTATTTGGCGAGAAAACGAAGGAGGTGCTGGCAGACGCTACAGCACGGATGAACACGGGAGACGTTGCGCTAAGTAAAAGCCGCCAGACAAAATGCCACGGCTCGCGCGGTCCCCGTTATCAGAAATGGCAGAGCAGAGAGCAGACAGCGGTCGCCCGGGGACGGGGTGGGCTGCGGGCAGGTGGCGGCGACTGCCACTGGGGGGTGGGGGGTCTCATCTGGGAGAGGAAAACGTTCTCAAATGAATTGTGAGGATAACTGCACAGCTCAGTGATTATACTAGACACGGGTGAGCTGCACGCTTTAAGTAGGTCAACTGGATGTTATGTAAATCGTATCTCAAGGAAGTTGTTACCAAAAAAAAAAAAAAAAAAAAAAAAAAAAAGTGAGGCCAGTAAAGATATCTTCAAATGGTATCAACCCTATTACTAGATTCTTTGTCCACCAACAGATCTTTTGTTTGTCGGAAGCGGAATTTTGAGATGCTCCTGGATTCTACGTTACAGGAGTCCCTTAACATCCGGTGTCTCAGATGCTCCCTAGAAGTTGGTGAGATAAACAGGACTAGCCAGATCTCCGTTCCAGAAACAATTCAGCCTGTCCAAAGATGTCCTCTCCACCCTTTCCCTACTTCCTGCCCCTGAAAAACCACATTTTCCAAACGGGAAGCCAGGAGCTGGAGAAGTACAGGTACGGAAATGGTACTAAGCCGGGCCTCACACCTCGCCACGTGGCTCCCCCCACCGGCCCCCGGCGGACTCCCCACACCTTTGGGGTCTTCTTTCGAGATCACCTATCACGACCATCTATCACACTCTCATCTTACACATTAATACTCAGCCCAAGAATCCTCAGAGCAGAGACTTACACAACTTACAGCTTGTACACAATCTAGAACTGAGGACCTAGCTTGTTCCTTACTTAGACACAACAGAAACTGTCCTATAATACGTACAACGGAATTCTGTTGTCATGTCCTACAACAGAAACTGTCCAAATAATACCCTTTTTTTTCCCCATGTTGACTTTTTTATTGTGGTAAACTATATTCACGTTGCTGTGCAGCCATCACCACTATCCATTTCCAGAACCTCCTCACCGCTCCCGACTCATAAAGTGATTTCTCCCCATTCCCCCTCGCCCCGGCCCCTGGTAACCACCATGCTACTCTCTGTCTCTATGTATTTGACTATTCTAGAATACCACTTTTGCTCGTCTCTCAGCTCTCTCGCAAAAGGCTTAAAATTTCTGCCAAATTGTCCAAGTGACTTTTTCAGCACTCAGGTAAGCTGAGAGAGGGATAACTATAACTGCACTTCTAATTAAAAAAATAACTTTTTTTTAAGAGGGAAAGAATGTGTTACCTGTTAATTACCACCGTACAGAAGATTACTGAACTGCGGGGCAGAGAATAAAATGGGTATTTGCAGGCTGGGGAAACGGGGAAAAAACAAGGACAACAAAAGCAATGTGACTTTTACGGTGGACAAGTGTTCTCACTGTACTGGCCACTACCCAGAGGGCTAGACCCTGGGTCTTACTGTATGTAAACACCACCCCAAAAAGCTGTTAAAAGTCATCTCAATAAAGACGGTGTTATTTCCCCTCAAGCCTTATGGCGCTTCCCTGACGTTAACTCCAAAGATGCAAACGCCACCCTTGGGGCGACACGGCGGAGAGGAAAAGCAAGGCCCCGGCCACACGGCCACGCGGCCACGCGGCCGACTCGGCGAGGCGACACGAGGCACCACCGAGAGCAGCTGTTACTTACTTCATCAGCTTCTGCTTTGTGGCAGAATCTTTGAAGCTCCTGAATTCCTCGCCCGCTTTGATCTCGTAAAACTGGGGCTTGAGGACCGTCTGCCGGTCCTCCCTGAGCTGCTCCTGCCGCTTCACCTTTTCCTCCTGGTGCAGAAGTCTGCGCTGCTTCCTGACCTCTTCGACCCAGTCTTTTTCATCATCCGAACTCTCAGAACTTTCTGCATCACTTGGTTTTCCTTCCGGTTCTTCCTCCTCTTCCTGAAAATAAAAATAGTAAGCGGCAGCTCCTTTCCCCCGGCCAAACCCCGACCTGTTATTTTCTGGTGACCAGCAGTCGCCCACTGGGATACATGACATCGCGCGCATTGGAGAAAAGGCCTCTCGTCAAAGATCGACTTCTAAGCTGAAGGTCAGGCAAATTACATCGCGAGGGTCTGAAAGGCTCTTCTAACTCGCACAGAAAACTCTATTAACGAAACACGAGTAAACACAAGGACAAGGAGTACATTACCTTTTCGTGAAGGTCTTGTTGCTCCAAGAGTCTTAGTTTCTTCTTCCTTTTTTCACTAATTTTTGAGACAAGTGGATTCAAAAGCCTAAATTCTTCACTCTCTTCGTCCACCTGGAAGTCAGGGTTCTCAAACATAACTTTAAATCGATCATCAGTGAGAATATTAGGAAGGCTCTATGAGAAAAAGAATGCACGAATGTAAAGTTAGTATGAATAAAATCTGACCAGAAAGATGGCCTAAAGATATTTGTCAATTATAAGTTAATAAGCTGCATAAGGCATTACTTTAATTATTAGGGAACTTCTTTAGAACTCGTTTCCAGAACTTTCTAACTGCCCTTGGGTTTTATCTCCTACTCACAAACAAATTCTATTAATCCATTTCAGACGGTATGTATTACTTGGTCATTCAACATAATGAGCTAAGAATAAACCTCTTTGGCTTAACTTTATGCTTAATATATTGAACAGAATTTTCCTCAATTAACATTTTTTTCATGAACAACACTCTTCAAGGAAATACATGTTTCGAAACACAGCTTTTTAGGCAGAGCTACTATACTGAAATAAAATTAGTGACTCTTCCAACTTCATCGAAAACTGCGAAGGGAATAATACTAATAATACTAAGAAGCATTAACATGGTGGGAGCTGCCGGTCGAAGCTTCCTGACTCTGAGGGATTTGGAAATGTAAGGGAAGCTTCCACCTCTTAGAGGATGGCCTCCTCATTTTTCCCGTAGGCCACTGAATTGTTCACAACGGACGCAGAGTAAACCTGACACGATAAAACTGCTATTGAGGCTCATCTGAATAGCTCAGGGTTCTGAACAGAAACTTTTCTAGAACGTATTATAAACGTATCTGTTCATGCAAACAGAAGGCAATCTTCTACACTCAGGGCTCTCCTATAGTTTTTTATCTGCTATAGGTTTGGAAACCAGATAAATCAACCTACTGAATACGGTCTGTAAAGTAAATAGCCCGAACGTGGGCTGAATAGGCTAACCCGTTCGTGGCGGGTGGAAACAGCTGGGTTCTGAGCGTGGTACGTGGGATACGGCTACATAAAAATCTGCCAAATCGTGAGATGTTGACGGACTTTGCCTGTTTGTTCCTGGTAGGCACCTAAAATCTGATAAACGCTTAACCTGAATTTCTGTGACACACTGAATACGTATTTAAGATATACCGAACAAGTCTTCCCTGATTAAATATCATTTCCAAGACAGATTTAGGTTCAAGGAAGAAACAAAGATAGGTAAGATCCAGTTCCTGATCCCAAGGTAATCTAAGGAGAAACAGAAACACAGTAACAGAAACAAAAGCCTGGACGCCGCAAGGCTCCTTACGAAGGATGCTAGGCAGCGTTGCAAGTGCTCTGAAAGCGAGAGGTAAAGGGTAGCTCCAACAGGAGGCACATGAGAAGGGTTCGTCGGGGATGCGGCAGACGGAAAGCCGAAAGCATTTCCAGCCCACTGAGGAGTGGTGACCAGTCTGATGACACAAGAATAATGACAGAATTTGGAAAAGCAAGTTTTGATCAGGCCAGACTGTAACGGAAATCAACACTGTAAGACCGTGCCCTTTACTCTATAGGTGAGGGGACTACTCGGGAGGGGAGGAGGCGGAGGAGGAAAGAGGTAACAGAGGTGTGCTCCAGGAGCCCTGGGTGACAAGGAGAATTTTGCACTGAGAGCCCTCGGCAGCGCGGTGCCTGATGGACTGCTGAGGGAGAAACGAGTCACGCTGTGACTACCAGACCGCTTTAGGAAACCGAGAGAAGAGACGGGGCCTATCTTAGAGCAGTGGGATCTAAGGGCGGGAACAAGTACGGTTGGAGGGAAGGGTGACCATGAGACACATCAGAATGGACAGATGCAGCTACAGAGGAGCCGGGAGGGGGGAGAGTGAAAAGCAGGGTGTGAAGTCTAGCTTAAGTGACTGGAAAGTCAGGGCTACCAGGAGTGGGGACCCATCACTGAAGATCATCAGAAAAAGGTGTAGGTGGAGTGAAGGAGGAGAAGTTATGTTCCAGAAACCAAGATGTCCTCCAGTAGGTGCATGGATGAACCATGGAGCATTCAGACAACTGAACGGCATTCTGTGCTAAAAAGAAATGAACGACCAAGTCATGAGAAGACACGGAGAAATCTTACGTGCATTTCACTAAGTGAAAGAAGCCACTCTGAAAAGACTTCATATGTATGATCCCAACTATATGGCATTCCCGAAAAGGTAAAACAATGCAGACGGTGAAAAGGTCTGTGGTTGCCAGGGGTTGGGGCGGGGGGAACAGAGAGACGAATGGGATTTTTAGGGCAGTGAAAATACTCTGTATGACATTCTAATGGTAGAAACAGGTCATTATACATTCGTCCAAACCTACAGAATGGACAACACCAAGAGTGAAGCCTAATGTCAACTGTGGACTTTGGGGGATGCTGATGTGTCAGCACAGGTGTATCCATTGTAACAAATGTCCTCTCTGGTGGGGGATGTGGAGTGGGGGATGGGCGGTGCATGTGTGGGAGCAGGGGGGCATATGGGAAATATCTGTGACTTCCCCTAAATTTTGCTGTAAACGTAAAACTGTTCTGAAAAAAAAAAAAAATTTAGTCTTTAAGGAGAATGTCATCTGGTTTCTGATGAACACCATCAGATGTCTGGGAACAACGCAGCAGTCTCAAGTGAGAGAAGGAGGCAAAATTGTACACATTTTTAGAGTTACCTGTAAATATAGGATAGGTGACATTGCCAAAGATCCAAATATTTTCAAATGAATAGCGGTTAGCCTATTATGCATTTACACAATGAATGAATGAATGAATGAACCCTAAAAGAAATATTTTCCTTTTCATCCTACTGTATTTATTAAATAATCATATTTAGTACCAGAGAAACATGTTAAAAAAGAATATACTGTGGGGCGCCTGGGTGGCTCAGTCGGTTGAGCGTCCAACTTCGGCTCAGGTCACGATCTCGCGGTCCGTGAGTTCGAGCCCCACGTCGGGCTCTGTGCTGACAGCTCAGAGCCTGGAGCCCGCTTCGGATTCTGTCTCTCCCTCTCTCTCTGCCCCTCCCCCGCTCACACTCTGTCTCTCTCTCAAAAATAAAGTTTAAAAAAGCTTAAAAAAAAGAATATGCTGCTAGCATTAACTTTTTTTCTTAATCTTAAAAAATAAATTGTACTGCCTAAAGACAAGTTATGTTTTGGATGAACAATTATGAACTAATAACTCTTCGGACCTAGTTATAAAAATATCTTCCTTGGAGATTTTTCCTAGTCTGTTTGTTTTCACAGCTGACTTAAAAAAAAAAAAAAAAAAAAGGAGTAGGATAAGATGAGTGATATTCTACAGTAGTCTGTAAGTGTCTGGCCAGCTATCTACCCTAGGAAGATACATGTACATATGCTCACCACCTGCCATTCAAAGGTGAAAACACCTTGAAGCATCATTATTCCTAGCCCTGCTTCCAAGATTTGAGTAGGATGTTTATTCTGAATATTCTGTCCCAACACAGTAACATACAAGGAATGCTTCATATTTAAAACAAGTCAATTCCTTCAATGCTATGATATCTATGAAATTAATGCCGCGATGGCTATGACGCAGACTTCTGGGTAAAGATGCTCTGAACACACGCATCTCCTTCTCATCTCTGCCAACTCCATTAAAACAACAGAAAATGGACTTTAAATGAAGACACGACCCTTAAGGATGAGGGGGACAAAAAAGGAAACAGGAGCGGTGAGATTCTGGAAAGAAGAAAGGCAGGCCTCAAACCTGCCCTGTCCACGGAGAGGCTTCTTCCCTGGAGGGGAAGAGGCGTGTCCTCTGGGACAGCAGGACCCTGAGGGCCAGGGGAGCGTGTGGCACGAAGGGGCTGCACACTAATGTCACCCTTCCCCCCAAGCCGTCGTGACTAGGGTTCTCAGAATGCTAGGAGCCGGGCGTCACCCTCCAGGCAGCAGAACCTGACCAGCCAAGAGAAAGGCCAAAAGACATTGCTGTTTGGAGCTTCCCTGAGTAAACAGCGTGGCCAGGTCACCACACAGTGCGTGGGGAGTCCTGCCTCCCCACCTCAGAGTTTCCATTCAGCTTTTTAGATCTTTCACTCTTAAATATGAACAAATGACCTGAGGTCACATGAGGAAAAACTACTTAAAAAAAATTTTTCCCCCCAAAATTCCGCCAGCACCGAAGAGCCTGTTTCTGGATTCAAAGGGCCCACACAGTGGCCGGCACTGAGGGCTGGGTTAACAGAGGGAAGGCAGTCCCCGGTGCAGGATCAGCCCTCCGTGGGCACTTTCTCCAGTCTTTCTCTTCCTTGCCCGACTCCCTTATTTTGGAGGAGAGAATCCTAAGGAATTTCCCGAGGAAAATAAGCACGTAAATGTAATGTGTGGTTGTTGCTGACAGCATGCATGTCTGAACAATCTCTTCACTCTATACCCTTACACTGACTGCCTGCTTGTCTGGGTTGGAAAGAATATTCCTTCAGAAAGCTGAAGGTTAAAGGTCCTGTATGCAACATGGGGAGAAAGTGGGGCGTATCCCCAGGATGCCGGCAGCGCACCAGCATTCGGAGGTGACCAGTCCAGAACGGAGCAGGGCCGACACATGTAGAAGACGCTCCGTCAGGAAAAGAAAAATGAATGTAAAAACCGATATTCGTATAAATATCCTGCGAGGAGACGTAGAGAGCCAGCAAACTGGTTAACTAGTTTACCGCTAGTTAAGTAGGGCTAACTAGTGATCGCCACACAGAAAACAAACAAAAAGTCAACACTCAGTCCAGGGAAGACGGAGGCTGGACGGGAAATGTAACCATGAATTGCCTCCAGACTCGGCCTTGGGCGGAAAGAGCACCTGCATGGTCCTGATGCAAGTGCTGGGTGCTGAGCGTCCCAAGTTGCAGTAGAACTTAGCGGGAGGGAAGGTCACCGAAACAGGTAAGATGACTGGCCTGGCATTTAAAAGTCAGGGGGGAGCAGCACGGGCAGTATTAGGACCCAAGGGAGCCTAACACCAAAATAATTAGCTGAAAAGGCAAAAGCATCTCAGGACAGGAGAAAATGAGGGAGGAGGGGGAGGAGGAAAAGGACAGAGGGAGAGCCACCGTTCCTAACAAACCCTGGAGAAATATTTAGTTTCTGAAACTACATGTGTAAAACTGTAAGAAAAACCAAGAGCAATTTTTCACTGGTACTATAAAAACTTTACAAATAGTATTTGGGATGTTAAAGCCGATCTGATCCAGCCCGGTGTCTACACACGCACCACGGCTGCCTCTGTTCCCTAGAGAGATGAATTATGACTTTAAGACCTGCTCTTAATGGTATGGAATAACCCCCAGGCTAAAGACACCGCCCCGCGGCTCCGGGCCGAGATGTGCTGCAGGACTACCCGGGACTAAACCGCCGTGGAATCCAGCAGAAGGACGTCCATACAAGACTCTGCGGCAACAGCGAGCAACTGGGAGAAGAGGCCAACAGCCAGGAAAGGGCACTTGTAAGGAAAATGGCTCAAACCCTTTCCGATCAAATGGTTACTCACTGGTGCCACACCTCTCCAAGCTGCCTGTGCACACAGGAAGTCAATTCGCACTTGAGAGAATAGATGGATCGACTCTCACTTAACTACAATTAACGCCCCCAAGTGCCTTCGTCTGGCTTAAGATGGCGATAACGCTTCTTGACACTAACCACTCGGTGGGAGGGCCCCTTCCCACCGCAGGTCCGTCATCAACTGAACAGTACACACCTTATTAAGCTTTAGTTATGTTACGAGGGGCGGCAATATCTGGGAACATATTTCACTGTCCGCCTCCAAGAAATTCCAGTTGGGGCCAAGGCAGAACGAAACCATACTGACTTTCCAATCAGGAGCTCCCAGAGCTGTGCGAGCGCCTGAGGGTTTGGAGAGCTGCTGACAGATACAACAGACCTTTTAAGTATTCTGCCCGTTATGAAGGGTTCTCTCCTCGGCTCATGAATGCTTTTTAAGGTCTTCATTTTAATTCGATGACAACGTAAGCAACAGATCGTATAAGCTTTGTCTAAGAACAGCCTTAGATTTCTCAAAAACTGTACTCAAGAGTTTCTGGCAGGAAACTGAGCCCTGATAATGGGCCCCAAAATGGGTCAGGAAGCCACTGAAAAGCAAATCAGGGGCACGTTTTACAAATACCACTTTCTAGCAGAATTTTATCAGGTGGCACAGCTTTTACAAGGACAGCACTTCCAGCAGCTAGAGACACAAGGCTGTCTGAGGAGAGAGGATAAGACTTTTGAAGGCCGTTCCTCTTTGCACCGCGACAGAAGCAGCACACAGCCTGCCCACAGTACACAGCCTGATGGAGGATTCCTCACAGGATGACCCTCTTACTGTTTTCACAACAAATTTTAAATGCACACATGATCGTGGTTTTTCCCGTTGGCTCTTATGCTCATTTTGCTTTCAGTTCACAGAGTCATTTTTACCACCCTGCCCCCCCTGCATACTGAGGACCATCACTATGTGTCATGAACCTTCTCTGGCTGCCCCCAAACTCAATGAAAGAAAGGGGATGGCGGGGCAAGGACAGGGTCCTTTTCCCACATTTTCATAATCACAAGGGCCTTTTTAAAAGGCGTCTGAACTGAGCATGCCACACTGCACAGGTATCAAAACTGCAATTTAGCCTTCCTCTCTGTAATATTTACATATGTATCACATAGATAAAGACCCATAAGCCTAAAACATTGATAGGAAGCATATATCTGCATCCTCCATTAGCCCCACTCTCTTCCTCCTGAAGCTTTAGGGCCTGTAACCCAAAGATCACTTCCATTTAGCTTACAAAATGACATCGGACGTTATGAAGCTGAGAAGTTAGCTCCCTAGTCAGGCTCAGGCTGGGCTAACAGGGAAACCCAGGAGAGTGCCCTGAGGAGAGTCAGCGGTGCGGGGAGCACTCACGTCGCCAGTGCTTTAAGATACACGTACACACTTAACGCCCTGATGCTAGTTAGGAGGGTGCGTAGATACAGCACGTGCACATAAACGTATGTAGTAAAGTTTACATAATTGTTCCAATGTTGGCCTATTTTTCACATACTGAAAATGGAAGCATAAACATCATCTACGTATTTACTTAAGGTGGGCTTCTGAAAATCAAGAGTTAAATAATATAATAAAAAAATGTAGCGGGGCGCCTGGGTGGCTCAGTCGGCTGAGTGTCCGGCTTCGGCTCAGGTCATGATCTCACGGTTTGTGGGTTCGAGCCCCATGTTGGGCTCTGTGCTGACAGTGTGGAGCCTGCCTGGAATTCCCTCCCTCTCTCTCTGCCCCTCCCCCACTCATGCTCACTCTCTCTCTCTCTCAAAATAAATGAATAAACTTAAAAAATTTTTTTTCAACGTAATAGGCCAGGATGGAAGGTGCACAAGGATGAGGAGGCAGAGGGTAAGCAGTGAGTGTGACTCCATTTAGAAATCACAGCACTCCAAGAAGGCCCCCCTCTTGTCCCATCGTTGCACGTTATAGAAGAAAAAACTATGCCCCAGTGAAGCCCAGGGTCACCCAGAAGGACCCAACCAGCGAGCAAGAAACTAGTGAGCGACGTGACCCTTCGTCTGTAGTCCACTGGCAATTCCTGGAAAAGACTGGAACAAAAATAAACACACAAGGAGCTGGCTCATCTCATGTTCACTCACCTCTTTAAAAACTACCCAGAGAAGAAAGAATAAACAAGCAAACAAGAACCGCTCGAGAGCATAACACAACCGGCCCAAAGTCCCAAGGTCAGGCCCTTTGCTCAGAGTCGGGTCCCGCAGGCTCCTGAGAGATGTGACCTTTACAACTCATTCTAGTAAGGAGCCAAGGCTGAGTTATCTGCCTGCCTGCTCGAAGCAGGTGATGAGGAAGTCTTCAGGTATCTGGGAAGATTAGAAAAACCTCCCCCTGTCTTGATAACGTCAGCTACATGAAGCGTTTATTTCAGGGCTAATCTTCATCCATTTTCACACTAGTCACAGAAGTTGAGCTGCACTTACACAGAAGTGTGCATACCTCCTGACAATGCCCAGTCTAAACAAAAATTCGCTACTTCTGGAATTATAAAAAGACCTAGTCAGAACAAAGAAAAACAATAAGCAATTTAGGTATTTAACAGCAAAAGGATTAAGTAAATGATACATCCTTAGGAGAGTGTATGCAGCTCTCCAAAGAATTTACAAAGAATTTTTAATAAAATGGGAAACCACTTGTGTTATTTTATACAACCAGGATAAATATGTATACAATATTATCTCGCCATCATAGCTTAGAATTTCAGGAGAAATAAAACAGGAAGGAAATTCAGTAACATCTTAATGATGCCCTCTTTGGGTAGAATTACATAAGTGACACGCTTTACGTTCTTTTCTATTTTCCAAACTTCTCATATTGAGTGTATACTACCCTATAAGCAGGGGGGAAATGAAGCTACGTGTATTTTTCAAGAATAAAGGGAAAAGATAATTTTAAGCTACCACTAAGAAAATACAGAAACAAGGGGCGCCTGGGTGGCGCAGTCGGTTGAGCGTCCGACTTCAGCCAGGTCACGATCTCGCGGTCCGTGAGTTCGAGCCCCGCGTCAGGCTCTGGGCTGATGGCTCGGAGCCTGGAGCCTGTTTCCGATTCTGTGTCTCCCTCTCTCTCTGCCCCTCCCCCGTTCATGCTCTGTCTCTCTCTGTCCCAAAAATAAATTAAAAACGTTGAAAAAAAAAAAATTAAAAAAAAAAAAAAAAAAAAAAAAGAAAATACAGAAACAATTTACCAATTCTCCACTGCCTTATAAAATCTTACCTTAACTTTCTTTTTCCAGGTAGATTTTTGCTTTTCCTCCTCTTCCTCAATTAATTTAAGTGCCAGCTCTTTGTTAACTTTCGGCAATTTCTAACAGCAGGAAAAAAAAAAAGGTGTATGAAATGTCTACAGTTTAGCTTTCAAAGTTAACAGTTCTGTAAGAAGTACAATCTCACCAAACAGGTGATGTCTAATTCTCATTTTTAAACTTTCGTCGTCCCCAGAGTAGGGAAGAATGTGGACACAGGGGACGCCATCAGGCACGCACAAAGGGACAGAGCCCTCAGCACCGGGAGCGCTTGAGCTCACGCGGCCCCCTCCTGTGCATGGAGAAGCCAGCTGGGAGAAGCAGTGTCGGGGGGTCAGCGCACCGGGGGAGGCCCTCACTGCGAACGGGAGGCCAGCAGGCCTGCCGCTGCGGCCTCTGGCTGGGGTTCAGGGAACCCCTAAAACGCTACTAATGATGCCAAATGCACTATCGCCTGCTCCTGCAGTGGCAGATTTCTAAGGGGAGCTCTAGGTGTGAGTCTGACAGCTCTCAGGACAAAGCTGCGAGCTCTTTATTGTTCCCCACTTAGTGCTTATGTCCCCTGTAAAATACAACTTGGACAAGTAATGCAAAGAAGGGGACAAGAGTGCTCCATGTCCCAGCCTCCCCCTTGCCCCCACACACACATCTGACACTCCCAAAAAACAAGTAATCTGGAAAAAGGAAATACCAGCGACTAGCCTTTAGTACTGAGTGTGTGTACATATGTGTGTTTATGCATATGTACGTATGCATGTGTCTTTGGTACTGTACACGTGTGTGTTTGTGCACACGTATGTGTATGTACGTATACATACGTCTTTGGTACTGTGTGCACGTTTGTGCACGCGTATGTAAATGTACACGTGCATGTGTCTTTAGTACTCAGTGTGTGTACATACGTGTTTTGCACATGCATGTATATGTACGTATGTACATCTTTAGTACTGTGTGCAAATATGTGTGTTTATGCACCTGTATGTGTATGTACGTATGCATGCGTCTTTAGTACTGAGTGTGTGTACATACGTGTGTGTTTATGCAAATGTATGTATTTGTACACATGCATGCATCTGTGTGTTCATTTATCACCAATGTTCAGCTACAAACGAGCGGGGCAATAGAACGGGAAGCAGAGGGCCTCAGCGTCCCTGCCTGCTGGCTGCTGGGCCAACATCGAAAGTTAAAAGTTCTTCCCCCTGGCAGCAAACAGATGGTCAGCACAGCCTGGGGTTCCAGTTTGTGGTTTTCTGACCACCCCCCAGGACGCCAGCCCCGGCTGCAGCCCCCCTGGGAAGCCCGGGTCCCAGCGGTAGCCTCAGCAGCCCAGCTCCTCAGGGCCCGCCTCCTTCCTGGTGTTCCCGGCCCCCCACCCAGCCGTGCTACCTGCTTCCTGCAGCCACTGCCTCTCTTATCAATATCCTTATTCCATATCAGTATCAAGATGCCTCAGTTCTCTAACACCTGGCTGACAATTCTTTACGTTGAATTCTATTAATGTAACTAGGTGGCCTGATGTGACATAGTCTGATGGCCCTGATCCAAGCAGACAGCCTAGGGTACTGCCAAATGTCAGAAATGGGAATTATCGAAGCCTCGACACCCTAAACACTGAAAACTCATCCGAAAACTCCATCACATTTTCTTAGAAGGGCCGCCCCTATCAGTCCCTCCGGCATCCTTTCCCACAACGTCATGACCACAGAATCCATTACGATCAACCTGTAAAGAGTGTCCACCCTCATGACCAGTAAGATACACCAAAACTATTAGCAACAGATGTAAACTAAAAATGGGAAGACAAAGAAACGGATGGCAGGTTGTTTTGGAATAACACACAAAATGAAAATTAAGTACTTTCCCCTGGTAAACTCAACAGTGAGCACAATATCTACCTTTAACTGGACTCTCTGTGCACGTGTTTCTTCTATCTTCTGTCGGATCTTATCTTTCCTGTATTCTTCATAAGCAAATGGATTTACCATCAATTTCACCTTTTCAAAGTGGAAAAAAAAGTTCACAAATAAAAGTCATATTTAAGAGCATGTTTCATATACACCATGACTATTATGCTGACAGATTGTCTTACAAATCAAGTATGTTTTGCAAAATGCAAGTAAATAGAAAAGGAATGGCTCATTAATCACATAAAATCAGGGCAGTTTTCTATTTACCTTGTGATAGAGTCTTATATCCATGAAAAATCCATGCATATATGCCCGGAGAAATGGTGACCCAATTAGATGTGTGAGCCCTAGAAAGAGTTAATCACAAGAGGGCAGGTCATTATGAAATCTTTTTTTTTTCCATTTTTTTTTTATGCTTACTTTTTTTTTTTTTTTGAGAGAGAGATACAGAGTGAGAGCAGAGGAGGGGCAGAGAGAGAGACAGAAAGAGAGAGAGACAGAATCTGAAGCAGGCTTCAGGCTCCGAGCGGTCAGCACAGAGCCCGATGTGGGGCTCGAACTCATGAACCGTAAGAATATGACCTGAGCCAAAGTCTGACGCTTCACGGACTCGAGCCACCCAGGTGCCCCAGGTCCTTATGAAATCTTGATGAAAAATAAACAGGTTTTCTTGGATTATAGTAAAATTTCACTTCTGATTGATTATCAGAAGATTTTTCTCTGGAGACCAGAACCACTAATTTTCAAAAACTATGGAGAAAATCTAGTCCATTCTAAGCAGTGTCACTCTTATTTTAAATGTCATGTTAAGCATAAAGGTGACAAAAAGTCTTTGTGAACTATGAAAGACTGCTAAAGAAAGATCCTTAATACTAATGGTTCTCAGATTTTTGGATTCCATGGATCAGTTCAATTTAAAAAATACTCCTGGCATCAACAGTAACTTGCCAACTTTCATTGTGCCAGGAAGGAACAGTGGTGGTGGGGTCGGGGGGCATTATCTTCCATAATTTCCAAACACAAAGCACGCTATCGCAACGATAACGTAGAAAGGGCATGTTCTTTCCATTATTCTCATTTTATAGATGAGAAAACCAAGGCTTAACAGGGTTAAACAGGCTGGCCAAGTCCCTCGGATATGAAGCAGAAGAGGGGGATGTGTACCCGTCGGCCTTCCTCCGATGCCCACGGTGTTAGTCACCATGCGTTCTGTCCAGCATTCTGGCACGATATTCCATGAAACATGTTTTGGGAAATACCATGCTTTATAACTGCCTTCCTCACCCAAAGTAAACACAGTAAGAGAGACTAAACAAGCACCCAAGATGAACTAAACACAGTCTTTTTAAAACCCTGCAAAACAACAACGACTTTTCCCCTCCCATGTTAAGAATGGAGGTGACTGCGACAGACACACGTATAAAAATTACCCTGAAAATGCTTAGGAAGGCCCAGAAGCAGGAAAATCTTATTTCACCATATTTCATTCAGGGATCATTTTTAAAAAGCTGACTACAAGTCTTTCCTCTTTAAACATTAACATTTAAAGAGTTACTTTGGTGGGAACTGGCAGAAAATGAGTTCTGCCTGGATTAGTTGTGCTATGAAATACACCTTAAGGGACTCCTCGGTGGCTCAGTTGCTTAAGCGTCGGACTCTTGATCTTGGCTCAGGTCATGATCCCAGGGTTGTGGGATCCAGTCCTGTATCAAGCTCTACACTGAGTTCGGAGCCTGCTTGAGATGCTCTCTCCCTCCCTCCCTCTGCCCTTCTGCTAGAGCTAATTAAAAAACAAATACAGCTTAAAAATAAGGTTTAATAACTTCTCTGTTTGTTTATGCCACAACTCTATCTTCTCTTAACGTTTAACTGCGGCTGTACGCCCATCTGTTCCACAGACAGCTACGTTGCCTGGATTCGTAAAGAATGGGTCCTCTGAGTTTGCCCGCTCTCCATGCAAATTTCTTTCGCGGCCTCTCTCCAACGACACGACTCGATCAGCACGATCTGCTCTCCTTATCCTACAGGGTAGTACCAGTCATCTGAGCAACACGCATTCCCCTGAGGGTCGGTATGGTTGAGGTGAAAGGTGTAAAGCCAAACCCTCACGTTCACGACCACTGGGGTCTTTGGCAAGTTCGTTTCACCTTCTTGGGCCTCAGTTTCCTCGTCTACAAAATGGTGTCATAACCGTAGCCCACTCCACGGAGCGGCGAGGATTAAGAGCTGTATGTGAACGTGCAGAATATTACCCGGCACATGATAAGCCCTACGAGTGCTGGCTACCACTGATAAAAGGCATTTCTTGTCTGTGACCCTCAAGCCTAAAGTATTAAGGTTCTACATATCTGAGGATTCAATCGGGTTTCTAAGTTTTGGATGAGGTCTTCTATAAGCTTAAAGAGAGCCAGAAATCATTTACGTGCAGTCTCTGCGATATTTTCAAAACCTTTTACTCAAAGCAATACTAAAAAAAATGTATCACTGCTTTCTTGACATTTTTCTATACATAGCTAGTGTGCTCAAGAAAGTTACTCCTCACTTAAGATACAAAAAAGGTTGGGGAGGTTGAATTATCTGAATCTGTCCTATGCAGAGATTACCAACTTGACAATGTACGTAGACTGTTATACCTGCTTTGGCAGAAAAAGAAGATGCAGAGAATCAGATAAAACGTGACTCTACTGCCCCCAATGTTCAAAACTCCCCCTCCCCAACAATTTTATAAATATTTTATCTTTTTTTTTTTTTTTTACCTAAATTTTCAAGGTCTTTCTTGGTGACAAATTTGTAATCATCGTAAACTGTGCTTTCTGGATTCTCTTCTAGTTCTTCTGTCAAGTTGTCCAGGAAGGAGCACCACCTGGGAGCAGGGCCCAAAACCTACCGGTGTTGATTAAAAGGTTAGCAAATGTACATTCTCACCACATCAACTAACAGTGACTTACTTTACAACCAGATTTTCTTAAATTTAAAAATCCTTGTTTGTATCAGAAGTGTTGCAAACTAATTACAATATGCATAATCAACAAGTATATAATGGAAGGGAATAAAGTAGGAAAAATTTAGGCTTGTGAGGGAAAAATTTCAGTCTGGGATGCAAAGATATTAAAAAAAATTTTTTTTTAATGTTTATTTATTTTTGAGAGAGACAGAGACAGAGCTTGAGCAGGGGAGGGGCAGAGAGAGAGAGGCAGACACAGAATCCGAAGCAGGTTCCAGGCTCTGAGCTGTCGGCACAGAGCCTGACGCAGGGCTCGAACCCACGGACCGCGAGATCATGACCTGAGCTGAAGTTGGACGCCCAACTGACTGAGCCACCCAGGCGCCCCTGGGATGCAAAGATATTAATGAACGTTCTTACATTAGCACTATCAAAATACAAATAAATAATGCAGGTACTTAAAATAATATCCATCCATTTATCATCTCTTTCATTCAAAAGAGTGCTAGAATCTACAAAAGCATATTTGGCATAAGAGATTTTTTTTAAGTCCACCTCTCATGAAGACAAAAGTCTAAAATGA
This sequence comes from Neofelis nebulosa, assembly GCF_028018385.1. Lineage (NCBI taxonomy): Eukaryota > Metazoa > Chordata > Mammalia > Carnivora > Felidae > Neofelis > Neofelis nebulosa. Next base: position 7,896,988 of record NC_080790.1, read on the forward strand.
GAATCACCTTTCTTTTTTTTAAAGCCTATTTATTTTGAGAGAGAGACAGAGAGCACAAGTGGAGGAGGGGCAGAGAGAGAGAGAGAGAGAGAGAGAGAGAGAGAGAGAGAGAATCCCAAGCAGACTCCACACTGTCAGCACAGAGCCTGACATGGGGCTCGAACCCGGGAACCGTGGGATCATGACCTGGGCTGAAGTCAGACGCTTAACCGACCGAGCCACCCAGGCACCCCGCAAATCATCTTCTTTTCAGAGGTTTTCAACTAATTACTTGATAATTATATTAGCTCTTGTGTGGTCCACTTCATTTAATTCATTAAAAATTAAAATTCTCTATATAGAATTCTTCAGACTTTAACCTAAAATGGGTCACCAGGACCCACAAGTTAATCCCAATGATAGGCTGAGGAATAAAAGTTGAATACAATTTATAACCCACTAATACAATATGAATAGTTCATGATTCATAGTTGTAATCCAACTGCTTCCATAAAATGTGACTGCCCTTTACTTTTTTGCTGTTGATCCAGATCTTTCCCAGCATGACGCCTCACCCACTGAGGTCAAGGCTTATCCCAAATGAAACAGTGCTACGCAGCGGGAAGGCTATGCCATTGAAAGGGTCCGCTGAACTACAGGCTTTCAGAAGAACGACCCTGGGCTGACAAAATGGAACTTCCCGTGACTACTTCCCTGTGTATTTTGATAGCTATCAACTCAACAGGAGAAAAACAAAAATCATAATGGAAATGATGAAACCTAGCTTAAACTTTCTGGAGAAGGGAAGGTGGAAGAGACTCGTAACAAGGAACAACGGCGCCTAATACCATCTGCACTCAAAAAAATAGTAAATGTTAGATACGGCCACACTGGCATAGTGTCATTGTGCTCGATTAGAAAGGGTGATCCCCCCAAGCCCCAAAGGCTATGGCGCTCGTCAACATGAAAAATAATGTTTAATGGGCATAAAAGGAGTCCTATTAACAAGTTTCATATTGGCATAATCTATGCAATTTAAAAAAAAAAATAAAGGTTTTGATGCTCTGAGTGGTTTGACTCTAACCATAAAAGATAAAACCTTCAAGAAATGCAAGGCATTAAAAACAATTCAATGCAGGACACTTTTTAAAGAAACTGCTATGATTTTCAACAATTTTAGGACAGTAGCTCGAAGTCAACAAATGTCGATGATAAACGCTACTACATAGAAAGCACTGTGCTAAAACCAAAGAGTTTATCAAATCTGGCTGGAGCAGAAAATCTAGCGGAACACATGCACACAACATTCAGCTGTGTAAAGCAACAGACTGAGATCGCACGGAGTCCGCGGGGAAGACAGGTGGGGGCTGCAATAAACGGCAGGCTGGGACCCCGAAAAGCACGTACAGAGGGACTTCGGGTGGGAGCGAACTCCTGAGTAAGCTGGGAAAATCGTGAGCCCCTTCAAGAGAGAGCTTGGGCACTTACGCTCCAGGGTGTGTGCGTCCCATCATTCATAAAGCAAACGCATAAAGCGAAAGCTTTGCCATCTGCTGGAGTAGAACCTGAGACGGGAAACTCCTCTCTTCTTTTAGACAGAAAGAAAGCACCCTATGGTCGCTGTTCCAGAATATGATCCCCAAGACATGGTCCTCTTGGAAGGGTAGGAACTTCATCTGTTCTAAATGCTGGATTTCGAGTACCTAGAATACTGCCTGCCAAGTAGTACTTTTTCAATACATATTTCACAAATACATCTATTCTTACATCGTGTATGAATGCGTTCGTGAATTCCACGTGCACAAAGTACTGAGACGTAAAGGGTCCTGGGGCGCCTGGGTGGCTCAGTCGGTGAAGCGTCTGACTTCGGCTCAGGTCATGATCTCACAGCTCGTGAGCTCAAGCCCCGCGTCGGGCTCGGTGCTGACGGCTCAGAGCCTGGAGCTGCTTTGGATTCTGTCTCCCTCTCTCTCTGTCCCTCCCCTACTTGCACTCTGTCTCTTTCTCTCTCTTAATTATAAATAAACATGTAAAAAAATTAAAAAGAAAAAAGACTTAAAGGGTCCTGTTTGGCACGAGTATTTTTTAAATTGTTTAATTTTCCTTATTCAGAAAAAAAAAAAAACCACTCAAATACTTCTCCATAAAACTACTGGATATGAGAACACTTTTTGGTGAAAGTCAGACTATTTTGCCTCCTATGCGAGGGGGCGATGGTTACCAAATAACCTCATAATAAAGCAGTTTCACCTTTAAAAACCTTCAATCAGTGATAAACATGGGCTTCAAAGACAGTAAGATTATACTGTGCTAACCGACTCTTCTGGAGGGAGGGTGGTGAAGGGCAGGAGTATCAAAATATCATCCCAGATCTGAACTTATTTTCACAAAAGTCCTTTTTTATAATGTTCCACGACATTCATCTTGATTAGTTAACTGGATTCTAATGGAATTGTTCTAAACGGCCTCTCAGGGGACAGATCTGGTTACGGTAAATAAACTCTGCAATCAAATTCGTGGCCATTAAATTTTATAGGAGGAAATATTTCCATCAAAAACAAAATTTAATCGGGTGGGTTGATTTTATTAATCACATTTCCCTAGTTCCTCTTCAGGAAAAAAAAAAAAAACAAAACATCAGAACAACCATAACAAAGTTGAAATTAATGATTTAACTGGCATTAAACTGCAGGTCTACCTAAATCACAGCTCTCCTCAAAGGTCTACCATTAGTTTGTAAAAGCAGCAGTTGGCTTTTGGAGGACTTAACCATATGCACAACTCTCTGGGGTACCCATAATGACCACAATGTTAATTAATGTGTAAAAAGTCCTTGCTTTCACTCAAAATATGTTAAGCCTTCAATTAATCCTTAAAAATATATTCATTCGCTTCCTACATTTCAGGCTTTCCAACTTGAAGAAAGCTTCCTTCTTAACCACTGGTGTCCTATTACTACTCTATGTATCGAAACTTCTAGGTTTTCTGTACTGTCGTTAGACTGCCATATTCCGTACTTCCGCCACAGCGGATTATTGCTTGCTTACCTACGTTTTTATGCACCTTAAGAGTTTTGTTTCAGAAAGCTGGTGAAGACTGTCCTATTTTGAACTTCTGTTATCTGTTAATGAACTTCTACTTTGAATTTGTAAGAATCTCCTAAAGTCACAAGTCAATACAGCAGAGAACCGGAAAGGGACTCTGTGAGCTACTATTAAGGGACACCGTGGGTCCCTCAGCAACTTTAATGACCATCTTATCAATGAATCTAAACAGAAACAGGTGGTCCTCCTGAATGGGAAACAATCTTGATCAACATGCCCTGGGAAGGCCTCAACTCCAGTGCAGCCAAGTACCTGCCTGCTCTCATCCATGTGAGCAAGAAGAACTGATTTTAAAGTACGTGAAAACACACGCTACGTGCCCAAGATCATCTGTCTCTACGACTACGAGCTTCCTTTAAGACGTTACTTATATAAGCTCAATTTTAAAATTCAAAGTTCTCGTGGGGCGCCTGGGTGGCTCAGTCCGTTAAGCTCCGACTTCGGCTCATGTCTATGATCTCATGGTTTATGAATTCGAGACCTGCGTCGGGCTCTGTGCTGACGGCTCAGACTCTGGAGCCTGTTTCGGATTCTGGGTCTCCCTCTCTGCTCCTCCCCTGCTCACACTCTCTCTCAAAAATAAACATTAAAATTCAAAGTTCTCATATATTCGGGTAGTGGACAAAAATGACAGAGTGGGGAGAAAAGAGAATGGATTATTAAAATTCTTATGGAGTTGACAGAAGAGGGCCCTCCCACACCCTGCTTACGAAAAATCACTGTGTCACACGCATCCCAAAGCTGGGTTGGGGCAGAAATGAAGATTGAGAGTTTTCTAAAGGGGTGGTTTTTAACAGATTAAGGACAGTTAAAATAACAACAACAAAGTATTATTCCTATTATTAGAGACAAAGAGCCAAACTAGTAGGTCAGTATAAATCTCATCATTTTTTCCATCTACTTACAAAGCTACTGAGCACAACTAATCTCATCATCTTCCTACCGTCAAATGGTAAGAAAATAACTGATAACGGCAGTTAAATTTGAAATTCTTTTATGTTTATTTCAAGTTTTATATTTAAGTTCCAATTAGTTAACATCTCCTGTAATATTAGTTTTAGGAAGAGAATTTAGTGATTCATCGCTTACACTTAACGCTCAGTGCCATCGTAAGTGCCCTCCCTAAGGCCCATCACCCATCTAGCCCATCCCCCACCCCACCCTCCAACAACCCTCAGTCTGTTCTCTTTTATGGTGTCTCTCTTCTGCCCCCCACCCCACGTTCGTCTGTTTCGTTTCCTAAATTCCGCATGAGTGAAATCATATATTTGTCTTTCTCTGACTTATCTCGTTTAGCATAATACACTTTAGTTCATCCACGTGGTTGCAAATGGCAAGATTTCATTCTTTCCTTATGCCTGAGTAATAGTCCATTGTGTATAGATACATGTTCCTTATCCATTCATTGGGTGCTGGACATTGAGGCTCTCTCCGTAATTTAGTTCTTGTAGATGATGCTGCGAGAAACATTGGGGGGCACGTGTCCCTTCAATTCAGTATTTTCGTATCATTTGGGTAAATACCTAGTGGTGCAATTGCTGCATCATAGGGTAGTTTTACTTTCAACTTTCGGGGGAGACTCCAGCGTTCTCCCGTATGGCTGCACCAGTTTCCACTGCCACCGACAGTGCACGAGGGGTCCCCCTTCTCCACATCCTCGCCAACACCTGTTGTTTCCTGTGTTGTTCAGTTCAGCCATTCTGACAGGTGTGAGGTCGTATCTCGTTGTTCGTTTTTCCCTGAAATTAGTATCTTGAATTTCTAATGATTTAAAAAAACCTTTAGCAACTGAGAAAATCCTTAATTACTCTACTTGGGAGAACTATACCACAGACAGTAAATAACTCTGAACCAAAACGGGCTTATAGGCTGGGAGACTTCAACTGACATTAGCACACACAGAAGTACAGGATGTACCCGAGCACAAACAGTTGATTTTTAAAAATATTCTGTTCCAGAATTCTCAGAATGCACTGCAGCATAGCGTGAAGTAGGGTATCTTTTAATGGTAACTGGAAAAAGAATCATGATAGTATAAGAGAGCATAACATCACATGGAAAAATGACTTAAGTATATTGTTAAGAGAATAAAACTAGCTCCAATAAATGTCAGGGCAGATCTTAATTCATTTTTCATTCATCACAAATTTACTGAGTTCCATGCTTATTATGTTCCACTCCATAAAAACAGGTAGCAGGGCACTTGGGTGGCTCCGTCAGTTAAGTGTCTGGCTTTGGCCCAGGTCATGATCTCACAGTTCCTGCGTCTGAGCCCCCCATCAGGTTCTCCCCTGTCAGCACAGAGCCCGCTAGGGATCCTTCATCCTCCCACTTACTTTCTGCGCCTTCCCTGCTCACTCTGCCAAAAATAATTCAAAAATTAAAAAACAAAAACAACAATCAGGGAGCGAAATAAAACCCCACAGGAAAGGAGTTTCACACATAACAATACTCATGTGGAAGGACTAGATGATTCTCAATTTCCTCAGCCTCATTCATTCATTCAAAAGGTTAAGTGAGCATTTACCAAAGGTCAAGTGCCAAATGTCGAATATAAGTAAAACGAGTTTGGAAACCAATGAAATACAACATATAAATGTGATTGGCATCATAGCAGAGAGATTTTCAAATGGTGTGGGGGAGCCCTTCCTTTACTGAGGCAGGAACTGAAGATAGCTTTTAAGAAGCCCTCTGAGCCAGGCCTTGAAAAATTCGAAGAGGTTATTACATGTCCAGTAAAACTTAACTAACGTGTGCAATATTTTAAATTCAATGCTACCAAAATTAATATATATTTTACGCATTATATAAAAGATGCCTAGTTAGAATTATCGGTTTACCTTTTAGTGACCTTATACTACTTTAATCCTTGAACCTCAATTTAAACTCTATCTTATAATGACACCACTGAATAGATAAGCACTACGCTTACAAGCAACAATGGAGAGTGTGAATACACAACAATTTTACTGCCTAACAACCAAAAGTAAATTATCTATTAGAAGATTCTGTCAGAGAACTGTTTTCAGGACATTCTAAAGTAGATATAAATAGCAGTTTCTGGAACTACAGCAATGATGAAAATCGTATCAAGAACAGCAAAAATAACAATCACTTTAGCAAACAGAGAGTTTCTTCATCCCCCTTTAAGAATTTTAAGTCGCATTTAACCAGAAATCTGTTATGAGGCCATCACTCTTTATCAGAAACTACTGGGTCCAGAAAGAACTTGGAAGTTCAGATTTTTTGGGCATTTGAAAAAGGTAATGTGGTATGCATACCGTATATTATATAAAATCTTTGGTGAGGTCTGGGTCAACGGTCCATATTCAGACACATTGCTATCTCTGCAGCAAAGTCCATACATATTCATACCAGTGATATGGGATTAAAAAAAAAAAAAAAAAGCCTCATCATTACATGGCAGGTTTGAGTCTCGATGAAGCAAGTCAAGTCAGGTTTTCCCACCAGTGAATTATAAAAAAATTTTCAGGGGTTCATGGACCGCAGAACCGTGGATCAGAGAAAACAGAGGTATGCTGTACTATAAATAAAATGATAAATAAATAAATAATATTACGATGCTTAATTTTTCGAACTGCATAGCCTGCGTGTCTAGGGGCAGAATGGGATTTTGCCAACTAAGACCGACTATCCAAAACGTACACTTAAAGGAAAATTTCCTTTCCAACTTTTCCTGCATTACTGGTTGAAAGGCACCACCGGCACCAGCATGTATTTTCAAATTCTGACAGCTGGGGCTTAATAATAACCGACGGTAAGCCCCAAACCAGAGAGACAGCTGGGTGAGCCGAGGGAGTGGCCATGCATTTAAGCATGTAATTGCATTTGCAACATAATGAGCTGCCTAATTGCACACCCAAGTTTACATGCATTTGCGTGAGTGATTATGAGTCACTTACAGGTACTCATAGTGCTTTGTCCTCTCCTTCCTAAAAATCAGATGAGCAAAGGAGCAGTTGAATTTCAACATTTTAAAAGGTTGATTTCCCAAAAGGAGAAAAATTATTACCTGCCATGATTTGCATTTTGAGTTAGTTTTTGAAAAAGCAGTTTAGACACTGGAAGGAAATGAGAAGAGAATAAGGCCGGGCGGAACAAATATGTCACACTGCTCATGCCACAGTCTACTCACTATCAGCCAACCAAACCGACAGTCAGCCTCTGTATGAGAGGCTCTGGGAGTACAGACAAGCATGATATGGAATGCCTGTCACACCCAACGGCTGGGGGAGACGGGACACCCCAAGCAAATATTTAAATACAAAATTAAGACCGATAGTGACAACAACCGGGATTTGTTAATAACGACACGCTTTTGTCTCCTCTCCCTCCCAAGCTTAGTTAAAATTCACAGTCCATCAATATAAAAAGGCATTAACCTTCAAGGACAAAAAGAACAAAAGAAGAAAATGCAGCAGTCGAGGGATTTAACGTGGTGAATGCTGGGGGCCTACAGAGGCAGAGAACAGAAAAAGGGGAGTAAATTCTTCCCTGGAGTCCTTGAGACCCAGGACTTCATCTGGGAAACTAGGTCTGAATGGAGGGGAGGCGATGGACACGACGAACGCCTACGTTCCCACCAGCCCTTAGGAGACCAGAGGATGATTCTCTGGAGAGAGAGAAGCGGAGACAGCTCCACAAGAGAGGGCAGCAGGCGTGGAGACTTGACTGTGGGGCTGAAATCACTTCATTAGGCGGCAGTCTGCATGTCCACCAGTGGGACCCTCAGCTCTTTTCTCATCTTCCAGAAAACCAAAAGCCACCGATGTGGTGCCGCTGCCAGCCTGAGCCCCCCATGTTCCCATAAAGAAACTGGGGATGCTCCAATGTCTATAGCAGCACGATCAACAACAGCCAAAGTATGGAAAGAGCCCAAATGTCCACTGACCGATGAATGGATAAAGAAGATGTCTATATATGCAATGGAGTATGACTCGGCAATCAAAAAGAATGAAATGTTGCCATTTGCAACTACGTGGATGGAACCGGAGGGTATCATGCTAAGTGAAATTAGTCAGAGAACAGAGAAAGACAAATATCCTGTGACTTCACTCATCTGAGGACTTTAAGGCACAGAACAGATGAATACAAGGGAAGGGAAACGAAAATAATATAAAAACAGGGAGGGGGACAAAACAGAAGAGACTCTTCAATATGGAGAACACGTAACAGAGGGTTACTGGAGGGGTTGTGGAGGGGGGATGGGCTAAATGGGTAAGGGGCTTAAGGAATCTACTCCCGAAATCTTTGTTACAGTATATGCTAGCTAACTTGGATGTAAATTTAAAAAAAAAGAAAAAAAGAAAGACACCGGGGGATGCTTCTCTGCAGCGAGTGAAAGATCAGCCTACGGACATTAGCTCAACAGTCAGCATGAAAACTACAGTAGACAAGACCACCACATACAAAGAGCTTCCAATTGGTATTTTAGTGCCTCATTCTTAAATAAGAATAGATCGCCTAAGATCACCATTCGTTTATTACACAAAGAGTTATATCAGACATTTGTCTCTTCATGGTAGATACAGCACTGAATAAAACAAACAAGAATCTCTACACTCCAGAAAGGAAAACAAAGGAAAGACAGAATTGATAAAGAAGTCTTACAGTTCAACAATAAAAAGATAAGTAATTTATCTTAACTTGGCAAAGGAGGGGCGCCTGGGTGGTTCATCGGTTAAGCCTCTGACTTTGGCTCAGGTCATGATCTCACGGTTCCCGAGTTTGAGCCCCACACTGGGTTCTGTGCTGACAGCTGGCCTGCTTCGAACGCTGGGTCCCCCTCTCTCTCTGCCCCTCCCCTGTGCTCGCTGGCTCGAGCTCTCTCTCTCAAAAATAAATAATAAACATTTAAAAAATTAAAAAAAAAAACAACTTGGCAAAGGATCTGAACAATTTCTCCAAAGATCTGAAGACGGCCAAAAGCAAATGAAAAGAGGTGCCACGGGGCGCCTGGGTGGCTCAGTCGGTGAAGCGTCTGACTTCGGCTCAGGTCACGATCTCGCGGTCCGTGGGTTCGTGCCCCGCGTCGGGCTCTGGGCCGATGGCTCAGAGCCTGGAGCCTGCTTCCGATTCTGTGTCTCCCTCTCTCTCTGACCCTCCCTCGTTCATGCTCTGTCTCTCTCTGTCTCAAAAATAAATAAACTTAAAAAAAAAAAGAAAAGAGGTGCCACACCATTGGTCATCGGGAAATGCTAATCAAAACCAAATTAAGGTATCACATCACTCACCTGAATGGGCAATACTCAAGAAAATGCAAAGCAACAAGTAATGCCGAGGACGTGGAGAAACTGGAAGCCTCCTATTCTGCTGGTGGGAATGCAAAATGGCGCAGCCACTGTGGAAAACAGCACGGCCTCTTCAGTTAAGCACGGAGCTGCCATACGATCCAGCCAGCGTAATCCTAAATATGCACACCCAGGAGAACCAAAAGTACATGTCCACACGAAATGCTTACAGCAGCATTACGTGTAGGAGCGGCAACATTTACTTCAAAAGGGAAAGCAGCCCAAACGTCCATCGACTGATGAGCGGATTAACAAGACGAAGATCCCCAAACAAGATTCCCATACGAGGGAACGTCATTCGGCAATTAAAAAGGAACGTAGCCCTGATCCATAATACAACCCGGATGAACCCTGAAAACATGAAGCTGAGTGAAAGAAGCCAAACACAGAAGGTCACATACTCTGGAACTCCTTTTCTGTGAAATGTCCACACTCCAGGCAAATCCAGAGAAACAGAAGTAGAATAGTGGCTGCCAGGGAGTGGCGACGGGGGTCAGGGGTCAGGGAGTGACCGGTATGGGGCTTCCTTCTGGTGTGCTACAACGTGCACTTGGACGGTGGTGCTTATTACACAACTCGGAATACACTGAATACTCCTAAATCGTACGCTTCAAAAGGGTTATAACTTACGGCTTGTGAACTGTGTCTCCAAGAAGCCGTTATTTTTAAAAGCCTAATTAAGGATCACACGTTGCACTAGCTTATTATGCCTCTTCAGTTTCCCTTAAGCTAGAAGAGCTCCTCCTGCCGTTCCGAGTTCAGGCCAGCTGATCTGGAGAGGTCTCCACATCTTACGGACTGTTTCTCAGAGTCAGATTCGGTCAAACACTGCCAATGAGGATGCACCGCTGGCCGGTGCCAGAACAACTCTTAAAGCTATCTCGACCGCAAGCATTTGGCTTTGTATGGTTACTATTTGTAATGTCACGTGCTTCATGTGTTTTACACTTTTTTTTTCCTTCATATTTTGGATTTGGGCTATAAAATGAGCTTACAGGAAAGGGGGACCAGATCCCACGAACCAGAGGGGCTACTGGGACTACAGAAGGAGAGACCGGAAAGATGCAGGTAATACTGTGCCCGTCCCCCTCCCTCCCCTTCTTCCCGCACCACACATACACAAATCAAGTGGAAAGATGAGTAAAACCGAAGACAGGGACACACTTCGGTTCTTTTCAAAAGGCGCTGTTATCATGACATTACCTTTCGGCGAACTTCTATGACAAGACCGTGCCTGCAGATACACGATCCTGTCTCCTTACTTCACCAAGTGCACAGACACACAAAGTCAGTCCGCTCTCTTCGTTTTTAAAACCATCAACGTTTATTTGAGGTGCCGGAATGTCAAGAAAGCTTCTGGGAAACCAAAGTGACCATTTTTTTTTTTGAAAACCGGACACATATATCCGCTGGACACGCGCTGACTGCATTTAGAACATGGAAGCTTAGAGAAAACCCAGTATTTCTGCTAAATTTAGGAACAGAATCACACTCAAGCGAACCACTGCAAATTAAGAGAGCGAACACTTTATTCCAAACCATGAAATCCCTTCAATAACACAAATCTCTTAACTTTCTCTCTTAAGCAGTCAAAACTGCATGATAAGTTGCAAACCTAAGCAACTCTTACTTTATGCTAAAATGCCTTCTGCTTCTGCTTTCCGTGAAATTGCCAACAAGGCCCTAAATTCTCAAGAGGAAGAGTATCTTCCTACAGTCCCAAACTTCTTCGAAGTCCACTGCTAGTTAAATAGGGAACATCTGTTTCTTTGAAGGCCTCCCACTGCTTCTGTCCTGGAGAGCCTGGCCTCGCACCCCAGCCCCTACTTCATGGTTACCATCACACGACACTTGAAACCCCGGGTCAGGTTTCCTAGAGCTCACAGCCAGGGTCCGCAGTGACAATACCTGCAAGGCAGTGTTAACGTCGGCCACTTCAGCCTCCGCCTCTCCCAATTTCCTAACCACGCTAAAAATGCTCAACCTTGACGGCTAGGTCTGCGCACACGTGCGCACACACACACACACACACACACACACACCCCACGGGCTGAAGGCACCACGCCAGTTCTATCCTATGAGAATGTACTTATCTTTCTGATCACACACCTGGCAGTGCGCGCTCCCCCAGATCTTGTTTTGTCACCCGATTCCCGCCAAGGCTCACGCAGATGGCTGTCCTGTGTTATCCTGGTGACCACATCGCTAGTTTCCTGGTTCCATCCCACTTCCTTGCAGGCAGAAGAATTTATTTATAACTGTTCTGCACATTCTTATGCTCTCCAATTTGTAATTCTGAAGTCTACGTAAAGACTGGCGGTATATTAATATTTTTAAGATATCTAGAAATGGGACCTTGGCAGAAACGAAGGAAGAGGAAATGTCTGAAAATGATAGGTACGCTTTTTCTCGAGGTCCTACGCCTCAACACCGCTATTCCACGAGGATCAAAAAACATTTTGTCCCCCGTTTGCAGTTACCGTTTACCTACACAGTGCCACACACGGAAGTAGGAAATCCTGAAAACATTTTAAATTCAAGCAAAGTAAGATTTCCCATACATCCTTCAAAAAAGCCCACGGAGAGCATTATGCCGGCAGAGCGAACGAAGAGGGTAAACGAACCCAAAATGGACTCATAATTGAAAAATGTGTGGCCAAACGCTACGTATTTAAGTAACTTTCTACAACCCTAAGCAGAACGTCTACTTCAGAGTTCAAATATCTGTATTTCCCACCGAGATGATAAACAGGCATGATACACATGACACTATTAAAGACCTGATTAGGATCGACGCGGGGGAAGGGGTCCGTGAGAGGGAAGCAGCGTGTACACAGCATCAAGCTTTTTTTCAGTGAAGTCAGGACAGATCTAAAAACTTCACGTAAAATCTATCTGTAAAAAGAAGGAGGCTTTATAAGAAAAACCATATCCACCATGAAATCTGTAAGCTCAGAATGAATGGAAAGCTATGCAGTCTGGTAGGGGAGTGGGCAAGGGTAACATAGGACCCGCGTTAGCTGACCAAAATTTTCCCTCTGGGTTCCCTGCCAACCAAGCCAGAAAGACACCCAGGGTAAAGTAAAAAGATACCATTTACTTGATACTGACGTGTCTAGAAATAGAAACTCTCTCCTGGAACTAAACTCAAGAAGCAAGTAAGAGATCTTTCTTTAACGGACTCCAATACCGAACAGTATTTCTTTAAAAGAGGTTTACAAAATACACGTCATAGGAGTGTTAAACATCAAATACCATTCAGCTGTGTTTATGAAGGCCAAAGTTATGTGATCCAAGCAAACGGTGTTACGACCTAACTTGACTCCGGAATCATTTAGAGCCATGCTGTCCTATATAGTAGCTGCTAGCCACGTGTGGCTATTTAAATTTAGTTTAATTAGAATGGAATAAAATTTTAAATCCAGTTCCTCAGGCACACTAAGCACATTTCAAATGCTCAAGAGCCCCATATGGGTAGTGGCTACTATGGTGGGTCGAGCATTCTAGAACACTTCCATCATTGCAGAATGTTCTACTGAACCGTGCTGGTTTACAAAATTGAAAGAAATGAGATAAACATCCACGAATAGGAAGCTAAGTAAATAAACCACCACCACTCTCTAAATGACATACCAGGCACCGATCAAAAAGAATGGGTTTGACTTGCGTGCTGATCAAAATGATACACTGTTAAAGGACAAAAAAAACCTTTCATAATAATACGCATAATGAGATTCCAATTCTGCTCAAGTACGCACGCTTGCGTGTGTAGGGCCTGGGAGCTGAGCAAGGTAGAGAACTGACCTGACCCCGCAAAGAGCTGTACCCCATCTTGTGAATAACGGTACTTGGAGGGGTGATCGGGAAGAACTTTTCCTTTCTAGAGTCTCTATTTTTACGTTTGTTTTTTTAATTAGGACATTTTTTTTTAAAGACAAGCAAATAGCACCCCTCAAAGGACTTGAGGCGCAGATACAGGTACGAAGGGTTAGCAAGCCCCCTACAAGAGCGAACTGAAACACCAACTCGTTCTGACAGTCTTTACAAAGGACCCGAAGCTCAGCTCGTCATTCAGGATTGAGGTCCTCAGGGAACACCCGGACTGGTATTTGTGATATGGACGGAGATAAGACCTTGAGGAAAGAGTTTTTTTTTTTCTTCCAGAAAATTCAAGAACCTAATGCACTTACAACCTTTGATCCTTTCCACGGAGACGCATCAAAAAAACCCAAAAGATCAAAACTTCCCAGGAAGCACTTTAGCCCAATAATACCTGAAGCTCCAGAGTTTTAACGCCTACACATGGGAGAAAGAATTTCAAGACAATCTGATTTGACATTTCTTTTTTTTTTTTTAACGTTTATTTTTATTTGAGAGACAGAGAAAGAGAGAGAGAGAGAGAGAGAGAGCGAGCATGCACACACAGGTATGTGTGCCAGCACCAGAGGGGGAGGGGCAGAGAGAGAGAGAGAGAGAGAGCGAGCGAGCGCGTGCGCATGCCCACGAGAGAAAATCCCAAGCAGGCTCCACGCTGTCAGCACAGAGCCCGACACGGGGCTCGATCCCACAAACTGTGAGACCTGAGCCGAAATCTAGAGTCAGATGCTCAATATAAATATCGAGAGCAGCTTTATTCATAAATGCCCAAACTAGAGGCAACAAGAAGCTCTTCAACAGGTGGAAAAATAAACCAATTGTGGTTCATCCAGACAACGGAACAGAATTCAGCAACAAAAAGAAATGAGCTACTGAGCCACAAAAAGACACGGAGGGATCGAAGGCGTATTAAGTTTAAAAAGCCAATCTGGAAAGGCTACGTAGTCTACGATTCCAGCTTTATGACATTCTAGAAAAGACAATACTGTGTGGACAGTAAAAAGTTCAGTGGTTTCCAGGGCCTTTGCGAGAGCCATTGGGAGGGATACACAAGGTGGAACACAAGGGGATTTTCGGGAGGGAGGGGGCAGTGCAAACTATACGGTATGATACATGATGGTGGATACGCGTCATTTTACATTTGTCAAAACACACGGAACGAACAATACCAAGAGTGAACCCTAACAACTTTGGACAGTAACGTAGCGTCAACGCAGGTTCACCCAGTGTAACAAGTGTGCCACCCCGCTACAGGATGTTGACAATGAAGGAGAGTGTATTGTGTGTGAATGTGTGTATGGAGTGTGTGGGAACTCTCTGTCCTTTCAACTCAATTTGGCTGTGAACTTAAAACTGCTCTAAAAAGTACAATTATGAGTGAATGAATGAATGACACGGCCATGTGCAGACGCACAAGAAACATGGATAGGCAGACCGAACCTTCCTTTCAGTATGCCTCACTATCATTTACGCATGATTTCTCTCCAACCAACAATAATGTTCCGTTCTTCACGCAGGTAAATACATAACCTAATAAAACATATGAGCCAAGGTGAAGGTCAAATTATTCATTTCCATTTAACAATTTTAAAAGAATTTTTTTTAATGCTTTATTTATTTTTGAGAGACAGAGTGCAAGCAGGGGAGGGGCAGAGAGAGAGGGAGACTGAATCTAAAGCAGCCTCCAGGCTCTGAGCTGTCAGCACAGAGCCGGATGCGGGGCTCGAACCCATAAACTGAGATCATAACCTGATGAACCGACTGAGCCACCCAGGCACCCCTCCGTTTAACAATTTTTAACAACTACCTTCTGGAGCAGCCTGAAGTGCTAGGAACATAAACCGATCCTACCCCCACTTCTCCCCACAGCTGAAAATATCGAAGCAAAGAGATAAGTACACGGGGGTTCACTATACTTCTGCTTTTATGCATATTTGAAATTCTTCCAGAATCAAATTTTCAAAATCAAGTCAATACCATCCATTCCTTCAGGTCAGCACGTATTCAGTGAGAGCCTGTGAAGCACCAGCCATTGTTCTAGGCACCAGAGCCACAACAAAAAGTAACAACAGAAGTCCTGCCCTTGTGGAGCTTACATCCGAGAACGTGGCAGCAGGGGACCAACTTTCTTGGGATTTGAGAACACGAAGTCAAAGTAAAGACTGCGCGAGTCCTAGACCTTTCTTACTGTTTTCTGTGCATGTCAGCAAACAGAATGTAAAAGAATGCGGCCCAAAATTCTTGCCTATTTGTAGAACTTACCTCGTATTTTTTTTTTACATGTTTACTATTTATTGTTGACAAAGAGAGAGCACAAGCGCGGGAGCAGGGGAGAGGCAGAGAGAGGGGGTGAGAGGATCTCAAGTGGGCTCTGTGCTGAGAGCAGCAAGTCCACTGCGTGGCTCGAAGTCACGAACCGTGGCATCACGACCTGGGCCAAAGATGGACGCTTAAGCAACTGAGCCGCCCAGGCGCCCCGGCTCGCCTTCTATTTTTAAGGAGAAAACAGGACACACCAAAAAACCAGAGCAGGCAATGGGCATGATAACTGAAGAAAGTGACATATGATTTAAAGAGTCAGGCACACTCAGAAGCTAAAACCAATCCCTGCTTGTGGACACTCTAGCCCATCACCACCACCTACATGGCCACACCAACAGGACACTGGCACACTAGATTGCCCAAAATAAAGTATGGCAAAGAGATCAAGGTGGTAAGCCCCAAGAGACATAACTTGCCTCTCTAGGAGACAAGCCTTTTGGTCAATATCTGATTCAAGCTGAGTCACTAGCACCTGAATAGGAAGTTGTCGTCTATTTTCAAGAAAGTGGGCATGCAGGCATGAAACTATATGAGCAAAACTAAGCATCGTCCGACATATTAACATAATAAAGCATATGTCACGTGCACATCATGTATGTCCACGTGAAAATGACATGCGTTTAACCCAACCAGAACTGCAATTAACTTCTGCAAATGTGACGGGATGCTCGGAAGAGGACCTCCCGAGTGATGCACGTTAATGCTTCCCACAGGTCTGCCATTCTTACGACCAGATAAGTTGTCATCAAAAATGGAAATGATTTGGAGGGTTTCCGTTGTCGGGGAAAATGCCTCAGATACTATGTTGCTGCCTTGAAAGTGTTCAGATTAAAATAGGAAGCCCACACTTCCCCGTCGTAAAGACGCAAACAACTTGTCTGTGTTAGAACAGAATACCTTATTAGCCAGCTGCCTGACTTTTGTCTTTATTTCCCGTTTCACAGTCACGAATATATAACGGAAAAGTTACAGACAGCATACCACGCCTTATAAAACAATTCGGTGCATAAGATGAAGTTCAATTATGACAGATTTGCTGTAAACTTGGGTTGGAAAGGAAACTCACCCCCCAGTAAAGGGGGCATCCGTTCTGCATCCCTCTCCTTTTGTTCGCCGGGAAAAGGTAATGAAAATACACACGCTTTGGATCTAACCCTTCCACTAACCTATATGTGCCTCACATTTTTTTCTCCATAAAATTAGGCCTTTTATTTTTCGTAAGATACCTTAACCTTCTAGATCTTAAAGGCTTAGCTCTATCTTTAAAATGCTTTTCTTGGAGAACAAAATTAAATATATGTTCCATTTGCATTATTATGAATCAAGACATCTAAAAAACATGCATCTTGATCTGAAAACTGAACTCAGTGTACAATGAACGGTGTTTTTCCTTCAAATTTGTCGTTTTCTTCTTTGCACTTCCCCCCACATTCCGACAGCTCTTCCCATACTCTGAGTCATAGACATTTTCTCCTGCAGTCCGACACCCCACCATTTCCTCTGCCTCACACACGTGCCTTTCTTCCATGATCTTCCTCTTTGCCTACATCCTAAAAACACGCCTTCTCTGCATGTGCATGACAACACGATTGATTCCTGGACTCTCTTCTGAGCTTGCTCTGACCCTCAGCGTGCAAAAGATTTCTCAATGAACATTCCCACATTAAGAGGCCCCAGATCACCCCTTCGTTGCACCTCCTTGTCCTCCTCTGCCCCATTCACATGTGGAGTCACGGCCAACATTCTGCTTCTTAACACCCGCCCCTCGGACTTCCAGCTGGAGAGAATTCCCAGATCTCTTTTCCACTGAGGCTGCTGCTAAGCCCTCTTGCCCATCCTGAACTTGCTAACTGTGTTTTCAAAATCTTTTCCCTTCTCTCACTCCATCCACTGCACGGTAATATTTCTGAAGTTCAATTTCATTGGTTTAACCTCTTATATGGAGATCAGGCTCTAACATCAAGCAGGTAAGACTAAACGGAGTGCGGGGCGCCTGGGTGGCTCAGTCGGTTAAGCGTCCGACTTCAGCTCAGGTCACGATCTCGCGGTCCGTGAGTTCGAGCCCCGCGTCGGGCTCGGGGCCGACGGCTCGGAGCCTGGAGCCTGTTTCGGATTCTGCGTCTCCCTCTCTCTCTGCTCCTCCCCTGTTCATGCTCTCTGTCTCTCTGTGTCTCAAAAATAAATAAAAAAACATTAAAAAAAAAATTAAAAAAAAAAAAAAAAAAGACTAAACGGAGTACGAGCAGAAATAAAAATTTGAAAATCCCTTTGGGATACCCTTCAGTAAGTGAAAGAGCACATTCTTCTCAGGGTTGGAACAGGGCAGATACAATGCGTGACCTGCATCTGGTGGCCGTGGCATGCCCCAAACCCCATACCTCCAATTATCAGGATCACACTCAGCGTGGCAGCACCGCGAGAGATACCCGGGGAAACCTCTTTTGCGGCACATGACAGATTCAAGCAGGCTTTTTCTAACGGCCTTGTTCATCTCAACCACGTGACACGAAAAACAGCACACTACTTTCTCTATTCTCCCAAGAATGACACAGAACTACTACCTTCCTCAGTGCACAGAAGGGAACTAACTGATCACACACAGTGGACCCCTTAGGGATTAGGACTGAATTTTCTTAGTTGACAAAAGGCTCCTCCCCCGTGCAGTTCGGTCCAGGACATGCGTCCACCACACGGAATGAGCCGCCACGTAAGTGACACCGTGTGCTCTATCACACTAGCCCTCCGCACCTCACAGGACTTCCATTTATATCTATGTAAGCTAAGTGAACTTAATTATAGGACTGTGCTATAAACCTAATCGATGGCCACTAAAATATTCCCAAATACAAAGAAAATATAACAAAATGTTAGCAAGAATGTCTGACTAGTGAGGCTGTGAGTGTTCTTTTCACTTTTCTGACATTTCAACATTTTTAAAAATAGCTCTACATTATTTCTTATATTCACACACAAAACCCACTTTTTACTCATCTCCAGGAGTTTATATGGACGTGGGGAGAAAGCAAGATATGAGACCACGGAAACAATGTTTCAGATTAAAACAATGGGAAAAATACAGCAAAATGTTAATGTGTTTGTGTTTGGGTGGTGGAAAGGTGTTTGAGTTTTCTACTTGTCTTTACTTGCCATTTTCTTGTTTTTTAATTTTTTTAACGTTTGTTTATTTTTGAGAGTGGGTCGGGGAGGGGCAGAGAGAGGAGACAGAATCCGAAGCAGGCTCCGCGTTATCGGCAGCACAAAGCCCAACATTGGGGCTCGAACTCACAAACTGTGAGATCACGACTTGAGCCGAAGTCAGACGCTCAACCAACTGAGCCACCCAGGCGCCCCTATTTGCCATATTCTATAAAGAGCATGCTTTGATGATAAAATGGAAGGGGAATGGACTTCAGTTTTTAAAAATCAGAGTTCTTATTTTAGCAACCAGATTTCATCACTGCTTTCTGTTTCACTGTTTTAACATTTATTCATTCTTGAGAGACAGAGACAGAGCGTGAGCAGGGGAGGGTCAGAGAGAGAGGGAGACGCAGAATCCAAAGCAGGCTCCGGGCTCTGAGCTGTCAGCACAGAGCCCGGCTCGGGGCTCGAACTCACGAACTGTGAGATCATGACCTGAGCCGAAGTCGCACCCTTAACCGACTGAGCCACCCAGGCACCCCTTGCTTTGTTTCAACAGCAGCAAAACTCATGGCATTCAAATGCTCTTTCTCAGCCTGCATTTTATATGATCTGTAACAGACCGAACAATACCAAGCCCTATCTCTGAACTCGTCTTCCTAGTCTGTACTTAACGGTTTTGTCACAAACGTTTCAGTATATCTCTGTTTTGCTCAAAGCACATTCCTTCCAAAAGCAACAGGAAGGCCACATAATGCCAGATGCTCTCTGCCACTGGGCTCCTTGAATTCTGCTGCTGTAGGAAAGCTGTAACAGTCATCATCAACTGGACATCTGTTACGTGCCTGGCACTGTGATGAATGACGTGATAAATCTATTCCACACGACCGCCTTACCTCACTCCCCTTCCGCAGTTCCAGAAACTAAGGCTCAGACAGGGTAAGTAACTCCCTCAAGGTCACCACATTTTTAAGTGACGAAGCTGGTATTCAGAGTCAGGTGAGACTAATTACAAAATCTGATGTCTTTCCACTCTGTAACGCGGACCAAAGACATGCCTTGTAGAGCCAGCCCTGCCCACCGACTTGTCATTTGACCTTGAACAAATAACTTGATTCCTCAGCTATAAATTAAGGAGTTGGACTAGGTGACCCCCAAGTTCCCTTCCTTCTGTCGTGTTCTGTGCTTCAAAAGCTTCCCTTTTCCTTCACAGCACGCTGAAAATTCCTTTAGTGAGGAAACAATTCAGCAACTGCTTGTTTACGTTCTGTCTTGTACATCCTCTGTATGCTAAGCAAATTCCCCGGGGGGATGGTGTTCTCTGCATCTGGCACTACCTCCCTAAACCAAGAGAGTATGTTGCTACTGGCATTCTGAGACAGGAATTTCTAACAAAACCTACTTCTGTCACTGTGTCTAACAGCTCTCTCCTTGAATGAGCATTTTAGGTGAAAATGTGACTTGCCACTTTGAGGACTATACTCGGACACCAGTACATTCAAGGCCATTTCACCATACACCAGGTGGCCAGACAGATCTCACATCTGGGGAATTTCCAAATAGCCAGTCAGTGGACACAAAAGGGCTTTCAGTGTTGGCTTGGAACGGAAACGGATCCACCGGACCGATCGTGGTCCAGATTCAAACCCACGTCTTAGGAGGCCGCACAGCACTTCCAGCCAACTCCTACTTCAAAGCACGGGCATGCACAGGAAGAAAAACAAAGGCACCGTTTCCAATCTTTCAAACAGATAAGTCTTCCCTACCCAGATGAAAAGCCAACTCCTGCACAAATTTCAAAAAGGGTCCCGCAAAAGCTAAATGCCCTTACCTTCATATTTTCCTTTTGTGTTCTTCTAGGAAAGACTTTATCCTCTTAACAGCATCACCATTAAACCTTTTGGACAAGGTATTACTTTTATAAATCTGTCAGCACTCCCAAATACAAAGATTGCATCACTCCAAGACGTTCTGATCTGGCTGATTAGAATGCACTGTCAGAGCAAAGGAACTGATCCTTATCCTACTGTATAAAAATTACACTCTGGCACTTAGAAGCCATGTTCTTCTTTTTGTACATTTGTCATTCAATAGTGGCAGCAGAAAAAGGCAAATGGAAAATTCGAATTTGGTAGGACAGCTAAAAATCAGCATTGCCAATCAGCCACCGCGGAAGCCGACAATCATTACCTAAGATTCTCCAAATACAGTCTTCGGGTTACTCTCCCACATCTTAGTTTTATCCATTTTTCACCGCGTGCTACCTGGATGCCTACCGTGTAACAAACAGGCGCTCCTCTAGGTGCTGGGAGCGTAGCGGTGAAAAGGCCAAAATGTGCCCCCAAAACCCACGCTTTGTATTAGGAGGAGGAAAGACATACGTAAATATTTGAAGTAGATAAAGAAGTGTCGGGAAAGTATGTGTTCATGGAAAACTATAGCATTGCCTAAAGCAGGGGCCAGCAGACTTTTTCTGGGCCTGGTACATTATTACAGGGCCTGTGGGGCATACGGTCTCTGTGTCAACTACTCAGCTCTGCCATTTTAGTCCGAAAGCTGCCGAGGACAACACGTACACCGACGGGTGTGCTGTGTTCCAACAAAACTATTTACAAAAGCAGGTGCTGGTGTTTAGTTTGCCAAACCCCTTCGAGCTGATGCGATTCTGATTTTATGGAATCTGTCTTCCAAGTCTGTAAACGGAGGTAACTGGCAGCAATGCAAAATGCCAGACTTGCGCGTGAATTCTGTCCTGGACAATTAACCCTCCACACCTCTGACAAATCCGATCCGTATCCATCTGCACGCACCCAATTCAACGCAACTCTATTCCACGTAGATCTGTGCTTTTTTTAGACTCCTCCTTTGATCTGGTATAACTGGGTCCGGTTCCCTCATTTAATTAACAGGCTAAGTAAAAAATTTAACACGTTTTTCTGGCATCTACGTGAGAGTCACGATTTCACGTTTTTCTGAAATGATCTTTTAAGTTTCGGAGGTCTCATCAAGAAGCACGATGGATTCACCTGATGGCCAGGCACACCCCCACCGCCTGAGACGTGCACCTCACGTGGGCTGCTTAGGTTCGAGCACAGCTTTCCCCTTGGCCCCCAGAGGTGAAGCTCAGGGTGGGGTGTACAGGAGAACTCTGTTTTTCTAATTTTAATTTTCCTGTCTACTAACTTGACGTATCGGTTTTGGTTCATTTATGTTACTCCCCCTTGGTGGCAACAATGGCTGGGGATTTGGTGACCTCCATAAACGGATTAATGGGTTATAGAGATCTCTATTCTCCGATGGGTGAGAGAAAATGGAGACTCTGGATTTTTCGCCTTTTTCTGCATGTAGGTCATTTTAAGTTATGAAAGGGCTTATGCCAAGCAAAGTGATAAGCCTTTGGAAGGTGTTAAGCGGTAGAGTGTTATCATCCAATTTACGTTTGTTTTGTCTTTATTTTTATATTTAAATCACTCGGGCTGTTATATGGAAAACAGACTGCAAGAGAGAGAAGAAAAAAAGAGCAGTGAAGAGGCCGTTCTGGCAATCCAGATGAGAGCACGGGAACCGAAGCACTGGGAAATGGCTGGATTTGAGCCACCAGGAGCAGAGTAGATGTGGCCTGCAGACAGATGGAGGAGGGAGCATGAGTGGAAAGGGGTGGGGAGAAGGATGGCTCCTGGCTCCTGCACTCTGGGCCCCGATAACTGGGTGAATGGTGATTCCTCTGCCGAAACAGGAACACCTGGCAGGTGTGGGGTGAGGGTGGGGAGCTGGGATCAGAATTCCACTGCGGACCTATTAAATATATGTGCCTGTTAGAGCTCCAAGTGGAGAACCCATGTAGGTTAGTGGATACTTAACTATAGCTCCGAGAAGGAAAGACTTAGATGGCAATTCGGAAGTGATCAGCCCACAGGTGTCATAGAAAGCCTAGGGACACAGGAGCTCCTTGGGAAAGAATGTAAATAGAAGCGACAAGGACTAAACTCCTGGGTACACTAAGATTTGGAGGTCAGGAGGAGAGAGGTAAGGCCCGAGCCCTGACCGCACACAGAAGGAGCAACCAAGTAAGACTGAGAAAACCAAGAGAATACGGTGTTCTAGAAGCCAAGGTAGTGGGGCGCCTGGGTGGCGCAGTCGGTTAAGCGTCCGACTTCAGCCAGGTCACGATCTCGCGGTCCGTGAGTTCGAGCCCCGCGTCAGGCTCTGGGCCGATGGCTCGGAGCCTGGAGCCTGTTTCCGATTCTGTGTCTCCCTCTCTCTCTGCCCCTCCCCCGTTCATGCTCTGTCTCTCTCTGTCCCAAAAATAAAATAAAAAATGTTGAAAAAAAAAAAAAAAATTTAGAAGCCAAGGTAGTGTTTCAAAGAGGACTGGTCAGCTGTGCCAAGTGTTATTTAGAGATTAAGTTAAGCGATCTGTGTGTGATATACATATTAAGGAAGCAAGGGCACCTGACTATTCGTACAGCTGGCTCTCCTGGAAAAGCATCACTTTCTCGGTTGGCCCAGATTCACTCTACTGTTCACTTTGTTTCTAGAGATCATGCCACAGATCTGTCATTCACCATTTTGCCCCCAGATATGTGCTGTGATCATGAGACAAAAAGAAGACCAAGTCTTTAACCCTAAACTTTAAGATTAAACCAGGAAGAGAACATCTATACAGAAAGGAGAAAGGAGACATAATGGGGCGCCTGGGTGGCTCAGTTGGTTAAGCGGCCGACTTCGGCTCAGGTCACCATCTCGTGGTTCGTGAGTTTAAGCCTCACGTTGAGCTCTGTGCTGATGGCTCGGAGCCTGGAGCCTGCTTCGGATTCTGTGTCTCCCCCTCTCTTTGCCCCTCCCCCTGCTCACACTCTGTCTCTCTCTTGCTCTCAAAAATAAACAAGTGTTTAAAAAAAAAAAAAAAAGGAGACATAAAATATTTATGTAAAATGGAGACTGATAATTGCGGTCTGATCCTTTGACCACCCCCCATCCCGGAGCATATTCCTGTCACTGCACCCCAATCCTTTCCTTCACAGCATTTGGCTACACATTTGTTTACCGTCATCTTCCCCCAGATCGTGAACTCACAAAGGCAGGACAGGAAGGTGGTTTCACTCACCAACACATTACTGGTTCCAAGCCCATACAAGATGTATCCTTGCTGAATAAACAGAACCACTGGTCGGTCTCCTCCGTTTACTTTTATCATACAGGAAATGATAAAGATACTAACAGGCAAAAGAGCAAAGGGCCACCCACCTAAGACTTTTAGGCATTTACTTTTCAGACATGGTCAGGTCCGTTGTAAAATAACTTATCTATAATCTGGATAGCTGACAAAAATTTGTTACATTCTTAAGAGGCGGAGGTAAGGACTAATGGTTAGAAAGCACTCTATGGCTATGCTCTTAAAAGTCTTCTGGAAAATTATGCCAAAGCGCCCCAGAGCAGTAATACTTGAAATACTGGACTTAAAGAGGAGATGCTGCTGTATCTGAGAGTAGCCAGGTAGCGATGAACAAGTATCCGGAAATGCGTCTACAACGGTCTGACAAAGTGGCTGAGTTCAGAAATAGGCTAAAAATCCAATTTGCCACAGACAAGAGCAGGCAAAATTATTTGCAACTGAATTTTTTGGTCTCGGTCACAAAAGCCCCTGGAGAATGAAAACACTGATGAGAAAATTACGCCCATTTTTAATTCTTGAGCAACAGACCAAGTGTGCCCAAACGCAAGTATCCATATGGCGACTACAAAATGTTTCATGCCACTTCCTAAAACCGACTTCCGGAGGCGACGGGTTGTTTCCAAAGCGCCCCCCTGACCGCGCCCGCAAACCACGTGGCACTTCCTGACTGTGTCTCTGAGGACCACCGCATGGACGTGTGACCCAAACCAGTGACCGAACCCTTACGAAAACAGGAGCAAGTGAACCCAGGGACGGCATCAGAAGCCCTTGGCCCTGCAACAGACCTTTGCGCAGCTGAGAGTGACAACTCGCCGAAGCGAAGACACGTTCTTTCCTTAGTCTGAGCCTTTTATTACATTTCACAACGTTCGGCTACTGAAAAAGTCTGCATTTCCTTGGGCTTTACATGCCTTGGTGAGGATGTGCGTGCGTGGTTTATACTCAAGTGAAGCAAGTACTCTTGAGCGTTTATGAGTCTTAACACCTCGTTCTCTCTCTTCGCAAAGGCAGAGTTTTGTGGGCTTATGCGTTATGCTGGATAAGTTCCAGCGCTATTTCCCAGCAAAAATACAAGTGCTAATGCAGGTTAAATATAGTCCTTTGCGTTTTCGCTCTGCCACATTTTCAGGTAACTGGGCTCCAAAATACTTTCCAAACTGAAAACACAATTTTAAGTTAAGTAAATAGTGAAACTAAAAATGTTTAATGCTTGGTCGATTTTTTACAAATAGTAAAAACATTTCCATAAAAACAACAGAGTTATCTTTTTTCCTAAGGAAATGTTTTAAAATAAAATACCTAACCACCAATATTGACTGCTGGGTTCGGTGATATTGCATATAATCTTTATAGTGGCTTCAATTTGCATGCTTTAAAAATTACATTTTTGGCGTTTATTCTTCTAAATCAAATAGCTTCCTAAACAAATAATAACGTGTCCTCCCCTTACATTTTCCCTCAAGATTACACATCCATATATATATATATCCTCGAGCTTACAAGTAATCAACTATTCGGGCGTGAGGGGTTTCAGGAGCTCCTAACACACTGGGAGCTTGGAACTCAGGGTCATTTCCAACAGAAACAATATTAACCACACTGGCTGGGTTTCGGGAGGGGTGCCACAGGAGACTCGGATTCCCTCTAGAGTCTACACAGAGGCCAAAGGCTTAATTATAAAGAACTACCCCAAGATTAAATTCCATTTCAGGGGAAAACCAAACCTGAAAAACTATTCCTGGCATTAGTCTCGGGAGCTGCAGTTGAATTAGACCCTGGAATTTAAAACGCAAACAAACAAACAAGCAAAATAATACTTCCTGGCCTCTGAGAGGGAAGAAAGGGGTATACTAAGAAAACGGGGAAGGAGCTGCAGGAACCTTGGCCGTAAAAGATTAGTTGCTTGAGGGGCTCTGTATGTGGCAAGGCGTATACACCGGGAATTACATTTAATCTATAAAGATTTCAAGTATTCAAGAAAGATGGTATCAGATAGAAACGCAAAACTTAACAAGCTAAAAGAACATTAACCTGCCTTCCTTTTTTTAGTACAGGCCCAAAGCGGGGGAAAAGAGCTTTCATACCTGATTTATTATAAGATATGAATACAAATCGCAATCCAAACCTCCTAAATTTGGCATGAATCATATATTAAAAACACACTTCCCCGCTTTTATAGGCCTCAAACCATTGTGCCAAAGATCAGTTTGGTAAATCTGATAAAATCTTATGACAAATGGCAGGCTTTCAGACCCCTGGGCTCTCTCCCTGCCCTGACGGAATCTTCCGAGTGAAGACAAGGGCGCCGTAAAACACCAGGCAGCGCAGGGTAGAAAGGCAGGCCGGGAAGGAGCGCCGAGTACAAGTCCCAGCACTGAGCTTAGCTGCGCAAGAACGACGTGCACCCGCTGTCACTGCGGTCACCCTGAGCGGACGGTCCCTGTGGGCTTTTTCATGGCTTCTGTTAACCCTGCGTTACAAAGCTGAAACTAAAAAGCTTTAGAAGAGAGACTAACAGGCAGTTTCTCACCCCCTCGTTGGTACTGGCCCCTATCATTCAAGCTAATTAAAATCCCCATTACTTGGAAGAGAAAAGCCCACCCCAAGAATGAGGTACAGAGAAGTGAATAATGGGTCTCCTGTAGTTCTAAGACGATACAAATGTCACAGGCCAGGCAATGAAAAACAGTGGAGACAACGGGGCCGGAGGGGCAGGGCGGGATGGGTGAAACAGGTGAAGGGGATTGAGGGTACACTTGTGATGAACACGGAGTATCATGTGTAAAAGTGCCGAATCACTATACTGTCCACCTGAAACTAATGTAACAGTGTGTTAACTACACTGCAATTAAAATAAAAGGAAAAACAATGGAGACAACTAAAAATGTTGTAGGTAATTTTAATGCCTTGGGATTAATACTTCTGAAGTGAATTCAAGAAACCAGGATGCAGATTTTTACATAAAATAGGACTTCACACCGATAGCATCGTAACTAAAAGTTACTGCATCTCAATATTACCAACATTTATAATATTACAGAGAGAGAATGGGTGGTTTTTACTTTCTTATACTTTGTAAAACACTTGGCATAAATAGAAACATTCATTCATTGTCTAATAAAAAAAAATGGTGTGCTGTTCCTTTGAAAGATCACTTTATAAAGCATACAACATGATACCAAGGGGAAAATAATTTTAAGTTTATTTTCAGAGACAGAGGAAAAGAGCGCGCGTACGTGAGCAAGGGAGGGGCAGAGGGAAAGAGAGAGAATCCCAAGCAGGCTCTGCACTGTCAGTACCCAGCCTGACGTGGGGGCTCGAACTCATGAACCGTGGATCACGATCTGAGCCAGAACCAAGAGTCGGACGCTAAACTGACTGGGCCACCCGGGCGCCCCCCTCGAAGGGAGAATAATTTTTAATATCCCCCAACCTCTTCCTCATCTACACCCTTACCCAAGCAGAAACAGGGCTGCCGTCTTCGCTTTTCCCTCTTCCTGACTCCCTACGTCCCGTCAACTGCTACGCGCTATCTTCTGATTCTTCCCCACCGCCCCCAGCGGCGCACAAACCGGGAAGGTGGTCTTACTGCACGAGCGCTCAGGACCGCCCCTCCTGTGTCTACACGAAGGGGCCCTGCGGCCTGCAGCTCCTTATCCTTTCTGCAGGCCTCCTGATGCAGCCATCCATGCTCCTCCATCTTAGACCTCTGTCCCCCTCCACTGGTTGAGTCTCCATACGGTTGACACGGAAATGCCTCTAGCATACGGGACATCAACACCTTCCGGGCAAGTGCTAAAGGCCAAAGCACAGTAAACACCCCAAAGAGGACCTCTCTCGGGACGACAAGTAAGGTTTAGGGGCTGAGCGGATGTATTCTGTCACTCTGGAAGACGACGTCACACGGGATCCAGGCAAGGCATCTCTTGTGATCTACACAAGCCCTCGTCAGCAGCCGCCTCCGAGACACGCCGTGCGGCAACGCAAGGACAACAAGCCTGAGATGACCGCCTGCCCGTTCAGACTCCTCTCAGATCCCAGAACCCAAAAGGCTGCGACCCCTGAGAAGGGAAGCCCGGCCCAGGTAACGCGGGCACCGTCGTCGCTCCTGCACGTGGCTATGGCGTCATCTTATTAGACCCTGTCTAAGCCACTGTCCTAGTGGCAGCCAAGATAATCCTCCCCAGATGCAAATCGGATCCCATCACTCCCCCACTTAACGCCTGTCTAGGACTCCCCGCTGACACGCCCACCGGGCTTACCAGACGCCCCACCCCCGGGCTCCTGACCCCGACCCCTCTCTCTCTGTGGCTCGGCCACGTGGGGGACTTTCTCCCTGATGTCTGCACAGCGTTCCCTCCACTTCCAAGACCTCTCTCGCACTCTGCACCCCACCCTCTCCTTCCCGTGGACGTCACCATTCCCCAGGTCTCTCCTGGGAAGTCCGCCCCGCGGGCAGGTTTCTCAGTACCCTCTGTGCCCCCCGTCAGCTCCCAGCCCCAAGCTGGGTGATGCGTCTCCCCTCCCGAGCCCCAGAGCGCCCTCCTTCGTCCCGTTACGGCGTCCCTCACGCTGGACTGCCTCTCTTCATTCCCTGCCAAGGGACTGCTTGAGGGAGGGGACAGCGCTCCTCACACCGTGACACTGCCAGCGTCTAGATGGGGCCGGACGCACAGTTGATGCAATCGATGAATGTATTCCCTGACCACACGAAGACAAGGAAAGAGGGATAAACTGACAGGAAGACAGAAGCGGCGTCTGAGCGGCCAGGGAAAATGGAACGAAGGACAACTTAGACAAGTTTGCTGCTGGAATGGCCTGTTTCACTAACAACCAAGAGTACCTCAAAGTGCTTTCAACAACTTACCGGTTTCCTGAAACCACAAAAAGCTGACATCCACCAGAATACTTTTTTGGGGGAAATACATACACCGTTAAGCTATTTCAAAAGAACCACAGTAAATATGAAGAACGTTCCGAAATGGAGGCTGCCAGCAGTTACAGAATTCACGTCCCTAAAGTTTTGCTCTGGCACACTCCTCACCCCTCCCGTCCTCTCCCCAAATCTCAGAAACGGAGCTGTTCGTCGCCATAAAGTGATCGAGTGCCAGCTCTGTACTATGCTGTTTTCTGTGTAGGGGACCCTCTTCCCCGTCTCTTACTATAATCTGAAACATAAAGTTAGGGAAGCTTCCGTCATATGCAAGAGAAGAATTCTTTAAGGAAGAACAAAGGGCCAGGACTGGCTGTGTGCCAGCACCAAGCAGGTCCACCTGAGACAGGTTTCTTAGGTGTAACTTGTTTGTAAGAGAAATGACGCGACTTAAGAGCACCAGGCTGTTGGTTCAGAATCAGGCCTCCTGATCGCTAACACCTTAACGTTCAAGATTCCGAAATACTTGGAAACAAAATCCAAATGTAAATCTGAAGAACAAAGACTAACTCCTGTCTACTTTAATGGGATATTAAGCAGTTTCCCATAAAACGATGGTTAAGCATTCTTTTCCCGGCTCCAGGAAGCAAAGCGAAGCTACCCGTGAGCCCGCTGTGTTTAATTTACGCAGCCGCAGGCAGACCCGAAGGCCCTCAGTACACCCAGTTTAAAAATAAACTACCTTTGCTTGTCCTATTTTTACCGTAACTCCTATTTGTATTACTTACCGGAATGTAATAGATGCCCATCTTGGGGGTTTCATTGGCAGTAAGAAGCATTCCTAAAAATAAGCACAACGAGAAGGGTAAACAGGCGGGGAAAAGGAAGGTGCCCTTTTCTAGTTGTTTTACACTACGGACCGGTGCTCCAGGTGCCCAGAAGACGGTGTGTGGCGAAGAGCCGGACCCGGAAACCAGGCGGGTCATGGGCTTCCGTCCCCGGCCCTCCTAGATGGGGCACCTGAAGTACCGTGAAGTTCTTTACAACATCCCCATCTGCGAAACACTCCAGCCAAGTACACAAGCAGTTCCCACCGTCGGGTGCTCAGGCCTACGTAGAGCCTGCCATCATCCTCCGAGGGGTTTTCAGCTTTAAGTACAAGTTTTCAGATTTAAGTATATGGACAAAATGTAGTTCTGGTACACTATTTATGATAATAAACTGAAGAAATTAAGAACAAAGGCTTCTTTCTGTTAATCAGGAATCCAAGAACCAAGGCAAAGCATCTCCCACCAAACGCCACGGCAAAGTAGTTCCTAAGGTTTGCGTTAAACCTCACGTCTGAGTGGAAAACCAAGGGACTGACTTGAGCGGGTGCTGTGTGTGTGCAGCTACACCAGCAAAGACCTCTCCAGGGTCTCACAGCCCTTACTCTCCCCAATAATTCCGTCGTCGGGGACCCTAACGGCCTCAACTAACAGAGTGGTTAATCATTTAGTCTTCCCGGGATGCACGTTTTAAGAAAGCAGAGCTGACGGATGGGCAAACTTCCTGGCATTCAATGACGGCACCCCTGTTACCCCAGGACCCCGTCACTCTGTGGCACAGCACCAGGGTGCACATGTCCCAGGCTTTGTTCCCTGCCCTCTGCCACCTGCGGCCTCCTCCCCCCCGCAAGCCTCCCGAGGCGGCTCCAGTGCTCACGGCCCCTGTTCCAGAATGATGGCACTTTCAATGCAGCTGAAACCAGCCACCGTCCGGGGAGTTCTTTACAACCCGGTAAGTGCCTTCGCAGATACTATCTTGGTGCACATGCAAGACATCTCTGAAATAATAACAGCATCCTTATTTTACAGATCAGAAAAAAGTCCAGAGGGACTGAGTGCCCTTGTCACAAGCCAGAGAATTTTAGAGCCAAACCTCCTACGTCCTTTAGACACGGTGAAAGAAGTTGTTCTGGGGACTGAGGAATTACCACCAGAAAGAAGGTTCTTGCCAAACCTACTCCCTAAGCCTGGCTTCACTGGCTCGACTCTGAACACGGATCATTCAGCAGTGAGCATTCCACAAAGAAACACAATCACACCTACCCACCGAACCACAGAGAGGGCTCTAATCTAATTGCTCTAAAGAACCCAGACTGGACACAGCGGATCGTTTTCCACACGGAATACGATCTTTCTTGGCCGTATATGGACAACGATACCAGCTGACTTACCACCGAACTAAACCGGGGAAGGTCAGGACTAAAACCGATTATGAACGAGAGAAACAGGCAACCTCAACAAAGCCCAAGAACGAGAAGGAAAAAAAAAATCAAACTAGTGAAAGAAAGTTCAGCAGAAATTAAGATGATCATGGGCAAGAGAGGAGAACTTTATTTCCAGATTAACAGTGTGGCCTCACAAAATTAATTTGCTCAAGGTCACCACATAGCTAGGAAGGAGAGTAGCTGATATTCTACGGACTCCAAAGCCCGTGCCACTCAGGACTCTAAAACCACGGTAACAACTAAGATAAAATGAAAAGCCTTCTTGCGGGGTCAAATAATAAAAATTTCAGAAGTGCAAATATAAACACCATACAGCAACAGGAAAAATGTTAATATCACGTCAACTGGAAAGCAAAAGACAACTATACACACAGCATGAGGTCAATGATTGAAAACATACAAACATGAGATTAATACGAGAACTTCTCTCATGGAAATTGTAATGGTACTCGTGAAGAGACTGTGGGCTTATGAATTATTTTTCCTTTAAGTTTCCTTTGTAGTGACGCTTATTAAAATGACAATAGCGATTAAAAAATTTTTTTTAAACATTTATTCATTTTTGAGAGACAAAGACAGTGTGAGCGGGGGAGGGACAGAGAGGGAGGGAGACACAGAATCGGAAGCAGGCTCCAGGCTCCGAGCTGTCGGCAAGAGCCCGACGCGGGGCTCGAAGTCACAGACCGCGAGATCATACCCTGAGCTGACATCAGACATTTAACCGACTGTGCCACTTAAGCACCCCGACAGTAAAAATTTTAAAAGAGAAGGAAGAGCTCAATAGTGCCTAGACTCAAAAGAACACACATCCAGTCTGAAACAGCACTGTGGAGTGACGTATCCAGCGTCCTGTGTGGCCGAACAGGGCGGCCAAAGAGGATGGGATGGATCAGCAGCCCCCTCCCAGGAAGCGTGAACATTCGGATTCTCCTGTGCATGTGCTTCAGAGGCCAAAGGATTCACTGAAGCCCAGAGTTCCAAAACCAGATTGGATGCTCTGCCAGTGCTACTCACTCCACTCCCAGGGCCGCCCTGCAAACTGGCCCCCAGCCAGGCGCGGAGTGTAGAAGCGGCAAGGGAGAATTCAGAAAGCCGTGTAGTAACGCGACATTGCAGGGAGATCCCCACGTGTGCTCCTTTCCCTTGTAATGTCTTTTTACTACGTTTTACAAAAGTATCGGGTCTGAAACGGATTAGAAATTTAAAAACAAAGGAAAAACACAATCTCCGCCGTCAGAAACATCTGCACTGAAACGTACGGCAGCGGTCACTGCCTTGAACAGCTCAGAGCAGAGCATCTGTGAGAACAGAACTGTCGGGGAGGAAAGGCCAGGCCACTTCCTCCACGTGCTCAACCGCGGATGTGACTGTGGAGCTTGGGATTTTACCGTACGGGGCACCAAGGATGTTTCCACGTGGCTCGAGCTGCTCTTTCCCATGTCGGGAGAGGATACTTGCCACAGATGGGAAGGCGACTGCACACTGAACGGGGAAGGCCGTCTGCAGGGGCCCGGAAGGGGGCTGGGGAAACCACATTGGGTGCTCTACACGATCATTCAGCCTGAATTCAGTCTTTCTGAGTCGAAAGCCCATCTTCTTTTCTCTGTAGCAGTGATTCGAACCCAGCGATCCCGGGTCCCAGCGGCGGCGGGGCTCAGACACCCGTGAGCCCGACAGGCGCCGCACCACGCCGACGCGCCGTCACGGAGCCGACCTGCAGGGCAGGCGCCCGACGCAGAGACGCTGGAGTCGGCCGAGTGAGCAAGAGCAGGAACAAAACAGCAGCCAGGAAGGCGGAGCCATTTCTCAATATTCTGAGCAATCTTCGTATTAGAAAAACATTACAAAACAGTAACCGTGATTCGGCTCTAATTACTTCAAAATGAGTAAGTGAGAAGATAAAGAAAGAAGGACGTTTTAGCTTTTCTAAAATATGATTAAGCGCCTGATGATTAAGCATAAGGCATCAAGAGCGGCGTCAAAGGGAAGAGGAACAGAGCAGGGGAGAGCAGCACAGCGCGTGAATCACACCCACTCACACGCAACCCCCACGGCGGCCGAGGCCCTGGTCTCACTGTGCTTGCAAAGCTCAGGGAACCATTTGGCTACTTTTTGTGTTTGATTCGCTTCTTACAAGTTATTTGACAGTGAAGCTGTCCTTCTGTTCGAAACATCACTCTTACAATGTTTACCTCCCAGGAAAGTACATTTTGCAATGGGGAGACCCGGTGGTCACCTTAACCCAGGGACCACGCTGCCCCTCCCTGGCCCTGGATGTTTCTGGGAAGGGGTCTGACACAGGGGACCCAGCATTCCTCGTGGCCACAATATCTCACCTACGGTGCGTCACAGTCAGACTTAACTTCTATCTGAGAAAAAATACACGGGCTGGAGGCACAAGGTCAATGACATTATGACAACTAGCCACACGAATCCAGGGTGAGGGACATTCTATGCGACTACTGCCCTGATCTTGGAAAAATCAAAGAAAACAAAACCAAACAAAAAAAGGACAGGTGAGGGGACACGACTATTGCAAACTGAAAGAAACTAAAGATGGCCACAGTTCAGCTAACGCACAACCTTGATTATGGCCTGGTTCCAAACAAGGCTCTACAAACGGCATCTGGGGGACAACCGGGGAAACGCAGGAACGGACCGGAAGGAAGACAATACTGGAGACCGAGAGTCATTAGATGGGCTGGCGGCCCTCAGTCCCTCCGACGAGACGGACGCCGCACGCCCTCGGTGGGCTTCCATAGCTCCCTCGCGCCACAGCTGTGCCCTACACCGGGCCAGATCCCCAAGCCTGGGCCAGAGCCGTGCAACAGAAATAGCGTGCGAGGCTCACACGTGATTTCACATTTTGTACTAGACACATTTAAAAAAAAAAACTATTTCAAAAACAGGTAAAACATATTTTAATGTATGTTATTAACCCAGTATGCCCCAAACGTTTCCATTTCAATATGTAACTGACATAAAAAATTAAAGGTCTATTTCGCGTGACTTGTCTCCACGGTGTGTTCGGAACCTGGCGGGGGCAGTTTGCACTCAGAGCACCCCTCACTCAGTTCAGGTCGGTCACCCTGCCAGGTCTCAAGGGCCACACGCGGCCACACGTGACCACGCAGCTTCCGTCTCTCAGCACTAGCTGCCCTTCAAACTCTCACCGCCCCCCCAGGGGCGCCTGGGTGGCTCAGTCGGGTTAAGCGTCCGACTTTGGCTCAGGCCACCGTCTCACGCTTCGTGAGCTGAAGCCCCACGTCGGGCTCTCTGCTGTCAGCGCCGAGCCCGCCTCGGATCCTCTGTCTCCCTCTCTCTCTGCCCCTCCCGGGCTCTCTTGCTCTTCCAAAAATAATAAAATCAACATTTAAAAAAACAAATCCTCTCACCCCTTAACCCAGCCGCCCGCTCACCAGCCTCGTGCCAACCTCAGTGCCACCTGACTTCACTCCTCCTCGTGGGCAGCTCAGACCCGGTTTCGGACCGTCTGATACTCTCTGACAGGGACCCCGGCATCCTCCCTGCAATTTATTCCTGAACTCGTCCGCACTGGACGTCACCCCGCCACCGCAACAAGACCCTCTCCGTGACCACAGACACACAGCGCCTCATCCTTCTCGGGAGAGCAGCACGTAACTAGAAAGGGCATGGGCTCCAGAACCAGGAAAGGCTGGCTCTACCCGAGGCCCTGCCACAGCCAGCTGAGCCACCAACTCTGGCCCAATTACTCAACAGTTCTCACCTCCTAAGACGTGAGACAGACAAGAAAAAAGAAAAAAACATGTGTGCCACTAACTACACAGGGTTCTGGAAAGATTAAACGATGCGTGGTCATCACCGAGCCCGGAAGCGCGGGAGCATTAAGAACTTGTTCTCTCCTTCCCGCCTCCACCTCAGTCGCCCTCAAGCTGGCCGAGCAGGGACCACTGGATCGCTTGTGCCTTAGCTTCTGTTCTACTTCGAAATCGGTCACTGCTTTTACTGCCATTCTGTCCGTTCCTGATCAGTTTCTCAGCTGGCACCTCCTTCTCCTCAATCCCTGCTGAAGTGGACTCGGGTCCTGCCGTGTACACTTTCCCATGGTGATCTCACGCACTCCCGCCTCTGAAAGACGCTCTGTTTACAGGCCTCCACGCTTTGCAACCGCAGACCTGCTTCTCTTGAGACGGCACTTTCTACGTGCACCTGACTCGGCTCCCGCTGCAAGGTGGTGGGGCAGGGCAGGGCCTCACGAGCACCTGGGAAACACGCTTCTGGGCCCTCCGCCCGGATACTCTCAGTACGTCTGGGACTGGGCCAAGGAACCTGTCCTTTTTAAAAAGCTCCCTGGGTGATACTGACAGCGGCCAGGTTTGAGACCCTCTGCCAGACACCGTCACTGTCCCACCGCCTCCTAATATTCAAATGTTCAAAAAAGAAAACAATCTCCCTAAACCTGCTCTGTCTCCTATGTTCTCAATCAGCTCAGAGCATCCCCTCCTACTAACTTTGGTTCAAAACCAATGTAACTTTTAGAGGACAGACAGCACAATCTGAACAGGTCCTGACTACAGACCGAGCCCAGATCATTCAGCACATCATTCCCGGACCTCCTCCACCTTGGTTCCCAGGAGGGCCACCAGGGCTCTGGCACGTAAGGCTCCATCGCTTTCCCAAACGAGCCCCACGAATGGGACCCTATCGCATCTGCCACAGCCTGTCCTTCTTGCCGTTCTCACGCTGCTCCCTCACAGGGATGTGCCTCATCTCGCCGCCCCACCTACCAAATCTCACTCACCACTCCAAACACACCTGAACAAACATCTCCTCTGGCATCTCCCCTCCCCAGTTGCTCTGGCTGAACCCTCCTCTAACACGCTGGCGAAGTGCTGTTCGTACACACGTGACAGGTCTCTCCTGCTCTGCCTTGTATCCGTCTATCAAAATGGGCTGTGTGTGTCTGTCCTCAGAACGCAACACTGCTTGAGAGTGGGAACTATTCCCATTTTCTTTCCTGCCCCCAAATTCTTCACCAGTTTGTCTCAAATGTATTGTAAAATCTTGAAATCCACGATGTAATCCGCAAAACAGTATACAATACAGAAGATACCAAAACCCTGGCTTCATGAGCCTCGTGGGTTGTCGGGCAATCGCAGCCTTCTTCAAACCTCTAACCTCAATTTCCACACGCTATTACTAATCACATAAAAGGGTGAAGAGCACACTAAAATAGCATCTCACCTGCCACCTTCCTATATATTGTTACCAGTTTCTACTAATAGCTAGGCTGGCTACGGGCTGAGTCACTGAGAGTGCCATTTTCTGAATCATCCACACCACTTCCTGCTCTTGATTCTTCCAGTAAATACAATATCCAAGAACAGTCCTGACCAAGCCAAACCCCGTCTTAACAAATGAAATGAAATGCGTTTAAAACCCAATAAAGCACAACTCAGATTTATCTCACTGAATGACCCATCACTACATACCGCATACCTGAGTTGGGATAGAGGCAGACATCATTAATGTCATGTTCTGGTTCCAAGGAAGTAAATATTTTTCCCTAAAAGAACAGGCAAAAAGGAATTATTGAAACAGTCAAAGGAAGACAACTTTTGGCAATGCTGAGTAAAGAAAATAAACTGGAGGTATGACATAGCCACGTGGTTATGTGTAAATGGTACTGTGTAAAGAAATAAAATCACCTGATTGAAAGTAAAGAATTCAAACTATGGTAGAGAGCTCATTTTATCAATTTATCAAATGCTTTCACTTTAGAAACAAAGAAACTGAGGCGAATGGGGGAAAAGCGACTTAACCAAGGAAATAAATACAGTTTCGCAGATAATGTTTTCACAGCGGCAATGGGTAAAGTTTAAGATAAAGTTGTGCATCAACTCAGAAAAACTCTCATAATCTGGAGTTAAACTCGTTGAACTCGTAATCCCCAGTTAAAGTCGTACTCAAAGAAACCAAAGACTGGGAGGGAGTCAACACGCAGGACGAAGACACTTTCTGCCATCTGTACACCATAAGGCCTTGAGGAGGATCAAGGAAGACAATGTGTATAAATAACTTACAAAATGAAATCCTGTAAATATGCAATGAGTTACTTATATAGGAAAGACTACCACACTTCTATTTCAATGGGAGAGAGGGGAGGAATGTGCTAGATTTTAAATTAAGAGAGGGAAAGTAAAAGAAACAAAAGAGAGGAGAAGATGGGGATGGGAAAAGGTGATGAGAAAGATAAATAAGGAAAAGCAAGTCAAGCAAAACCAAGTAATCTGGGTGTTGGTCAAGAGGGCGTATTTAGTCATAACAACAACGCCAAAATAAAACTTATTGCAGCAACGACGGCAGGAGAATTTCAAGCCCCGGTGTTGAAAATGTCTGCCAGCTCTCACGTTTATTAACTCGCTACCAGAGGCCCCCAGGGCAAAGGAGAGGGGACAGTTAAGGCACGGGGAGGACGGCTCCCGCATGCTCGGTGAAAAGCTGCAGCCAAATTCTAATTCGGGACAGAGCTAGGAACGGTCAATACTCTGCGAGTTAGCCAAATGAAGAGTGGACACAGAAGTTACGCTCCAAGCGGCCAGAAACCCCAGGGCGTAGCTGAGGGGTGATGAGGTCGCGTCACGGGCCGCTGTGTCGGGCACACGTGGGCCCCCGGGACAGGCCGGGCCTGTCCTCTGGCGCTAACGCTGCGGCCTCTGGACCCTGCACCCTCTTCACCTCAAAAACGAGTTAAAAAAATTAAAGGGAAGTAACGCTTTTTGACTCAAGACACGAAAGTTTGTAACTGATTAAATGCAAAGAGCTCTTAAAAGCAACTGCTATACTGAATACATTTTCTCCCAGTTTGCAGACGAACTAACCTTTCACTCGTTTCTCCAAAGTTTTTTTTTTTTTTTATTTTTTTATTTTTTTTTTTTTCAACGTTTTTTATTTATTTTTGGGACAGAGAGAGACAGAGCATGAACGGGGGAGGGGCAGAGAGAGAGGGAGACACAGAATCGGAAACAGGCTCCAGGCTCCGAGCCATCGGCCCAGAGCCCGACGCGGGGCTCGAACTCACGGACCGCGAGATCGTGACCTGGCTGAAGTCGGACGCTTAACCGACTGCGCCACCCAGGCGCCCCCAAAGTTTTAAAATGAAAGACGAAAAGCACAAGGCAGACGAAAACCAGAAATAGGGGCTTTTGTTACTTTTGCTTTTTCACTGATACTTGGAACTGAGGGGAAAGAACAACAGATAGTTTTAAGAAAATACTGCTTTTTAAAAAAAACACTCTGAGGAATTACTGTGAAGGGGTCATCTCCAAAAGCCAATTCTTTTGAGATTGGTTTTAAGAGGCATGAAACTGAAATACATAATAACACTGACATGGAAAGATAATTAGTTGCTCATAAAAACTTTCCCAAGGCTGTGAGAGAGCCTCAGGATCTAGGAGGTTCTCATGGGGCGATGTTTTTAAAACGTGATTTACGCTACCCAAGCAAACACGGTTTTAAACGTGATTTACGAACCCAAGCAAAAGGCATGCCGGTTCTAGCAAACCGGGAAAACTTCGTAGCAGGAAGAAGGCAGTCTGGACTACTTTATCTCAGTGGGAACATTAGCTCTGCTGAAGTACCTGTCTCCCGGCTAAGTTCCCAAACAGGGACTCGGCATCTTTCTCAAGAGCCCACGGAACTCAAAACGGGCAACAGAAAGAAAAAAATCTTCAGGAAAATACACTAAGAAGTTATGTCAACAAAAAAGTACATACTGAGTTCTTGTTCCACATTTTGACGATTCGTGAGTCTGCAGACAAAATCAAATCTAATGAATCCTGGAAATGAAGTGACTTAATGGGCAGCCCGTACTGGTGATCCTTAACCAGCAATGGCTTATCTGATCGAAGATCATATAATAAAACCTAAAAAAAAAAGAAAACAGGTTATTTCTGTTTCAACAAATTAAACATATTTATCTTAAAAAGCAACTTTGAAAACTTTGAATAATGGCTACCATTTGTTTCACTACCTTTTTATGAGCACAGTGAACACTTACTCAGGGCACAAAGATTTTATTTTTTTAAATTTTTTTAATGTTTATTTATTTTTGAGAGAGACAGAGCACGAGCAGGGGAGGAGCAGTGAGAGAGGGAGACACAGAATCCGAAACAGACTCCAGGCTCTGAGCTGTCAGCACAGAGCCCGATGCGGGGCTCGAACTCACAAACCGTGAGATCATGACCTGAGCCGAAGCCGGACGCTCAACCGACTGAGCCACCCAGGCGCCCCAAAGGGCACAAGGATTTTAAAGTCAGACAGCAAAAATACTCTAGAAAAATCTCTTAAATTCACCTGTACAGTACACGGTTTTTTTGTTCAATT
Organism: Neofelis nebulosa; assembly: GCF_028018385.1. NCBI lineage: Eukaryota > Metazoa > Chordata > Mammalia > Carnivora > Felidae > Neofelis > Neofelis nebulosa. The sequence continues at coordinate 7,936,406 of NC_080790.1, forward strand.
TTTTTTAATGTTTATTCATCCTTGAGAGAGAGACAGAGCACAAGCAGGGGAGGGGCAGAGAGAGAATGGGGGGGGCGGGGGGGCCACAGAATCCCAAACAGGCTCCAGGCTCCGAGCTGTCAGCCCAGAGCCCGACGTGGGGCTCGAACACACGAACCGTGAGATCATGACCTGAGCCGAAGTCGGACACCCAACCGACTGAGCCACCCAGCTGCCCAAAGTACACGGTTTTATTTAACTGGAAAGTAAGTTTCTGGCACACTAAGATTGAGAACTACTGAGCTATATTAAGAAAGGAACAAAAAGGAAAATTCATACGAATTTGTGCCATTTGTGAACCAAACCAAATATGTATGCAGTGGGCCTACTAAGTACCAAGCACTGTCGCAGCAACTGACAGAAATAAGAATAAAAGGCTTAATGAAGATGATCCTGGCAGATCTGCGACAGATGGGGGTGGCAAGGTTAGGACTGTTGGGGGGGGGGGGAGGGGAGGGGAGGGGAGGGGAGTGGGTGGGCAGGTCTCTTCTGAGCCTTGTCACTAGAGGCAAGAGGGCTGGGGAAGCTAGCTGCCAGTCCCTGGTGACAGATCCTCTGTAGACCCTGATGACAGAGGTGAACTCCACTGGAAGCAGGGTCCAGACCTGCTCTGGAGAACAAACTTACAAGTGTGTGAATTCTGCCCTCCGGAGCCGCTCAATCCACTCCTGTCAGACTAGCTCTGCTAAGGTATGTTACTGCCTGGGATGTGGTCAGTGGGGCTCGGTGAGAAAAAAGGTTCCTTGTACAAATAAGTTTTGGAAATACTTGTTAAACACATTTCTTGTCTAGGGGGATCTCAGAGCCTTCAATACATACTGAAAAGCACTGTGAGCCTCCAAGAGCAGGAGTCTGGCAGAATTTCAGATTCTGTAGACCACAGAATTCTGTTCCACACACTCTGGAAAATGTCGTTCTGAACCACAGTCAAGAGAATGCCTGAGGCATACCTACACGGTACCTCCAGCTCGACAGCCCCTCAGACCCACCATGAAGGCCAGAATCAGAATTTCTCAAGGTACTAAAATAGAGGATTCTGGAGAACCCACTCCACTCTGGCCAAAACAAGAATGCCTCATTTCCTGTTCCCACAGCGAACAGATAATATTTCCCAGAATACATACATGTCTCTGAGATACTAACGTGAAGTATGAAGTTCTCAATTTAAACATGTTTACCTGCCCGGTAGATGTTCCAACTGCCATGGTCAGGGCTCCATTAAATTTCAAAGCAGAGATTGTTGGTAAACTGTTTATCCTGAAAGGCAAAATATTCATGCTCCATATATATATGGTCAAACTTTCCAAGTAAAAAGTCGTTATTAATCTGCAATTCTCTTTTTTGGAAGTTTTTATTTACTTATTGAGAGAGAGAAAGAGCAGGGGAAGGGCAGAGAGAAACGGGGACAGAGGATCTGAAGTGGGCTCCATGCAGACAGCAGAGAGCCCAATGCAGGCCTCAAATTCATGAACCGGGAGGTCATGACCTGAGCTGAAGCTGGATGCTTAACCAACTGGGCCACACAGATGCCCCTATTAATCTTCAATTTTAAAGGGGAAATCACACTTCTATCCTTATGTTTAAAAAAAATCATTGCATCAGGGGGCGCCTGGGTGGCTCAGTCGGTTGAGCGTCCAACTTCGGTCAGGTCATGATCTCACAGCATGAGTTCAAGCCTCCCATAGGGCCCTGTCCTGACAGCTCAGAGCCTGGAGCCTGCTTCAGATTCTGTGTCTTCCTCTCTGACCTTCCCCTGTTCATGCTCTCTCTCTGTCTCAAAAATAAACAAACATTAAAAAAAAAAAAAAAAAAATGCCCCACCAAGGGCAAACGAAGCCACTAAAAACTATTTGTGAATCAATATTCTATTTAAAAAAAAAAGAATACTTCTAAAGACCACAGGAGAGATTATCTTTTCATATCCCTTCTTTAAATTTTCTATGTTCACATCTATTACAGTCACAAATTTAAAGCAAAAACAACCTTAAGACATAGTCATAATACAAAGAACGCTGGCCTGTTTCCTCAAATGACTTTTCTAAGAAGAAATCGTCGATGACAGAGCTTATAAATAGAAACCAAATCTCTCCATTTTAATTCAAAGACAAGTTAATGTTTATGAGTAAGAGAAAATTAACTTTTCTGCTTCCTAGGGAGTGGGTAAATAGCTTTCTCTTACAACTGACTCCCTACTTTCTAAAAATAAGCAGGTATTGGATTCGTTTTCTTTCATACCAATATAATGAAATGTTGAGAAGCATTTTTGTTGGTTCCTTCCATTGACAAATAGAGCTTCACAGTAATTCAGTAACCTGTGTGTTAACGTTTAGAGATTTTCTGTATGTGTGTTATATTTCACAACAAAAATGTCTGATTCTAAGAAAAAAATGCATATAAAATGAGTGAATTTTCCACTTTAAAATTCTTTACTATACTCCATATTGTGATCAGTGAAGTTGTTCATTAGTATTACTTTAATAAAACTCAGCAAGAGGGCAAAAATTTCCTATACTCCCTTTAAGTGTCATGATTAACAGATGAAAAAAAAAATCAACTTATTCTTTACTTATATCAGGAAAAATATACATTAGAAAAAGACGTCTTTCCAGATCAGTGATTCTTTTTTTTTTTTTTTTTTTTTTTTTTTTTTTTTTTTTTTTTTTTTTTTTTTTTCAACGTTTTTTATTTATTTTTGGGACAGAGAGAGACAGAGCATGAACGGGGGAGGGGCAGAGAGAGAGAGGGAGACAGAATCGGAAACAGGCTCCAGGCTCCGAGCCATCAGCTCAGAGCCTGACGCGGGGCTCAAACCCACGGACCGCGAGATCGTGACCTGGCTGAAGTCGGACGCTTAACCGACTGCGCCACCCAGGCGCCCCTAGATCAGTGATTCTTAACTTTTCTCCAAGTCAAGCTTTACATAAGCTGATTTTTCAAAAGACGGAACTATACAGGGTTGCCTGGGTGGCTCACTTAAACGTCTGACTTCTGCTCAGGTCGTGATCTCACAGGTTCATGAGTTCAAGCCCCATGTCGGGCTCTGTGCTGACAGCTCAGAGCCTGGAGCCTGCTTTGGATTCTGTGTCTCCCTCTCTCTGCCCCTCCCCATACTTTCTCTCTCTCTCTCAAAAAGTAAATAAATAAACATAAAAAAAATTTTTTAAAAGATACAACTATATAAATTCTTCTCTCCCCCAGAAAAACGCAAATGACACAAAAATCAGCAGTAATTTAGAGGGTCCATGTTCTCTCTGTACCCCACTCATCAAACACCCCACCTCCCACATGATACAGCTACAGACAGGTAAATGTTTGACCAGCTGAAATGAATAAACGCTAATAAAGTTACATTACTGCAAATATCAAGAGCCCAGAGAAAGGAAGTTCCTGAACCGATTATAGCAAATAATCCCATGTTAAGAATCTGACCAAGAGAGTGTAAGACTGCATACTAATGTGAGCTCAGAAAAATGTCTGAAAACATGTACCAAACAGTAACCTCCCTGGTGAGTGAAGGACAGGGGGCTTGCAGTTCTTACTTAATTCAGGCATTTAGAAGTTTTTAGTGCCCAAGTGTGTTACTTTTCTGATTGTTATAAATGTAGCAAATGGCAAACAGGAACAAGAAAATCTCAGAAACACTTGCCTCTCTCCAAGGTAGAACTCAAAGTACATCTTTCCTTTTCACTTACTGACAGGAGTGGCGACCTCCCGGTTCTATCACTAGACCCTAAAGAACTGGAAATACAAATTCCTCCAGTGCATCAATTTTAATACAATTCCACAGCAACTAACAAAAAAGACATTCTATGTAGCACCTGAGAAAGGAATTCTGTCTGGCTTTCCCACTTAGTGAACTTTTCCAAGAGAAGGATTTTTACCTAAAATAGTCACAAAACTACAACCTTAGACATAAGTCTGAAGAATTTCATCCTTTACTGATTTTAACGTGGTATTGACACATGCGTTTAAATCAGAAGCAAATGGATATTTAAAAAGTACGTTAATTCCCACTCACTCTGAATCTGCCGTGACGCTGCTCAGTGCACAGTCTAGCAGACCGACTCTACTGCGAGTTCTTGGGTCCCAGCACTCCACACGACCCTCAACACACAAAAAGTGTTAATTTTACACAAGAGCTACCAGCAAGTATTTTTAGACAAACACCAAAAAAGGCCTTATTAACACAGTCTCATGGGAGATAAGAATTTAACTTTTTACCTTAATACCCTTTTAAATACTGTCAAAGGTTTTATGATAAGCTGAGTTTGTTTTAGAATTGAAAGAAAGAAAGAAAGAAAGAAAGAAAGAAAGAAAGAAAGAAAGAAAGAAAGAAGAAAAAAAAAGAAAGAAAAAAACAGAAAGAAAGAAAGAAAAAGAAAATGGAGGATTGGTTAAGAAAAGAAGTCCAAAATGCAATGCATGATCCCTGTCTGGACCTTGGTTCGCTTGGGAGGGTGGATGCGGGAGGAGCTGTAAAAGACACTTTGGTATATAACTGGGGATATCTGAATACTGTATCAGCGTTAAGTATTTAATATGTAACATTATTGTATCAATTTAAATTTCTTAGGGATGATAACAGCAATATGATTTATAGGAGAGAGTCCTTGGGTTTTGTTTTAAATGTTTATTTTTGAGAGAGAGAGAGAGAGAGTGCACACGTGAGAAGGGGAGGGTCAGAGAGAGAGGGAGACAGAGGATCTGAAGCAGGCTCTGTGCTGGGGCTCAAGCCCACAAACTATGAGACCATGACCTGAGCCGAAACCAAGAATTGGACGCTTATCCAACGGAGCCACCCAGGAGCTCCAAAGCCCCTGCTTTTTAAGAAAAACATTTCAGAAGTATTTAGGGCTAAAATATCATAATGTCTGCAACTGGTTTCCAAATGGCTCAAAAAACGTATTTCGTATAATACACATGCACGTTTTTATAGCAAAAGAAAGCAAATGTGCAAAATGTATATAAGTGATTAGTGAACTATGTTTTCAACTTTGCAGAAAGTGAAGTTTACAGATTTTCAGATTTTTTTTAAAAATAAAAAGCAAAAAATTAAGCAAATAGAGCAAATAAAGCAAAACATGCGAAAAACCAAATGAGAACTGCAACCAACAGAGTAAGGGAACAAGTGGCATAACCCATTTAAGAATATACTACGTGATCACTGAAAAGAATGACTTAGATGTGGCATGTACTAGAAATACGTCCACAATCTGTCAGGTAAAAAAAAAGTTTACTTAAAGAAAATAGTATGGGGGGCACCTGGGTGGCTCAATCAGTTACGCATCCAACTCTTGACTTCAGCTCAGGTCATGATCTCAGGGTCATGGGATTGAGGCCCCCCATCTTGGAGCCTGGTTAAGAGTCTCTCCCTCGGTCTCATAAAAAAAAAAAAAAAAAAAAAAAGGTATGATCCCACTGTCTTTTTTAAAAAAATGACTGTACTAACACAGAAAACCCTGAGAGGACACACAACGAATCATTAACAGTGTTTAGGGAGTGTAAGGAAACAGGATTGGGGTGGGCAGAAAGGGAGCTACACTTCTCCCTTTTTACTCTTCTGTATTTATTCAATTTTGTGATGATAAAAAAAATAAAGATTTTTTAAAAAACTGTTTACTATAACAACCACCCTAAAAAGGTAAGACCTCAAACATCCTTAAAAGGCTTGACCTCGTGAGTCATTTAGTGTTATTACAAATGTGTCTGTCACAAAGATAAATAAAGGAAATCTTAGAAATCATGCAGCAAGCAATTCCAAGTGGTCTGGTCTTCATGCCTTCTCAAAATAAGTTAACAGACTTTATGGACAGAAAAAAGAAAAACCACATTTCAAAAACAAAAAAACAGGTATGCAGATAAATTCCAGAGTAAATACAAACTCTTTTTTTTTTTTTTTAAACCATTAACGGCTCTGTGTGACCTAAATTTGAATATTTGTTGCTAAAGCCCGCACTCTTACCTACTCCAAAAAGCACAAAACGCAAGCCCTTATTCTTTGATTCTGACAGTAAGTAATAACACCTGTCACAGACAAAATAAAAATCCAACATGGAATATCCAACTTCATGTAAAAGTGACTGTGAAAGTCTGGTCTGACTATGCATACCAAATGTCAAGCCCCCCGGTAATCGGTAATCCAGGAATTTCAGGAACCCCGCCTTCAGGCAAGAGCGGGTCCAGTCTCCCCTCAGGGACAGGCTTAACAAACAGCTGGTGAGGGAGTAGCCTGCTCTGGTGGATACCTTCTCTTACAGGGCAAGTATCGTAAGGAGTAAACTGGTCTGTAAGGACTCTATTTAAAAACTACTTTTCCAGGGGCGCCTGGGTGGCTCAGTCAGTTAAGCGTCCGACTTCGGCTCCGGTCATGATCTCACGGTCCGTGAGTTCGAGCCCCGCGTCGTGCTCTGTGCCGACGGCTCAGAGCCTGGAGCCTGCTTCGGATTCTGTGTCTCCCTCTCTCTCTGCCCTGTCCCAACTCGTGCTCTGTCTCTCGCTCTCTAAACATTAAAAAAAAATTTTTTTAAAGCAAATCTAGGAAAATTCTTGACAAGCATGAAGAACATGGATTCAAAAGCACTGCAGTTTAAAAGGAAAATGTTGTGTATTTCCTGAATGCTCCTACGCAGGATACACAAATGGGATCACAATCCCATTCGCCTCTACAGCGTAGGGTGCTTCCGCATGGCGCATCTCACGGGGTTCTCACCAGCACCTCTACGAAGCTGGCAAGGTGGTGTTACCTCCAGTTCTTCGATGAGGAAACTAAGCCTCAGGGCACTTAATTCTGTTGTAAAACTAGTAAGTATCAGAGAGCTGGGACTCCGGGACAGAGTGCCTCCAGTTAAGAAAAAGGCTGGCTGTCGCACAGCCGCTGGTCCCGTGGAGCTGGTGATGCTCGTCTAGCTCCTGATGATCAATGTCAAAGCCAGACGAGATGCACGAAGGGGCAGTCTGCAGCAACAGAAACACCGTGGAGCGGTACCAATGTTCCGTACAAGCAGCAACCAGTAGCCTGTGGCTCCATTGGCACCCTGCTGAGAACAAGTAACTCGGTCTTTTTTTTTTGTTTCCGGTGTTTATTCATTGAGAGAGAGGGAGAGGGAGGAGCAGTGAGAGAGGAAGACGGAGGCTCCAAGGTGGGCTCTACACTGACAGCAGTGAGCCCTGTACGGGGCTCGGACTCATGAACCACTGAGATCATGACCTGGGCTGAAGTCGGATGCTGAACTGACTGGGCCCCCAGGCTCCACAAGCAACTCTGTCTTTGAGTAAAACTCCACTCGTCATCAAATGTGAAACAGATATTTAAAAAAATAAAGGCAACATATGCTTACCTCTATTGTTCCTGTGGCAAACAAGCCATGCACTGAGTTTATGTCACACACATTATTCTCCCTAAAACAGGAAAGCAACGATGGAAAGCTTTATTATTTATTTTAGGCGGAAGGGATACTCGGTGAACTTTCTACATAAACAGCCCGGTCTTGTACAGAAAGAAAACATGCAAGTTCTTCCTCACTCACCTGCGCGTGAAAAAACACCAGAAATGAAGCACACTCAATCTGCCAGGCAGATGAGACAGGAGAGGAATTCCCTCTGAAATACTATCTCCCACCATGAGAATCAAGGCTCATTCGACTTTCTCCATGTTTTCTCCCCCGGCAGAAAGAACACAGGCAACCACTAAGCCAGTCCTGAGACCAGACTAGCTTGGGCCGGGGAGACTCATCGAGGCTTCCTTTTCTTTTTCTTTAAAACGGATACTTCACCCACCTCTTGCGGTTGTGTGAGGGTTACATGAAAAAATTTACAAAACGTGCAGCGCAGCATCCAGACAAGACACTCGACAAATAAGTAATAGCTATCATAAACAGGGAAGTGTGCGGCGAAAGAGCAGGTAACTTTTTATTATTCAACAACACATCATGAAGCTACTCTAGTTTTGTTTTTTGTTTTTTTTTAACGAAAATAAGAGCGCTGCAAGCCAATGTGAAAAAATTAGCCAGAGTCCACCTAGTCTCTGTCACCACATGTCCTTCCAACCTTTAGAAACCTTTTCAAAGCGATAAGGAAAACCCAACAAGTTCTTTATACACTTGGAGGAGAAGTAATCTAGCTTCTACCCCTTACTAGCTATGTGACCGTGGCCTTATCCTCTCTGCGCCTGAGCGGTCCTGTCTATAATAGTACCTACCGTAAAACTGTTATAAGTTTAAAATGAGCTAATACATATAAAATGCTCAATAATATCTGGCACAGAGTATTTTCACTATTATCACTCTTTCTGTTACTCAATATTGTGATTATGACAAATGTATTCTTAAGGATTTCTGTTTGAACAAGACAAAAATGTAGACTATAACGTACGATCAAAGGAAAACTTGAAAAAACCGAAAACGTCTGCCAGCAAAAACACAAAAAATAAAATTTTAAACATGAAACTCCAAGTTAATTCAAAATGTCTCCACGAGAGATTAATATCACAGAACAAAATCATGAGAATTTAAAGAACACTGCAAAAAACAATAAACCGGACTTCTTAGTGAGTTATAAAAATTTTCTAGTATGCCAAAAAAATTAAAAGTTTAAAGAAACCACCAGGTCTTCTGGTGAATTTTATGTTCAAGACAAATTGAAACTCTTTTTAACCAAGTTGCCCAGAGCTCTGCTTAAATGCAACAAGCTATCTGGTAACTTGAGCGTCTGGCTCCCCCTCCTGGCCGAGAGAAACACCCGGATTCTGACAAGACACTCACGCAGCATCGGTCTGTAGAGGGTTCAAGTACCGTCCTTGTTCTAAATTTAATCTATAAACTTCAGAGCTGCAAAGTAATGAATAAAGTTAGAAATCTGGTAAATGGCAATGAACTTTGCTTCAAGTAAATATAAATTTTAGAAACCTATATATGCATACATACAAACATATATACATTTCTGGCTTACAAGGCATTACTTCTCTCCAAAAACACCAAAATGTATCTTAAGCCTAAAAAATAATCACCTTATTTGTGAGTCTGTTCATGTATAAAAGTGATTTAAACAACTCACGTGACAAGGAAATATGATGAACTTATTAAGAAGAATATTATTTAAAAATAACACAGAGAATCCAAGATCCAAAATGGATCTACAGGTATATATAAGACTAGAAGAAATACAATAAAACACTAGTAAGGTGACATGATTATGGGGTTTTTTTATTCATACTTTTGAAAATATTCCCCCAATTTTCTAAAATGATTTATCATTTTTATCATCATATGGAAGGTGGTATTTAAAAATGAGGTTTCGAAATGCCACGCGATGGGGTTCCGCAGGCGACTTCACCACCACTAAGACCGCTGTTAGGCACCCATGTTGCTCTAGATTCAGAGCACGCCGCTAATAAAAGTCAATTTCTAAATGAGCAGTTACTTTGGAACTATACCCTCTGAGGGACCACGTCTTATCCCTCTCTTGATTCCTCTCCTCGATTTTAAGAACAGAAGTTGGAGGTGGAAAGGAGAAAACAAAGGTGATCAGCCCCAATACCTCGCGCCAACAAAGTACAAGTCACAGGACGGATAGTGGTAGGAGAAATCTCTCCCGAACTTTGGTATTCTGGTTTTGTAGTAAAAACCCGATTGTGAGTGAAATTCGATGTATCTATCGTTATGTAAAAAAACAATCTGAAAACGAAAGAAGAACATCAGTTTGCTGAGGTTTCTAGGAAAAGCATTTATTTCATCATCACTAGAAGTGACAAAGCAGGAGAAGCTGTGATCTCTCCCACCCGCTCTGTGTGCACAAGTCCATGGTGACCAAGGACCGGGACTAAGAATCAAACCTCTGCCCTGCCTCCTTAATGCCTTCTTGCACCCCAGGAAAGCTTTTCTTGCCCTGTGGGAGAGACTGAAAACAAATGCCCTTCGTGCACCTGGCCCCAGCACTTTAGAGCACAGAGCAACGTTTGGCAACTTCAGAGAGTAATCTCTTACTTTCCTGAAGAACACAGTTTAATAATCTCACAATTACCACTCAGGGTTTGATAAACTCCCTGTATCGACCTAATGTTAATATATTACAAAGGCATCTTAGAAACGGCAGATGGTATTTAGAAGCAAATCCATCAATATCTAGGGAAAAATACACTATAAAATGGCATGTCCCCGAACACATGATTAATGACCACCACAGGCAAAAGAATCAACTGGGCTCCAGTCTCCGAACTGAGGACAATACATAAAGCCACGTCAGCTCAGAAAATTCAATTTTCCTTCCAGATGCCATCTGACGTCACTAAACTTTTATTTTATTTTCAAAAACTTTTAATTTTAAATTGAATGAGGCACTCTACTGACAACTTTGTAACTACCGAAAACGACCCAAGGGTTGAGAGACGGACTAATGGGACCAAAAAAGAAGAGAAAAAAATATATATATTTAGCTGTGTTTCGAGCTGTCTCAGAACTGTTCCACAACTACCTATTTGCAGTGTTAAGAAAATTAAGCATATAACAATGTTATTTTACTTTTCACATACGAAAGCGGCTTGGCAAATAACACCAGTGTCAATGTAAAAATTAGAAATCACAAATCTACAATCTAACATGGTCTAAAAAAGATGGCCGCTAACAATTCTTGACAACATAGATGAAGTCTCCTATGCGATACAGGAAACTTATTTTGGTATTAGACTGGCCAAAGGCTATCGCTATCACTGTCCTTTTAAAAGATATTCTATATATCAGACATGTGTCAAACTAAAAAATATATTCATAGAAAATAATAGGTTTTATTTTACCACACAGCTGTTTTTAATGTAACAACAGGAACATCACAAAAATACTTCTCATGACTTCTTGAGGACCCAATACTATCAAGCGTACCTTTGAATAGTCATCAGACAAAGTTTCAAAGGTGACAACTGAAAAACAAGAAAACAGTTAAGAAAAATTACAATTACCAATCCACATTCTTCGTAACAATGCAAACCTGAGGCAAAGACTCCAATTCAACACAATAACTATGTACAAACTATATATAAACACCGGATCCCCCCCCCCCCGCTTTTTTGTCCTTCCATAAAACAAGAAGAAAGCTGCCATATTATATTGACCCCAAAACACCAAATGGAAAATTAAAAGCTTTTTAATTTCTCAACGCAGATCAACCAGATTTTCTGCAGAACTGAAGCTGATTAAATAAACTCACAAAACATAACGACTTCTAAATTCTACCAGTTTGTCTGAGATGCCCAAAACAGACATAGAAGAACATTAAGAAAATTGTTTCTTTGAAAAAGAGAACAGCAGCCGTTTACTCATTCAGCCACTAAACATAAAGAGTACAAACAGTTGTTAGTAGCGGCATGTGGGGTTTTTGTACTGGTTTCAAAAAGGAGTGGGTAAAACAAGCTGAAGAATACTTAGCCCATTAGCTGTTTTCTCTCGACCCCAAACCCCAGCAGCCTGACAGAAAGACCTGCTTGTTCCCTGCCCTCCCCGCGGTGCAGTCAGTCGCCTTCTCTGCAGAGTGGATGGAGCCTATGAATGCGGGGAGCCTCCTGTGACTACATCGCATGAGATGGCGAAGGGGAGATTTATCATCACGTGAGCCCTTTAAAATCAGAGTTTGCTGCTGCTGCCGGCAGAAGGGGAAGTGGGAGAGAGGCTCGAACAGGAGACGGACCCAACGACCAGGTGCTGGCTTAGCGGCGAAGACCAGGTGGCAAGGAACACAGGCCGCGGCTGCCAGGATAAACGGGAGCCTCAGCCCTACAAGCACAACAGACTGCATTCTGCCGACAAGCGGAGAGCTGCGAAGCGGATTCTTGCCCGGGGCCTCCGAGTAAGAGCGAGGTGCCCCGAGGTCAGTGCCGAGCACAGAACACGGCACGGCCTGGATGAACTTCACCTACAGGGATACGAGCTAACGAATGGATGTTTTAAGCTGCCACACTCATGGGAATTTGTTACACAGCAAAGAAAACTAACACACAGCGCATTCCCATTTTAAAAAGCGGAAGAGTTAGGGCGCCTGGGTGTCTCAGCGGGTTAGGTGTCCGACTCTTGATTTTGGCTCGGGTCATGATCTCAGTTTGTGAGTTCGAGCAGTGTGGGGCCTCCTGGGAATTCTCTCTCTGCCCCTCCCCCCACTAGTACATGTGCACCCTCTCCCTCCCTCTCTCAAAATAAATTTTAAAAAAATTTAAAAAGAAGACAACTATCCACATATAAAAATGCTATTTTCATGAATTCAAATTTAATCTCTTACCTTCTGAATCTAAACACCTTTCAAACTTCAAGGATAATTGATAGGTGTCATAACATCGAACCCGAGGTTTATATGTTCCTATGAAAAAGATTAATGTGATGTAAAGCCTAAAGGAGGTACTTTTCACTGGCAATATCCTGCAGACAGGTTAAGTACACTTTTTGTTTAGAAGTAAGTAGGATTCATTATAACCACATGAAAGAAAAAGAATTTAAAAGCAGCCCTCCCCAACATCCCAAGGAGAAAACCAGCAAAGTATATAAACAAGCAGGTCACACAAAATGAAATACACATAACTACTAAACTTCACAAATAATCTGACTAAGTAGACAAAAACAATGAGACAGTTACTGTCCGTCAGAATGGCAAAGATTAAAAGACGGTTAATATCTGTGTAGGTGAGAGTGTTAAAAAGGCACTCTCATACACTTGGTGATTAGTACAAACTTCTCCGGAGGACAATCTGGCAAATCTGTAAAATATGTGATGTTTGTACACCTTGAATCTGTATTTCAACTGATACAAGTTTATCCTAGAGAAACACACCCACAAGTGTACCAGACACACAAAGGGTGTTTCCCGCAGCGCTGTTTACAACTGGCCAAAAACTGAGAGCAAATAAAACGTATACTGACGTGGAAATGGTTCAATAAATGATGGCAGATCATCACATAGCTCACGAGAGGATGACCCAGGCCTGTGCCAACAGGGAAAGCCACCACAACACGCCACCGAGTACAAGAGACAGGGCAGAGAGCACAGGGAAGCGCCCCAGAGTGGCGCCTGGGGTCCCACGTCTGTATAAGTCAGCACTGGCGGCATAAGCACTATGTACAGAAGAGGCTGGGAGAAGCACGGTGATTATCTCCGTGAAGTGCAATTCTAGGGCATTTCACATTTTGTCTTCTGCAATTCTGTAATGTTTGCATGTTTTATAAGTTTATCATGTTTGCAATCAAAACGAGAAAAAGACTGGTCTTCAAAGCCAAAACATATTTTTTTTTTAAAAAAAGGAATGAGGTAGTTCTTGAATCCCCGAGACCTCATTTAAAAATAATATGTAGTAGGGGGTGCCTGGGTGGCTCAGTCAGTTGAGCGTCGGACTTCGGCTCAGGTCATGATCTCACAGCTCGTGAGTTCGCCCTGTGTTGGGCTCGGTGCTGACAGCTCAGAGCCTGGAGCCTGCTTCAGATTCTGGGTCTCCCTCTCTCTCTCTCTCTCTCTCTCTCTCTCTCTCTCTGCCCTCTTCCACTCATGCTGTCTCTGTCTCTCGAAAATAAACATTAACAAAAAAAAAATTTTTTTTTAATGGTTATGCAGTATAACATACAAATACACACACACGTAACACGTTATATATTATATAACTGTTTACATATTTAAACCACATACAGTATATATAATTCACACATATGAACTGGAGACTAAGAAATGTGTTAATACTGAGACAATCATCAGCACAGAACAAAAGAGACTGGCATATAGATGTATAAAAGTTCTGTCAAATAAGCAAGTGTTTGGAAAGGAGATATAAATGGATATAATGTTAAGTCAGCAAAAAAAAAAAAAAGTGCACAATACACAGGATTTAGGTACCACGATCACAGTCAAAACACACACTGGATAATGCTCTTCTAAATTATAACATGTAAAAGTTACCTATATTCAGGGCTTTTTGATACTAACAAATAAATACTACTAATATAGAATGTTAGTGGCATAAAAAATATTAGTCCATTACACAGAAAATTATGTTAAAAGCAACCCTTTCCGGAACTTTCACTCACTGTTGGTAGGAATGTAAAATGATCTTGACCACCTTGGAAAAAGTCTGGTGGCCGCTCATTAAAGCGAAACATACATCTACCCTATGGCCCAGCAATGTCCTCCAAAACAAGCCTGTGTAACATTGTCCACCGTGCTTTATTAATAATACTAAAAAATGAAAACAGTCCAGGTGTCCAGCAAATGGAGAATGGATGGATAAACTCTAGTACATTCTTATAAAGAAATACTATTTGGCAAAAAGAAAAAACCACTGACACCTGTGCCAGCATGGACGAATCTCAAAGACCTAAGAAAATAGACCTCACATAAAAAGAATATGCAGCGTATGACTACAGTTACATCAAGTTTCCCACAGAGCAGTGGTTGCCGGTGCACGGGTGGGATCAGGACGGACTGTGAGGGGCATGAAAGAAGTTTATGGGTGAGAGGAAAGTTCTAGATCTTAACTGGGGTTTCGCCTACATAGGTGAATGCATCTGTCAAAACTCCTCAAAAGATCTGTGCATTTCACTGTATGTAAATCTACCTAAAAGAAAAGCCATAGATAAATAAGGTCTAGTTAATGGTACACATCCTGAGGTATTTATGGGAAAAGTATACTGGTATCTGCAACCTGCTCTGAAATGCATCAAAAAACGGGATGGGGGCACCTGGGGGGCTCAGTCGGTTAAGCATCTGACTTCGGCTCAGGTCATGATCTCGCAGTTTGTGGGTTCGAGCCCCACGTCGGGCTCTGTGCTGACAGCTCAGAGCCTGGAGCCTGCTTGGGATTCTGTGTCTCCCTCCCTCTTTGCCCCTCCCCCTGCTCATGCTCTGTCTCTCAGCAATAAATAAATGTTTAAAAAAAAAAAAAACAGGATTAAAAAAAAAGGATTGATGGATGGACAGAGATGGACAGATATGATCCAGCAATATACTACTGAGAATCTAGGTGGTGGGTAAAAGGATTTCACCTTACAATTTTTTCAGTATTTCCGTATGTTTGAAAATTTTTATACTAAAACGTTAAGGTAATTAAAAAAAAAAGCGACCTTTCCCACACTAGCATTTCCTGCTAGGAAATGTACATAAGTCATAACCAAAAACATGCTTACCAGTTGCTAAGATATACTGTCCATCTTTTGACACCTTAATAGTGGTACAAACGGTAGGCATTTCAAAATCCTGAATAAGTTCAATTCTCCTACGGACATCTGCAAAGAGAGGAAGTAAATAACTGATTTCACGACCAATAACTGATTTCACGACCAGGTGCTCATTTTATCTCCTAAGGCCCAGCATGCAGAACAGTCACTACGAACAGGTCAACAATGTCCCAGTGCCTCCAAGCCTCGGAATACAGCCCCACCCATCACACAGGAAGGTTTTTTCTTAGCTCATACCTTAGCTTTCTAAGCTTAGTATTTTTTACTTTAAAAAAAATTTTTTTTAAGTTTTTATTTATTTTTGACAGAGACAGAGTGCAAGCATGAGCGGGGGAGGTGCAGCGAGAGAGGGAGACGCAGGATCCGAACAGGCTCCAGGCTCCAAGCTGTCAGCACAGAGCCCGACACGGGACTCGAACTCACGAACTGTGAGATCGTGACCTGGGCCGAAGTCAGACACTTAACCGACTGAGCCACCCAGGCACCCCAGTATTTTTTATTTTTTGAAAAGTATCATCACTAATTGAAAAAAAAAAAAATGTCCACAGTGGTGTATCAAACATCCAGTTTCAAGAGCCAGATAAGGGGGGAACACAACAAATATTATACCACTATCATTACTCAGTCACGGCTAAGACAAAAATCTTACCATTTTTTTCCTCCTAGATACTAAGTTTAGGGGCGCCTGGGCGGCTCAGTCGGTGGGGCGTCTGACTTCGGCTCAGGTCATGATCTCACAGCTTGTGAGTTCGAGCCCCATGTCAGGCTCTATGCTAACAGCTTGGAGCCTAGAGCCTGCTTCAAGATTGTGCGTCTCCCTCTCTCTCTGCCCCTCCCCTACTCATGCTCTGTGTCTCTCTCTTTCTCTCTCTCCTTCAAAAACAAACATTAGGGGCGCCTGGGTGGCGCAGTCGGTTAAGCGTCCGACTTCAGCCAAGTCACGATCTCGCGGTCCGTGAGTTCGAGCCCCGCGTCGGGCTCTGGGCTGGTGGCTCGGAGCCTGGAGCCTGTTTCCGATTCTGTGTCTCCCTCTCTCTCTGCCCCTCCCTCGTTCATGCTATGTCTCTCTCTGTCCCAAAAATAAATTTAAAAAAAAGTTGGAAAAAAAAAAATTAAAAAAAAAAAAAAAAAAAACATTAAAAAAATTGTTTTTAATTTAAATCTTCAAAATCCTAAGTTTATGTAAGAAACTGCTGGCAAGCTGACTTTGCCTCTGTTGGCACCAGGGTTCTGAGCCAAGAGGACCCAGGCTGGATTAAGATTTAGAGCAATCTCTCTGGATCAAAAGGCTTGAACACGGACTCTCACAAAACCTGGTTCCCTTCTACAATCCACACAATGTGTCTACTGCAAGGACCATTTATGACTCCAAGGCACATTACTGCCTTGCTTATTAAATTAAACCCAAATATAAGATTCAAACCAACTGAGTAGGAATGGCCCACTCAATATGAAAGACACATGATAGTTTTGAGATGGGCTGAGAGAAAGGGTTGATGAACAGTTTTTCCTCTAAGTAATCTGAATCTCTTTTCTACACTCTAGGCCACCGGGTAGAACGTGGGGTGGGGGGGGGGGGGGGGGAGTGGTCAGAAGAAATCGGAATCAGTGAACGTTACTAAAGGAGCAGTTCTTGTTTTCCTTGGATTCAAAGTTTCCATTTTCTAACTTTAGAACTATCTACACAAAGCCGTCTCTTCCAAGATGCTTGCCTTGGGGTATTTATCTCACACACACAGAAATCCCTTCCAACACCTTAGCCTTTGATTTTTAGAGACTAATTTAAACAACATATATGGAAAGATAAATCATCTTTCAAACGTGACAAGCTGTAATGGAGAAAATTTGCCAAAAATCTGTTCGAAACAAAACTGATCAATGCCTTAAACTTATGAATCCGGAAAAGAACGATTCAGTGTGACACCCGAATCCTGGCAGCTAACGTGACACGAACGTCCGAGCGCATAAAGGTCGCCCCTAAGGTGACAAGGCGACCCGCCTACACGGTGGGATGCCCGGGAGCTGCGATCTGCCACTCCCTCAAAAAAAAACAACTGATCTTCTAGCTTTCCCTATTCTTCCCAGCCAGTATAAATTAAAGAATGTAAATTTTCTGCAGTTATCCTTTATGAAAAAGATGCTGACGTGCTGGAGAACAAAGCAGTCATGGCCCTGCTAGGAGAGTCGGCCTTCCTCGGGCCTCCCGCATCGCCGCCCACCTTGCTAGGTCCAGCAAGACTGCCGTGCCCCGGTCGCACCTGAGCCATCTCTCAGGGGTGTCTGCGCGGCCGAGAACCCTGACGGGTAAGGGAACGTGTCTCCTCTGGACAGACGGCAGGCTTGCTCACTGCGGCTACAGAAGCAGCGGACTTCCCGAGCTAGGTGTGGCTCAGCTGCAACACAGACCCCGTGTGCCTGCAGCCACCTGGGCCGTGCTGAGTGTCCCTGTGGGACTCAGGGCAAGGGGAGCTGGCAGAGATACGCTGATGCTCATGCCATCTGCTGTGCCAAGCTGGGGTTCTCATCTCCGACCCAGGAATCTTGTCTCTTCCACTACTATCCGTGAAATCGTTAACAGGCTAACTCAATTTAAGTAGGTAGAATTCAACCTCACGCCCACCAGGAACATATCAACCACAACAAAAGGTTTTTAGGAAGGAAAAGGGCAAAAAGTTTATTTCCCACTTTTTAACTGCCCTGTATCTTTGTCAACCTCCACTTAAATATGATAACAAATGTGTGAAAGCACTGTTGCATAGGTCGTGCACGTAGCCAGGGTGGGGAAAAAAATACTCACCGACATCCTTCTTCTGTAGTGCTCTCTTCTTCCTGTCAGAAAGCCACTTAAAGAAAATGAAGAGACTTTATTTTAAAACAGATTTACTTTGCTTTCCTGCTTACCAAAGTGCTCACATTAAAAAAGTTAAAACTTTATAGGAATATATTAACAGAGGAAGTGAAAAGATTCTATAATCCCAACCCTGTTAACATATCCCCCGGGTTTTTTTTCTTGTATATATTTACATATATTAGACAATACATTTTATTCATTTTATTTATTATTTTTTTAGTGTTTATTTATCTTTGAGAGAAACAGAGCGTGAGCCAGGGGAGGGGCAGAGAGAGGGAGACACAGAATCCAAAGCAGGCTCTAGGTGCTGAGAGCAAAGAGCCGGACATGGGGCTCGAACCCACAAACCATGAGATCATGACCTGAGCTGAAGTCAGATGCTTAACCGACTGAGCCACCCAGGCGCCCCTAGACATTTTAGAACCACTATGTTTTACCCAAGAGAAAACTAATTCATTGGGAAAGTCATAAGCCTCAAATATTAGGAGGATTACCACTAATATATGGAACAACTTTATTTAGGTCAAATATTAAAAAGCAAACCATTAAAAGGAGAAAGTTTCTTGAGCATATTTTTTACAAAGAACAAAACTAGATCATTAAGCAAATAGCTGACACTTGATAATACGGAAATGATGCTTTTAAGTCATACTCACTGACAGATTTTTTTTTTTTTTTTTGAGAGAGAGCGCGAGCGAGCATGCAAACCAAGTGAACGGCAGAGGGAGAGCGAGAATCTTAAGTAGGCTTCAGGCTCAGCGTGGAGCCTGACTCGCACTCCATCCCATGACCCTCGGAATCGTGACCTGAGTCAAAATCAAGAGTCAGACGCTCAACTGACTGAGCCACCCAGGCACCTCTGGGAGCAGATTTTCTTCTGAAATTAACGTAGCTCAATTTAGCAGACGGCATAATTCTAAAGCCCAAGTCTTTCAGGAGGCCTAGCTACCTCATCCCCATTCGTGAGGCCTCCCCGGCTACAGTTGTTTGCACAAAGCAGCTCGGATGAAAGCTTCCAACAGCACTGGCGGGAACACCCTAACTTCCCACTTGAGCCTACAAGGCCCACCTCTCCAGCCTTACCTGCCCCCACTGTCTCCCCTTGGCATGCCACAGCCACACCCGCACCTCTTCGGCTTCTCCAACATGCCAAGGGCATTCCCAGTTGGGGACATTTACGCTTTCTGTTCTCTCAACACTGAAAACTCTTTCCCCGTCTTTTCATTACCCAAGTTTCTGCTCAAATATCACCTCTAACAGAGAGGCCTTCCCTAAAGGGTTTATCCAAAACATTCTCTGACCACTTTCGCCACAACACTCTTTTTTCTTTTCCAGTTTTTATTTAAATTCTAGTTAGCTGACATACAGCGTAACATTGGTTTCAGGAGTAAAATTCAGTGATCAGTCACTTACATATAACACCCAGCGCTCATCCCAACAAGTGCCCTCCTTAGCGCCCATCACCCATCTAGCCCATCCTCCCCACCACCTCCCTCCAGCAACCCCCAATTTGTTCTCTATCGTAAGAGTCTCTGTGGTTTGTTCCCCTCTCTCTTTTTTCCCCCTCCCATATGTTCATGTATTTTGTTTCTTAAATTCACAACGCTCTCTTCTAGTCCATTCATCGAAGCTGTCTTCCTGTTTGCTCACTTCTCCTTTCCCCCAACAGGGAAACTTATCTAATGTGTTCACCATGTATCCCAACACTCAGAACAGGGCTACCGGCACGTAGTTACTTCTCAACAAATGCGCAGAATGACCAAAACGAGAAAGATCATGCTGTGTGACGAACAGTCGGAAGATGAGGAATTAGCTGGCCTGAATTCTGAAAAGAAAGGCAGACTCTAATCACAGACTCCAGATCTTTCGGGGGCAGGCACAACTAAGAAGAAACAGCTCTTCATTTATTCAGATTTCTAAGGGCAAGAGTGGAACTAACACCAGCATGCTATAAAATGACAAGTTTCAACACCAGTATCTAGCAAGTAATCTTAAAATGGAAATGAGCTTCTTCTAGAAGTTTCTTCCCACTGGCAGTGCCTGGACAGAGGCTTGTTCATCGCTTATAAGAAATTAAAAAAAAAAAAAAAACAAGCCGCAGATCATAGATGTGTGAGCTTGGACAACTCACTCTTCCCATCGCTGGATCTGCTGCATACGTTAAACATGAGAAGACGACTGTAAAACAATCACTATTTTCCCAGCTCCTTCCAACTCTGAGGTCCTAAGACCCGATGAAATCAAGTTAAGGTCGGCAAGGTTCAGAAACACTGCCCTCTACACCATAGAAGTCTGCAGGTGCAAACTCTGTGTGCGTTTTCTTGCTCACTTGCTGTATCTCTAGAACTTGCCGTACAATAGGAATCCAACAAACAGCTGATGCGTGGACATTAAAATGGGGGAGAAAAGCCCGCAACCCATCTGTCCGCGCTTTCCTCCTCGGTGCGGCAGAAGCTGGGAACATCCCCAGAAGCCCCAAAGGACGCGCGTCGCCTGTTCTAGAGAACTCTGCAAAAGTTCCAGCGAAGCTCATCGCCCCTGATCACCCGCCGCCCAGCTTCTGGCGCGGGGACAGCAGTGTCCTCGACGACCGGCACCGACCAGCTCCCGCGGGCACGGCC
Source organism: Neofelis nebulosa (assembly GCF_028018385.1). NCBI lineage: Eukaryota > Metazoa > Chordata > Mammalia > Carnivora > Felidae > Neofelis > Neofelis nebulosa. The sequence goes on from NC_080790.1 coordinate 7,957,108, forward strand.
ACTTGCCCCCCGGGCCTCCCCGAGCCAGGGGCCGGCCAGGGCCAGGCTAACACGGAGGCCAGGGCCGAGGAGAGGGGCGGCTGCCTCGAGAGGCGGGGGACCCCGAAGTGCCTCACCTCAGGCAGGGACTTGCCGCAGCTGAGACTGTAAATCTTCACCTCGTTGAGGCTGGACACCTGCATGGCCGGACAGAGCGACGGCGACCCACGTTCCTCCGCGAGCCCCTCTCCCCGCGCCACACGCGAGCGTCCGAACCGCAGCGTGTCCCCGGCGCCACTGGGCGGCGTGCGGCGCTGGCGACGGCTGATGACGCACTCGCGGCGCCGGAACTGCGCCAGTTCCCGGAGGAGGGGGCGTGGCCGAATGGAATGGAGCGGCTGGGGGCGGGGCTCTGGCCAGGCCACCCCGAGTGCGGGAGGGCTGGGAGCCGCGCAGTCTCCCCTGCGCAGTGCGTGCGTTGACACTCTCCTGGGGTCGCTGTCCTGGCCGAAGTGTCGCCGCCCGAGTGGGGCAGGCGGTGCAGGCCGGCGCCCGGTGGCCTGGGGGGCTGGGTCAAGGGAATCCTTCCAGCCCCTGGGCGAATCCAGAGTATTCAGGGTGGATTCTTCTCTCCTCCACCGTGTTTCTTTCAGCAACGTTACATTACAAATAAGTGCTCTTTAAAGTTGACGTATAAAAATGTTACTTGCGGGGGTGCCTGGGTGGCTCAGTCAGTTAATCGTCCAAGTCATGATTTTGTCTCAGGTCATGCATGATTCCGGCTCTGAGAGCCTCCTTGGGAGAATCTCCCTTTCTCTCTCCCCCTCTCTCTCAAACATTTTTTTTTTAATGTTACTTTCGTCTAGATTTGTTCGACACTCATCCACAAAGGAGTGAAAGATAAGAAAAGGCAAACTAAGGAAAAAGAAAACGATAAAAGAAGGAGTGGTCGGGGCGCCTGGGTGGCTCAGTGAGTTGAGCGTCCGATTTCTCAGGTCATGATCTCATGGCTCGTGAATTCGAGCCCCACATCAGGCTCTGTGCTGACAGCTCGGAGCCTGGAGCCTGCTTCGGATTCCGTGTCTCCCTCTCTCCCCTACTCCTCCCCTGCTCACACTCTGGCTCCAAAAGTGAATAAACATTTTCTAAAAGTGTGGTTTTGGTTTTGTTTTTGTTTTTAAAGGAGTGGACATCAAGGGTGAAGTGCTTTGGAACCTGATGTCTTTTGAGACAGGCGTGTGACAGCAACGACAGACAGACACAGCCCCTCACTACATATCGTTTTCAGAAAGTTCACAGACTGTTGATTGTCCAACTGCATAGAGAACTGCCTTTACTGCTGCCTAGCTGTGAGAAGTGCAGAATTTTCCGCTCAGAGGAAAACTTAAGGAGAAAATGTAGGTTAACAGCAGTCAAAGGTGTCCGTTTAAAATTGTAACACAGTATTCACATCCCTTACCTATAGCTGAGGTGGGTCATTTGGGGCACAGGCTTTATTAGTTCATGGCAAGTCGAGGGCTTCTGTGGGGCTCGAGCAATTTTGTTTTTGTTGTAACTGTCCTCAAAGTTCCCGTCCAGATTCTATCTTCTGCTTGAGAGTTTCTTTGAGGAAATATGCAGGAAACCTCCTTGGGGAGGCCGTATGCCACGGTAGAAAGATCATGGGTTCATAAGAATCATAAAATAGGCCTGTTAAGCAAGTCATAAAAAAAGAAAGCACTTATTTTCCAAAATATGCAGGATGATTTCCAAGAAATCTTGAATACTTTTGTACAAAAATGATTACTTCTATTATTTCAAGAATGTATTGTAAAAGCCCATTGATTGTAAAACACAATAGTATCTCACTTAGTGCTATGTGTTAGATAGAAGATATATAGATCTACTGTACTAATTTTTGATAATTAAGGGCCCAAGGCCATTTCACCAGACAATCTGATTTCCCACTGACTCCTAAATTTGCCTTCTCATTCATTAGTACTGGTTTCATTATTCTAGTTTTCAATCTTTGCTTCCGCTAATCTGGATTCTGGAATGCCTTCCATTTCTCCTTATATCCAGATTCTACCAGCTCCTCAAAACTCACCTTTTGAACACCTTGCTCAGTCTCCTATGTGTTCACTGTACTGCATAAATAACTTGATGGCCATTATATCTTTTTGCTAGATTTAAAAAATTTTTTTTTCATTTTAGAGAGACAGAGTGAAAGAGCTGGGGAAAGGGGTAGAGGGAGAGAGAGAGAGAGAGAGAGAGAGAGAGAGAGAGAGAGAGAATCCCAAGCAGGATCTGCACTCAGCACAGAGTCCGATGCAGGGCTTGAACCCACGGACTGTGAGGTCATGAGCTGAAATCAAGAGCTGGACGAGCAACTGGCTGAGCCCCCCAGGGGCCCCCAAAGTGTAATAGTATGTGAAACGCATGTATATATCACCCAGCTTCAACAACGCACACATGACCCATCATGTTTCATTTACACCCTCACCACTCCCTCATCCTTGGGTTATTTTGAATAATTTTGAAGCAATTCTGTGGCAATTATCTCTGCGGGCTGTAAAGTACTTGTCTGACCACCCCCTCCATCTAGACCTGGTGGCAACCCTGAGCCTTAATTCATCTCTGGGTTCTCTGGGCCCAAACCAATGCCTAGTAGGTGGCACACTTTCAGTAAATATTCCTTAATAAAAATGAATCGATTAATTTATCACTGCTCATCCTGACCCAAAGTCCTAATTCTTTGATCCTTACATCTTGGCCTTTGGTAATATTAAAAACAGCAGATCTCTATTCCAGATGATTATGGTTTCAAACACATCCATTTAAACATCTTGTGTCTCGGAGCGCCTGGGTGGCTCAGTCGGTTGAGCGTCCAGCTTCGGCTCAGGTCCTGATCTCACAGTTTGTGGGTTGGAGCCCCACGTCGGGCTCTGTGCTGACAGCTCGGAGCCTGGAGCCTGTTTCGGATTCTGTGTCTCCCTCTCTCTCTGCTCCAACCCCACTCGTGCTCTGTCTCTCTGTCTCTCTCGAAAATAAATAAAAAAACATTAAACATCTTGTGTCTCTAACAAGAAATGTCGGAGCTTAGAGTCAGGAGCCACACGCGAGGGAACACAGTGTTTTCTGCAACATAAAACAAGGTGTTCTTGGTCCTCAGTGCCAAGACCGCTCCTTCCCCACAGTCACCGGCCTGAGGGTTTGACCTGCCACACTCTAGGGTTGTTTTCCACTGAGAACAGAAGGGCAAAGCTCGGTGCAGTTTCTCTGGTGTTTCTAGGATCATCTATAACACGAACACTCAGTTCCTGGGATGTGATGAATTTTGAATGAAGTGCTTATTAGATGCCTTTGCTTGGAGCTAAGAGAACGGACTCTAGAGCCAGATTGCCCGGGTCCAAATCGTGATTCTACCACTGGCTACCCAGAGACAGCCTTGATACAGAGAGTTAATCTAATCTCTCTCTACCTCTGTTTCCCCATTTGAAAAATGAGGATAATATTAGAACCTACAGGGGCGCCTGGGTGGCTCAGTTGGTTAGGCAGCCAACTTCGGCTCAGGTCATGATCTCACAGTGTGTGAGCTCGAGCCCCACGTCGGGCTCTGTGCTGACAGCTCAGAGCCTGGAGCCTGCTTCATTTTCTGTGTGTCCCTCTCTCTCTACCCCTCCCCTGCTCACGCTCTGTGTCTCTCTATCTTTCAATAATAAATAAACGTCAAAAAAAATTAAAGAAAAATATTAGAACCTACATCAGAGGGCTGTTGTAAAGATAAAATGAGCATAAGCCATAAATCATTGAGTCCAGGACACCTATTTTTAACATCCTTGAAATCAGTGTGTTTTGTGTGTCATGCGCGTTTAGTTGACAGTGTTTTCTCCTCTAGTGATGCTTGAGGTAATGGTGCATCTTATCGCAAATGGGTTTTCAGGTTCAATAAAATACAATACAGATAAAGCACTTGGAACAGCGCCTGACATTGTAAAAACTATGCATTAGTTATTATCACTTAGTCCTGGGAACCAAAATATTTAGAACTGTTTAAGAAAAAAGGAGCCAAATTTAGGCTCCAAATAACTTACATGTCTTGTTATTCGTTGCCATTTCAGAAACTTGGCAAGTAACATTCAAGATCCCTCTCTCAATCTTTGCCTCCACGCCCAATCGATCCCCAAATCCTTTCAATTCTACTTGTCAGATGTCAGACCCATTCTTCTCTACTCCCACTGTTGTTGTAGGAGTTCAAACCTTCATCCTCTCTCACCTGGCCCATCGTAATCCTTCTTTCTGGTCTCTGTCTCCCACGGGAGACAAAATCATCTCTAACAGGAGAATCGGATCATACCACACTCCAACTCAGAACGCTTCAGTTCTTCCCAAACCTAGAAGAACACATCTGCACACCTTTGCTGGCCTCTCTGGCCTTCCTATCACCATACGTCATACTGCCCCTCCCCAGCCCCTCTCCCACCCAGCCCCTCACCCACTGCACTCCCCAAGCTGAATTACTTACAGCTTGAAAAGTACAAGACCCCCCCCCTTACCTCTTTATGCCTCCACATCTACTCTTCTGACTTTTTTCAACTCCTTCCCTCTACAAACCTCAGTAACTCCCATTCATTCTTCTCCATCCCCAGGAGGTCTTAAAATATCTAAGTTTCTCATCGAACATTGTATATAATCTCACTGCAGTGTTTCTTAAACCGGGGCTTACAGTTGTATTCTCAGAGAAATAGAGGGGTTTGTATTTCAATGACGGTCTTTTTAACAGCCCGACATGAGCGTATCTGATTATCTGCTTGGCCATCTCCTGAGAGTACTACCATTCAGTGTCAATGCCAAGTTTGCATTTAAGTTCACAGTTCACTGGTGCCACGTGTCACTCCTTTTATTGTCTTGCCTCAGTGATTAGAAGGGGAGGTGGCTGGTATGAAGTAACATGATAGGGACAAGTTTGAGCCAAGCAGAAGTCCGACAATGCCATGGCCTGCCGTGGGAACGAAGGTGTTACGGTCGTTCAAACAGAGAACGTCGATGGAAAAAAATCGAATCAACTCCATCAGGTAGCGGCCCGGAATGCAAAAGAAGTCATGCAGCGCTACGTATTCATTTAGCAAAGTGGCAGATGGCTTTCATCAAAATGGTATCAACCACCATATTAAATTAATTTGAATTACACTGGTGTGAACTTTTAACGTTTTGCTTGAAAATAATGCGGAAGTTTGTTTTGCTGTGTAGTGACACGAGAACTAAAACCACGATAAACTTTAGCCGGCTTTACGTGTAAGCAAGACATTAAGAAGAATTAAGTCTTAAATGCAACGCGGTGTCCTGCTTTGGCTCCTGGAACAGGAAGAGGGCGTTAATGGAAGAATTAGCAAAATCTGAATAAAATCTGTAGTTTAGTAAATAGTATTGTACCAGGTGTTAACTTCTTAGTTTTTTTTTTTTTTTAAGTTTATTCATTTTTGAGAGAGAGAGACAGAGTATGAGCAGGGGAGGGGTAGAGAGAGAGGGAGACACAGAATCCGAAGCAGGCTCCAGGCTCCGAGCTGTCAGCCCAGAGCCCGACGCGATGCTCGAACTCACAAACTGTGAGATCATGACCTGAGCCGAAGTCGGACGCTCAACCGACTGTGCCACCCAGGCGCCCCTTAACTTCTTACTTTTGATGAATGTGTCGTGGCTGAGGAAGATAGTAAGAGTAGGGGGAGCTGGAGAAAGTGTATATGGGAACTCTCTGCGGTGTATTTCCAACTTTTCCGTACATCTGAAATTATTTCCAAATAAAATGTTTGTTCAGAATAACCTACGCCAATATTGAGAGTGAGATGTCTTTTCCCCTTACCTCAATGAACATTATTTAAGGTTGAAGACTTTGTAATTTTTTATTTACTTATTCATATCTCCATAGATTCCTAAACTGCAAGACAGCCTCAGGTCTCTGATCCATGGAAAATGTCTCAGTTCGTGTAGATGCTACTAAGCATAGGTTGTGAGAATTAATAAGAATAAAATCCCCAAGTTCACTGCGTGGACAGGAAGTGTTCTAATTTAATATTTTACCCAAGTTTCCTCTTTTAATCTTTATCAGCACCTTATGGCGGGGGGGGGGGGGGTCGTGCCTGGGTGGCTCATTCAGTTAAGCGTCCTACTTTGGATCAGGTCAGAATCTCACGGTTGGTGGGTTTGAGCCCTGCATCAGGCTCCGTGCTGATAGCGAAGAGCCTGGAGCCTGTTTCAGATTCTGTGTCTCTCTCTGCTCCTCACCTGCTCGCACTCTCTCTCTCTCTCTCTCTGAAAACTAAATAAACCTTAAAAATTAAAAAAAAAAAAAACCTTATGGCGGAGGCAGTATAAATTTTCCAATATTACAGGGGTGCCTGGGTGGCTCAGCCGGTTGAGCTTCTGACTTCAGCTAGGGTCATGATCTCGCGGTTTGTGGGTTCAAGCCCCACATCGGGCTCTGTGCTGACAGCTCAGAGCCTGGAGCCTGCTTCGGATTCTATGTCTCCCTCTCTCTGCCCCTCCCCTGATCTCACTCTCTCTTCCTCTCTCAAAAATAAATAAACATTAAGAAAAAAAATTTTTTTAATTTTTTCCAATATTACAAATGAAGAAGATGAGACTTAGGTTTGCAAAAAAGAAATTTACCCAAAGATGTTAACAATTGTTCATCTCTGGAATGGGTATGTGAGTTGTTGAAAATACTGTTTTCTCCACTTTTCTGTATGTAGTATGTAGTATAAGAACAGATCGGTGGGGGGGGGGATGGGAGAGATAGATAAATAATTCAAGATGAGAATTTTTTGTTAAGAATTCAACTGTCATCACAATAATCTATAGATTCAATGAAAGCCTAATCAAGATCCCAGCAGAGTCTTCGGGTTTTGGGTTTTGTTTTTTTCATTTTCGTTTTTGTTTTTTTTAGTGGAAATTGACAACCCGATTGCAAAATGTGTAAAATGTGTAGAAGTGCGAAGTGTTTTCTTCAAAAGACTTTGGGGCAAGAGGTGCCTGGGTGACTCAGTCGGTTGAGCGTCTGACCCTCGATTTTGACTCAGGTCATGATCTCACAGCTCATGGGACCAAGCCCCGTGTCAGGCTCCACGATGACGGTGCAGAGCCTGCTTGTGATTCTTTCTGTCTCCCTCCTTCTCCCCCCACTCACGCTCCCTTGCTCTCCAAATAAATAAATAAACATTTTAAAAAAGGACTTTGGGGGGAAACCACAGAGATGGATGACTTGTACTACCTTATCTCAGGATGTACCATAGTAATCAAGATAGCTCCTAGAGTAAGAATCAGCAAACAGAACATGGAAAAGAACAGAAAACCCACTAATAAGCCCTGATTTATAGAATTGTCTGATTTTCAACAATGGTACCAAAACAAGCCAATGAGGAGAGGGAATCTTTTCAACAAACAGCGTTGGGGTAACTGGATCTCCACATGGGGAAAAATGGACTTTGAGTCCTACTTCATACCACACACATCATACAAAAGATATGAATTCAAAATAGATCATATAGCTAAACATCAAAGTTAAAACATTAAGATTTTAAAAGGAAACACAGGAGGATATCTTGTGACCTGGGGGATAGGCAGAGCTCTCTTAGGCCACAAAAAAATCTGTAATCATAAAAGAAAAGTTGATAAGTTAGACATCATCAAAACTAGAAAGTTCTGGTCGTCAAAGACACTTACAAGAATGTTCACATCAGCATTCTTCATAATAACCCCAAATCTGAAACGAGGTCACCGGCACGCGATGTCTATGACTGACAATGAATACAGTCAATTGAGACGAACAAACCATCGCTACGCCCAAGAACACAGAATCTCACAAGCATGTAGGATGGTTCAAGGAGCATGTGAGGATAAGGAAAGGTGGGGGGGGGGGCAACTGATGGGGGAGATGGTCTGTCACTATGGGCAGGTGATGGCACTGGCCTCCCGAGAGGAGGGACCTGTCACATCCTCGGAGACAAGAAAAAACAGGCGGGGGTGGGAGCAAGGGGTGTGCGGGGTGAAACATCCACAGGCTGGGAGAATTAGAAGGGATAGGTGTCACTTTTCTTGAAGTAAGAGGCAAGGTCATGTACACAACGAAGGCTGCAAAGCCCAAGGGAGGGATTCCCGGAGAGCGGAGATCCTAGCCTGGCTGAATCTCCTTGACAATTATGTATCGATTTACTGTCTTCCCCCCAAGCGGGTAAGGTCCCTGAGAGCAGGGACCCGGCCTGTCTTGTTGACGACTCGGTCCCCAGCACCTGTCCTGGCCCGTGGTAGGTGCTCGGTGCATAGCTGTGGAATAAATGAAGGGGCCAGCGAGCCGAGGAAAAGGACCGCCGGGCTGGGGAAACGTCAGGTGCCAAAGACAGCGCGGGTCAGATTTGTGTGGCCCCTTCCAGCGCCACCTAGCGGCCAGGTGGAGATGGTGAAGAAGTTAGAGAGGAGCAAGGCAAGGGTTTGCTGGGCACCCGGGGGGGGGGGGGGGGGGGGGGAGGAGGGGGTGATCCATGGCAAGAGCAGGAGAGAACGAGGCTGCAGACGTGACGGAACTTCAGACAGTCAGGCCTGGCAGGAAAAGAAGCAAAACAAGAAGGTGACAGCGCAGGAGAAGGCGGAGGTGTGCGCGTGCACGCACGTGCGTGTGAGCACATGTGTGTGCATGTGAGCGTGCCCGCGTGCGCGTGCCGTGCGACACGCAGTGGGAGCCGGGCAGGGGTGCGGGGAGGACCGTAGGCTGTGCTGTGTGGGCCAGCGGTATCTAAGATTTCAGAGGTGGGGCAGTTTCAGGTGATGACAAGGGGCGGGGTGTGGCCACAGGAGTGGGAGCTGAAAGACACAAAGAGAAGAGCCTTGGGGTGGGGGAGCTCCAGGAGCCTACACGCAGGGGGTGGACGTTGTCCCTGGGGACACTCAAGCCACGCTGTCTTGGGCTGGAGAGAAATACTGCACCAAACTCAGATGCCCGAGTTTTCTCGGAGGCAGGGGCAAGGGCCAGATGATGACGTTTCCCTCGTTCATCACTCATCACATTTCATTCATTCATCCATTCATTCATTCATTTGGGAAATACTGCTGGTTAGCCTCCCCCTGCAGTGAAGCAGGCAGACAAGGGTCTTTGCCTGGTGGATCTCGTCATCCCTGAGCACCTATCATAGGACACATGTCTGCTTTCTCTCGTCCCTTCCTAGGAGGGGTGGGGGGGGGGGGTCAGCCGGATGTCAGAGTAGAGGGGCTTCTCCGCAGTCACAGTCTTGGAAGCATCTGGTGTGGCAGCAGCGGTTCCCCCACGAATGTTTTCAGGGGAGGGCCCTGGTGGGAGAACAAGGATGGTTGACGTGCGGCTTGTCTACTTGCCTTGGAAGATGGCTCCCAGGATCCCTGAGGCTTCAGGACCAGAGGGAGGACGCAGAGCATTCTGGAAAGAACAGAGAGAGGAGAGCAGGGTGGGAGAAAGCAGGGATGACCAGGAAGTTTGCAGGGTGCGACGGGGCTGGTCAAAGAAATGAGGGTCCCCAAGGGCCTCTCCAAGCCCACAGACACGGGGCTCAGGCTCCTACCCAGCCTGGACCACAAGGACTTTGCCTAGAGAATTCACCCCTAGTTTTACTAACGCCTTGCAAGCCCCACTTTGTAAGTTGGTGTGCGAATGTGAACCGTTTTACTTTGCGCAGGGCTTCGGCAGGCTACCATAAAGCAGGGACTTGTGGAAATTTCCTGCTGCTCCTCCATGTTCGTGGAGAGTCATTGTTCCTTTAGAACATGCTCATTCAAAATTCCCCAGGATCGGGGCACCTGGGTGGCTCAGTCAGTTAAGCGTCCGACTTCGGCTCAGGGCATCATCTCGTGCTTCGTGGGCTCGAGCCCTGTGTCAGGCTCTGTGCTGACTGCTCAGAGCCTGGAGCCTGCTTCCGATTCTGTGTCTCCCTCTCTCTCCACCCTGCTCCCGCCCTGCCTCTCAAAAATAAATCAACGTTAAAAAAATTTTTTTTTAATTTAAAAAGATCAAATGAAAAATTCCCTAGGGTGGTGCTGCTCAGTTTTCAAAGGAACCCACCTTAACAACCGTGATGTGTTTTAAAAAGGCGGCACGTTAGTTCATTCTATTTTATCAAATGTTGGCTGTGCGATGTTGAGATCAAGAGAGAGGTCAAGCATCCCGAGACTGACATCCCTGACCCCGGAGGTTGAGCGCAGCGTGCATCTCGGAATGATAGTTCCGGCAATGTGTATCAGCTGTGTACGAATCGAGGCTGTGTGATTCGCGGCAAGTGAACAATATATGTGTATCAAATAATTAACTATCTGATCGATAGACTTATGACATGTAATGTTTTTCAAGAGAAACTACGAGAATCCACTTTTACTAAACAAACATTTCCTGGCAACCCACTCTGTGCCAGGCACCGTGCTGGGTGTTGTTGACCCACGGAAGAGTGAGGAGTGATTCATGGCCTCCAGGGGCTCACAGCGCAGCCTTGGGGACACGTGAGTAACCAAGGGCCACAGCCTCATGCGCTGCAAACCGTCACAGAGGGATGAGAAATACCAGGCGGTATGGGAACCCAAACAGGGACCTGGAAGGGTGTCACGGGCAGGTCGTGCTTGAGCAGGCTTGTTTGTTTTTAGGCTACCTTTTTTAGCACGTGGTATTTGCACCTGCTTTATTATTTTTTTGAATAGCATTATTGAAATATAATTCACATACCATACAATTCACCAGTTAAACTGTGCAATTCACTGCGGTTTTTTTTTTCTTCAGTATATTCATAGAGTTGCGCATTCATCACCACAATTGGTTTACCTTTTCATCACCCCAAGAGGAAACTCCGTATCCATTGTCCCTTTCCATTTTTCCCCAACCCGTCTCACCCCGCCCCTCGCCTCCCCCCTCCCCCAGCTCTAGGCAACTTCTAACCTCCTTTCTGCCCAATGGACTGGCCTATTCTAGATATTTCATATAAAGGGAATCATTTAATGCACTTTTTTGTGTGTGTGTGTGTGACTGGCTTCCTTCACTTAGCGTCATGTTTCCAAGGTCACCCACATTGAAGCCTGTGTCAACACCATATTCCTTTTCGCTGCTGAATAGTACTCCACGGCATGGATATACTACATGTTGCTTTTCTCTTCATCAGCTGAGGGACATTTGGGTTCTTTCCACTTTGGGGCTATTGTGAAGAATACTGTTATTAACACATATGGCCAAGTGTTTGTGTGGTCACATGTTTTCACTTCTTTGATATGTACATAGGGGTGGAATTGCTGAGTCATCTGGTAACTGTTCAATGTTTAAGGAGTTGCCAAACTGTTTTCCAAACTGACTGCACCTTTTTATATTCCCGCCAGCAGTGTATGAGGGTTCCAGCTCATCTACATACTCACCAACACCGGTTTTCTTCCTTCCTCCTTCCTTTCTTTCCTTCTTTCTTCCTTTCTTTCTTTCTTTCTTTCTTTCTTTCTTTCTTTCTTTCTTTCTTTCTTTCTTTCTTTTTCTTTCTTCTTTCTTTCCTTCTTTCTTCCTTTTTTCTTTCTTTCTTTCTTTCTTTCTTCCTTTTTTCTCTTTCTTTCTTTCTTTCTTTCTTTTTCTTTCTTCTTTCCTTCTTTCTTCCTTTTTTCTTTCTTTCTTTCTTTCTTTCTTTCTTTCTTTCTTTCTTTCTTTCTTTTTCTTTCTTCTTTCTTTCCTTCTTTCTTCCTTTTTTCTCTTTCTTTCTTTCTTTCTTTTTCTTTCTTCTTTCTTTCCTTCTTTCTTCCTTTTTTCCCTTTCTTTCTTTCTTTCTTTCTTTCTTTCTTTCTTTCTTTCTCTTTCTTTTTTATAATAGCCATGGGTATGAAGTGGTACCTCATAGTGATTTTTTTTTTTTTGTATTTCTTTAATGACTAGTGATACTGAATGCCTTTGAATATGCTCATTGGCCTTCTGTATATCTCCTTCGGAGGATGTCTACTCAGATCCATTGCCCACGGTTGTCTTTTTATCATTGAGTTCAGAAGAGCCCTTTATAAATTCTAGACACAAGTTCCCTATCGAGTATGTTTTGCAAATATTTTCTGTTGTTCTGTGGGTTGTCTTTCCATTTTCTAATGACATCCTTTGAAGCACAGAGGTTATTTTTATTTTTACTTCTCCAATTTATTTTTCTTCTGTTATTTGTGATTTTGGTGTCATATCTAGGAAACTTTTTCTTAACCCAAGATCACAAAGATTTACTGCTATGTTTTCTTCTAAAGATTTTATGGCTTCAGCATATTCATTTAGGTCTATGATCCATTTCGAGTTAATTTCTGTAGCTGGTAATGGGGGCTTGTGGAGGCTGTCTTTTGATGCTTTTCCCTTTCTCAGAGAATTAGCAAAGTTCTCTGCTGAGGGTGGAGACGGGGGAAGGGAAGTTGAACATAGGTGGAGAGGAGAGTTTGAATAGGTGTCTGGAAGAATGGGAGACAAAATGGATCAAGGGAGTATAGTAAATGACGGACTAGGTGTCATAAGCGGTGAAGAAGCAACCAGGAAGAGAAGGGTTAGTTTAAGTAGCTTGTTGGTACAGATTTCTTGGCTCCCAGCTCTCTGTCTCTGATGATAAGAATATCTTCCCTTCCTCCTGATACAGGGAGGGCACCTTTCACAAGGGAGTTTTCTCACCTGTTTTTAGGAAGAAGAAGGGTCATAGTGTCTTTCCTGCGCCTGCTGTTTCTTAAGTCCCGTTAATTCAAAACGGTCAATAAGCCAACTGGCATATCTTGGGGTGACATGTTCTGGGTTTCCTTCAAGATCAATCAGTGTGGTCCTGTGTTTCTCTCCAGCCACATACTGCTGTAGGATATAGGCACAGGGCTGGTGGAGAGGTAGATTTTCCCAGGGTTGGATTTGGGGCCATCAAATAAAACACAGCAAGGAAGTGTCAAGAGCACGGAGAGGGTGAGCAAGGGGGTAGATACAATATGGACTGTAAAGTTTAAGGAGGGAAGTGAGGGCATGACCGGGGGTGGGGGGTAATAGGCAATGGCGGGACCGATGGATTTTGGTCCTGGTGGGGTGGACAGGTAGGGTACTAGGAAAATAGGGTAGTAGTGTTGGGGGGGGGGCAATAATCCACCTGGTAACTGAGGTAGCCATCTGTGTTCTTAACTGTCTTTATCCGAGGGAAAAAAATAAAGCTGCTCATATTTCTACGACAAGCAGCAACAGAAAGGTATCTTGATATTTACATTCCAAAGAGGTGGCTCCTAAAGCCTAAGAAAAGCCTCTCCGGGTGGTAATGTTGGCCAGAGGCTTCTGTAGCTTTAAACAGGATTTATATACGTGTCAAAAGGATAGAGGTAGGGTTTACACACATACTTTTCTCCAGCAAATGCTCTAATAGAAGGAAAGGGAGGGAGGCCGGGAAAGATTTCTTTCTCTTTGGGCAATAGGAAAAGTTCAGACCCTTTATCGTTGGCTTTTACAGTGGTCAGAGAGTGGGACACAGGGGGTTGAGACCAGTGAGGGGTCCCAGTCAGTGGTAATGACAAAGGCTAAAGACCTCAGGAGTAAAAGGCATGGACACCATCAACCGAAGGAGAAGAGTTCAAAGAAACAAGAGACCAGGGTGTGGCCAGAATCATTTCAGTATATGGTGGCCTCACGAGGTGTTAAGACATGAGTAGAGATGGAGAGAATAGGGGAGGAACTGAACGCTTCAGGAAGTAAGAGGATGTGCCTTGGGGGGGTCTGTAGATCACCACGGTAAGTGGAAGCGGGAGGTACGTCTAAGCTGCACTGTCCAATATGGCGGACACCCTCCATGTGTCACTGTTTAACTTAAAATTAACCCAAATTAAATAAAATGTAAAATTCCAGTCCTTAGTATAAGTAGCCACATTCCAAGTGCCCAACAGACACAGGGCTAGTGGCTACCACCTAGGGAAGGCAGCACAGTTAGAAAATGTTTCTATTCCATTGGACGCAGAAAAATTCCATTGGATGAGGCACCCAGAGATTCAAAGCTGGGGAGAGGTGTTGGGGGGGGATCGAGGCAGAAGCGGCTGGAAGCGGCAAGAAGGAGCAGAGAGGATACTTCCCACTAGAGACCCCGTGCTAGTAGGTGTGGGGTCAAAAAGAAGCCTCCACTTGAGAGAGCTCTGAGGAAAACAGTGGCCTCAGGGGAAGCCAGGTTGAGGGCAGCACAAGAAAGTGAGGGAGACAGAAAGGACTCGGAACACCAAGGGTTTGCTGATGAGGGATGTGAGTTTTTGGGGGCACAGGTACAGGGGCTGAGCCCTTGAAGAGGGCTAAGAAGATGGACAGAAGGAGGGGTGAGAAGGGAACGTTGACCTGGGGGTCTCTGGCTTCCTGTGGTGACCCAATGAACAGGGATAAAGGGATAGTGGCCTCAGGGCACAGAGTAGGGCCAGGCTGTGAGTAGAGGTGGGGAACAGGACCCCTCTCTTCACTTCCACCGACTGGAGACCTGGAGGCCTGCAAAGGGAGATTTTCTTTTTATTGTAATACAGTTTCAAAATAAATAGAATAGCCCACGGAATCTCCATAGATATAGCTATATGGTGAGACTATATGTAAAAAAGAGAGATACCTGTATCTGTATATATAATATATATGTTATTATTACTTTGAACAGTTTGAGAGTAAGTTGAAGACATTATGTCCCTTTGCTGCCCCCCATTCCAGCTCTGGAATCACCCGTTCCTCCCCGGTTCCCTGCTTCCTTTTCACGGACAACGGTATTTAGAAGTCAAGGTTTGGACTATTGATGTTTTCAGTGCTTCTAGGCTCTCTCAATGAACAGAGCTAGGAAAGAATCTGTCTGTCTGTCTCTCTGTCTATCTATGCATCCATCCATCCATTCATCCATCCATCCACCTTAAAATCTAGGAGCTCATTACTGACACCTCCAGTCCCAATCGAGCAACACAGGGTTTCTTCTAGTTTTCTCCTTTTCCACATTTATAACTTTTTCCTTCTGTATGAGAAACGGGGTTTTGGAGTTTAACAGCAATGGGAAGCGGTTGGAGGCTTTTGAGCAGAGATGTGATGATGTGATCTGATATGTGTTATGAACCACGGCTCTGGGCTCTAAGGGGATGTGTTCATTTCCTAGGGCTGCCTTAGCAAAGCGCCACAAACTGGGTGGCTTAACCCAACAGGGCTTTGTTGTCTCAAGTTCTGGAACCTAGAAGCTCCAAACCAAGGTGTGAGCAGAGTCGTGCTCCCTCTGAAGTCTCTAGGGTGGACCTTGCCTTGCCTCTCCCTGCTTTCTGGTGGCCCCGGCAACCCTCAGTCTTCCTTGGCTTGTAGTTGCATCACTCTAATCTCTGCCTTTGTCTTTGCCTGGTTCTCTTCCCTGTGTCTCTGTCTCCTCCCCTCTTCTTATAAGGACCCCGGTCGTTGCATTTAGAGCCGACCCTAAATCCAATAACGATATCATTTTGATATCCTTAACGAATTACATCTGTGAATACATCTGCAAAGGCCCCTTTTCCAAATCACGTCCATTCTGGGGTTCTGGATGGACACATTTGGGAGACGAGTGTGATTCAACCACTACAGGAGACGGGAGTAAAGGGGATGAGAGCCCAGAACAGGGAGATGACGAGAAGAAAAGAGGTCAGGTGCAAGGTGCACTCTGGAGGTAGAACCTGGAGGGCACGCCTTGGACTGGCGGTGAGAGAGCTGCTTAAAGGAAGGGTTGAAGAACAGAACAGGTGGAAATATTCTGCCTCGTGTTTTGAAAGATTGTAGCAAAGCTGGGAGCACCTTTTTTGGTGATAACAAATACTTGCTTAACAAGCTTTCAATGTTTATTATATGCCAGGCTTTTACTAATTTCCTCAGAAGGGTGAAAGACAATTAAAATAAAATAAAATAAAATAAAATAAAATAAAATAAAAATTTTAAAAGTCAGGAAAAGGTAATTCAGGGCACTTAAAATTTAGCTCTCAACTGGGGCGCCTGGGTGGTTCAGTCGGTTGAGCGGCCGACTTCGGCTCAGGTCATGATCTCACGGTTCGTGAGTTCGAGCCCCGCGTCGGGCTCTGTGCCGACAGCTCAGAGCCTGGAGCCTGCTTCACATTCTGTGTCTCCCTCGCTCTCTCTGCCCCTTCCCTGCTCATGCTGTGTCTCTCTCTGTCTCAAAAATAAATAAACATAAAAAAAATAAAATAAAATAAAATTTAGCTCTCAAGAGATAAATATGTAACTAATCATAATAAAAGTTTTAATAATAATACTACTACTAATAATAAACAAAACAATGTAGCTGATAAAAATTGCCTAAGTGCCCAGCCTCCTGGAATCAAATGTGAATCACGCACTGCATTTCCAAGAACAGAGGGTGGGAATCTTCAGGGGCGCCTGGGTGGCTCAGTCGGTTAAGCGTCCGACTTCGGCTCAGGTCGTGATCTCAGAGTTTGTGAGTTCGAGCTCCACGTCAGGCTCTGTGCTGACAGCTCGGAGCCCGGAGCCTGCTTCGGATTCTGTGTCTCCCTCTCTCTCTGCCCTCCCCTCTGCTCACGCTCTGTCTCTGTCTCTCAATAATAAACTAAAAAAAAAAGTTGAAAAAATTTTAAAAGATAGGATGGGAATATTCAGATGCCCAAAAGAATATTATGAGGATCCGGAGAAAGAAATCGGAAAAAGAAGGCAGTCTCTCTCTGACTTTCTGAGCTGAAGAGTTGGGCAGGGATGGGACAGGATGGGAGATTTCAGAGCTCGGAACAGGAGGTGGAAAATGTGGAGACGTTATCGCGCTTTAGTAATTGATGTCTGGTGGGGTGGTTGGCTGCCCATCTGAATATCATTCAGGATTGTTCTTGAGTTTAAAAATGGTTTGTTTACTGTTAAAAAGTCGAAAATACAAAGGTCAAAGGAAAAGAGACACCTGTCATCCTACTTTCCAGCAATAACTGTTTCTACCGTCTTGATTTATTTCCTCTAAAAAGGGATATATACACATGCATGGTATTTGTCGTGTGATTTCTTACAAAGTTGGAATCTTGACTACGTCGCTCACTGTCCTCTAAAACATTTTCAATGGCAGCACGATCAGACCCTTATTGGTTTGCCCACCCCAACCCTCTTTGCTGGGCATCTCTGTTGTCTCCAATTTTCAATCTTTTTTCTTTTTTTAATTTTTTTTAACATTTATTTATTTTTGAGACAGAGAGAGACAGAGCATGAACGGGGAGGGTCAGAGAGAGGGAGACACAGAATCTGAAACAGGCTCCAGGCTCTGAGCTGTCAGCACAGAGCCCGATGCGGGGCTCGAACTCACAGACCGCGAGATCGTGACCTGAGCCGAAGTCGGACGCTTAACCGACTGAGCCACCCCGGCGCCCCTCCAATTTTCAATCTTGTGAGTATAATTAAATGACGGTGGATGTCATCATGCTTTAGCGTTTGTGCTGCCGAACGAAGCAAGCAGGACGTCACTCACGTTTGACGTACATAGCCACTGCGTACACACAGTGTTATCTCTTCGTGACCTTTTCAAACCATTTAAAATTTCTAAAACAGAACAGATTTAAGAAGAGGAAGAACAACTCTCATTCAGCTTCCCCTGATCGTCCAAGCAGTCTCTGGCATTTAAGCTCCATGCTCTAGGTGATCGAAAAAATATTCCCTGAGCATCTACTCAGCACTAAGAACGTTAAAAAAAAAAAAAAAAAAAAAAAAAAGTTTATTTAGTTTTGAGAGAGAGAGAGAGAGCGCGCGTGAGCAGGGGAGGGGCCGAGAGAGAGTGGGGACAGAGGATCTGAAGCGGCCTCTGCGCTGACAGCAGAGAGCCTCGCGCGGGGCTCGAACTCACAAACCATGAGATCGTGACCTGAGCCCAAGTCGGAGGCCTGACGAATGACTGAGGCACCCAGGTGCCACCATTCCATTTTTATTATAACTCTCTAACTAGACCTTGGAGCCCCCATTTTATAGCAGAGGAAACTGGAGTTCGGGAAGATGGGGTACTCGGCAAGGGCACAGCTAATACACGCCAGAACTGGGAGGTGAGGTCGGGTCCTCTCAGTTCCACAGCCAGAGCCCCACCCCCTGCGTGGCTCTTTGCTGTAGCCTCGTCCCGGAGCACTTGCTGTGCCCTGCTTCCTCCAAGGCTAACTACATCAAAGACATGTTTGAAGTGACTGAACGCATGAGTGACAAATGAGCCATGTGTTTACAAGAGGGCAGAATCGGTATCTTGCAAAAGAACCCTGTGTGGGGGAAAAGGAACTTGGAAAGGAGAGACAAAGGAAGGAAAAGACACAGAGAGTGTTGGCCGTGGCTAATACCCACGGCAACCTCGACCGATCACTTAATAGGGGCCGGTCACCGTGCCATATCATGGAGTCCCCAGAAAAACCTTAGGGGACAGGCACCGTTTTTATCCCTGTTTTGCAGCCCACCGAAGTCAAGTTCACTCAGCTAATGAGTAGAACTGCCAGGAACATAGTCACAGATGGAATGCTAGTGACTGGTTCTTGGGACAGGGCAGTGGAGGGTGGCAGAGACCTTGTTGAGCAATATGCACTCAGGGGTAGAAGAATGAAGTTCAAGTTCCAGGTCTACCATTAACTGGGCTCTTGATTAGATCACTTAACCTCCCTGGGCCTGTTTCTTCATCTGTGAAACGAGGATCATGGCATTCTCGAACGCTCATACCTCATTTTTATGCATGTATCACATCCTGCCCAGAGCTTCGTATTCAGACCGTAGGGAGTTGGGACTACTCAAACTTCTGCTTACCAAGTTGGTTTTTCTCCATCACTGGACTGAAAACTCTCATGTATGTTTGCGCTCCCCTCACTGCCTTGCAGACACTGAAAACAACGATAACAACTGGTTAAATGGGCAAAGGAAGACTGGCGTTCTCCTTAATTGTGTGCACTTGGGCAAAGAGACCGTGAGAATTCACGGCCTTAGTTTATCCAGTGAAAGAGTGAAAGCCGTCCTGATGGCTGTCCTTGAATCACAAGGGTATTGGCTGGATGGAAGACGTAGATGAGCCCATGGGGAAATATGCTGGGCATCGCTGAGCCACTGGTATAATCACCCACACTTAGGGTATAAAGACCTATGGGACATCTAAGACAACAGAGGGAGAGGGAAGTCAAGGGAACATTCGCTGAGCACACCACAGCTTCCAAGCCCCCTCTTTGGTGCCCCAGGCTCTCTCTCACCCGCAGGATGAGCCTGAAAGGTGGACATAATTACGCACCCCCGCTCCCCGTTTTCAGATGGGAAGCCTGCAGTTGATCCAGGCTAACTAAGTAACTTATCCAATTGCCCAATTCCAAAGCCTAATCTGTTTCTCCAACATGGTACTGACGAAACAGACTGTTCTACTTACCTTTGTCTCCACCAGAGAGCTGTCCTTCTAGAAAAACTTCCTTGCGTTCTTCTCAGAAAAGCCTAGAAAAATCCACCTGAGCCACCTGCAGGTGGAATGGTGTGTCTGTGCTAATGGTAAGAGCATCCTATGAGGGCTGTGTCCACACTAGGCAACAAAGAGATCCCAAGGCCATCATTTGGGAGAGGCTAGAGGACAGCAGCCCAACGAGGCCAGCCTGGTCCTTCTGGTTCCCAAACTTGATGGGACTGTTCCCCCTTGTACAGACTCCAGCTGGCTCAATGCGTAACCAGTGCCAACTGCAGAAACCTTTCTGGACTAGGTAGCCAAAGCCAAATTCATAATTAGCTTGAGATTATGCCAGGCTGATAGTATTTCCTCCCTCGGCTTTATTCCCAGATAGAGAGAGTATTCTTTATAACCTGGGTTCTTTCGGGATTCTGTCTATGAAGCACTTTTCGTAACCAGGGGGTATTTTAAAAGCAGTGGTCAAGGCACATACACTTGTAATTGCTTAGCTGTAGATTTCAGAGACTTTGGGAGTGTGGGGACAGGCGGAGGAACCGAACACGGGTTGTTAAATGCTGTTTCAGGCTGATGTATGGAAGGGAACGACTTTCCTTAGTGGGAGTGCTGTTGTACACTGCTTTTGGTGGATTTCTCCTTATTTTTCTGTGTTAAAGACTGATTATAGGGAACTTGAGAGAATAACACAAGTCCATTCAAAACTGATGAGTACAGATGTTGCCTTTGAAAGCTGCAAATCAAAAGATTCCCCCTGGGGCAACATACTGTTGTTTTCATCTCTCTCTCTCTCTCCCTCTTCATTCTCTCTGTTTTTTTTTTTTTTTTCCTTTTCTTTAAGATGTAAGTTGTCCAAACAGATTTCTATTTACCTTTGAAATCCAATGCATCTGACTCAAATTCTGAGCTGTAGTAAATTGCTGATGACATTGGATTATCCTTCGCTGATAAGATAGGTTTGATAATTTCTTGATCTTTTTTTTTTTTTTTTAATTTTTTTTTCAACGTTTTTTATTTATTTTTGGGACAGAGAGAGACAGAGCATGAACGGGGGAGGGGCAGAGAGAGAGGGAGACACAGAATCGGAAACAGGCTCCAGGCTCCGAGCCATCGGCCCAGAGCCTGACACGGGGCTCGAACTCACGGACCGCGAGATCGTGACCTGGCTGAAGTCGGACGCTTAACCGACTGCACCACCCAGGCGCCCCTAATTTCTTGATCTTTAAAAAACAATCAACAGAAGGATGCCGACCCTCATGTAGAATATGTAATCTCAGTCATGCCAAAAAGTCTATGCCTGTATTTACGAATATGCATTAAAAAATAACAAAGAGGGGGGTGCTTGAGTGGCTCGGTCAGTTAAGCGTCCAACTCTTGATCTCAGCTCAGGTCTGGAGCTCAGGGTCGTGAGTTCAAGCCCCACGATGGGCTCCATGCTGTGAGGTAGTGAAGACTACCTAAAAAGAAAAAAAAAAAGGAAGAAGAAGAAGTAACAAAGAGAATGTTAACAGTGGTTATTTTGAGATCATGGAAATACAGCCAATTTTTTACTTTCTTCTTTATACTTTTCTGGTTTCCAAATCCTCTATACGCAGGATAGAATCACCTTGAGAAGCAGAAAAAAGTTAGTTGAAAAAAGTCATGCTATCTCTAGAACAGTAGTCATCAACTATTACAACTTCCGATGTTTCACAAGAAGCCCAAGCAAGATGTACAATAACCAGAAAGATTTTAGATTTTGAGTAGGAAGGTTTTAAGTCAGACAAGGAACACTGGAGGCCCTCAATATTTTCTTTATCAGACGTCCGGGAGTTATTTTGTGTCTGACTTGTCTTTTATTCCATGAAACAAGCTTGTTAGAGGAAACCATACTTACAGAAAGAATGGTGCCATAAGCAAAAGTTGGGAACACCTCTACATGTGTTGCCCAGTCTCTAAGAAGCCAGGTCAGTGGCTCTGAATGTTATCTGAAATGGAAAACGTGCTTTCTTCCCCAGAGTTACGACCCCATCCTGCAGGCTTGCTGGGAGCAAGGCAAAGGACCCTCGGTCCCACGCGTAGCTTTGCCATTAGCCAGTGACACGACACCCAGCAATTCATGCAACTTGTGGGGCAACCTTACTCTTCTTTGTACTTGGGGTTTGCCCCCAGCTCTACAATTCTGTTTTGCCTAGCTGGAAAGAATGGCATCACGGGGTCAAGTCCAAGATTGGAGACCCCAGGTTCAATGTGCAACCAGGCCACTCCTTCGCTTGGAATCACCATTTAACCTCCCTGTGCCCATGGCGTTTCCTCATCCCTTGGTTTCAGGTGTCCACCCTCGGGAAGATGTTGCAAGGACTGACTAATGCACACGAGTGTCCCAATAACGATGATGCACGGCGCAGGTGTTGGGAGTTCCGAACTGCCAGTTCCAAACCCACAACAGGATTGCAGTGCGAGCCTGTTGTGATCTTAGAAACCACCTTTCTGTTCCGCGTCTGGGGCTTCTCGTGCCAGCATCTGGAGTTACACCTTCCCTTCCCTTCCGAAGACCCGAAAGCATTCTCGGCAATGGGATGATGGTCCCCCTAGTTTTATCTAGGAAGGCACAGTTCATTCTCCAGGAAGCCACCAAACCTTCTTCAACACCCGCCCCCCCCCCCAAAAAAAACAAAACTCATTCTGAGATTTTTATCTTTCCCAGAAACCACCAAAAACATCGCCCACAGGGAAGGCTACACTAAAGTTTCCTCCATTACTCCAGAGGAAATGAAGTCGGGGTTTTCTTGTTTTGTTTAACATTCAGACGTTAGTTTCCGGGGGGGTCCTTGTCTTTTTTCAAACAGCACGGATCACGACCCCACATCCTGGTACTCAGACTCTGAGTTTTAAACCCCTCCAATACCCAGGGCAGCTTTGAAGGGGGTAAGGTGAGGTGGGCGCGCCTGGCAGTGGGGAGTTTCCCTGGCAACCAGCCGTAAGCTCTCGCCCACAAGCCCAGGAAGGTCTGGGCCTCTGTCCAGGTGTGTTCCAGAACACACGTGGACCTGTGGCGTTTCTTCCCACAGATCAGGCCTCTTCGCCGCGGGATTCCCGAGCCCCCGTGCTCGGTCATCGCCGGGTGGGGGCGGGAGTCCCGAGTACTTCGCACCCCCTGCTTCGCTCGGTCCGGCACGTCCCGCGCGCTCCGCTACGTTGTGGACTGCAGACCCCGCCCGAGGCTCCCCCCGGGTCCCGCCCCGACCCACCTGGGCGGGGTGGGGGGCGGGGGGCGACCCAGGGCCCGGGCGGCCCGGGACGCGCGCGGGCCGCAGCCGGGCCCCCGCGGGAGGCGGGCGGCCGGGTATGCAAATGCCCGAGGGGCGGGCGGGGGCCGCCTCCCGCTCCGGATAAAAGCTCGGGGCGGGGCGCTGCGCAGAAGCCGCTGCCTCCCGGGAGCCGGCCGTGCGCTCCGGCCCCGTGCCCGCCCGCAGCACGCCCGCGCGGCCGCCGGCTCCCGGTAAGGACGCGCGGCGGGTCGGGGACGCGGGGCGGCGGCGGGAGAGGCGGCGCCGAGACCCGGGGGACCGGGGCGGGCCGCCCCGCGCACGCGGGTCCGCCGTCCCGGGCCGCGCTTTCCCGGTGGGAGCCAGAGAACCAGCGCCTCCGCGGCGCCCTCCCCGGGGCCGGGCAGGTGGCATCTCCCCAGCTTCTGCGCCGGGCCAGTTTGTCCCCAGGCCATCGGCGGTCAAGACCGAGAGGAACTGCGTCCGTTGTGCCCGGAGTTAGGAGGGACCGAGGGTACCTTGGAGTGGAGTGAGATGAGGGTCAAAAGGAAAAACTTCCAGGCCAGGGCTCTGGCTGGCTGTCGCCTGTTTCTCCCTAGCCTTCCGGAGACGCTTCGCGAGGCGATGGGAAGGGAGGCACGGGCCGAGGGGACAGAGGTGTGGGCGTGTGCACGTTTGAATGAGCAGAACGAATCGACTTTGCAAGCGGCAGGCGCTGGACAGAAACTGCCAGGCCCAGCACGATGCCCGCCTCTGCAGAGTGCACACCTGGGCTGGTGGAAGACGACTTTAGTCGTCCCCCCCCCCCCCCCGGCTTTTTTGCTTATTTGGGAACGAGGGGAGCTCTTCTGAAGTCTTACTTTTAAGGCTAGCACCATTCTGAAGGCCGGTCAGTAAACGATCTGGGGTTTGCCCAAGCTCCTGATGTGAAAACGCCACCTTGTCTCATTCCTGCCTTCGCTTCATCGCAGAAAGTACAATGTGGAAAGGAGGGAACTATTTCAGAAGGCCCCAGCCTGGCTGGCTGGCTGTCCACCCCCCTCACCCCCCGTTTGTATTCTGATGTCAGGAGAGAGGGGAGTAAAAGGACCGGGAATCTTGCTGTCCCCATCCCTCCCCCCAACCCTTAAAACCAGTCAGAACCACCCTAGGGATGGTTTGGGAGTCTTTGTGGAGACCTGAGGGCTTTCCAACGGAAGACTTTGCGGTCTTTTCAAGCAAAGATAAGAGCACTGCAGATCAGCACATGGGTGTCCTTGGAACTGGAGAATCTGAATTGGAAGGTCGCGGGGGACGAAGAATGGGATATAGTAAAGGCAACACCTCCTGGAGAGGATTAATTCTGAGGGAAGGGAAGTGGTGAAGGAGTAGAGATATTTGACACTTCTCTCCTCCTGTTTCTGTTTGTGCGTGTTGCTGTGGTTCTGGTCAGTAACTGGATAAAAGAAGTCCGGAAGCCATGTCGGAGTTTTGGTTAATTTCTGCCCCCGGCGATAAGGAAAACTTACAAGCCCTGGAGAGGATGAACACAGTAACCTCCAAGTCCAACCTGTCTTACAACACCAAATTCTCGATTCCGGACTTCAAGGTAAAGTTCCTGGGGAAAGAGGAAGGACATGATGGTGTGGGGTGGGTGGGTGTCTCCTGGGAAGCCAAGGAGAAAATAACAGGTCAAAGGCAGCAACGTTGAGGATAAGCCTGGTGGGGGGGGGGGGGGGGACGATGCACAGGGAAGTCAGTGGTCTGGATGGGACTTCGTGCCACAGCCCAGAGTTAGTTGTGGTTCCTATGGACCCAAAAACACAGAACAGAATGAACAGGGAGAGAAGGGTGTGGGTAGCAGTGTCTTCAAAAAAAAGAAAAATGGGGAGAGGGTTTTCCACACCGAGGCTCTTGTGAGTTGTTGTTCTAGGATTCTTCCTGTTTTGTCTTCGACATCCAAGAAGCCCCACGATACAGTGGAAATGTACAGGCGTGGAGAGCTTCGGTCTTGATTGTGCTCTTGAACTGGAAGCAGGGTGGGAGATTCAGATGGAATCTGATGGAGAGGCAGGAAGGGAACTTAATGGCAACCGGGCCGATGGCAGAAAGACACGAGGCAGGGAAGTCTAAGGGTTCTTGCTGTGGAGAACAAAGTTGGAAACTAACAAATGTGAGAGAGGAACGAGGTGTGCGGTCTTTTTACTTCCGAAGAGTAGCCTTGTCGCAGTCCTTCCTGAGATTGTAAGCTTCCAGAGAGAAGAGGCTTGAGGCATTTTTCAATGACAGCTATGCAGATGCACTGTGGGTGCTGGAGGGATGGCCCTAACTGCCCAGCGGTAGCCGTTCTAGAAAACTGCCCTATCCTCTTTTTCAAACCTCAGTCGGCCAGTCTACCAAAAGGGCTGCACTGTCAGCATCATTGGTGATGCGACCCTATTTGCTAGTGTTTATCGAGCGGTATGCTGGGGGCCAGGCACTTTGAACACACCATCTGGAATGTTCACAAGGCCCACGTTATAGATCAGGAAGGGCGGGGAAAGGAGACAAGGGTGATAGATCTGGTCAGTGGCAGCACTGATTTCTGAATCCGTACGTTGCTGCCACTGTTTGCCTGGCGACCGGCGCTGGGAAGGTCGGGGAATTCAGCATCCACTCGCCCGCTTACTCTTTGTAAGGCAATGTGTTAGACTGGAGGGAACAAAGATAAGAGGCAGGACCTCTGCCAAATATTGCTTAACATCAGGTCACTTGAAAGAGAAGCAAACTGCACTTATTAGAGATAGCTGTGCTTCATCATTTCCTAACTGCCTTTCTTAAGGTATTTCTTAAAGTATTTTTTTTATATTAAAGTATACTTGACATGCAGTGTTAATCTTAATTGCTTTTTAATATCCGATTGGGGATTGGTAATCTGAACACAGAGTCTCTCCTTCTGATTCCGGGAAGAGACCTTTAAATACAGTTTTGGGCTGTGTAATAATTTTCACATTAAGAAATAGATCGTAATAAGTAATCTGAAAGGAGAAAGACTTGCAGGAATGATGAGGCGGCGGGGGGGGGACGGGAGGAAGCTTGCCTCCCTCCCCCTCCCCCCCCCCCCCCCCCCCCCCCCCGCAAGATCATTGTTAATAACAGCAGAGCAGAACAGAGACAGGGATTGGTTGGACATCTTGGAGAAGAAAAGCGTTTAGAAATGGTGACTTCTTGGGGCACCTGGGTGGCTCAGTCAGTTAAGCATCCGATGCTTGATTTCAGCTCAGGTCATGATCTCAGGGTCATGAGCTCGAGGCCCGTGTTGGGCTCTGCGCTGACAGCACAGAGCCTGCTTGGGATTCTCTCGCTCTCTCCGCCCCTCCCCTGCTCACACGTGTGCATTCTTTCTCTCTCTCCTAAAAAATAAATAAATAAAAACTGAAAAAAAAAAAAAAGGTAACTTCTTTAACTTGCTTTCTGGTACATTTCCTCCTCAGCGATGGGGATTGATCATGTGACCAGCAGATTGCCACTTTAAGAAGATAATGAGCTGGGGTCCCACAATGATACAGAAGTTGCTCCTTCCTGTGGCAGAAATGTAACAGTTCATCCTGTTGGCAGTAATAATAATAACAGCTAAACTTTAAAAATGAGAAAATATCCCTAATCTGCTGATTCTCTTAAGAGCTCTTCCCAATTTCCAGTTTGGCCGTTGACCCAGAATAACTAAGGCAAGACGGAAGTCACAGAAGTCCCTGCACTGTTGTTGAAAGTGACCTACACCTTCCCTGCCATAAAGCTCGAGCCGCTAACGTCTTTGCAACCTTTCTAGGTGGGGACCTTGGATTCCCTTGTTGGCCTCTCTGATGAGCTGGGGAAACTCGATACCTTTGCTGAAAGGTAAACAATTTCTTATTTACTGCATACAAGTGAGAATTTGATGGTGTTGTCAAAGGACACAGCGCTCTTGCTTTGCCTGAACCCATGCTTGTCCAAACCCGATCCTAGAGGTCACATCAAGAACCAGTGTGGAGATGCCTGGGTGGCTCAGTCAGTTAAGCGTCAGACTCTTGATTTCGGCTCAGGTCATGATCTCATGGTTTGTGAGTTCGAGGCCCGCAGGGGGCTCTGTGCTGGCAGTTCAGAGTCTGGTTGGGATTCTGTCTCCCGTTCTCTCTGCCCCTCCCCCACTGGCTCTCTTTCTCTCTTGCAAATAAAAATAAACTTAAAAAAATTATAAAAAAAGAGCCAGCGTGACTCTGCATGAGGGCCCCAGG
The DNA here is from genome assembly GCF_028018385.1 of Neofelis nebulosa. NCBI lineage: Eukaryota > Metazoa > Chordata > Mammalia > Carnivora > Felidae > Neofelis > Neofelis nebulosa. Next base: position 7,983,928 of record NC_080790.1, read on the forward strand.
TCAACAGCAACACTTGGGGTCCCTTGAATAGTTGTGTTTTGTTTTTTTTTTTCCTGGAGGCAGCAATACTGGGGGGCTGCCTTCAAAATGAAGAGGCTTATGGCATAAGGTGCTGAAACCTTTAGAAAAATAATTGATGCGGTTTCCCCTGAGGCTTTTACATTTTCAAGTTTTTTGTTTGGTTTTGTTTTTGTGGTAATATTTGCTCAAAGTCAAAGATTCAAAGTACAGAAGGAAGGCTATCCAATTACATTAAACTTTCCTCTCATCTGGTTTCCTCTTTCCTGTTTCCCTCATTTCCTTCTTTTGAGGCAACATTATGACAGTCTTTAGGAGCACCTTCTGGAGACAGCCTGTACATGTGCAAATACCAAAAACAGTTTTACACAAATGATAGCATATATCCTGCACCTTGCTTTTCTCAGTTAATCACGTATCTTAGAGATAGAGGTGTTTTGTTTTTTTTTTAATGTTTCTTTATTTTTGAGAGAGAGAGAGAGAGAGACACAGTGTGAGCTGGGGAGGGGCAGAGAGAGAGGGAGACACAGAATCCGAACGAAGCAGGCTCCAGACTCTGAGCCATTAGCACAGAGCCCGATGTGGGGCTCAAACCTACCAACTGCGAGATCACGACCTGAGCCGAAGTTGGACGTTTAACCGACTGAGCCACCCAGGTGCCCCACTTAGAGATAGTTTCATGTCAGTCCGCAGCTGGGTTTTTCTACTGGCTGTATTAGCATGAATAGACGTGCCCTAATTTACTTGTATTTCCCTATCGATGGACATTTGAGTCTTCTGGACTTTTGCTGTTACAACCAATGCTGTCTTGATGGTCCTTTTGTCTACTTCTTTGCGCACCTGTGGGAGCGGGTCATCACAAGTTGAAATGCCGGGTCGAAGAGTATTTGCATGCAACGTTGTACACATATGCCCACATCCCTTCTCCAAGGAATTGTTCCCTATCCACACTCCCACCAAAAGTACATGAAGATATTTTAAAGTCTTCAAGGCATTTATTTATTTATTTTTTAATTGCTACACACCCGGGACATAAGCATTAGAAAATATATATGGATCACAGAAAAGCGTGAAAACAAAAATACAGATCACCAGGAGTTATGCCATCAGAGAAAACCACTGTGATGTTATATCGTATTTGCAGTTTTTTTCTACCCGCGTTATTTATGCATGCATATATTAGTAACAGTGACATCATGTTATATGTGGTTGTAACTTGCTCTTCTCTTCATATCTTAAACTTTGTTGTTGTTGTTTTTTTTAATTTTCTTAATGTTTATTTTTGAGACAGACAGACAGATGCTAAGCAGGGGAGAGGCAGACACAGAATCCGAAGCAGGCTCCAGGCTTCGAGCTGTCGGCACGGAGTCTGATGCAGGACTCGAACTCGAAGCCGCCCAGGCGCCCCATTCACATCTTACACTTTGGCTCTCGCCATTAACTCTTCCACTGTAGTGTTACGTCATAGAGATTTGCCATAATTTGTTTATTTGGGTGTTTCAAAATAATAATAATCCCTAGTTTGGGTGAAACTGAAAACATGTTGCTTACCAGATGTTCTCATTTAATTGAAAAAGAATGCAGGGCCGCCTGGGTGGCTCAGTCAGTTAGTTGAGAGAACGACTTCTTGATTTCGGCTCAGGTCATATCCCAGTGTCGTGGGATCAAGCCCCATGTGTGGCTCTGTGCTGAGTGTGGAGTCTGCTTAAGGTTCTCTCTCTCTCTCTCTCTCTCTCTCTCTCTCTCTCTCTCCCCCCCCCCCCACCCCGCTCCACTTCCCAGCTTGCATGTTCTCTCTCTCTCTGTCTCTAAAAAAAAAAAAAAAAGGAAGACAAGAAAAAGAATACAGATGGAGTAGATGAGGAAAATGGTCCATGACGGCCAGGTCTTGACTAGGACACAGACCCAGAGCCAGCCCCCCGCTGGATGTCACCACCCCCACAGAGGGTTTCAGATCCTCAGGGCCTGTCGACATTGCTGTTTTGTCTTTTCAGTGCAACGGTGATGTGACATGTCACCGCTTTGTTTTAACACGTTGAAAAAAAATTGTTTAATTTATTTTGAGAGAAAGAGAGGCAGAGAGGGAATGCCAAGCAGGCTCCACGCGGTCCGCGCACAGCCCGACGCGGGGCTCGATCCTGTGAATGGTGAGATCGTGACCCGAGCCGGAATCAAGTCAGATGCTTAACCGACTGAGCCCCCCAGGCGCCCCCCTCCGCATTTTTATAGGAGCCCTACTGATCTTCGAGGAGTCTCAATCTGCAGATTGGTGCCGCGAGGTAGAAATTAGGTTTTCTGCTTCTGTTGGGGCTCACCCACCCCTTGCCTGAGAGTGGAAATCAGCCTTTGTTGGTAACGTTTTGCTACATGGAGGATGTTGCTCTGACCACATAAAGGCAGCCCTTGTCCCCAAGTAGTTGGCAGCACGGAGTCTTTGAAAAAGAAAGCAAACCTTTGGCTTTCTCATCTGTAAGATGGGATAGTACGGAACATCTCTGCTTCCATAGAAGAATGAAAGGGAGTGAAATCATGTTAAATCAAATACTGTCAAATCCCAGGACAGGTTCTGTGAAAAATGGACACCCCCCCCCCCGAAAGTGGCTTGATCCCTAAATATCAACTCCTTTCTTAGGCTGCTCTCCATAGGGAGGTGGGTGTGACAGACACCATGGGGGCCAGCCCACTGCCCTAGGCTGGTCATTGCTTTCAGTTTTCTCAGCAGCCCTGACAAACCACTTCATGAGGTCCTATAGTGAGAAGGGGCAATATTGCCTTTAAGAAGAGAATTGTTTCCAGGCCTCCCGCAGAAGTGACAGCTAGTCAACATTTTTACCTTTCTAGACTTTTCTAGACCCTTCTAGATCTTTCTTTGCTACCAATTATCTGCCCTAGTGCAGGTCCTTCGCCTGTTTCTTACTCCCCAAAGCCTCCTCTAGCTCTAAAATTCTGTGATGCTGGATTTTCATTTCCACCTTCATTTCCTTTGTGTTTTGCTTTGTTTTTATCCGTGTGCTGTTCCACACCTACTGGTTGCACGGCTTGTTTGTGCTGGTGGCACAGCGTGTGTCGAAGAAATAATATGAAAGTATGTGAGCAGGCAAGGTCAAGGCTATCATCGGGAACCAGAACCTATATGAATTAAGATGTTTTCTAAAAACAGGGCTAGGTGTGGTGAGAATTGACAGTCACTGCGTTGTTTCAGTCTTTTTCTTTGTGGGTACATGTTCTCAGGAGCCTTCCTACCGGCGAGAAAGGAAAATGGTGTGATCTGAGCCCCCTTTATTTCTAGCATTGATCTGGCCCGGGGGCCAAGGTACTTTGTCTCCCGAGTTGATACTGGAGCTTGGAGTCCAATAATGGGATACACTAACTGACAGGCTTCGGGGCTTTGAAATGCCCTACCTGACTCTTTAAAGAGTCCTCGAGTGTTATTAGCTAAATAAATGCTAGCTGGGTTTATAGCTCAGGCAGCACCAACCTGTCGGCACTGCTTCTGGCCAGGAGAACAGAGGAGGGACGAGAGTTTTCAGGGTGTATTGTTTCCATATCCTTTTATTATTTATTTACTCGGGGCACTAGAGTGTTTTTCCATGTAGCTGGAAGGCAGGTTTCGCTTCCTGGCTTTTCTCTCTCCCTCTCTCCTTTTGTTTTGTTTTCTTTTGTTTGTTTGTTTGATTTGTTCCTCCATGGTGACTTTGTTAATTTACTCTGTATTGACCCTGTAATTCGCGAACATTTGAGAAACCAAAGGATTCAGTCTTGAAAAAGGCGTCCCCCCACCCCCCATTAGCAGTTGTTTTGAGTTCTTCCCAGTGTCTTAGCTTGCTTCGACAAGATGCTGATTGAAATATTGCATTTCACAGGTGCTTAGACACCCGTATATACCTCCTGGGTTTCTGTGGTACATTGGTGACTGTCACTCGCCCCTGAGCACAGTGCCTACCTGTGGTATAGCTGGTGGCTTCTCTTCACCCGTGTGGTTCCATGAAGTTGGCTGAGGGTTAGCTCAAAGATGTGGATCGGAGATTACGTATCTGAGTGTGGACGTCTGCTGAATGATGCAGATCTTAAGGAGTGGGTTCTTCTAAGGGCATTCTAGAAAGCTGGTTTGTTTGTTTTTTTAATTTTTTTTTTAACGTTTATTTATTTTTGAGACAGGGAGAGACAGAGCATGAGCGGGGGAGGGTCAGAGAGAGAGGGAGACACAGGATCCGAAGCAGGCTCCAGGCTCTGAGCTGTCAGCCCAGAGCCCGACGCGGGGCTCGAACTCACGGACCACAAGATCATGACCTGAGCCGAAGTCAGACGCTTCACCGACTGAGCCACCCAGGCGCCCAGGCGCCCTTGAGGGCATTCTACAGAGAAGCAAGGGGCGCCTGGGTGGTTCAGTTGGTTAAGTGTCTGACTCTAGGTTTCAGCTCAGGTCATAATCTCACGGTGTGCGAGTTCGAGCCCCGTGTCAGGCTCTGCACTGACAGCTGCGAAGCCTACCTGGGATTCTGTCTGTCTGTCTCTCGCTTCTCTCTGCCCCTCCCCACTCATGCTCGCTCGCTCTCTCTCTCTCTCTCTCTCAAAATAAATAAACTTAGAAAAAACCCCATTTTTTAAATAAAGAGAAGCAAAATATAAGTTAAAAAACTACCCTGGCCGCGTGACATTTCTTCAAGTCACTGGACAAATATCAACTGAACACCTTTTAATGATCTGGACTCCTCTAGGTGTCACAGTCCTAACCGGATGTGCTTGCTGTTCAGCTCTTAATGACTGTTTCCTACCTCCCCCTCCTTGTAAACCCCCAGTAGTACCCACTCATGCTGCTCAGCTCCCCCAGACTCTCCTCCCCACCCCTGCTTTCAGACGTGCTGATCTACCCTGTCCTAATACAACCAGGCACACCCCTGCGTCACAGCACTTAACCAGAGCGCGCTGTAAGGTCCCTGAGGCTGGTCACTGGTACACATAGCTCCCTGCACCTGTAACGTTCTAGGCCCTCAAAACCAGCTGAATGAATGAGTGGAAGAAAGAATCCTGAAATATTAGAGCTGCACGGAGACCCTGAGAGAGCTAATCTAACCCCTTCATGTTCCAGACGAGGCAACGTGCCCAGAAAGATGCTCTTAGAAAGAGCTTGGATGGGCTCAGGGCAGCAGAGAAGGAATAGAGCCTTGACCCAGATTCACCAGTCAATCATCATGACATTTTTAAATACAACATTTAAATTTTTTTTTTTTTTTTCTTTTTCAACATTTATTTATTTTTGGGGACAGAGAGAGACAGAGCATGAACGGGGGAGGGGCAGAGAGAGAGGGAGACGCAGAATCGGAAACAGGCTCCGGGCTCCGAGCCGTCAGCCCAGAGCCCGACGCGGGGCTCGAACTCGCGGACCGCGAGATCGTGACCTGGCTGAAGTCGGACGCCCAACCGACTGCGCCACCCAGGCGCCCCTTAAATACAACATTTAAAAATGTCTTCCTCATTGGCATTTCACAAAGTATTATGCTTACACATTTAAAAAAATGAGGGGGCGCCTGGGTGGCTCAGTCGGTTAAGCGTCCGACTTCTGCTCAGGTCGTGATCTCATGGTTTATGGGTTCGAGCCCCGCGTCGGGCTCTGTGCTGGCAGCTCAGAACCTGGAGCCTGCTTCGGATTCTGGGTCTCCTTCTCTCTCTGCCCCTCCCTTGCTCATTCTCTTTCTCTCTCTCAAAAATAAATATTAATTTTTTTTTTAATCGAATGATATAGAAAGGTACAAAAAGAAAATTCCAGTTTACCCCTGTCCCTCTCCCCAGAGGCAATCATTATGAGGATTTTGTATGGTTCCTTCCTTGGTAAAACAAAAAAAAAAAAAATACACATACGTTCATGCTCTAGCCCTAATATTTGTAAACTTTGAAGACCTTATTTTGAGGTATCTATTAAGTACAGGTTTTTAAACTTAGATATGTCCCAAGCATTTAGGACAGAACCTATCACATGGTTAGTGCAACAATCCTACTGATAATTTATTTAAGATTACGCTGAGGGGCACCTGGGTGGCTTAGTTGGTGAAGCGTCTGACTTCGGCTCAGGTCATGATCTCGCGGTCCGTGGGTTCCAGCCCTGCGTGGGCTCTGTGCTGACAGCTCAGAGCCTGGAGCCTGCTTTGGATTCTGTGTCTCCCTCTCTCTCTCTGCCCCCCACCCCCGCTTGTGCTCTGTTTCTCTCTCTTTCAAAAATAAATATTAAAAAAAATTTTTTTTAATGATACAAAAAGAGATTACACTGAAATTATGGGAGATTAACATTCTTATCATTTTGTGTACTTCTGTGAACACAGTACATCTTTCAATTGACTGAACTCCTTTTCTTTTGTCCTCTGGTAGAGAACTTTCATGTTTCATTCAGTAAAATTCCTGCACAGTATCTCACTGATTACTTTCCTCCAAATTTTGTTTTTTATTTAGTTCCTATTAGAAATGAAATCTTTTCTCTAAATGTTTACGATTTATAAATTGGGATTTTCATGTATTAATTTTATGGCCCACAAATGCCCTGAACTTCCTTATTGGAAGCTAAGGTAAGGTGTAAAGGAGTCTAGCTCCAGAATCCTCAATTAAAAAAAAAATTTTTTTAATGTTATTTATTTTTGAGAGAGAGACAGAAAGACAGAGAACGAGTGGGGGAGGGGCAGAGAGAGAGGGAGACACAGAATCCAAAGCAGGCTCCAGGCTCAGCACAGCGCCTGACGCGGGGCTTGAATCCACGAACTGCAAGATCATGAACTGAGCTGAAGTTGGACGCTTAACCGACTGAGCCACCCAGGAGCCCCCAGAGTCCCCCATTTTTTTAAAAAAAAGTTTATTTTTGAGAGAGGGAAAGACAGGCAGAGAGAGAGAGAGAGGCAGAGAGAGAGAATCCCAAGCCGGCTCCACGCTGTCAGTGAGGAGCCCAACACGAGGCTCGAACTCACGACCCTGGGATCATGACCTAGGCTGAAATGAAGAATCGCACGCTCAATTGATGGTGCTCTCAGAGTCCTCATTTTTAACACAAAATTAAGATTGGTCTGTTGTGTGACAGCACAGAATCACAAAGCCACATTAGTGTCTGAATGATGATGGCTCCGTAAAAAGAATTTGGAAGAGTTCTCTGTTCTCCGTCCTCAGTACACTGTACACATGGGGCCTTGAGCTCTTGAGAGGTGGCTAGTTTGGAATGAGATGGGTAAAGTATAAAACATCAGATTTCAAAGACTTAGTACCAAAAAAAAAAAAAAAAAAAAAGGAAAATCTCCATAAACATTTTATGCTGGTTACCTGTTGAAACAACCATGTTTGGGATAGCGGGTTCCATAAAATATATTACTAAAATTAGTTTCACTGTTATTTTTTTAACACGGCTACTAGAAAATTTTAAATTACATATGTGGCTCCATTATATTTCTATTAGACAGCATTGGGCTAGAATTCTAGACAGTGCTTCTCAAACAGACAGGTGAATGCCCTGGGGATCTTGGGAAAATGCAGATTCTGACTCAGTGGGTCTGGGCTGAGCCTGGGATTCAGCATTTCTTTCTTTCTTGCTTTCTATGTTTATTTATTTTTCAGAGAGAGAGAGAGAGACAGAGTACAAGCAGAGGGGTGCAGAGAGAGGGAGATACAGAATCTTAAGCAGTCTCTAGGCTCTGAGCTGTCAGCACAGAGCCCAACACAGGGATCAAACTCACGAACCGTGAGATCATGACCCGAGCTGAAGTCGGATGCTTAACCAACTGAGCCGCCCAGGCGCCCCTGGGATTCAACGTTTCTTACAAGCTCTGCAGTCATACTGTGCTGCTGGGTTGCAGACCACACTTGGCATGTCACTTCCAGACACTTAAATCAGTGGCTCTTAAACTGCCGGGTGCATCAGACTCATCTGGAAGGTTTGCTAAGAAATAGATTCCTGGGGGCGCCTGGGCGGCTCGGTCAGTTAAGCATTCGACTTCAGCTGTAGTCATGACCTCACGGTTTGTGGGTTCAAGCCCTGCATCGGGCTCTGTGCTGACAGCTCAGAGCCTGGAGCCTGCTTCGGATTCTGTGTCCCCCTCTCTCTCTGCCCCTCCCCCACTTGTAGTCTGCCTCTCTCTCTGTCAAAAATAAACATTAAAAAGAAAGAAAGGAAGGAAGGAAGGAAGGAAGGAAGGAAGGAAGGAAGAAATAGATTACTGACTCCTCCAGAATTTCTGAGTCAGTAGGTCTAGGTGGGGCCCGAAAATCTGCATTTTCAGTGTGAAGTCAGTGCTGTTTCCATCTTCGGACATTCGGAAGTGCTCTTGTGACCTCCTATCTTGCTGCTTTTTCTGAGCGTTCCGCGGTTGCCTGGTTCTCTTGTTCTCATTGTATCGAGGGCACTGGGCTGAGCCTGGGATTCAGGCTCAACATACGTGTGTGTAGAAACGACAGTTATCAATGATTTTCATACCTGCTGTGTCCCCGTGTTCATACAGGGCGCGGTTTGCCGTTCTTGCCGGATGCAAAAAAGCTCTGACACTGGGGCCTCCACCGAGGGCTGCACTTGATGTCCTGTGTGCCTCTGTTTGTGTTGTTTTCGGTCTTGAGTTCTCCACCACCCTGTTCTGGCAGGTGCCGTTCACGGATCGCTCGCTGGGTGCCAGGCACCGTATCGGGCACTGCTCAGTTCTCTATTTCTTATGAAATCTTCACCACAGCCCTGCGGACGGCGTGACTATCCTCCCGTTATAGACGAGAATATTGACGCGCACGGAGTGGAGTTGTGTGTGCAACGTCACGTGGCTGATGAGTGTCAGGCCTGAGCCCCGTGCACCTGCTTCTCTGCCTGCCTCAGCCAGAGGCTTTGGCACATGGCTCGGTTAGCTTCCCCCCTGCCCGCCCTGCCTTTATCCCTTCCTCGGGGGCCCTGCTGTGGCGATCTCTGCTTTGCCTGAGGTGGCCCAGTACCTGACAGTCCCCGCCCCCACCCCCAGCTCCTGGGAGCTCTCACCAAACCAGAAGTCCGGCCAGCAGGGAAGGAAGGAATACCGGCTGGCCCCTTTGTGTGCAGCAGGCCTGGGGTCAGGGTCAGCCTGAGGCAACATTGTGAAATCCACAAAATAATCCTTTGGAGGCTAACTTTAGTGGAAGGCGCTTACTTGCATCTCGGATCTCTCCCGATCCTGGGACCCTAGGGCTCCACTCTCCTCCAGGCCTCAGCCCAAACACGTTCACCCTGTGCTCTGAGTTGGCTCGTCACACCTTACGTGGATGGCAGCCACTTATACTCCCCTGATATTCAGGGGCTGGAGGGGCAAGTTAAAAACAATATTTTTTAACACTTACTCATTTTTGAGAGACAGAGAGCGCAAGGTGGGGTGGGGCGGAGAGAGAGGGAGACACAGAATCCGAAGCGGGCTCCAGGCTCCGCGCTGTCAGCACAGAGCCCGACGCGGGGCTCGAACTCCTGAACCTTGAGATCGTGACCTGAGCTGAAGCCGGACGCTCAACCGACTGAGCCACCCAGGGCCCCAACCCTGTTCAATCTTAACGCATTTCTAGGAAGTTGATCTCAAGACCAGGGACTCTAAATGGAGATTAGAAAGTTTATAATAAAAATTTTTTTTTCTGAGCAGGTAGGTAATACATTCACATGCATCAAAGATAAAAACAATGAGAAGTCTCCCTTGCACTCTCCCCCCTTCCCTGGCCTCTGCTGAAGAAAGCCAGTTTTATGAGTTGCTTCAATACATTTTCAGTGCTTCCTAATGCAAACGCAAGAAAATTCCAGTATATATCTGTATTGTTTCCCTTTTTAAAGTAGTTCTCCACATGTGCTGGGGTGTATCTTGCTGATTTCTCACTTAGCATTATATGCTGGGAGATTTCTCCTGTTGGTCCATAAAGAGCTTTCTCTCTTTTTAAGCTAGCCAGCATTCCACATGGGGACGGTCCCATAGTTTATTGACCAGCCCCAAGGTGGGCACTGGCTTATTTACTCTGATGGGGAAGGGGGCTCTTGGCAACGGTGCCTCGGGATATAATCTTGCACCTTTACCATTACTCTGCATGGGAGAGAGTGTGCGTGTATCTGCAGGACGAATTCTCAGAGGCAGACTGCTGGGTCTGAGGGTCCTATGCTTTTGTAACTTTGACAGATGTCGCCAGATGTCTCTGGGTTGACCCTTTTGCCTTTCCACCCGCAATGAAGGACAGTCTGCATTTCCCTAACCCGTTCTCATAAAGCGTGTTGTCAAATGTTGGGTTTATATGAACTTGACAGCTAAGTAACGCTGCCTGGGTATAGTAGCTTTTTTTTTTTTTTTTTTTTTTTATGGCTCTATGTAGACAAATGATAAGCCATAGATAGCAAGTTTTCAAAGTGGACAATTTGATGAGTTTTGAGACACACACATCTGTGAAGCCACCGCCACAGTCAAGATAATGAACATATCCTTCCCCCGCAAAGTTTCTTTGTGCCTCTCTGTGATCAGTTTCCTTCTCAGCAGTTTGAACGCTGATATGCTTTCTGTCCCTATAAGACTGTTGGCGTCTTGTAGAACATTTGTATGAAAAGAATGAGATGGTGTGTACTCTTCTTTTTTTGGTCTGGGTTTTCCATGCCACATCATTATTTGAGATTTATCCATGTTGTTGTGTGTCTATTAACAGTCATTTTTTAACTGCTGAGTAATATTCTATTTTATGGGTAAGCCCCAATTTCTTTATCCATTTACCTGGTGGGGGACACTTAGATGCCTTCCAGTTTGGGACTCTTAAAAAGAAAGCTGTCATGAACATTCATGTAAAATCTTTGCGTTGGCATATGTTTTTAATTTCTCTTAGGTAAATGCCTACCCGTTGAGGCAGCTGGGGTCCTGGGTACACAGAGTGTGGGTACACACATCCCCTTTGACCCTCAAACCTTTGGATTGCTTCCTGGCCCTATGGGATGGATGTGGCTTGGAGGAAGGTCACCTGGGGACCTTCTAAGGCCTGGGGTCCCCTGTGGTCCCAGGACATGGCCCCCTTGTCATGGGCTAGGCTTACTATTTCAGTTGCATCGAGTACTTAGAATTTTGTGGACATGGGGAATACTAAGTTGTTGTTGTTGTTGTTGTTGTTGTTTAAGGAAATGGCCATTCTTTGAAAAGATCACATTCTGGGAGAAGAGGTAGATGACTGTAGAGATCATTTCAATCCCGTGTGACACGTGGACAAAGCAAAAATGGGGGAGGACCATGATGGCTCTGAGGAGCACCGGTCCAACATCCTGCTTCACATCTTAAGGCAAATGCCAGCATTTGCTGGGCATCTGTGCATTTTCCAGGAACCACTGTATTTTCCTTGGAGCTGGTGGTCGTACAATTCGTAATTTTTCAGAGCTCTCTTTGTTTTGACGGAGCACCCAGATGAGGAAACCAACACTTCTGACAGTATGATAACTGCTATGGTGGAGGGCAGTTTCTAGGGAGCCCCATGGGGGCAGCAACTGTGGTCGCTTTGTTCACTAGCACTCCCGCATAATATTGCCTGGGACATAATGGACTGTGTGTTTCTATTGAGGGCAAGAAGCAGCATGTACTGGGTGGGGGCGTTATCCGATGCTCTCTTGTGTTTGTTAGGGGTGGACTTGCCACAAGGAGGGGCACTTGGGCTGTTGTCACAAAGGGTGAGCAGCATCCAGGTGGCTCAAGATATTCCAGGTGCCTGCAGAGGAGGCTGGCACGGGACGGGCAGTGGTGAGTGGGTGGGGAAGGAGAAGACCAGACAGGCAGGAGCGTTCTTTGTAAACTCTGCTCAGAAGCTCGAACATCAATATTTGAACTTCTTGGAAAACCGCGGACGTAGTTGAAATGGCCCAATGGCACGCTAAGCTGTATATTTTTAGAGATCCCTCTGGTTGCCGTTGGCAGGATAGAACAGGAGGGGTCCAGACTGAGCAAGGCAAGACAACCAGAGAGGAAACCATTGAAGGAAAGTTGGAGAAAGATGACGTGGCCCGCCTCGGACAGTGACCCAGGACAGGGCTCAGGCAGGTTTGTGGGAACTATAAAATTATAGCCGTGATGGAAAAGGAAGGAGCAGAGCCAAGGAGCTTAGGAGAAGGTGGTGACATCCAGCCTAAAGGGCCAAATCCGTCCTTGACATTCTCCTCCAGACTGGGTCTTCACCCTCAAAGCCAAGAGAAAGGCTGGGGCGTGTTCTGAAAAATTAAGATATAATTCACACACTGGAATATTCACCCCTTCGATGTGCGCTAGTCATTGGTCTCTGGTATATTTCCAAAGTAATGCAGCCATCACCACCATCTGGTTCCAGAACCTTCTCATCATCTCAGAAGGAAGCCCTGTGCCTATTCGCCACCACCCCCTCCCTCCTCCATCCCCCCAAACCACTTGCTATATGGATTTGCCTGTTTTGGGCATTTCATGCAAATAGAAAGCCTGGGTGCTTTCAGATAAACCAAGAGAAGTAACACCTTCCCTGCCGATTTACCATGAAATGTGTGTTGACGGGCCCTAGAAGGTGATTGACCGTGAGGGGAGTCCCGTAGTCAGAGTGGCTGGGAGGCCCCCACTCTGTGGCCTTGAGAAAATGTTTGCCTGAACAGTCTATTGCTTTCTTTTCGTTAAAAAAAAAAAAAAAAAAAAAAAAAAAAAAAATTATCGTAGTGCAAAGAGACAAGGAATTTAAATGAGAAGAGGGTTTGTTTGTTTGGTTTTTAACATTTATTTATTATTGAGAGACAGAGAGAGACAGAGCATGAGCAGGGGAGGGGCAGAGAGAGGGGAGACACAGAATCTGAAGCAGGCTCCGGGCTCTGAGCGGTCAGCACAGAGCCTGATGTGGGGCTTGAACCCATGAACTGTGAGATCACAACCTGAGCCGAAGTCGGACGCTTAACTGACTGAGCCACCCAGGCGCCCCCAAGAAGAGGTTTTATGAAAGAACATTGTTATTAAATCCACTTTCTTAGTGTAAACCGGAGGTCTTATTTTTACCCTGGTCGGCTACCTCCAGGCCGTGTGACCTCAAATAAGTCCCCATCTCTCCTGGGTCTCTGAAGGCCCTTCCAACCGGGGCCCCACACAATGGTAAACTAACCATTTAGTTACCGTTGTGGGCAGACCATATTCTTGTCACCCTACCCAGGCGTGACTCTAATGTCAAGGATTTTTTTTTTTTTAATTTTTTTTTTTTTTTAATGTTTTTTTTTTATTTTATTTTTGGGACAGAGAGAGACAGAGCATGAACGGGAGAGGGTCAGAGAGAGAGGGAGACACAGAATCGGAAACAGGCTCCAGGCTCCGAGCCATCAGCCCAGAGCCCGACGCGGGGCTCGAACTCACGGACCGCGAGATCGTGACCTGGCTGAAGTCGGACGCTTAACCGACTGCGCCACCCAGGCGCCCCTAATGTCAAGGATTTTTAATGGAGGGACGGCTTCTTTAAGTTTTTCTTTTTCGTGGTAGTAAAACACTTACTTCATTCTATTCTCATAACACCCTGATTAACATCATCACGTACATCTTCAGCCACATTTTTGGCTGCCTCCTACAGCGGCATTTCCAAAAGTGGAATTACCGGGTCAAAGGATATAGGCATATTTAAAGCGGTTTGTACATATGGCTAAATTGTTCTCCAGTGAGGTTGCCAGGAAGTCCTGTTTCATCATACCCTTGTTAGTTTACTGCCTCGAAAACACTCTTGTCGTTTACCTGGCGAAATGAAAATGAGGTGTGATTGTTTTAATGCGTATTTCTCGGTAACCCGCAAGAGGAAGCATATTTTCAGGTGCGCGTCAGCCACTGGGTTTTGTGATTTGCGGGCTCTGGCCTTTGTGCCTTCTGGGGCGGGCCGCAGGTTGGACCACTCCGGGGCCGCTGTTCACACTGTGGGCGCTGGGCCCAGCCCCGTGGGGGTGGGACCCCTGCAGTTGGGCACGGTGCCTGGGCTGCTGGGTGGATTGACTTTCTGGAAAATGCTCCAGACCTTGAGCAAATCCCAGTCTCTCTTCTAAGCCAGGTGCTTAGGGGACTGCCTGGTTACCCCTCAAAGGCTGTGGGACCCCGGAGCATTTCAGTAACCCTTCAGAACAAGGGGCCTTCCTTGGCCATAGCCCCTTAGGGAGCAAATTTTCTCTGAGGGTAGACTGGTTTTTGAAGAGAACCAAGGATCATCAACGACCGTGTGGGTAAATCCAGCTGCGTAATGCCAACTTGGCCAAAGCAAATTCTGTTTGGAACGATGGCGAATCTTGCTGAATGGCTTTACAAACGGTGTGCAGAGGGGATCCCTCTAAGGATGGAGAATATTGGTCCCTTATTGCAACTCCCAGTTTCTAAGAAGCAAGGTCAGAATTCAAAGCATCGTATCTCTGTGGCCAGAGCCCTCCAGAGCCCCGAGTGGGAAACCTTCTCAGAGGCCTCATTGGATCTTTATATTTATTAAAAGAAAGTCACAGAATCACAGTCCAGTCACTTGTTCCTGATCATTGCTGCAAGGCATCTTGATTTCATTGTCCTGTGGCCACCGAGGAGGAAGCAGAGACAAAGGAGCGGGGTGAGGTGCCCAGAGGCTCTGTGAGTCACCAGCTGTGCGGAAGCTTGTGGGCCTCACTTCTCAGGGCTTCTGTGTGGCTGCAAAGGGAGGCTGGACCTATCAGAGCCCCTCCCCCCCCACCTCCTCCTCCGCGGGGTGTGCTTGGGGTTTTGATTATCCAGAGAGGGACACATTAGCCGCTGGTGCGCTGAGAGCAGTTCTTGCCGTGGACAGAGGCTTGCGGTAGGGGCGGGGTAGGGGGGTAGTACTAGCTGATGTCAAGGCCACCAGCAGAGGGCTCTTGGGCAAGTGTCTTCGTCTCTCTGAACCTCAGTTTCCTGAGCTCACCATGGCCTCGCCTCCTCTGTCATTGGTTTATGGAAACATACATGTACACAAAGTGCATGAGGCCCGAGGACAGCTCACTAGAGACAAGTTATTGCTACTCTTGCTTCAAAACCCTATGGAAACTCCCTCCAACCCTCCCAGTCACCTGTTGGCCCTCAACTCCCAGGCTTGGAGTAATTCTGAAAAACAGACTAACCTCAGTCTGCTTTTGCCTGAATTATCCAGAAAACCCGGGGAAGGGGGGAAAGCCCTCAGTTCTGCTTCCCAGGGATGCACTCAGGGCCTCGGAACCTGATAACCACACTCCGCAGCGAACTGGGCGGGTGAGACTCAGCCTGTCTTCCCACAAGGCCAGGGGTGGGGCAGGTGGGAGCCGACCTCCGGCCGAAGGGGGGCGCCATGATGAAAGCTGGACCCACAGGGGCGCTCTGGAAGGAGGAAACACACGAAGCTTTGCTGTGCGTGGTTGCAGTGGGGCTACCCTTTAGGAAGATTGTCCTCTGTGCTTGGGTCCTGGGCCAGGGGCACTCCGGTGAGTGGAGATTAGTCCTCTCCTGTGTGTCCGTTGTCCATCTAAGAAGGGTCTGGAAGGGCCCTGGGGCCCTTCATGACAGCCGGTCGGGTGAGCATGGGATTTCGGGAGGAGGAGAAGAGGGAGACAGAGATCTCAGGGGTCTTTGTCCTACTGTGCTCTCAGTGCTTGAGTTATCCTGGGTCCCAAGGACCGGAGGGAACAGCCCCCTTGGATCTCGGGGTCCAGAAATCAGCAGCGCTGAGAGGTGCCACACAGTGTTCTCAGAAAGAGCATTTTCATTGCATACCGGGCCCAGGCAGCCCTTCTTTCCCGACCTCTTCCCGCCCCTCCCCTGGGGTTCTAGCATCTGGATTCTGCCTGCCCAGCTCCTGAAGGGCACCCCCCCCTCGCCCCGTCAGTTCCCTACCTGCCCTGCCTCACACCTGGGTGATGCCCCCACCTCCCCGTCCCCATCTTTCTCACTTTCTCCCCTTGGCTCCCCATTTGACTGGCAAGGTTAATTTGAAAGAAATCTTAACCAGCTGAGCCCAGGCAGCATGCCCTTGAATTTAATACTTCATTTACTCATTGCTTTGTTCATTTGCACTACCATTATTCTTGCTTTATTATTAATACATGGCTGGTAGTTTTAAAATCCGGATCCCACCTCTGCAGTTCTATTCCATAAGAGAAACCATTTCAACAATATAGTGCCAATCTTTATGGACTTTTCCATGCATAATACAAGCGTGTAGTTTTATGGCTTTTGTTTTTGTTTTTACAAAAATGGGACCATACCTATAGGTATTATTTATTATTCTTTTTCCCCTTAAAAATGTTTTTTTTAATGTTTATTTATTTTTGAGAGAGAGAGAGAGAGAGAGCAAGAGTGGGGAAGGGGCAGGGGGGAGGGTGGCAGAGAGAGAGGGAGACACAGAATCCGAAGCGGGCTCCAGGCTCTGAACTGTCAGCACAGAGACCAATGTGGGGCTCAAACCCACAAACCGCGAGATCATGACCTGAACCGAAGTCAGATGCTTAACTGATTGAACCACCCAGGTGCCCCTATTTTTTTTCCCCTTATACCCAAAGATGTACAACCTTTCATGGCAACCCATAAAAGACCTTCCTCCTTCTTTTTTTTTTTTTTTAATGTTTTTTTTGAAAGAGAGAGCATGAGTGGAGGAGGGGCAGAGAGAGAGGGAGACACAAAATCTGAAGCAGGCTCCAGGCTCTGAGCTGTCAGCACAGAGCCCAACGTGGGGCTCGAACTCACGAACCACGAGATCATGACCTGAGTCGAAGTTGGATGCCCAACCGACTGAGCCACCCAGGCACCCCGCTTCCTCCTTCTTTTTTAGAGACTTCTTGGTGATCCATTTTTATCACCTGGGTCCCTTGCTGGTACCATAGAGATGTCTTTTGCATCTCTGTGTAGATGGTTTTGTGCACAGGAGCAAGATTATCAGAAGAACCAATTCCCAGAAGTGAAATTGCTGGGCAAAAGTATCTTATGTGTTAAAGACTTTTGATGGCTGTTCTGAAAGTACTCTGTAACTAGGCTGTACCGATTAACACCTTGTATCCACAGGGCATTGGTATTCCTGTTTCCCAGAGTACTTGCCAGTGCTGAAATCATAAATCCTTTCAATATGCCACTATGATAAGTGAAAAATATTTCACAGCGAGTGAGGTTGAGCTTTTATTCTAAATGTTTTTGGGCCATTTGTTGTTCCCTCCATGCCATTAGTGCTGATTAGTGATATTTTGAGTTAATTTTTATATATGGTGTGAGGTAGGGGTCCAAGTCTTTGTCCTGTTTTGAGTTAATTTTTATATATGGTGTGAGGTAGGGGTCCAAGTCTTTGTCCTGTTTTGAGTTAATTTTTATATATGGTGTGAGGTAGGGCTCCAACTTCAGTCTTTTATGTGTGGATCTCCAGCTTCCCCAGCACTCTGTGTTGAAACAGCTGTCCTTTCCCCCACTGAATGGTGTTGACGTCTTTGTCAAAAATCATTTGAAGATGTATCTGAGGGTTTATTTCTGGGTTCTCTGTTCTATTCCATTGGTCCGTTTGTCTGTCTTTATGCCAGTACCACACTGTTTTCACTACTGTAGGTTTGTAGTGAGTTTTGTAATCAGGAAGTATAAGTCCTTCAGCTTTGTTCTTATTTTTTCAAATGTTCTCCCACCCCTTTCTCTCTCTCCTTCTTTTGGGACTCCCACAATGCATATATTGGCTGCTGGATGGGGCCCACAGGTTCCTTAACCTCTGTTTACTTTTCTTCAATCTTTGGTCTTTCTATTCCTCAGACTTGATACTCTCTGTATCCTGTCTTCTCGTTTGATGAGTCTTTCTGCTTGAATCTGCCTGGGAGTCCCTCTAGTGGATTTTTCATTTCAGGTACTGTATTTTTTAGCTCTAGAATTTTTTTTTTTTTTTTGGTGCTTTTCTTTGTTATTTTGGATTTTCTGTCTCTTTATGGATATTTCTGTTTTGCTCATAGCTTGCTTCCTTAAGGTTCATCGCATCATCTTTTAGTTCTTTGAGCATCTTTGAAACAGTTGCTTTAAAGTCGTTGTCTGGTGGATCTGCCATCATGTTACGTTCCTTCATTTCTTTCCTCTGAATGAGCAGTGCTTTCCTGCTTCTTTGTATGCCCTGTGATTTTTTTTCTTGAACACTGGACATTTGAGTCTAATGATGTGGTAACTCTGGAAATCATATCCTCCTCCCTCCCTGGATTTGCTGTTTTTTGTTATTAGTTTTGCTTATGTTTATTTAAAGTTTTTTTTTTTTTTTAACATTTATTCATTTTTTGAGAGACAGAGAGAGACAGTGTGAGCGGGGGAAAGACAGAGACAGAGGGAGACACAGAACCCAAAGCAGGCTCCAGGCTCTGAGCTGTCAGCACAGAGCCCAACGCAGGGCTCGAACTCACGGACTGTGAGATCGTGCCCTGAGCCGAAGTCGGACGCTTAACCAACTGAGCCACCCAGGCGCCCTGCTTGTGTTTATTTTAAATTGTTGTCTTTGTGCCAAGGATCAGCCTGACGTGTAAAGATACAGTCGCCACAGGTGTTTTCTGAGCCCTTCCCTGGATTTGAACACTCATTTTCTAATGTTTCCCATGTACACAGTTGTTTTTGAATGTCCTAGTCTTCGTGTCTGACTGCCACATGAGAAAAAGGAAAATGAAGGGAAGAGAAGCTCTTTAAACCCCTTGGAGGTCTCTGTAGCTGAAGGGGGAGGAGCTTGCACAGTGCAGGGAGGTACAACAACAATGATAACCCCCTCTTTGTACCTGTGTGATCACAAGCAGCGATCGGAACACAGATCCTCAGTGTCTTGAGGACAGGGTCGCTTATGGCCACCCTGGCTCCCATAGACTGTGAACAAGTCATTCCAGGAACACACAGGTGCCTGCCATGCGGCTGGGGGATGGGAAGGGGGTCGCTGCCACTGTGCTGAGAGCGGAAACTGATGAGCAAGTTAACCACAATTTAAGGTCTCAGCCTTCCGTAGACTCCAGGCTCCCAAATGGTTACATCACAGAGACAGACACCGAGGTACCCAACACCCCAATCAAGATGACACGGTGTTTGCAGTTTGCTTTTTTTTTTTTTAAATGTTTATTTATTATTGAGAGACAGAGACAGAGCATGAGCATGGGAGGTACAGAGAGAGAGGAGGAGACACAGAATCCGAAGCAGGATCCAGGTTCTGAACTGTCAGCACAGGCCCCGACGTGGGGCCTGAACTCACAAACCGTGAGATCGTGACCTGAGCCAAAGTCCAACACTTAACCGACTCAGCCACACAGGCGCCCCAGCAGTTTGCTTTTTTGATTAAAAATACGATCTGTACATCTTCCCTTTTGGATTAGTGCACATTTTTGTCAGGTCTTCTAGAGGAGAGCTCCAGAGCGTGGTGTAAGCTAGCAATGAGGAGCATGGACTCTGGAGTCATGTAGATTTGGGATCGGTTTCTGCTTGGACACCTGTCACCCTGTGTAGGGCCCCTTTCAGCCACGTAAGTCTTCACGTCTTCACCTTCGAAGTGAGGATGTTACCTGACTCAAAGCACTGTCTCAGCAGCTGAGTTCCTGAGATCCTTAAGAGCTCTTACAAGTCGGTTTTTTTTAAAAAGGGGAACAAGGCAGCAGAAAAACCGGCAAAGGATTTGGGTGGGCCGGCCACAGAAGAAACCAGGCCGTTTGTAGAGTCCGTGAATCTCTGAAAAGATGGCCAGCCTCACTCATGATCAAAGAGACGCACATCACAGCAACCATGAGATAAAAATTTTCAGCTATCAGATTGGCAGAGATTAAACGCTCATGATGCCTAACGTTGGCGAAGGTTCAGGGAAGCGGGCACTCTTGTCCATTGCTGGTGGGAGCGTAGACTGCCTCTGTATGTCTGGAGAGTGGCTTGGCCTGTTCGTTAAAATTGTAAACGTCCGTACCCTTTATGACAGGAGTTTTTCTTTAACAACTTATTCCGCCTACACAAGCGTGCGAGACGTGTGTGTCGTTGCGACATGCGATCACAGGGAACCGACCCCCGTGTCCAGGAGAAGTAGTTGTGATACAGTCACGCAGCGAAATGCCACGCAAGAGACATCAGGAACGGGAAGCTCTGGTCCTGAAAACGTGTTCGCAGTGGACTGGAGCGTCGCCAAAGGGAGACATCACGCAGACTCTCAGGCTCCTTCCAAGAAGACAAGCGCTCTGATTCCGTAATGCCACAGTTTCCTGGTGACTGTAGTTAATTGTCACAGCTAAGCCAGGGCCCTTTTTGTTATGTGCCGTAAGTGATCTTTCCAGCAGCTAGGCTTTATCGGACCACGTTATTCTGAGATGTTCCGTGGTCGTGTACCCGCCCGAGGGCAGGCGTGTGGCCATCCTGGTTATTGTTAAAAACTTCACACAGGCTAGAATCGGGAGCAGGCAAAAAGCCATCACCGAAATGGTGAGTGAGTTCTCTTTTTAGGTTGACCTGGAAGGAAGGGTGGGTGTTACTTAGGCGCTGAGGAGGGCTGGACCTCTTTTCATAGATTCGTGGACTCTACGAATGGCCTGTTTTTGTCTTCTGTGAATAGCGTGTTCATGCCCTTTGCTGGTTTTGGGGTTTTTTGGGGTTTTTTTTTGCTGGTCGGTTCCTCTTTTTAAAAAGAGTTCATTTATTCACCCAACAAACATTTCCTGAGCAGCGGCATTGTGGTCGGGGTGACTGATAATTACTTCAAAGCATCACAGAGGAGCTGTTGACGGCATTAGGATAGAAGCTTCCAAGGAGCAGGGACTCTGTTTGGTCCATGGCGTTATGAAAGTGCTGGGCACACAGTTGCTTAATGTATGGAATTTGCCACATGAATGCGCAAACGAATGAACGAACGTGTCGAGTCAGTCTCAACAGATAACGGAAAGACACTCACATTAGGAGAATTTGAGGAGAGTCCATTGGTAAAGGGACAGACACTTGTGTGGGGGCTGTAGGTGACCCACAAGGGACGGTGTACGAAGCCAGGCAGATGGGGAGGCATTGTCACAGCCCTAGGCTGCAGGGGAAGGGAGGGGAGAGGTTTCTGACCCTGTCCCCCGCCCACCCTGATGTCCCCACGAGCCAGGGGGGGTGGCAGAGAGCCCGGAGGCGGTCCACCAGGCTGCTTCGAACACAACTGGAGACGTTTGCCACAAACTCCCCGCGCCTGGAACATCACGTGCGTTGCATCAGACTCCACAAATAGTCCCGTGAGAGGCACAGCATCATCTACACTTTACGGCCGAGGAAACAGATTCGTTGGGTAACGACGCATTGGCAAAAGAATTCTCATTAGTTATGATTAGTAAGAGGCGAGCTACGATTCTAGGAAATTCCCAACACGTTCGTAAAGACTTGAGCCCAGGATGGGTCTCGGGGACTGTAGAGACGGCCGCGTGGCCGGGTGGCTGAGAGCCTGGGAGTCCTCAGCCGGACTGGGCGGGTGGGGCCGATTTACTTCTCTGGGCCTCATCTGTAAAATGGGATGATGCCCGTCTCTAGAGTGTTTGCGGGGATCGAAGGAGATAATGATGAGAGAATGGGGTGCCTGGTAGACTCCACTAACTAGTCGGTGTTATGGACGGAAAACCTCAAGCCACATACACTGTAGAAGAGTTAAGGCTTTGGAAACCCACCGGAATGAGAGTGCGTGTTTCCTCTTGGGTGGAGGAAAACGGTCGTTCTTTTTTCTGATATTTTTTTCCGATTTTGACCACGAATACATGTCACTCTGCTAGGAGACCAGGTTCCTCCCTCCCTCTCTTCTTTCCGCCCTCCCTCTCTTCATTTTATCCGGGGCCTCTCAGTGCCCTTCTGACTCAGTTTCCTGTGTTGGTCCCCAGCCCCCTGGCCTCACGCTCTGAGCGGCCAACACGGCCAGTGTCTGCAAGAGCAGAAGGGCCATGTTCCCCATCTGGAGTTCAGTGACCTGATCCACGCTGCCTGCAGACGCGGCCTCCCTCATGGGAGCCAAGGGAAGGTGTGGCCGGGGGGGGGGCGGCGGGGGGCGCCTAAGGCAGATATTTGGGTCTTCAGGGCTTTTAGACTTGGGTCCTAGTTTGGCTTGCTTTCTGATCCGACTTCTCACTGCTCAGCCTCTAGGAGCAGACACTTGCTCCTAGATAACGCGGTGTCTGATTAATATGTTGTATTAATATGTTGTTGTATTCATATGTGTGATAATCCTACAAAATGGGCTGTACTCCGCATCCTCCAGGTAAAAGGACTGAGGCACAAAGAGATGGAATAAATGAGGTCGAAATCACACGTTTGGGGGTGCCTGGCTGGCTCAGCCGGAAGCGCGTGTGACTCGTGATCTCAGGGTCATGGGTTTGAGCCCCACCTTGGGTGTGGAGATTACTAAAAAGAAAAAGGAAAAACAAAACAAAACAAGACACCTGCAAGGGGCACCTGGCTGGCTCAGTCAGTGGAGGATGCGACTCTTGATCTCGGGGTTGTGAGTTCGAGCCCCACGTTAGACATGAAGCCTACTTAAAAATTAAAAACAAAACAGGGGCCCCTGGGTGGCTTAGTCGGTTGAGCGTCTGGCTTCAGCTCAGGTCGTGATCTCACGGTTCGTGAGTTCGAGCCCCGCATTGGGCTCTCTGCTGTCCATGCAGAGCCCGCTTGGGATCCTCTGTCCCCTGCTCTCTGCCCCTCCCCCGCTTGCGCGCTCGCACTCTCTCAAAAATAAAATATTAAAAAAATTAAAACCAAAACAGAGAAACGAATGACACATTTGGTAATTGGCAGAGCCGTGGGAATTTGAGTCCTTCTGCCTTGAAATCCTGTACTTCCCTTTCTTTTCTCATGCTTTGTTTTTGGTTGGAGGGAGGAGACCTTTTTTGTTTGGTTTATTCTTTCCTGGATCCTTAAATGTTACATCAGTTTCAGGTATACAACAGTGATGTTGACAACCTTATGCTCTGCCAGCCCACCGTCCTTTCTCATACTTTCTGAATCCTTTGGGATCCTTGCTGGAGACTTAAACAGTTTTGATTTTCTCATTATAAAAGCAATCCTGAACTATACTCAGTATTAATTCAGTTATCATTACGATGATCCGAATTATCATTACGGATTATGATCGGAAATACGCGAAGTCGGAAGAACAGTTTCACATGGTCACAGCCACGCTGTCTGCATAAATTCGGACCTTGGGGCTTTTTTCCACGGAAGATTATAATACATGCCTTGTTCTACACGTTAGGAGTTCTTTGTAAACCTTATTTCCAACGGATGCCTAATAATCCCTCCGTTGGATATACCATCATTTCCTCCAACAATCCCCCCATTGTTGAATCTTCTCGTGGTTTCCGGTTCTCCGCTGTCAGCAGCGGTGCTGGGGAAGGACATCTTTTTATTCAGAACGGTGTTTTGTTTTTTTTCTGTTTGTCCTATTTCCTTAAGCTACTTTCTCAGAAGTGGAAATACTGGTTCAAAGACTGTTCACATTTTAAGTGTCTGCCTACATATTGCCCCACGGTTCCCCAGAGGGCGGCACCCAGCGTGAGTATTCGGAGGACACGTTCCTGGTCTAATGGTCTCTTGTTCTTTTCCTGAAGCCTCATAAAGAGGATGGCCCAGAGCGTGGTAGAAGTTATGGAAGACTCCAAGGGGAAGGTTCCGGAGAACCTCCTGGCCAACGGAGGTAGGTCGCTGGAATGTCCTTAGCCGGGGCTCTCCCAGCCGCTTGTAGCCCATCGGTGGCCCTGGCCGTGCTGAAATGTTACGAGCCCCCGCGGAGCGTCTGAGTTGACACGTCGGACAGGGCCGTGCTCGCTGTTTTGAGCCCAGCAGCACGACTGGTTTGAAGAGATGCCCCTGGGCACGTCTGTGGTCCAGCGGCGGCCTTTCTAAAGCCCCAGAACCTGGCGTTGCTTACCCTGTAGAAATCGGGAGGGAGAACGGGGTCGGTGGGGGCTAACGGTTGTTTGGCCTACCTGCCACGTCTATCAATTTGTGCTCTTATCCTGCGTGGAAAATTCCATCCGTTTCCCCCACCCCTCCCACCCCTGCCCCACCCATTTATCCCTGTCGCCACACTGGAAAATGCCTTGAGGGGCTGAGGAAAGCCTCCAACTTCAGTCTTCATTGTGCCCAGTAGCTACTCGAGAGAGACCAAAACTGCTCTGTGTCCTGTGTTCGCGTTTTGAACGTCCGTCTCCCCTGTGGTCCACTAGAGACCTTCGGATTCCGGAGACATTCAGGCCCCTTAATCGTGTACCGACTGAGTGCACTTACAATGTGCACGACAGAAACTCTGAGGCTTTGGGAACTTTAGAACTCCGTGCTGAAACTCCGTGGAGGTCGTTAAACGTGTGGCTGTATGCGTGCGCGGGTGCTGCACGTGTTATTCTGTATTTACCACTTCTGTCACTCGTTACACATCAGTTCGTGTTCACTGTCCCCTCTTGGGAACCCCATAAAAGGCCGTGTTATTTGCTTGCTTAACTGGACAAATGGGAACGCTCGTACTCCCCAACCTGAACTTGGCTTCGTGTGTTAACGCAGTGGAATAACCGCCCTCCCCTTATTACGTTGCAGGTTTGAAGGAAAAACTGAAATGTTTAAAGAGTAGGTTATGCGTTGTTTGCCGTGAGTGTGCCTGGTGTGATGCCCGCATGCCCCTGGGAAGGTGGATTCTCCCCTGGTCGTAGGGGTGCGGTGATGGGGTCACGGGGGATTTCTCGAGGAACACCCTGGCACCTTGGTCACCGTATCCGTACGACCCATCGCCGGTTTTGTTCCTCTTCCCTCCCTCTCGTGCCTGCCCTGCCTTTCCGCCCGAGCACTGCATGCCTCCAGGAGTGGGGAGTGCCCTGGCTCTCGAGTTCAAGGCGGACTTCTGCATCTTTCGGCTCGTGGTCTTCTACTCGCTTGGATGTCTGTCCTCAGTGTCCCCTCTCCTGCCCACCCTTGGAAGCCGGTTGCTTGGTGGACCCTGGCGGCTCAAATGTCAGGCTTAGCTTTGCGTGGCCCTGAGGGGGTTCGCTCGGCCAAGGACCCTTCTTCTCCTGAGCCTCCTGGGGGAGCCCCTGCGCCCCAACGGGCCACTCCTGGCTTCAGCGTTAGAAAGAAGGAGCCCTTTGCTTTGGGTTTTCTCCAACTGGCTCAAACTGGTGGAATTAAGGCCAGCCAACCCATTCGGGATGAGCACAAATCTTTACCAATTGGCACTTCTCCAAATACCTTTCCACATGCCATCCGTTTGTTTATGTGGAAATTTCTTGCTGGCGCTGATAAAAAATTATTTTGTTTCATTGATCAGCTGGACTTGTTTTCCAGCAGGTGGCTAGACCGAAGAGCTGACTTAAGGTAGAGAGCTCCTGTTCTGCATCAAAACCTGGTCTTTGAGGCACGAGGATTCGAGCTCACATTACAATAGCAGTCAGGAAAAAATAAAATAAATAAGTTAATAGCAATCAGGATGCTTATATTCTACTCAGAATTCACGTTACTTAGAACTAGAGGCCATCACTCCACTGTCCCCATCCCCAGTGCAGATGGCAGCTACTCTGAGGGCCACCTCTCATCTCGGGAGGAGGAAATTCAGCTTAAGATTTTTGTTTTTTAATGTTTTTATTTATTTTTGAGACAGAGAGAGACAGAGCATGAGCGGGGGAGGGGCGGAGAGAGAGAGGGAGCCACAGAATCCGAAGCGGGCTCCGGGCTCCGAGCCGTCGGCCCAGAGCCCAACGCGGGGCTCGAACCCGCGGACCGCGAGATCGTGACCCGGGCCGAAGTCGGCCGCTCCACCGACGGAGCCGCCCCGGCGCCCCGAAAATTCAGCTTTATCTGTTTACATAATCTGCTTCATTGTCTCCAGCTCCCCCACCCCCACCAGTGAATCGGGTCCCTGTGACTTCTGAGACCAGAGCTTCTAAGCCTTGTTCTGTAACCAGCCCTGTGCAAATAAAGGTCAAGGGCTCTACAGCAGTGTTCCTGCCAAGGACTCCTGACATTCACAATGTGTAAAGGCTCTGAAAAGTACTGCAGTCAAGACCTCTGTTCAGACTGACTTTGGCTCAGGTTTTCCTGATATCGTTTGGGCCGGGAAACCTTTTTCTTTTTCTTCTGCAGGACACCCACGGGACTAGCTACTGACACGATTAACTGGAAGGCTCAGTGTTGCCCCCAGTAGGTGGGGTTTAAGCCATCTCCCGGCGGGAGGGGGTGGGGCAGCGCTGCCCGGCCAGCCAGCAGCCGCAGCAGCCCTGGAGCGGTCAGACCTGGTCCTGGACCTTGGCAGGTCACCTGGCTGGGTCTTGGTGTTCTCACCTGTCAGTGGACTTCATCCCCTCGAGGGCTCCTAGCCTGGCTGCGGCATCTCGTGTTTCTGCTTGTCCTCCGCCCCCAACCGAGCTTTGAGGCTGGAAGGACAGGGATGCTTTGGATTGTAGCAGAAGCGGGGCAAGCACACCCCTGCCTGGCGCAGACCCTAGAATGTGACGGAAGTCACAAACACCTGGAGATCTGGCTGGCTGACCGGCAGCCCCTGTGGTCACGGGTCCTTCGTTCTGCCTGCCGGGAAGGCCTTGTTTGGGTTCTGATATGACATCACGGTTGCTCACGAGCTGCTGTTGACGGTCTGACCTCGACCTTGGCCAACAGCCCCAGCCCTGAGTTGCTCCCTCGGAGGCCAGGCCTCTCTGACCCCAGCCAGGGGAGGGGAGGCGGTTCTTCCCTGGGCAGGCAGAAGGCTGCCGTATTGGAAGGATGGGCAGACCCAAGGGGGCCGTGGCTTTTTGAGACGGAGGACCGGCCTCAGACCATGTTGTCACCAGAGGTGATGGGTGTGGACGGCATGTGGCCGGCGTTCGTGGCCCTCGCCAGGGCTCCGTGAGTGGGATCGGCTGCCCCAGAGGGAGTCGAGAAGACCTTCTGGTTTTGCCTCTGACTGCAACCCACCCCCCCATAATTCATATGCTTGTTCGGTTCCTCCCTGGCCCGCGCCCTTGCACAAATCGTTCCCTGCTGGAGTGTGGCAGTTCCCAAACCCATATTAATACCAGATTTATCCCCACATCTGTACTAGCTTGAAGTGTCATAACACAATACCACAGACTGGGGTTGGCGGGGGGGGGGGGGGGGGGGGCGGTGCTTACACAGCAGCCACTTACCTCCCGCAGTTCTGGAAGCTGGAAGTCCAAGGTCAAGGTGCCGGGAGGTTGGTTCCTTTGCTGCGTCCTTGGTGTGAGCCCATGGGGAGGGGGAGAGAGAGAGAGCGATCTCTGGCGTCTCTCCTTACAAGGACGCTTGTCCTATCGGATCAGGGCCCCACCTTGGTGCCTGTCGTCTGTTCCGGCACCGTGGGAATCTGAAGGCCGTCTTCTAGGTGCGACTGGCCCAGACGCATCAGCATGTGGTTCTTGCGCAGATGGGCCACGAGCCCCCTGCTCCCCCGCAGGGGAGCTGTGACCTGACGGTGGGCGGGCCGCGCGGGACCGTGGTCCTTCACGTGCTCCGCGGTCACCGTCTCATCTCGTAGTGGGTGTTAGTTAGGTAACTACCCTGTGCCCATCCCCTCACCTCTAAGGTGGGGAAGATAACAGTACTTAATAGGGTTGAAAGCTCGGTTGAATGAGGTAATTCCTGTGTCCTGGCCAAGGTGGGCAGTCAGCGTCCCCCACCCTCACGGCTGTCATGGGCGGCGACGGCGTCCTTATATAAGGCGCTTTCAACTTCCTGTGCGCTCGTACCTCTGCCGCCAGGGCTGGGTCGCTCCTCCGAGCCCCGTTTCATTTCCACGTGGCTCCTGGGGAGTCGCCTGCGGTCATTATCAGCCTCCAACTTGCCCCTGGTTGAGCCCACCTCCTCTCCCCTCTGCCCCGTCCCATGCTGCCCGGCTTAATGCATGTCCCCTCCCTCCACCTGGCCTCCTTGGTGGCCCATGGTGCCTGCACCCTGCTGGGCCGGCCCTCCCTTTTCTGCGCCCAGAGCTGTGGCCCCTCTTAGCTGCGCCTTCTTGTCTCCCACGCCTGCACCTCTCTCCCGCAAAGCCCCCAGAAACCCCAGCGTGTGCGTGCCCTTGACTGGCCGCGTAGCCGCTGGATGCTTGGTGTCCCGGCCCGCTCGGTGACCTCTTCAGCCCCGCTGTTGGAGTCGACGTGGGGCCGATCTCTGGCACATCATGGGGGGCTCCGTAGCTGCGCCCCAGTGTCTTGCTCGCCACAGGGAGAAAGTGCGGGCGCCGCCTTCCATGACCCTGCCCTGGCCCTCCTGCTCCACCGGGTTGTCCCAGAGATTCCCATGCCCCACACAGGATGTCCCCCAGGCGCCCTCCGCTAACACCCAGCGCCCTCCCCCGCTGGCCACATGGCAAACTCGGGTCACCTCCAGCTCCCCTGTGCCGCCCTCCGTGCCCTCCCTGGGGGCTAGACACCGTCTCTCCCACCCTTAGCAAGCACCCTGATACACTCTGTTGCCGCTCACTGTGGTGTGACGTTTGCCTGGCTGTCTCTCTAAGAAACTGAGCACCTTGAAATTAGGGGGTGTGGTCTGTTCCTCCCCTCAGGGTAGCGCGCTGACGTTCAGCGTAAGTGACTGACCTTCGAGTGAGCAAAAGTGTCCCTTTTATCCGCCCAAGGACGTACTGGGAAGGGCAGGCGTGCACGTATCCCGGGGTGAGAATCTAGCATAGGAAGGCTGGTCTTGCACAGGCTCACGGGATCCTGGGGGGCTGTGTCAGCATCGCATAGGCTGACCTGACTTACTGGAAGGAGAATGGGCTGGGTGTCTCCAGCAGCTGGCCCCCGGGAGCCCTCCCTAAGTGTGCATGGAGCTGATCTGGAAAGGAGGCGCTCGGAGAGCCGTGTGGCCTCCTTTCCCTGCCCCATTTCTCAGGTCAGGAGACTGAGGTGCAAAGGGACTTAGATGCTAATGTGCTCGAGGCCCCGGGTCTCGGGATCAGCCCAGGGCCACTCAGTGTGTCTTGTCTGACCTCAAACTCCAGAGCTCCTTCCTCCGCCCGTCCGCCCGCGGCTGATTAGGGAACTAGAAACCTCCCGAGGGCGGCAGGTTCAGGTTTGTTTCTGGAGAAAGTAAGGGGAGAAGGGACACGTGGTGAGAAAACACCGACTTCGTCTACTCCCTGTACATAGACTCTTATATAAAGGACATACAGTGACCAGGGCACCCCCACCCCGGGTGGTAAAAACAGCAGTCGCAGCTTCTAGGATTTTGCCAGGGTTCGACACGCCTTCTTTAAAACAGACCACGTGTGTGGAAATCCACTCCGTCCAGGGCTTGGACGAGGGAGGCGAGAAGGCAGCTCGCCCTGAGGGCAGGCGGCACCCTAACTGGCTCTGTGGTCTTGGAGGGTTGGCTGGAGGCTCTCTGGCGAGTCTTATCTTGGAGGTACTTCAAAACAGAACAATAACCCAGCAGGGGTGTGTGTCCTACACAGCAGGAAAAGACGGGGAATCAGCCCGGCCCTCAGAAGCTCTCCTCTTGGGAGAGCGGGATCTCCCCACTGCACATCTCTGGGAGAGAGTTTGGGGTGCAGGAGTGCGCCGGGTCCAGCGGCCCTGGGGCTGGTGGCGGGCTTTCCAGAGGGGCTGTGGGTGCTGCTGCGGGTCCTTGCCGAAGGCCAGCCCGCTGCCTCGGTGTCCTGCTCCCCCGGGGACAGTGTTTTCCCAGGGCCCCCAGCCTGCCCTCCAGCTTCTCTCGGTTCAAGGGGGGACGCTTGGCCCGGGGGTGTGGCAACCTTGGTCTCCACCAGATGGGGAGAGCCCCGCTCACTTGTTGAAATGTGTTTCTTCCAGTCGACTTAACATCCTTCGTGACCCACTTTGAGTGGGACATGGCCAAATATCCTGCGAAGCAGCCGCTGGTGTGCGTAGTGGATACTCTAGCAAAGGTAAGAGAAGGGCCTTCGCGTAGGGGACAGTGAAACTTCGGTGACCGGGGATAGCTGACCATCTGGGGTGGATCTGCATTGGTGTCTGGACCCTGGTGATGCAAAGAGGAACTTTCTGGGAGGCCAGAGCCAGGAGGCTGGGTGGGGTCCCCTTCCCACCTGCCTCCTGCCAGCCCTGACCAGGCCCGGTGCCTTTCTGAGGTGTGGCCTTCCATGCCCTGGGCAAGGATAGGGGCTTTTGCGTTTCAAGGCGGGCACCTGCCCTCCCTGCACCTCCTCTGGCCCTGTCACCCGGCAGGCGGCTGCACCTTACAGGACACTCCCCTGACCTGCTCTTGAGCCCCCAGTGCGGTGAGCCCGGACCCCGGTGTCCCTTTGGCACACCCCTCCTGCTCTTTGCTGATGGGAGCCTAACCCCCCCACCCCCACCCCCCACCCCCGAGTGTTTACCTGACGAAAACTATCTGCTTCTGTGGAGAGTCTGGCCCAGGAGCCCTAAGTCCTGGGAGGCGTTGATGGAAGGCATCCCCAGGGGCCCAGGCTCCTGCTCTGAGGGGCCTGTGACACAAGGGAGGCCCGTGAGTGCCGCACCCCTGATCCCACCAGTCCGGTAAGCGATGGCCTCCAGCTGTCACTTCATAAATAAAAGCCCGGTGGCACAGGTCTCTGGGACATGGTGGGGGTCTCGCGGCCTTGTTGACTCCTGCTTGTCTCGCTGAGGGTGAGCGCTGATTGTCTGTCCCCCTCCCTCCACCATAAACTGAGTCCCTGAAAGGGCAGGTCTCTTCCTGGAGTGGCCGGGAGAGAGAGTCTCAGCCAGGCCAGGAACAAAGCCTTCCTGTTGTCTCCTCAGAGCCCAGCGCCACCCAGGTGTGTCTGGGCAGGTCAGGCGGAGGAGATGGGCCCCTGGGACCCTGCGTTCTCCTCACAGCTCGCTGGTGCCCGGCCTGTGTCTCTGGGAACTCGGGTGGGGCCAGAAGGCTCCGGAATCTGGGTGCGGTTGCTTCACCACTCTTACATCACAGAGGTCCCGGCCCCTCCTGCGACAATTGGGCAGTGGTTCTGGAAAGCCCTCTGAGGGGGGGCTGCCCAGAGCACCTGTGCCAGGTGTGGCTTCCCGGAGGTATTGTGCACCTCTGTCACCAGCCCAGAAGCACCCCGTAGTTTGTGGGGCTGGCCGCACCCCGCGTTGCGCTAACGAGGCCAGGCTGAGCCGGGCGGGGCGCTCAGGCCACTCTCTGAGTCCGCTCGGGACAATGCTCGCTGGCCTGGCTGTCCCAGGGACGCCAGACGGTGATGAGGGCCCCCCGGAACACATCAGGGCGTCCGCTGAGAGGGGGCGAGCAGAGCCGTTGCAGAGGACAGGACTCAGCTTCTCTCTAGTCCCGAGACCCCGAAGGGTGACTCCGGCAGGAGAGCAGGGGTGGGAGGAGGGCACGGGTTTTGACAGCCCTGCCTGTGTGCCCAGAACACACGAGGCTCTTCCTTCTCGCATCCTCCGGTCTCAGGTGGGGAAGCTGGCCGAGAGGTTAGGTGACCCGGGATGGGCATGCGGGTCTTGGCTGGGCTGTGTGTGTGTGTGTGTGTGTGTGTGTGTGTGTGTGTGTGTGTGAGACTCAGCTTCACAAGGAAGCCCTGGGCCGTCTCCACTGCAGGGAACCAGCTCTTTGAGGCTGGCTGGGCAGAAGCAATGAGGATTGGCTCCCTGAGGTTGTCCTGCAACAGGACCACGTGTGTGATGCCCGCAGCCCTGGTTTAGGTCTGTTCCTCCAGCGGGGGCCTAAATCTGTTAAGTAGAGACATCCTGGTCAAAGGAACTCCCTGCACAGAAAGACCCTCAGGGAGGCGAAAGCCGCTGGGCCGCTGGGCGTCGAGGAACACTTTCTGGGTGTCCCGGCAGGTGTCCCAGCCTGGGAGGAGCCCCGTGCTGACATGGCCAGGGCCAGGCCTCCGGACCCTCCCAACGGCTGGGAACTGAGCCCACCTGCTTCCCTTAAGGGAAGAGGCTCAAGGGTGGGGAGGGCTTCGCCCCCTTCCGGTCCCGCACGCGGCACGTGGCGGCCCGTCCTGTCACCTGGGCAGGCGCCCAGCCCGGGGCTCTGTCGGTCTCCGCAGGCCGGGTCACGCCGCGGTTTCACAAAAGCCCCCAGATGTCACCAGTGTAACACGGCAAAGCGTTTATTCTTTCACTGCGCACGCGTCCAGCCCAGGGTGGGGTGGCTCCGGGCCAACCCCCTCGGGGCGCTGGTTGCTCGTGTCTGCACCCCCCCCGAAACATCCCCGGGTTCTGCGGGGCAGTCCCACGAGGCCCCCAAGGCTGCCGGCGGGCACGGCTGCCGAGCGGTGGGCAGTGCCGGCCAGCCACACGCCCGGGAGCCCCCCTCGGCCGATCGCATGCCCTCCGCGGTGCCCGTGCAGCGGCCCGTCCCCGGGGTTGCGGAGACGGGCGGGACCCGGCCCCGCTGGAGGAGCTCGGTCTGGTGGAGGCGGGCCTCGCCTTGGGGACTGGCCCGCTCTGCGGATTCTGTGAGCCCGCGGCCATGCCGGGGCCCCGAGCTCAGAGAGGTTCAGAACCCGACCGCCAGCTCACGGGCAGACACGCAGGGAACTGGCATCCGGTTTGGGCCTGGCCAGTTCCAAAGCCCTGCCCCCTCCCACCGTCCGTTGGTTTCCAAACGCTCTTCTGCGGGGTTTCACTGGCTTGCGGTGAAACCAGGAGAGAAGGGAAGATGGAAGATTTTTTTTTTTAGTTCGATTTTTTTCCTTTAAAAACATAGATGTCATTGAATTAATTTATTGTAATTAGAGAGAGAGCATGGGGACAGGGGTGGTGAGGGGCGGGACTTGATCCCTCGACCCTGGGATCACGATCCGAGCCGAAGTCAAGAGTCAGATGCTCGCCACCCAGTCCCCCTAATACATATGTATATGATTTTAAAAATCAAGGTCTGTGCATTTGACCTGTGTCCGTTTCTTGGTTACAGTGGTGCATTAATGTTATGTAAGATGTCACTAACGGGGGAAACTGGTACGTGGGATCTCTGTGTCCTATTTTTGTAAATTTTGTAATTTCCCATGAGTCTGTCTGTCATCACCTAAAAGGAAAAGGTTTGAAAAGAGATTGTCAAAAAATTATCAATCTTATTTTGAAAGTCAAACATATCACGATGTAAAGATCAAAACGTTGAAGGCTTGCCATGACGTGTCCCCCCTCCCCTTCCTCTCCCATTAACTTTTGCAAGTTTATTTATTTATCTTGAGAGCAAGAGAGCACGAGTGAGTGGGGGAGGAGGAGAGAGGGAGAGGGAGAGAGAGAGAGAGATTGAGAGATAGAGAGAATCCCAAGCAGGCCCTGAGCTGTCAGCACAGAGTCCGACACGGGGGCTTGAACTCACGGAGACTGGGAGATCACGACCTGAGCCGAAGTCAAGAGTGGGACGCTTAACCGGCTGAGCCAGCCGGCTGCCCCCTCTCGCTTTGAAACGCCCTACAGGTGACCAGGGTTTAACAGCTGCAAGTGGATCCTTCCATCTATATACGAAACCTCTGTGTTTCAACTCAGAACTGTTCGTGCCCTCAGATTGCCTCCGTTTCCTCGTCTAATGACTCTGGGGGGTCTTCCGGGTCACAGCGGAGTGCTGACATGTCGCGTTTGTTGGCGTGGTGCCCGCACGGGCACTTGTACACCGCCGGGTGGGGGGGTCACAGAACGTGGGGCTGAGAAGAGAGTTGGGAGGACTGTGTGCCATCTGTGTCGGGAGCTGTGGGGGTTGGCCCTGCACCCCACCGCGTGCCCATGTGCGGGAATCTACTGCCATCATTTTGACGGCCGCTCGGTTCTCCATCACGTGGGGCACCATACTTTGTTGAACCAACTCTGTAGTCATGGACCCCACCGAGCCCTGGAGGGTGGCTGTGGTCGTTTTAACAGCTACTGTGTTTCGAGGGCTTCCGGGGAGGTGGGCCTTGGCCGGCATTTGCCTTTCGGTGTTTGGACCCCTTGGGGAGGACGTTATCACTCTGCCCGGGGACATGGGGCATCTGAGGCCAGGCGGCCAGAAAGCAGGAGAGGGAGGCCGTGGGCCCGGGCTCGTCCTGTGTCCCCTCTTTCCCCGGCCTGCTGCGGGAGGGGGTCCGCGACTCGCTCCCTGAAACTTGAGAACAGGGGGTGTCCTTAGTGCCCAGCGGGTGACCTGCCTCCGGGCTGAAAGGAACCTTCCTACCTGCGAAGAACGGAAGGGGCTGCTGGGCCCATCTGAGCCTGGGGACCCGGCGCTGGTCGGGACTGAGCCATCACGTGGGTCCCCATAGAAGCCAGGTCGGGGGTCACCCAGGCTGGCCTGGCGGCCCACGAAGGGCTTGAAATCAGAAGGTTCAGCTCACTGAGTGATCCCGGCAGAGCCACTCGTGTCTCGGGCCTCGGTACCCGCAAAGTGGGGACAGGAGTCCCTTCCCTGCTCCCCTCAGGCTGCTGGTAGGGCCAGACGATGGCACGTGTGGGAGAGCAGCAGGGGCAAAAACGTGAGGATTCCTGACACGGATTCCTAAGTGCACCGTGAACAGCGTATGCCCGTTTTGGAAAGTTTGGCCGACTCTCGAAACTCTCTTGCTTTTCCACACAGCAGCTGGCACAAATCGAGACCGACCTGAAGTCCCGAACGGCCGCCTACAACACCCTGAAGACAAACCTGGAGAACCTGGAGAAGAAATCCATGTGAGTGGCCACACGGCTGGAACCGGGCCAGGGCAGGGGCCCGGCTGGGGCAGGAGCGGGCCTTTCAGGTCACTGGGTGAGCCAGGGTCTGTACCCTCATCTGAGAGAGAGACGAGCCGGGCAGGCGGACACAGGGCACGCCTGCCTCTCCAGGAGGTGTGTGCAGGGAGAGGAGAGGAGAGACCCCGGTGCACATCACCGGAGGAAAGGCTGAAGCAGGGAGGGGGCCTGTGCCCGGAGAGGAATCCGATGCTGGCCCTCCCCTGCCTCCCCTTCCTCTCCCACCCTCGCCGGTTTCCCGAGAATACCTAGGCTGTGCCCCAAGATCTTTCTTTACAGAGGACCTTCCCCGCCGAGGCAGTGGGGGACCAGACTGTCAGAGCCTGGCCCTTTGTGAGAGCCCCCCAAGAGCAGTGGGTTCTGCAGCCCAGAGCAGAGCAACCCCAGGGACTCCGGTGCCTTCTCCACTCAGCTGAAGGACCACCTCGTGAGGGAGAGGAAGCAGACTGCTTGGCCCAGCAGTCACGAGGCACCAAGACGGCAGGAGGTGTCTGGAGGAAAGCATAAGCCCAGGGTTGTGAAGGCAGCAATGATCTCGTAAGGTAGTGAGCGCCCTGTTGTTGGAGGCATGTAAGAAAAAGCCAGATGAGCTCCTGCCAGGAAGTGTGGAAGTTGCTCCTGAATGGGGCTGAGTTGGCACGGAGGACCTTCCCAGTCTCCCCAGATTCTGGATCTGATTCTGTTGACAGTTCTCTGCAGATACTCCAGAGAAGGGAAGTACCCAGGGGAGGTCAGAACCGGCTGTCCTCTCGTTCGGCCATTCCTCTGAATAGCTCACCCTCTCATTTCCGCCTCTCCCTTCGGATGGCCACTGGGCCAGCCGTCTTGTGAACGAGGCAAATGGTGCCTTAGTGGAAAATGGAAAACCAAAAAGGGAGGGACGCACCTTGACTGGAAATGGCCAGTGGTGGCGGCCTTTGTGTCAGAACTAAATGGGCGTCACCTGAGTTTTGCCTCCTCCTTGGCCCTACGGAGGGGTGAGGATGGGAAAAGGGCAGGGTGCCGATGGCAGAGAGCCCTAAATGGTGACCTTGGCGTAGGTCAGTCATGGCATTGACCATCTGCCTGCCTCATTGCATCACCGAACTGTGGGCTCCTTGAGAATTGTCTGGGGCTTAGCAAACATCTGGTGCGGCCTCTTCAGTCGACCAGTGAAGGAGCCGTCCACTGAGTCACAGCAGCATTGGTCTGTCCAGAGTGTTTGCTGAGGGAAGGAGAGGGAAGGGGAGGGCAGGGGAGGGCAGGGGAGGGAAGAGAAGGGAAAGGGAGGAAAAGGGAGGATAAGGCTGTTCTTTACCTCCTTGTCCGTTATTCCTGTCTTTTTTTTTCAATTTATTTATTTTGAGAGAGAGAGTGCAAGTGGGGGAAGGGCAGAGAGAGAGAGGGAGAGAGAGAGAGAGAGAGAGAGAGAGGATCCCAAGCAGGCTCCACGCTGTCAGCACAGAGCCCAATGCAGGGCTCGAACTCACGAACCGTGAGATCAAGAGATCAAGAGTCTGATGCTCAACCGACTGAGCCCCCCCAGGTGCCCCCCTTTTTCTTCTTTTGATAAACGTTTATTAAGCACCTACCATACCCTCAGCCTTTATGCCAGGCCCTAAAGATGCAAAGCAGAATAAAAGGTCATTTCTGCACTTGGAGAGCTCACAATTGTTCACTCAACAAACATTTACAGAAAATCTGCTTTGTGCAGGGAGTAGTACAGGCATAACCCAGACAGATAGGACCTGACGGGTGGGACGGTGATGTGGAAACGCCAAGGTAGGAGGTACAGGCCCTGTGCCCTCGGAGAGGGTCCTAAGGGACTTAGCAGTGACGGCGCAGGTAGGAGAGGTGAGGTCGGAGGGGGGCATTGTACCTGAGGCTTTGGCCTTGGCCGAGTGCTTGAGAGCCATTCACCAGGGAGACGTCCTGTGCTGCACTGATACCCTGGCTGGGTGCTGAGGCTGTAGACGGTCTCCGTAGCTCTACCTTGGCTCGTCTGCTGATACAATAGCCTTGAACCGGGTGCTAAAAATACCACGACCTCGATGTAGACCGGGTTCCACTGGGCACGATGAAAGCTATTTCAGGTGAAGGGCCCCTGGCGGCTGGACCTGTGAGGCGTGAAAAGTGACACGGACCTCTCTCTGGTCCCTGTGTCTGCTCAGGACAGCCCGACGCTCGAGTAACTCAAGCTGCCTGCCCCCCCGCCCCCCTCCCCCGCGGTCCCCTCCCAACAGCCGGTGGCTCGCACCGGGGGCAGTGCAGGCGACGGAGGTGTTGAACTCAGCCACCCCTCGGTGACTGTGACGGGGCCTCAGGCCCTGCCAGCCACAGCAGGTCTGGCCACCAGAACTGGGGGGTCAGGGACACACTCAGCCCAGGGCCCTGGCACTCCCGGGGCGGGGGGGGGAGACATCTGAGCCCTGCCTGTCTCCTGCCTGCCCTCCGGTCCCCGGGCCCGCGTGCTGGTGGGTGTACGGGGTGGGGGGAGGGGGTCCATGCGGCCCAGAAGCCCAGGCCCACGCTGCCTCCCTCCGCCTTTCTCCTGATCACACCCCCTTTGTCCCGCACGGATTCAGGGGAAACCTCTTCACTCGGACGCTGAGCGATATTGTGAGCAAGGAAGACTTCGTGTTGGATTCCGAGTATCTTGTCACACTTCTGGTCATCGTGCCCAAGTAAGTGGCCTGGGAAGGTGGGTGGTGCGGGGCCTCAGCCCGTGTTGGTGATCCCGGAAGGAAACCGGCCTGCCCGACGGAGAGGAAGGAGAGCCCCCCCCCCCAACGGCCTGGCCCCCAGGAGCACTAAATGGGAGTTGCGTGGGCCGGCACGGGAGCAGGGGGACAGCACCTGCGGTGGGACGCAGTGACAGAAGCAGCCGTTTCTTGAGCGCTCGAGGCGTGCCTGCCACACGCCTCACTCTCAACAAACCCCGGGCTGCTGTTACTCCCTTGTCCTGAGGCCAGAGAGGTCAGCTGGCTTGCCCGAGGCCACACAGGGCCGGGACTAGAAAGTTCCGACACAGTCACACGGGCCCTCTGCGGGGTCCCGGGCCCTCACGGGGAGGCTGGGGCCGGGATGGGGCTGGGCAGGAGATTCTCGGTGCCCATGGCAGGGCCTCGGGGGGTGGGGGGCACTCCGGCCCAGGCCTGCTCACTCCAGTCCTTTGGGAAGAGGGGTATACAGGGTCCCAAATACTTGGGACGCCCCGAAGTTTTTAAGCAGAAATCACTGAATGATCCCGTATCCTCGCAGACCAAGCTACGCGCAATGGCAAAAAACCTACGAATCCCTCTCGGACATGGTGGTCCCTCGGTCGACTAAGTAAGTGAGACCCCAACTTGGCACCCGGCCACCAAGCGTGCCGGAAGGTGTGAGGACCCTCGGCCCGCCCCACTCGCTCTCACAAGAGTCCCTTGGCCTGGAGCTCCTTTGCAGCCGCACACCCGGCCCCATGCCAGACTCTCTCCATCTTTTAAAATGCGGTTTCCCTGCCCCCTCCTCCAGGAAGCCCTCTCTGGCTGCCTCCTGGCAGAGGACCCCCCCCCCCCCCCCCCCCCCCACTCAGTGCACTCTGCGGTGCCTTCTCAGCCCAGGTCATTCTTCCCCGCCTGAGGGTCAAGCAAGGGCCTGGCTCTGATGGCCACAGGGCGGGAACAGGGGAGGAAGGCATTCTCAGCGTCCGGCCTCCTGGGGTCAGAGCAGGAGTGGCCAATGAGGCCTGGGAAGGTGGCAGGAGAAGGTTCACAAACCGTGAGTGACTCCCACGCATCTGGGGAGACCAGCATCTCAGGGCCGCACGCAGCAGCAGGAAAGGCTCTCACGATGCAGTACTGAGCAGGGGAAGCAAGTTCTTTTACTTTAGCTCTAGAAACAGACACAACTAAACCGCACGCGATCTGGGCACACGCAGGTGCCCAGTAGAGCCGTGGAGGTGTGTGGGCATGGGAAACGTGGTGACCTGGGGGCACAGCGCGACGTGCACCCAGGGAGGGCCACGGGAGGGGGGGGGTCTGCCGTATGAGAATTGCTTTAGGTCTTAAATGGGGCGGCTGAGACACAGGTATTTGTTATTCTCTATACCTTTTCACACGTCTGAAATGGCTGGTCCTTGAAAAAAATTTTAATGTTCACTTCGTTTTGAGAGAGAGAGACAGAGCATGATCAGGAGAGGGGCACAGAGAGAGAGGGAGACACAGGCTCCAGGCTCTGAACTGTCGGCACAGAGCCCGACGCGGGGCTCGAACTCACAAACCGCGAGGTCATGCCCTGAGCTGAAGTCGGACGCGTAACCGACTGAGCCACTCAGGCGTCCCGCGAATGGTTTGTCATTTTAAAAGATTTGGCGGGTGAGTCTTGGCCAGACATGCCAATTCACCTGCTTCCTAGGGCACCGTGGCGAGAGGGAGGGTGGCCCCTGCCCAAGTCCATCTCGGCCCGGAGGCGTCTGGCTGGGGGTACCTGCTGCAGGGCGGCTCTTCCAGGGTCACAACTCACTGGAGGTAGCAGTTAGGAGCTGAGTTGAGGGGTGCAGGGAACAGGACGGTCATAGCCTGAGGCCACAGGGGAGGCCAGAGGAACAGGCCCGGGGCAGCCACGTCTGCAGGGGCAGGGCGGGTGGGGTGGGGAGGAAGGCACACAGATGAGTGGAGGGGCTGGTCCTTGAAGTCACCCGGCTCAGCAGAGACGACCCCAGCTCTTGTAACAGTGGCATTCTGTGGCCAGGTGCCAGGGGGCCCCGCCCAAAAGGCTGCCTCAGTAGGTGGCTTGGCTTCTCAGACCAGAGCCCCCAGGCCCTTCGTTGTCAGAAGGCGCCCGAGAATCCGCAGAGGTGACTCAGGAAAAGTCTCTGGAGCCTGGGGCGGCCCTTCTGGGCACGGACTCTGGGAGAGCGGAAAGGTGACCCGGCCCTGAGCGTGTCCACGAGACCTGCCTGGGCTTGGCGAAGGGCTTCAGGTCTGTGACCCAAAGACGCAGGCCCCTGGCTCTGTGTTTGGGGCGGTGCCCACGGGGGTCCCGTGTTGAGGTGTGCCTCGGGAGGCCGCCCGATTACAACATCGGACGCGAGGGGACGTGGCGGGGTGGTTTCCCACCACCGAGCTCTGCCCTGCTTCGCTGTGAGCACAGCACGTCAGAGCGAGGGCCCCCCGTCCGCACACGAGGCGACTGAGACCCGGGAGTAGCGTGATCTCTTGGGCATTTCACAAACGAGAGCTGAATCGCGCATCTCTGCACAGCTAGTCTGTCCTTTCCTCCCCTCGAGGGCCTGCGTTTAGATCACCTGGAGGCCCCTGAGGCCTCAGCCTGGAGGTTGAATGGCAGGAGCCCGAGAGGGCGGGCCGCAGCAGGTGGCTGAGCCCACACGGCCAGGAGTTGGGAAATAAGGGACGTCCGGTTCCCTGCCCTCCGCTGCTGGCTGGGCCCCTGCACACGGGCCAGTGGGCTGATGGGGACGGAGCCTCACCTCTACGGTGACCCGCCTCCCCGACGGGAGAGAACAGGGCTCTCCTAGCCCAGCTCTGACGCCAGGCCCGGCGATGAGTCCCGTGAACAGATGCTTCTCTCCCCCAGACTGATCGCCGAGGACAACGAGGGCGGCCTCTTCACGGTGACCCTGTTTCGAAAAGTGATCGACGATTTCAAAACCAAAGCCAAAGAGAACAAGTAAGGGCTGGCCTTGGGGGGTTGCTCTGGGTCTGGTCTGTCTGCACCGGAGGGGCCTCTGCTCCGACTGGAAGCTTCTTGGCAAACGCCTCTCATTTGCTTGTTTTAAGGTTCACTGTCCGTGAATTTTACTATGATGAGAAAGAGATAAAGAGGGAAAGGGAAGAGCTGAGCCGTTTGCTGTCTGATAAGAAGCAACAGTATGTGAGTAGACTTCTTCGTGGCGGCCGGGCTCCGGGCAAGGGTGGCTCCTCCCTGGGGGCACACGGCCCCGGGAATGGGTGCCCCCCTGGGGCTGCCGGGGTGCGTCTGGGGAAGGCAGAGGGGCCCCGAGGTGGCGCCTGAGCTGTGAGTCCATCCGAGCTCCTGAGTCCTGGTGCTGCCCTTCCAGGAAGGGACTCCCAGTTCCGCTCTGCAGCTGAGAAACAGGCTCTGGGGGGGGGGGGGGGGGAGGTCAGTGAGCACCTCCCCCAGGAAGAGGGCCCCACCTGAGCCTTCTCCGCCCCAAGGTCGGGCAGGGCAAGGCGGGGATCCCTGAGTGGAAAGTGGGCGGCTCCGTCCCCTCCGTCCCCCTGCTATTCTCAGCAGTGCGGCTCCCCGGGTGCGATGTGACACCTTCTGTCACCAGCACCTGTATTTATGTCCCCTACGCTTTCAGCAAAGAGTGGGTGCTTGTCCCGGAGGAACTGACAACAGCCAACCTCCCGTGTGCAAGGGCAGCTGAGCTCAGGGGGGAGAAAACCAGGCTTTTAGTCTAGAAGTGTGAACAGCGTGGCCTTGGGCACCCCGCTCCGTAAGACGGGCACGTTCCCCACGTGGCATCCTCCCTCTGCAGAGCGGGCCTAAGCCAGGTGGCTCCCGGGGCCTGCCTCGGTGGAATGTCTCCGGGTCCCTTCTCTCCCATCCCCCCACCCCCACCCCCCACCCGGGGCGGGTTCTCGGAGAAGCTTCCTAGTCAGCCTCTGGAGTAGAGAGGAGGGGAAGAATGAGTAGAATGTACTTCGGGCCTGTTGGAGGAAGACCGGTGTGTAAACATAAGGCTGTAAGTATGTGCTCGGACGATGCAAGATGTACCTCCCATGTGGCCAAGTGTTTGCCCCGAGCCTTCTCTGCTTTCGGGCCGGGGGAGTCTGCACGTCCGACGTGACCTCTCCGGGTCGGTGGCCTTTTCACAGGGAGTCCGGACAAGTCAACCCCCTCAGAAGTGGCAGCAGCATGGGGGTTCCCAAAATAGGGTTCTCCCAGCCCCCCCAGACTGGCCCATCCCCCTTGAGGAGGAACGGGGGGCTGGTCCTATAGTCGTGCCCGTGCACGGTTTCGGCCCCTCCCGGCCCCGAGCACACACGTATGTGTGTGGACGTGTGTGCGCACACTAGGGGAACACGCTTTTCGGATCCCAAATCTGCCGGGCTTCTCTGGCTGAGACCCCTTCCCGAGACAAAGGGCTGAGGTGGCCCCGGGCCCGAGGCCTCAGATCTGACACGCCCAGGCAGGAAAGGTGCTCGCCAACAAGCTGGAAAACCAAAGGGTTTTTCCCCTTGACCTCAGCTCGCCCCAAACCCTCATCACCCAGGAGCGCTCGGTGGTCTCTATCATAGTTGAGCAACCCTGCTGGCCTCGGGCCGGCCCTGGCTGGCCTCCGGTTGGGGGCTAGACTGTGGCTGCTGTCACGGTCTCCAGGAGGGAGGCCCTGCCTGCAGGCCAGGTGGTCAGGTCCGTGCCTTTGGCCCCTCCCTCCGCGCTGGCACAGACCCCCGAGGATCGAGGTGATACGCAGGAGCTCGACACCTGCCGCCCGGGTCTCCGGTTACCCGCCGGCGGAGGGTGCTGCTCCCCGACGCTGCCCTGGGAGCCCTTCCAGGGTCTCTCTGTGCAGGGGAAATGGAGATGCGAAGGAGACACACTAGCTCGGAAACATTTAGCTCCCTGCGAGGCTCTCGCTGGGTGCCA
Organism: Neofelis nebulosa; assembly: GCF_028018385.1. NCBI lineage: Eukaryota > Metazoa > Chordata > Mammalia > Carnivora > Felidae > Neofelis > Neofelis nebulosa. The sequence continues at coordinate 8,026,103 of NC_080790.1, forward strand.
GTGAGCGGGGGTCAGCCGGGGTCGGCCCTACCCTGGCCGCGTAGACCCTTTCCCCCTTAGCTTGTTGGGAGGCGGGTGCGGTCGGCATCCTCCGCCGTTTTGATTACTCGCCAGCCAGAGGGGGCAGGCTGGGGCCTGGGGCTTCGGCCCCCCTGTGAGAGCACGGGGTGGGGGCTTCCTGTGCTTTCTGTTTGCAGAGAGGGTAAAGGAGGCTGTGTCCCAACGGCACACCCGCCGTCCGCGTGTGGCATGCTTAAGTGCACCCCGATTGCCCTGTTGCCACCGAGGCTGGACGTGGTGGGGACACGCTCCTCAGGCAGAGCCGTTTCCACGAACGCTGCCTGGAGCTGTCCCCGTCCTGTCCCCATGGAGGGGAGGTCCTGACCAGGGCCAGGCAGAGCGGGGGGGGTGATGTGGGCACCGGCTCTGTCCCTGGAATATGGGGCCTGAAGACCTTAACACCCCGGTCCCATCTCGAGTCTGACCAGCACGCAATCCTGGAGGGCGGGCCGGCCTTGCCGGCCTCCCTGTGCTTTTCAGGCAATGCGAGTTATTTCTGTTTGTTGTGATGCATGTTTGCCGAAAGATTAATAAATCATTTCTGTGCCTTTAGCAAACTTCCTGTGTTGCTCTTAAAAAGGGATCATCCACCTTCCCGGACCACAAGGTTCAGGTAACCCCGCTAGGGAACCCCGATAGGCCCGGTGCGGGGCAGACGGACAGAGAGAGAGAGAGTGAGGGCGAGGGAGAGGTAAGCAGCACCCGGGAGCCCTGGGCTTCCCCCGCTCGCATGTCCTCGCCAGTGCAGGCGTCTTCTGAGAAAACAAAGCCTTGCGTTTTCTGTTACCGAAGGTGGCTTTTGAGGGCTCAAATCAAGGAGCCCAGCATCAAACGCCTTTCCTCCTCATCCGGGGGGCCTCCTTGGAGCTGCCCCCCGCCCCCGGCAGTGGATGGTGCTTGCTGGCCAGGGTGCCCCCCGCCCTGTCTGGAGGTGGCTGGAGCTGGTGACGGGGACAGGTGCTGGTGGTCGGGCGGCTCGGCTCTCCTCCCCTGGCTGCCCCGGCTGGACCCACCCCTGACCTTGGTGGGCACTTGGAGGTGCCTTTGCTCCAAGACTCGAGGCTCCCTCCCCCCGAGGAGCGGCCACAGCGGCATTAGTGGCAGCTGTCGTGGCCGAGTGAGGCGGGCTCCTCGGAGGGCCCCCTGGAAGCGGCGGCCGGTGGATGACGCCAGGACCCCGGGGCAGCGCCTCCCTGGGAGGCGGGCCCCTTCGCAGCACAGCGTCAGAGGGAAGCCTGCGGGCTGCCTGCTGACAGCCCTGAGGTCAGGGGCTGCCCAGCCCCTGCAGCCCGGTCTGCGGTGGCCCCGCGCATGCGCCGGGTGGCTGGCCCGCGGCGCTTCCCCGGCCCCCCCCCCCGCCCCCCGGGGCGGCTGGGCCGACGCGGTCCCGGCCCTCGTCCAACCACCTCGCTGCTTCCGCTGGCCGCCGGGCATTTCTTCGCCGCTCGGGGCCTGCTCTGTCAAAACCCACGTCCTGCTCGGCCTCGCGTGGGCCGAGCGGCCAGCGGGCGTCACCGGCTCTCCTGTCTCTGCAGGGCCCGCTGCTGCGCTGGCTCAAGGTGAACTTCAGCGAAGCCTTCGTTGCCTGGATCCACATCAAGGCCCTGAGGGTGTTTGTGGAGTCCGTGCTCAGGTGCGTGGAGGAGGCGCCCAGCCCGGGGTGGGACAGTGAGCTCTGGGGGCCCCTAGGGCTGCCGCCTGCCCCTTCCGCCGCCCCCCCCCCCCCCCCCCCCCCCGGTCTCCTCTGGCACCTGCCGGGCCCTCCCGTCCTCTCCGCGCGCTCCTCCTGGCTCTTGGCAACATGTTTAGGATCTCCTGAGTCACACGAGCCTTCCCTCGGCCCTGCGGGCCCTGCTGTCCTGTGCCCCGCATCCCGTTCCTGCCAGACTCTCCGCGGCAGGCTCCGCCCCGCCCCGTGCACCTGCCGGGGCCTGGCGACTCCTAGAGGAAACACCAGCACGGTCTCAGTCCTTGACCTCTGAGCCCAAGGCGGCACAAAAAACGAAAGCCCTGAACCAAACCGAACTAACGACAACAAAAATTTGGCCTTGTTTGTTTTTTTCACCAAAGTGAAAACAATCACCGTGGGAGATTTGGGAACTGTAGGTAAGCACGACCAATGAATAAAAAAATCACCTGTAATTTTAATGCCGGGAGAAAACTCTGCTGGCTAGTGTGCAGGTGTGAATTTTAGGAGTTTTTGTTCCTTTGTGTTTTGCTTTTTTTTTTATTCTAGTTTACAGATATGCATATTTTTTTTTTTTACTAAATTTTTGCAAAAATGGAATCAAGCAGTATTTTTTAAAGCCTGTTTTTCTGCCACGTTTTGAACATGTGCAGTGACATGAGCTATGTGGGGAGGGGGGGATCTTGGTAGCATCACACACGGCTGGCTGTACCCTTTTTCTGGAAGCTTCCACCCCTGCTTCTTGGCCCCCTCTGGCCCTCTGACCCTCTGGAGTGCTCTCCCCAGCCCCTCCCCTGCCTGCAAGGCGGGCGGCCCCCGATCCCTTCCCAGCCGTCCACCTGGAGGCCTGTTCCGTACTTTCCCTTTCGAGTCTGTGCCTCCTACCTCGTCCTGTCCGCCTCTCACCTCACACGGGCTTCCCCTGGACATCTGGCTCATCTTCCCTCCCGACCCCTTCCCCCAGCTGCCCCGGGCTCACGTCTTTCCTGTTTCCAGACCCCAAACCTCAGGGCGGGCTCAGATCCCTCTGCTCCCTCACCCTCGCCTCCTACGCCCACTCCTGCACCCCACGACGCTTCCGGTGGGCCACCTGGCCTGCCCCTGCTTTCTCTCTTCCCTCCGTCCCCGGCCTCACCTGGCCGGGCCAGCTCTTGCCACGGGCTCTCACTTGGTCCTGTGCCTCCGGTTCATCCTCCACGCGGCTGCCGGTGTGGTTTTGTCCAAGCACGATATGGCGGCTGCCAGGATCTGACCGTGGCTCCTCTCGTGGTCATCCACCCCCACCCATCTCAGAGGCCCGGAGTGGCGTGGATTGTGGCATTGGGCTGCGGGGCGCAGACGAGCAAACCTGGAGTGTGTCAGCCACCTGTGGTGTAGACGGGGCCCGAGACTGACCCTGCTGGGCTCGAAAATCAGTGGTTCTCAGGCTCACTACAGTGCGGATGCCCGTTTGCTCGAGAGAGGTAGAGATGGACGTCCTTAAGTTGGATGAAACAGGATTTCTCCTAAAAGTATATGTAAAAGTAATTCTTTACAAGACTCTCAATGTAGGATTTTTTTTTTTTTTTACTGTGTCTGTATTTTTCCGGAATACGGTTGTATATGTGAGCGCTGTTTGAAAAATTCAAGTTCAGAAATACATACTGTGGAAACAGTTCCCAGTCCCCACTGCCCATAGATAATCACGGTTAATGGTTTCGAGACTCTTCTTTCTCCCCCAAATGGGATCGTTCAGCGTCCTGCGGCTTGCTGTCTTCTTCTGCTCTGAATCAGTCTCTTCAGCACGGGTGAAGCTACCTGATCCTTTTTTAATGGCTTTTTCATATTCTATCCTGTGGACAGATCGTAATCCGGGAAAACAGAGGCTGAACACGTTTGCTGGGGCACACAGACGGTGAAGTTCACCTGCTCGCCTGTTCCTCTGACCCCCTGTTGGTCTTTGCCCCGCCCCCCCCAGTTGGCTCTTGGCCGCTGTCTCCCTCTTCTCCGAGCCGTTTTGTACTTCCCGCCTGGGGGGGTGGGAGGGGCCGACGTGCTCTCTGCCTCTGTCACCCCGCTCAGAGTCGGACAGATGTGAAATGGACATCTGCCAGACACTTCCAGATGTGAAATGGTCGTGGACTCCATAAAGTCAAAGTGAAGTAGACAGCCCTCAGTTGAGGGAGAGCTGGTTGACCCTCAGGGCGCAGTGAACCGGGGGCTGCCGGGCACAGGGTGGAGGGGCCAGCCAGGAAGCTGTCAGTCTGGATCTCGGTGGGGAACAGAGGTTACGGAATCCTGACGGCGGCTGTGTGGCCGCGATCGTCTAGGGAGAGCCCTGCAGAGGGAAGGTACTGAAAGGGCACCTCGGGGAACCCCAATATTTAGAGTGGAGGAGAGAAGCCCATGAGGAAGTCAGGCAGGAGGAGGGAGTGGCTGATGAGTCAAAGGGAGGAGAAGCTTAAGGATTTAGGTGTCCCCGTGAAGAGGGTCACGAGGTCATCGGTGGGACAAGCTCGAGTGTGGTGGCCGGATGACTGGGTGACACGGGACACTGGGCACTCTCAAGTTTGGAATGAGAGCCCAAGGGGGCTGAGGGCGTTTCTTACAAAGGAGGGCAGGATGGCGAGATGTTACAGGGAAGGGGACAGCGGTAGACGATGCTGGTGCCCCCGTGGCACAGAGGTCTCGGTGTGGGGGCCTCACGTCAGGGCTCCCCGCCGGGTGACCTCGGCGGTCAGGGAGGAGGAGGGTCCTCTACTGAGCGGAGCAAGAAGGAGCAGTGTGGGGGCGGCCTTGTGGAGAATGAGCCCTGACCCGGCTGTTCTGGAAGGCGTGTTCTGAGCAGAATAGAGGAGGTGTTCATTGACATCGATCCAGAGGGAGGGTCAGCAGGGAAAGGGCTGGAAGGATCTGGGAAGAACGTGGGAAGCCCCGAAGTCGAGAGAGTGGTCTGAGAAAGGGGCCCAGGGCTTGGAGGCTTGATGGGGGGAACGAGGAGCAGTCAGTCAACATTCACGAAGTGTTGGAGTGCCCGCCGCCCTCCAGGTCTGGGGACACAGTAGACTGTGCACAAAACAGACCCGTGCCTCTGCCCCGATGGGAGCTCGCGGGCTGGGCAAGACAGGACAGCTGGGACACAGGGGTCCTCGTTCGGGAGGGTAAGCGAGCTCCCAGGGCAACCTGCAACGACTGGCGGAACGACCAGGTCGGACGACAGAGCGCGGTGGCACCATGGTCTGGGAGCTGGAATGCGCGTCCTTAACGTGCGTGTTGCCTGGGGTGTGTGGTCAGCAGGTGGAGACAGCGGTGTCGGTGTCGGTGAGGCCGAGGGTGTGGAGTGGGTTTCTGGAAAGCACTGGGAGTTGCGGGAGGGAGTCAGGAGGGGGGGCTGCTCGCTCAGGTAAGATGGCCACGGCCCCTCCGCTCACTCCCCCGGGGGGTACCAGAGCTTTGTGGTAAGAGGGGACACGGAGATGAGGCCATTCCCCTCGCCCGTGACCCAGCCCACGCGCCACCACCCGTCTGCACCCGCCAGCTTCTCTGGCTCTTGCCTCCTGGAAAGACCATTTAGGCGGGGCTCGGACATCGGGGTCCTGCCGGCCCAGCATCCTGGAAACGCACAGGACTAAGCAGGTGTTAGGCTCGGTGTGTGGCGAAGGCAGCGACACGCGTGGGCATGGCCTCCTTCACGTACACTCTGCTTCCCGCCCGCAGATCCAGCAGACCTCCGCGTTTTAGTGCACGCCGCACCGTTATCCAGAAACGGCCGGTCAGCCTGTTCTGGCACATTCCCCTCCAGAAAAATCCAGTCACCAGTCTCACCTCTGACCCTAAATATTTCATTCCACTGAGTTTTACTGTCTTAAGCGGTGTCAGCTGAAGCTTTTTTCTTCTTACTAGCACCGCCTCTGTTTCTTGTCAGGGTTGTTTTCCCCACGTTTCCATCTGGGGTAACTTATCCGCACATTTTGTCTGTCTGGGAAGGTACGGGCTTCCAGTGAATTTCCAGGCGGTGCTCCTCCAGCCTCACAAGAAGTCCTCCACCAAACGTTTAAGAGAGGTTCTGAACTCTGTCTTCAGACATCTGGATCAAGTAGCGGCTGCAAGCGTGTTGGATGTAGGTATACGATCCAGAAGCGGCCGGGGTTCTGTGCTCAGGTCAGCCTCCCCACCTGGGAACTTGCCAGATCCCGAAACTGCCTGTTACGAAGATGTACGTTTCACAAATGCTAAAGTTAACAAGGAAGAGGCTGTGTGTGTGTGTGTGTGTGTGCGCGCGCGCGTGCCTGGCGAGGGTGCACTGCGCGGGGCAGAAGATGCCGTCACGGCCCGGAGAGCCTCCTCAAAAACATAAAGACGGGACAGCGAACTGCCTTCTGCGCCTAGAGCGACAGCACCGCGTCCTCTTTTGCAGGCGTCTGTGGACATCCCGGGACTGCAGCTCGGCAACCAAGACTACTTTCCTTACGTCTATTTCCACATCGACCTCAGCCTGCTCGACTAGGAGGCGCTGGCCCCACGAGGCCTTCCCGTCCGTGCGGACTCCGCAGACGCCGCTCTTTCCCTCGGCCGCGGAACCCCACGGAACTTAGAGTTTGAGAGAAATTGCTCACAAAAGTTAGTTACAGTTGTATTTATTTTTTTTTAAGTTACAATAAAGAAATGCCCCGTCCTTTGAATGGTCTTTTATGTTCGAACGTAATTCAAAACCTCACTTTACATAAATGGGGACTGCCTAGAAATTGGTCACCTGCTGTTTTAATTTTGTGTCTTAACGGATCTCTTGGGACGGCTTGGGAAGAACATTAAAAATCCTGAGCTGACCGTATAACCAGCTAGATTTCCTAACAGTCAGTGGGGATGGCCCAAAGACAAAATGTTGGGCATGAAATGTCGTTCCCAACGGACAACCCACTGTTCTTCATCCTTCTTTCCGTAAACTCGCCTTACGTTTCACATTCCACAGATGGCACCTGGCCTTGCGGGACACACGTAAAAATCCGTATTGTGGCAGGCGTCCAGATGGTGTCCTTGGAATCACAAGTATTTTATAGGGAGGAAAGACATCAGGGTCATCCCTTCATGGTATCAATTTACTGAATGGCTAAATTTACTGAATTTATGATGTGGACACTAATTTCATACGTATATTGGCATTGTCCAAAATATTATTTTATTTTTTAATGGAAAAAAGCCATCAATATTCAAATGAAAGAATCACATTAAAAAACTTATATATAAGAAACAGCCTCCAAGAACATTCAAGCAGCAGTCAGAGAGAGGGAGGGAAAAATATTTCAACAGCCCATCAGTTTTCTCCAAAATATTACTTGACAGAATACAACCCAATTCACCGGCTACAACAATTCATAGAATTTTTCATTGTTTTCTTGAGATGCAAAAGTTCACTGTTGCAGTGTTTTCAAATGACCAATCAAGTGCTACTTCTTGGTTAAAAAGGCCACTGGTAGATTCATCCGATCGTGAAGAATGTTCCTTCACTGCTGGGGAAATCTGCTCCCAAGAAAAGAAAACTGAAGTCTGTGCCAAGCCTCTCACAGCTCATCCTTTTCCAAATCGTCCAGCTCCACGTCACTGAGGTCAATGTCGTCTTCCACGGGAAGCTGGGAAACAAAGCCACTTGTTAGGCCCTGCAGGAAGAGCTGGGAGAGCTCACGGGCTCACGGCGGAGGAGCAAGGTAGTTTCTAGAGACACCCCAGATCACAGAGCCAGTTCTGCCCTAATCTGGCTCCCGCTTTTAGCTTTGCGTATCATTTTACAGCCGGAAAAGCCGAGAACTTAGGTGAGGTAGGATTTTAACAGATCACCTACCTCTTTAACACCGACAGCTACTTAGCTCGTCGTTTTGAGGGGGGAGGGGCAGAAGTGTGCCAGAATCCACGATAATTCCAAAGTTGTCATTTTGTGCTTCTCAGACACAAAGTAAATGGATTCCGGGTGAAATGCTCCGTTTAGCAGTAATCATCAGGAATGAAACCTCATTCCTGAAATTTATCTTGGTTGTCTGTCAAGACTCTGTCACGCAGCCCTGAAAGGCTCGCGAGGCTATGGCACTTCTGACACCACGCCACGGATGGAAAGGACTCAGCCTACAACAGCAAAGGCGCCCTGGGCCGGGGAAAGTGAGGAGAGGCGGGCGGGACAAGCACCCCGGTGAGGAGTCCCGCACGCGCGTGGCCTCCAGCCCTGGGGACTCACCTCGCCATCCTTGCCGTCCCAAGGCTCTCTGGTGCTGATGGCGGGGAAGGCCCCACCTCCCACAGGTGCTGTAGATCCGCGCCCGAAAGAGAGCTCCCTGAGGGGACAGTGACCAAAGCAAGGACATACTGATGAAGACACGATGTGTTAAAACAATGACTCGCCGGCTAAGTTTCTGCACAGGTGCCTCTCACGTCTTGCTCCCGCACAGTGCTATCCGCTCAAGCAAGGACGACAACGTAACCGGGCATGAAATGACTAAGGTCTTGGCATCAGATAAAGCTAGTTACTACTACTAATTAAGAAAAATAAACTTATTTTGCTAGAATACAAATTTAAGTACGCAAAACCTATCAACATTAACGTAGAACACAGGCAAAACGTTTGATGAACAAAACTGTAGACTAACCCCCAAAACACTTTATGAAAGATGGCATCTTAAAACAAAAATTCGGTTTCCTTCCCCAGACTTCCAATAGCGAGCAGAAGCACTTAACACCAGCCCACGGGCAGATCTAGAGGTGATGGTGGCAATCCTCATCTCCAACTTTTAAGACACAGAAGAAAGAGTTCTATGGTGACAGGGCGTAGTAGGTCTTGACTTTGACCAACTCTGATAAACATTTCATTAGAAAGATGTAGAGGCAACCGCCAGACTGGGAGCAAGCCTTCTTTAAAAAGTTTCCAGATGGTGAAGGGTGCTTGGACTACAGGGAAGAGAGGAAAAGAGACAGGAGTGGAAGTGTCCCACGTGTGTCTGGCAGTTCTTTGGCACGGTGGAAAAGGGGGGAATTCTATCCACTGCCTTTGGCTACCCTGCATTTTTTATGGCGTGTTATCAGTGGTTCTCAGTGGAGCGAGTTTCTCCCTAGGGGACATGTGACAATGCCTGGAGACATTTTTATGATCACAACTGTGTGTGTATGCGGACAGTGTGCAATTGGCATCTAGAGGACAGGTACGAAACACCCTGTAACACACAGGACAAACTTCTGGCCCACGATGTCACAAGCGCCAACATCGAGAAACCCTGATGTCCGAAGAGGAGTTACGTTCAGAAAACCGATTATCCACATGCTCTAGAGCCGCGCTCCACCGCCACCCGCTGAGCTCTAAGTGTAACACCGGGCAGGACGCTGGCCTCCACGCCGATGCGCGTGCAGGGTCAAGAGGTACTGGGCACAGCGAGTCAGACCTGTGTCTCTCGTAGTCCATCAAAAACCTACACCAGAATGGCTCCATTTGCTGTGAGGGGGCACAGGCCGACCCAAGCTCTGGCTGACCTAAGAAATACAAACCCATGCAAGTAATCAAAGGCAAGCCAGTGGTTCTACTTCTTACTAGTTTGGGACCCTTAATCCGATTATTCATCATCTCTGAACATCAGTCTCTTCATCAAGAAGATGCCGAGATGTAGGGAGTCGGTGCTCAGAAAGCAGCTACCTTCCTACTTTTTTTAATTAGAAAAAGATTTTTTAATGTTTATTTTAGAGACCGAGCATGAGCGGAGGAGGGTAGAGAAAGTGAGGGAGACACAGAATCCGAAGCAGGCTCCAGGCTCTGAGCTGTCAGCACAGAGCCCGTCACGGGGCTCAAACTCACGAGCTGTGAGATCATGACCTGAGCCGAAGTCAGCCGCCCAACCGACTGAGCCACCCAGGTGCCCCAACATTCCTACTTAATGTCCTCAGCAGCAGCAAACAGAAGGACTAATGGAAAGATGCCAGGCCTCCTTTAAAGTGGAACAAAATTCTTCTTTTCTAATGTTTATGTATTTTTTGAGACAGAGAGAAAGAGAGAGAGAGAAAAACACAGGATCCAAAGCAGGCTCCAGGCCCTGAGCCGTCAACACAGAGCCCGATGCAGGGCTCGAACTCATGAACCATGAGACCATGACCTGAGCTGAAGTCAGATGCTCAACCGACTGAGCCACCCAGGCGCCCCAAAAAAGAGCAAAAATGTAAGGGAACTATGCCTTGAGGGCAGGGTTCAATTGTTTAAAAAAAAAAAAGTGTTTTAACAGCTCAGTCCCGCTCCTCCCCTGCGGCCCCATTCTCTTTGCAGGGCTAAATGCTATCGTCTCTTCTCAAAGAGCCCCGAGAAACACGGCTGCTGCTTCAAACAATGAACTTCTATGAAACTCGAGTCCTTTCTTCACTTCCGGCTGCATCACGCACAGTGACGTACTCGTATGTTTGGCTGCTACACCGAAAGGACACTTCAATAACACACCTGCAGGGAGAGGTATGGGAATCGCTAACACTCGTCTTGGGTTGACTGTAGCTGTGAGTCGCTGCCAATGTATTCATCACAGGCCGTCTCAGCTTCAGGTCTGTGGTTTCCAAGCGCACACGTTGGTGGACGTGGACACCAACTCCCGGGCGGGCCTGGCACCGTCTACTGGCGGCAGCCCCCTCACCCCTCACCGGCGACGAGCCGCACGCACGTCCAGTCTCGTCAGAAAACAAGGCGCACGGGACTAGAGACAAGTATGCTGTCGCCCACTGTGTCTCCTTTCGACCCATTACTGCGTCCTCTTCCCCACTGGTAACTGGGTGGGTTCTGAGGTTCTCTGCCGCCTTTAAGGCACGAAGTTGGAGAACCAGTGGCCTGTACGATCTCCAGCGCAACAGCGATGGTCTCAAGTTGACAATACGCTATTGTCCGCAGCTTTCCCACGAACCAGCCACCTCCTCCGTACTGAGACACAAAACACACGACAAAGAACAACAAACCAGAGAAGGGAAACCGGTTGAAAGAAATGTGAATAAAATCAAAGCCGCAGTTCGACCTGCCATTTCCAATGAGTCCACAGGCTCAACCTCATGGTTACTGATCCCCCTCAAACATTTCTTACGATATTCTCACACATTTCTTACGATCTGTGACACTGGAATCAGCTGCTGAAAAAGGATGACATTTGATAAGCACAGCTGACCCCTGCACATGGGGTGAGCCATACAAGTCCACTTGCAGAATTTTACGGTAATGTGAGTATATTTTCTAGCATTTTCTAAATACCACTTATTGTAAGAATACAGTAGATGGTACATAAACCATACAAAAACCGTACTATTTACCAAGAGCTGACGATCAGCCAGGCCCTGTAGTAGTGAGCAGAGAGAAGGTCTGTGAGAGATGTACCTGTGAGACTCAGTCAGGAGGACGAGGTACGAACCAAATTACCGCACACCTGAGAATTAGCACAGTGTCAATGCCTCATGTTTACCTGAAAGATGATCAAGTCAACTTTTGGAGGAGTTGAATGGCCGGGCAAGACAGAGAGCTCTATCAACTGGATTTTGAGTTTCAGAACCCATTATGTTGTTTGCACGTTGCTGGAATCACTTCAGAAGTACACGTTCTACCGCTACCGGCCAGAAACGGAAGCCGCGTTAGCTGAGGCGAGAGGCACAAAGCATGCTGGGGGGGCGGAGGGCTGCTACCAGCCCAGAGGAGACTTGCATGAGATCAGAGAGCTCAATGCAATGGCACAACAGCAAGGTGGCCTCTTCCCCTACAGAATGCTTCCACGGAAAAGAACAGAAGCGCAAAACGATGACTTAGAACTCGAACACCTAATTCCCCGGAATGCCAAATGCACACCAACTCCACGCACTGCCTGGTCCACGTAAACCTAGCTTTGAACCCACGCCACGCAGAACCAAGCCACAGAACAAAAACAACTCAAGGAGGCAAGAGATTACCTGAGAAACTCGTTAATGCCTTGCTCGCTGAAAGATCCTTTCAGAAGAGCAAATTTCATCTTGCGTGCATTGATGGCTGCCATGGCAGGGTACCCGAAGCCTCCGATCCCCAACGCGTTTTCAAGTTCAGATTGGGCCCCAGCTTCTGTCCACAGCCACCTAGAAAAACAGGCTTGTTTTAGGGTAGAGATCCCTTTCAAAGTAGTTAGAATCGAATCAGCCGATACTAAAAAAAAAAACGGATTACACTCCCAACATTTCATGGAATGAAATGGATGTAGAAACAGAAATAAAATACAAAAATAATGTATTCTGGATGTTCCCTACACTCTACCTCCAGAAGTCTCCCAAATCTATATACAGTTTGCTCCCAGCCTCCAAAATACTATCCGCCAAACCTGCTGGGTTTTCTGTCTCTATTACGTGAAATGCTACTAATATCATTTGGACAACAGGGCACGTTCGCCAGCAGGATAACTTCTTCTTAAGACTTACTGGTGTATCATTATTCAATCCCTGTAACGATGCTCAGCCACAGCTCTTACTCAACTTCTACAATGGTGAAGAAGAAGGGTGCCAGAATGCGGTGCTCTGTAGGCACACCACACTTTGTTGAACTAACGGGAGGGGGCACAAGGTCACTTGAGGGGGACAGCAATGGCCCGAGGAGGGTGAGACAGCAATGGATAAAGGACGAGAAACAAAAAGTTAAATCGGAAAGAAGCAGACATACTTTGTTTTAAAAACACACCTGTATCTGGGGCGCCTGGGTGGCTCAGCTGGTTAAGAGTCCAACTCGATTTTGGCTCAGGTAATGCCCTCACAGTTCGTGAGATCGAGCCCCGAGCTGGGCTCCGTGAATTCTCTCTCTCTCTCCCTCTCCCTGCCCCTCTCCCACTCATGCGCGCGCTCTCAAAATAAACTTAAAAAAAAAATAAAATAAAATGATTCTTATGAGAAAAGGTGCTGTGGCACAGACAGGTAAAAGACTTGCATTACTTCTTTTCCTTCTGAGAGACGAAGAGACACAGCACAAGCGGGGGAGGGGCAGAGAGAGAGGGAGACACAGAACCCGAAGCAGACTCCAGGCTCTGAGCTGTCAGCACAGAGCCCGACGCGGGGCTCGAACCCACGAAGATCATGACCTGAGCCGGAGTCAGACGCTTAACTGACTGAGCCGCCCAGGCACCCTGAACCAGACAGTATCCAGGTAGCACTATGCTCTCCTGTCCAAATCATACTGAGAAAATAAGTTCAGCAACTTACCCCCACATTTTCTTTTTGTATTTGTCTGCCAACTTAAGAAGAACTTCTAAGTACGAGTTTCTGCCAGCAGCTCCTAATTTAAACAGAAAATTTTGAAAAGGTAAAAATAAAAGAATCCGAAACATTCATCAGCTTAGAAAGCGTTCTCAGAGCAGGCAGCACAGAGCAGTCACGGAGAAGGGCGCCCCTGTTCGCCGTACCCGTGTCCAGGATGTGGGGCAGCACGGCCACGACACACAGCTGGTGTTCCTCACAGGTCTTCTTAGCGATGTCCTCGTCGATGATCTGTGGGCCCAGAGCACAAGGGGTGGTTGGAAGGCCACGGACACAAAACCCAAAGGTGAGCCTGACGACAGAGACTCGGTATCATCACGTTCAGTGAAGAGCAAAGACTTCAAGAGACAGAGCACTCCCCCTGACACTCCAGGTTCGCGCTACGGCACCACGGATAGCTGGCCTTCCGGGTCTGTCCCCGGGCCATCCCGGTGCTGACTCGGCACCTGCTGACACACGTGGGCTCCAAAAGCAGACAGCCTCGGAGGAGCCTGGCTCTGACAATCACCTAGCTAGACAGATACATGTGTATTATATATTTATGGGGATTTGAGGCTCTCTGTGCCTGTTTCCTCACATAAAATGAGACAAAAACAGTATTTACCTCTAGGCATTCATGTGCGAACTGAAAAGAAAATATACGTAAGAGCAGACTGATGCTGTCACACTGTCACATGACTAGGTGCTCCACAAACAGCAGCTGCGTCTGAGACAACGGGGAGAGAGCGGCCAGGCGCATTCTATTTTTAAAAAGCTTGGCACACTCGTCCTCCTAGTGTAAGGATTGTAGTACTAAAATTATGAAAAGCAGCAGTTTATCAGGCAGGTTTTCCCCACTTGAAAGTCCAATAATACTTTAAAGAGAGCATTTTAAAAGAGAAGGGACAAAGTCCATTTGGAAACACCAAAGGAGTGTCATTACTGTGTGAGAGCCTCCCCCATCAGACATGGTCGGTTCTGATCACGAGTGACGGAAGCGGTTTACCTCAAGCAGCTCAGGAGGTGGGGCATTGTCAGAAAACAAATCCAGGGCCCGGGAGACGATGTCAGATCGCGTCCGCCCCCCATCGTAATCCACAGGAGATTCCCCCTTCTGAAATATCTTGATTGTAGGAAATCCCCTAATCTATTAAAAAAGACAAGAATATAAAATCAAACTAATATTTAATAAGGAATAATCTTCACGGGTTCTAAGGCTACCTTATAGGTAATTTAATAGAACAACAGTCCGAGGCTGCATCAGTGATCAGGGAGGATACACAGAGATCTGTTGATCAGGCAGTTTTAACAGCCTGCCCACCAGGCTTAGCGGAGTATTATTCAAACCTTCCATATGTACTGAATACAACGTTATCTGCTCTAGAACAAGCGGACCAACTTCAAAAGCACTAGTAGTGACTTGTAAGAGCCTGAGCAAGCTGAAAATTCACATGCAGCACACAGCAGAAACAGTGAGATACTGGACTTAAAAGAGAGAGAGAGAGAGAGAGAGAGAGAGAGAGAGAGAGAGAGAGAGACAGACACAGTCCTGAGTTCAAGACTCGTTAGTTTTAACAATAAAGTAATTTAGTTTCATTACAAAATGGCCAAACATCTCCCCTCCTACCACACAGGGAAGCCCGGATACCCGATGAAGTCACAGCTGAAAACAGCGTGTACTCCTCAAAGACGTTCGCCATCTGGACACTCACCCCATACCGGCCGGCCAGAACCTGGTTAACCGTGGCGTCCACAGCCGCGAGCTTCACTTTTCCTTTGGTTTGCTCTTTTACCTCTGTGGCTGCAGCAGCCCATTCTGGCTCAAGACTATGGAAAAATATTTGCACTTTAAAAGTGTGTTTTAACCGTCAGCACGAATACTTTAACCGAGACGCGCATCTCTGCCCAATCCAGTCACACCGCGCTTGGAAACCACTGTGCGTAGCTTTGCGTACAATGTGATGCTGTCTTTTCACGTTCACCTCCCAGGTCTCTGTCACTCCCTCCCCCGCGCTAGGTCCCTGTTAATCTTTGAAGCTGTGACAGAAGAAACTCGGCACCAATGCCAATGTTTAACATTCACTCGGGGTCAGAGCTTTCCTGGAGGAGATCTTGGTGACTGACCTGCCGTCTGGATCAGCTTTTTCAGAGCCAGCTAGGTGAATATATTAAAAGCACTGGGACTCAAAATACTTGGTAAAAAGCCCTTACTTTTTGCAGTGTCCACACCAAGGAGCGTAAAACTCAACCATCCAAACGTCTTCGCTATCAAGGACATTCTTATCGAAGCTGTCGTCCGTCAGCTCAATTACATCCTTCTTACTCGAACTCTCACCTCTACCCTGTCGCATGTGACATTAAACATTTAGTTACACTTGGCCAGAAAGAACGCTGTTCTTATTCTAAACAGATAACAGACAATGATCTCTTCCGCATCTTAACGAAGTTTGGAGTTCTTCTTTCTAGTGAAAACCATTCTACTCCAATTGGGGTCATTCCTTAATATTATTATCACTTGTCAAACACTGTTTACTTTCAATCACCAGCACCTCCAGTGTAAGCTATGAATATACCGGAATTCTCTCGCCTGCCGTTGTGCTAAGAGAAACCCCCACACGGCTCACAGAACCACCCGATTCTACTCTAGTTCCGACTGGGCACAGCTGCTTCCTCATCCCAGGATGTTAAACGTAACCAGTTACTACCTTTCCATAGAGAAAGTCTCTACCATTCAAGAGAGCTAAAAGTAACATTTAATTCTTTATTTTCAAAGAATGTTCTTGAGTACCAAACCCAAGAAGCAGTTTCACTATACTGCTTTCGGATGCCTGGGCCAAAAGCCAAGAGCATGGAATCTTCGGGTAAATTCTACATCTGTATAAAGAAGCTACTTTTACTGGTCTCTGTAAGAGTGAAGGGCCATTTTACCTTCATTTGTAAGAATTTAATGCCTTTTCACAAGAACATTTGGTTAAACTTCACATCTCATACATGGGCATCTAAAATACCAATCCATGGAACAGGAATTTTTCTCTTCTTCCGTGTCCACTGAGATTGAATTTTCCAAAATTTCAGGCTGATTGCCAGATACAGGCCAAGAGGTCGTTCAAATTTCATCCCTCTTTGTCCCCAAGCCGATCTGGTCTCTCTCTCCCCACTCTGGAACTACAAATGCCAAAGGGTCCCAGAACCTGGCTTCCCGGTCTGAAGCTCTTTCTCGAGAGGTGTACAGCCCAAACTCTTCCCTTTCAGTGCTGGGCCGAGGAAGCCCATCTTGTGGCCTGATTCTTGGCCTATAGTGGTGGCCAGATGCTCTGGGACTAGAGACTTCTGAGGAGGCCAAATCAACAGGCTACGTGGCTCATTCCCTCTGGCATGAGCTGATCCAACCTTGTAATATCTTTTAACTGAAAGTTCACTAATTTAAAACATTAGTAGTAACTACAAAAAAACCCCCCAAAAAACAAAAATAACCCGCCCCAAAACTATCCTCTACAAAGAGTCCATATTGTGGCATCAAACTCATCACACACATTCAAAGTTGACATCACACAGTCTTACTTGTTTTCCAGAACCATATCCACCACCCCTCCCCCCAAGGCGATCCTTCACGAGCTGGCGCAGAGCACTGAGAGCAGCATCTACAATGGCTTCACCAGTTCGGCCACCTACAGAAGACAAAGGACAATCAGACGAATGGGTGGTGGGGGCCGTGTGCCTATAATGACACGACCTAAAGACATGGCCCTTTACATTTGTCAGATTTCTGTCAGCTTTATCTGATGTTTGAACAGACCCAACAACACATGGGTATTTAACACACAGTCAAGTTCTCCCTGTAATATACACCGCACTTGACTTTTCCCTTGGAAAACCAAATCCTCTCCTTCAGTTTTAGTTTATTAAACACAAACATCCTGTTCACCTACTAATGCCATCCGCAAATGAGAGAAACTCACAAATGTCTACTGAACGTGTAACATGTATACAGATGAATAAGCCTATTATCTAGTTAAAAAAAAAGCAGGGGACGTTTCTAAATACAAATGACATCGAGGAAAATACAGGACAACTATTTTTTTTTCTTCCTTCCTTCCTCTTTCTATTTTATTTTTGATCTATTTCTCTCCCTTTCTATTTTTTTTATTTTTGAGAGAGAATGAGGGTGCACGGGGGCGGGGCAGAGACAAAGGGAGACACAGAATCCGAAGCAGGCTCCAGGCTCCGAGCTGTCAGCACAGAGCCCAATTCAGGGCTCAAACTCACAGACCACGAGATCATGACCTGAGCTGAAGCTGGATGCTTAACCAACTGACCCACCCGGGCTCCCCAGAAGAAACTATTTCTATGATGATAAGCAGAAAAAACTGTAGAAAAAGCAGTGAAGCCAAGTAACTGGAAAGCAATCCAGGCGCCTTCTTTCTATCTTGCTTACAATACTTGGGCTGTTTTAGGTTCTTTAGCTGAATTCTCTCCTAATCTAAGAAGTAACAAACACTGTACTGAAACTCAATAATGACAACAGCCTTTAGAAGTTTAACCAAAAAACTATACACTCGAGAAAAAGTCAGGGGGGCCTTTAAGGTATGAAAAACGTACGAATAATATGGGCCACGCTATCTTTAGCGTTCAAAGGGAAAACTCTAATAAAATGTCTCTAGAAAATTCCATGTATTTTTTAAATAGTTTCTTACCAAACTGCCAAGGAAGATAGAAAAACATCTGAGCACACTTTTAGCCCTGACATTAGAAAGAAAATACAGTACAGCAACACGCAGTATATAGTCAGATCGTGTGGGACTGCGGCCCCGGCTGACATCACCACGTGTATCACTTTCTAATACAGAAGGGCCAAGACCTCCATCCTCAGAACCGGTGCCCCTGCTACCAATCTACTTGGAAATATGCCAAATCAAGAAATATACTAGGAGGGGCGCCTGGGTGGCTCAGGTTAGGTGTCTGACTTTTGATTCTGGCTCAGGTCACGATCTTGCTGTTTGTGGGAATGAGCCAGTGAGGGGCCTTGCTTGGGATTCTCTCTCCCCCTCTCTCTGCCCCTCCCCCACTCGCAAACACTCTCTCTCTCTCTCTCAAAATAAAAAAAGAAAACAAATGTACTAGGAAAAAAGAGAGGGGTTTTGCGCTCTAGACCAAGAGGTGGCAAACTCTTTGTAAAGCGGCAAACACAAACGATTTTGAGGGCTGCGGGCCACCCGGTCTGCTGCAGCGACTCACTTCGGCCACTTCAGTGTGACAGCAGCTACACACGACATGAAAGTAGGTGTGACTGTTTTGAAAACCTTTATTTACAAAAACAAACGGGCCCTTGCTCCTATTTTTTACCTACTTGTTCAAATTAAAATTCCAACCAGGGGAATAGAGTAGTTAGGAAAAGTCCTTACCCTGATAATCTTCTGGTCTGTTTTTGTTGGATCCAAAAATCTTAATGGTAGGAAATCCCTGAACACCATATTGACCTCCTAGGGACTGGTGTTTATCTGCGTCAACTGCGCCAACTTTTACAACATCCTGTGAAAATGTAAGAGTTTTATCCATTTTTCTTTTCCACTGGAGCAGATTCCACAAAGATCCATCACTGAACTCATGTAGACTCCAAGAGGATACAGGGCAAGGTTAGGTTTACAGACAGATTTAACGAGACCTGGGGCCTGGGAAGTCACGCCTACGTGGGATGACGGGAGAAATGGACGGAGCTCCGGAGGGGCCTCTGCAGCACCAAGAATTGGTGAGACCGCGAGGATTATGTCATTAATCGGGAAAACCGACTCAATGAAAATAGCCAATGAACTTCCGGCGGCACGTTAAGCCCGGCTGCGTTCTTACTTATTATACACACACAGGTGAATGCACGTGGGCATCTTGGAAACTTACTTTTAGCGCGGTTGCTACTTTCTTCCATTCTGGTGTTAACCTCTGGCAGTGGCCACACCTTTCAGGAGATAAAAGCACAAATGAGGCAACGGTTCAAGTCTTCGATCGTCGATTCAAAAATACTCTACCAACACTCTACTGAGGGACACGCACAGGGGTGGCTGCTGGCAGGGAGCAAAGGCGCTAGTGAAACATGATCGGTGACGTGAAGGAACTCGCCATTTTAGGATTCTACTATCACTCTTCCTCATGTACTAATTTTAAAAGTTTCCAAGCCACTGGTTTGTTTTTTTTTTAATTTTTTTTTAACATTCATTCATTTTTGAAAGAGAGAGAGAGACAGCGTGTGAATGGGGGAGGGGCGGAGAGAGAGGGAGACACAGAATCCGAAGCAGGCTGCGGGCTCCAAGCTGTCGGCACGGAGCCTGACGCGGGGCTCGAACTCAAACCGTGAGATCGTGACCTGAGCTGAAGTCGGCCACTGAACTGACTGAGCCACCCAGGTGTCCCCCCAAGCTACTGTTTAAATTGTGTCTAAAGAGTTTAAACAAACCAGCATTTGTAACTCTATCCCTGGGTAGGAACTTTAGCATTCATCTGGTCAAGTGTGTCCCAATGTGTGGTCTGAGTTGTAAGCCTAGGCAAAAGGCAGATTCTTAGGCCGCATGAAATCCAAACACCTAGAGAAAGGGTTCAGGAACCTACATCTTAGGAAGTTCAACCAGTGATTTTTAAGCCCATCAAGATTTCATATTCCCTGATCTAGTCCAACCTTTTCATTTTACAGATGAAGCATCTGAATTAGAGCCTAAATCTCAATGCTCTTTGGCTCCCACAGCAGCACGTGGGGTTACAAATGTACACGTAATCCCAATTTTATATGCCTAGCAAGCTGAAAAGTATTCAATACCACAAGATGGTGATAGAAGAACAGGAGCGAGCAAGAGACAGAGATAAGAAGAAAATCCTTCACGTTACAGTATCTGAAATAAATTATTGTGAAACATCACACACAGACAGTGCTTTTAGAAGTTATATATACAAAAACCTGGTACGTTCATACCGTTTATCAAGGTTGCAGTTTTACTGTTCATTTTCAATACTGAATAACATCCACTGCATGAAGATACTAAAGCTAGTTTATCCACAGGTGATTAGTTGTTTTTTTAACAAAGTCGAGTCTCCTAATTCAGTTTTCAAGAACCTAATGAGTAAATGCCAGGTGCCCAGACCAAGAGGAGCCCTTCATACAGGATTTCATTCCGTCAGCACATCACTGAAGACGGGCCTTGCTATTTTCATCTTACAGATGAGGAGACGGGCTGAGGAGTTAAGAAACCTACCCAGTATCACAAGTCATCTGGTCACAGAGCTGCTGCATAGGTCTATGTGGCTCCAGGTCCCACATTCTTCATCCCTGTATATTGGTGGCCCCTTCCATAGGGGCCTAACCTTAATCCAGTATTTTAAAGGTCAGGATCTTCTGAGAAATGTCCTGTGATGCTGGTTTACATACTTGCATATAGTAGTTTTTTGCAGTTCAGGTGAGCTACTTAGAAGTCTGGGGGTCAAAATTTTATAGGACTTTGTGCCTCTTTCAATGAGTTTATTCTATGAAAGGACTCCTATTGGAGACGTCAGAGTCCACACTCCTTCAATTTCAATATTAAGCGCAGTAAACACCGACAGAAATGCCGCACGAGTCGAGGTACAGCACACCTCTGACCCAAGGGTTCTTTCCCTGCAATCCAGACCCCGAAGGACTGGTGTAGAAAAATTCAGGGGCTCTAGGAACTTTTGGTGGGGGTAAAAACACCTCTATTTCACTTTTTGGGTTTTTTTTAATGTTTTTAAGAGAGAGAGAGAGAGAGAGAGAGAGAGAGAGCCAGAGGAAGAGAGAGAGAATCTTAAACAGGCTCCGCACTCTGCACTGGAGTCCAACACAGGGCTCTTTCCCATGACCTTGGGATGAAGACCTGAGCTGAAATTCAGAGCCGGATGCTCAACCTCGACTGAGCCACGCAGGCCCCCCCCATTTCACTAACTTGTAAATGAAACGCAGACTTCCCTTCAATTATAAACATTAACAACACACCATGAGCACTTGTGACTTTGTCACAAATGAAAGCTCAGCCCCTTTCAGATGGCTACTACAGTTCAATTTCATTTCTGTCCATTGCTATTTCAAAGTTATGATGCCTAGGTGTTACATCTGCTGCTGGAGCCTGGTATTTGCTGTCCCAGTACAAGAGTACTACGTAATCACATCGAAATTTGTTTTAGTATTTTGTGAAGGTTATTTCAATGTTTTAGGTTCCCTTTGTGATCCTATATGCTTTACCCCATAGATGGAAAAGGAAAACCTTTATTCTGGAAAGAATTCAAAGCCTTCACCAAGCTGCCAAGTCTGAGCACAAGAAGAGGTTAAAGGCACCTGCTCTAATGACACCTCCTCTCACCCAAAACACTGGGAGGCCCAAGTGCCATGTCACAAGAACAATTAACTACAGGATCCAGACCCAGCCTTCTCAATGATGCTGTTTGATTCCATTTTGGAATGAGGTACATTCTCTCATATCGAAGCTTCCCAAAACAATGTAAATTACTCATGCCATAAATGATAAACAAAAAAAAATCAAACTTGCAAAAACTGCATACAAAGGCATTCAACAAGATAACAGTTCGTACATTTACAATTGGTACATTCCACACAGAATCCTCATTTGGATTTGACAAACAAAAAACAAAGAGAAGCTTTAAAAAAAAACGATGAAGGGGGCGCCTGGGTGGCTCAGTCGGTTAAGCGTCCGACTGCAGCGCAGGTCATGATCTCACAGTTTGTGAGTTCGAGCCCCACGTCGGGCTCTGTGCTGACAGCTCAGAGCCTGGAGCCTGCTTCCCATTCTGTGTCTCCCTCTCTCTCTGCCCCTTCCCTGCTCATGCTCTGTCTCCCTCTGTCTCAAAAATAAATAAACATTAAAAAAAAAAAATTTAAAAAAAATGATGAAGGCATTAGGATGAACAGTATTCACAGAGTGTTAACATAAATTTTTAAGCAGAGGGTATTACCTTAATTTGCCACACTGAACATTAAGCGAAACAGTCCACAAGGACCGGCATTGAGTTTCCAAAACTGTTTCATGGTCTTGCAGAGAAAAAATGAAAGCAATAAAAGGAAACCTCTCATCAGGCATACTCTGAAGTGCACCCACTCAGGTAAGAGGAACTTGTGATAACTCCATTCACTACCTCCTATGTGAGCTTAGGGGACATCGCTCACATCTAAAAGGACGATCGGATCTCAGATCGCTGTACGGTTGATCTGCAGATACAGCTGGCTGGGGCTCAGGCCTCCCCGGACCTGAGTGCCCACGGCCCTGCTGGTTTAGAGATGTAACAGCTTCGGGCACCGTCTGCAGTTTCCATTAGCCAGTCTCTGCACTTCTACCTGTTGCGTTTTTGTTTTGTTTGCATTACACGTTTAACTCCATAAACAATTAGTGCAATACCGCATTTTGACGATGTATAGTTGTGACCGTTAATTTCAATGAAAATTCTATCTTTACTCCACAAGGATTTTTTTCCAGCAATGCATGTAAGTCAAGAGAGGAATTTTTAAATTAAATCAGATTGTTACAATTATGTATTTCTAGAAGCCACTCTCTTCTTCAAGAAACAGAATGGAATCAATCACTAGCTTTTCCCTTTCCTGTGCCCAATATTCTTTCAGCATAAAGGAGTTTCCCTTCCATCAAGACGCTACTTACTACCTCATTACAGAGATATATCTTCTTAAAATTATAAGAAAATATTTCTTTCTTCTTTCTTGCAACAATTAGCTACTTCAACCTTTTTCCCCCCAATGGACTCAATCTCCATGGCCTTTAACAGACAACACTTTGTGGAATCCCCCATTTTCCTCTCTACTTCTTTTATTTATTTATTTTTTTTTTTAATTTTTTTTTTTTTTTTTTAACGTTTATTTATTTTTGAGACAGAGAGAGACAGAGCATGAACAGGGGAGGGGCAGAGAGAGAGGGAGACACAGAATCTGAAGCGGGCTCCAGGCTCTGAGCGGTCAGCACAGAGCCCGACGCGGGGCTCGAACTCACGGACCGTGAGATCATGACCTGAGCCGAAGTCGGACGCTTAACCGACTGAGCCACCCAGGCGCCCCCTCTCTACTTCTTTTAAACAAGCAGTAAACTAGACAAACTAGATGACTAAATAAAATCACATTTTTATATAATATTCCTAATTTTATAAAGTACCATAAATAATCCACAAGTGCTTTATACTTACCATGGAGCATAGAACTCTACAAGCCACAGACTATCACTTTGAATAACTTCTCGGTTGAAATTGGATGGAGTTAATTCAATTACATCGTCACTAGAGGAATAGAGACCATTCACTGCTAGAAAGAAGGTACAGCTTATTAGACCTGCAGTAAAAGACAAAAAGCACACCATTAATGACGGGGTTCAAGCTCTGGCAGGAAACGTCTTCTTGAATTGCCCAAGGTTCTTCACACAGGAGGATGGCCTGGGTCAGGTCCTTTCTAACCCCCCAGTGCCCATCCCCTTTGTTGCTGTGGCAGCCCCTGGAATTTCACTGCCACCGGTGCAGCACAGAGCAAGTAGGAAAGAGATCCACACTCTCATCTCTTGAGCTGCAATCGAAAAAGATCTCTAACTTAGGTGCTTTTTATGTATTAACATTTTCATTCTTCACAATCACCTCGTGAAGTAATAGTATTCGTGCCATTTTATGGGCGAAGACACCGAAAAATTGGGAGGCTACCCTGTGGCCCCGAGTAATCCACACAGCGTTTATTTTTTGTGTTATTCAGTTGCAATATTAACACACTATCTTTTTTTAACGTCTATTTATTTTTGAGCAAGAGAGAGCACGAGCGGGGGAGGGGCAGAGAGAGAAGGGAACAGAGGATCCGAAGTGGACTCCACGCTGACAGCACTGAGCCTGATGTGGGGCGCGAACTCACGAACCACAAGATCATGACCTGAGCCAAAGGTGGACGCCCAACTGACTGAGCCACCCGGGCGCCCGAGTACAGTATCTTTATTAAACTTCCTTTGAAGGAAAAATTAATTATTTGTCTTGTCTACTAAACTGGGACTCTATCAAGGGCAATACTTGTTTTTATAAATATTTTTATTTCTACTCACACTATGTATGGCAGTCACCAGACACTTGCAATGCTGCTGGATGAGCTTACAAAGAATTTTCACGTAAATGTTACAAAAGAAGGATGGAGTGTTATTGTCTTATTAACAGCATAGTTTAGCCACACTGTGGCCCAAATGCATTTTTGTTGGCTACTGTAGGAACTTAAAACGTAATTGTTAACAATTATATAGGAAAACAAGTTCTGGATGGACTTAGAAATATCTTAAAAACTAGGGGCGCCTGGGTGGCTCAGTCGGTTGAGCGTCCGACTTCGGCTCAGGTCACGATCTCACAGTCTGTGGGTTGGAGCCCTGCGTCGGGCTCTGTGCGGACAGCTCAGAGCCTGGAGCCTGCTTCAGATCCTGTGTCTCCCTCTCTCTCTGCCCCTCCCCCACTCTCACTTTGTCTCACTCTGTCTCTCAAAAATAAATAAATATAAAAAAAAGAAATATCTTAAACACTCAAAACGTTTTTGAATTGGTAGTGCTATCAAAATTCCAATTCTCCCTTTAAACATATGATTTCTTTATGTTTTCTAATTGCATTGACTAAGACCTCCAGGGCAATGCTAAGTAATGGACTGTTCTTGACTTTAGTATTTTCTCATTTGCTGGCTTTGGAGTTGAAACAGATAAACTTTAGGATATTAAAGAAATTTCTACCTATTTCTTTTTAGCATCTGTGAAGATGATCATATAACTTCTTTCTTTTAGTCTACTGATGCAACAAACGGTGAGGCGGACCTGTGTCCTAAGGCAGCGGACGGGTATGCCATTGTGGTCACCTGCTCATATGCTTATTCTGTAGACGGAATTTGGAAGATTTCAAAGGGAACCTTTTTGAATAACCCAATGGTAAATTTCTTCTGGAAGGAATGTACACCAGTGTTAACTGTTCTGTTGCTAAATATTTCACCTTATGCTTACGGAACCACTTTCAAATGACTCCAAATACACTGGACCACTTGGGTTTTCACAGCATTACTAACTAAGAGTAGGAATCGCCCCTCGTTTGTAAATAAGGAAACAAAGGCACTTCTAGGGACCCATCTGCTGTCTCTAACTTCTATTTCCAAGCTCTTCCCATCAAACCATGTTGTCTTTTAGAGCTCAGGATAAAATGGTTCAGTATGTCAGGGGCATGAATAAACAACATAATTCTATTTTTCAAGAACACTGCATTTGATTTATAGACGTGGCTAATAATGTAGGAACTTTATATGAAATAAAACTGTGGACTTTGGTAAGGGGGACATGAAACCACTAAAAGCCTATCCTGCAGGGGGTATGACCAGATTTGCTTTCTAGAAAGGGCGTTTTGGCTGCAATGTGGACAGCAGATGGGGGAACTCTCAGGAGAGTGGGGTCACACCTAAACTCAGGGGAAGATGGAATGGCCAGCAGTAACACCCGCTGCTGGGGGGGTCAAGTAGGAGACTGAAAACGATCTGGTGGATTTCATGACAGAGGATCCCCAGAGCCCAGGACAGCTGAGGTGGAGGAGTGAAAACAGGCAGCAGCCAATGTGCAAAAGACTGGAGACAGTAGGAGGGAACAAGTTCATGAAAAGGGAATTCTGTAACAAGTTTCACTATAAAGAGCACAAGAGAGCAAGCAAACGTGGGGCAGAAGGAAGGTTTCTTTTTAAAGACCAGAGTGATCTGAGCTTGAAGGGAAAAAAATATGTGGAGTGGGAGAGGCTAAAGATAAAGTAGAGGAATAATGAAACAAAATGCCTGGAATCTGAATCGGGAAGGGAGGGAACCCAGAGTCAGTGGCAGGGGTAGCCTGGGGCAGGATGGCCCCTTTTCCACTTTGAGAGGTGGGAAAGAGTGCATGTGGATGGAGGTCAGGCCAACCAAACTGGGGTTGCCTTAATAACTGCCGCTGTCCAACATGCTAACCAGTCACCACATGGAGTGAAGGTATAAAAAGTGGTAAATTTTGAAGACTTGGTAGGGGGAAAAAAAAAGTACCTTATTAATATTTTTGATATTGGTTACATGCTACAATGATATTTGAGATACAGTGGGGAATAAATATGTTAAAATTAACATCACCTGTTTCTTTTTGCCTTTTGAAATGTGGCTACGAGACTATTTAAAATTAGATATAAAATTTGCATATCTCTACTGGATTGTGCTGCTTGATAATCTTTTTGTTGCTGCAGTAAAGGTTAAGTGGAGTTTGACATATTTAACGAATCAAGTAAATTAAGACCAAGCAGAGACCATCCTAATTCTGAATAAGCTTACAAGTTAAGACTGGGCCTGGAAAATCCTCCATGGAGATCTACTCTAAAGTGTATTTTTTGTAAAAAAAAATCAACATAAATCAATACTTGTTCAATACACTGAGCTCACTGTGAAATTTTCAAAAATGGAAAACCAAAAGAAAACCCATGAACAGTCCCACTAGAATGGGCAATTCATATTTTGGTGATATTCATATGGACTTCTCTGTGCTATTCGGAAGTCCAAAACTTTATTATATTTATATGCATGTGATCTTACTATACATTCCTTTTTGTAGCCTTTTTTCCCACTCAAACAAGTTTTCTACATAATTATGGATTACTTTTTACCCCCCGTATAACCATTTTTAATGGCTATATCACATTGCCCATCCACCACTAACAGAATTTCTTTCCAATTTTTCACTATTAACAGGCCAATGCTGAAAATTCTTACACTCTTCCCCCTTCAGATAAATATGAGTATTTCCTTAAGAGATAATCTTACAAAGGGATTGGGGGTATAGTATAGCTAACACTTTGATCTATGTATCTATCCAACTACCCTCCAGAAACTGACATGTTAACTGAGAATAACACTTAAATGACACTACACACCAGGCAGTGCGTAAACACTTAGGATATAGTAACTCATTTTAAGAACTCTATGTGGTATGTGTCTCATCATGCCCATTTTTAGACCTGGAAATGGAGACACAGAAAGGGTAACTTGCCTAAGGCCACATAATTAGAAAGAGAGAGAACACGGTTATGCAACCCACATTTTAAACCAAAGGACTGGAGACTGCATTAGTATAATCCCAAGGAGGGTCATTAGTTAGCTTGTGGCAGGAGAATTAGGTTCACTGCATTCTCTTGCCAATCCGGGACAGCAGGCTGGAGTCACCAAAGGGATGGACCATGACTCCACCTCAGGAATGTGCTTCCTTTACATACAAAGATGGTCGTGGCTGCTGACACTCAGTATAACATGGACTTGGGCTGCTTTTTTTTTTTTTTTTCTCCTAGTAACGGTGCTAGGCTTTTTGTCTTTAAAATTTTTTTAATGTTTTTATTCATTTCTGAGGGAGACAGAGTGCCAGCAGGGGAGGGGCAGAGAGAGAGGGAGACACAGAATCCGAAGCAGGCTCCAGGCTCCGAGCCGCCAGCACAGAGCCCAATGCGGGGCTCGAACCCACAAACCGTGAGATCACGACCTGAGCGGAAGTCGGACGCTTAACCAACTGAGCCACCCAGGCGCCCCGACTGTTTTGTCTTTACGTTTTGCCGAATTCTCAGAAGAGCCCCCCAACCCACCTTCCTTATAAATGGCTCTCTAGTGGGAATGTCTTGATGATAAAGATTTGAGACTTACACTCCCTAGAAGGCAATATGACCACATAGGGCTGGAAAAAAAAATCGAACCATACTACTCAGAAAAACAGACTGAAAGATGTTAACTACCCCCTATGAAAACCCTCAAGAAGACAAACAAAACACTCCAGGCCACTTAAGATGATCAACTGGGTCAATGCCGACTAATAGTGTTCTGTTTCTAAAATTCACGTGGCTGTTCCACTCACTGATAATGAGCACCAATGGGAAATTGGAACATCCAAGTGTCTAGAATCTATGTGAGCAGATGGTTTTGCCATCTGTGGCTCCCCATTATTCGTCCACGGTAGTGAAGGACGTCATAAATCCCCATCAGTAGCCTCTCTGTCCCACACCTGCTACCAAGAGTACACGATCCCCTAGCACTCATCTAGAAACCAAGAGGGCTCCCCAAAAGGTCTGACTCCATTGATGCAAATAAATGATAGAATCACAGACTCTTTCCGCGCCCAGTATGAATCCACCCAAGGGACACTGAACAGAGACTAGAATCTTTTCCCCTCCTCTACGTTCTCTCTGCACTACAGCAAATATTTACATCTTGTTTACCCTCTTGACACCCATGTGAACTCGTGCATCCTGAGAACCACCCAGCGGGGGAGGACTAGCCCAGAGTGACTAAGTCACTAGCTCGCCGTCACACAGCTAGGAAATGCGGGGCAGGGCCGGCTGGGGCTCAAACTCTGCGGTCTGGATCCAGGGCGTTCAGGTAACGAAGGTTAAGGGCGCCTCGGCGGGGACCAAGGCGAGCCAGAAAAGGGTCGGGATCCTCAACCCCACTCACTGCACAGTTTCTAAAACAGGGATTTAACATAATTCATGGTGGTCTGCGTCCCATTTAGTTTTTAGAAGTTCGCTCACACTTGAAGCGCTTTGGGAAGGCACCGTTCCCTTTCTAAAGCAAACTCTTCGGCCTCTTCCAGGGCTGGGTTTCGGCATTTCAGTTTTTCTCAATTAGTGGGGACGGCATTAAACAAGTGGTGAGGACGAGCTGCAGGGTGAGGACCCCGCGGCCGTGCCGTCTACACGCCAGGGTGAGGAGGGCGGGCCCAGGACAAGGGACCCCTGACCCTAACCCTCTCCGGTCGCCCCCGGCTCCACCTCCGCCAGGGATCGAGTCCTAGCTGCTCCGCACGGCTCGAACGCAGCTCCCGGCCCTCACCCTCGCCCGGCCCGCCGCCGCCCCCCTCGGCCCGGGGCTCCCGGTGGTTCTCAGGACGCACCACCCCGGGACTCCCCGACCCCGTCGCGCTCGCTCCCCGGGGTGGGCTGCGGGAGCCCCGCCGCGCTGCCTCCCCTCCGCACGCGCCCCGAGACCGGCAGGGCCCCGCACCCCCGCGCGAGGGGCGGCCCCGGCCGCATCCCCCACCCCAGCCCTGGCCCCGCGAGGCCGCCCGCCCGCCCTGCCCCGGGCCTCCCCGGCGGTCCCCCGGGACGAGGAGGCCCGCGCCTACCCAGCACGAGGCGAGCCATGCCGAGCTCCCGGGCCGCCGCGCAGTCCCACCGACGCCTCAGCTCCGCGCGCCGCGCCCCCGCCGCCCCACGTCCCGCCCTCGGCCCGTGAGGCAGGCGCCGGGCGGTGCGGCGGGGACGGGCCGGAAGGCGCTCGCCAAGCCGTGGCCGCGGCCCATTGGTTCCAGCAGGCTTCGCTCGTTCGCGTGACCAATGGGAGGCGGCCGGGTAGAGGTTACCGGTTTGATTTTTTTATGGAGGGCGGAGCGAGCGGCGGAAGGAGGGGCTTGCTGGGGGCGGGGCGGACCACCCTTTCCTTCCTCCGTGGCTCTCGGATTCCCCCAGCCCGAAGCGGGCTGTCGGTACTTTCCCCCCGTAGAGTCCAGTATTTGGTTCTTCTTATCTTAAGGGTCTTTATTCTCTCTTTCCCTCCCTTGCCTCTAACGAGCCCCTTTTCAGCCTTCACTCATCCCCTGCCCCCCCCCCCCCTACTCTCCACCCCTTATCCTCTTTGTCCCCCAGAGAGGATAACTTTCTTTGGGCGCTCAGTACATGTATGACCTTATTAAATGACACTTTAATTTGTCCTGTGCCTTGATGGGTATTCAGTCAAACTCTTGCTAATCATACTGTGCGTACTGTGCCTACCATAATTCAACACTTATTTGTTTGGTTGAATTACTTTAGTTAGAAGTTCCCACGTCCAGGGCATCTGACTCCAAAACTTTTTTTCACTGATAGGACCTTGTTCTCTGTAGAAGCCCTTGGGGCTTAAGCTTCAGAGCTCCTCAGAGGGTTTCCTTCCTCACCCTGGGAGGGGCCTTTGCAATATGATCAGTGATCACGTGTTTTGTAAAATTTGCAAAAGTAAAATATTTTAAGCGTTGCAGGCTAAGCTATGGCATCTTTCCACTCAGGTGTCCCCTCCTGTGTTTGGATTGACCTTGAGCATTTTGTTTTCGTATTCGTACTGGTTTATTTCTCTGTGGTGCTGAATGCGTGAGACCGTTCTGCTTCTGGCGGAAGGATTTGGGAGTCACTACAGTGGAAGCCCGGGGTGGTGATGGCCTGTAGCGAGCGCTTCCTGGAGGAAGTGGCCCTAGAGCTGAGTCTGAAACGTTTGCTGGGCAAACAGGAGAGTCATCCATGCACAGGAAGCAAAGGGAGTGAAGAAGCTCCCTCAGGGTGAACTGACACCAAGCAGAGGAAGCTGGCAGCAAATGCCAGATGATGGGGTGGTGCCGGGGGGCTGTGTGGGGAAATCGTGAGACATCCAGACCACTTGTGGGCTGCGCCCTGTGGATCCCCGATTTTTGATTCTCTGAGAGATCTCTTTGGGTTTACTGATGGCATTGTAAGCTCTAGGGTTTGGTGTGTCAGGATAATCAGCGGTGGCCTCTAAAGCAAACAGCCCTAAAATCTGGGTGGCTTACCCCATAATGCTTTATTTCTTGCTCTCGCTGGAAAGGAGCTTTCCATGGGTGACTCAGGAATTCTGGCTTCTCCCATCGTACAATGCCACTATCTTCTAAAACAGGCACTCTCCGCATGGGAGATGTTACCCCCAAGAGGGCAAAATTGGTTCTTGGGGGATAGCAGTGAAAAAATCTTAGCTATTACAAGGGCCACAATACATAAACGGATATACAGTGTATCTGTGTTTTCCAAATTTCATGGGAGAGAGGAATTTAGGAAAAGATATATCTAAAAAGTCTCCTTAGGGGCATGATAAGGAAAAAACAAAAAAAGAAAGAAAAAAAAAAAAAGGCTGAGAAACGCTGTTCTAGAACAGGATTGTTCAATGGAAATATAATGTCGGCCACGACATATGAAAATGGAAGATTTCTAGTAGCCACGTTAAAAAGGTAAAAAAGAACACCCTAAACTAATATACCATTGCATGTTAACTGAACTGGAATTAAAATTAAAAAAATTTTTAAAGTAAAAACAAAACTAACAAAAGTAAAACCAAGGAGATTAAATCTAATAATATAGTTTAACCCAAAATATTCCAAATGTTACCATTTCAACATGTAATTATATAAAAATGGTTAATGAGCTGTTTTACCTTCCCCCACCCCCATGTCAATTCTTTGAAACCCAGAGTCTATTCTATACTTAGGGCACATCTTAAGTTAAACTGGCCACATTTCACGTGGTCAATAGCCACACAGAGCTAGTAGCTATCTGTTGGACGGCACAGTTCTAGAACCTCCTTAGAGTCCTTGATTGGTTCTTCTGCCTGAGTGACTGAGGAGCAAGGTGGGACTAAGGGAGACTGCACAGGTAGTTCTGGCCAGGCCTGGTAGTGTCCTTCCACTCACACTCCATTGGCTAGAGCCAGCCAGTGGCCCCAACTTAACTGCAAGGGAGGCTGGGAAATAGTGTTCTGTCTCCAAGAAGAGAAACTGCATTGGTGAGGATCAAGACAATCTCTGCTGCAGTACGTGCTCTGGCCTCCAAATATCCATGTTTACTTCTTCTCCACATGTGGAACACATTTAGCCTCTCCCCAAAGGAGTCAACCCGATGTGTATCACTATAGCCAGCTCGAGGCCCTGGATGTCTGGGTGAAGTGTTGAATCCCCCCCACCAGGTCAGGGTGTGAGTCCGCATGGTGTAGAGCTCATAAACTGAAAAGAAGAGCTATTCTCCCACCCCCAAACTCAGAATATATGATGTGGGGACAGAGCAGGAGAATCGTAATCAATATTACCTTTCAGAAA
Source organism: Neofelis nebulosa (assembly GCF_028018385.1). Taxonomy (NCBI): domain Eukaryota; kingdom Metazoa; phylum Chordata; class Mammalia; order Carnivora; family Felidae; genus Neofelis; species Neofelis nebulosa. Next base: position 8,057,945 of record NC_080790.1, read on the forward strand.
GGAGAAAAGTAAGAGATACACTGCAGTGCATGGTTCAGGGTAATTCTGAAATCCCTTATGGGTGGACACCGTAAGGCTCCCACATGGAGGAAAGACAGCCCCTCAATTAGGTTCTGATTCTGTTCTCTGGGAGGAACTCTGTGGTCTGCTCCACTCTTTGGGAGGCTTCCCTTGGTGATTAGTCTCCTACCCATCTCTCCTTGGGATGGGGGGGGGGTTCCTCTAGCCAAAACCTGTCTCTTGCCTAGGAAAGATTGGGAGTCAAGGGTTTTGTTTTGTTTTGTTTTGTTTTGTTTTGTTTTGTTTTGTTTTGTTTTGTTTTGAAGTAGGCTTCACTCCTGCCCAGTGTGGAGCCCTATGCAGGGCTTGAACTCACAACCCTGAGATCAAGACCGGGGCTGAGATCAAAAGTAGGACACTTAACCAACTGAGCCACCGAGGCGCCCCTCCAAGGGCATTTTGGGTTTTGTGTTTTGCCTTTTGTTTTGCTTTAAGTGAACCTTTTATTAAAATACCACATTGTTGAGGCACCTGGGTGGGTTCAGTAGGTTAAGCATCTGGCTCTTGATTTCGGCTCAAGTCGTGATCCCAGGGTGGTGGGATCCTGCCCCACATGGGGAGGGGGGTCTGTGCTCATAGCCTGGAGACTGCTTGGGATTCTCTCTCTCCCTCTCTCTTTGCCCCTCCCTCTCTCTCTCTCTCTCAAAATACATAAATGAACTTTAAAAATAAAATAAAGTATGACATTGTTATTGACTGAATTGCGTCTCCCCCAAATCCATAATGTTGAAGCCTTAATCTCCAAATGACTATAGTTGGAGATAGAGCCTTTAAAGAAGTAATTCAGGTGAAGTGAGGTCAAAGGGTGGGGCCCTAAGCCAATAGGCCTAATGACCTTATAAGAAGAGGAAGAGACACCAGAGTGAGCACACACAGAAGATAAGCTTCATGAGGACAGCTAGAAGTGGTCGTCTGCAAGCCAAGGAGAGAGGTCTCCCCAGAAACTAACCCTCCTGCACCTTGATCTTGGACTTCCAGCCTCCAGGGCTGTGAAAAACAGTGCATTTCTGTTTAAGCCCTCCAATCTGTGGTACTTAGTCATGGCAGCCTGAGCAGGTTAATACAAACATCCCCCTTAAAATAGAGCACAATTCTTTAAGGGCAACAGTGCCTTGACGTTTCCATAAAGTGAATATCACATTTGACCTTGCATCCCCTTTCAGAGGCCAGACACACACCTTCCTGTTAATGCTGCAGGTCATTTTCAAAGTATTGCCAAGGGTATCATGGGCTATTCGAGTTTAAAACTCAGCTCCAACATGGGGCGCCTGGGTGCCTCAACCAGTTAAGCGTCCGACTTTGGCTCAGGTCATGATCTTGCAGTTCGTGGGTTTGAGCCCCACATCGGGCTCTGCACTGACAGCTTGGACCCTGTCTCAGATTCTGTGTCTCCCTCTCTCTCTCTCTCTCTCAAAAATAAATAAACATTTAAAAAAATAATTAAATAAATAAATAAATAAATAATAAGTGTTTAAAAAAAAAAAACCTCAGCTCCAACAAATACCTCATAACCACCAACTGTTTAGCAGACCCGACGTCACTTGATCAGTGCCACTTAGTACAAAAGAATTATGTGATGACGAAAAGAGTCAGCGGTCTACGGAATCAGGTTTGCGGACGCTTCCCTCAATGGCTATGCGTTTGAAGCATCCTGGATGCTGTGGGGAGAACAGAAGAAACATGGAAAACACTGTTTTAGCCATCACAAGGTGGGTTGATCAGTATGTTTTGCTATCATCTAGGATATTCTGTCTCTTCTTAAAGGCTTAAACGCGTTCGCTGTTCACTCATTCATTCGCTCATTCCATCCTCCACTCATTCATTTGAGAAGTATGTACTGAATATCCGTTTATTTCAGGTACGGTGCTAGGTCGGGGGGGGTGGGTGGTGGTGGTTATTATGATGATTAGTAGATGTTCCTGGCTGATAGAAGCCCACGGTCCACGAGAGGATGCAGGTCAATAAGGAGCTACAACGGAAGTATATACAGAAAGTTCTATGAGACCACAACAGAGGCAAGCAGTTTGCTCTGGTTGAGGGAGTCTGATGTCGAAGAGGCTTTTCTGGGGTGACAGCGAGGCAGGAGGGGTGCTCCCGGCAAGGGCAGCCCATGAACAAAGGCACAGAAGCAGAACAGTGTGCAGGGTGCAGTGAATCTTGGACAGCCCTCCCGGCAGGCCCATTGAGACCAGTCTCAACAGCTACGCTAAGCTGCAGAGACGACAAACACTGCGGGTCGCCCATTTAGCGACACTGGGTTTTAAGATCAAGAGATCAAAACATTTTACGTGACTAAACTTTTTGAATTCTAGAACTTTGGGTGCAAATTCAATACTGCTTTTTTTGGCGCTGAGTAAACTCAGTGTTCCAGAGTTAGGCGACCAAGATTTGAGACAGTTCCAGAAAGTCTCATTGGCCTGGGCCAGAAGCTGAGCCAATCAAGCCCCAGCGCTGGGCCCCAGTTCCTGGAAAAGACAAGGGACAATAATATTTTCTCAAGTGCAGCAGGCTTCTCTTCCTTTTCTGCCTTCTCTGTCTTGCTCACTAACCAGAAAAGAATAAACCAGAGGATTTAGGGAAGAGGAAAGGACAGTCCAGAAACCTTGATTTTTTTTTTGTAGAACGATGAACAGAATTAGTAACTCACATTTTCACCAAACTTCATATACTTAATAATGATAATAAATAACATATGATAACTTTGCATGTGCTTCCCAAGATTTTTTTTTAAGTTTTTTAATTTATTTTGAGAGAGAGAGACAGAGAGAGCACACAAGCAAGAGGGGGCAGAGAGAAAGAGAGAGAGGGGGAATCCCAAGCAGACAGTGCAGAGCCTGACGTGAGGCTTGAACCTACAAACCCTGAGATCATGATCTGAGCTGAAATCAAGAGTTGGGGAGGCTTAACCGACTGAGCCACCCAGGCTCCCCTTCCCCCAGGTTTTTTTTAAGCAGGGTGTAACATGGGGAGGTCAATGAATAAACCAGAAATTTCTTTTTTCTTGTATTTCCCTATGGTTTCTGCCAGCTGCGTTACTGTGGTTGCTGCTTACCTGACCTTGTCCCTCACCCTGACTTCTTCCTAAAGCACCCTTTCCATTCAGAAAGGAGAGTAGACAAAGGCAGATGGGGCTAGATTAGAAGCATCTCTGGTGGGGCGGGGTGGGGGGGGCGTTCTCGTGGTCATGATATTTGCTTAAAAGTGAATGAAATTCGGGGAGCCTGGGTGGCTCAGTCACTTAACCATCCAACTTCAGCTCAGGTCATGATGGGGCGGTTCGTGAGTTCAAGCCCCACGTTGGGCTCTGTCCTGACGGCTCAGAGCCTGGAGCCTGCTTCAGATTCTGTGTCTCCCTCTCTCTCTGTTCTTTCCCTGCTCATGCTCTGTCTCTCTCTCTCTCTCTCTCTCTGAAAAATAAAGATTTTTTAAAAATAATGAAGAAAAAAGGGTGAATGAAATGAAAACCCTGAGGGAGGAACTGGATTATCACCTGACCTCGCCCCCCTTGCCACCAGCGGAGGATTTTACCAGTCAGAGGAAAAGGAGGAAGGTGTTCCAGGCAGAGAGCCTGGCATCAGCAAAGGCATGGAGGCATGAGAGCACATGGCTTTATCTCTCGGCTGCTGGATTTTTTCTTAAAACCGGGCACAGGTCTTAGAATCCAACTACAACATGCTGGTTGCTTCCCACATGTCAGGCATGATGCTAAGTTCATGCTCTTGACCTTTATTGATTTAGGAAATCTGCACACAAGAGTCTACCTATCCTTTTCAGCCTTTATGGCTCTGCTTGAATTTCAAGTCTTCTGAAGCTCTTCCCTGACCGCACCCTGTGAGGCTGGCCACCGCCCCAGGCCACCATGATTTTCTATCGCCTCCCCTTGCTTTACCCCTTCTCGGAAATTGTGTCAGCTTCTCGCGGCTGTTGTAACAAATTACCTCTGCCTTAGTGACTCAAATAATTCGAAATTTCTTATCTCCTGGTGCTGCAGGTTAGAAGTGCAACACAGGTCTCACTGGGCTGTAGACAAGGGTTGGTCCCGGCTGGGCTCCTTCCTGGAGGCTCCCGAAGCACATCCGCTTCCTTGGCTTTCCAGCTTCTAGAACTTCCTGCCTTCCTTGCCTTGTGGCCCCTCCTCCATCTGCAAAGCCACCGATTATGGCCGGCTGAGTCCTTCTCACATCCCATCTCTCTGTTCTCTCCCTCCTGCTTCCCTCCTCCACTTTTAAGGGCCCTTGTTGATTCCAAGGGCCCATCCAAATAATTCAGGATAATCTCCCTATTAACTTAATCAGCAGCCCTTCATTCCTTCTGCAACCTGAATTCCCCTTTGACGTGTAATGTCGCACTCAGTGAATGTGTTGAGTGAAGGAACGAATGACCCTACATGGCAGGTGTTATCACGACCCTTTTATGTGTCAGGCGGGGCTCAGAGAGGTGAACAAAGGCACCCCAGCTCACAGAGCCATGGATCTTAGCACCGGTGATGGTCAGGATGGGCTAGGTTATCCTACAGTACACAAGGCCTCATCTCAGGGGCTTATGATGACGAAGGGTTTGTTCTCCCATGCCGCCTGTCTCTTGCGGGCTGGCCATGGCTCTGCTCCATGGCACCTTTGCTCTGGGACCCAAGTAAGGGAACAGCCTCAATAGGGACGTTGCTGTTGTCACGGCAGAGGGAAAAGGAGCCCCTGGTACGACCCCACCACACAGGCACTTCAATCTTCTGCTTAGAAGTGGCACTCCTCACTCACTCCTACCCACATTCAGTGAACCAACCGGAACTCAGGAGTTGAGCTAGCGGGGACTGTCTTAGCCTGCTCAGGCAGCCACAACAGAACGCCTCAGATGGGGCCACTTAAACCACAGAAATGTACCATCCCACGGTTCTGGGGGCCGGAGATCCAAGATCATGGTGCCGGACGCTTTCTCCTGAGGCCTCTTTTGCCTTGCGGACGGCCATCGTCACACCGTGTCCTCCCGTGGTGAGGAGACTCCCCGGGACACGAACGTCACTGGTGTCTCTCGCTCTCCTCGTAAGGACGCCAGTTGTATCGGATTAGGGCGCCACCCTTATGACCTTGTTTGACCTGAATTATCTCCATCAAGGCCCTATCTCCGAATATATAGTCCCACGGAGTGGGGCGGCGGTGGGGGTGGTGGTGGTCAGGGCTTCAACATGTGAATTTTGAGGGGACACTAGTTGGTGACAGTGATGTGTCACTTTCTCTTACGGAAGAACATCGTGGGGAGGGGAAGTGGAACGTTTGGCAGGAAATATATATAATCCACCACAGATCCTAACCCAGCCTCTCTGATGCCAAAGTCCAGCAGGCGGATCGTGAGCCCACTGAAAGAGAGAGGCCTCGCTTTCTCCTCTCTGTCCTCCGAGCGGCCCGGTCGGTGGCTGCTAATGACTCATCACATGCACTCAGATGTGCACACGGTTATTATTTTATTGGGATGGTAATTAACCCCCGTGACGCTCCCGGCCACCACCGAGGGAGCGCTCCTGGGGTGGATGCTGGGTGGCGGGCTTACATGGATCGTGTCACCGCCGTCTGGCCGCAATCCCGTGATGAGCAACAGTCGGGTCCCAGTTCTCAGTCAGGAGGCAGAATCAGGAAGGTTGAGTGATGTGTGCGAAGGACACACAGGTGATAAGAGCAGTAGAAGGTTCCCCCCAAGTCCGTCTGCCTCCAGGCCATGCACCGCACTCCATGAGGTTACCCTGCCTCTCCTCTTGGGGGAACCCACTGCTCTAGGACAGTCTGGTCGCCTGGGCGCCGCCTCCGTGGCCCCCACGTCTGGTTCTCCCTGGCGCCCCAGCCTCATCCCTGGCTTCCCCACTCGGTCCCCTGGCTTCCAGAACTCTCACACCTTCCCGACGTTCTATGTACGGCTGGCTCCGCTGGGGATGTCCTTCCTCCTGCCCGGTTGCTTGACTATTCTACACGTTCCTCCAGACTAACTCAGCTCAGAGATTATTCTTCACCTCACACCCGCTAGGATGGCTATGATTTGAAAAATGGAGGGGCCCCTGGGTGGCTCAGTCCATTAAGCGGCCCGCTTCGGCTCAGGTCATGATCTCGCGGTGCGTGAGTTCGAGCCCCACGTTGGGCTCCCGCCTGTCACTGCAGAGCCCGCTTTGGATCCTCAGTCTCCCTTTCTCTCTGCCGTTCTCTGCTCACAGTCTCTGTCTCTCTTTCTCAAAAATAAATAAACATTGAAGAAAAAAAAAGAATCGAAAGCTGGGGCTTAGACCTGTCAATGTTCAGTCCAGCATTAGTCTTAGGACTCAAAAGGTGAAGACTATACCGTTGTCCGCGGATGGATGAATGGATAAACAAAATGTGGTACATCCATACATCGGAATATTAGTCAGCCTTACAAACGAGTGAAATTCGGACTCACGCTATAATATGGATGAATCTCGAAAGCATACATGCTAACGTATGTACAGTATGTTATGTGTATGAAATACACCAGACACAAAAGGACAAATAGTATATGCCTTAGTCAAATCCATACGGACAAAAAGTAGAAAAGAAGTTTCCAGAGCCTGGGGAGGGAGTCATGGGGAACTGTTGTGTAATGGGGACAGAGTTTTTGTTTGGCAAGATGAAACAGCTCTAGAGACAGCTGGCGGTCATGGCTGGACAACAATGTGAATGTACTTACTGCCACTGAAATGTGTACGGGAAAACAGTTAAAGTGGTAACTTTTCTTCCATGTGAGTTTTTCCACCATAATCACACGCAGAGAGAAGGTATTCTGGGGGCGCCTGGGTGGCTCAGTGGGTTGGGCGTCCAACTTCAGTTCAGGTCATGATCTCACAGCTCTTGAGTTCGAGCCCCATGTCCGGCTCTGGGCTGACAGCTCAGAGCCTGGAGCCTGGTTGGATTCCGTGTCTCCTTCTCTCTCTGCCCCTCCCCCACTCACACTGTCTTTCTTTCTCCTTCAAAAATTAAATAAACATTAAAAAGAAGAAGAAGAAGGTATTCTGCTGGGCTTCCGGTGTGTGTGTGTGCCTGTGGGGGGGATGTCTCCGGATCAGTATAATGTACTAGTATGTTCTGTGCTTCTCTGTTGGCCAAGTGCCCCCCAGGGCTCAGCAATGGCACCTGGGACGGTACCTGACATAATTAGGCCGCTAATATGTGTTTTGTTTTAGCGAGAAAAGCGAGTGACCCTTAGTCTGGTGCATGTCTGGGAGCTTGCCCATGTACAGCCTGTTCCACGAAGCTGAGCACCTCGGGGGAGCTCAAGTTCACTGAGCAGCCCCTGGAGAACGGGCAGCGCTCTGGTATAGGCAGCAGGGAGTAACAATCTCGCCTGTTTCCCCAAGAGCATCAGGCAAATTGGGACAGAGAGCACACGTCGTGGAAGGCCACCTTTCTCAGAAGGGCGTCCTAGCAGGACTGCTGTCTGGACACTGGGCCTGGAGAGGCTGGGTCCGCCTTCCAGCTGGGAAGACCACAAACTCCGTGCTCCTCGCAGCCAGATGGCTGTGATGGCCGCAGGGGCCCCTGGCGGCGAAGTGAGGCAGTGCCCCGGAACCTGGAGGGCGGGGAGATGAGGGCGCCCCCTGCAGGTGACAGAGATCAAATCCGCGATAATCACCTATTGGAGGGGGAGTGTGTTAAGTACAGGGGTCCAGAGGCTTCCACGCCGCGATTTTGGATGGACTGCTTAAGAGCCTTATGAATGTACCACCATTGATTTCCCTGGTCCTCTTTGTTGGCCATTTCATTGGTTTCCCTTTTATTTTTGCTACTATGAGTGAGGCTGTGCTGACCACGGTACTAAATTACGGTTATAAGTAACAACTGACTTAAATGGAGTAGGGAGCCGTAGGGTGAGGGCAGGAGCCGTCCCACCCGGCCGAGGGAGGGCATGTGCCTGCCTTCAGGGAGGGACTGGAGAAAGAGAGCCATGTCTCCCCCTGCCCTGCGCCACCCCCCCCCCCCCCCCATCTCTCCATTCATCTGCCTTGTTCTTTTTTCTGCTGGGTTCCCATGGTGGAAGGTGGCTGCTATGGTGGTCGCTAGGGCTGCCCTAACGAAGTACCACAGATAAGACCATGGAAAAGCATGGTCTCACAGTCCTGGGGGCCAGAAGTCTGAATCAAGAACCCTCAGGGTGCTCCCTCTGAGACTGCAGGGGAGTCCTCTCTCGCCTTTTTTGGCTCCTGGCGGTGTTCTGGTGCTCCGTGAAGGTGCCTCGCTCCCATCTCTGCCTCTGTGACTCACACGGCCTCCTCCCCATGTCTGGGTATCTCCTCTTCTTGAAAGGTCTCCTGTTGTATTGCATCGAGGGCCCACCCTACTCCAGTATGACCCCATCTTAACTCATTACACCTGCAAACACCCCGTTCCCAAATAGAGCCACGTTCTGAGGTTTGAATTTCAACATAATCCTTCCAGGGGACGCAACTCCATCCAGAAGAGCCACAGTGTAGCTTTTAAGTTTTGACATCTTTCCATTTAAGGGACCGGCTGAGAATAAACTCACATTTGGAAGTCAAATTCCAACTTCCTGGGGACAGAATCCTGATAGGTGCAGGTCACGTGCCCAGGCCCGTCCACCATACCTGGAGGGGCACGACTGCCGAGACCAACCCTTGGGACGGAGAGAGGAGGGCAGGGTCCAGGCCAACGAGAGAGGCCATTGGCATCCACCACAGACATCCTGGAATATTGATTTATATTATTTTTAAAATTTAGTTATTTTTAATTTTTGTTCCAATACAGTTAACAAACAGTGTTATATTAGTTTCAGGGGTTCAGTATGATGATTCAACAGTTCTGTTCATTACTCAGTGCCATTAATCACCATCGCGCTCATTAATCCCCATCACCTATTTCCCCCATCTCCCCATTCACCTCCCCTCTGGTGACCATCTGTTTGTTCTTAATAGTTAAGAGTCTGTTTCGTGGCGTCTCTCTCCCTCCCTCTCTTTTATTCCCTTTGTTTGTTTTGTTTCTTAAATTCCACATCTGTGAAATCATATGGTATTTGTCTTTCTCCGACTGGCTTCTTTCACTTAGCATTACGCTCTCTAGCTCCGTCCACGTCATTGCAAATGGCAAGATTTCGTTCTTTTTTTATGGCTAAGTAATATTCCACGGGAGGCACGCTACAACATCTGTACCCACTCATCTACTGACGGACACTTGGGCTGTTTCTGTATCTTGGCTATTGTAAATAATGTGGCAGTAAACAGAGGCGTGCACGTATCCCTTTGAATGAGTGTTTTTGTGTTTTTTGGGTAAATACTATTTACAATTACTGGATTGCAGGGCAGTTCTATTTTTAACTTTTTGAGGCACCTCCACGCTGATTTCCACAGTGGCTGCACCAGTTTGCGTTCCCACCAACCGTACAAGGGACTATTGATGTTTAAAAATTGCGTCTCTTGACTATTTCCTTAGGTTTCACTCTTAGTGACTCACAAGGCCATCTACTTCCCCATGCGTTATTATTAAAAATTTCAAACATATAGGACTACCGAAAGAATTTTTCAGTGAATGTTCATAAACCCACCATCCAAGTTCTATATAATGTTTTGCTGTCTTTGCCATATTTCACCACTACGTGCCTACCCACGATCATTTTAGGGATCTTGATTTATATTTCCCAGTTACCTTCCAGATATATCTTTTTAATTTTATTTTTTTAATGTTTATTCATTTTTGAGAGAGACAGAGCATGAGCGGGGGAGGGGCAGAGAGCGAGGGAGACACAGAATCCGAAGCAGGCTCCAGGCTCTGAGCTGTCAGCACAGAGCCCGTCACGGGGCTCGAACTCACGAATGGCGAGATCGTGACCTGAGCTGAAGTCGGAAGCTTAACCGACTGAGCCCCCCAGGCATCCCTATCTTCCAGATATCTTATGTCAATTTATAGTTCGATCAGCAGCATTTGAGAGTGATCACAACAGTTCATGTCTAAGTTTCTCCAAGGAATGTATTTCCAAGAGTGGGGATTTTTGACACTGGCCACGGCTGGGGTAATATCTGTAGGCTCGCTCACTCGTGTCGGGAAGTTGACGCTGACTCTTGGCGGGGACCTCAGCTGGAGTTGTCGGCTGGAACCCCTACCTTGCCCAGTGGTCTCTACATGGGCTAGTTGGGGGGGGGGGTCCCTTTCAGGTCTGGAAGCTGGGCCCAAGAGTGAGCCCCCCAGGATTCAGGTAGAGACTGAAGCTGCCGTTGGCTGAGCAGTGATAGAACCCAGACTCAGGGGAAGGGGTTTAGACCCACCTCTCAAGACCCACCTCGCAATTAGAAGAGTATCAAAGAATTTTATGGCCATGTTTTATAATTTTTTAAATGCTTATTTGTTTTTGAGAGGCGGGAGGGGCAGAGAGAGAGGGAGACAGGATCCCAAGCTGGATCTGTGCTGACAGCCCGACATGGGGCTCGAACTCATGAACCGTGAGATCACCACCTGAGCCGAAATCGGACGCTTAACCGACAGAGCCACCCAGGCGCCCCTTATGGGCATGTTTTAAAAGTGACTTCAGAGCTTTATTTTATTAAGGAGCTGGAAATTTAGTCACAGGTTGGAATTGTTCTTTTCTCACGTTTCCGCTGTTGAAATTCTGCTCATCCTTCACATCCCTGCTGAAACCTGTTTTCCTCTCCGTTGAAATGATCTTGTTTCCCGTGTCTCTACCATTGCCCTGTAGGCAAGTGGAGAGCAGGATTTAGTCCATCGATATTCACTGCTCCTGCGGCCAGACAGAACGTCCCCTACAAGGCAAGCACCCCAATAAATGAGTGTTGGATAAATGAATGCTAGCTGAGAAACTGAAGGGGTAGAGGGAAAAGGAAGAGGGTGCAGGGAAGGCCAGGTCCCCACACGCGGGCGTCCTCTGGCCGCGCAGTCGGGTGTATGCCTCTTATATCTGAATCGATGTGAACCAGACATCCAGAAAAATGGAAGCATTGTTGGCTAACCCGGCATTTTTCCCTCTGCAGGGCAGTAAGTATTTCTGTGGCTTTAGAGTTCCTAGCTGAGGGCAATAACAAATGATTTTTAGTGTGGGTCAGCAAACAGAGATAACTGGGCTTATGTTCCTTATCAGGAAATCCTTCCTAAAGAGGCATTTCACTGAGCAATGCTGTCCCCACCCTCTACACCACCTAACAAGTCAAACAAGCAGCTCAGGGGTCACCCCAGTGGCTTTTGATAACACGTCCTGGCCTGGCTTTACATTGCTAAACAATTTGCAAGGTTCCTAGGCAAAGCTAAAGCCAAAGGAACAGCCACTTTACAAGACCAGTGCCCTGCCCCTTGAGCCGTAGGGCTCAAGGCCACTGTTCAAGGGCAATGTGGGGTCGGCCTTCCTTATTACACGTTGCTCTTGTACCAAGTTTCAGGAGACTGGTGGTGAACAGAGCGTCCTGAGCACAGACAGCGGGGTGGGGGGTGGGTGGGGGGTCCCCTTTCCCAACCTCTCTTGGTGGCTCGTCTCCAGCTGGAGCTCTACTATAGGCCGTGGGAAGTTTTTATGCCCTGCATCCCATGACTTGTCTGGGGCTGATCTTAGAATACTCCAGGGTCTTGGCGTGGCTTATGCTCATCCGGTCTGGGACAAGACTACAGTGGATAGCACGCTGTGACGCCTTTCTCCAGAGTAGAGGCGGTCTGAATAAGTCACCTTGTTGAGTTTTTCCTTGGGTTTCAGAGGTTAAAGGTTTGATGCTAAATGGAAGTTAAGGGGCTTCTTGGCTGATTGAAGTTTCCTGGGTCCCTTCTGGGCCACCTACAACCCAGAGCCCGGTGTGATGGAGACCCCCCCCCCCCCCCAGGATCGCTGGCTCCCGCAGCCTCAGGAACATTCCACATCCCTCCTCCCTTCCTGGTTGAGCAGTTCGATTCCATCCTGCTCCTGCAAGCTCTCAGTCCCCAGCCTCCCAGACCTGATCCTGCCTGCAACTTGGCCAAAAGCCATCAGACCAAGGATGTTGACTTTCTGCTCTCCAAACACAAGATCCTGTGGCTACCAGGACCTGTCCTCATTAGCAGGCTCATGGGTTATTAACTTTTTTTTTTTTTTCCTTTTCACAGAATCATCACCAAATCTTGCTAAATTTGAAGCATCACTAGCATTTCTCCTCTCCTTCCACAGAGATCCTGACCTGGCCGGGGTTTCAGCATTTCAGACCTCAACTATTAAAACAGCCCCCTGCTTCACCTTCTTTTGGTTCTCTTCCATTCCATCCTTCTCTCCAGAACTTTCTAGAACACCCCGGAGGTTGAGAGAGGCCCGGGCCCCTTCCTTATTTTATTGTTTGACATACTAGAAAACAAAGACAAGTCAAAACAGGGTTGCAAGGTTATGATGCATTATACGTGTTTGCTTTTCACGGAATTAATGCTTTAGATTAAAAAAATGTAATGCTATTCAGTTGGGCTACTCACAAGATAGTGGTAGAATTAAAAAAAATTAAAAGAGTACATTCCAAATGGTGTGACCTGCTCATAGGACGCAGGTCCAAAGTAGTTCCACGAATACTACTTTTTTTTTTTTTTTTAACTCTGCCAGTATGTCCTTGTGACGGAATGTTGAATCTTATTTGAAGATATAACCTTGAAAGTCCGACCGTAGATTCCTTTGAGAATTAGAAGCTGGGTTTCCCTGGAGGCGCCTGGGTGGCTTAGTCGGTTAAGCCTCTGACTTCGGCTCAGGTCATGGTCTCACAGTTTGTGGGTTCGAGCCCCGTGTCAGGCTCTGTGCTGACAGCTCAGAGCCCGGAGCCTGTTTCGGATTCCGTGTCTCCCTCTCTCTCTGCCCCTCCCCAACACACGCTATGTCTCTCTCTCTCTCTCTCAAGAATAAATAATTTAAAAAGAAGAAGAAGAAGGAGGAGGAGGAGAAGGAGAAGGAGGAGGAGAAGGAGGAGAAGAAGGAGGAGAAGGAGGAGAAGAAGAGGAAGAAGTTGGGCCTTCTGGCCACCCACTGTGGCACAAATCAAATTTCGGTGACTCCGGGGGCTGTACTGTGAAGTCCAAATGCCTTGTCCGGGCCGCCTACCCCACCCTGCTTGGGTGCTTCGGGCCTTGTAGATGCACTTCAGTCTCTGGCTTCACGCCCATCCTGCCCTTGGCTGAATCCCACTCACCCTCTAAGGTCTAAGGCCACGTGTGTTTTCCCTCTGAGCAGTGTCCCCACCTGTGCCCCTCGGGAGGTTGAGGGACTCCTCTTCCCAGCTCTGCCTGCATCCCGTGCGGCTGACTTCGTACCACCACGCGGAGAACGGCTCATCGTGTCCGGCCCCCTCCAGCGCTCCGTGAGCTACTTGAAGACAAGGACCACGGCTCGGTCACGTCTACGTTCCCAGCTTCTCGCAGACGCCCAGGGAAATGCATGAATGAGCGTTCCAGTGAATAAATGTAAAAATGGATGAAATGCCACACGGTGCTCTGCGGATCAGTGCTCCGTTGGTTTGGGGCTAGATGCTTTTGTTTCAGCTGGTGGAACTTGGTGAATCTGGGAGACTGCCACCGTTGCGGCCAGAGGCCCAAATCCTCCTACTCTGCCGGCGGCACGAGGTTATGGCTCCGGAGTGGAATCACGAGGGCCACCAGGTGGCGCTAAGTCCCCGTGCTGGACAGCCGCAAGCCACATCTTCTATCTAGTAAGGCCCCGGGAGCCCATTCCAAGAGACCCAAGATTTTTGAAGACTGTATTCTGCAAGGTGCGTCCATGAGCTCACTCTAAAACCCCAAGCACGGCCCACGGAGGAAAAGAAATTTTGTAAAAGATATCTAAATTCGGTGGAAGGGAGAGATTAGTCCAAAATGAGTCCAAATGGGGCAGAACTGCGAGACTGTTCTTACGGGCCCTCTGGTCACCCCTGCTCCAGCCGCCGAGGCCCCAGAGAGGGCGCACCTGTGCCTCCGGACACACAGGAAGTCTGCCTTCACGGAACACACTAGAACCCAGGTCCACTACCCAGAGTTACCTTGGTGGGCTGGCTGTTCAAGAGGCAAACAGGTACGCCGGCCTGGTCTCCTCCCGGCACGGACCGCTCACAGGAACTCTTCGCGGGAATATCTACTGCTCCCCGACCTGAGCTCTCGGCCCCATGTCTTCTAGTCGGTAGTGACTCCTTGCTCCACAGGCACCCTCCTCTCACTGTCCCTGAGCTGTGGGGGCTCCTTCCCTCCCTGCTTAACTCGGGAGTCCTTCTGGAAGTGAAAGGGGCACCGCTCTGCTTCCAGTCCTTTCTGAAACCACCCCTCGCACCCATTCCTTTCTTTCTGGGATCCCTTGTGCTTACAGTCAGCTTGGGTCAGTTTCACACTTGACACCCGCAGCCAGAGGTGACACTCGACACCCGATGCTATAGGGTGGGGTGTTAGACTTGCAGCAGGACAGGCTTCGCGTTGATTGGCTCTGGGACCACTCACGCCCCCCCCCCCCCCCCCCCCCACTTAGCCTTCCCTCACCCCCTTCCCCAGGCCAGGGCCTCCACTTTGACGGCCTCCAGGGGCCCCGCTTATATTGTAATCTACGTAAGTGGCACCCACTTGGCTTGTGGGAACCCCGGGCCTGGCTGGTCCCCGAGGGCTATGCCACCTCTGCAGAGCCACTCAGTTTGCTAAGTTACACGGCACTGGTCATGTTGCCTGCGGAGAAGGTGCCCGGGTCTTCTGCGCGGAAAGCCGGTGGTCTTGTGGCTCTAGCCTCTCAACTTCCAGCCGCACGTTCTGTGTTTTATCCGACGGCCCCATGCGCACAAGGTGGGGATGGAGCCTCGTCAGGCCTCTCCACAGCCCGGATGGGATGCATCGCCAGGTACTGATTCAGGTACAATAAGTGGCCTGCAGCCCAGCCTCCCGGTGGTCAGAAGGGGCAGATGTCGGCTTGGCCTCCAGACCCAGTCTGGCCCAGGCTGACTCCAGCTGTGGGAGAGACGCTGGGATTCAGGGTCTCCTCTCCTCTCCCACTTAACTCTCCCCTCCTTCGGTCCCACTGCTGGCTACAGCTGCCGCCAGCTTCTTTGGAATTCTTGGGACCAGGATGGCCTGGAGGCAGGTTCTCGGGGCTCCTTCTCTGCTACTGTCTTTCCCAGCTTGTACGCACCCCACCTCCACTGGGGGGGGGTGTCAATCAGTCCTACACAGCACAGACACAGACAAGGGGAGTGGCCCCAGGACCTCAGAAACCATCGGAGGACTCATTCCTTGACTTTGGCCAGCAGTCGGCTCAGAATATTTCTGAGCCCCTTCTCAGAACTTTCCCGAATGCCGGTATACTTGGTACAGGTCTTCTAAGCCCCTTGAATTGGGACACAGCAGCTCTGAGTACCAGGGCCCCGGGACAGCAGGTCTGAGAACCAGGGCCCCGGGACAGCAGCCATCATCTGCTAGTAGGAGCTGTGGGCTCTCATCAGAGAATCTTTCCTTTCTCCCAGGCCTTGCCACCGCTTCTCTCCATTCTCCTTATCATTTGCTGATGCCATAAGGAAATGGAATTCTAAAATAAATTCCTCTCTCCCCCCCCAACCCCCAGACTTCTGAAGAAGATTTAAGCCTTGCGTTACAAATTTTCTAAATAGTGTTGCAAAATCCCAACAGCTTAAACAGCGTGCAAAGTGCAGATCTGAAGAAAAATCCCCAATGAATTTTTATCTTTTCTCTGGTGGAATAGCTGCATGATTTCAAAGGAAGGCAGCCACTCAATCTCCACTCAGGCTCTACTTCTGGGCAGAGATTAAAAAGGTAAAAATCTCGAGCTGGATCAAAGGGAAGCTCTATTTCTATGTGGGCCACGGATGCTGCCCACAGCACTGTGCTTTGGAGAGAAATAGACTCTCAGTGGAAAGGGAACATTCTGGAACCTTCTAGACTTGTGTGCCTCTTCCTCTAAGAGGCTTCCCTCCCTTCCTGGGGCAGGTACAGACCTCTGGCAGGCACCAACCGGTGGTACTTCCCCATGAGACCACTTGCCCCTCTGGTCTGAGACCCCTGGGGAGGGGCTGGGGGGCTCTTGTTGGGCTTGGACCCACGAGGTGCTCAGCAACCGATGTTGATTGGATAAAGGACTGGGGCTCCTGTGGTCTAGGGGAGTCCAAGTCCTTCTTTGATATAAACACAAAAAAGTAGGTCTCTTCCCTTCTCTTTGGCCGTGTGTGCCTGACACAAAGGCACTGGACATTGAACAAATGTTTGTTGAATGAACTAATTTTGTAACGTGTATTTATGAGCGTCTGACCATACTGATGTGCAGTGGGTGAGTGAGTGAGTGGGACTCTGTTTTCTGACGTATCACTGTCTGGCCTCATTCTTGGGCATATTTCTTTGAGCACCCTCTTCCAGAAGCCCTTGCTCCGTCTGGCTGATGGAAGCTACCGGCGAGGCCCTCAACGTCCGCCAGGTGTCGCTGCAGGGAGCGCGGGAGGTGGCGCGGGAGGCCTGGGAGGCTGGGAAAGAGGGGGGAACCGGAAGTAGGGCTGCTCAATGCATTGAAAGGCACGTCTGTGCAATCAAGAAAATGTTTTCGTAAGTGAAAGGCGGACCTGGGGGACCCAGGAGGAAACTGGCGCGCAGCGCTGGCTCGGCTCCACCTTTGAGTTTCGCCTTTGCTCAGCAGTCAAACGGGGATGCCTGGCGGCCTCAGCCCTCAAGCGAAGGAATGTCTCCAGTAGGCTTGGAAACTGAAAGCGCTGCTCGTGCCTGAGATGATCGCATTAACCGAGGTGCTAGCCGAGGGAAGGGTGTTGCTTGATCCCGGGCCTGATTCCTCTCCCATTTTAGGTGATTCTCTGCGACGGAACTTCTTAAGGTTCTGCTTAAGTGACAATGGCCATTTGTCAATGTGGACAGTAAAAATAAAATCTGGCTTCCCACCTTACCTTGTCTAATGTTTGACCCCGGGGTAGGGCAAAATCAAAGAAGCGGCATTCTAAAATCTGGTGTTTGGAGACGGAGCTTCCCCTATTTTCTTTTATTTCTTTCTGTAATCTCTACACCTGAGGTGGGGCTTGAACTCATGACCCCAAGCTCAAGAGTCCCTTGCTTCTCGGGCTGAGTCAGCCGGACCTCCCCCGAGCTCCCAATCTTATACGTAATCCTGAGACTTTTCCTCGTGAAGGGAACAGGGAGTCCCTCTTTGGCCTTGGTTTCCACAGGGAGGCGAGGCTGAGGCCTCCGTGATAGCAGAAGGGGCCTCCGCAGATCAATGCAAGAGACAGAGTGCAAGCGGCCGAGAGGCAGACAGAGGGAGACACACAATCTGGAAGCAGGCTCCAGGCTCCGAGCTGTCAGCACAGAGCCCGATGCGGGGCTCGAACCCACGCACCGTGAGATCGTGACCTGAGCCAAAGTCGGACGCTCAACCGACTGAGCCACCCAGGCGCCCCTCGGGCATATTAATTTGCAGAGTTAAAATATGAGACGGTAGGAAAAGAACGCAGTGAGAAGTAAGTCTTCCTTGGCCCTGAGCCCGGAGTCCCCTTCTCAAAACCAGTGTCTGTCCTCACTGGTAGTGTTTCGTTCCAGAGGGAGTCTGAATATAGGAGCGTGTGTGTATATATCTCCCTTCGGCACAGCGGTAGCACTTGATAGGCTGTTCTACCCTTGGCCGTTTACTGATAGGCCGTGGAAATCATCCTGTCTTAGCACATGCGATCTGCGTTCATCTTTTGCTGGCTTTAACATGTTCCACGGATTCCACAGTCTGCATTCCATGTTTGCCCCGTGGATGGGCCTTTGCTCTTGTAAACAAAGCTGCGATCGATATCCTCACCCGTGAAATGTGTGCCTGGAATGAGTGCCCCGAAATGGAATTACCGAGTCGAAGGGCATATATCCATTTGTAACTTTGATGAACATTGCCAAACCGTCCCTCACAGGCGGGGAATTCGTTCTATTCACACGTGCCTGTGCCCGAGGACATTAACTGCAGCAGGGACGCGTTGAGTGCTGGGTGACCGGGCGAGGTGGGTTGTCCAGCCGGAGGCAGGGAATGTGGACAGGTGATTAGTGCGACGTCCCGGAGAGAGACATGAGGGTCTCATGTGAGGCAGTCACAGTGGTGGCCACCGGGAAGGGATGATTTGGAGAGACACATTAAGAGGAAAGTCCCCCTGGGGTGCCTGGGGGATCAGTCAGTTAAGCGTCTGACTTCAGTTCACAGTTTGTGAGTTCGAGCCCCACATCGGGCTCTCTGCTGACAGCACAGGGCCCGCACCCGATCCTCTGTCTCCTTCTCTCTCTGCCCCTTCTCCACTGGTTCTCTCTCTCTCTCTCAAAATAAATAAATAAACTTAAAAAAAAAAAAAAAAGAGGTAAAATCCCCCTAACCACACGATAGAGAGGCATACAAGGGGATGACGGGGGTGGGGGGGGGGTGACCTTCCACTCCTGCCTTGTGTAACTGAGGGGTGCAGGTGAGTTTATGGATGGAGATAGAGAATGCAATCTTTTGGGAGGGTCGTTTCAGAGGAGCTGAGGGCGTCCAGGTAGAAACGTCCAGAAAAAGTTGGATGCATGTGCCTGAGGCCAGGGAGAAGCTCTAGGTGACGCTCCAGTAGGTGTGGGAGTTGGGGCCTGAGAGCTGACGGGGCAGCCTGGGCCAGCACGCCTGGGGAGCCAGCATCGGAGTGAAGGGCGAGCCAGGGGCCCGGATGCAGTGCCGCACGAAGGCCTCCCTTTGGGTCCCGGCTCTGCTCTTGCACATCTCGAGAGGCAGGGTCTCCCTAACTGTTGCTGTCCGGGTCCCTCCTTGCCTCATTCCGTGCAGGCCCAGGTCGAGGGGGAGACTGGCGGTCAGCCATATTTAAGGGGCAGGCTGAGAGAAGAGGCACAAGGAATGTTCTAGAAGCCCAGGAGATAAATTCCTGAATCTGGAGGCAACAGGTCTGATAAGGGAGGGACTCGAATGTGTCCATTAGGCACAGCAATTAGGAGATCACGGGCGCCCTTAGCGGAGTCGGTTTCCGACGTGGACAGAGACTGGGATTCTATGAAACAGTAATGGAAAGTCAGCGTGTTTACTCATTGGTTGTATCCTAGCAACAGCGTGTTCTCAACAGGGCTAAGTGTTCTAGAAAGCAAGACCAAATTATACAAGAACACCGCGTTCTAGAATGTCTGCATGGGTTTGTCAGCCAATTTCCTTCTTAGAGGTATTCGGGAGATTGGTAAAAACTACGCTCTTTTCCTTTCAATTTCCAGGTAGTCCACGATAGGCGTTTAGTACACTAATAGAATTTAAGTGCTTTGCCTGGGTCACGGCCTGGGTCAGTCCTGGAATTCAAAGTTAACCTGAGGGCAAACAGGAGAAGAGTGGGGTCCCAGCAGGGAAAATGAGCCGTGAGTCGTACTTAGCCTTTAAAATCAAACATCACTTAAGAAGTCGCTGTGGGATGATCTGCTCTCCCGGGACAGTACAGGCAGTGCCTTCTTTCCCTCCCCTCGTGGTGGCTGATTACCAGAGCTCACAAAATGGGATGGGTATTTGACCTCCAGGCTGCTGTTCCCCTGCTGGGTACTCCCTCCCAGCACCTGGCGTAGCTCAGGGAGAGCACTTGGCCTTCCCGATGTAGGCTGGTTGTTCTCTTAATTCCTGTCTCCCAACAGAGAGCTAGGGAGCTGGTCTGGGAGGCAGGGGTGGGGCTCAGGTAGAATTCCCTCCCAGGGGTAAGGGGTCAGGGGCTGCTGTGTGCCAGGCTTAGGAGACGTGAGCACGAGTAAGGTCTGGTCTCCTCCTCTGAGGGTCCCGTGGTTGAGCGGAAGACGTAACCTAGTCCTTGGACGAAATGCAACAAATCAGAGAGAAGAAACCAGGATGAGGGGCAGCTTACCCAGCACGGGGGCAATCAGCAGATGCTTCTCAGAGGAGGTGATGCCCAAGCTGTGCGTCTTGTAACACAAGAAAGAGTCAGCCTGGTAGAAGGCATAGAAGGATGTTTCTGGCCTTGGAAGGGGTGGGCTAGCATGGCAAGTTATAAGACGCTGGGGCCCAGGGTCTAGAAAGGCAGTTCCCGGACACTGTGCCTGGCACAGGGTGGCCCTGGCCATGCCGTGGGATCAAGAAGTCGACAGGTTCAAGGTCTTTCTTTAGGCAAAGCAGGGTGAAGTGCGAAGCCACCCTCCGTCCTAGAGCCTCTGAGCCTGGGGGCGTGGTGAGAACGAAGGGGATGGGGTCCACTGAGCCCTGCAGACTGGCGGGCTTTGAGGCAGCATAGACTCTGTTCCCGCAGAACCCGTCCCCCATGCGAGATGACAGAGGGATAACAGCTGTCCCTCTGGTTCTCTTGAGTGTTACATAAAATAATATGAAATGGCCTTGGGTGGGGTCGAGCCTCGGATCTTTCTCTCCCTGGTTCCTTCATCTTTTATGGTGATGCCTTCAGTTTGTCCGGAGGGACGCCCTGAGAAACAGACTTTGCTGTTGAGATTGTGAAGCACGTTGGTCGTGGAGGGCCTTGCTTACAGGTGCCTGGGGAGACGTTTGCCCCAGGAAAAGCTATCTGAGTGGCTGGCTTGATCTAACCGTTTTGGAGGTAGTCCGTTTTGGTGTCTATGGCGGTAAGCGGTGAAGTTAGAAATGGTTATTTGGCGCACTTAAAAATACAGACAAGTACAGGGGCGCCTGGGTGGCGCAGTCGGTTAAGCGTCCGACTTCAGCCAGGTCACGATCTCGCGGTCCGTGAGTTCGAGCCCCGCGTCGGGCTCTGGGCTGATGGCTCGGAGCCTGGAGCCTGTTTCCGATTCTGTGTCTCCCTCTCTCTGTGCCCCTCCCCCGTTCATGCTCTGTCTCTCTCTGTCCCAAAAAAAAAAAAAAAAAAAAAAAAAAAAAAAAAAAACGTTGAAAAAAAAATTAAAAAAAAAAAAATACAGACAAGTACAAAGGGGAACAGAACGCTCACGTTGCCGACGCCCTACACGAACAGATCGTAACAGGCTTCCCTGTTTACTTTGGTTTGCTCGTTTTACTGAAGTAAAACAATACAGAGAAAGTTGAAGTTGTGTGTTTGTTGTTGTTGTCGTTGTTTTGGGTTTTTTTCTGTTCTCCTTCCCAGTCTTGTTCTGCCTCATCTTTCCTTAGAGGAAACCACTGTCATGAGTTCGGATGAGTCCGTGCCATGCCTCGCTAATTTCTACCGCAGGCTTCCTTAAGCAACAGGCAGCATCGAAGAGTGTGTTCAGAAATTTTACGTGTAAGTGGTTGACAGTGTTTTGGACTTGCTTTTCTACTCAGCCGTCCAAAGTGTGGAGATCGATGGCTGCAGATGCACAGAGCAGCAGCTGGTTTATCGTACCCGGTATGGTGAACGCGTCGGCAGCTCTGGTTTCTGTCTTTTTGCTCTTGGAAATCCCTGCCCTGATCTTATAACTGAGTATGCACACATCCGCTCTCCCTCAGGCATCATCTTTCTGCTCTACCTGTATTTTTCTTTGCCCTGGACATGCCATGGGTTTTAACGCATGTGTAATAGCACGTATCTAACACGACAGCATCCTCTAGAATAACTTTACTACCCTAAAAAGCCTCTGATCTCCGCCTATTCATCCCTCCCTCCTCCCCAGCCCCCCAACTGTCTCCATTGTGTTGCCCTTTCCAGAATGTCATATAGCTCGGATCGGGCAATAGGTAGCCTTTTCAGATTGGCTTCTTTTACTTAGTAATTGATACGCGTTTACGTTTCTGACATGGCTGTTCATGGCTTGATGGCTTATTTCCTTTCAGTGCTGAGTAATATTCCATTGTCTGAATGTACCACAGTTTGTCCTTTTACCTCCGGAGGACACGTTGGTGGCCTCTGACCCTTGGCAATTAGGAATCAAGCTGCTACAAATATCTGTGTGCCGGGTTTTGTGTAGACCTGTTTTGAGCTCATTTGGGTAAATACCAAGGAACACGACTGTTAAATTACAGGGTAAGAATATGTTTGGGGGCACCGGGCTGGCTCAGACGATAGAGCATGCGACTCTTTTAATTTATTATTATTACTTTTTAATGCGTGTTTATTTTTGAGAGAGACACACACACACACAGAGTATGGGCAGGGGAGGGGCAGAGAGAGAGGGAGACACAGAATCCGAAGCAGCCTCCAGGCTCTGAGCTGTCAGCACGGAGCCCGATGTGGGGCTCAAACCCGGGAAACGTGAGATCACGACCTGAGCCGAAGTCGGCCACTTAACCGACTGAGCATGCGACTCTTAATCTCAGGGTTGTGAGTTCAAGCCTCACATGGAGCGTGGAGCCAACCTGAAGTAAAAAATGGGAATAATAAAAACAAAGATTATGTTTAGCTTGTCGGAAACTGCCCCACTGTCTCCCGAGGCCCTGACTTTTAAATGGATCCACTTTTCCCTGCTGTTATCGCAGATCCTTTTTGCAATGAGGCAAGGGAGAGATGCAAAGCAGGTGCATAAACATCTTCTCTCTCTCCACGCTCGGCAGCTGGGGACTCAGGCCAGACCTGTGAGAGGGGACCCGAAGCGAAGGCCTGTTTTGAGGTCGGTGTGCGTCAAACACAGACCGCCAGAAACCGGATCCAGTCCGCAGGCTCCTGCAGCGTCCCCAGCTGTGCCCTGAGGATGCACAGACGAAAAGATGAAAAGATGCTCAGGGCGGCTCACCGTGGACAGGAGTGTTCAACCAATCCCCCATCGGGGCTCTGGGGCCCGAACCGCAGGCTCTACTGACGCAGTCAGTGGGCAACAGGCGCCAGCTCGCTGCCGGGCCGGAAACACCTTCTCGCCTTCCTGGTCAGGCCAGCCTGGGCTCAGGGGCCAGCGCTGGAACTCAAAGCCGTGGCAGAGCGCTGGCTGACCCCTTAGTCGACAGGTAGCCTGTTCCCTGGGATGGCCCCAGCCCTTGGATCCTGCCTCTTTCCGGGTCCTCCGGGCCAGCCCCTCAGCCCGGCCAACAGGGCTCCCCAGAAGTGGCCCTGAGGTACGAGCTAGTTCTGGACCGCCCTGATGTCCTCCCTTCTGCCATTTTGCTGGTGGAACCCTCTGTTCTTTCTCGGGTCCCGTCTCTGCTCAGCCCCAAACCTATACTCAGATGAGTGCCCTAGGACGTGGTAGCTGGGACATCTTCTCAGGCTGCTTGTTGGGACCTCTCACGCTGCCTGTTCCCTCGTTCCCTCACCAGAGGGCGCGCTCCTTAGCACCTGCCCGGTTGACCAGAATCCAAAGAGCACAGACACAGCTCTCTTATTAGAGCCTCAGCACCTAGAGGAGGCACGTGGTAGGCCCTCAGAAATAAAGTGATGGATTGAGATAGTGGCAGCATATAAACGGTTAGCCTGGTTTAATATGCAACTTAAAAAAAAACATCTCCGCTGTGCTAGAAGGATGGGAGGTAATTATTCCCCTGCTTGATAACACGGTCAGGGAATTAAGCTCTCTCCGTCCTGGAAGAAAGAGGGACCGATATGTCAGTTGCTCTGGGATTTATGGGCCACTAAGATCCACTGAGCAAGACCCTCTGGGTTGGAACCTGGGTGCTGGTCCCAGGAAATCACCCAAGAATGGAGAGACGGTGATGGGCCCAGGGAAGCCCCACGGCGAGGGGTCTCGCGGCATTCCCAGTGCGTGAGAGCCCGCCAGACGCCTCCAGTGATGTGACAGCCTTCCCTGGTGGCACCTGGGCCCACCCAGCAGCCCCTCCTGTTGGTGCCGGAAGGTCTTGACGCCCTGGTGTGGAGCGCCCATGAGAGCTGCGCTCTGGACAGGGGGTCGGGCTGACCCCGTCCGGTTCTGAGTCGGGTACCTCCTGGTGCCCGAGATGTCGTCGTGTGGGGAGCGTGCGCGTGTCTGTGCCAGACCGAGCAAGCTCCGGGGTCCTGCCCTGGGCCAACCGTCATCGCCCCTCACGACACACTCATCTCCAAGGCGACGCTGTGCCGCTGGGGTACAGCTCACCCTTCCCATGACCCGGCTGAGGTTTCAAGAGGCTAGCTCTTCAAGAGGTTACCTGGCCCGCCTTGCGTGTCACGCGACAGACGCCAAGAGATCGGATTCCCAGGGAAGTGTGGAGGCCGAAGTCGAAGGGCAGCTTCTCGATAGCTTCTGGGGATGCTCTGAGGCCTTGTGCTTAGGATTGTTCTCATCTCTGATGCTGAGTGAAATAAGTCAGGCAGAGAAAGACAGATCCCGTATGTTTTCACTCATCATGTGGATCCTGAGAAACTTAACAGAAGACCTTGGGGGAGGGGAAGGGGGGGGAAAAAGGTTAGGGAGGGAGCCAAAACATAAGAGACTTAAAAACTGAGAACAAACTGAGGGTTGATGGGGGGTGGGAGGGAGGAGAAAGTGGGCGATGGGCATCGAGGGGGGCACCTGTTGGGATGAGCGCTGGGTGTTGCATGGAAACCGACTTGACAATAAATTATATATAATATAGGAAAAAAAAAGGATTGTTCTCATCTATATTCTGGATGAATGAGATTCTGGAACCAAGATAAGCGATCTGCAAGGAAATTCTACTTTATACAAGAAATTAAAACACTGTTTTACTACGTTCTGTGAGGATATTTGAAATAGTTATATTCATTAAGACACTGGGGGTTCACTGTGAGCCAGCTACTTGTGTTTAAAGTTTATTTATTTATTTTGACTGCTTCGGATTCTGTGCCTCCCTCTCCGTCTCTGTTCCTCCCCTCCTCGTGCTCTGTCTCTCTCTCAAAAATAAATAAGCATTGACAAAATTAAAAAAAAATGTTTTTTTCAAAAAGGGGGGGGCTGCCTGGGTGGCTCAGTTGGCTGGGCGGCCGACTTCAGCTCAGGTCATGATCTCACAGCTCTAAAGTTCGTGAGTTCGAGCCCCGCGTCAGGCTCTGTGCTGACAGCTCAGAGCCTGGAACCTGCTTTGGATTCTGTGTCTCCCTCTCTCTCTGCCCCTCCCCTGCCCATGTTCTGCCTGTCTGTCTCTCTCTCAAAAATAAATAAGCATTGAAAAAATTTAAAGAAATTGTTTAAAGTTTATTTATTTTGAGAGAGAGAGAGAGAGAGCACATGCGCAAGTGGGGGAGGAATAGAAAGGAGAGAATCGCAAGCAGGCTCCTCACTGTCTGCACAGCCTGACACGGGGCTCGATCTCATGCAACGTGAGATCATGACCTGAGCCGAAATCAAGAGTCAGACCCTCAACCACTGAGCCACCCAGGCGCCCCAGCCAGCCATTGTTTTAAGCACATTCTGAGAGTTGGTTCGTTCGGTCCTCACACCCGCTATCCGAGGTGGGTGCTGGAGAAGGCCAGCACACTGTGGCTTTTCTTCCTTAAACCGTGACACCTCTACACACGCGGCTTGTGGCTTAGGATGGCAGGAAAGGGTGTTCCTTCTGCACGTTAGTGACTATCTCTGCATAGAGCCGTTCTCAGAAACTGGAGAAAATTGACGAACGGCCAGGGACCACTTCTGACACCACCAGAGATGTTTTCCTACCGTTGGATTAGTTTCTGCTTTGGGGCTCCATGGCCGCTGAGTAAGACATAACCATGGTAACTAACAGGCAATTACCTCCAACTCCGGTTGCTAATCTGGGTTACAATCGCCCTGTTGGAAGCTCTTTGAACGTCCTCGGGGGAGCCTGGAAAGGTGCTGTGTGAGGCACAAGTCCCACTGAGTGGGGACTGTCCCCCGTGGCCCTGGGACCTTGCAGGTGCTTTGGGAGAAACATCTACATCTGCCTGCCGTCAGGAACCTCGGGCTCAGGCCCCAGCCTCACTGCCCCGCCGGTGGGATCTTGGGCAAGTCATTTCCCACTGGTTCCCGAGAGTCCCCACGTGAGAGGGAGCTGATGATAATTTATGGCTGCCCCGGATTCTCATGCGTATAATAAGCGTTAAAGCTTGTGAATCCTATTTTGTGAGTAAAATGCCAACGTCAGGAGTTACTGCCTTTACTTTTCAGTCCCGCGGAGGCGTGTCTTTGGGGAGGTGGTCAGGGAAATCGGGATGATGCGTATTTCGATTTTCTCAAGCTTTTAGTTAAGGCAATTTTCAAATACAAGTGAAAGTAGGGGGAATAGAATAATGGTTTTCCATTGTACTCATTGCCAATGTCAACCATTAACCGCATTTGGCCAATTGTGTCTCATCCATTCCCTGTAAAAGTATTATCTTTATGGAGGTATAATTTATATACAGATAATGCACCTAAACATACCTTTCCATGAATTAAAAAAATTTTTTTTAATGTTTATTCATTTTTGAGAGACAGAGAGAAACAGAGCACGAGCAGGGAAGGGGGAGAGAGAGAGGGAGATACAGAATCCGAAGCAAGCTCCAGGCTCCGAGCCGTCAGCACGGAGCCCGATGCGGGGCTGGAACCCACAAACCGCGAGATCATGACCTGGGCTGAAGTCGGCGCTTAACCATCTGAGCCCCCCAGGCGCCCCCCTTTCCACGGATTTAGACACTCCCGTAACCATCACCACAATCATGATTTAACACTTCCTCACTTTCCAGAGTTCCCTGGTGCCCCTTTCCAGCCAACCGACCCATCCCCCATGGTCCTAGGGCCTGGGGCAGACCCTCCAGGGGACACGTAGGTCTTCTTAGGGACAGTCAGACTACAGGTAAAGTAGGGTCTCGTTCTCAATGGGGTCAGAAAGGTGGAGGCATTTTGATACATGTATGTAACACACATACAAACATACATAACATAAAAGGTACCGTTACAACCTTTTTCAGTGTACAAACCAGTCGCATTAAGGGCACTGACATCATTGTACAACCGCGACTACGACCCACCCCCAGAATTTTCTCATCATCCCAAACTGGGGCGATAGCTCCCCACGGGCCCTCCCCCTTCTGGCCGCACGTGCCAGATTTTCCTTCCTTCGTCGGCCTGAAAATATTCCATATTTTCCTTCCTTCGTCGGCCTGAAAAAATTCCATATTTTGTTTACCCAGTCGTCTGTTGACGAACACTGGGATTGCTTCCACCTTCTGTCTATCGTGAATAATGCTGCTACTAACAGGGGCGTCCAAACACCTGTTTGAGTTCTCCTGGACTGCTGGATTGAATGGTAATTGCACGCGTCGCTTTTTGAGGACGTGCCACACCGTTTCCCATAGCAGTGACACCATTTTAGACTTTCACCAGCAAGGTCCAAGTTCTCCGTCTCCCTGTCTACCCTCGTTACTTTCTGTGCCCCCACACCCGTGCAACAGCCATCCTGACCAGTGCGAAGCGGTGTCTCGTTGTGGGATTGGTTTGCACCTCCTTAAGGACGAACGATACTGAGCATCTTTTCACGAGCTTGTTGGTCATTTGTACCCCTTCTTCCGAGAAATATCTATGCGAGTCTTTTGCCCTTTCTCTTCTTCTTCTTTTTTTCTTTTTTCTTTTTTTTTAATTTTATTTTTTATTCTTTAAAATTTACATCCAAATCAGTTAGCATATCGTGCAACGATGATTTCAAGAGTAGATTCCTTAGTGCCCCGACCCATTTAGCTCATCCCCCCTCCTACAGCCCCTCCCGTAACCCTCAGTTTGTTCTCCATATTTATGAGTCTCTTCTGTTTTGTCCCCCTCCCTGTTTTTATATTCTTTTTGTTTCCCTTCCCTTATGTTCCTCTGTTTTGTCTCTTAAAGTCCTCATACGAGTGAAGTCATCTGATTTTTGTCTTTCTCTGACTGACTAATTTCACTCAGCATAATACCCTCCAGTTCCATCCGTGTAGTTGCAAATGGCAAGATTTCATTCTTTTTGATTGCCAAGTAATATTCCACTGTATATACATACCACATCTTCTTTATCCATTCATCCATCGATGGACATTTGGGCCCTTTCCATACTGTGGCTATTGTCCATAGTGCTGCTATAAACATGGGGGTGCGTGTGTCCCTTCGAAACAGCACACCCGTATCCCTTGGATAAATGCCTAGTAGTGCAATTGCTGGGTTGTAGGGTAGTTCTATTTTTAGTTTTTTGAGGAACCTCCATACTGGTTTCCAGAGTGGCTGCACCAGCCTGCATTGCCACCAACAATGCAAAAGAGATCCTCTCTCTCCGCATCCTCGCCAACATGTGTTGTTGCCTGAGTTGTTCATGTTAGCCATTCTGACAGGGGTAAGGTGGTATCTCATTATGGTTTTGATTTGTATTTCCCTGATGATGAATGATGTGGAGCATTTTTTCATGTGTCAGTTGGCCATCTGGATGTCTTCCTTGGAGAAGTGTCTATTTCATGTCTTTTGCCCATTTCTTCACTGGATTATTTGTTTTTTGGGTGTTGAGTTTGATAAGTTCTTTACAGATTTTGGATACTAACCCTTTATCTGATATGTCATTTGTAAATATCTTCTCCCATTCTGTCAGTTGCCTTTTAGTTTTGTTGATCGTTTCCTTCCTTGTGCAGAAGCTTTTTATTTTGATGAGGTCCCAGTAGTTCATTTTCGCTTTTGTTTCCCTTGTCTCCTGAGACGTGTTGAGTAAGAAGTTGCTGTGGGTTTCTTCTTCGTCTTTTAAAATGTTTTCTTATCTTTGCAAATAATTTTTGCCAATTCTTTCTTTAGCTTCATTATGTTTATTATTCTGCTCTTTTGCATTTTTGGTCCTCCTCTTCCAATAATTCTGCTTCAGGCAGTAAATAAGATTTATTTGGCTGTCTATTTTGGAACGGTTGTCTTCCTTGGCACTCTGGTTACTTTGGCCTGTGTGTTCCGGACACCTGTCAAAGGTCAGGTTGGCCTCAACCCCAGAGTGTAACCGGAGGGGAGGAATGGACTAGAAGGGATCAGGCTATGCCACCCCCAATTTGCTACTTTGACATAAGAGGTATTTTGAGCTAGGGTGCCTGGGTGTTTCAGACGGTTAAGAGTCCAACTTTTGATTTTCACTCAGGTCATGATCTTACCGGCTCGTGAGTTCAAGCCCCACGTCGGGCTCCACACTGACAGCACAGAGCCTGTCTACAGGCTCTAATGTTATCTACATTAATGTGGCTTCTCTCTTCATTCACATGACTTCATTTTTCCAGGAGCCTCCAGCCCAGGTAATTGCCTGATTATTGTTGTAGAAATTTCCAGAAAGACTCATCAGTTTTTCAGTGGAAAGCTTCAAGAGACAGTTTGTGCCCTAAGATTCTTTGAGTTCTTTGCTCAGAATCCTGACTTTCTGTTTCCACCAACCCTGACTGTCATCCCATCCTGATGAAGCTGTCCCCCGTTGGAAAGACTGCCTTAAATCAAACTTCCAATTCTCAGTAAATTTTGACAGTGGCTTATCCCCTCTGAGACATTGACAAACATCCGGGAAGCACCGTTCCCTTTTATTGTGGGAAACAATAAACTCCACTTAGCCCCCTCAGCAGGTCGTGTGGATGATGTTTGAGAGACGGCTTTTGACACCCGGCCCCGGGTGTCAAAAACCAGTCTTTGGTTTTCCAGATCTTTTTCATCTCATTGTTCTTGTTCATTCCCCCGATCTGTTTCTCTCGCTCTGGAATTTCTCCAGGTTGATTTTAGGGGAGGAAGCATCAGGCAAGGACAATTTGCCACTCACTGTGACTTTCCTTCCAATAGCATCAAAGGGAACTCACATCGTTACCTTGTAGACTGTTCAGGACAACACGCCAATTTCAGACGCTGCCCACTGCCACGTTCTTGGTTTGTTTAACCAGAACTCCCAGTTACATTTTATATTTTCCCATGATTGACCCTGAAGTCCAACTAATTCTGATTGGCATTTCAGTTTCAATCAGGCGGGACATTTGTTAATCGTGTGATTATAACACAATGGTGATCTAATAATGGAGTAACAATGCCAGCTTCATTATTCCTGCTCTTTGTGACTATTTTAAAAATACAAAGTCTGTAGGCGGTGAGTAATTATA
Organism: Neofelis nebulosa; assembly: GCF_028018385.1. Lineage (NCBI taxonomy): Eukaryota > Metazoa > Chordata > Mammalia > Carnivora > Felidae > Neofelis > Neofelis nebulosa. The sequence continues at coordinate 8,087,826 of NC_080790.1, forward strand.
TGCCCGTAGATGTTTCAGTGGTTTAAAAATGTCTTATTTTCTAATGCTAGGTATCTGGTTAGTGTAATGGGCATTTTTGTTCATATGCAATAAAAAAGTCAAGTATTTACAAAAATTAAATATGGTATTGAAGTCAGGGCTGTTTCAGCTTATAATTATTGACAACGATAGCATGAGCAACACCACCACTGCTAAAGCTCCCGTCTTCACTTGGTTGCCCCTGGCGCTAGGGAGAAGACAACTGGGTGGAAAGATCCCCGGATTTGAAGCCACGCAGACACGAGTTCAAGTCCCGGCTGGGTCACTTACTGGGTATGATATTGATCAAGGCTGTGATCTTCCCGATCCCTGATTTCCTCAATGTAAATGACAATATTTGTATCTAATAGGATTGTCAGGAGGGTGCTTGCTAATACTGTTTGCTTGATTGAAATGGGGTTGCTATTTAAAATTTTTTTTTTCAACGTTTTTTATTTATTTTTGGGACAGAGAGAGACAGAGCATGAACGGGGGAGGGGCAGAGAGAGAGGGAGACACAGAATCAGAAACAGGCTCCAGGCTCCGAGCCATCAGCCCAGAGCCTGACGCGGGGCTCGAACCCACGGACCGCGAGATCGTGACCTGGCTGAAGTCGGACGCTTAACCGACTGCACCACCCAGGCACCCCGGGATTGCCATTTTAAATTATCCAGGATAGCATGCCAAGCTCTCCACCACCATGGGCTTGGATATCTTTCCTTATCTCCTAATGTACAAGGCTGAACAGGTCTTTCAAAACAGAAGGAGGGGCATTTGTTGGCAGAAAAACTACCATGATGCGGCAAGGTTGGTGGAGCCCGAGCACGGATAAACTCAAGTCCCTAAACAGGGAGAACACGTCCTTAGCCCAGAAGGAAGGGCACAGTCTGACTGCAGGCTGGGTGTTGACTTGGGAGAGATCGTGTGTATCTAGCGGAAGGAAAAGCTGGGCAGAAAAGCCTAGAACTGCAGGCAGCGGGGGCAGGCCTTGCCTGAAGAAGGGAGCTCTGGCCTGGGGGTTCCAGCCCACAGTCCTGTCCTGTGCAAGAGAGTCCTGTCCTATGTTGTTATAATGTACAGAATGTGGTGGTTTAATCATATCCCCCACTGACAAAATTTGTAAGAGATAAATATGCGTTTACTGAGGATGCACATTTCTTGATGGGCGGCGCATTAAAAAAAATAAAGGGTGATCAAGGCTCTTGACTGCCTGATCCCTGGGGTCGTTCTATTTTGAGCTGCAAATTAATTCTCTGAAATCCTTTCTCACCCTCCCAGTTGGCCTCTCAGGGGCTTGGGTGTTAGCAGTTGGGTGACCAGCAAGTTGGAGCTTCTGAGTCTTCAAAGCTGAGAACTAGTCTTTCTGTCCCTGGTAAGCTTTGACCTCCCTGAGCCTTAGCTTCCGAATCAGTCAAGGGGTAGAACAGTAGCTATCTTGTCTGCGTCTGGGGTTGTTGTAAAGAATGTCACAGGAGCGCCTGGGTGGCCCCGTTGGTTAAGCACCCGACTTCGACTCAGGTCATGATCTTACAGCTCGTGAGTCTGAGCCCCCCGTCGGGCTCTGGGCCGACCGCTCGGAGCCTGGAGCCCGCTTCGGATTCCGTGTCTCCCTCCCTCTCTGCCCCTCCCCTGCTCACGCACTGTTTCTCTCTTTCTCTCAAAATAAATAAACATTAAAAAAATTTTTTTGAGGAAAGAAGAAATGACAGACCATATCACATCATATTGCACCTGCAGATCGCCAAGGACAAGAACATTAAAAATAGTAAGAGAAGAGTCAGATTACTTTCAAAGGAATGACAGTTTATACTAAGAGACTTCTCCTTTTCTTTCTCCTCCTCCTCCTTCCTTTTGTAGATGGTAGAAATTTTCGTTACATTTACGACTCGCCAGCTATGCTCTTTTGGGATGATCCCCCCCAGTCTTCTTGGCCACACCCAGAGCTGCGGCCTCGGCCACGATTTGAGTGCCACCTTCTCTCCACTGGGCCAAGTGATATAGCCTTGGCCCCGTCAGCATCCGAGAGCTTCTTCACAGCTAATCGGATCTGCCGTTTGTTGGCCTCGACATCCATGTTGAACCATCAGTGCCCAGCTGGTCCTCACCTTCACGGCCGATGATGCGTTCAGGGGAAATGTGACGACGGCATATGGGCCCAGCTGATGATTTGAGCGCGTTCTTCTGAGGATGCTTGGATTGCTTTCAGAGCCGCTGTGCCTTGGGCCGCGGGAACGTGGGTGGCATGAGATAAGTTCTTCTGTTTCTTCATCTTCGCTTGTTCGTGGCTGTGGACGCCTTTTCTGTATGGCCTAGCTGGCCTCCAAAGCCTCTGCTTTCACCTGAGTTTTGGAAGGTGTGGGGCGTTTCACGTTTTGCTTTTAACACTGCTTGTAAGAAGGTCATACGAACTTCTTCGTAGCCATGGAAGTAGAAGGTAGTGTGGATTCAGTGTCCTAGAAAATAGAGCTGACAGTCTAGAGTTTTATATGCAGAAAAATTGCTTTAGAAGAATGAGGGTAAAATAAAGACATTTTTTTTCTTTTTAATTTTTTTTAAGGTTTATTTATTTTGTGAGAGAGAGATTGACAGAGTGTGAGCAGGGGAGGGGCAGAGAGAGAGAGGGAGACACAGAATCCGAAGCAGGCTCCAGGCTCTGAGCCGTCAGCCCAGAGTCCGACGCGGGGCTCGAACTCACGAACTGCAGATCGTGACCTGAGCTAAAGTCGGGCGCTCCACCGACTGAGCCACCCAGGCGCCCCCATTTCTTTTTTTTGAAGCATTTTTTTGGTTTGTTTCAAAAATGTTTATTTATTTATTTTGAGAGAGAGAGGTGCATGAGTGGGGGAGGGGCAGAGAGAGAGAGAGAGAGAGAGAATCCCAAGAAGGCTCTGTCCTGTCAGCCCAGAGCCCAACGCAGGTCTTGATCTCACAACCGCAAGATCATGACCTGAGCCAAAATCAAGTCAGATGCTTAGCTGAGCTGTCCAGGTGCCCCGATAAAGACATTTCAAGACCTGCCACAGCATCCATCACCAAATACAACCTCACTGAAGGAAGTTCTAAAGACAGGAGGACCTTCCTCATGGAAGGGCAAAGAAGCTGGTTAAAACACACAGATACGCCTGACAACCTTCAATTATGCTGAAACAAGATGAATGATAACAAGTGCTGATTTGTGAGATTAAACAGATGAGAGAGAACAAATATACCTGAAATGTTAGCGCTGTAAAGTTGAAAAGTTGTAAAGTTCTTCTTTGTTTGGAAGAGGAAAACCATGTAGGTTTTAGTTAAGTATGCATGTTGAAAGCGGTAGGTTACCTGCAGAAAAAGAGAGAGTGTATATTTCCGAACTGGTAACGGGATAAGAATAAAATGCCACCTTAATTAATCCGTATAAAAGCAAGGAAGAAGGAAAATAAAAGATGCATTAAAAAGTGGGGCACATATAAAGAACAAAATATGGTAAAGAAAGAAACCAAAATGCATCAGTAACCATAATACATGTAACTGGACTAAAATTTCATTTAAAAGAGACAATCTACACCGGCTAGGAAAACAAACGTAGCTTTCTGCTCTTTACGGGACACATCTGAAATGTAAGGGCTGGAGTTTATTTCAGAATAGGTAGATGAGTGGTTGGGGGTAGGTAAATGGATAGCCGGGCAGATTGGCCATGCTTGGACATTAATCATTGCTGGGATTGGATAATGGTTATATGAGATGTATTATACTAGTCTATCTATTTTCGTGCATTTATGGACACCTCTGTAATAAAAAGTAAGCACACATACCAAACCAAACAGGCAAACCAGAAGCCTACAGAATTGTTAGAAGTAAAAGTATAGAAAAAGTATTAGGCAAATGCTAATCGGAAGTAGGTGTAGCTATAAACTAATTGCAGATAAAGTAGAGTTTCGGGTTAAAGCATTACTAGAGATTAAAAAGGATGACTGCATAATAATAAAAAGATGCAGTTCTTGACACTTGCATTTACCTGCTGATGTAGCCTTGAAATATATAAAGCAACAGTTAGTTGAAGAATTGCAAGAGGAAATTGATGAATCTACATCGAATTGGGAGATTTACATATACTTTTCTCATTAACCGATAGAGAGAACAGGTAAAAAATTCAGTGTGGATACAGAAAATTTGAGAAATACATTTAATAAGCCTTGATGTAGTATGTATATTGATATGTAGAACGTTGTAACCAATGAATGAAGGACCCCCCTTCTTTTTAGTCTTAAAAAAAGGCTTTGTACTGTGAGAAATTTCTAAAATGTACGGAAGTGGAGATTATAGCCTAATAAAGTCCCATGTGCCCATGCATATATCAGTGGCTTAAATGATTCATCAGCTCACAGGCATTGCTGTTTCAGAGATGCCCACCAACACCTCCATCCTGGATTATTTTATTTAAATTTGTTTTTAATGTTGATTTATTTCTGAGACAGAGAGAGACAGAGCATGTGTGGGGGAGGGGCAGAGACAGAGGGAGACACAGAATCCGAAGCGGGCTCCAGGCTCCGAGCCGTCAGCCCAGAGCCCGACGCGGGGCTCGAACTCACAAACCGTGAGATCGTGACCTGAGCCGAAGTCGGTGGCTCAACCGACTGAGCCACCCAGGCGCCCCCCCCCCCAGCCTTTTTTTTTTTTTAATTTTTTTTTTCATCCTGGATTATTTTGGAAGCAAATCCCAGACATTACACAATTTAATCCATAAGGATTTCAGTATGTGCCTTTAAAAGATAGAGACATTCTAAAAACAGAATCACGATACCAAGCTCACACCTCAAAACAGATGTTAACAATAAAGCCTTAAATGTAGTCAGACTTCAAATTTCTGCAGTTCCCATATACACAGTTGTCTGAATCATACACTGGCTGGTTGGCATGTCTCTTGTATCTCTTGCGATCTATAAAATCCTCTCCATGCTTTTTAAATTTTTATTTTCCTTGCAACTTATTTGTTGAAGCGACTGGATTGTTGGTTGTGGATTTTGTTTATTGCGTGTCCATGGGGTTGTTTAAGGTGTCCTATTCTCTGTTCTTCCTGTAAATTATTAATTCAATCTAAAGACTTAGTTTTAGATTCTTTTTTTTTTTTTTTTTTTTAGGCAAGGCTGCTTCATAGGGTATTCGTGTGCTCTTTCATCAGGAGCCATGTAATAACTGATTCTTTACCTTTGGGGGAAGGTCAGCAAGTATTACGATCATTGACAATAAACATGAATGTATCAGGCATTGGGAAATGGTGACAATTTAATTCTGTAATTCCTTCATTTAAGCTAGAACACTGATGTAAAAATAATCAGATCCTTATCAGCTGTGGGTTACCCAGAGATACAGTTTGTAGAGGAAAGGCAGGAGAGAGTCAAGTGCACTTTACTAGTCAAACAGCCAATTAAATACTATAAATGTCACTTATCATATAACGAGCAGTGTTAAGTGCAAAGAAATACATTTAAAAGGGCGGAATACCGAGGTTGAGAAAATGATATGATTTGTACTGAGAGGCATAAAAAAATAAATGGTGGCACGCCTGGGTGGCTCAGTCAGTTGGGCGTCCGACTTCGGCTCAGGTCACGATCTCGCGGTCCGTGAGTTCGAGCCCCGCGTCGGGCTCTGGGCTGACGGCTCAGAGCCTGGAGCCTGCTTCCGATTCTGTCTCCCTCTCTCTCTGCCCCTCCCCCGTTCATGCTCTGTCTCTCTCTGTCTCAAAAATAATAAAATAAAACGTTAAAAAAATTAAAAAAAAATAAATGGCAAAATATGTCAGGTCCACTGATACAAGATATTCAAAATCATATAGGTGTTAATCCTTTCTACACCAACCTACACGTCAGTTCTTTTAAAAAAAAAATTTTTTTTTAACGTTTATTTATTTTTGAGACAGAGAGAGACAGAGCATGAATGGGGGAGGGGCAGAGAGAGAGGGAGACACAGAATCGGAAGCAGGCTCCAGGCTCTGAGCCGTCAGCCCAGAGCCCGACACAGGGCTCGAACTCACGGACTCACGGACCGTGAGATCGTGACCTGAGCTGAAGTCGGACGCTTAACCGACTGAGCCACCCAGGCTCCCCCTACACATCAGTTCTATGTGACTCTAAGCACCAATTTTTAAAAAATATATATTTTTTAATGTTTTTGTTTATTTTTGAGACAGAGAGAGACAGAGCATGAGCAGGGAGGGGCAGAGAGAGAGGGGGACACAGAATCCGAAGCAGGCTCCAGGCTCCGAGCTGTCAGCACAGAGTCTGACGCGGGGCTCGAACTCACAGACTGTGAGATCATGACCTGAGCTGAGGTTGGATGTTTAACCGAGTGAGTCACCCAGGCAACCCACCAATTTTTTTGTATGCAGTAAGTGACAAGTTGATTCCAAAATGTATAGAGAAAAGCAATTAGCCAAGTATAACCAAACAGCCTTGTTCTCCAGGAGAACAAGGTGGGGACTAGCCCTGAAAGACAGTAGGACTTAGTGAAAAGTCACAGTAATGGTGTGGCTCTGGGGCAGAGATGTAAAAATAAGCCAATGGAGGGGTACCTGGGTGACTCAGTCGGTTAAGCCTCTGACCCTTGGTTTTGGCTCAGGTCATGATCTCACGGTTCGTGGTTTCGAGCCTATGTTGGGCTCCACGCTGGCAGTGTGGAGCCTGTTTGGGATTCTCTCTCTCTCTTTCTCTCTGTCTTTCTCTCTCTCCTTCTCTCTCTGTCCCTCCCCCACTCACTCCCTCTCTCAAAATAAATAAAGAAACTTAAAAATGTTTAAAAATAAACCAATGGAATAGAATGTAGGCCTAGAAATAGAACAGGCATGCATAGAAACTTAATTTCCGACCAAACAAAGCCACGTAGGCTAATGGGGGAAATGGACTTATCATTAAAGGTGTGGAAATACAAATGACCACGTGGGAGAAAAAAGTTAAATGGGATCCTTCCTCACGCCATTTACAAAAACCAATCCCGAGCAGATTAAAGACTTAGCTATACAAGTCAAAATTATAAAACTTCAAGAAGATAAGAGAGTATTTTATTTGTCTTTATGACCCGAAGTTAAGATAGAAGTTCTTGAACAAGGATACAAAGGAATACAGATCATAAAGGTAAAGGTGGGGGAAGTCTGATACATTCGCACAAGAATTCTTGCTCCCTAAAGAGATACGAAGAGAATTCACGAGTCTGTTCGTTGCTGGCGAGAGTGTGGACGGACACATTCTCGACGTACGCGAGTACTTGCAGAAACAGTTCGGTGCTGCCTGGCAGAGCTGAAGAGGTCTGAGCCTGGGGACCCGTCTTCCCTGCGCTCCTAAGAATCTGTTCTAGAGAAAACCTTATCAAGGATGCTCACAGAAGCCCTGTTCCCGCTGGCATCAAATTGGAGACAACCTAAGCGTTCACTGAGAACGGAGAAGGGATGACTAAATTCTCGGTGTATTTGCACGACGGAAGGCTGTACGGCCACAAAAACAAATGCGCCACGAACACGTGCATTGAGAAAGAAGAGAAGCAGGAATATGGGCTGAAGAGAAAGGAATGATGAAAGTAGTGAGGAAGGCATGAGTCTATATCATTCCACTTATGGAAAGCTCAAACATATGCAAAACTGAATACCTTTTCAGGGAGACCAACATGGTAAGGCCATGAAGCACAACAAGGCAACGCGGACGTACAATTCCCCGATGGACCGGGACGCGGTGGGGGGATGAGGGGAAGGGCGCACTGGGCTGGGAGGATGCCAGCCTTGTTCTGGTCTTCACCTGGGTCGTGGGGATGTGGGCTCCTGTAGCAACGGCAGTCTTTGCACCCTACACGCTGGTTATAAAGATCCTTCTCTACCTGTTCATATCTTCTAGCGTCTTCTACATCTACTCAATAGAAACAATGGTTCAAACGCTTTGGGTTTACAAGGGAGCATGACTGTTGCACCTCCTTGGAAGCCCCGCCGGCCCCCGAGAGCTGCTCCGTGAGCTCGTGACTGCTAACCAGGCGTACTAAATGCAATCCTGACTCCTGCCCACAGTGCTTGGCTGGCTCTGGCCAGCTGGAGTGAGGATGGGATGCTGCTCAGAACCACAAGAAGGAGGGAGGCAGAAGGTGGGCGCCCCGCACCTTCCATGGTGACCTCAGAAGGAGGGAGTCGTCCATGTCCTTCAAGAGCCCGCCTGGACCATTTTGTCTAGGAGTAGTTTAGGCGGACCAGTGCCAGGCTCCGCTGGGCGCCGGGAAGATGCCTCGTCTGACAAATACGTCACCAGATACAAGCTTGGTGAGGAGGAGACAGCAATGGAATACAGAAATTTGATGCGCCATCATTCTGTCTTACCTATGGTTGTCAAGGTTACCAGAGCCGGGTGTTTCTTAGTAACCGCTCCTCCCAAAATAGCCTCCATCGGTGCCGCCCAGCGAACCGCATCCTGGATCCCACTCATGTTTTGCACAGTTCTGAAGAGAAGACAAGAAGGCTCCTTTACATGGAATAAGGTTATATATATAGAAGGTCACAGAGAGCATGCCCATCTGTCCCCATCTGATCTTTTTACCGTGTCTGAGCGAAGGGTTATAATCCCCAGTTTTCAGATGCGAAACAGGCTCGGGTGACTCACGTGTATCAGAACTGCATGGAAGATCCAGATTTGGGGAGGCCATTGACACTGTCCCTCATGGCTGACGTTTGGTTGCACCACAGGAGAGGGTGTGTTGGGCCGACAGTCCACTACGAAGGTTGACTATGCCGTCTGACATTCTGCCTTAACGACTGATACCGCGACTGTCCCCTGCTTCCTTCCTCACCATCGAAACCGAAACCCCAACGTTGTTCAACGTGAGGGGCTCTGTGTCCTCGGGCCCCCTGCCCCCAGGGAGTGATGGTTGGTTAATTGCGATGATAATTCTATTCCCGAGTTGTGATTGTTTGAATGTGAAATGTGGCCCCATCTTGGCCAAGTCTGCAAAGGGGAAAGGTGTTTCTGGGGAAAGATGTTTCTAAGAAAAGAAATTCCCAGGAGGAAATGCCCTCCTCTGGGACTAGAGGCCCTTTGCTTGCGATAGAGCCTGTGTGTGGCCACGAGGGAGGACATTGCAGACGGTGGCGGAGTGAGAGAGTGGAAAGCCCTTGGGTCCAGCTCTGAGAGGCCACCTCTCCCTCAAAGCCAGTCTCCCTCCATCTGGTCACATCTTGCTGGGTCCCCTTTGACGGTATCTATGGCCTTCTGCTCCAAGGCAGAGCTCTCTTCGGCTGTTTGTTCCAGTTCTACTGGGCTGTGAGCTCCCTGGTGCTGGGCATTTGTCCCATAGCCTCCACCCCAGTCTAATCTTAACCTTGTAGGAGCGTGGGGGGGGGGGGGGGGAGGGCGGGGGATGCCCCTAAGAGTAGGGCTGGTTCTCTTGACTCAGTGACCCCTGGTAGGAGGTGTCTGTGCCCCCTTTTGTGGGGGGACTCCTTGGTGACTCTGCAGAAGGTCCTTGGCTTGGGTCCTCCTTACAGTTGATGCGCATTGTCCTTACGCAGCATCTTAGAAGGTAGGTTTATTTTGGTAACTCTTTCCATTGGAAATCCTTTGCAGTATAGACAACGATCACCGTGACAGTTTGGGGGAACTTTAGTTAATATGCTGAGAACTATCACTCTTCAAAAGGACTGTCACTTCATTCACCCATTCTGCCTTTTTGGAGTCCCTGATTGTTGAATGTCTGGGGTGTGCTAAGCATTGGGCCCAAAAGGAGAGTTGCGCGGAAATGGTTAAGCCGTGGCTCCCGCCCACCACCGCCCCACCCCGGAGTGCCCAGCCCCACTCCAGAGTGAGTACATCCCACAGAGAGCTGCCGGGCAGCTGACGGCCACGGGTGCTGGAGACGGGCCTAGCGCTGTGCTCCAGCAGCACGTGGAGGGCGGGGAGCCGCTGACGGGTGGTTTGAGTTGGAAGGAAATGAAACCGGGAAAGGTGGAGAGCAGATGGGCTCGTGGGGTTTTTGCCGGAAGTAGTGGGAAGGGTAGAGTGAGCGTGTCCTCCGATTCCAGGTGGAAGCTTCGGGGCCCTGCTTGGAAGGCACTGAGGGATGATGTAGTGGGGAGAGAACCGTTACTGTGGAGATGGGCAGGATGGGGGATTGAGGGAGGCGGGCAGGAGGCAGGGGGCATCCCCGGGAGAGCGGCCAGGCAGGCAGGCAGGTGCTGCTTGGAGGGGAGGAGGGACCCATCCGTGGCCCAGGGGAGGAAGGGGTGAGGCACCGGGCTAGGAAACATGGTTCCAAGACCTGGTTGGCCTCTTGGTTGATGTCACCTTGGTCAAGTCTCGTCTCCTCTCCGGGTGTCCGTTTTCTCAGCGCAAACAATGGAGATATGGGCGTCCCCACCACCCTTGGCTGTCTGCAGCTCTTGGGCACTACTCAGCGTGAGGCACTTATGCGGGAGGTTAAGCAGGTCACGGTTGGGGACCGGATGTGGGAGCCGGAGGCAGAAGGTCTTCATTATTCAGGAGGGTGACGGCCCTTTCCTTCACGGTGGGAAGACAGGGGGGAAAAGGATGGGGTGACAGGACGGCCCCATCTCTGTAAGGAAGGGGAGGCGGTTAGGGAAGAGCAGGCCTTAGACGCCACGAGTGTTCAGAACTCAGGAACGCACGTGTCCGTAGTGGCTTGTTTTCTTAGCTCTTCTTAATTTTTTTGCTCGATTCACGAGCATGCATCAGAGTTAATGAAGCAATTCTATGATTAAGCCACAAAGAAATCTAGGAGGCAATGCACTTGGATTTCAGTGGAATTATTAGATACGGGGGGGGGGAAACACTTGTAAGAGAATTACGTATAAATCTCCGCATTACCCCTTTGTACCCCAGCCGTGAAAAGAATCCGATCACTCAAAGAGCTCAGAAACGAACTATTTCATGAGTTTCGGTAAAAAGCAAAAGCATTTCTATTTCCGGTAGAAGACTTTGCGAAGCCCTTCAAAATGTAGATCTGAAACTCCGTTTCTGGTTTAACATCTACTGCGAAGGCTGGAATCACTTTGCACTTTCAAAGCAGCGTGTGATGCTGTTGAAAGCCATCAGGATTTGCTCTGGCAGAACTAATACCTGCTAAGATGCCGGGGTGCCATTCCCTTCTTTGCAGTGAATCATCAAACATGTTTTAAGTTATATTTGTGTTGATGGAGAGGTGGAGGCTTTAGGACATGGTGGGGTTGTGGCAGGGACTGGGTGGGGGAGTCTCAGCCAGGCAGAGTCTGGAGAGTGCCCGGGGAGCCTATACCATGTGACCTTGGGGTCCCTGTCCTATTTCCTGCAAGTAACCTTGACCTCGGCCTCGACACACATTTGTGCGGTTCGGCAATTGACAGGGCTCCTTCCCTGGCATTACTTTCATGGTTTCATGAGCCCTCTTAGAAACAGGGACAAATAGGGGCGCCTGGGTGGCGCCGTCGGTTAAGCGTCCGACTTCAGCCAGGTCACGATCTCGCGCTCCGTGAGTTCGAGCCCCACGTCGGGCTCGGGGCCGCCGGCTCGGAGCCCGGAGCCCGTTTCCGATTCTGTGTCTCCCTCTCTCTCTGCCCCCGCCCCCCCCGTTCATGCTCTGTCTCTCTCTGTCCCAAAAGTAAATAAAAAACGTTGAAAAAAAAAAAAAAGAAAAGAAACAGGTACAAATAGTTTCCTTCAAAGGGCACACGCGGCTCCTAGTCTCAGAATGTGGGCAAATTTGTATGCACTCTGCCGAGTTAGACATACATGTGTATTAATGGGGTGTCGGGAGTGAGACAGGGAGGCAAGTTGGATGATGGAGAGAACACTGGATGTGGATCCAGGAAGATCTGAGTTCAAAGCATGGCTCGGTCACTTACTGGTTACTTGACCTGGGTGCTAATTCGCTTCCGAATCTTATTTTCCTTTTCTCTACAACTGAGCCGGTTACAGTAGCTTCCTCTGAAGGGTATAGTGAGGCATAAATGAGACGAGGATTGTGGAAGCACTTTGTAAGGGATGAAGCATCCCCAAAATGCTCAAACTTGGAATTTACCAGCAAACCTGGCATGTTTCAAGAAGGGGGTGATCAAAGCATTGGAGGACCCTGAAGCCATGTCACAAGTTTGAGGTGACAGAGCCTGACATAACCATGCCTTCTATTTCCAGGGGCTGCTTTGCTGGGCACCGTTTAGTGGAGAGGTGACAGAGTGCAGCGGCCCTCTAGGGGGCTTGCACGAGCCATGCCTGAGACTCGGCCCTCACCAGGGCCTGGCCCATGGCCTCCGTCCGTGTCAGCTAGACCCAGGGAACCGGGTGGTGGCGTCTAGGAGCCTAGGTCCACAAGAGACAGGGACCCTCCTTCTCTGCCCCTCTTCCTCCCTCCTTTTTGGGTTATTTCTCTCTGGCTGGCAAGGTATTCAAAGAGCTCTAATTACTTAGTTGTCATGTTGCATTTAATTGTTTGCCCATAAAGTGATTCACTGAATAAACTTTATTCAAACGTACTTCTTTGCACTGTGTTTGAATGAGAATATTCAGCAAAGGGTGGCTGTGGCATTGACCCCGGGACCCTGGTCTTCATATCGGAAGACGGAGGCTGGGATGCAAGAACTTCTGTTACTCAGCAAGTCGGGGGCCCCCGTGATCCCCAGTTTCCTTTGCAGGAAATTGCGGAGATGACAAGTCCTTCGGAGATCCGGCTCCGATCACATGGTGTAGATGCTCTGTGTTAAGTGGGGAGATGTGAGGGATTCTTGGCTGAACAGGTACCCTCCGGGGGATCAGGCAATTATACTCCAGGGAGGCGTCATGAGGTCCCATTCATAAGAAGGGATCTTCAGACTGGGAAGAATTGCTCAAGGGGATTCTGGACGCTTCTGTGAAGTCTTTGTGCCCCGGGGAATTCTTTATGAGGTAGTTAAGCCAGCAGACCCTGGCCCTCAGGCAATTCCCAGTTCCCCTATAAACTCTATGATGGTCTGGGGCGATGGTCAACCAATTCCCACCCCTCCCCCGCCAATACTGAAGGATGGGGAAAGGAGTCCTTAAGAGCGTATCTCCCTTATGTCACTGGTTTTGGTGTTTGAAAACTTGTTTCAGTCTGCGGAGGGGGGGATGGTGCATAACAAAATACCATAGACACAGTAGCTTCAACAATGGAGATGCATTTGGAGGTAGGGAGTCTGAGACCAGGAGGCCACCACAGCCGGTTGTTGGTTGAGGGCCCCTGGGTTGCATCCGGCCGCCATCTTGCTGTTTTGTCACATGGTCTGGCCTCTCCGTACTCTTCCTACAAGGCCACCAGTCCCATTGGGTCAGAGCTCTACCCTCATCACCTCACTTAACCTTCGTCACCTCCTTGGAGGCCCCGATTCCGATACTGTCATGCGGGGGGAGGGCCTTGACGCATGAGTTTCAGGGGACACAACTTGGGCCAGCAAAACTCAAGTGTCGAGTGGGCAGAAGTGGAAGCTGCCGGGGCCTTGCCGTGGGACTTACGTGGGCCCAAGCCCTGCCCTGCGCCCGTAGCTGAGGAACTTGGGCAAGTATTCACCCCTGTCAGCCTATTTCTCTCCTGGGAGATGGGGTAAGGGGGTTCACAGCGCGCAAGGTTTGTGCAAGGATTAGTCAAGGGTGCTGAAGTGTGAAGTGGGGTTCGTGAGCAAACGGCTAAGAATTCTTGAGATGCCTTTGGCGCAAAGAGGCCATTTTATTAAAGCACAGGGACAGGACCCGTGGGCAGAATGAGCTGCACTGGGGTTGTGAGGGGCAACTGATTATATACTTGTAGGTTGGTGAGGGGTGGGGCTAGAGACAAAGTTTTTTATTTTATTTTTTCTAATTTTGTTTTGTTTTGTTTTGTTTTTGAGAGACAGACAGAGTGCGAACAGGGTGGGGGGTGGTTGCTGAGAGAGAGGGAGACACAGAATGCAAAGCAGGCTCCAGGCTCCAAGTTGTCAGCACAGAGCCCGACGCGGGGCTCGAACCCACGAACCGCAAGATCGTGACCTGAGCTGAAGTCAGACACTTAACCGACTGAGCCACCCAGATGCCCCTAGGTAAAGTCAGTTTTTAAGGAATCTCTGTATGCTGAAAGCAGGGGCTCACAGGACCCTGAAGATTTAGCAATTGTCAAGGTTGCTCTTAGTTTTTAAGGAAGCGTAAACACGAAGGCGTCAGGGCGGCCATAAACGTCTTGGGGAACGTTCCGCGCTGCAGGTCTCTGACATCTCTCAATGGGCTGCAGGCTGTAAGGGAATTTAATTTAAACTACATTTTTCTTGCCTTTGTTTCCCTCATCAAAGGGGACCATTGGGAAGCACCGAGAACACCCGCTGGCGCCTTGCCGTCCTCGGGGACCGGCCACTCCTCCCCTTTCTGCCCTCTCGTGAGACACCAGCCTCGGCATCTTGCTCTTTGAATGATCAAGCGGTTGAGCTGTCTCTAGGGTCTGCTTCTGGCCCTCTGCTTTGGAAGTCTGTCGTCCTGAGAGGAGAGCACATCGTCCAGGAGGGGCTCTGTCTGTTCCCAGTGAGGATAATCACACTGAACTCTCAAGGTTATTGAAATGAACCAAGATACCGTAGGGGGAGACACCTCATTCAGTTCCTGGCAGGTGGCAATGATAAACATTCTTGTACTGTGGCTCCAGGTGGGGCTGAGTTGGGACGATATCAGTCAACAGAGATGCACTGAGCACCTACTATGTGCGGCACTAGGGATAGCACAGTGGGAAAGACCGGCACGACCCCCCTCTCGGGGAACGTGGAGTCTCAGGGGAGAAGGCAAACATTAACCAGATTGCGAAAGCTCCCGTCTGTGGTCTTGGGTCCATGGTCACCCGATGGGCCTCCCACTCCTGCTGCTGCACAGAAGACGTCCTCGGGAGGGGCGCCCTTGGGTTCCGCGGAGTCATCCCTTCCAGGAGAGGTTCCCGGGCAAGAGAGCACTGCGGTTCCTGCCCTAAGTCCCTGGCACCTCATCAAATGCCAGCTCACCTTCCAGCTATGCACTCCCTCCCGGCCATCTCCTGTTTTGGTGTCCTCTGGGCTGCCCCTCCGGGTGTCCATGAGTCACAGAGCCGCTCCAGAAACTCCTGGTCCCTCTCCGGGCTGAGAAGAGAATTCCGTTCACAGCAAACAAATTCCGGGGAAGCGGGAGCCCCAGCGGTTGACAACGCATACAAATGATTGCAGGTGCGGTGCCCTGGGTTTCATCCTCTCCTGCTCCCCTCTTGCCCTCCCAGCTGGGCCAGGGACCTGCTGGGTGACACGGGCAGGCTCCTGCCCTCTTGCTGGTGTTGAGGGCCTCACGGTCTGCAAAACTCTTAGGTGGTTCGAGGCAGCCTGACTGGGTTTAAACATCACCCAAGGGGCGCCTGGGTGGCTCAGTCAGTTAAGTGTCCGACTTTGGCTCAGGTCATGATCTCATGGTCCGTGAGTTCGAGCCCCGCGTCAGGCTCTGTGCTGACAGCTCAGAGCCTGGAGCCTGCTTCGGAGTCTGTGTCTCCCTCTCTCTCTGACCCTCCCTCATTCATGCTCTGTCTCTCTCTGTCTCAAAAATAAATACATGTGTTTTTGTTTTTGTTTTTTTTGAAAGAAGGAATTCTTGAGATGCCTTTGGCACAAAAAAGGTGATTTGATTAAAGCACAGGGACAGGACCTGTGGGCAGGAAGAGCTGCGCTGGGTTTGTGAAGAGTGATTAGTTATATACTAGGGTGTTGGGAGAGGTAAAGGCGCAAGGGAGGTTTCTGGAAGGACTGTGATGTGCTAACGAGGACTCCCAAGATACCAGAGGCCTTGCTATTAAGCTAAGGTTGTTTTCCCTCTAGTAGGGCATTATTGCGACAGGAGGGGGTTCCCGGAGAAAGGTTCTACTCTGTATTTGCCTCAAGGATGTGTCAATGGGCTGCAGGTCATAAGGAAATGTAATTTCACCGCCATTTCCTTCTTGCCTTTGTTCCCCACATCACCATGGAGGGGAGGGTGATGTTGGGGCTCCAGGAAACAGAGGCTACAGGTTTCTGTCGGTAAGATCGCCTTTTCCTTGATGGAGACTCCTGTCCTGCGGGACTGTGATCTCTGTCAGTTACCCATTTGTTTCCTTTCCTTTCCTTTGTCCTGGGGCAGCCGGGAGTGCTGGAGAATGTCGCACGGATCCCCCCCGGGGTGGGGGGGTGTTGTTAACTCGCGCTTGGCCCTCAGCTTGCCTTGTGCTCCCTCATCAAAGGCGTAGGGATGGCCAAGCGACGAGAGGGAAGAAACTTGGATCCCTAAATGACCTCACTGAGCAGAGACACCTGCCAACATTGGCCTACTGCCCACATTCAGACTGTTATGTGAAAGAAAAACACATTTCTATTTTAAGGCACTGTATTTGGGGGCCTCTGACATAGCAGCGTAGCCTAATATATATTCTAGCTAACATAAGGCGTGGCTAGGTGCCTAATTATCTGCAATGTGGTTTTATGCCGGATTCGGTTTAGATTTATGTTATTTATTGCTACCCTTACTCTAACAGAGATTGCTAAGGCTTCTCAAGACATTGTAGTAGACCTATTTCCCCTCTTTGGCTGATAATTTTGAATTCCTTTTAATTTTAAAACCAAGTATACGTGAGGGGACACATGGAAGATATCACTCTTGACACGCCTGAGGACTTATTTGTATCAGGCAGTGGAAGTTATATCATCTGGTGGGTTCCCTTTATGCTTTGACTTCCAGGAAAGTTAGAGCCAGTTTAGTTAAACGCTCGCTATAAACCTTTATTGCTATACGTTTCTTTTTATCGTACTTCTTCCCCTATGTATCTTTCACGTCTGTTTGTTTTATTTTTTTTTTATAAGATTTTTTAGATGGTTATTTATTTGAGAGAGAGCACGCGCAGAGGAGGGGCAGAGAAAGGAGACAGAGGATTCCAAGCGGGCTCCGCGGTGACAGCAGAAAGCCCCGTGAGGGCTCGAACCCACAAACCGTGAGGACGTGACTTGGGCCGAAGCTGGACGTGTAACCAACCGACTGAGCAGCCCAGGGGCCCCACATTTGTTTGTTAGGAGGTTCACTGCTCCTACTGTCACGCCCCTGGGTGCCTTGTCCATGCCCTTCCTCTGTCATCTGTGTCCTGTCCCCTCTTTCCCTGAGCTCCTGCTTTCCCAATGACTCAATGAAGTGTTTTCTCTGTGCACCGGTGGCCTTCCATACAGAGCACTCCCCTCTGACTTCTGTTGGAACTTCTAGCACACTGAATTTGCTTTCGCAGTTTGACGTCCCTGCTGGAGTGTGACCATTGTGACCCTCACTGCTGGTCGTGCCTTTCACACGTAAGGGTGAATTTGTCCCAGACCAATTCGCTGTAAGTTAGTCTCTTGCAAAACCCCCTGGAGACAAGGTAAAGCCAAGAGCTTAAAGCAATCCATTCTGGTAGAAGCTGTAACCGTAGGACTTCAGTTCCAGCCCCTGATAATGACATAGGAGGGGCTGGTGCCCTTCAAAGCACGGAGGCTGTGATGGCAGGGCTGACTTGGAACCAGACCCACGCCAGGCCTCATGTTGGATCCTAGCTTTTATCAGGCTGGGGGAGGAGCCTGTGTCCCACTAATCATGCAGCTAAAAAGCCATAGCCCGAGGACAGGGTCCGTTCCTCTCCCAGATCCTGATGTCCCCTGCTACTGCTCCATGAGTCCCCTCCGTGAACAGGCTCCAGCAAGCCACGGCTGTCTGGCCGTTCATCCTGCTTCCCTGACACCCTGGGCCCCGCTTCTTCCCTTAGTCATGGAACCTCATGAGTGTTTTGGCACACGTGGCCGCCGGAGAGGGATTTTTTTTCCCGGGTACTCTTGCAGCCCATATGACAATAGGACCAAGAGTTAGCCAATGGAGTGTAGACAGAAGTGATGTATGCATTTCCAGATCACATTTTTTTAAAAGTTTTTTAATCTTTATTTATTTTTGAAAGAGAGACAGAGAGAGAGAGAGAGAAAGCAGGGGAGCGACAAAGAGAGAGGGAGACACAGAATCCGAAGCAGGCACCGGGCTCTGAGATTCAGCACAGAGCCCGACGCGGGGCTCGAACTCACGAACCGTGAGATCATGACCTGAGCCAAAGTCGGATGCTCAACCAACTGAGTCACCCAGGCGCCCCTACATTTTTTTTTTTTTAATTAGGAAATTGTGTGCCTCCACACCACCCAGCCCCATCTCTGTTTCCTGTAGGCTGGAATGTGGAGTGACAATATGAGGAAATTTTGACCATGGCCCAAAGATAACAGCCTAGGGTAGGACAAAACGATGAGCTAGGAAGGCCTTGAGTGCTGGGAATGTTCTGTACCTCCATCTGGGGGGTAGTTTCACGGATGTGTACATACGTAAGAATTGATTGAGCTACCCTCTGTCGCTGGTCCCACGGCAGCGGGGCCACCCTGGCTGGAGACCAGGCCACAGGACTCTATTAGGACCATTCACAAGGCCTTACAGAATGAGCGGTAAGCCGCCAAGGAGGCCGAGGGTGGGAGCGGGGATCATTCTAGACAGCAGGAGTGAAGGCCCAGAGGGGAGAAAGCACGGACGTTTTCGCGTGGTGTAACTAAGGCCCTGGGTGTGCGTGGTGTGAGGGCCACGGGGGCAAGGGCGTGTCCTGTGGTGCCTCCCTTTGACAGCGAAGCCTGAAGGTGGAGGGAGGTTCAGTCATCTGTCCTCTGACATCACTGCTGACATCATTCATTCATTTGTTCTTTCACTGAGCAGGAACGAGTTTCTCTGTGGGACCTGGCGGTGGGCCTGTGGGATAGATCACCCTCCCTGGAGGGGCACCAAGGCTGTAGGGACCCCACTCGGCCCCCTTATTCTGGATCATCTCCCTGAGGTACCACAGATAAGTCCCGAAGATCCCCCTTTCCCAGAGAGCATTTTCCTGGAACGCTAATGTTTTGTTTTGTTTTGTTTTTTTGAGGAAAAAAGTTCTGTGGTAAAATAAACTGAGAAAGTGGGTTTGCTTCCTCCTCCTTGGAAATTCTTGCAGGTCAGCTTCTTAAAGTCTCTGGGAAATAAAGAATATTTAAAATTTTGTGTATGAGCTTCCCAGGCCCGCCGTCACAAAGTCCCACAGTCCAGGGGGGTGGTGAAAACAACAGAAACTTATTCTCTTATTGTTCTGGAAGCTGGAAGTCCCGAAGGAAGGTGCGGCCGGGCCGAGCTGGTGGTGAGAGCGGTTCACTTGGGGACTGAGGTGACCACACGGGAGGCCTCCTGGGGCAGAAAGGGCAGTTCTGGGTTCCTCCTTGAGGCCTGGGGGTGGGGACAGGGAAGGCCCACAGGAGCCAGCTTTTCCAGGACTGTACCACAGGAGGCTTTCGGGCCTGCACAGGGGAGAGGGGGGCCCGACGAACGCGGGGTGCAGCGGAATCTGGGTCCAGGTTACCCTCTCCACCTCACCACCCGTCAGAGCCAAGAAGCTGCGGAAACGCAGCATCTGTGGGTCCCGGCTCCTGTCACACCTGGGCCTGTGCCACCTCGCAGGCTCCAGGGGCTGATGTGGGTGGCGTTTTCACATCTCCTGAGCTAGTTTATGGAAAGCGCTCAAAATAAACCCCACGTCTGTAAACAAGTTTCCTTCCTGCTTATCAATTTTCCCCTCAGCTGGGCTTTGCAATTACGTTCGTAACGCCCACCTCACGCCCTTCCCCCCCCCCCCCCCCCCATTTGTTGCCTCCTGGGAGAAGATTAAGGAAAATTTACCATTTTCTCCGTGGTAAAAAAAAGACAGGGATTCAAGTTCAGGGCTTGCCACCGACCTGCTGTGTGACCTTCAGCATAGACTCTAACTCCCATCTTGGCCTTTATAAAATGGAAGCCATGACACCACCAGCCCTGCTGACCTTCCTCATCGCCATCCTGTGCCAGGGACTATTATAGAAGCAGTGACTCTCAAAGTTCCTCGTCAGGTGCAATGCACGAAATGTACCGTGTAAGTGCGTTACATATCTTTATTTATAGCTCTTTCTATACAAAAATATGGTACTTAGTCATGTATTAATCAGAAGAAATTAGCATAAAAGTGTTTCCTTTCTCTCTTTTAAGGATAAACTTTTAGAAGGAAAAAGTAAAAGGAAACATTCTCTGAATACGGTAATAAGAAGCATGCATCTTTTTTTTTTTAATGTTTATTTATTTTCCAGAGAGAGAGAGAGAGAGGGACAGAGCATGAGTGGGGGAGGGGCAGAAAGAGAGGGAGACAAGAGAATCCGAAGCAGGCTCCGGGCTCCGAGCTGTCAGCACAGAGCCCGACGCCGGGCTCGAACCCACGAACCATGAGATTGTGACCTGAGCCCAAGTCGGACGCGTAACCCACCGAGCCACGCAGGTGCCCCAGAAGAACGCGTCTTTTAGGTCAGGTTTATTGGGAATGTAAAGGACCTATCCTACAATTGGGGCGTGCGGTTTGGGGAGATTTGCCAATTACGTCCAGTCGTGCAAACATCATCCCAATCGGGACAGAGTATTTGTGTCATCCCCAAAGTGGACCGGGTCCCCTCTGAAGCAGTAAACGACATATCCGTGAAATCGTACAGGAGCTCTTCCTGTTTGACTTCTTTCTCTCCACCGATGCTTCTAAGACTCATCCGTGTTGTTGAACGTGTCAGGAGTTCATTCCTTTCGCCTGCTGAGGCCGCGGTACGGATGCAACCACCGTTGTTTATCTGCTCACGCACTGGCAGACGTTTGGGTTGTCGCCAGTTTGGACTTATGACAAATACAGCTTCTGGGAGCATCCATGTACGACTCCTTCTATGGCCATGCTTTCCTTTCTTTTGGATAAATACCTCGATGGGGGAATGACTGGATCATCTGGTAGGAGTATGTGTAACTTTTTGAGACACTGTCACACTGTCGTCCACCGTGACTGCCCACTGGCATGGAGAGTTCGATAGCTTCGCGTCTTTCTGAGTCCTTAATATCGTCAAGATATATATCTTGACGATATTATATATATTATTATATATATATATATTTAACTTTAGCTGTCCCCCCAGGTGTGTGGTGATGTCCCCTCGTGGTTTTAATTTGTATTTACATAATGACTAATGATACTGAGCATCTTTTTTTTTTAATATTTATTTATTCTTGAGAGAGAGAGACAGACAGACAGAGCACGAGCGGGGGAGGGGCAGAGAGAGAGAGGGAGACACAGAATCCGAAGCAGGCTCCAGGCTCGGAGCTGTTAGCACAGAGCCTGACGTGGGACTTGAACCCACGAACTGCGAGATCATGACCCGCCACCAGGCGCCCCGATGATACTGAACATCTTTTCATGTACTTACTTACCATCCGTATTTCTTCTTCACTGAAGTGTCTACTCAGATATTTTGCCTGATCTTAAAATTGGCTCGTGGTGTTGAATTCTGAGACTTTTGAAATACTTCGGGGACAGGTTGTCTTCCATAATCTGTGTGTTTTGAAAATATTTTTTCAGTCTATGATTTTTTTTTTCATTTCCGTTTTCTTGAGTGTCTTTCAAAGAGCAGTTTTCTTAATTTTGATGAAGTTCGATTTTTTCCTATTTTGATTACTACTTTTTGTGTCTTATGTAGAAAAGAAATTTAAAAAAAACCTTTGCCCAGTTCCCACATCAGAAAGATTTTCTTTTATGTTTTCTTAGAGTTCTATTGTTTTAGGTTTTACATTTATGTCTATGATATATTTTGATATGATATATAATTTTTGTATATGATGTGAGGTATGGGCTGGGGTTCTTTTATTTTTCTGTGTGTAGGGATATCCAATCGTTCTCACACCATTTGTTGAAAAAATGTATCTCTCTCCACCAATGACCTTTTCATCTCAGTGAAACATCAGTGGACCCTACGTGTAGGGTTCTGTTTCTGGATTCTCTATTTTGTTCCATTGATCTAAATGGTTTTTCTTTCACCAATATCACACTGTTCTGACTACTGTGGCTTTATATTAAATTTTAAAATCAAATTATGTGATTTCTCCAACTTTGTTCTTATTTTTCAAAATTGTTACACTCTTTTAATTTTTTTTCTTTGAAGCTCCAGACAAAATTTTGGTCGATTTCTACAAAAGAGCCTGTTGAGATTTGAATTTGTATCACTTAGAATCTATAGATCAACTTTAGGAGAATTGACATATTAATAAGATTGAGTCTTCTTTTTTTTTTAATGTTTATTTTTGAGAGAGAGAGAGACAGAGACAGAGACAGAATGTGAGCGGGGGAGGAGCAGAGGGAGAGGGAGACACGGAATCTGAAGCAGGCTCCAGGCTCTGAACTGTCAGCACGGCTGACACGAGACCATGACCTGAGCCAAAGTCAGACGCTTAACCGACTGAGCCACCCAGGTGCCCCTAAAATTGAGTCTTCTGATCCAGGAACACGACATATACATTTATTTAGGTCTTCTTTGATTTCACTTAGCTTTGTATAGTTTTCAGCAAACAGAAAACTACATATTTAAAAAACTTCCTTACCAAATATTTCATGCTTTTGGTTCTATTCTAAATAAATGTATTTATTTGTATTATATATGAATATTTCTATATTCCTATTTCCAATCGCTCATGGCTAGTATATAGAAATATAGTGGACTTTCATACCCTGATCTTGTGTCCTGTGACCTGGCTAAGCGAGTAGCTTTCGGTGTGGATTCTTTATGGTTTTCTAGGTAGACGATCCCATCCTCTGTAAATGAAGGCAATTTGCTTTCTTTCCAGTGTGTACCCCTCCACCTCTTCCTCCTCCTCCTCTTCCACATGTCTCCTCCTCTTGCAGTGGCTTGGCCTCCTTGAATGTGAGCAGTGACAGCAGACATTCTCACCCTGTTCCAGATCCTTGGGAGAATACATCCCATCTTTCACCATTAAGGAGGATGTCCACTGTAGGCTTTTCATGGATGCCCTTTATCAGATTGAGACATCTCTTCGTTTCCTGGTTTGCTGATCTATTTATTTGTTTTCGCAGACTTTTTTTTTTTAATGGCTTTTAAACATTGTTACTTATTTTTAATTTTTTTTGGAAGGTCTAATCGGCTTTATTAAGTGATTCATGAATCAAGCCGCATCCCAATCTAGCAAGTAGAGGGAGCTTGTAAGACTCTCCCTTTTTTTTTTTTTTTAATATATATGCATTTTTTTTAATGTTTATTTATTTCTGAGAGAAAGGGAGACAGAGCACGAGCAGGGAAGGGGCAGAGAGAGAGGGAGACATAGAACCAGAATCAGGCCCCAGGCTCTGAGCTGTCAGCACTGAGCCTGACACGGGGCTCGAACCCATGACCCGTGAGATCGTGACCTGAGCTGAAGTCAGACGCTTAACTGACTGAGCCACCCCAATGCCCGCTAGACTTTTCTTAAAGAGCAGTTTTAGGTTTATAACTAAACTGAGAAGAAGGGCGCCACCTGGGTGGCTCAGTCAGTTAAGTGTCTGACTCCTGATTTTGGCTTAGTCACAATCTCACGGTTCATGGGTTCAAGCCCCGCATTGGGCTGCACACTGACAGCGTAGAACCTGCTTGAGATTCTCTCTCTCTCTCTCTCTCTCTCTCCCTCTCTCACTGTCCCTCCCTGAGTTTGTGCACGTGCTCTCTCTCTCAAAAATAAATAAACTTAAAAAAAATACATTGAGAAGATACGGAGATTTCCCATATAATCTCTGCCCCCACGTGTGTTCAGCCTCCTTCATGATCAACACCACTCAGCAGAATAGAATTCTTTTTTCACCAAGAACCTACACTGACCTATTATAATCACCTGAAGTGTCATAGTTTATCTTAGGATTTACTCTTGGCGTTGTACATTCTATGAGTTTGGACAAATGTACAGGAACCTATATCCATCCTTATATCGTATGGAATATTTTCATATTAAAAATCCTAAAAATCCTCTATTTCCTGCTGATCTGTCTCTCCTCCCTCACCCCCGGCAACCACTGATCTTTTCATTGTCCCCGTTGTTTGTTTTTTTTCCAGAATGTCACACAGTTGGAATGATACAGGATGTAGCCTTTTCAATTTGACTTCTTTCACTTAGCAAGATGCATTTAGGGACCCTCCGTATCTGTTCATGGCTTCATAGCTCATTTTCTTTTCAATGCGGATGAACCGCAGTCTATTTTTCCACTCACCTACTGTAGAGCATCTTGATTGCTTCCAAGCTTCGGCAATTATGAACAAAGATGCTATAAACATCCACGTGCGGGTTTTATGTGGCCACGTGCTCTCAATTCCTTTGGGTAAATACCCAGGAGCACGAGTCCCGGATCTTAGGGGAAGGATATGTTTCGTTTGTGCTGCCGAACTGTCTCCCAAAGTGGCCCCACCATATTGCATTCCCAGCAGTAAGAATAAAAATTCCCATTTCTCCACATCCGTACCAGCATTTGCTACTGCTAGTGTGTTGGATTTTGATCCTTCTAATGGGTGTGGTGATATCCCATTGCGGCTTTAATTTACGATTCTTTACTAACATACGATGTTAAGAATCTTCCCTTGTGCTTATCTGCCATTTGTATAACTTCTTTGGGGAGATGTCTGTCCAGGTCTTTCGCCCACAGGTTTTCATGGACCCCAGGATTGCTTGGGGGGCATCACTGAGTGTTCTTTCACGAACAGCACACCTGATGTGAGGGTCATAGACCAGAGGAGGCCCCGGGGGCGGGGGGGGCGGGCGGGGAGCGGTGAGGCAGAGGTTGTGCTGTGCGTGGCCTGCCTACAGGAGGAGCCCCCGGACGCCAGGCCGTGGTGCCTGAAGACAGGTGTCTACCTTCTCCCTGTGGAGCACCCGATGTGACTTGAGCAGCCCTCACACACAGACGTCCTACTAGGGAGGATAAGGGGAAAGGGAAGAATCTGAATTTGGCTAACTATCCAGAAGAATCAAAGTTTAAAATCAGAAGTGAGGGGGTGAAGTTAAATTTGAATTTCCCCCCCACCGTCATCAACAGAAAAGACTGGCGAGAGGCTCAAGACGTTGGTAGGGCCATGCTCTCTCTGAAAGTGCTGGGGATGGAGGTACCCCAGGCCTCTCTCTCAGCCTCTGGCAGCCTCGGGTGGTCCTTGCGTGACAGATGCATGATTCCAATCCTCCGTCTTCACAGCGTCTCCTCCTCGTGTCTCTTCACGTCGCCCTTCCTCTGTGTGTGTCTGTCTCTGTCCAAATTTCCATCTTCTGTAAGGACACCTCTCCTATTGGATTAGGGACCACCCCAGTGACCTTAAGATCTGCAAAGACCTATTTCTCTCTCTCTCTTTTAAATATTTATTTACTTATTGGGAGAGTGCACGCAGGGGAGGGGCAGAGAGAGGGGGACAGAGGATCTGAAGCAGGCTCTGCACAGACAGGCTGACGGCGGTGAGCCTGACGCGGGGCTCCAGCTCACAAACCGCAAGACCGTGACCTGAGCCGAAGTCGGACGCTCAACCCACCGAGCCACCCGGGCGCCCCAGCAAAGACCTGTTTCTAAAAAAGGTTACTTTCTAAGACACTGGGAGGGAGGACTTCAACTTACCTTGTTTGGGGGATACAGGTGGATCCATAGCGTCCACATCCCACGGAGTTAGGGCTCTCAGGACGCTCTTTGGCCGCCCTACACGTCAGAATCTCAGGAGTCCAACCGCGTTGTCAGCGCACAGCTCGTTACCGTCGAAAGGGACAGCTGTGAAAACTGTAAGGAGCACTGGCCTTGGGAGGCCCAAGTCCCCGTTTGCCATGTAGTAACTGGGTGGCCTTGGGCAAGTCCTGTCACCTGCTGCACTTACTTTCATTACCTGTAAAACCAGAGTCACTATCTGTCCTAGTCCGCTGAGATGGCCATAACAAAATACCATAGCCTCGGGGGCTTAAACAACAGAAGTTTGTTTTCTCACAGTTGTGGAGGCTGGAAGTCCAAGGTCAAGGTGCCGCTGATTTGGTTTCTGCTGAGCGTTCTCTCCCTGGCTTGCAGACTGCCACCTTCCTGCTGTGTCCTCACGTTTCAGTGGTGGGGGGGAGAGAGAGAGAGCGAGAGAGAGCAAATTCTTTGATGTCTGGTCTTACAAGAACACTAATTCTTTGGAGCAGGACCCTACCTTTATGATCTCATTGAATCTCAATGACTTCCTTAGAAGCCCCATCCCCAAAGACAGCCACCACTGGGAGTTAAGACTTCACATATGAATCCGTGGTAGAGGGGACACAAACGTTCAGCCACGGCCCACCTCTTCCAGTGTCATTAGAGGGTTAAAGTCGATGCTGAAGGTTACCGTGAGCACAAGGCCTTGAAGAAACTAATAAAAAAGCACTACCTTCCCTGGATTGTCTTCATGATAGGAGATTATTTCTCCCTTATGTGGCCGGATCTTTATAGTGGGTGAGCCCCATACCCTAAAAAATACACGGGCTTGCTGAGAAAGGAACACAGAGCCCCAGAGGCTGCAGAAGCTACTGACTTGGGAAATACCAAAAGGACCTTACTTAACAAAACCCTCATCGACGCCCACCGTGCGTCTGGGGACACGTGGCGACGACACTGGAGAGCAGGGAAGCAGAGTGCCTTGGGCAAGAGAATGACATTCTTAGGTAAGGCATGGAAGGTCTTTCCCAATCCCGTCAGGAACGGTCATATCTCCGTCTCAGTTTCTGTCCCGTGGGCCGGTATTAGGCTCATGCTAATCATCTCATGGGAAGGAGAATGGGAATGAGCATTTATTGAGTACCTGCTCTGTGCTCAGAGATTTCACCCACATGATGGTTTTCAGTTCATTTACTCGACTTGGAAGTTTGCTGGTGAGACATCCAAGGCTTCAGAAGACACAGCTGGTGAGTGGCAGGGCTGGGCTTTGAACCTGGGTCTGTCTGACTTCACAATGCTTTGAAGGCAGGGGTCCGGCCACAGTTTTAAGCAGATTGCTCTTTGAGGGTTACCTAAGCTATGTCCTTATGGGTGTATATGAGGTCCTTGACGGCGGGGATCTCATCAGATTCATTTACACCTTCTCAACAGCACCCAGCACAATACAAGGAGGTGGTGGGGGGCGGGGGGCTTGGAAATGTTCAGTGGAGCCATGGTGGATGGGTAGTGCCTGGATCAATATCAATATACATATTGATATGATATATCAATATCCTCCCCATGAGAGTCCTGCCAGCAATCTTTACCCCCCAAGGGTCCCCACATCACAGGCTGGACCATGGCTCTAAGGGCTCAATCCTCTCCTCTTTTGATGTGTGAAAGGTGAAGAGGAAAGAAAATGGCGGTGGGGTGGAGAAATGGCTTTCCTGGTATCCCTTGAGTCCCAGACCTGAAGCTGTCTTGTCCCAACTTCTCAGGCCTTGAGTCTGCTCTCGACGGAGGCCGACCGTCATTGGCTTTCTTGTGCATGGGGCGGGGGGGTGGGGGGGAAGGGTGAGGAAAGGGCTCAGCACCCACAGTCTGAGAATTGTCGATCGACCCCTACAGAAACCAGCATGGCTGTGTCAGAGGGGCGCGCTTCTCAGCCTTGTCCTGCTTACGGAGATTTGGGTGCTTGGCTATGTTCATTTAAAAAGTCCAGGGGCACCTGAGTGGCTCAGCCGGTTAAGCATCCGACTTCGGCTCAGGTCACGATCTCGCAGTTTGTGGGTTCGAGCTCCGTGTCGGGCCCGGAGCCTGCTTCGGATTCTGTGTCTCCCTCTGTCTCTGCCCCACTTGCACTCTGTCTCTCTGTCACAAATAAATATACATGAAAAAAAAAAAAAAGTTCTGTTTAAAAAAATAAATAAATAAAAAGTCCACATACCCCAGGAGACGGGCAACAGAGTGCTCCGGAGCTCAAACGGCTGATTTTTGCAAAAGTCAGATGCTGGGTAAATCAGCAGCGCTCCCATTTAAACACCATCAAAATCAAGGTCCATTTGTTAAGCCGCTTATTTGGCACAGAGGGCTGCCACGACTACAAATGAAATGCTTGCTCCTGCTGATGGCTTCCGGAGGCCCATCATTCTGCTCACTGCTAAGAACCCCCTGGTTTAACCCCTCGTCCTTCCTTCACTGCTCAGTTCCCTTTGCCTTTTTTTAGTCTCGAGTGCTTCTCAGAGCTGTTGTGGGACCCAATGAGCTAGTGGGGTGACAGCTTCATTAAAGATTAAGCTATCTGGGGGCGCCTGGGTGGCGCAGTCGGTTAAGCGTCCGACTTCAGCCAGGTCACGATCTCGCGGTCTGTGAGTTCGAGCCCCGCGTCGGGCTCTGGGCTGATGGCTCGGAGCCTGGAGCCTGTTTTCGATTCTGTGTCTCCCTCTCTCTCTGCCCCTCCCCCGTTCATGCTCTGTCTCTGTCCCAAAAATAAATAAAAAACGTTGAAAAAAAAATTAAAAAAAAAAGATTAAGCTATCTGTCTGAGGGATTATCGCTTCCGTGATTTAACTCTTGCTTTGCAAGGTACTTTTTCCTCATATTTACACCCTCCCTCTCCAAGAGGACTGTCATGACTTCAGGGCAGGCATCGTCTCTAATCAGGCCTCCGCTGCCTTGCACACAGTGTTCGATTAGTATTTGCAGTTAATATTTGCGGTTTGAGGGTGTGTGTGTGAGTGTGCGTGTGTGTGCACGCATGCGCATATGCATATATGTGTGCGTACACCTGTGCGAGGTCCCTGGCGATGGAACGATTAAGGAGCCAACCCCAGGGAGGCAGTCGGCAGCGGGTTTTAAAGCCCAGCTGCTTGGGGCGAGGGGTGGGGGGTGGGGGGTGGGGGGGGTGGTTGATAATGGGAAAAAGTCAGCGATTATCATGTAAGGGGACTTTTTGTAATGGGGGAAGCTCTTAGAAAATCAGCCCAGATGTCATTTTTCTTCTAAACCCCAAATCAAGATTCTGGCTGTGGCTGCCCAGAGAAAGAGAGGTGCCCATTTGTACGGGAGGGGGGTTGTCCCTGCAGACAGACATGTTATTCAAGGGCAGAAAAAGACAAGGCCATTGGGAACGTGACAGGCGGCCAGTGGAAGGTAGGTCCAGAGGTAGGTCCAGCATATTTCAGTTTGGGCCCTTGGGATGTTCCCTGTGGATCTTCTTGAGATTAAGAAGTTGTGGTAAACGCAGAAAACAGTGGAAAGGATGTGGAAAACGACGTGACGTACCCAGTTACCATGGCGGACAGATTAGCTACTAATAGGGGAGTTGGGGTACGAAGCTATCCCTGTCCTTTTGGTTGTCTCCATAACACTGTGTTCGGGTGCGAAGAAACTCAGGTGTTGCTGTCCAGGTAGATCCCACTGACTTCCTCAGGACCGAGGTTCCTGATGTTTGCCACCCACTCCTGGCATGCATCCTATCTTGGATTTCCCAGATTGAGGCTCGTTTACAGATTCATGCCAGACCATATGCCCCGATTTTTTTCAAAGCGTGTGGTTGCCTGACGATGACGCCCCAGGTCCTGTCCCCGGGGCACTGCCTCGTGCTCTGAACATGCCAGCCTCTCTATCCCTCCGTGCCCCTGTCCTTCTAGCTGAAGAGTGTTCTCTCCCACCCCCCACCCCGCCCCAGCTGCTCGTTAATTTCCCACTCAACCTTCGAGACTCGATGTTCCCTTTCTGAATTTACTTTTCTCATCAGTGAAGCTAGAATAATTGCCCTCTGCCTTAGTCTGCTCGGGCTGCCCTAACAAAATACTAGGAAGCTTCAGCAGCGGAAATGTATTTCTCACGGTTCTGGAAGCCAGACATCCAAGATCAAGGGGCGGCTGATTTGGTCTCTCTGAGATCCCTCTCCCTGGCTTGCAGACGGCTGCTTTCTCCAAGGGTGCTTACATGGCTGAGATGTGGGAAGAGGTATCTCTCTGGTGTCTCTTCTCATAAGGACAGCAATCCTACTGATCACTCTTAAGACCTCATTTAACTTGAATTACTTCCTTGAGGCCCCATCTCCAAATACAGGCACCCCGGGGGGTAAGGCATCAACGTATAAATTTTGAGGGGACACGTGTATTCAATCTATAACACTGGGATTCATAGTGGGTGTTTCAGAGCCCAGGAACACTCAAGGCCCTCACTTGATCAATGGGGAAACTGAGTCCCCAGCGAGGAGATGGTGCAGGAAATGAGAAGTATGGCCAGGGGCGCCCACCTTATCCTCCCTCGCAAGGAACGGGGCATGGGTGGAAACGGCCAATGTGTAGGGACATCGGGAAAGCTCTCGGGATGCACTCTTGTTTGCCTGTTGGTGTTCACGTGAGTCCGGGGAGAGTCAAGTCAGGGCTAGTATTGCCACCAAATGAGAATGCCACAAACCTATATGGAAAGACTTTCAAGATGGCCCATCAAGGATTGTGCAGGGTAACAACTCGATAGCCCTGACTCTTCTGGTGGAAAGAGCATGGAAGGTAGCGGATGAGGAGGAGGAAAACTGGAGAACCTGGTGGGGCTCCCTCCTGTGGGCTGCCCCTCAGCACCCCCGTGTGCTCCAGACACACAAGGGGAGCCTGTCTGTCCGTTGAGGGTGGGGAGCCACAGTCACGGGGAATCTCAGTGATGGTTCCCACGCGGCCAGCAAGATTCCAGCAATTTCCCACTGAGCCGAAAATTGCTGCCTCCCCCCCATGCTGAGGCGCACGGACGTTCCTCTCTGATCAACGGTATAATTAACACCTGTCAAGGCAAGGGGCTGGGACGGGAGGGGGAGTCCACTGTCGCTGCAAGCACCGTCCCTCCGGAGGTGCTCAGTGTCTAGGAAGCACATTTCCTTCCCACGTGAAGGGATTAAAAAGCCATCTCATAAAATGAAGACACAGGTGGCGTTGAGCTGGGCTAATGTCTCTGAGTTTCCGTGTTCGGTTTCCTCAGCGCGCGTGCCGACAGATGCCCGATGAGCTACGGAAGCTCGTTCAATGACGGGCCCTACCCGCGAGCACAAATGCCAAGTCCCGGCAGGACATTTCACCTTGCCCCTCTTGAACTGTCCGTGTTCAAGGCTACTAGCCTTAGTAGCCATTATTCATTAGCAGGTACTTGTATCTCCGTAGTTATTTCGTACAAAGGAAAACGAGGGAGAGATTACCTTAGGAGCTCTGTTTATGACCGATTTTTTCCCCCTGGAAGCTCGGCCATCAGCGGAATACCTGGTGGCAAATGAATTCCTGAGAAGGTTATGGTCTCAGGGGACCCAGCTGCGCATGTCCCCAGGGTTACTGTCCCAACTTTGAGATGCCGGAGTTGGTCATACGCAGGTGACATCTGCTTCGCAACACCTTTGGGTTTTGAGAATTCTTACCTTCGTCATCTCCCGTGTATCTCACAACGGCCTGATGATGTAGTTTCTATTCTGATACGTCCAGTTAGTACCGTTCCGATTGGTTAAATGACCGGGACGGAGGAAGGGGAGGGACTGATGTCAGAAGCCGTACGCTGTCCCAGAGAGGAGTCCCTTATCCTCCTGTACTGAGAGGTGGGGGTCGGACGGGCGACGTGAGCCTTACAAGGACGCCAGTTCTACTGGATAAATGTACAGCATCATTCGTAGCTCACCTTAAACTGATTACACCGGCAAAGACCCTCCTTTGAAATAAGGTCACTTATATTTTTGGTCGTTGACCCATTCTTGGCATGGAGCTCCCCCAAACCTTAGAATTTCGTAAATGATGAGAGCAATACAGGTGTCCTGTTACGTGAATGGGGTGGCTTTTGGAAAACACCTAAGGATGGGGGCTGGCTGCCAGGAAAACCAACCTTGGGATTACAGGGTTGGTGCTTTTACTCCTACGAGACCAGGGGCCGGAGATGGAGTTCAGATGGCAGCAGTCAATGATTTAATCAGTCATGCCTGGGTAACGAAGCTCCATAAAAGCCCAGAAGGAGAGGGTTTGGAGTGCTTCCGGGTTGAGGCCCACGTGGGGCTTTAGGAGAGCGGTGCACCTGGAGAGGGCATGGGAGCTCCTCGCCCTTTCCCCATACCTGGCCCTGTGCGTCTCTTCCATTGGGCTGTTCCTGAGTGATATCCTTTTATAATCTGGTCATCTGGCAAGTAAAATATTTCTCTGAGTTCCAGGCGCTGCTCTAGCAAATCAGTTGAACCCAAAGAGGGGGGCGTGGGACTCTCTAATCTGTAGGCCAGAAGCACAGGTGATGCCCTTGGACTTGCGGCTAGCATCTGGAGTGGTAGGTGACCGGCCGTCTTGTGGGGCTGAGCCCCTACCCAGTGGGATCAGGTGCTCTCCCCAGGCTGATAGTGTCAGAATGGAGTTGAATTGTAGGACACCCAGCTTTAGCTCTGTCTAGGAATAGCTCTGTGTTAGCCTAGATTCTCTAGAAAAGCAGAGCCTGCGGCAAGATTTTTTGGGGAAGGAAGGAGATGGTGAAATTCCGGGGAAGCAAGGGTGAGGGGAAAGGGAGTGAGACAAGAAAGTCGGGAGGCAGGGGTGCCTGGCTGGCTCAGTCGGCAACCCAAACATAACCTGTCCCACTGAGGAGCCCTCCACAGTCAGCATTTTGGAGCAAAGAAGGCCAGGCTGGTTCGTTCAGTCTATACCAGTGAGAAATCTTAGCTGTGCGCCCAAGATCACACAGCTGCTTATGAAAGGGCCACTTGGGAACTCTGCCTGCCCGGGCTACTGCCCTCCTCTTCATTTCCCATGCTACCTTCCTGGCGATTCTCTTGCAAGAGAATGTGTAGAGGAGCCTAGTGTTTTTCTTCAGTGTGGAACATCTGCCACATGCCATGTAGGAAAGCGTTCTCTTCTTTATGTACTTTCCATTTCTCCTATCTGCTAAGTCCCTCAAAATCAGAGCCTTTGGCGTCTATCCACCCATCATCCAACGATCCACCCGCCCATCCATCATCCATCTAACCTACCCATCCATTCACCATCTATCCACCATCCATCCATCCACTTATCCATCCATCCATCCATCCATCCATCTATCCATCCATCCCTCCATCTATCCATCATCCATTCACCATCCACCCTTCCATCCATCTATCCATCCATCCATCCATCCATCCATCTATCCATCCATCCATCCACCCATCCATCCATCCATCCCTTCATCTATCCATCCATCCATTCACCATCCACCCTTCCATCCATCCATCCATCTATCCATCCATCCATCCATCCACCCATCCATCTATCCATCCATCCATCCCTCCCTCTATCCATCCATCCATTCACCATCCACCCTTCCATCCATCTATCCATCCATCCATCCCTCTATCTATCCATCTATCCATTCCTTCACTCCTCAAACATTCTCCAGGTCTTATTCTGGGTGCTGGGGACACGAAAACAAAATGGAGGGCATCCACCCTCAAATAGCTCATTGTCTAGAGAGGGAGACAGACATACGTGTAATCAACAATCCTCCCAGGTCAAAGAGGGCCAGGGAACCTGGGAGAAGCACCATATGTCTTGGGGATTGGGCAAAGACTTATGGAGGTAAGGCTAGGGAGTGATGGTTGAAGGGGAATCAGCCAGGCATCTAGCAGAGGGGTTCAGGAAAGATATGCAGGCAAAGGCCAGGGAACCAAGAATTGCCTCCATATTGGGAGCCAAGGCTCAGTGGGACCTTGAGAGCAATACCAAGGGCCTTGAACTTGACTCCGGGTGCAGCAGAGAGCCATTGGAGGCTTCAAAGTAGGGGTGCCACCAAATACTTGGATTTTCAAAGAGCACTTTGGCAAGTAGAGGAGGAACCTGGCCTGGTGCTTGGGAGATTTGGGCCCAGGAGAGGTCTCGAGGGGACGACAATGAATTTGATTTTGGATGTGTGGAATCTGCAACAGAGAACTCCAATATGGCAGAGGACAACACCACCTGAATCTCAGCCTTGCTTTCTTCCTTAACCCCAAACACCTTCCCTTCTCAGTGCCTCTCCAAACCGTGTTTCCATGGGAGGGTGGGAGGGGGTGGGGTGGTCTAATGGCTCTAAGAAGCCTGGAGGCTTTTCATAGGTGGAAATGTTCAGTTATTTGTAGGCACATCATAGGAATATATATATGTGTGTGTATATATATGTATGATGGGGTTTTTTTGGCTTTCTCTTCATCTGCTCTGTCTGTCGTTACCCCGCATACATGACTGGAAATATTTGGTGTAATTTATAGACATGCATGAATGCTTTTGTATATTTGAGATCTGCACACTTTTTCGCTTGAAAGTGGTTTTTGTTAAGGTCCTGGCTGGGTGGGTGCCAGAGAGAGAGACGGGCAGACACAGCAGTGAGTGGGGCGAGGCTCAGAGGGAAAGGACTTTGCCCTCCTCCTCTTTGACTGCACCCCCCCCTTAGCGGTCAACATCATGTTCTCCGGGCACTGAAGCCCCCAGGGTAATACGGCCTGGGACAGTGACCCTCCAGGGGTAGCAGTTCCTTTAGCCAGTCCCCTCCCTCCTCAGGCCCACATCAAAGGGACAGCTGTGTCCTCTTGCTGGGCTGTCTTTTTCCAGACCCCTCACTGGCCACACCTTCTGCCCATGCTGTCCTTCCCTTGAACTTCCAGCCACCACGTGCATGCTTTCTTCTCCCACTTGCAGCCACACCTCCTCTCTCCCAGTTAGCATTGACCTCGATGCTGGACCTTCACACCATGTTTGAGTATTCCATCCTGCTTTGGCCTTTGGGGCCCTCAGTGAATACATCCAAATGTTTAGCGTGATCAGGGAGAGCTTTGCCACAGGCAGCCTTGGACAGGATTGTAGGGCCAAGGGGTCAGGGATTATTTCCTGACCACTGGATTTTACTGTTTGAAGTCTTTCTTGTCTTTCTAGATTCCTCGAGTGGGTTTTCTCTATTTTTTGCCTGCCCAGGCTCAGACTCACGCCCGTCTAATCCTCTTCCCATCACATCACACCCAGAACAACCTGCTGCGAGATCAGCTGTGGACAATCAGGATGGCTGCCTGGCTCCAAGATGGCCCAGTGGCCGTGCCCATGACATTTACTTTGTCCGCAGCCACGTCCGGTGAATTCAAGAAAAGAATCCAGTTGGATTCTCTTTTCTGCTATGCTTCCTGCCACCTGTTTCGGCTCCCACTAACAGCTTAGGAAGAATTTTAAAGAGAATCTGGCTTCTCCAGCTCTAAAGGCTCCAGATTCCCGGGCTTTTGGCTCTTTAGGATAGCAGTCTAATTTTGCCAAAAGGGCAGAGAAGTCCTCCTTTAGCAAAGTTGTATTTTGTCTCATGCTCTCTGCTTTCAAATGGGTCCCCCTCAGCCCTAGGCTTGTCTCCTTACAGGACCCCACAAAAAGCTTCAAGAAGCATCCAGCCCACGTCTGTCTAACAGTTCCCTTCTAAGCCCCCAGTGCTACAGTCTTGGTAAAACATGGTCTGGATCCCAACACAGATCACTGTTAAAGACCCGTTTTGCATTTGCGAAGCAAGAATGCCAACACATCAACCCCAAATCCTGGTCTACTTGTTAGCTTCCATTCGTGTAATCTCTGATTTTAAGTTTCACGTAATGATTACATTTCCTTGTGCGAAATTTGGTAATGATGACGTTGGAATTTGCAACCCAAAGTGGTTTAAGAGCCCATTGGCTCTTTTGACTAAAACAAATCAAGGCTAGTGCTGGCTTCAGGGTCGGTTTGATCTAGTGTTTTTTTTTTTTTTTAATTTTTTTTTTTCAACGTTTTTTATTTATTTTTGGGACAGAGAGAGACAGAGCATGAACGGGGGAGGGGCAGAGAGAGAGGGAGACACAGAATCGGAAACAGGCTCCAGGCTCCGAGCCGTCAGCCCAGAGCCTGACGCGGGGCTCGAACTCACGGACCGCGAGATCGTGACCTGGCTGAAGTCGGACGCTTAACCGACTGCGCCACCCAGGCGCCCCTGATCTAGTGTTTTGACAATACTAGATATTCGTGTCTGTCTCTCCATTCTGTCTTTGACCATATTCACTTCATTTGAAGGCTGGCTGTTCTCAAGGTTACAAGACGAATGCCACCTGCTTTAACAAAAACTATGCTTGCACATCCATATCCAGGGGGAGAGGGAGCTTCTCCTGCCTCATTCATCCAACAAAAGTCTTCTGCTATACTTTGATTGGAGCAACCTAGGTACTGTCCCCATGGCCAGGGAAATACTCTGAGTGGCTTGAGGCTGGACTAACTCACCTTTCCCTAGAACATTAGTGGAGGCAAGGGAGATATACATGTCAAGGGGGTGATGCTAGTGGCTCAGATTGATGGGGACCCCCCTTTAAAGCTGGGATGGGAGTCATCCTGTCCAGACTCCATGGCTTCTCCACATTGTGGGGAGGTGGAACCAAAGCTGGAGAGGTGAACACAGTGAGCCATGCTGTGTTAGTGCACTCACAAAAGTATTAATACAAACTACAGATGTAAGCATGTTCCCAATCCCTAACCTCTTCTGGCTTCTTTTTCTGTCTGTTAGTATGTTTTTTGCAGACAGGGACATTAGAGCTCACTTATATATTGGCGCTGAAAAGCAAAGAAGTTTGTTTCCGATTGTTTAGGTCTCATTTCAACCCCAATATTACAAAAAAAAAAAAAAAAATAGTTGCAACTCTTCACCTTGTAGTTCACAATGCAGTTCCTTTACTGCTCAAAAGAACCATCTGATGCGGCTCTAGTAAGTATCATTTCTATTTTGTAGATGGCAACGGAGACTCAAAGAGGCAGAGTGACTTCTCCAAAGTCACATAGCTAGTGCATGGCAGACGTGGGACTCAGAGCTTAGTTTTCCAGCTAGAGATCCAACATGTCTAGAAAGATATGACCTTCATGGCTTCAGGGCATGGAATGATTTGCCCACCAGGAAATAGAAAAAGGCCTCTTTTCTTCTGGAGAGTTTTCATGTTGTACCACTCCTGGTTGCCTTCATGCCACGAGCTCCCCATCTCCAGAGGCATCCAAGTTGAGACTGCGTGCCTATGAGGAGGGATACAGTGGGTGAAAGGTTGACCCAAATGATGTTCTCCAGTTGAAAGGTTGACCTAAATGATGCTCCTCCAGTTCTGAGGTTCTGTGTCTCCAGGCTTTCTGGAAACCTGGCACCCCCCAGGGTCCATCTATATCCCTGGGAAGTCCTATTTGATTGTCATGACTGGACGAGGAAGGAACTTCCGCTCCTCAAAGGGCTCTGCTGTGCAACCCAGGGTGTGACTAATGCACAGGAGGCTCCCAAGGACACTTAAACCGTATACGATGATGACTGGATGCTGACTTGGAGGAAGGCACTGAGCTCATGACATCATAATTATTTGGTTCTCTTGCACTGAAACATCCCACAAGTGACAGTAATTATCAAGTCCTGCCTGACATGACATTTGCTTCAAAACATGAGAAGACATTTCTGAATTTCCTTTCTTTATTCCCATCCACCTGCCTTCCCTCTATCCGTCCCACCTCCCACTCTGCTCCTGGTTCATCCTACACCACTTTCCTCTTTCCACACCATGGGCTTTCTCTGCTCATCTGACCCATAATGTGCCCCTGCTGTCCCCCCCATTCTCTGGCCAGGAGCAGATATGGAGCTGGGGACACCAAGAGACAAGCATCTGTCAAATGCTTCCCAGGATGGGACCCTGAGGGGCTCTGAAAGTGTCTTATTGTCAGGGGCTGAGCCCACATGTGTGACTGGCCCTTTGCTGAATTCCATGGGGTATAAGGAGGCACTAGCTATTTCCACACCTGACATTCCCTTTCCCCTGTGCTGAGCTGTGGACTGGATTTCCTACAAGGCAGCTAATCGTCAGTGTAAACACTGGACTTGGACGTATGTACCCAGAGAGATTTGTCTGAAAAGCATTACTTGCTTAAAAAATTGAAGACACTTAATTTTTTTAGGGTAGTCTTAGGTTTGTATCAAAATTGATTGGAAAGCATAGCATTGCCACTTACCCCATTTTTAAATCAGGTTATTTGCTTCCTTATGGTTGAGTTTTAAAAGAGTTCTTAGTATATGTTGGATAACAGTCCTTTATCAGATGTATCTTTTGCAAATATTTTCTCTCAGTCTGTGGCTCGTCTTCTAATTCTTTTGACATGGTCTTTTTCAGAGCAGAAGATTTTATTTCCTATTTTATTTATTTCATTTTTGTAAAGCTTATTTATTTATTTTGAGAAAGAAGGAGGGAGAAAGAGACAGTGTGAGAGCAGGTGGGACAGAGAGAGAGGGAGAGAGAAAGAATCCCAAGCAGGCTCCACACTGTCAGCACAGAACCTGATGCGGGACTTGATCCCATGAACTGTGAGATCATGACCTGAGCCGAAATC
This sequence comes from Neofelis nebulosa, assembly GCF_028018385.1. NCBI lineage: Eukaryota > Metazoa > Chordata > Mammalia > Carnivora > Felidae > Neofelis > Neofelis nebulosa. Next base: position 8,125,994 of record NC_080790.1, read on the forward strand.
AAGAGTCGGATGCTCAATCACCCAGGTGCCCCTCAGAGCAGAAGTTTGTAATTTCAGTTAAGTCCAGTTTATTGATTATTTCTTTCATGGATTGTGCCTTTGGTGTTATATTTTTAAAGGCACCGCCACACCCAAGGACATCTAGGTTTTCTACTATGTTATCTTCTAGGAGTTTTATAGTTTTGTGTTTTGCAGTTAGGTCTGTAATCCATTTTGAGTTAATTTTTGGGAAGGGTGTAAAGTCTATGTCTAGATTCATTTTTTCACATATGGATGTCCAGTTGTTTCAGTACCATTTGTTGAAAAGACGAATCTTTGCTTTGTAGTCCTTTGCCCTTTTGTCAAAGAACAGATGACTGTATTTGTGTGAGTCTATTGCTGGGCTATCTACTCTATTACATTGATATATTTGTTGATTTTTTTTTTTTTTTACTGCCACACTGTCTTGATTACTGTAGATTTGTAGTAAGTCTTAAAGTCAGGTAGTATCAGTCCTCTGACTTTGTTCTTCTCCTTCAATATTGAGTTGACTATTCTATTCTGAACATTTTGCCTCTCCATATAAACTTTAGAATGATTTTGTCAATATCCACAAAATAACTTGCTGGGATTTTGATGGAATTGCATTGAATTTATAGATCAAGTTGGGAAGAACTAACATCTTGACAAAATGAATCTTCCTATCCATGAACATGGGATAACTTTCCATATATTTAGTTTATCAGACTTTTGTAATTTTCTTCATACAGATCTTGTTTAAATGTTGTCAGATTTATACCTAAGTATTTCTTTGGAGGGGGGTGTTAATGTAAATAGTAATGTAATAGTGTGTGTTTGAGTTAATTAACAGGGGAATTCTTCTGGGTGGGCCTGGCCTAATTAGGTAAGCCTCTTAAAAGAGGGCTTTGGTCTTCACTGAGATCAGAGAGGTTCTGCTGTTGGTCTCAAAGAAGGCTAAGCATCCATGAGTCCTATAGTTGCAAGGAAATTCTGCTACATGAACGGGGAAGAGGGGCCTGAGCCTCAGACAAGACCCCAGCCCCAGCCAACACTTTGACTGCAGCCTTGTGAGACCTTGAACAGAGGATCCAGCTAAGCCTCAGCAAGACTCATGGAAACTGTAAGATAACAAATGTTTGTCATTTTAAAATGACAAATGCTGAGTTTGTGGTAATCCATTACACAAGAGCAGGGAACTAATGCTATATGTACAACACTGACCTTTGGGGAATAGGAATCTGGGGAATGCAAATACGGGCTTTCCCATTTAAAAAATTTTTACAGTAAGTATATGTTAATTTTGCAATTAGAGAAAAGGAAAATGCTAAAGGACTTGTTTCTAAGAGAGTTTTCTTTTATACTCCCAGTGTGCTTAAAAAAATTTTTTTAATGCTTGTTTATTTTTGAGAGAGACAGAGTGTGAGTGGGGAAGGAGCAGAGAGACAGGGAGACATAGAATCTGAAGCAAGCTCCAGGCTCCAAGTTGTCAGCACAGTCTCAGACGTGGGGCTCGAACTCACGAACTGCGAGATCATGACCTGAGCCGAAGTTGGGCACTTACCTGACTGAGCCACCCAGGCACCCCTCCCAGTGTGCTTTAAAAGCAAGTTCAAAAGCAAATAGCATCCACCCCTCTCCTGGTGACTGCTCTGCTCCCAACTGGTGGGGCCTGCAGCCGGAGAGTCCTCCCATTGTCTGTGCTTTTTTTCCCTAGGAAAGTCAAAGCAGCGAATCTCAGGCCCAGAGTGGGTACTACCTGCCAGCCTCCAGGACAGATGTACTCGTGCAGCATCTCTGATGTCTTCGTACATATCTGGGACGCGCGGTGGCCCTGTCACGTGCACCGTCCTCCCACTCACGACCTGAGCTGGATGAGTCACGGTGAATGGAGCCAGGGAGGCGGAGGTGTGTGGGCGCAAAGGCACATGCCCACAGCAGGAGTGGCATCCAACAAGTCCAAGCCTGTCCTTCCTCCCTCCCTTTGCCTTCACATTTTCAGCATCTTATACTTCATAACGCCTGTTCACACTACGATTTTACTTGTTCCCTATACATCTTATACTCGGGAAGGAAATGTTCACTAGTTCCATTTTGCAGATGAAAAAAACTGAGGCATAGAGAATAAAAAGGCAGCTCAGGAGCTGGGACACAACTGACATTTCCTGGCGATTCAGGTTTACATCATTGTCTCCTCTACCCTTGTTCTCCATCCAACACCCCTCCTGCCAGCCGGCCTCCTGCACTTGAGTCCCAGGCACAGTTTGTTCAGACAGGAGTCGGTGGGCTTCTAGTCAATCAATTCTTTGGGACTCCAGGGGCAGCTCACTGCACTGACAGGTGCATAGCAAATGATGACATGTAAATTTCCGACAGAGTACAGAAGTGAATCCTAATGAAAGGTATTATTAAATTCAGCAAAACACAAAGAAATGTTAACTGAACAGAACTGATTATTCCATAAAAAGGGAGTAGATTGCAGCTTGTATCATTTGTTGTCTAGACAAATCACTTAGATACACATGTGCTGGTTTTAATTAGTGCCGTGGAAATTGAGCATTCTGTAGCCCAAAATGTTACTGTTCAACAAATAAAAAAATACATATTTAATAAGGAAAACTATAGCTCAAACAATCACTCCCCAATGACACCTAAATAGACTGGGTTTTTTTTCCCTTCCCTATTTAAATGAAAAACCTACACGAGTCAAAATTGCTGCTGCTTCTTGCGTCTAATAGAAGGTTTTGTGTTCCCCACCCCCTATGATATCACGAAACGTACAATTGTAATAGAAGTCATATGCAGGACTGAATACACCACAGCAAGATACTCTCTATTTTTAGCCAAAAAGTCCGGGCTGTTTTTTTTTTTTTTTTTCCTGGTTTGATCCCTCAGGAAGTTCTTGATGCATCTAGCTTCCTGGCTCAAGTTTCTACACATCAGTGACTCTTGATGAGAAGACAGCCAATGGATTTTTTTTTAACCTATGGTATTCCAGCATAACCCTCCACAAAATCTGGACTGGGTGTAGGGGTAGAACGAGGAGGGGCCTGTGTCTAGCACGGTGGAGAAGGGGGAGGTCTAGGGAAGATGCGGCAGGTGTAAGGGAGGAGGAAGCATGTCTTGGTCTGCTTGGGCTGCCGTAACAAAACCCTTCCGGCAGCCAGAAGCCCGAGATCAAGGTCCTGATATGGATTCTGGTGAGGGCTCTCTCTCGGGCTTGTAGATGACCACCTTCTTGCTGTGCCTTCACATAGTTTACCTCTGTGTGTGTGTGCAGAGAGAGAGAGAGATCACTAGTCTTTTCTCAAAAGGACACTAATCCTATTAGATCAGGGCCTCACCTTTTTAATTTTAGTTATCTCCTTAAAGGCCCCATCTCCAAACACAGTCACATTGGGGGTTAAGGCGTCAACATACGAATTCGGGGGAGGACACAATTCCTCCCCCAAACAGGCCCAGGGAGAGCACCCAGTGCGGAGGAATCCACAGACCCGCCCTGCAAGTGTGACTCGCCATGTGAATCAGGTGCATGGGGAAAGCGTGGTGGGGTGAGAAGGGAGGACTTTCTGTGCTCCAGCCTGTCAGCAGACAGGGCTCTAGGCTTGTGAGGCTTTGGGAAGGAGGCTAAGAGGCTGGGGCGTGGGGCTTGCAGGTTTGGAGGGGTGAGTGGGTGCAGCCTTCTGCTCCCCTCTCTGTGGTGCTGGGGCTGCTCCCTATAGGGCAGGGTTCCTGTGCCTCACCTCTCCCCTCCTCGTAGGTTCTGGCTTCAGGACGGCCTCAGCGCCTCCAGCAGGGGTCCTCCTCCCTGCCCTCCTTTTGTTACCAGCCCTCAGACTGCAAATACCTCCCTGGCCTTGACCTGTGACTTACAGTCGTCTCTCTCTCATGCACCTGCTGTCAGTGGCGCCTGCTCAGCTGTGAGCTGCCTGGTGGCATTTGCTCTGCTGTATGTTACATCTGCTTCTCCGATGTACGCTGACGTTTTCTATACCATCTCAGGAAAAAATGCTGGTTAATAATAAATTAATTGCATAATCAACCCACTGCTGAGCAGTGAGTGACCTGAGCTCTAAAAAATGGACTGCCCAGATTCCTCACAGAACCTACTAGGCTCTATGTGGTCTGTTTCCAGCTTCGCCCATCAGTACTGACCCGCCTCCAAATGACATGTAACCCCTGCACAGGCAGACTGGGGAGGTCCTCAGACCTCAGGGCTCAACTTCCATGCGGTCTCTTCCAGACGCCCGAGTCCGCAGCGGCAAGGTATCTGGAACCCAGAGACTTTGGATCTAGAGACCATACCGAAGGGTGGCTGGAGTCGGGGGGCCCTACCCGCCTGAGGGATCACCACCACACCCCCCAAATGCACACCTAAGCCAAGCGAATGCCCTAAGCAAACACAGCCTCTTCCTCTTCCGACTTCTTGCCACGGTCTCCAGGGCCGCCCCTCGGCGCCCCCTGTAGGGAAATTCAGGAAGCACCACTCCTTGGGGGCACCTCTCAGCTACACTCTTACTGCAAACTAGGTATTAGTTACAAAAAAACATATTTTTCTACTGGAGTATGAACCCAGCTCCCATAGCCAGGGTGGAGCGCGCGCGCGCGCGCGCGCGCGTCTGTGTGTGTGTGTGTGTGTGTGTGCGCGCGCGCGCGCCCGCGGGCGCTTTCCATTGGAGCTCAATAAATATTTGAATAAATGAATGCGTGTTTTAAAGCCCATTAAACTTACACTAAGATGCAATTTGAACGTAATTCTGTAGGTTAACTAGGGAGCAACTGAGAAGGCCAGTGATACGAGTAGGAACCGTAACATGAATACGGGGCGTGGGTAGGGAGCAGCGTGCTGGACTACACTGGACAGAAGAATCGGCCTTTGTGCCCGGCAGGTCTCAGTTCAAATCGCACCTCCACCGTTATCAGTTGTGTGACCAGAACACGGGTGGGTGACGGCTGTGGGCTGTGACAGCAGGGGATGGCGGTTCAGAGCCCCCGCTTTGCCGCCTGCCGGGTGATCTTGGTGGGTTACCTGACCTCTTATTTCCTCAGAGAGAAGCATGTGGAAATCACACGAGCCAAGTGCAAAGCAAATATTGTTATTACTCAACCTTTCTGAATCTCAACTTCTTATTCTGCAGTAACAGGTTGTAAGGCTGATCTTAGGCGGAAAGGACAGAAATTTGTAAAAAGAAATCGCACCAAACAGTATGTATTTTGTGTGATGTATCCTAATACAATGTTTGATACTGACTCATTAAAGAAAAAAAAAGTGTAGTCAGTGACCTAGGAACTTGATTTCATAATCCATTAATGGATAGAAAATAAAGGTTAACAAACCCGGCTAGGGGCATCTGGTTGGCTCAGTCGGTTAAGCATCTGACTTGGGCTCAGGTCGTGATCTTACAGTTTGTGAGTTTGAGCCCCGCCACGCGCTCTCTGCTCTCAGCGCGAAGCCCGCCTCAGATCCTCTGTCCCTCTCTCTGCCCCTCCCCTACTTGTGCACACAGGCCTTCTCTCTAAACATTTTAAGTTCTATGTAAAAAAAAAAACACAGTCTACAGAATTGTGTGTGCATATGTGTGTGTGTGTAAAAATTTTAATTCCAGTAGAGTTAACACACAGTGTTATATTAGTTTCAGGTATACAGTGTAGTCAATCAACAATTCTATACGTTACTCAGTGCTCAGCATGAGCATCAGTCCTCTTCACCGACCGCACCCTTCCCCCCTCCTCCCCTCTGGTAACCCCCAGTTTGTTTCCATAGCTAAGAGTCTGGTTTTTGGTTTGCCTCTTTTTCCCTTTGTTCATTTGTTTTGTTTCTTAAGTTGCACATACGAGTGAAATCATGCGGTATTTGTCTTTCTCTGACATTTTGCTTAACATTTTACTCTCTAGCTCCATCCACGTGGTTGCAAATGGCAAGATTTCATTCTTTTTTATGGCTGAGTAATATCGCATAGTATATATGTATACCACATCTTTAGCCATTCATCTGTTGGCGGGCACTTGGGCTCCTTCCATAACGTGGAAATAAGTAAATTTCCAAGTAATAAGCCTATTGTAAATACGGCTGCTATAAACATAGGGGTGCGTGTATCTCTTCAAATTTGTGTTGTCATATCCTTTGGGGAAATGCCTAGTAATATTTACTAGGTAGTACCGAGTAGCAGAACTACTGGGTGAGAGGGTAATTCTATTTTTAATTTTTTGGGGAAACGCCATACTGTTTTCCGCTGTGGCTGCACCAGTTTGCATTCCCACCAACACTGCCTGAGCCTTCCTTTTCCTCCACATCCTCGCCAACACTTGTTTCTTGTGTTTTTGATTTTAGCCGTGCTGACAGGTGTGAGGTGATATCTCGTTGTGGTTTTGATCGCCGTTTCCTTGACGATGAGTCTACGGATTACATTTCTTTTTTCTTTTCTTTTCTTTATTTTTTAACGTTTATTTATTTTTGAGACAGAGGGAGACAGAGCGTGAACGGGGGACGGTCAGAGAGAGAGGGAGACACAGAGTCCGAAGCAGGCTCCGGGCTCTGAGCCGTCAGCACAGAGCCCGACGCGGGGCTCAAACCCACGGACTGTGAGATCGTGACCTGAGCCGAGGTCGGACGCTCAACCGACTGAGCCACCCAGGCGCCCCTACGGATCATATTTCTAACAGACTATTTTTCAGAGCGGATTAGAGTCACGGCAAAATGGAGAAGAACATGCAGAAATTTCCTGCCTACCTCCTGCTCCGCACCGCTCAGCTTCCCTATCAATATCCCCCACCAGGGTGGCACGTTTGTTACGATCGATGAGCCTGCAGTGGCACATTATCACCCAGAGCCCATAGTTTTTACACTGGCGTTCACTCTCGCGGTTGTACATCCTGTGGGTTTGACAAATACGTAAGGACACGTATCCCCCATTATGCTACCACCCGGGATAGTTTTGCTGCCCTAAAGATCCTCTGTGCTCGCCTAAGTCACCTCTCCCTCTAGGATAATTTTTTTCACACGGTCTCTGGGTCACAGATGAAGTTCAGTAATTTTCAGTGTGGATCACCCTGCCAGCTATTGCGAGGGTTCAGGCATGTGAGCGGCTGAAAGACAGCTGTGGCCACGAGCCCCGAAGAGAGACACAGCGGAGGGTGTGGGAAGGGCAGGCAAGCCTCGGAGACGGAGTGGGGAATGGGGAGGCAGGAGCCCCGGGGGTGCAAGGGCTCTGGCCGCTAGTGGTAGTGGGCAGGGGGAGGGGGCTGCGGAAAAACAGGACGTGCTGGACAGCTAGGGCCTCCCCGCGGGGTTTCAACCTGCTAACCCTGGGTAGATCAATCGGCCAGGACTGCAGGAAGCTTCTGGATTAAGAAGTGGCCACACCGGGCTCTACTGCCTTTTCACTGTGTGACCTTGGCCAGGTCCCTTCTCTCCTCCAGGGGCTGGACTGGATGTCCTCGCTGTTCACTGTGGAGGTGCAGGCGAAAAGGTGGCGCCCACGGCCCCAGGGGCAGCGTCGGGGGTCGTAGGGAACCTTCAAGGGCCAGGGAGGCCGGGCGGGAGTCGGAGACCCGGAGGGACCGCGGACGCGCGCGGGAGCAGCCTCGGAAGGGGCTTTCTCGGCCACGCATTCCCGCCAAGCAACAGGCGGCCGCGGGGCCAGAACTTTGGGGCCTGAGCCGCCGGCCGCTTTAAAAGCCGGGGCTCCGGGCCGCTCGGTGACCGTCCCCCGGAGGGGCGGGCGGCGCGCGCCGGGGCGGCTGGGGCGGTGTTGCCCGAGGGTGAAGCCGCTCCCCGCCGCTGCCGCGCGTGCCTTGCGGAATTTCACCAGAAGAGGGTACAGTCTGAAAGGCTCTTGACGTCAGGCTGGAATCCCTATTGTGCTTGGAACCGGCTCGGGCAAAGCGAGCCCAAGTTCGCTCTCCGCACGCCTGGGCGGACTGCGTGGGTCCGGCAGCTCCGGGACTCGTCCCCCGGACGCTCGCGGGGACCCGCGCGGCTCGGGGAGCAGCCCGCCGCCGCCGCCGCCGCCGGAGGAGGAGGAGGAGGAGGAGGACGGCCGCCCGCGGGGGGACCCTAGTCCTGCAGGGAGGCCGAGCCGGGGGCGGCGGGTCGCGCCGCCCGGGAGCCGGGTGAGTGCGCAGGGCGAGGCCGGCGGCCGCCAGAGGCCCCCCCCACCCCCACCCCCTCCACCCGCGCCGGCCGCGCGCCCCGGCGCCCCGATGCCCGCCCGGAGCCCCGCCGCCGCCGGGTGCATGCCTCCCCCGCGGCGCGCCGCTGCCGCCTGCTGCCCGCTGTGACCGCCCTTCCAGGCAGCCGGGCGCCGGGCGCCGGGCGGGCTTCCCCGAGGGCGGCGCGCGGGTGGCACCTGCGGGACCGGCGGCGGCGGCGGCGGGGCGCGGAGCCGAGGCGGAGCGGGCGCTCGCCGGGAGGATGGACGCGGCCGCGGAGCGCAGCCTCCCGGAGCCGGGCAGCCAGGGCTCCCGGGCCGGCGACGACATCGAGATCGTGGTCAACGTGGGGGGCGTGCGGCAGGTGCTGTACGGAGACCTCCTCAGCCAGTACCCCGAGACGCGGCTGGCCGAGCTCATCGGCTGCCTGGCGGGGGGCTACGACAGCATCTTCTCCCTGTGCGACGACTACGACCCCGGGAAGCGCGAGTTCTACTTCGACAGGGACCCGGACGCCTTCAAGTGTGTCATCGAGGTGTACTATTTCGGGGAGGTGCACATGAAGAAGGGCATCTGCCCCATCTGCTTCAAGAACGAGATGGACTTCTGGAAGGTGGACCTCAAGTTCCTGGACGACTGCTGCAAGAGCCACCTGAGCGAGAAGCGCGAGGAGCTGGAGGAGATCGCGCGCCGCGTGCAGCTCATCCTGGACGACCTGGGCGTCGACTCGGCCGAGGGCCGCTGGGGGCGCTGCCAGAAGTGCGTCTGGAAGTTCCTGGAGAAGCCCGAGTCGTCGTGCCCGGCGCGGGTGGTGGCCGTGCTGTCCTTCCTGCTCATCCTCGTCTCGTCGGTGGTCATGTGCGTGGGCACCATCCCCGAGCTGCAGGTCCTGGACGCCGACGGCAACCGCGTGGAGCACCCGACGCTGGAGAACGTGGAGACGGCGTGCATCGGCTGGTTCACGCTGGAGTACCTGCTGCGCCTCTTCTCGTCGCCCAACAAGCTGCACTTCGCGCTGTCCTTCATGAACATCGTGGACGTGCTGGCCATCCTGCCCTTCTACGTGAGCCTCACGCTCACGCACCTGGGCGCCCGCATGATGGAGCTGACCAACGTGCAGCAGGCCGTGCAGGCGCTGCGTATCATGCGCATCGCCCGCATCTTCAAGCTGGCCCGCCACTCCTCCGGCCTGCAGACGCTCACCTACGCCCTCAAGCGCAGCTTCAAGGAGCTAGGGCTGCTGCTCATGTACCTGGCCGTGGGCATCTTTGTCTTCTCGGCCCTGGGCTACACCATGGAGCAGAGCCACCCCGAGACCCTGTTTAAGAGCATCCCCCAGTCCTTCTGGTGGGCCATCATCACCATGACCACCGTTGGCTACGGGGACATCTACCCCAAGACCACCCTGGGCAAGCTCAACGCGGCCATCAGCTTCTTGTGCGGGGTCATCGCCATCGCCCTGCCCATCCATCCCATCATCAACAACTTCGTCAGGTACTACAACAAGCAGCGGGTCCTGGAGACAGCGGCCAAGCACGAGCTCGAGCTGATGGAACTCAACTCCGGCGGCGCGGCTGAGGGCAAAGCGGGGTGCTCCCGCAGCGACCTGGACAGCCTCCTGCCGGAGCCCGCGGGGGAGGAGGGGCCGAGCTGGAGCAGCCGGCTGAAGATCTCCCACAGCGACACCTTCATTCCTCTCCTGACCGAGGAGAAGCACCACAGGACCCGGCTCCAGAGCTGCAAGTGACGAGGGTCTTCCGGGCACAGACGGACTTGGGCCAGCGGACGGAGGGGCAGGTGTGGCGGGCCTATCAGTGACTTCCCGGGAGGGGCTGTCCTTTGTCCCCTCCACGGTCTCCTGAACAGAACTCTGGAGGCCCTCTCGGGCACCCCTGGTGAGGCTGGGCAAGACCCCTTTCTGTTGTCGCCTGTCAGGAGCCGGGGGTGGGGGTGGGGGGGTGGGGGAGAGCCGAGGTGTCTAGGAGTCACGGGCAGTGTGGGGGTGACGGAGGGCACGGTCTGGCCGACGGCAGGAGCCCTCGCCCGGTTCTGTATCTCCTTCAATAAAGCCTCCTGCTCTGCGCACCCACCTGTGTCATAGGTTCTGTCACAGGCTGGAGGTCCCTCCACCCCTCAGACATGCCTGAGGCACACTCTGGTGCCAGGCCAGGAAGTAGGTGTGCAGCCCCCGGGGGGCGGGGGTGGGGGAGGGGCTATTTTTAGTTGAGAGCTAATTAAAGAAGGGTTCATAGGCAGGGTTCAGCACCCAGAAGCCTTGCCACATTCCAGGAGGCTCTGTGCGGGCGACTCCTCCCTTCTGTTTCCTTCTGAGGAAAAGCTCACTCCCTGGAGGGGGAGAGGTCGCAGAGCTCGCAACGCCCAGTGGCGCGGTCACCATTTATTCACCACCTGCGGGAAGCCCTATTCGTGACTTTTTCCATTCCTTCCAGCAACCCTGCTGGATAGGTATGCCCATTTTACAGATGAAGAAAACTGAGGCCCAGGACCACACAGAGCAGGGATTCAGCCCCAGGGGTGAAGATCCCAATGGCCAGGCATTCTCTTTGCTGTAAGCTGGCTTTGGGGCAGAGGCATGTGCCTGAGCCTAGAAGGGGGGGAGGGTCTGTGGACCAGAAGTGCTGAGGGTGGCTGTTCCTGTCCTCCAGCTCCTCCTGCCTTCTAGAACCAGTACCTCGGAGGCATCAGCTGAATGGACAAGCCTGAGCATGCACAGGTGGCCCACTTCCAGCCTGGTCTGAGGGCCCCAGAGGAACAGAGACAGACAGACGTGGGCTTGAAGCCCAGAGAATGAGGAGGATCGCTCTGAGATGCCTTCAAGCTCCGACACTTTTTTCTAGCGTCCCTCCCTCGCCACTTTCTTTGTAGCTGTGTGGTCTCAGGCCTGTTGATGAACCTCTCTGATCCTCATTGCGATCGTTCCTTAAAGGGAGATATCAGAATGAACTCGGAGAACCATGGTGCTTAGCACAGTGCCTGGCGCATAGTAGGTACGCAGCAAAGGACAGTCATTTCTGTCACTGTGTGCTAAGACTGAGGTGAGCCACACAGCTGTCCACTCTGGCCTCCAGGGTCTGGGCTGGGCATGCAGGGCGGCAAGGGGTGGGGCCAGGGCACGGCCACACTGTTTACATAGTCAAAGGCAGTCCCCTTGGCACGGAGTTGGCCCCGGCAGGCCCCTCTCTCTGGCTGTCTCTCTTCCAGGAACCCCAGGGCTCTGTTCTCCCTTCCCCGGCTGAGGCAGCTGATGCCCAGGGAGGAGCCATGGTGGGGGAGGAGGGTAGGTGGTCCCCCCCCCACCCCCACCCGGTCTTTCCCCTTCTCCGGGCCCTGGTTTTCCCACATACATACGGAGGGATGATTTCTCGGGGCTCCTTCCAGGATTTTGAAGCCTAGGGTGTGAACGTGTTGTGTTGGGGATTCCAGGGGGGGGGAGGCTGCCACGTGGGTAGGGGGACTTGGAGAGGAGGCCTTGAGAAAGAGGGGCGCAAGGCCCTGAGTCAGTGTTGTGTGCACCTCCCCCAAGTTTCACCAGGGAAATACTGGGTCAGGTGACCCAAGGAGGGCAGAGGACCGGTGGGGCTGGGGTTGGGGGACTCAGCGGGAAGGGGAGAAGTGGGGAGAAGGGGGCTTGTTGCGTGGGGTCCTGGTCTGTGTGGACCTAGCCTGGGGGGGGGCTCTGATGCCTGAGTGGGGGAACAAGTTTCCCGATGGGGGGAGGCCAGGAGGACCCCGGATCGGGAGGGTCTTTCCCGTTGATTCACCTGGGGGTCAGGGGAGGGTATCTTTACGGCTACAAAAGGATCCCGGAGCCCAGCTCATCTACTAGGGGGAGGACACCGTGTCTGGAGACGGTGATTTGTCTGAGACCCTTCATGAATTAGGCTTAGGTGGTATTCTGGTGTCAGAGGAGCTCAGAGAGCGACAGGCTTGTTGTGGAGGAGTGGCCAGGGAGCTGTGGGGACCCCCACCCCCCACCGCCCCACCACAGGGAAACTTTCCAGGGCACAGTAGAACCACCTGGGTCCAGGCTGCGCCCACACCCATTACATTAGAATCCTCGGGGGACAGCCTGGCATCAGAATCTTTTAAAAACTTGAACGTGCACACGAGTCAGCTGGAGAGCCTGCCAGAATGCAGGCTTTGAATCCATAGATCTGCCTGGGCCCCTGAAATTCGCCTTCTCCTCAAACTCCCAGAGACGGCCGCCACCTTCCAGGAACCCCGGGGCTGATCCTTCAGCCACACTTTCAGTTGTCAAGAGGCCAGAACAGCGGCTGGCAAACTATGGCCCGCCCCCCGCACATGTACAGTCCCTGGGGTAAGGACGTTTCCCACATTAGTAAATGCTTAAAAAATAGTCAAAGAAAGAATAACATTTTGTGACCCATGAAAAGTGTCTGAAATTCAAATAAAGTCTTCGTGGGACAGCCACGCCCATTTCTCAGATCCTCTCGGGCCACTCTCAGCTACAGGGGCAGAGGTGAGGAGTTGTGGAGGAGATCACGTGGTCCTCAGAGCCTAAAATATTTCTCTGCAGTAACAGTGTGCCCCCTACCACCCCCCGCCCCCGGGGCTGTTGGGAAATGGGAGCTCAGTCAGGCCTTGGAGAGTGAGTAGGAGCGGAAAGGGCCGTGCCAGCACCAGGGGCATCCTGAGCAAAGACAGGAGTGCGGGGCCCTCTTCAGAAGGGGGGAGACTTGTGTCCCTGGGGGTCACGGCTCCGCTCCTTTCTTTCCTTCCGAGAGTCCCCGAGTCCCGGTTTCCTGCATCAGTGTCTCTGCAGTCCCCACTCCTCTTTGCAAACCAGTCTCTTCTTCCTTTCCTGACCTCTGGTCCCGAGTCTCACCGAACCTCCCCGGTCCTGGGCCTGGGGCCTAACATCCTTTCCTTGGACTTGGGTGATTCTGAGAAACTTTTTGGGCCTCGTTAATTTCTGAGAGAGAACGAAAGAGAGAGAGATGTTTCTCGGAATCGCAGAATATCCAAGTTAAAAGGAAAATAGGCATGGTTGAGTCCACCTGTCCTCCCGTTGCGCTGATGGGAAAACTGAGGTGGCAAATCGTGCAGTTGAGTGAGAGGCGGGTGGGGGGGAGGTTAATGAAAGGCCCGAAGTTCACAGCCGGATTGGGGGTCCCCTTTGTTCTCACAACATTGGGAGCATTGAGTGCCATTTTGAAAATACAGAACTGGGAGTGCAAGACTGGGTGTGTGTGTGTGTGTGTGTGTGTGAAAACAAATCACGAGGGAATTAATTATCTTCAGTTTTACAGATAAGGAAACGTGGCAGAGGTGGGAGCTGTGCCCATGGCCTGCGGGCCCCCCCCTCACCCACAGCCAGGTCACGATGCTCTCCCCTCCCCCCCCACCTCCCCATCTCCATGAGAACTCAGGGCCCCCCAGAGCATCTCCCCTAGCATCCGGCCCCAGAGCTTCCCCATGGTGTGAGAAGCCATCATTCCAGATGGACCGGTTCTGGTGGTGGTGTTTTTTTTAAGGAAAGAACGAGAAGGAAAACACATTTCCTTGGGCAAACAGCCTCAGACCAGATGCTCGGGCCACGCAGAGTTCAAGAGCCCTGTTGGCATTTGTAGGAGGTGTCTGGGGCATAAAACCTGCCATCTGGGGTCTCGAGGTACCACATCAAACAGTGAGACAAAATACCCAGAAAATGGGGGTTGGGGGGGGGGATCTATGAGAATGGCAAGACCTGAAATTACTTAACACTTCCTGAAAAATCCTGACAGAGGCAGGGTAGACTCCAGCAAGGGCCCAGGGTTACGGTAATGGGTGCACATTGCCCGATTCAAAGGGGTCCTGCGAACGGGGGCGTTTGGGTGGATGATGGGCCAGGGTGGGGAATGCTTAGAAGGCAGGGGGCCTTGCCTGCCCCTGGCCCGGGCTGGGAAGGGGCTGCCTTGCTCCTCCGCAGCCCCAGCCAGGCCCGGGCCTCCCCGCTGCCGAGCAGGAAGATAATTAAATGTCTCCGGGAGCCTCCTGACATCTCCTGGGAAACCGGGGACAGGTGTTTCCAGAAAGACCTCCCACCTTTCCCCAGAGACAAGACAGCCCCATGCTCCATGCTCACAGGAACGTCTTTGGCCGCAGATGTGTAAGGGGATTTCAGCTGTGCTCATAACCTAAGGGGGAGCCCCCCTCTGAAATGCCGTTCTCGGCTTGTACCAGCCTAAGACGCGGCTACAGGGATGCTGTGGGTTTCCCAAAGGGGGGAACAAAAAACAAACAGAAAACAAGAATCGGGAGGCTGTGCTCTGTCGTCTCATCGTTTCTGAGGCTGTCACTAAGCCTGGGTGCCAGCCGGAATCGTGACTTTACCTCCCCCCCTCTTGACTACCGGCCGGGAAGGTGTGCCTGCCCCAGCGCCAGACGAGACTGCCGTGTAAATTGCCCGCGGTCGCACGCCTAAAGGGAGGTCGGCGTGGGACTCCAGACACCCTGCGGGGCAGCGTCCCTCCTCCTCCGGGGAACGAGCCACCGCTGGCCGGGAGGGAAAGAGAGCCCCGAACGGGGCACCCGCCGGCAGCCACATGGTTTCTTTCCCAGCACACACGTGATGCCTGTTGACGAGTGCTCGGCCGGGAACACGAGACCTGCACTTGCCACGGCGGCAGCCCAGCTCTGGCCGAAGGGGCCGATACCCGTGCTGGGGCCAGTTGCCACCGGCACGCGTGCTGGCCCAACGGTCAGGAACCCGGGTTTGAAGCCAGCGGCCTCGTCTCTGCCATATTCGACTCGTCGGGCTCCTTTGCTGGAATGGAGGGGGCGGGTCACGCTCGGCCTTGGAGTGGAGGCCCAGCCAGGTGACAGGGGAACTGGAGCCCCCGGGAACCCGGAACCCGTGTGGCTACGGGAGGTGAGAGCCAGAGCCCCACCCCCGCGGCGCCTCCCCAGCCCCAGACTAATAGCTTGGCGCTCGAGGCCCTCCAGGGCAGGCTCCAAAGTAGGTCTGCAGCTTTATTTCACCCCTCCACTGCACCAGACCCAGAGGCTTTTCACATCCCCAAACACTGGTGCGTTGGAACTCTCCCCTCGGAGCAGAGGACTCCTATTGTCCCTATGGCCCTTCCAGCTTTTCCACCGTCAGAATTCTACTCCTGCTTCCGGACCGGGCTGAAATGCCCTCCTCCCTTCTCAGAGCCACGGCTGCCCGCCGCATGGCCCAGAGAGGGCAGCAGCTGTGCTATAAAGATTCTGGAGTCAACCCCCGGGCTCTACCCCTGGGGGAAACGGACCGCAGGAGAGGTCACGTGGCTGCGGAGAGCCGCAGGGTTGGCAGCAGTCCGAACGGGACCCCTGATCCCGTCTCCACGCTCGGCTCCCTCTGTCCCCTCCCCATCCCCTCCTGGCTACAGGTTTGGGCCAAGCTTCCGGTTTTAGAAATTTGGCTGAAAGGTGGCCCCTCACAGCTGCCCCGTCGCGGACACATGTGGCGTGGCCCCGGGCACGAGGGCAGAGCCCAGGGCTTACCGTCTGAAAAGGCTTTGCAGACTTTTGCTGCCACGTCTTCACTTTGTAAAGTCTTGAAGTTCACAGGCAGAATAAGGGGTCTGTATCCTTCTCTACATCTCACAGACCTGGGAGCACTCGATGAAAGTGCCAGACAGCGTGTGTGTGTGTGTGTGTGTGTGTGTGTGTGAATAAATCTGCTTCCGCCTTCTAAATGAAGACACTGGTAAGTCCCGAAGCCTGGGGACCGAGGCCCCACTGTCCCTGCGTCACACTGCCTTTCCTTGTGCTGCTGGTCGTCGGACAGTGACCTGTGCCATGAGCCCCCGAGGGCAGGCTTGCCTATGCGCCACAGGTCTATCTCCTGGCACTTAAACCAGTGCCTGGCACACAGTGGGTGACTCCAAAATGCGAGATGCATGGCCACGGTGCCACGGGTGGCCAGACTCCCGGCCAGACCTAGACCTTCTCTTCCTTGTCTTCTACGCGGGGCTGTCTTCTCTCTTGGTGGTGGGGTCTGATCATCAATCTCCAATGTAGGAGAGGGGGGTTCACCCACCTGACAGTTCTCGGTGGCACCAGCGGGCTGTCTACGATTTAATG
Source organism: Neofelis nebulosa (assembly GCF_028018385.1). Classification (NCBI taxonomy): domain Eukaryota; kingdom Metazoa; phylum Chordata; class Mammalia; order Carnivora; family Felidae; genus Neofelis; species Neofelis nebulosa. The sequence continues at coordinate 8,142,230 of NC_080790.1, forward strand.
CAATTCCGACACCATCGGCCAGAGACAGCAGCAGGTCCGCAGGTTAGAGGCTCGGTCCTACGAGACCGCCTGTGCCAGCTGTCGGTGGCCTGGAGGTCCCAACGACCTCCTCTAACTCAGGACGCCAGCCACCAGTTCAGGCTGCCCGTCACCTGGGCTTCTGACCCCACTGTCTGTACATCAGAAGTCATACCATCACTTCCTTGGGTTTGATTAATTCGCTAGAGAGGCTCACAGAACTCAGAACAACTCCGCCGCTCCTGGGGGAAGACCCACTTCAAAAGGGGGGCATTCACTCGGTTCAGGGAGGCCGTGGGAGGGTGGAATCCCATTTGGGGGATGAGCAGGTGACTCCCTAGGCCCTCACCCCCTCTCTGCCTCTGGTGGGTCTTGAGCTGCGGGGTCTAGAAGCCATATTCTTCCCAGATGATGTTCTGAAGTGTCGTTCAGAATACCAGGCGAACCCCTGCTATTCTCACTTCCCGAAGCCAGTAACCCCACGGAAAACGGCACCTCGGGGGTCTGGGGAACCTAGGAGCCCGGCAGCCAGAGGGCCTCTGCTGTATCCGCTGTAGCCTGTTGACTATAAAAACCCACTCACTTGTCCCCTGCTTCCAATCTGGGCCCTGAAATCCATTTTCTATGCAACAAAGTGATTTGTCAAGACTGCTGATTCAGTCATCACCTTGCTTAACTTCCTCCTTCTTCCTGCCCCCCAACCCGGCCCTTGAGGTGAGGCCCAAATTCCTTGTCCCTTTGAGGCCTCCAGGATGAGGCTGTGTGGCTTGCTCCTCCCCTATCTGTCTCTGTTCCACTCTCACGCAGGCCATCCAGTGGGATGCTCTGGGCTACAAGTGACCAGGAAACCTGACCCACACTGACTTAAACAATAGGGTTATGCTTCAGGCTGAGGGCAGATGGGTTGCAGGTGTGGCTTGATTCAGGGGCCTGGATCCCTTTCCCTGCAGTTCTCCCAGCTCTGTCTCCCCCACATGTGGGCCCTGTCCTCAGACAGCAGGATGGCTGCAGCAGGTATATGCTCACCCCTACAGACACATCCAGAAGGAGAAGAGGCAGAGAGAATAAAGAAAACTTTCCCAGAAGCTCCCAGGAGATACCCCTTAGTCCCTTTTCAATGGGCTAAACTGGGTACTATGCCCATTGTTGGATCCATTCTTGTGGTCAGGGGAAGGCTGTTTGCTGATGCCTGGGTCACCGCAGTCCTCACTGACTATCGATGGAGCTGTTGTGATCAGGCTGGAATATTCAGGGTGTATGCTTGGAGCTGGCCAGTCCCCAGACCGCATGGTGTGGAGGTAGACTGGAGGCTGAAACATGCACGGACCCCACCTTTGTCAGCCTGGTGTTCACACGTGCACCTGCAGTCCATTTTATTAAGCATCTAATACATGCTAGGCATTGCCCCCACCCCAGCGGAAGACGCAGTGAACTACAAAGTACCACATCCAGGTCCTGATGGTGTTATGTTCGGGCACCCTCTTCAATGTCAACACGAACTCCTCTCTTATACTTGACATCCAGATAGCTCCTTCTGGGAGCCAGGCGCCCAAAAGGCACAACTCGCCATTGAGTCCAGTGCGGGCCCAGCGGGCCTTTGTGAAATGCCTCCATGCCCTACAGGGCACCGAGCCTCATGGTTCGGTGACGTGTAGCCACAGGTAAATCATCTACTTACCAACACACCCGAAGTACACAGTACGGGAGAGAGAGCGGGAAAACGCCAGTGAAAAGCTCTCGTTTGTGAGAGGCCAGCTGAGCTCTCCTGGCCTATAGGACTTCTCACATGCCACTGGTCAGGCAGGGCTCCCTGGGAACCGGCCAGCGGCCTGTGCTGTGCACTTTGGGGGAAGTAGCCCGAGTCCACTGTCCCCAGTCGGCCCCTCGGGAGACCCTCCCTTGACTGCCCTCCTCCAAGGTGGCTGCAAGGGTCCCTCCTAGGCCTGCCTCTACCCAGCAGCCACGGGCGACAGGTGCTGAGGTGGGGCCCAGGGTCCGCTTGCACGCGGAGTACCAGGCTGTCGTCAGCCGCGCTCAGGGTTTCTTTGACACCCTCCCTCTTCATCGCTTCGTGGGCTTCCAGTCAATTCCGTGACCCACAGTCAGCGACAAAGATCTTGTCGAGCCTGTCTCGTGTGGAAACCCCTCTCTCCTGGCTACCGGCCGTGTCTCTGCCCTTCACCCCAGACCTTGGCCTCACGGGATCCCCATTCCTGCCGGCCCCTGCAGGGAAAGTGAAGCTATTGCTTCACGTGGAAGAGCAGAAGTTCCTCCCAGTCCCCTGGCCGCTTGGTCACAGGTACCGGGCTTCCCTGGACACGGCCAGGGGACTCTCGCGGGGGCGGGGGGAGGGCTGTCCAGCTGGTGGTGTGCCCCTTTCTTAGCCCTCATTTGCAGCTTTCAGCTCTCCTCTGCTAGTATGAATGGCAGTCACGAATCTGTCCCTAACAAACACGCTGTGGCCTCTCACGGGCCGGAACTGGGTCACCCCTGTGGTGAGGGGATGGCCATGCCCTGGCTAGCACAGGCCTGAGTTCCTGGAACCATCCCTGGTGGAGGAGGGCTGCAGCAAGGGAAGATGGGGAAGATGCTGAGCAGAGACGGCCGCGGTGCCCGTTGCCCTGGACACTGGCAGCCGCCCAGCTCACCCCTACCTTCCCCCTCACCCCTGGGCAGCCTCTATTGCTCCCTCCCCTTCTGCGGGAACACATCACAACTGCCCCACATCTGCCTGATTACCTCCTGCTCATTCTACAACACGTAGCCTCTTGGTCACCTCCTCCAAGAAGCCCTCCCTGATAGCGCAGTGCAGGTGTGCTCTACATCTCTGAATTCCTTGGCCTCCCTTTATCAGAGCACCTGCCTTACCTTGTCACTGCTGCCATGCCTGGCCTCCCGGCTGTGGGCTCCTTGGGGACAGTTGGGTCTTCTCCCCTAGGTCGCCCCAGATAATGGAATTGATGGGAAATCTATTTCTTGTCTCCCTCCATGGTGGAATTGACAGGAAATCTACTAAGTGTTTGAGGGAGGCGGGGCTCTGTGAAACCCCTACCCAACCCAGCCCAGCCCAGCCTAGCCTGCCAGAGTGTCTGTGGAGTAAGGTAATGAGGAGGTGGGTGAACAGAGCCATGGGGCGGGGGGCGGGAAACCCCAGCTGTTTTGGGGGGGAGGCTTGCAGAGGGGGATGGAAGCTAGTGCCCCTCAGAGGGGGTCCCATGAGGTGTTCACCTAAGCCCAACACCTCCGAGAGACCAATGGCAAGAAAAAATGGGGCTTGTCAACAGCTGTGTATCGATGGGGGCTGGGCAGCACTGGGCAGGGGGCTGCGGTCACCGCCAATGCCACCGGAGCCAGGAAGGATTCGGGAAGCCCCCGGGTGTGTAGTTCCAGGCCCTGCCTCTGCCCTACGGGCACCCTGTCTGAGGGCGAGCACACACTGCCTGATGGGAATCTCCGAAGAAGAGCCCACACCTGCTCTGACTAGCAGATCTCTGGTATCCCACGTCCTGCCCTGAACAAAGAAGGGCCACTTTCCTGCCAGTGTGGTAGCATCAGAAGACCCTCTGTCCATTCATTCTCCATTCTGAGGCCCAGAAGATGCATCTGAAACGCAGATCAGAGGGATCGCCCCTCCACCTAACACCTTCTATGGCTCCCCATTAGTCTGGGAGACCATCTAGGCTCCTCAGGGCTGCTCCCAGCCTCCCTTGTCTACACCACCCTCTTCTCCAGACCTGCACGTGGTCACAATCATCTGAAGCTTGAAATCAGGCTTTCTCAACCACGGCACTCTTGGCACTTTGGACCAGATTGTTCTCCATTGCGGTGAGCTGTCCTGTGCGCTGTAGAATGTTTACCAGCAGCTCTCACCTCTACTCCTGGTACCCCCACCTCCTAATTGTGATAACTAAACCTGTCTCCCTCCAGACATTGCCACATGTCCACCCAGGCTGAGAAGTACTTCCCTAAATGCCCCGTGCTCTTTCCCTCTGTTCTCTTAACTCCAGGGGCCTCACTAGGAGGGCTCGCCCTCCTTGCCAGCTTCTCTCCATTCAGATGCCCTCCCCCCATTCTTCAGCCGGTGCTTTGGACATCCCCTTCCTTAGGACAGCTTCCTGGCCGTCCCCTGCTCTGCTGGCTGCCCTCCGTGCTGTCCTCCTGCTCAGACACACGCCAGAGCTTCGGGCCTCACGGTGCCTTGACCCTCTCGTGGTGATCTGCCCCATGTCTGCCTGCCAGGGGTGACTTCCGGGCGGCAGGGGCCTGGTGGCTTCATCAGGGCCAGCAGGACCTAGAGGTTCTGTTTTAGAATCTGTCCTAATGTCATCCTGGGCTTGGACAGGTCTGGGGGTTCATGTACTTTTGTTCTCCGTCAAACTCTCAGAAGGCCAGCTAGAGGGAGCCCTTCAAGGTCAGTGTTGGCAGGTCCCTGCTCCGGAGTTTGGGAACCGTCCCGCTCTGGGTTGTCCCGCAGCTTCCTCTGGCCTCTCCGTCCACGTCCAGAGGCTGGCAGGTGCGGTTCTCCTTCTTGTCAATCCAAAGATGGCTCGCGGCCGGCAGTCATGTCAGGTACCCCGGGGTGAGGCTCCCCCGGACACCAGGGGAGGTGGGCCTGGGTCTCGGGCAGGGCGGTCACCCCTCTGAACGGTGGGAAAACCGACACTCAAAGACACGAGTGAATTGTCCAAGATAATTCAGCTCAGGAAGCCCCGAAGCCTGGCCTCAGACTCACCCCCATCCACTTTGCCGTGGGCCCAGCTCCCTTTACTGGAGGAAAACAGTCCTCAATGGGTAAACAAAATATGGTCTCTCCAGGCGGTGGAATATTGCCTGGCCATCAAAAGGAACGAAACGCTGACACACGGTACAACGTGGTGGAACCCTGGAGATGTTCTGGAAGCGAAGGAAGCCAGGCACGGCAGGCCACAGGGCATGTGACGTGTCCGGGATAAGCAAATCTGTAGAGACAGGTAGTAAACTAAGGGTTGTCCAAGGCAGAGCTGGAGGGGAGTGAGGGACAGGGAGTAAGCACTGAAGGGCAAGGGTCTATTTCAGGGGTGATGAAAATGTTCTCAAACGGACTGTGGTGATCGTTGTAGATTACCTGTGAATGTACCGAAAACCATTGGGTTGTCTACTCTTGGTGAATTATATGGTATATGAGTTAGATCCCAACGAAGCTGTTAAAACTCACACCCAATGCCAAAACTCACACTCCACACCCATGTGGAGAACGTGCATATATATATATATTTTTTTAAGTTTTATTTTATTTTTGAGAGACGGAGAGCATCCCAAGCAGGCTCCGTGCCATCAGCAAAGAGCCCGATGTGAGGCTCGATCACATGAACCATGAGACCGTGATCTGAGCTGAGATCAAAAGTCCAACCTTTATCCGACTGAGCCCCAAGAATGCACATATCTATCACGACATCTGTTGCATGGTGACCAGAATCTTTTTTTTTTTCAGCTATTTATTTACATGTGGTTTTTCAATGGGATTCCTTGTTTGCACCCCAGTGCCTTAAAACCATGGTTCTCAAACTTCCAGCAGAATCACCTAGACAGTTTGTTGAAAGACACACGGCTCCACCCCCCACCCCAAGTTCTGAGTCAGCAGATCTAGGGGCAGGCCTGAGCGTCTGCATTTCTAGCAAGTTCCCCAGGGCCACCGCTGCTGCTGGTCCAGTGCCCACTCTTCGAGGACCGGTGTCTGAACTCGCTCATGAGTTCTGAGGATGTTTCAGTTGCTTTCCTCTGATGTGTAAGTTTTAAAAATGATAATCATCTGCACAGAGGGACAGTTCTGGTTTTTTTCACTTTTTGAACTCACGACCCTGAGATCAAGACCCAAGCTGAGATCAAGAGTCGGACGCTACCCAGGCGCCCCCGTTTCTTCACTTTTTAAGTTACGCCCTGTTTTGTCTCATGTTTCTGTGCGGCCGGGATCTCCGCCGCGGGGTGGGTTTAGGCATCATTTTCTTGGTGATGCTTCCTGTCTGTTCTGCTCGATGCCTTTCATCAAGTTCAGAAAGTGTCGTTCTTTTCCTGGCTTTTTAAAAAAAAATGACGGTTAAAAGTCAGGAGTAAACTTTTAAATTTCGCTAAATGCCTCTTCAGACCTACTGAAATGAAATGCTTGTATACATGTTACATTTCCTTAATGTATTCATGCAGAGATGTAATAATTGAATGGTTTCCTAATTGCATTCCTTGCATTCTTGGAGTAAAACCTGTGTGATCATAAGGCACTTCTCTCTTAATTCGCAGCCTCATAGAGTGACCTGGGGAACCTTCTGTCTTATTCAGTTCTTTGGAACAGAACATGCTGATGACTCCAATGCTCTTAGACCCAAATCCTTCCCACTGGGCTGTGTAACCTCTACCCACCTTCCTTCCAGCCTCTCCCTCCACTGCCTGCTCTCTCTTTTGCCCTATCCTCTAGGATCTTGGTTTTCTTTCAGGCTTTTGCTTCCTGCTGCCACAGGGCTTTTGCACATGCTGCTTTCTCCCTCTGGGAAATGTTCTCCTCTCCTCCTCGTGCTTCCTTAGCTTTTCAATGTCCTTGTAAAGTTTTCAGCCTGATTTCAGCCTCTTTCCTTGATTTCCCCCTCCAGGTCAAATGTCTCCAAGCTACAGTCTTACTGCACCAGTGTGGGTCTCTTCTTACAACTCGCCACATTTGCAATTTTACCTTTATTTATGTGATTTTTATTCATACAACTAACATCTATCTTCCCCCACTAGACTGCCGGGTTTTGGAGGACAGGGACTGAGTTTTTGCTTACCTTCGAACTCCCAGAATGCAGCACAGGGCCAACCCCATAGTAAGTGCTGAATACATACGTGGCGAATGAACGGAAGCATTTACTCCTCACAAGGAAATGAGACCGTTTGGCTTGTGTTAATATCACTTCCCAGCAACCCCAACCTTGGCCAGAGATTTTTTAAATGTTTGCTTCTTCTAGAACCCTTAGTGCTTCACGTGATAAACTTCCCTTTCTCAACACATCACTTCCGGTCAGTATCTCCTGACTGGCCACGACATTGAAGTGAGATTAGGTTCTCGTGGTTCCCTCTGCCTTCCCTCCCTCTCTGGCCCCCACACCTGTAGTTTCTGCACGCCAAGCTTTAAACTGTGTACGTTGTTCTGTGACTGTATTTCTGTGCTTTGAGCGTCAGCTCATTCTAAACAAATTCAGATCAATGGCCAGCATTTTCACTATCACGATGATGTGACAATTCTTGACTGCAGATATGGACAGGAGGGAGGAATCTGATGTCGACAGGTGAAGGGGGCAGTGCACAATTTGTTATTATTATTATTATTATTATTTATTTTTCAATGTTTATTTTTGAGAGAGAGAGAGACAGAGCACGAGTGGGGAAGGGACAGAGAGAGAGGGAGACGCAGAATCCGAAGCAGGCTCCAAGTTGTCAGCACAGAGCCCGATGCGGGGCTCGAACTCACAAACCCTAAGATCATGACTTAAGCCAAAGTCGGCCGCTTAACCAACTGAGCCACCCAGGCGTCCCAGTGCACAAGTTTTTAAAATTTCATGCATCGATTCGCCTTCTTCTTATCACTGGGATTGTCCGGATCTTGGCTACAGTACTTGCTGAAGAGGAATGTGCCTTCCCTGTGGCAGGAGTTCTTTCCAGAGCCTTCCAGTTTCCCGACTGAGTTTGTGCCATCTGCTCTCGAGGTGCATTACCCTATCGTCTTCCCGTGATCCTTCTTCATGCTGCATCCCTGGGTGCAGAGTACAATTTTTCGTTTCTTGGCTGCTATGTCCCCCTCTTTCTTGGATCCCTTTTGTGTCTTGCTGGAGACATATCCTTGGGTGTATCTTCCAGGGTGGACCTATGGATGGGGAACTTTCTAGTCCGTGTCTGTTTGGATGTGTCTTTACTTTGCCCTCACACACGGGATTGACGGTCGGGCTGGATGGCACCTGCCAGGTGGATGTGCCTGAAGACACCTGCTTTTTCTTTTACGGGTCATTTGATTTTTCACTGTCGACGATTTTAGGATTTTTCTTCATCTTTGGAATTCGGAAGTTCTTTCAGGACATGACATTTCACCTCGAGAGGATGCATCTTTTAAAGCTTTTCCCATTCAACACTTGGTAGTTGGGGGACTTGTAGTTTGGAGACGCAAGCCTTTCTTTAGCCCAGGGAAATTTACGTCCATCATTGCTTAGTTTTTGTTTTTCTCTCCTGTATTTCTGCTGGTATTAGAAATTGAGGATCAGGGCACCCGGATGGCTCAGTCAGTTATGCATCCGACTTTGGCTCAGGTCATGATCTCACGGTTCTCGGGTTCAAGCCCCACATCAGGCCCTGTGCTGTCAGTACGGAACCCGCTTCAGATCCTCTGTCCCCCACTCTCTCTGCTCCTCCCCAACTGCGTTCTCCCTCTGTCTCTCTCAAAATGAAATTAAATAACTTTCAAAAAAAAGTTAGGATCCATCCTACACACGTATTCATGCTGACTTTGTGTGTGTGTGTGTGTGTGTGTGTGTGTGTATGTGTGTGTGTGTGAGACACAGTAGTTTGTGTTTTCTTTTGCCTTTCTGCCCCATGTTTGAAGATTTTCTTGGCTTTATCATCTATGTGATTGGCTCGGTGTTCAGCTATGCCCATCTTATCGTTCTTCTCATTGTCTGAGAATATTTTTTAGAAGTAGGACTCTTTATTTCCAGGAGACCTTTCCTTCCTGATTGCCCCTGTTCAGTATGGGCTACGGTCTTGTGTGACTGCGTTCTCTCATGAGGATGTTCAGAAGGCAGAAGTCTGCATCCTTTTTGCGGAGCCTGAGCCTGGACGAGTGTGGTGGGTGGAAGGGGATCTTTTCTGGGTCTGAGCCGCCACCACACGGAAGAGGCAGGCCTCTGGGCGTAGAGAGATCACCGCTCACCTTCCTCATGGGGCACGGGGCCAGCGAGCAGTATGATCTTCGTTCCCGCGGCCTCAGTCTCCCCATCTGTAAATGGGAAAGCGCTTCCTACCCGGAAGAAAGGACCCATGTGGGCCAAGCTGCCGTGGGCCCCTGGATTTGCACGCTGGTTGTGAATGAGTCTTCATCAATTAATCCAGTACGAGGCCCTCCACGCTTCCCACCCCCTTTCACCAGCGTGGAAACTTGCCTCTTGTTTGTCGTCACCCCAGACCTGTCTGGCTTTTTGACTATATATGTGTATGTATGTATTTTAGTCATTTCTGGGCAGCTTCTCATGCATATTCAAATCCAAGCAGCTAGCATTGAGAATGATTCAAATGTTTGTTGCCCCGTGTAATTGATCTGAATATAGCCCCCATCACCAAAGGCTGTGGTTCTCTGCCAGCCTCCTCAACAACCCCCAGCCCGTCTGGGCCAAGGAAGATCAACAAACCGGATACACTTCCGCCCTCAGGCCTGACAGGAGACTAATTGGCGGGGCTGGGAGAGCCCTTCTCATCCCACCACCCCCCCCCCACCCCCCCCCCGCCCCGCCCCGGGGCTTTTGTTTTTCTTTTACAGGATTCAGATCCTGAATCCCGGTGGTGGTGGTGGTGCATTGTGGGGGCCGTATGGCTGCCCTGGATCATGGAAAAAGGGGTGTTGTAGGTCACGTGATAGAAAGGGAGCGCCTCTGGCCATCCTTCCTGCCCCTGTTCCCAGTGTGAGAGTTGGGACAAGTCACGTACCTCCTCCTGTGGCACCATGGCCCGGGAGGGGGTTCAGTGTAAGGGGAGTGCTGGGGTCCCATCCTGGCTGACCAAGCTACCGGCGGGGTGAGCTGGGGCAAATGTCCCCATCCACGTGGCTGGCTACGGGGACTCGGTTCTCTGTGGGCTCAGACCCAGAGCCGGGGCTCAACAATGTTTGCGGAATGAACCAAGTCAAACTGGAGCCTGGAGTGCAGATCCCCGCCGTGGAGGAGGCAGAGTCAGGACTGGAGACTGTTCCCTGTGGCTGCAGGGTCGGTGGTCCCACACACGCCAAAATGTCATCGTTATTAAAGCCACAAACGGGGACCCAGGTGCTGAAGGATGGCCTGTGCCGCACGGAGCGTCCCCTGGGGCTTGGAGGGGCTTGATGGAAGCTTCCATGACCTTCCACTCCTCACCGCCTCACTCCCCACCCCCTCATCCTTCCCACCTTTTCTCACTGGGGAGCCCCCAGCCCCCAACCATCACTTCCTGGACACGGTGGCCTAGCTCCAGGGCCTGGAGGTTTGCATTTAGACTGAGACACCAGAACCCAGCAGAGACAAGTCCCTGGGGAAGGTGCCTTTGCACTTGGACACCCAAAGCTCTCCTTCCAAAGCCTCCAGGAGAACAGAGAGTTAATAACACTCATTACTAAGCACTTGTCATCACTAAGCAACACCTACCCCCCGTCCACTGTCTCCTCCCCACCATCAACCGGCTTCCTCATTCATCCTGCAGGGATCAGCCCAAACCCCACCTTCAGACCCCCCAGTCCCATTCCTCTGAGCACCTGGTGCCCTGGTTTTCATGCTCCACGGCACCCCCCGGGGATGAGCCTCCTCTCTGGGCATGGAGACTGCCCTCTGATCAAGTGCATAAAGGGGCAGCGTAGGTCCGCCTTCTCACACTTGAGCCTGTACCAGAATCCCCTCAGGGTGTAAAAACACACACCACCGGGCCCACCTGGAGCCAGTCCGCTGAGGATTTGCATTTTGAAGTTTTTTAGGTGATACTGATGTTGCTTTGAGAACCACTGGCTTAGGGCCGTGGGAGCCTGGATGGGGACAGGAGAGCAGCGCCCGGCCACTCTGGGTGTGGGACCCATCAGTCTGCAGATTTGACGTTCAGCAAGCACCCACTTAAAGAACTGAACCCAGAGACTACAGAGCAGCCACTTAGCCTTCTGGCCTCCCCTGGAGAGGACAGTGACTCCAAGGACGTTGGGGAATGTGACATCATAAGAAATATGTATTCGATCTCCGTCCCCAGTTCCTGACACAGAGCTCCTAGACCCCCTGTGATTTCCCAAGTGAGGGGAGTGATAGGAGTGTCTACACAGAGCTCCTAAATCTCTTGGAATTCCCTGGGGAATGGGAGCGTATTTTGTTCTAACGAGGCAACTCTTGGTGGCTCCTGGCAGGCCTGTGACCAGAAAGACCAACCCACGATCAGAAGCTTGGAAATTTCAGCCCCGTTCTCTGGGAATGAAAGGGGGATGGAGGTTGAGTTAACGGCTGATCACGTCCTTGTGATGATGTCCATAAAAATCCCTAAAGTACGGGGTTGGGAGAGCTTCTGGGTTGTTGGGCACATCAAGGGGCCACGAGGGTGTTGCACCCCAACTTGGCCTGCAGCCTGGAGGAGGATGGAGGTGTTTCTCACATTGAAATAATGTTCCCCCACCCTCACCAGCACACGTGTGCACACACACGCACACACACATTCAGGCATCCACTTCATGGCCCCAGAGAGTTAGAATTTTTCAGCTGGGAAGCGTTTGGAGACACTAAGTTCAATCTTCCCCTTTTTAGAGACGGAGAGGCAAAGGCCCAGAGGAAGGTGACACAGTTTATTCTTCTATTCAGCGGACTCTAAGCGTTTGCTCTGTGGCTGGCTCAGGAGGTGATGGTGACAGAGAAGAATAAGGCACTGTTTCCATGAGGCAGTTCCATTCTGAAGACCCCAAAAGGCAACTCACAGGGGCTCTGGCTAAACCAAGGGTAGGACTTGTCGACTCTGGTGAAAAGCAAGCCTGTGTCGGGGACAGTTGGCAGTGGGGGCTCAGATTGGGAAGGGTCTGGACTATCAGAGTCTGTAGGCCACTGGGAGGGATGGGTGCTCTGGCAGCGGGGGTGGGAAGGGCCATTCTTGAGAACCCACAGCAGGCCCGCTTGCCAAGCCTCTTTGGGGCTGGAAAGTTGAGGGTTATCCCAAGGTTGAGAATCCAGTCGCGGGGAGGCCCAACCTAATAAGTCGTCTCATCTGATGCACGTGACGAATAACATGGTGGGAGCTACAGGTGACACTACTACATGACTTCTAGAAATTTACCTTCGCGGGTAGGGAGGGGAGCCGTCGGGGTGTGGGATTAGTCCGCGGGAGGAAGCCTCCATGCGCTCAGGTCCCCCAGTGCTGTTCCCATCTTCCCAACACCAGCCACCCAAGTTGTACGGGGAGACATTGGCCTTATAAAGCATGTCTAGCTTCAGCCCTCTTTCCTCTTGTGGGAAAAGAGTGTTAAATTTCTTGGATCTGTAGCTCCCTTAGACACTCACGTGGAGGTGCTTCTTGGGATCCAGCCTTAATCCGCTCTCCGTGGGATCACCCGTGGGTCGTGGTCATCCATGAGATTCATGCACAGCCTAGCCAACTCTGCCTGGGCCCAGGGGTTGGAGATGAATAAGGCACAAGCCCTGGCCTTAGGAAGGCGGGAAAGACACATGGCAAATGTAGGGGGCCACTCCATTCCAAGGAAGGATGTCAAGACGAGAAAAAAGACCCCAGACTCTCAAGAGGCCCAGAGCCCTAAGCCAAAGTTTGGGGCTGGTGATAAACCTCTGTGACGTATGGGTACAGGAGAGGCTCTGGAATTCATCTGAGTGCCCAAAGAGTGGGATTTCCAAGACATCTTCATGGATTAGGAGGCAAATGAAAAGAGATCGTTTGACATAAGGACCGTCTCAGAAATTGCTGGCCTTCTGATCTGTGTACACACGCAGTTTCCTGCTACTAAACAAAGTCATGACATGGGGCCGAGTACTTGGTCTGTGAACCAACCGTCCCTGGACTATTGGATGAGACATGGTCTGGTGGAAAGAACAAGGCTTTGGGAGTCAGCGGACTTGGGTTCACACGCTTACTTCTTGGTTCTGTTACGTCAGAAGGGTGACTTAGTATCTCTGAGCTTGGAAGTAACAGCCCTTCCGGGAGTTGATGTGAGTTACGGGTAACAGAGCCTACTGTCCGAGTCGGAGAAGGCGGCCCCTTCCCTGACCCCTCCCCAATCTGGACTATACTACAGGCCCTCCAGAGATGTCTGTGGACCCTGCTCACCACCTGACTGATGATCACTGATGGAACTAAAGGCTGGGTTGAGAGGGAACCGGCTGGGGCAGGAAGCCAAGGGCATTGCCTGGGTCCGGGGAACAAGTACCAGCGATGAGGAAGAACAAGGCTGCCAGGGGCCTGGGCTGGGGTCTCCGGGTCCCGACCAGGCTTGGGCGGGGGGCGGGAACCAGCTTCCCAAGACCCAGGGATGGGTTTCTCTTGAGTCCCAAGTGTCACTGAAGGGAACAGCCGGAGAGAGCTCCTCCCTCAGTACGGCCTCCAGAGCTGCCGCCTGTTCAACGTTTGGAAAGGTGAGCCATTGACTTGGGATTTAAGGCTCTGCTTCAGAGGCATTGGAGGAGATGACGGGATGAGATGAAACAGACAGAGAGGCTACACAGAGGCGAGCGTCTTGCACCTGCACCCGGCCCCAGGCCGCCTTCGCCTGATGCTAACAGCTAACACTTCCGACTTCCAGGCAGTTGTTGTAAGGGACACGCCTCCCCGCCCCGATTCCTGTCTGGACCACCCTCCCGAGGCAGTATTATTTTGACAACCTTGCTTTGCGTGTGGGAACCTGGAATGCAAAGAGGTGTCCTACAGCTTATTGGAGGTGAGCAGGACTCAAACCCTGCAGGTCTGACCCCAGAGAGAGCCTCACAGGAACCACCGCACCTGCCATGCTCCCAGGTTAGGATCTGTGGGTATCTCCCCACAAGGGCTCTTGGCTGGACAGGGCCCCCCCCCGCCCCCCCCACCGGCGGCCTTCCTCGTGGCCCCAGACGCTTGGGTCCCAGCCACATGGGGGGCAGAGAGCTCAGTCCGCTCACTGCTTTTCTTCCACCTAAGGATACCGAGGTTCCAAGGGCGAGGGGGTCCTCCCAGGTCAGTCAACAATCCAAGCAGAGTGTGCATGGCCCCAGGGCCTGGCAGGAGCCCGGGAACTGGAGATGAAGCCACACGAGGAAACAGTCAGCCTTTCTTCCATCAGGGGAGCTTTGAGGACATGGAAATATTTCCAAGCTTTCAAAAAAAAAATTCTTAAATCCATATTTATGATTTGTAATAGCAACTAAAAAAGAATATCTACACCAACTGTCAGCAGATCAATAGGAACTGATTTGGAGGAGGAAATATGCACATATTACAAAAAGTAAGTCATCTCCATTTGGTTTGAGGATTTGACAAGAAAAGCATGTGATGTCTGTACTTCTTTGCCTGTGACCCACAACATGGAAGGCACAGCCCTCCAGCCCTGGGTTCCATTCTTAAAACACAGAAGAGCCAAGGAGAGTGGAATGTGTTGTTGTTTTTAAAGAATTTTTTGATGTTTATTTATTTTTGAGAGAGACAGAGAGAGACAGCACAAGTAGGGGAGGGGGAGAGAGAGAGAGGGAGACACAGGATCCGAAGCAGCTCCAGGCTCTGAGCCATCAGCACAGACCCCGACGCCGGCCCGAACCCACGCGCTGGGAGATCGTGACCTGAGCGGAAGTTGGACGCATAACCGACTGAGCCCCCCAGGCGCCCCTGGAACATGTTTTAATAAAGATGGTGAAAGCTGGTTGCCTGCCGGCAGCTGGGAACCATTGTCTGCGGCACCGACGCGTGGCCGTCTTTTCCTTCCATTTCCCGAACCGACAGCGACAGCGGAGCTCGAGCCTGCCCTCCTGTCTCTCCCGAAGGATGTGATGGCCCAGGGCACCAGGGCTTCTGGGAGAGGGCTCCGGGCAGCTCTCTCAGAAAGAACTTAGCAAGCCTTTTTCTTCCATGCTAGATGCTTATTATACAGAATGAAAATAATTCATAGAGGTAGAAGGTGGAAGTGTAAATCCAACGTCACGGAGACAACGAGCCATCATTCAGATTCTTCTCCGGACACATACAGTCTTACTTGCAGGGAGCCTGGAAGCCGAGAAGGGAGGGAGGGCTGGCCACATCCACGCTGCTGTCCACAGGCAGGGGAAAGAGGCAGGTGTATTAGGCAGCGTGGGCTTCCGTAACAAAACGTCATAGACTCGGTGGCTTAAGCAACCGAAGTTTATTTTCTCACAGCTCTAGAGGCTGCATGCAAATCTGAGATGAGGCGTGAGGGGGTCGGGGTCTGGTGAGGGCTCCTCGTGGCCTGCAGGGGGCCACCTCCTTGCAGAGTGGTCACGTGGTCTTTTCCGAGGTTTACACACGTGGAGAGAGAGGGCAGGCTCTCTGGTGTCTCTTCTCATAAGGGCACTAATCCCATCCTGGGATCCCACCCTGATGACCTCATCTGACCCTCATTACCTCCCAAAGGCCCCACCTGCAAATACCGTCACGGTGGGGATTCGAGCTTCCACGTACGAATTTTGAGGGGACGCAAACATCCGGCCCATGACACGGGAAACCCCCTACTGCGCACCTGCTGTGTGCCCAGCATGGTGGTCGGCACTTTGCATCCACTGGTTTACTGGTCCTAACACACCCTGACAAGCCCGGATGACGGTCCTCATTCTACATATGAAGAAATCCGGATTCGTGGCAGAGTTGGAATTAAACAGGGATGCCCCTTTTGCCACGAGGTAAAGATTTCACGGCAAAGAAGATGCCGAAGTGGCCCCTAAGGGAGGGAGCTGCCCTGTTAGGGGTGATGGGGGGCAGCTCCGGATCCTCTCTTGTCCCCTATCACCCCTCTCTGCCCACATGGGCTGCTGCCCCCGGGGACGAAGACACCGAGGAGGCCCCTTGGCAGGTGCAAAGTGACTTGATGGTCCCTGGAGACACCCTGCACCGACCCCGCGCATCAGAGAAGGGG
This sequence comes from Neofelis nebulosa, assembly GCF_028018385.1. NCBI lineage: Eukaryota > Metazoa > Chordata > Mammalia > Carnivora > Felidae > Neofelis > Neofelis nebulosa. The sequence goes on from NC_080790.1 coordinate 8,158,059, forward strand.
TTTCTCGGAACCCTGTGGCTTGTGACATCAAGCCTCAAAGAGGGCCGAATAAGTCCTTGAGGACGGTTTTCTCTAGCAATTATACTGGCTGTTGAATAAACCTTATTAGTAATTAGTTTGCCTAAGATAGCAGCCCCTCAGGGAGCAGGAGAAATGGTAATTACTACAGCCAGCCCGTCCAGCTATATCCTGCAAAAATCAACATTTCTGCATGTTTCTCTGGACCATTTTAAACCCCGGGGCCCCAGGCCCAGGGCTCTGCTGCTCACCAAGTACGTCAGCATCTTTGACACTCGGTCTCCTCGTCCATTCAGCAGCGATCACAGCTTCACATCCGACCCTGCAGGCTTGTGTCCTTGCCAACTAGCTGGGGTGGGGACGGTATCCCGGTGTGTTTCACTGACCCAGGGACGGGCGCACGAGAGGAGCAGCTAGGACCCTGTAAGCAGGGGAGCGGGGAGTCCTGGGGAGCACATGCGAGGGAGGAGTCTGAGGCCTGGCTGTACCCGAGACGACCGTGTCGTGCAGGACCTGGTATGAGCTCCATCCTGAAGCCGTGGGGAGAGACTGGGGAGCCTAGAGCAGGAAACAGACAGGATCAGATTATTGGTTAAAAGGAACACTTTCGAGATAAGGCAGCAAGGGTCTGGAACATGGCAGAAATGGAGGAAGAGAGACTGGTGAGGAGGCCACGGCGGTGATTAAGGGGGGCCATCAGAGATCTGCCAGTGGGAGTGATGAATGGCAGACCTCTGCTGACCTTACCGTGGAATTCACCAGAGCCCGGATAACGGGGAGTTGTGTGGAGTTTTGTGTCTGTGTGATTTGGGATAATCTGGGACCTCTGTCTCCCGCCCCCATAACTGTCCATCATGGGGCGACCAAGGATGGTTACCGCGGCCCCAGCAGTGCGTGGCCTTCCCAGAGAGGGAGGGCGGACTGGGCGGAGGGGTTCCTGGGCACGGTTGCATTTAGGGGCTCGTGTCGGGGGCACAGCTCAGGAGACCAGGAGGAGCCTCAGGGCCGGGTGAGCAGGACCAGGAGAGCACGAGGTCACGGGAGGGTGTCAGGTGCAGAAGGGGCACCAGAGACACGAAGCCTTTGAGAACTGGGAGTGCCCGTGGAGAGGGTGCTGGGGACCTTTGCCAGAGCTCGAGGTGGACATGGGACGCGGCTGAGGAGGGAGCGGGGGTGAAAAAGTGAAGGCGGGAACCCAGCCTCTCTCCCGAGTGCAGGCAGAAGCTCTGAGCAGGGATGTGGCTGCAGGGAAGAGGCCGCGGTCCTGCACACGGTGGGAGGGGGCGCGGGGGAGCCTGTCCTGGAAGTGATGGGGACCTGTCTCAGGTGAACCTGGATGAGAGGCCCAGTGGAGGTTGAGGCGTGGGGGGCCGGCGGGTGTCGACTCTGTCTATTCTCAAGCCTGACGTCAACTCCCTGTTGGACTTTGGGTCCTTCCAGCTCCTCTCTGGGCTCTGGCTTCCAGAGCTGGCTCAGTGGCTCCACGGTCCACAGCCCGCCTGAGGTGGCGTGGTTCTCGGGCACGGAAGGGCCAGGATTGAGGGGTCTGCTGGGCAGGCTCTGTCTTAGTCCGTGTGCATTTCCTCTAGCGAGCTTAACCACCTACAGTTTACAAGTGAGCAACCCAGGACTCGGGCACAAGGTGCCCGGGCCTACCCCGTGGTAAGTGGCTGTGCCCAACTTCATCCCAGGCCCACCCGGCCCAGCCCGTGCTGTCCCCCTGGCGCGTGAGCATCACGGGAACAGGTGCAGCAAAGGCAGAGGCAGCCGGCTGGTGGCTGGTGGCCGGTGGCCGATGGCCGGTTGCATGGATGGACAGATGGCTGGGTGGGTGTACGGGTACATGGGTGGATGGAGAAAGAGCCTAATTTGCCAATAAACGCACCTCATCTCTTCTGGCCTGCTTTCTGCAGGGTGGCTTCTTCTCTTTTGGGTAAAGGCTCAGACTTGCGGGCTTCCTCCCGCTCTAGCCTGCTCTTCCTCTGAGATGTGGGTGCAACTGTGTGTGTGTGAGTGCGTGTGTCTGAGAGTGTGTGAATATGTGAGTGTGTGTGCCTGTGTGTGCACCTGGGAGGGTATGTGGATGTGTGTGCCTGTGTGTGTGTATGCCTGAGTATATGCCTCTGTGTGTATGTGTGTGTGTGTGTGTGTGTGTGTGTGTGTGAGAGAGAGAGAGAGAGAGAGAAAGAGAGAGTGTGTGAATGTGAGTGTGGTCCCATGTGGCGGCATGGAGATGTGATGGGTCCCTTGCTCTCTCTGCTGCCAGATTGGTCTGGCTGGGCCACTGGCTTTGCGTCTGGCCACTTGACCTTCTAGGGTCCGCGAGGCCAAACATTGGATTCTGGCCCCAGTCTTGCCCCAGGAGCTTCTCCATTCTGTCCCCCAGGCCTCATCTGGTCCCCCCCGGCCTCCTTGGCACCTGGGCGTCCCCTCCCCAGGGAGCCTGGGAACTTGCAGATCGTCTGCAGTGCCCACAGGTGTGTGTTCCATTGTCATAGCCAGGACACCTCCCTCCCCAGGGCCACACGCTGGCTCCCGCACACCAGGAGGAAGGTGGATCCCCTGCCACAGCAGAGGTGTGGGCAAGGGGACTCTGCTGGGCACAGGCTTCCCCACACCTTCCTGGATGTCTGTGTACCTGTCCCAGCCCGGGGCCAGGCATGGGGAGGAGAGGGTGGGGCACAACTTATCACCCCTCCCCCTCCTCTCTCCTCCCCGCTCCACCCCACAGGGGTCCAGGCCAGAGGGGCAGGTGCCCGTTGCCAGGACCCCAGCATGGCAAATCCTATGTGACCACTTGTCTCCCCGGGTCACTGGCTGGGTTTAGTTCTGGATGCGTTAGTAAGATTCAGAAAGTATTTCTTTCTGGACAAAGCCTAGTTTTCAGGGAGGCTTTGCTGCGGACGGAAAATCCCACTCTGGATGTCAAAGCTGGATGTCGCCTTCCTCTCTCTCTCTCTGTCTCTCTCTCTGTGTTTCTGTCTCAATAACCCAAATCCTCCCGGAGGAAAACCCGGGATCCCACCGTCGCACGTGCAAAGTGGAAAGACAAAAGCCAGTGTTGAAAAGTCCATCTCACCGTTATGCTGGCTCAGGGTTTTGGAGGCTGAAATGCCTGATTCAGACCTCGAAGGTTAGGAGGGAAAAGGGTAGAGGGAATCGGGCGCTTAATAAACACCCTGCGTGGCCAAGTGTGTTCCCTCCACCTCACTAAATCTTCCCAGCCCCCGTGAGGCTGGGATTTCACACACAGGAAACAAGGCTCGGAGACAGAAGGCAGTGTAGCCAAGATCACACAACCAGAGTGAGTGAAAGAGGCAGGACTCAGGGCGCCTGGGGGGCTCAGTTGGTTCAGCTTCTGTCTCTTGATTTGGGCTCAGGTCATGATCTCATGGTTGGTGGGATCGAGCCCCACGTAGGGCTCCACGCTGACAGCGAAGAGACTGCTTGGGACCCTCTTTCTCTCTCTCTGCCCCCCACTGCTCTCTTTCTCTTAAAATAAATAATCTTAAAAAAAAAAAAAAAAAGGAAGGAGGCAGGACTTGAATCCAGAACTCCTGATCCCAAGCCTGGGTTCCTTACAGCTGCCACGGCACCGTTCTTCCCGGCTGTGCACAGCTGCCTGGGGCTTGCAGTCCAGCACGTTGAGCATCCAGTGACTACACTGGGCATTGACCTCACACCCCAACCCGCCCAACTTCTGTGCTGTTCGGGTGGGAGGTAAGGACACAGTCTCCAGTCCCCACGCTCCAAAGCGCAGCATCTGGTTTAGAGCAGCATGTAACATACAAGGGCGAGAACCAGGAGGTGAGAGAGGGGAGGAAGGGGGACAGCTTCGGCGATGACGTCCGCCTCCAGGAAGCGGGGGTAGGACGAGCTCAGGTGAGGGGACACCTGCAGCTGCCAGAGTGGTCACCTCTGCCAGGAGCTGGGGGTCGCTAGGATGGCTGCAGCAAGGGCACGGATGAACAGGACCCGGGAGTTTTCCCCAACCAGCTTGGGTACCTCCCAGCCAGGAGGTCAAGGACCAGCTGAGAAAGGGATAGGAGCCAGTGGCTGTCAGCCCCGGGCCAGCAGCCGCCGGGTTTTAGACTTTTCTCTCTCCGCAGTGGCACCGATGGCTGAAAAAGGTTTGCACAGCAGACCAGTCTGTATTTTCATGGGCAATCAGGAAATGTTCATCTAGTGCATGTGATTATGTGGGTATTGTGGGTATAAATCCAGATGGTCGCTGACTATTGTTCATTTACTTAGATGCTCCTCGAGGCATGATATAGACGGGACAAACCATATTGCCGGAGGGTTGTAGGGACCCTCTTATCAAACCCCCTCCTTTCCTGGGGCCTTGGCAAGGGAAGTCACATGAGCACCCTGGATGCAGGGCTCTGTCCCCAGCCTGGCCCTCTCCCCTCTGCCCTGTGCCGCCCCCGTGTGCTATCTGGCAAACTACCCAGAAGATGTTCTTTAAAAAATTTTTTTTTCTGGGGCGCCCGGGTGGCTCAGTCGGTTGGGCGTCCGACTTCGGCTCAGGTCATGGTCTCACGGTTCGTGAGGTCAAGTCCCTTGTCGGGCTCTGTGCTGACGGCTCAGAGCCTGGAGCCTGCTTCCGATTCTGTGTCTCCCCCTCTCTCTGCCCCTCCCATGCTCATGCTCTGTCTCTCTCAACAAGAAATAAACGTTAAAAAAATGCTTTTCTGATAATAAACGTGATTTGCATTTAATAAAAAATGCAGAAAGCATAAGCATAGAGAAGAAAGTAGAATTAGACGATCGCTATTCACGTATTGTCAGCTTAGCCATATCTACGTCATATCCTTGTACCTATTTTTTTATTTTTTATTTTTTTAAATTTTTTTTTTTCAACGTTTTTAATTTATTTTTGGGACAGAGAGAGACAGAGCATGAACGGGGGAGGGGCAGAGAGAGAGGGAGACACAGAATCGGAAACAGGCTCCAGGCTCCGAGCCATCGGCCCAGAGCCCGACGCGGGGCTCGAACTCACGGACCGCGAGATCGTGACCTGGCTGAAGTCGGACGCTTAACTGACTGCGCCACCCAGGCGCCCCTCCTTGTACCTATTTTTACATAAACACCCAATACGTGCGTTATATCCCCATATGCATAAAATACACTCATAATTGGTCGCATACTGTAACATCACTTCGGATTCTGTATATTTTTGGGTCCCGAAAAATTCCTCAGAAACACAACTTTTAGTGACGGCCAGACAATATCCATCACATAAATATTTATTAATTTTGGGGAGAGCGCAAGCGGGGGAGAACGAGAGGAGGGCAGAGGATCCGAAGCAGGCTCCCTGCACTGACAGCAGAGAGCCTGATGTGGTTCTCGAACTCACGAACCGTGAGCTCATGACCTGAGCCAAACTCGGACACTCAACTGAGCCACGCAGGTGCCCCAATAGTCCATCATATAAAAGCACCATCCCGCACGTCGGGGCGTGCTGTGTTTCTCTACCAGAAATACTTCAGGGATGCACAGTGCTGTCCCTCCGGGGACTGAGGGCCTGGCCTCCGCAGATGCCTGAAGAATGCACTACTAACGAAACCAGAGGTGGGGGGCAGGATGCCGGAAGGCCTGGGCACCCTGCTGAACCCTTTCCCCCTCCCCAGACCTGCCGCAGGACACCCGTTTTCCACGCCGTGACCCATCTTGAGCATGAAAAAACACTGCTGATGCAAAAGACGAAAATGGTCTGTCTTTTTATTGTCTAAAAGCTCTCTAAACGCTAAACCCCTTTAAATGCTAAAGCCGTCTCCCTGCTTACAAGCCCTTCACTGATTTCCTGGGACTAAGCAATCTGGCAGCTGGGCTCCCAGCAGCCTCTCACAGCTGGCCTGTGGGTACCGGGCCAGGCGGGAGGGACCATGGCAGTGACGCCCGCTCTGGCTCTGCTTCCTACAAGGCTGCAGTTGCAAGGCACTGAGGCAGGAAGTGATCCGGGCAGAGCCCCGGCACATCCCCAGGGAGCCTGCGGCCGAGAGCTCAGGCCCCCACCGTAGGCCTTCCCTTCTGCCTGGTGGAGACTGCTGACTTCACATCAGGGGCCACCGGTGGCCTTTTGCTTGGCCCGGAGGGCCAGGACCTATTGTGGAACCAACCTCCAAACCACAGCATGCCGGAGTTTGAGGATTCTGAGACAGAGGCCCAGAGAGGGAAAGTAACTTTGCAGAGGTCACAGAGCAGGGCACCAGCCCAGGTCTTTGTCTTTTCTCCAGCTCCTCTCTAGCTCTGGTCACTGGCATTCTCACCATCACCCACCTCATTGCCAGTGTGATTTCACACCCGTTCTCTCAGCTCTGCCTACTTCGCAGGATCCTTTTGAGAATAAAACCTAACAATGAGCATGGGGCATTCTGAAAAGATCCACAGAGCCTGATGTGGGGCTCGATCGCACAAACGGTGAGATCGTGACCTGAACCGAAATCAGGAGTCAGACGCTTAACCCGCTGAGCCCCTTCCCCCCCGCCGGGCGCCCTTCCCATTTAACTCTCGAAACAACCCTAAGGACATTTATCGGTTCCTGTTTACCGGGAAGGAAGCGAGTTCAGAAGTTACTCCAACACTCACGGCCACAATTTACGTGACGGTCTCAGACCACCCAGGAAATCTGAGGCTTAGTTGCTGTCAGAGAGCTGCTCCAATGCCTTCTGGGGCCTGCCCCACAAGGAAGGTTCTAGAAAGCAAGCCGGCAGTCCTTCCAGTGCCCGCTATGAACGGCCGTTCGGAGCTGGTCAGGACTCCACGACTCACAGCCTTCCTGGGTTTGAAATATTGGTGACACTTCTAGGCTGCGCTGTCACAAACCCCGAACTGAGGGGTTAGAGCACAGGAGAGAAGGAGAAGGTGGAGACAGACGTGTGGGAGGCATTTGCTAAACATTCACAAAATTCCCGCCGGAATGCCCAGCACTTGGCTGTCAGATGCTACGGGAGGGGAGAGGGTGGAGCCAGGAGGCGAAGTGATGATCCTCGTCCCACAGGGGTCTCCTGTGGAGGAAGACAAGACGTGTGTGCGCGTGTAACCGCGCGATGCCCGGGACCCCACGTACGACGGCCGCGGCCTCGCAACCACCATGCAAACCGCATTGCTCCCATCTCACAGATGAGGAAACCGAGGCTCTGCGTGAACGAGTAACTTGTCTAAGACAAAAAAGGGGTGGAGCCAGGATTCATCCCTTACCTGGAAGCCCAGACGCTCTCTCCCGCTCCTTGATGTCTGCTTTTTAATTAAAATAACAAGATCCCGCCCCCTCCCTCCAAATGCTACGGAGAGCACTATGCAAACTCGAAGGCAGGGGGATTTCTCTGCCCCGTGGGGTGCATTTGCACTCCCGGGAAGGCTGCAGCCCCGTCGCCGAGCCCCCTGTAGATGGGGAAGAAGCCGAGCCCTCTTCTTGGGGGTGTGCACGCGCTCCAGCTCCCTCACCCTTGATGGACGTCTCTGCCGCCGGCAGGCCTTCTCAGGGGCTTTAGGGTCCAGCTACCCGCTGCCCCTCTGGTGTTCCCTTCTCCTCCCAAACTCCTTGCGTTTTAGTTCTGTTTCAGGGTCCTCTGCTGGAAAAGCCCAGATGAAGACAGAGGCCTTGAACCCCTAGTGACTCGTATCTGAGCGCAAATAAGGGAGCCCCAGAAGGTTCTTTTTTTTTTTTCTTTTTAATTTTTTTTTTTTAATGTTTATTTTTGAGAGAGACAGAGACAGAAGGCGAGTGGGTTAGGGGCAGAGAGAGAGGGAGACAACAGAAGCAGAAGCAGGCTCCAGGCTCCGAGCCGTCAGCACCGAGCCCGACGCGGGGCCTGAACTCACGAGCTGTGAGATCGCGGCCCGAGCCGAAGTCCGACGCTCAACCGCCGGAGCCACCCAGGCGCCCCATTTTTGGGAGTCACTGAAGGTTCTTGAGCAGCAGGAGTGATGTGGCCGATACCGCGCTTCTGGAGCCGCAGTGGCGAGACCCAGCGCTCAGCAGAGGAACCCGGGACCCCCAGCCTCTTTGAGGTCACGGAGCCAGCGGTGAAAGAACGGGAACCTGTCCCCACACTCAGAGCAGGAAGGCTGGGGGATGGGCGGGGGGGGAGATGGGGAGATGGGGAGATGGGGAGATGGGGAGATGGGGGCTGCTCCCCACCCTCCCCGTCTCCGGGCCCTGCTCTCCCAGTGCCAGCCGGAGCTCTGCTTGTTGTCTGGCTCCAGGAGCAGCCTCCCAGGGGCGGACCTCAGAGCCCCCAGGAGGAGGTGGCCGTGTCTGCCTTCCTCTGTCCTTCCGCCTCTTCCCGCTGAATGAGTTCTTCCTCCCAAATCCAGCCGCGAGACTTCTTGGCCCCTCCCATCTGCCCTCCAGGTCACACTGGATGACCTGTTGGCAAGAGAGCTCCAGTCCTGCACACGCCCCCCCCCCCCCCCAGTACCCCTGTCCTCAGCGTCTCTGGACAAACACACCTGCAGGAAAAAGATACCCCGGACCCGGATCTGGACCGCTGGCCCGGGGCGGGGCCTTCTCTTAGCCCCCACAGCCCCAACCAGCCCCGCTTGGCCACGAACCTGTTACTTTCTGGGCCTCAGTTTCCCCAGAGCGAGGCCCTATCTGTCACCTCAGCTGCACAGCCATGGCCAGTGGGATGGCAGATAGGCTCCCGGGACCAAGCGCTGCCTCTCGCCAGCCAGCTGCCCTCACGCCCTGGTCCTTGGCTCGCGGCCCGCTCCCCTGCTTGCCACGCTGTCTCTCTCGCCCTGGATCTGCGCACACACTGCTTTTCTGGCGAGGACGGCTGTTCACACCCCTCTCGCACCAGGGACATTCCCATTCCTGACTTGACGCCTTGGCTCACGTCTTGGCTAAACGTCTCTGAGAGGTCGGTTCTCGGCCTGTGACTCCGGTCCCAGCTCTGATCAGTCCCCCCGCCTCTGCTGTCCCAGTTGTGCTTCACACACTCCTCCAGGGGGGCCCCGGACAGGAGCGCTTCTGTCTCCTCGATCAGGCCACCAAGTTCCCAAGGCCGCAGCCCGAATCTGTGTTTATTCCTGGTGGGAAGTTCATGCGCGTGTGGAACCAACAGCGTCTGAATGCACGACTTGGTGAATGTAGGGGGCTCTGGGAGGGGACTCTCGGTCTCTCTCTCCCTGTATATATAATCTTTCTAAATGTATAGGAAAAAGAACTTTAAAAGACTGCTCAGCACCCTTGTATGAGCAGAGCTTCGGGGAACAGGGAAGAGGGGCTGTCCTCACACGGAGGAAGCAGGGAAGGGGGGACACGAGGGGTGCAGGGGATGGGCTGAGGAGCAGGGTGGCCAGAGTCGCCAGCAGAGAGACCCGCAGAGCTCCCTGGGGGTCCATGGAAGGACCAAGGAGGACTACCCGCTGCTCTGGAGTGGAGGCTTGAGCTGCCTTAGCGGGATACTAAGGAGAGAGGTGGCCAAGCTACAGTCTCCAGGGTTACGAGCTGGGACCCCTCAATGTCCCCGTGCCCCCCTCCTCTCCCTCGGGAGCACACCAGATGTGCCGTTCCCCAATCCAGCATTCTGACACCCCCCCAGAGGCCTCCCGAGCCCTTTCTGCACTCCAGGTGCTCTCCAAAGGCCCCCCCTGGGGACGGACAAGCCTCGCCCCTGCTGCTCCCTCTCTGGGACTCACGCTCCAGCCCCACGGATCCAGGTGCCCTTCCCAGGGCTCACTCTCCCCTGCTGGCCTCCTCGCTCCTGCGTGCAGGCTCTCTCTGCCATAGCCGCCCTCCTCCTCTTCTGGGCTTTTGCTCAGTGGGGCCCAATGCACATTTATTGAGGGGCTGCTGTGGGGCACCAGCGGCTCTCACGCTGACCTTTCAGGGCGTTTATGTTCCTGGGGCACCTCCCCTGCGCCGAACCCCTCTGCTCCCCCTCCCCAGTCCAAGGCGACCCCTTCCGGGGTCTCACTCCACCTCCGGGACTTGCAAAGGCCACACTCACCGTTCCCGGGGACACGCGGACACTTCCCATCAGGAGTGTGTCCTTGGCTCCATTCGCCAAGAAGATCGCGAGGTAGATGTAGAAACTTTCCGACTCCAGGGGAGGAATAGATACAAAATCACCAAACAGATGGCCTCCCCCATCCTTTCTCACTTCCCCACCGGAATCCCATTTCTGTCACCTTGCAACGATACAGAATTTATCTTCCTTTCCTGAAAGGGAAAATCAAGTCTGAGACACAGACTGGGTCCTTAATATGAGATTTCTGTCTCCCAAGGGTCCCCTCTGTGCCCTGGGGAGCACTCGGTCCACGTCAGTTTCTCGGGCCAGGCAGGGGTCTGCACAGGAGGTGGAGCATTCGCAGGTTCCCCCTCCCTCCAAGGGCCCTGCACTGGGACTGCGAGGTCACGGGTCTCGGGGTTGGGCAGGGGTGGGGAGCGGGGGTTCCAGATGGAGAACCAGAGCTGAATTTCAGTTCTGCCCTTGGCGCGAAGGGACGCGGTGGTGACTTATGAGATCTTGCTCACCTCTAGTGTCTTCTCCTCATAAAATGAAACAGTAATACTTTCAGGGTTGTTTGAGGATTGAAGCCCCACATTACTCAAAGTATAGGTCTAACCCATAGATAGTATGTGATAAACTCAAGCCCCACCTTGAGGTATAGCTCCTAATAGGTGGCTCACGTCAGGGCTGGGACCAGGGTGGTTGAGGATCAGAAGAATCAGCTGCATGAACCACCGTTGATTTTCAAACAGCAGCAAAAAACCAGATATGCAACCAGAGCAGAAAAATACGAGACAGCTGAGGCAGGGAGGCGTGGTGGGGGGGTGGGGTGGGGAGACGGAGAGATGAAGGGAAGACGTATAACTCAAAATACGCCATTTTCATTTCAAGTAAGTGGTAAAACAAAAGAAACAAAAGAAACTCATACCAGAGACCCAAATAAATTTGAAGTAGATTAAACATCAAGATTACACGTTAAGATTAAACATCTATAGGGGCGCCTGGGTGGCGCCGTCGGTTAAGCGTCCGACTTCAGCCGGGTCACGATCTCGCGGTCCGTGAGTTCGAGCCCCGCGTCGGGCTCGGGGCCGATGGCTCGGAGCCTGGAGCCTGTTTCCGATTCTGTGTCTCCCTCTCTCTCTGCCCCTCCCCCGTTCATGCTCTGTCTCTCTCTGTCCCAAAAATAAATAAAAAACGTTGAAAAAAAAAAAAAAAAGATTAAACATCTATAAAAGTCCCAGGAGAAACTATTGTTTCATAACTACACATCCTCGAGGTGACGAGACCTTCAAAACATGATGCCAAAGGTAGAAACCGTCAAAGAGAAAATCGATCGATTTGATCATTCGAAAAGAAGAGCTCGGGGCACCTGCGCGGCTCAGTCGGTTAGCGTCTGACTTGGTTTAAGATGAGGGCGTGATCTCGTAGTTTGTGAGTTCGAGCCCCCTATCGGGCTCCATGCTGACAGGGCAGAGCCTGCTTGGGATTCTCTCTCTGTCCCTACCCGGCTCACGTGCTCTCTCTCTCTCTCTCAAAACAAATAAATAAAAACTTGAAAAATAAAAAAATTAAAAAAAAAAGCTCTTCTTTCCAAACCAACCACAAATATAACCAAAGGCAATCTAGAACCTTGGAAAATATATTTATAATATACTTGGTAGTAAGACGTCCAACAACCATAATGTACAAGTAGCTGTTAAAAATCAATCGAAAAGAAATACTCCAATAAGAAATGACAAAAGAGCGTGGAAAGATATCACAAAGAGGAAATACAATTGGTCAGTATATGAGTCAATGTTCCACTGTGCGTCACTCCAGTAAATGCTAAATGAAGTATTGTTTTGCCCTATTCTTTAGCTGGCAGTAATTAGTGAGCAAAGCCACAGAAAAATCGGCATTCTCCTACATTACCCTTGAGTACATAAGCGGATGCAACTTTGAGAGAGGCATTTTGGTGATGCATTTTTAAAATCTTACTTTTTTTCATGCCCTTTGGCCCAGTAACTTCATCTTCAGGAATTTATCCCAAGGAAATAATCATGATTATATAGAGAGACTAAGCTACAAGCATACTCAGAGCAACCTTGCTCACCAAAGCAAAAATGTGCCTAAAATAGAGGATTGATTTAAACTATCGTTAATATTGTGTGATCGTTAAAATAATATAGTGGAAAGATACAGGAAAATATCTGTGTGTATATATTACTCATATACATCTTACCATTTCCACGTACATGAGCACTTGCGTATAAATAATATGGAGGTGGATAGTCAGTGCCACACATGGAAGTTATTATATATCGTCAGCTGGGATGTAAAGCAGGTTACAAACTCGTAAGGTGTTCATTATAAGCCCCGATGCATTTTTTTGAGTACACGTGTGCAGAGACAGTAATACTATTTAAAATTTAAGTATGCAGTTATAATTACTTGTCTAATTTAAAAATTTTCATGACCTTGGTACAGGCTTTCTCAATCTCAACACTACTCTGACGTTTTGAGCCAAACAGTTCTTTGTCCAGATTATCCCGTGGGGGCGCCTGGGTGGCTCAGTCGGTGAAGCGGCCGACTTCAACTCAGGTCATGATCTCGCCGTCCGTGAGTTCGAGCCCCGCGTCGGGCTCTGGGCTGACGGCTCAGAGCCTGGAGTCTGCTTTGGATTCTGTGTCTCCTTCTCTCTGTCCCTCCCCTGCTCATGCTCTCTCTCTCTCGTGCTCAAAAATAAATAAACGTTAAAAATTTTTTTTAAAAAGAAGACTATCCTGTGTATTATAGGTACTGGCAACATCGCGCCTCTGCCTACCAGAAACCAGTGGTATCTCCCCTGAGACCCCTGAGGCAACAACCAACGGGTCTCCAGATGATGCCAAATGTCTCTAGAGAGACAGCTCCTCTTCGGAACCCTTGCCTCAGAGGGATCATTTAAGAGCCTTCTTGTAATTGGAAAAATAAATTATCGAAAATTACGAAAATAATAAAGGGCCAAAGATGGTCTTCGAAGTCCCATCTAGATATAAAGTCTTAGGTTCTCTGCATTCTTTCACCAGCGATGGCTTTGTTGGCTGCGGTCACCGTCCAGAGGGGCTGTCACAAGTGAATGGTAGCCACAGGCAGGGCTCGGTGAGTCAGGTGGGAGCTGGCGGGATGGCTGGAATGGTGGAAAAGGGGACCAGCGACAGAGGGAGCCAGTGCCAGGAAGGTCCTGAGAGGGAGGGGAGGGGTCACAGCCAGGGCTTGGGCTGTGCTCACTGCAACCTGCTGCCTCTCCAGGGAGGGGGTGGTTTGGCTTCCTTCCCACGGCCTCGCTGCCTACCCGGTCCTGGTGGATCCGCTCAGAGAGGCCAAGCCTCAGCCCCCTGGCAGCACTGAACAAAGCTGAATGTGAGAGATCGTTGGCATCTGGAGATGGAAAATGGGGTGGACAGTTGGCCATCGCCCCCCTGGGTCCAGGAGGTGGTTCTGACGGTGAGCTGCCTGCCATCCACAGGAAGTAACATTGGATTTCCAGACTCGACCACAGCCCAGAGTTGCCTGGAATCCAAGAGACGGGGTGACTTCTCTTCGCTAGCTAAAGCTCAACGCGAGAGTGATGCCTTGGGTAGAGCAGACATTCCAAATGGAGCCCCGATCCCCAAAGCGCGATATGGTCCCACCCCAAGTTGTGCTGAAGGAGCCTCCGGCTTTGGACCATAGGGTCCCCATCCCTGCGACAGCTGAGGGATGCTCCATAGGTACTAGCAATCTATGTATGACACGGCTGCTGGGGACAGGACCGCACACCCTGCCCCCAGCCACCCAGTGATCTGGCCCATCAGTTCCCTTCCTTAGGAGTGCGAATGTGGAAGCATAAAGAGAATCCGAGTCAGCAGGGGGAGGTGACAGTAAAAGGAACCAAGGAGAGACAAGCCAGCAGAAACCCTGAGAACAGCAGTGCAGGCCCGAGAAGGGCAGACATGAGCTGCTGTGGAGCTGTGTGGCTGAGGGGCTGGGGAATCCTGGTCCCCCGGGTCAGAGGCCCCAGGTGCCCCCAGGACTGGCTTCCGCCCGGCCTGGGCAGGTGTGACCTATGTGGCAGCTGGAACTTCTGAATCACTTTTTTTTTTAATTTTTTTAAATGTTTATTTTTGAGAGGGAGAGAGACAGAACGCAAGCGGGGGAGGGGCAGAGAGAGAGGGAGACGCAGAATCCGAAGCGGGCCCCAGGCTCTGAGCCGTCAGCCCAGAGCCCGACGCGGGGCTCGAACCCACGGACCGCGAGATCGTGACCGGAGCCAAATTCGGACACTTAACCCACTGAGCCACCCAGGCGCCCCGAAATTCGTAATCACTTTTGAACAGGGTTGTCCTTGTTTCATCGTTTCGCGCCAGGCCCCTGCAAACTGTGCGTGGTGAGTACAGCCCCTGCTTTTTTAAGTGTTACTAAGGTAACATTCATGTCACACGACATTCACCATTTTAACCATTTTAAAGGATAGAATTCAAGGGCTTTTAGTACGATCCCGGTGTGATGCCACCATTATTTGTACCTATTTCCAGAACATGTCCATCACCCACAAAAGAAGCCCCGCTCCGTTAAGTATTCAACGCCCCCCCTCCCCGCACCCCACTTGTTCGCCAGCTCCTGATAAGCGCTAATCTATTTTCCGTTCCCTGGGGATCTGCCTGTGCCGGACATTTCCTACGAATGGGATCATACAATGTGTGGCCTCCTGTGTCTGGCTTCTTTCACTTCTCTTTTCAAGGCTCATCTGTGTTGTGGCATCCTTTTTTTTAAAAAATGATTCTTGGGGCACCTGGGTGGCTCAGTCAGTTAAGCGGCCGACTTCGGCTCAGGTCATGATCTCGCGGTCCGTGAGTTTGAGCCCCGCGTCCGGCTCTGTGCTGACGGCTCAGAGCCTGGAGCCTATTTCAGATTCTGTGTCTCCCTCTCTCTGACCCTCCCCCGTTCATGCTCTGTCTCTCTCTGTCTCAAAAATAAATAAACGTTAAAAAAAATTAAAAAAAAAAATGATTCTTTACTTTGGGGAGAGGGCAAAGGGGGAGGGGCAGAGAGAATCCCACGCAGATTCTGTGCTGATAGACTGACAGCAGCGAGCCCGACGCGGGGCTCGAACTCACCAACCTCGAGATCCCAGGCGCCCCGGAACCGCATTCTTTTTTACAGCTAATAATGCTCATTTGTTAACCCATGCGCCTGACGTGTGTATTTGGGCCGTCTTTATTTCTCAGCTATTCTCAAATAATACTGCCGGGGGTGGGAGGGAACACTTGGGTACAAGTTTTTGTGTGGCGTACGTTTTCATTTCTCTTAGACGTCCACCTCGGAGGAGAATTCCGGGGTCACAGGGTCACCCTGGCTTAACTTTCTGAGGAACCGCCGGGCTGTTTGCCACAGCAGCTGCCCCACCTGTGCATCCACCAGCAGGCCTGAGCCCTCGACTTCTCCACACCCTTGTTCACGCTCCATTCTCTTTGTTTTGACTGTGGCCTTCTTGGTGGGCCTGAAGTGATAGCTGGTCGTGGCTTTGACTTGTGTCTTCTTGACGACAACTGATACTGAGGCTCTTGTCTTTCCACGTGTCCATGGGCTGTTCATCAATGTCTTCTGGAGAGGTCTATCAGACCCTTTGCCCGTCTGTTACTTGGCTGTTCGTCTTTCTGTAGTTGAGTTGATCCCTGCGTTTGGGTTTCTTTGAGGTTCCGTCTCCCTTAGTTCCCTCCTCCCTGCAAATCCTCACAAGAGTCTGTCTCTTCCCCCCCACCAGCAGGAGCGGCTTTTCTTTTAACCAAAAAAAGAACACAGATACTAAACTTCTTACAGTTTCCTCCTCCTTTCTCCTAACCTCCGCCCAAGGCGCTAGTCTCTCCTTGGTTTAGTTACCATCCCGCCCCAGCCCCCGCCCCAACATGTTGGGCAGGGTCATCCTGGCTCACTGGAGAGTTGGGCCCATGTTTAAATTCGACCCATTAAACCTTAGATAATTAGCGTAATTCTGAGACTTCCTTCCCATTTGGGAGGAAAGAAGGCCATTTGCCTCGCTCAGCCATGGATTCATTAAGAGGCTCCTCCGTGAGGGGCTGTTCGTGGGGCACTTCCCATCGGAGGGGATCACCGGACACCAAGCAGTGACTCCCCGTCTTCCTGAGCAGGACACGATGAATTTTGTACTCTGACGATTTCCAGCATATCCCCAAAGGACTGACACGTTCAGCTCATGCTCCAGACTACATTACGTTTCTTTTTTTTAAAGATTTTTTTTTAATGTTTATTTATTTTCGAGGTGGGGAGGGGCAGAGAGAGAGGGAGAGACACAGAATCCGAAACAGGTTCCAGGCTCCGAGCTGTCAGCACAGAGCCCGACGCGGGGCTCGAACCCACAAACCTTGAGATCATGACCTGAGCCAAAGTTGGACACTTAACCCACTGAGCCACCCAGGCGCCCCAGACTACCTTATGCTCCTGACAAACCTGGAGAACAATGATTTCTCCTGACACAGGCTCATGGGGAAGTTTTTTTTGTTTGTTTTTTTTGTTTTTTTTTGGCATCCCGAAGTTGCCGAGAGAGAGAGAGAGAGAGAGAGAGAGAGAGAGACCACCAACCCTCCCCGCTGCAGGGATCCAGCAGTGACTCCATTCAAATGGAACGCACCATACCGTGCATTAACCCGTTCTTGCCACCTTTTTCCTGGTAGTAAAAAATGACTGTAGCAGGGGTGCCTGGGTGGCTCAGTCGGTTAAGCCGGTTAACTCTTGATTTCAACTCAGCTTGTGATCTCACGGTTTGTGGGTTCGAGCCCAGAGCTGGGCTCTGCACTGGCAGTGTGGCCCCTGATTTGGATTTTCTCTCTCTGCCCCTCCCCAGCTCACTCTCTCTAAACAAATAAATAAATAAGTAAGTAAACTTAAAAAAAAAAAATGACTGTGTCTTCCAGCTGTGGTAGATTTTGGAAAAGAGGAAATAAAATTGAGAAACTTCTATTGTGGTTCAGGCTAGTACTAAGCACCAAAGTCCCAAGCAGAGACGGTGGGAAAAGCCACATGACTGCTCAGCTCCCTGCAGGCCGGGCCTCGGAAGCCCCTTCACCGCCCCCTTTGGGGAACGGGTTCCCACCATGGTCCTCAGACGAACTCCAGGCAACCGTGCCCTCTCCTGAGACATTGTACTCAGGCCAGATCACAGCCCGGGGAACCCCACGCAGGGTCCCGAGAAACCCTGGTCTTGACACTGAGCTTGGATGGCCTTTACAAAAAGATAAAGGGAAAAAAGCTGTAAATCCCCCTTGAGGAAGGAAGAAGGAAATACAGATTGCATTTTGCTGTGTGGGGCTGGGCACCGAGGGGTCCGTATGGCGATTGCGTTGGCCCTTGGGTCACCTGACCCCTTCTTCATAGGTTTTGTTCCCATTCCTCGTTCTTCCGAGCCCAGACATCTACAGGGGGCAAACCTCTCCTGCCTATTTCAGCCCAAATTACTCCCCCCTCCGGGCCTGTGGGAGGCTGCTTCCTCTGTGCCAGGACTGGGGGTGAAGAAGCCTTGGTCCAGTCTTCCAGAAGCTCAGTCTGAGGAGACAGATTCACGCAAAAAATAACCGTGGGCCAGGCAGATGGCGATGAGGGCGAAAATAGAGGCTCATAGACTGTGGGATCCGCAAGAGGGAGAGACGGGCCGTGATGTGGGGCTGGGTGAGGGCGTCTATAGAGATGCTTCGGACCACATGGGTTTGGGGCCGGGCCCTGAGGAGCCGAGGAGACCAACAGTTGTTACGACTAATAACGGTAGCTAACATTTGCTCCCAGAACTATGCTAAGCACTCAACTCGTCTTAAATCATTTAACCCCCCACAACCACCCTCGGGGGAGGATGCTAGTATTGGGGGTCCTATCACAGACGAGGAGACTGGGGCGTGGAGATGTGACATCATTGGACAGAGGCCACATGACTCAAAAGTGGCACAGCGGAGTTTTGACCCTGGCGGTCTGACTCCAGAGTACGGCCGGGCAGAGGGGCCCTTAGGACTCTGTGGACAGTCTGAGCCGGGACAAGGGAACCACAGAACATGCAGAAAACACTGGGGACCTGGGCTGGGGGGTTGTGGGGGCAGTGGGGTGTGTGCTGTGCTGACCGTCAAGAAGAGACGGGCCTAGAATACTGGGGTGGGAGATTGAGACACCATCACGTGGTGGGGGGGCCTCAGTGGTGGCTGAGCAGGGGACACGGGCAGAGTCGCGGTTTCTAGAAATCCTAGGATGGGCAGACGTGGCCTTGGAGAGAGGGCCACCAGGAGCTGTGTCACCTCACTGGGCACCCAGAATACCACCTGGGGAAGCTCTTCCTGAATGACAGCTCGCAGGATTCTTTGAGTTTACTCTTCTCTTCACAAACAATGTGGAAGAGAGTGCTGTGGTCCCAGCAGGACATGACCCTCCCTCCCCACATGTCTCCCAATGCGGTACCCACCGCCTCCCGGTGGGGGTGAAGCCTTCAGCAGCCCCCTTCCCCCCGTGCCCCTCTGTCCCCTTTTATAAAAAGAGAAAAATCCAGAATGCCAGGTTTTGACCACCAGTCAGATCGTCCCTCTCGGCAGTGTCTGACCTCACTCCTGGGCCAGAATCTCCTTCTGTCTGTCAATGGTCAACTAATACCTATGACCTTGAGGGTAGAAAACAGGCATGAAGGCTTCTTCCTAGGACACCTGCACGATAGAAGTAAGGCAGAGAGCCCGGAACGCAAATTCACCTTGAGTTTCCACCCTCCTATCAGCCTGGGAATGGGCACGGGGACAGAATTTGGTGGCCCTTGGTCTCAGGGAAGGCACCTGAGGGCAGGTCCTCTGTACTCATCACATGGGGTGCAGTGTTTCTCCCACCAAGGAAGTCTGCCCAGACAGGAGAGAGTGGTTCCAGAACACCCAGGTACTGGGCACTTTCCTGCGGAGACTGTTTTTCGAAGATGTCACTTCTCAGGTACCGCAGCATAAGAGCCAGGAAATGCCATTTCTCCAACTTATGACAAGCCTTGAGTCTTTGGGGAGGCGGGGGAAGGGGTACAAATTGTTTTCAAGTCAAATCTCCCTTCGAACTGTTGCTTGTTATACTGCTCTGCCTTCTTTTTGAGTGTTTCAAACCCACGCAGCTCAGCTCCTGGTGCTGTGCCTGGGGCTCTGGGAGCCGGAGACGCTAAGGAGGTGTAGAAGCTGGAACAGGGAGGCGTCTGTGAAGGAAGTGGCCTGGACTCTGTGGCAGGCAGCACAAGGAAGCAGACACCTGCCTTAGAGAGATTGTGGCATGGCGGCAGGTGGGCTCGCCAGCTGGTGATAGACACTGAAGCTGACACGAGGGGGGCATAAGCATTAGGCCCATGGACTGCCGTGATGGGTGACGGTCGCAGGGCCAGACCTCCGCAGGACTCCAGGCCCCATATTCTAGGCCCTTCTCCTTGTCCGTGGAACCCCCGTTCCTCACTCATTCGGGGAGCTGGGGCCCTCTGCCCTGGCTCACCTGGTTGAGACCCGCCCTCAGCACGGAGCTGGGGAGGGGGGAGGCAGGCCTTCCACTCCCTGGATGTCTGGCTATCCAGCTCCGGACGTTTCCGGAATGAACCGATTCTGAGCTGTAACCCACTGTTACAGCTTCAGGTGTGCCCCTCGTCCCGGACTGTGGGCACGGAGCAGTCTTAGAACAAAGGAGGAAGCATGGATGGTGGAATTTCTGGAAGCAGGGGCTTTTTGAAGTGTAGGGGTGGGGGCAGCCTTCCCAAGGCGTCTCTGAAATCACCTCGCACGGGCTGTTTCCTGCTTCACGGCTGCGTGGGACCAGCCCTCGGAATAGATTTCCAGCTGGTCCTGTTCTAGACTGAAGTCAATTCAAATTGAGTTAAAATATCAGAAAGGATATGCCTGGAGAATTACTTGCCTCCTTCCGCCCCCCCTAGGATGGGAAGTTTGAAGTGAAAGGAACTACCCAGAAAAGGCTGAGTCTTAGGGCCCCACGCCATCTGCCACAGACACACATTGTCTTCCTCAGCGGGAAAACCAGACCCTCCTCGGCGGGCACCCCATGCTTCGTGGCCCGTAAGCCTCAGAACTGCGTGGCATCCCAGTTCCCATTTTTTGGAGGAAGAAACTGAGGCCCAGGGAGTTGAAAGGCCTCAGCCAAGGCCATTTGCTTCACTGATGGCAGAGCCAGGGTTTAAGCCCAAGTTCCTGAGCTCAGAGTCCATTCAGGGTCCATTCATGCCAGAGCACAGGCTGCATTAGGTAACAGCATATCCGAGCACGATAAAAAGTGTTTAAAAATAACTCGAGAATGGCCACTGTTTCCTGGCCCTTTTGATCACTTGGGATAAAATGCACCTTCTTAAAGATTCACAATTGGTCTGAGAAAAACTAGGGTTTATAAAAGCCCCGGGAATGTTCCTTTTGTTTTTTTTTTACGGTGTTACTCATTTTTCCTTTACTTTGTATTTAAGCTTGGGTACAAGTGATAAGCTGTCCATAAAGACCCGATGGGCACACGCTCATTAGTCCAAGGTAGGGCAGGTACGCTGGCTGTGTGTGGAAGTTTGGCCCCAGAGGACAGGTCTGAGGGTGTCAGACACAGATAGGAAGTGACTTTCAGTGCCCTTCTGCCCTGGAGCTGCTGGGGTGCACATCAAAGGTCTTTGCCCTTGGGACATCAGTGACCGTCTTGCCCTGGGCTTTATGCTGCCTCCTCAGACTTGTCGATGACCAGGTTATGAATTCCCCAGACTCTGGGTGATTTCCACCCCTTCAGTGGTTCAGGAGTATTTTTTTTTTTTCTGAGAGTGAAAGCAGGACTTTCATAGACATATGAAATGAACACCAGGCAAAATTTTTTTTTAACTAACGAATGAGATATCCAGTAAGATTAAAAAAAAAAAATTTACAGGAAAATCCAAAGAAGGGACATCTACATGTATGTATACATGTATATATCTGTATTTATGTCTATACACATGCGCTCAGGGATACAGAAATAAATTTGCTATTAGATGCAAGACTGGCTTCTTCCAGAGGGGTGGTAATCAATTGCAGTTTGACAGGACACAATTATTTACATTTCTATGAACAGAAATAGTTTGCATCACCATCTGCTCTCCACAGTTAACTTTAATCTTTAAAAGTGAGTAATCATCAAAGACAATGAAAGACACAGATTCCTGTAAATGAGATAACCCAGGAGTGTCTCCTATACAAGGTCCCGCAACCCATCCAAAGGACATCCAATCACTTTTTTTCTTTTTTTGCCCATTTCAGAGTTTCCCAGTTTTTCTCACGTGCCCTGGGAGCAACACACTGTGGCCAGGGTGGCAGAGAGCTGTGAGCGGCTCTGCTTGGGGGCAAGTGTATAACCCTACACCCACCATTCCGTCCAGAAGGCAGGGACATATAGCTTGACCACAGCTGCAAGAAGCCCCTCTGAGGCTATTGGGGTCTTTCCCAGGGACAGCAAAATAGCTTTGTTTGGAATGACACTTCCATCTTGTCCCCATGTTGTCCACCGCGAGGGCTGACAGTCTGTATCTAACCTTCTTCTTCCAATTTTCTCTTGCCCACGCTTCTTGAGTGCAAAGCCCTGTTTTTAAGCAATTTCCAGGTGCCCCTAAGTTTCTGATGTTTTCTTCTGGTCCGGTCTTCTGAAGTCTTCATACGACTGATCTAACATCATCCCTTAATTTACTCAGCATATGCTTACGAATACAAGCCAGGCTCCATAGTTACTGCTGGGTGTTCAGCTACAAACATTGAGCACAGAGTCCCTGTCTCACTGGGCTTTCCTTCTAGTGGAGAAGAGAACAGCACACAGGTAAACAAATACATAATATTATTATTTCCAGTAGTGACAGTTCTCAGAACTTAGATAATTGGACCAAAGGTGATGGGGCAGAGAAGGGTGGGGCGGTCAGGGGTGAGACCACTAAAATGGGGGTGAACCAACCCTGCAGAGACCATGGGTCAGAGCACCCCATGCAAAGGGCCGAGCACGGATGGGGTCTCCAGGGAAGGGGCTCCAGGGATGAGTTCACCCCATCGACAGCCAGACATACACAATGTTAAATTCTGCCGTCTTTCATGGTTTACCAAATTTCAGGCACGTAAGCTGTGTGATTGCACATTTTTTCATTTTGTGCTTATAAAGTCACACTGGTCAGGGTAGTAGAGTGCAATGTATTTTATTGAGCTGTTTGTTGGTTTGGTATATAACCTTTACATATTTAGGCACATGGTGTGAGGGCCTTCCCTTGTCCCAGGTCCCCAAACTAGGAGCAGGATTGGTCAACCGCAGAGGCGCCCCCTGCTGGCCCCCTGCTGGTCTTCCATGGCTCTGGATGTAGAATGAAAAGCTGCAGAAGGGGAGGATCTACTTGAGGGCAGGATGAAGGCCAGACTCCCTGCACCCGGGCCGGTTCTGCCTATGTTTCCACCACCAACACGTGTCCTCACACACCGAGCTCTGCTCATCTCCAGGTGAGCCTGACTGGCTGACGAGTGGCTTTGCACCTGTTTTATTTTATTTTTTTTTTAACTTTTTAACTTTTAAAATTTATTATCGAGAGACAGAAACACACAGAGCATGAGCTGGGGAGGGGCAGAGAGAGGGGGAGACACAGAATCCGGGGCAGGCTCCAGGCTCTGAGCTGTCAGCACAGAGCCTGACGCGGGGCTCGAACTCACCAACCGTGAGATCATGCCCTGAGCCAAAGTCGGTCGCTTAACCAACTGAGCCACCCAGGCGCCCCATCTTTGCACCTCTTTTAAGCCTTAATCCCAGACAAACTGGCCTGACACCCAAATGAATTCCTGCTATTGTTAAGGGCTCTGTGTTTCCTTTCATGGGGAACTGAGGTGGGGGTGGGGCATTCTGATGTATTAGGTCCAAAAGGCCAAGAGAAAACGTAAATGGCTTCAAACCCACTGAGAGAGTTCTGGTGACAGGCAGGAAGCACAGGCCTGCCTTTGGGCTCCCTCTCTGCCTCAGACTCTAGGGTGAAACCTTCCAGGACGCAGGGTGGGATTGGTTGCCTGAGGCTGCGGGGACAACATTGGTGACCGGCAGAGCAGCTTGGATGGGGACTCTGAAAGGCATTTAAAGGACACAGCAAGAGCCACTCACCTCGGCAGGGGGACCTCAGTAGTGAGCCACTATCACTTCCTTCAAATGAGTGCATAATGTGGTAAACTGTTATTCCCTGGACAATTAGCTATCCAGCTGTTCCTTAATAACACTGAGGCATCTAACCTTTTCATTCCAGGTGCTATTTCCCTGTGTCCTGCATATCTAATTAGCACCTACTCCAGGAGGCAGCAGGGAGGACTCATTGACTGCCAGGGCCCCACATGCCTGCTTGCGCTGTGCTCAGCTCGGGGCCACACGCCCTTTGGAGAGGAGAAAGGCGGCACAGAGGGGTCCAGTACGCCACAAGGCAGTGACCGTGCTGGACCCTGGGGATCAGGTGGGCAATACCGGAGCTCAGGACGGGAGGGGTCGGTTGCCTCCAGTTGGGGCATCGAGGAGACCTCAGAGGAGAAGGGCTGGGGTGTTCTAGGTGGAAGGGTCAGCACTCTCCGTTTTCACCCTCAACTCCCTGTACATTCTCTGGGCTCTGAGACGCTGACAACACAGAGCGTTTGTGGATTGGCTCCTGCCTGGGGCAGACCCTGTCTTCCTGGCTCACAGGACGGTCCAGGAGCCCAGGGCTAAACAGATGCTGGCAGTGGTCTCTCTCCAGCTCCCAGGGTGCAAAGACAGGACAAAGCTTCCTGAAATGCAGGAGGGGCTGCTCTGCTGGCCCTCTGATCGGCTTTAGCTATCAGGAGGGGGCTGATGGCACAAAGAACTGCAGGGATAACAGCACAGAATTCAGACCTGTGAGCAAAGGACTAAGTTCTCCCTTCTACCATCACATCACTGCATGGCTCTTTTTTCTTTTAATAATATAATTTATTGTCAAATTGGCTAACATACAGTGTATACAGTATGCTCTTGGTTTTTGGGGTAGATTCCCATGGTTCATCGCTTACATACAACACCCAGTGCTCAGCCCAACAAGTGCCCTCCTCAATGCCCATTTTCCCCTCTCCCCCATTCTCCCATCAACCCTCAGTTTGTTCTCTGTATTTAAGAGTCTCTTATGGTTTGCCTCTCTCCCTCTATATTTGTAACTATTTGCACAGCTCTTTTTTTAAAAAAAAAATCTTAGTTATATTCTGTTTAAATTGTTTTTGGAATATTCTAGTTTTGCTAGACTGTGCATTCCTACACCCTCCAAGAGGGCAAAAATTGGTTCTCAGGGTAAAAAATTCTTACTCTTTTTATGTGTAAAATGCAGACAGACATATGGAGCATGAACTGATATGCTGTGTGTCTGTGGTATTAAAGATTTGAGACGGGGAGTGAACAGGAAATCAAAGTCTCAAAAGGCCGTTTAGGAACAACAATGGAGATGATTCTGAGAGCTGCCGGGCTCGATGGAAAAGTGCCTGAGGACCCCCCCCCCTTTATTTAAGAAGCAGGTTTGGAAGTGAGTTTGGGTGCTGTGGAGCTTAGTAAGGGCAGGTGATTTATCCATGTATTCAGTTGTTCAACAAAGAGCAATGAGCATCTGTTACATGTCAGGCGCTGTTCTAGGTGCTGAAATAAAAGTGCCTGTGCTCAGGGGGTTTCCTTCTAGGGGAGGTAACAGACAAGAAACAGTGAGCTGATGTATGGGGTGTCCGTGGTGAGAAGCACTCTGGGGAAAAGCAAAGCAAGGGGGAAAGCACGTGGTTTGGCGAGTGCAACTTAAAACGGGGAAGTTAGACAGGGTCTCACCGCACAGAGAACGCTGGGGTAAAGTCCTGAGGGTAAGGAAGCTGTCACAGGAGCTCTGGGGGCCATGGTTGTGGTCAGGGAGAGCATTCCAGGCAGAGGGCACTGCAGACGCAAAGCCCCCAAGCAGGAGGGTGCCTGGTATCTTCAGGGGGCAGCAAGGTGACAGGCGAGGGGAGAAGAGGTGGCGAGGGCAGAGGGATGGGGTGGCATGCAGATCGCGCTGTCTGTGGTGGCCACACAAGGACTTGCGCTGTCACTCTGAGTGAGGTAGGTGGAAGTCCGTGTCAGTTTTGAGCAGGGGAAAACACTTGCTAACACATTTTAGAAGGATCTCCTCAGTGGCAGCACTGAGAACCGACTGCACGTGACAGAGGGGGAGGCAGGGAGGACGGTGGCTGTGCCCAGAGTGACCCAAGCCTGGATGGACATTTGAAGGTGCAGCTGGCCAGATGTGTTCAAAGGCTGCATGTGGGCAGTGGAGAAGCGAAGCGACTGGAAACTTAAGTAATTATCTAACTTCACACAGCTTCAGGAGTTGGAAGAGAAGTTATCGGGGAGAAAAACATTCTCCTCCCTTCTGGAAAAAAGACGATCATATTGGGGTACACATGTACATGCAACTCCCGGGGCTTCCAGTACAAGATGGTTGACTGCGCATTTGCAAAAATCCTTGGATGGTCAAAAACCATCCCTCCCAGAAACCCTTTGAGGTTGGCAGTAAGGAGGTTTACAAGGGAATGAACTTGTAAACTGTTGAGAAATGGAAGAGGCACAGCAGCAGCCCCCAAATCATGGTGCATCTCTGGAAGTTAGAAGGGCATGTGCAGAAACGGATAGACACGTCAGTGGAGAGAGCCCAGCTCAGAGCTGGCGAGAGAGAGAGATTACAGGAGGGGGTTAGTTTTCATGGCAGAACCACCAAGAGTCTGAAAAGGAAAGAAACAGGGTGAGAGAAATGATGGAAAATGAGAAGATTCCATGCCCCCATCCCCACAATGAGCACAGACACACACATGTCCCCTCCAAGGCTGACGCCAGGAAAATGCTCCCATAAAAGCAATACCTTCCAGGGGCACCTGGGTGGCTCAGTTCGTTGAGCATCCGACTCTTGGTTTTGGCTTGGGTCATGATCCCATGGTTCGTGGGTTCAGGCCCCACATTGGTCTCTGCGCTGATGATGTGGAGTCTGCTTAGGATTCTCTTTCTCCTTCTCTCTCCACCCCTCCCACATCACTCTCTCTCAAAATAAATAAATACACTTAAAAAAAAAAAAAAAAGCAATAGCTTCCTTGACATGATATTTCCTGGGGATAAAGCCTGCCAGTTGGAACAAACCTCCCAGGTACAAAGAGTGAGCATTCTCATTCAGAGAGAAGCTGATAACAGCAGAAGAACCCAACACAGCTGCTCCCTGTAATTAATCTTCTTGGACCTTCATTGAAAACATAAATTAAAATAACACTGGCCAGACACCTGCAGGGAACGGCCTGAAAGAGAAGGACCAAGATGAGCAAAGGCCCCTGGGAAAACAGAAATAATTGGGGAATGAAAGAAATCTTTAAAAGTAATTATAATTAGGGGCGCCTGGGTGGCGCAGTCGGTTAAGCGTCCGACTTCAGCCAGGTCACGATCTCGCGGTCCGTGAGTTCGAGCCCCGCGTCGGGCTCTGGGCCGATGGCTCGGAGCCTGGAGCCTGTTTCCGATTCTGTGTCTCCCTCTCTCTCTGCCCCTCCCCCGTTCATGCTCTGTCTCTCTCTGTCCCAAAAATAAATAAAAAACGTTGAAAAAAAAAATTTTTAAAAAA
Source organism: Neofelis nebulosa (assembly GCF_028018385.1). Lineage (NCBI taxonomy): Eukaryota > Metazoa > Chordata > Mammalia > Carnivora > Felidae > Neofelis > Neofelis nebulosa. The sequence goes on from NC_080790.1 coordinate 8,184,678, forward strand.
AAAATAAAAAAAAAAAGTAATTATAATTAGTATCCTCAGGAAAAAAAAAAAAGTATTGCATCAGTAGAAGTAAAACACTCTGCACAAAGGGAGAGAACTCAGAGAGCATGCGGAGTTTGTTGAAATAAAAAAGATGTCATTGCCAATGTTATAAAACAACAACAAAAGCACGGCAGCGAAAGTCAAGAAAACCTCCCCAAACAGAGAGCAAAGAAGGACATGGGAAAAAAAAAAAATCTAAGAACTAAGAGACACATGAGTTTCAGATGGCATGAAGAAAATGGGGAAGAACTCCCCAACTCGGAGATCACAATGAATACAGATGGATAAGCGATTCAGACCTGGGTCTAACCTTATGAAAATTTAGAACACCAAATGTAAAGAGAGCTTCCTAAAAGCTGACAGAGAGAAAAATCATTATTTTTTTAAATCTATTTATCGTTACTAGTATTAGCATGATTTTTATAGCTACTTGTTCGGCTTCAGACATCTCATCAGCAACAGTGAACGTGAGAAGACAATGGAACAGGGCCTTCAAAGTCCAGGCAGAAAATTATTTCGATCCTAGAATTCCATATTCAGCCAATCAGACAATCAAGTAGAAGAGAAGGGTAGAAGCTTTTTTAGACATACAAGGGCTTACACAAGTTACCGTCTGTTCGCCTTTCTGAAAAAATTACCCAAGTAGGAACCCTAAAAAGAGGAGAAACGCATCCAGCTGCTTTGCGTTTGACTCACGTGGAATTAGGACCGGGCATGTGACGTCTGTATAAAGATTCTGGGATAAAGCTGTGTCAGCAGAAGCTGGGAGGCAAAACACGTTGCCAGCCCAGAAGTCAAAATGGTTAGATGTGGCACTGACATATGAGAGATGCTATTATGGTTCTTGACTGCCTGCAACATGGCCTGGGGACCCTGCACTTTCTGGTTGGTGGTTTCTCACGAGGATGCAGACAAGATGATGGCTCACGGGCAGTCACCTGAAGGTTTGCCTCAGGCTGGGGGATCTGCTTCCAAGGTGGCTCGCTCACAGGGCTGGAACATAGACGGTGGCTCTTGGTGGAAGGCCTGAGTTCCTCCTCATGTGGGTCTCTCCAGACAGCTGCTTGAGTGCCTTCATGGAATTCCAGAGCAAGGGATCCAAGAGAAGCCTGGAAAGTCACACGCCGTCACTTCTGCAACATTCTACCGGTCACCCAGGCCAGCCGTGATTTACCGTGGGAGAAGACTACACAAGAGCATGGGACTAGGAAGTGGAGATCATTGGTGGCCATCTTGCAGGCCGGCTACCACAGTCTGCCTTCTGCCCACCTCCCCCCCGCCATGATTCAGGTTCCTCCCACATACAAAATATAGTCATCCCTCTCAAGGACCCTCAAGGTCTCGTCTTCTTACATGTTTCGTTTCTTTGTGATGGCAGTAGTCTTTTCCCAAGTATCAAAGTCTACTTTAGTCAAAGTCTATATTAATGATAAATTACCACAAAACTTAAAAGCTTGAAACAGACGTAAATATTTATTTTCTCTTATGGTTTCTGTGTGTCGGGATATCAGAAGTGGTTGTCTAGGCGGTTCTGCTTCAGGGTCTCTCAGGAGATGCATATCAGTGTGAGCCTGGGTTGCAGTCATCTGAAGGCTTGTCTGGGCTAAAGGAGCTGCTTCTGAGTGGCTGTCTTGTATGACTGGCAAGCTGATGCTGGCTGCTGGCAGAAGACCTCAGTTCCTGGAGGACCCGGGTGGCTCAGTCGGTTGAGCATCTGACTTCAGCTCAGGTCATGATTTCATGGTTCGTGAGTTCGAGCCCTGCATTGGGCTCTCAGCAGAGAATCCACTTCGGACCCTCTGTCCCCTCCCTCTCTGTCCCTCCCCCGCTCATTCTCTCTCTCTCTCTCTCTCTCTCTCTCTCTCTCTCATTCTCTCTCTCTCAAAAATGAATAAACATTAGAAAAAAAAAAAAAACAGAAGACCTCAGTTCCCTTCCAGGTGGATATCTCTCCACAGAGTAGCTTGAGTGTCCTCACAACATGGCAGGCTTCTTCCCCCAGAACGAGTGATCCCAGAGAAGTCAAGGAGAAAACTGCAATGTCTTTTATGACTTAGTCTTGGACTTAAACTCAGAAATAACACACTGTCGCTTCCAGGGTATTTTCTTGGTCACTTAGGTCCACCCATGATTCAGTGTGGGAGGGGACGACCCAAGGGCATGAATACCAGAGATGGAACATCATAACGAGCCATCTTGCAATGCCAAAGCACTGATGAAACAAGACATGATTTTGAACCGAGAGAATGTAAGAAAAGGGAATTCATTGAGAATATTTCCTTTCCAACATCACAGAATTAGTGACAAAGGTTTTATTTCCTTCTCTATTAATGAGTTCTACGTTGAATATCATTTGCACAGTCATTGTATTACAGACATTGTCTCTTTGACGTCAATGTTAAACATGTACAAAAATCGTGGAAGACTCGAAAAATTAGAAGTACAAGACAGACTCTCAGGGTTTGAACAATAACAATAGGAAAGTGATGGGAGAGCAGGAAGCAGGGGTGTGCGCGCAGTGAGCAGAGGTGGAGAGCAGTGCAAGGACACAAATTCTCCAGCACACCCAGGGGAAGCACAGACACTTCCTGCCGTTGACAGATTCACAAATAAAGGCTTATGTGTAGTATTTATAGTTATGTAGGTAGCCATTAGGTTCTTAGGCTCAGAAAAACTATAGATACAACTTTTAAAACTGCAAGGAGATGGGGCACCTGGCTGGCTCGGTTGGTAGCGTGTGACTCCTGATCTCGGGGTTGTGAGTTCGAGCCCCACGTTGGGGGTAGAGATTACTTAAAAAATAAAATGTTTCAAGGGAAGCAAAAATAATATAAAAACAGGGAGGGGGACAAAACACAAGAGACTCTTAAGTACAGAGAACAAACTGAGGGTTACTGGAGGGGGGGTGGGGGGGTGGGGGGCTAAGTGGGCAAGGGGCATTAAGGAGGGCACTCGTTGGGATCAGCACTGGTGTTATATGCAGGCACTGAAGTAATCTCAAGGTTTTAGTCTTTGTGGATGTGACAGTCAATGTCTATTGACTTCAAATTAATAAAGCGAAAGGACTAAACATTTTATTAAGACAAAACAAAGCAAAATCAGGCAAATGGTTTTTTAACCTTTGAAACATGCTATATGCCTACTGCGTGATATTGTGGCTCCGTGTACATTTATTGCCTTTTAAAAGAATAGGTATTTTATAATCTCACCCTGCCGTTAGAGAGCCCACATTCGAAGAATCCGAGGTGGAATTAAAAGACGCAGAGAGAAAGAACTCCGGTTTTCCCAGTGCAAGGAGGGGCTGGAGAATTTAGAGAACAAGAGCTATTACAAACGAATAGGTAATATGAACTATAGGCCTGTTGTGTAGGTTAAACAAAATATTTCATGTGAAGCGTTAACCCCGCATCTGACACCCAGTGAGTACCATGCAGATGTTCACTGTTGGCCGGTTTTTACAAATATAATACTATTAATACAACAAAACATAGTATGTTGATTAAAAAGGAAAGGGCCTCTCGATGTTAGTCATAATGAAGTAATAAATTCGTATATATTCATTACCAAGTTCAGGAAACACACTACCTCGATACTAGCAATAGGTAAGCCTATACCAGTGGAATACTAGGAGGCCATTAGAAATGATTTTGGAAGATCATTTTACTGTTATGGAAGGCTACTAAGCGAAAAATCATGTTTCAAAACAGTATATTCCACATGATGCTAGTTTTGATGGCTAAGCATATGATAAATGAGCACGAATAAATATTTATTGAATGAATAGACGTTCTAATGGCTATACACATGTTTACGCATACACACACACACACACACACACACCTCATCCACCAAAACATGAACACCGCTTATCACTAAGTAGAAAAATTTGGAGGCATTTTTACCTTCTTCCTTTTTAATTTTGCATTCTTTAAATAATCCTTAAAAGTTTTGCTTTACCTTGGGGCACCTGGGTGGCTCAGTCAGTTAAGTGTCAGACTTTGGCTCAGGTCATGATCTCACGGTTCATGGGTTCAAGTCCCGCGCCGGGCTCTGTGCTGACAGCTCGGAGTCTGGAACCTGCTTTGGATTCTGTGGCTCGGGTTCTCTCTGCCCCTCCCCCGCTTGCGCTCGGGCTCTGTCTCTCTCTCAAAAATAAATAAACATTAAAAAAAGATTTGGTATTACCTTCGTGGAGCAAAGCAAACAAATGAAAATGGAGAAAGGAGTCATAGGAAGTTATTTAAAGGTGTATCAGAAACTCTAAAAAAAAATTGTTCACATCATGACTTGTCATTTTACTACAAAGCTCATCGTGGTAGAAAATGCATTAATTGTAGGCGGAAAGTAGCTCTGTGCTAAACGACCCGTGGGAAGGTGATTTGGGACAAGAAGCACCATCTTTCTCCATCGTTCCCAAGTGACAAGTGTGAGATTTGTTGGCTTGGTGTCTGGAAGCAAACGATCGATCTGTGAAGGGTTGGCCTCACAACCTAACATCGATGATGAAGGCCCCCGTACTGGGGAAGGAACCTTCACGACACCTTCCCTGTCCACTCCGGAAGGTCCAGAGCCTACCGTCCAGTATTGCAGGACTGAAAACACAAACCGACCCTGCTCGTTGGCGGGCCTTATCTTCTGGACCTAATTTATCCTATTATGCAAGCCAGGTCCTTACTCAGGGTTGAGAGAAATTCTCTCAAATATTAAATGTGGGCTATAGTTTTTCTTTCTTGTGATTTACGGAAGAGCTTTGAGTTCCTTTATACTCCTGCTCACAAAGGACAGCTGTTCCCAAACTGACGGCTGAAGACGGTCTATCCTTTTGTAACAGACTATTAACATTTATCTTTTGAAAATTTGGAGGTTCAGGTTTTGTCTTTTCCATGGCATTAAAATGTTGGCCATTTTAGAACAGAATCTGCCATTCCAATGGCTTTAGAACTCTTCTGAAAAGGAAGCTTTAAAAAAAAAATTTTTTTTTTTCCTAAAAAGAAAGGGGATTATCAATGGTCTCAATAGGGAGATAAGAAAGGAAAGAAACAGACGTGTTCCTAGGCATTCTCTGCCCTTCAAATCCTTCTGCCTACCCTTCCCCCACGCCTGTTCCAGCCAGACAGAAAATCTATTTTGAATGTGAATCAGAGCTGAGGCCCATTACCTGCCAATTTTCCATAATTTTCAAGTAATATTGCCTTTAAAATTTTTCTCTTGAAATATAATATGGCTGCCAAGTCTGCATTGACTTGTGGGAAATTCTTTCGAAGAAGAGATACAGTGGCAAGAACAGGAAATCAATGTGTCTTTAAGAAAATTAAATTGAGGGGCGCCTGGGGGGCTCAGTTTGTAAAGGGTCCGACTTCAGCTCAGGTCATGATCTCGCGGTTTGTGAGTTCGAGCCCCGCGTCGGGCTCTGTGCTGACAGCTCAGAGCCTGGAGCCTATTTCGGATTCTGTGTCTCCGTCTCTCTCTGCCCCTCCCCTGCTCACGCTCTGTCTCTCTGTGTCTTTGAATAATACATAAATGTTAAAAAAAATTTTTTTTTAATTAAATTGAATTGAAAGCAAAAGTAACGAAAGTAGCTTTGCCCGGGAGAAAAGCCAGGAGCTGGAAAGACCCTGGGAGACCTTCTTGGAACTCAGGAAGGCGGGAAATTTTGTGGGCAGGAAGAATGGTAAAGACAATGACCCCCTCCAACCCCTGATACCCGCTGCCCAGCTGGCCTGTTCCCAACGCTCTTCACTCGCTACCTCATTTAGAGGTCTCTAAGAGGTCACAGAGCAGGTACAGTAGGGGGGAGGGAGAGAGGGATCTAGAAGGTTGGGGACTGTGGTCAGAGTGGACACTGGGTTTCAGGATTTGCAGGGTGACATGTGTCCGGGTGGTGGTAAGTTCCAGCACCGACCAGACTCCGTAACTAGTGACCTTTCCCTGCTGGGACACTTAGAGTCCCAGGAGCGGCCACAGGAGAAGAGTGCTATGTCAGTCTGATCCTGAGTCAGTCCGAGATCTCGTTATTCACCCCTGTGTGTTTTGTTGTGTTTTGTTTTGTGTTTTTTTTTTTCCTAGCTCCCCTGATTTCTTTAAAGTGGCTCCTACAAGGGTTCTGTAAGTAACCTGTTTTGATTTTTCCCTTCACTCAGCCTTTGGAATACCTTAAGGATGTTCATTCCTTTTTTGGGCAAAACAATTACCGTGCAAACAGACTCATTTTCTCTTGCCAGTTACCTTAAAGTTATCACTGCCACTTAAATAGAATCTGAACTAAAAATAGGCATGCTGAAGTGGCTTTCCACCTGCCCCATCTTGCCTTCTGCACCTGCGGTCCCATCAAAGCAAAAGAAAGCTGTGTGCAGACACACAGGTCCCCACGGCAAATGCAAGCTCATTTGGGGAACGGACATCAGATAACAGACCCTTTTATCTCTCAGCCTCCCGTCTCCCTGTATTTTTCAAAAAGCTAGGGAACAGAATAGCAGAAATGCCAAACTACTTTTTTGGCTGTAGCTCTGAAGAAAGAAGGATCTGAAAAGTGGTCGGCCTGTAGGATAGAGACGTGGGCTGGGTGTGCTGTTGCCTGTTTAAATGTCAAGGTTTTTGTTGAATAGGCATTGAGTTGCAACAGAAAGGTCAAAGCTGACAGACTAAACCCATACTCAGAAAAGCAGCGCGAAGTTCCTTTTTTTCCCCACCACCTCCCCTCCCAGACGGAAGGTGGCTAACGTCACCCTAGCCTCAGCACAGCAATTAATGGCTCATGAGTCCAAGCCAAAAAATAAAAAATAAACCAGATTAAGGAACTTCTCAGTAAAGTGTAATAGCCGCTTCATGTCCTGCTTAGACCCAAAACGGTTCGTGACAACTAGAAATCTTTTTTTTTTTTTTTTTTTTTCTGTTTGTTTTTGGTTTTGATTAAAGAACGTCTTCCTTTCGGCAAATGATCAGAGGGAGTATCAGGTCCTGTGAGGCCCCGGGCTCCTTCTCTTCTCACGATGAAATCATATGATTCCTGATACAGCCTCAGGGTCAGCCCTGGCGTTAGGACCCACCCAGACTCTGTTTGGGGGGAATCTAGAAGCATCAGATTAGCATCAAATACCTCATTCATGACGGTGTCTGGTCCCGTTTGTGACACACCTACCAGGGGCCAGGCCTGATGCTTGTGCCTGGGGATGTTTAGATTTAATAATAAATAAACGGCAGAGGCCCTGCCTTCCGGAATCCCCCCCCCCCCCCCCAGCAGCCTGGGTGAGAGACAGGGAATCAGGTACCTACAGCACAGGGAGGTGGGGGCTCTGACCAGGCGGCGCAGGGGGCTCGGGAGCCCAGAGGATGAAGGGCAAGTCTGTCTCCCTTTGACTTTGAACCAAATCCCAGGAAATGGGGCCCCTGCCAGTCTTCCTTGGGGTTTTGTATTCCAGCCCAGAAGCTGGTCTTATTTTGTCCTGCGCACATCTGGCTGTTCTCACATGTGGGTGCCTAACAGAGGATGCCAACCACCCCCCACCCCGCCTTCTTCCTCTCTCCAGATGCACTGCGCTCTACATCACTGCACTCACCTTGACTGTATGTCAGCAGCACCTGGGGAACTTTTAGAACGCTGCTACAAAGACCACATCGGAAATCAATTAAATCACAAGCCCTGGGACGGCACCCAGGCCGAATGAGTTTTTAAAGCCTTCCAGGAGATTCCAGGGTGTAGCCAAGATGGGGAACCCCTGCTTCTGCTTGTCCCTTGACCAGCCCGCTCATCGACTTCTGACCTGGAGTCCACCTGCTGGCTCCCGCCCCCACCTGGGAGGTCACGTCCATGGCCGGGTCCCAGGGCCTCCCGTTCTGGCCCATCCCAGGCCATGGCTCCCGACATGCATTCCCACAGCCGGAGGCAGTCAAGGGTGGTGGAAGGACGGTTCTATGGCTGGTGCCTCACAGAGTCTTCAGGGTCTGTTAAGTCTATTTGCCTTGAGTTTCTGCATAGATCAGACACAGGGAAGAGACCCAGAGGATGAGCAGACAGCGCCCGCCATGCATTCCAGCGGGCACAAAAGAAAGTTCTGGCATCCTTCTCTCGGTGACGTGGAAGGCAGCTGCAAGACCTTAGGGCATGAACGACATTTCTTTTGTTGAGCTCCTGCCAGGTGTCCCTGCTCTCGGCTTTTCCATGCGTATTTCGGTTCTCCCTCATGTGAACCCCCTTTAACGAGCGAAAAAACTGAGGCCCAAAGACCATGACTGGGTGTTTCAGTTCATGCAGCTGCCAAATGGAGAAACCAAGATGCGAATTTAGACACGCTGCTGAAGTTCGAGTTGTTTCCACCCCATCTAGTTGTTTCTACCACGGCAGCTCAGGGAGAACAACGTGGTCCTCGAGACAGAGCCCGTCGGGGCACATTCACCATTCCAACAGCACCTCCCATGTCCCGGGCTCTGTCCAGGCACCTCAGACAGGCACCGGCTGGGAGGAGGAGGCCGGCTGTCACACGAACAACCGCACCAGGGTGTCTGGGGGCTGGGATTGGCGACACCATTCAATCCTGAAGCTATCCGGTGATTCGGGTTTTCCAACCAGTCTCCTGTGAGTCTGGATGTAGGGCCTGGTGGCCAGCACGTGGGCCCCAGGCCCTTGGGAGACCTTGGCCAGGCAGGCAGTTCAGTATCCACCGGGCACAGGATCTTTCCAACAGGAACCTCAGGTGAGCCTCCCTGCTGGCCTCTTGGATCAAGGGGCCTCAGTTTCCACTTAGAGGTTTATTTTCTCCCCTCCCTTTTTCTGCCTGATGATAAACCTTGTGGCTTTGTCTTGGGAATGACACTGGAATGATGTGTCTTCCGAAGCCAGGATCCATTTATGGGTGAAATAATACGAAAAACACGTACGGAGCTTTATTGTCATTTCTCAGTAGATGCTGGGTGAGGGGACAGCTCAACAGTGAACCTTATGGATGATGTCACGATTACTATTGGCCTCCTGAGATTTTTTTAGCCAAATAATTATTTTTTAATGTTTATTTATTTTTGAGAGAGAGAGAGAGAGAGGGAGAGCGGGGGGCGGGGCAGAGGGAGAGGGGGACAGAAGATCTGTAGCGGGCTCTGTGCTGACAGCAGAGGGCCTGACGCGAGGCTCGGATTCACAGACCTCGAGATCATGACCCAAGCCAAAGTCGGAAGCTTAACCGGCTGAGCCACCCAGGCGCCCCAGCCGCATAATCATTTTACCAGCAAAGGATCAAAAATTCCAGATCATTGCTCTTGTCTCTGCAGCGCAGCGCCTTCTGACTGAAAGAAGAACCCCAAACAGCAGTGGGGCTTTCAAGAAGCCCCGCTTACAAGAACGTATGGCGTAGGGGTTCCAATATCTGAGATTCCACCTGACTTCAAATCCCATGGTCTTTTTACAGCGTGGCTCATCACATAGGATTCCTCTTAAAACTAGTCCGGTAGAACCCAGCACTGGCCTCAGGCTCCTGCCCCCTGCCCTTTCCAGCTGCGGACTCAGCCCCGGGGCAGGCTTTCCGAACACCAGCTCCCCTCCCTTCCTGCCAGGGCGCTGTGTTCTCGCCTCCCCAGCCTCTCCCACCCGGCTTCCCACTTGGCTGACATTCGACACCAGCTGGTGGCTTAGATGTTTTCTCTTTCAAGCCCAGGAGCCAGACTGAAGGTTCTCTGGAGGAACCCTTCCAGCGCTGGGAGTCCAGGAATCGGGGGTATGAGAGTGGCCTCTCTCCCAGGAGGCGACTCCAGCTGGAGCCTCCTCAGGGCCTCTGGAGGGGGACACGGCACTCAGGCCGGGAGACTTTCCTGTCATCTGCCTTTCTGAGCTGTGCTCTTGGGCCAAAACATTGTGTGCTTTCTAGTCCCCGAAACAGGGGAGCCCACTTTGAAGGGAGAGCAAGCCCCTCCCAGGTGTGGTTGTCTGCTTGGCCTATTGAGCTGAATCCACTTTCCCCAAGGCCATGCTGTATGGACGGCTGACGGGGGATAGAAGCAGCAACGAAGTGACCTTTCCCAGAGGCGCCTCCCTTCATGAGGGACAAGTGTTTTCAGGTTCTGCTCATTGTGACAGGCCAACCCCACAAAGAAAGCTGTTTTAAGGTCCCATCCTACTCCATGACTTTTTCCTTAAGTAGTTACATCTACAAAGACTCTCTTTCCAAGCAAGGTCGTATTCTGAGGCTCCAGAAAGGACCAGGGGGCTATTTTTCAACCCAGTACATTTATACTTTTATGTCGTTCATTTTTATAAATAATGTATTACGAAAGTGGTACTAAAATACATTTTCTTACCATGTAACTACACATATATGGGCAGTGCCTGCTCAAAAGATTTTCCCTGGGGCGCCTGGGTGGCGCAGTCGGTTAAGCGTCCGACTTCAGCCAGGTCACGATCTCGCGATCGGTGAGTTCGAACCCCACGTCAGGCTCTGGGCTGATGGCTCGGAGCCTGGAGCCTGTTTCCGATTCTGTGTCTCCCTCTGTCTCTGCCCCTCCCCCGTTCATGCTGTGTCTCTCTCTGTCCCAAAAATAAATAAAAAACGTTGAAAAAAAAAAAAAAAAAAAAAAAAAAAGATTTTCCCTGACATTCGGAGCCCATTTGTTCCTGTCACAATTGTCCACGTGAAGACACTCAAGTGGCTTTAGGGTGAGACCAAGATGCTTTGAAGGCAGGTCGTCTGGAGCAGGAGGTGACCCAGATGTTCCTGGATAGCCCTCGGGGAAGGGAAAGATAAATGCAGGTTTTCCCCAGGGTTCAAAGAGCCGCATCCCTCCAGAACGCCTGCAAAAACATGGAAGCTGCCGGGCGTCCGCAGCTGCTTGATATGTTGCTCATTGCTGGGAAGGCATCATCTGCCCAGTCAATGTGCTCATTTGTTCCGTTATTTGAAAGCAGACAAGAAAAATGAAACAAAAGCCAGAAAGCCTTCTTGTTGATGGACATCCTTCAGAATCGTCTCCAAGCTCACATGTTATATCCATACACCCTGCCTCTCTCCTGCTGCAGTGTTCACGGAGGGTGTGGTACTGAAAGGTTGGTTATAACAAAACTGGAGAACTGAGTGGGTCCGGTGTCCCTGCTGACCTCCCGTCCGGAGGAGGGGACATGCTCCCTCACCAAATCTCGCCAACCCCCCCCCCCCCCCCCCGGCACTTTCATATTCTCGGGCTGGTTCCCTCGGGGACGCTGTGGTGACAGCATGGGATACTCTGGGCTACCATAAGGGGGACGGGGCTGGCCCAAACGAAGAGTTTCGTCTTAGGGGTCTTTGTTTCTAGAACATCCCTCAGGAAGCAGAGCTCTTCTGTCCTCACGGCTTTCCCGCTGCAGGTCCAGCCCCTGGGGGGTGGCAGCTGATTGAAGCTTCTCTCTCCATCTGTCTGGTGCAGATGCTCCCCAGCCCCTCAAAGACCAGGTCTCCAGTTGTCCGATTCAAACTCCCCCACTCTGTGTCTTTCTCCCTCACAGCACCTGGGTTCCTTCTTCCTCTTCTGGTTCCCGAGATCCATGGAGTCGTTTTTTTTTTTCTAGAAAGCCCTAGAGGCTTCTTCTTGCTCTCCGTTACCAGTCAACTTGGCCGCATACCCTATTTTATAACAGAAAGATAAAGATGGGAATAATAACATAGAGACAGTGGTGACTGCCGGACTTTCGTGCTTCAGGGGAGAGGTACTCTCCTCCTCAGAGGTGGACCAGGTTCGGTTGGAGACAGTCTCGGAGGGCATTTGGACCATGAGAGGCGGGACATCCTGGACCAGACCAGGTGGGTGGGGAGTGAGGCAGAGAGTGTGCTACTTAACAAAGTAAGAGGAATTGGGGGATTATTCACCGTCAGCTTCTTAGTGACCAGAGAAGGGACTGGGCACCCGAATGAGAAGTCTAGGAGGCAGAGAGACCTGGAAACGTGGAGGAAGCCAAGGTCTAATGGGGGACCCAAGCCAGTGAGAAAATCTCGTCCTCATCAGTTTGTGGAGACTGAGACTCCTGACTTTCCACCTGAAGCGCCATGCCCCTAGCTCTTGAGTGACCCCTGTCAAGTACGGCCACCGTGTAACGGCAGTGCTCCAAGGGGGTGAAGGGGAAAGGGTGGCTTTCATCCCCCGGGGGGTAAAGCGCAGAGAGAGGCCAGGGGCCCCCAAAGACAAGAGGGCAAGTGAGGACTGGAATTCAGCAGGGGAAGGACGGGCACGAGCAATGACCTCAAGAATGCTTAGATATTGGGAGGGGGCGCTGGGCACTGGGCTTGTTTGACTGTTAAATAGATGGACATCCTGCAGGATGGGAACGCTGTGGACATCTGAGTTCCACAAGCATGGATAGTTCCCCAGACCGCAGGGTGTCTTCTTCAGTGTCCGGCTGCAGTAGAATGACTCTTGTTTAGCGTTTTCTGTCCTTTGGCTCAAGAGAGCAGACTTTTGTGGGGACTTTCACTGACTGTTCCCTGTGGTGTCGCTGGCCTCTTTTCCCCCACTCTGGGCACATGAGGCGACAAGCAAACCCGGAAACTCATTGCCGTGCTCCTCGCGTCTCGATCCCTAACCGGCCTGCCTTCTCTCTGCTTTGCAGATCCTTCCTGTGTCCGTTTTGTATCTCATGTCCAGAGTTTTGTTTTTTATTAATTTTTATTTTTTAATGTTTATTTATGTTTGAGGTTGGGGGGGAGGGGCAGAGAGAGAGGGAGACACAGAGTCCGAAGCAGGCTCCGGGCTCCGCGCTGTCAGCACAGAGCCCGACGCGGGGCTCGAACTCACCAGCCGTGAGATCATGACCTGAGCCAAAGTCGGATGCTTAACCGACTGAGCCACCCAGGTGCCCCTTCTAATGTCCAGAACTTTTAACCAGACCTCCCTTGTTATTTTTTACGGTCATCTTTTTGGAGAAAGGTTTATTTCTCACGACTAATTTGATTTACATCTGGAAAATGTTTCACTTCAAAGATCTGTGTAGTTAACAACAATCACTAGCCCAGGCAGTCCTGGCTGCCCTACTTTTTATGTATTATAATTGCTTTTTTAAGGTCCCCTACATTACAGTATTGGAGCTTGAACTTTGATAATGAACTTTGATCTGTAGAGCATATATTGTTACAGTTCAAATGTCAGTTAATGATGAGGAAGTTTCTGTTTTTCTTTTTTTTTAAGTTTTTTTTTTAAGTTTATTTTATTTTTATTTTTTTAAGTTTATTTTGAGAGAGAGAGAGAGAGAGAGAATCCCAAGCAGGCTCCACACTGTCAGTACAGAGCCCAATGCAGGGCTTAAACTCATGAACTGTGAGATCATGACCTGAGCCGAAACCAAGAGTCGGATGCTCAACCGAATGAGCCACTCAGGCGCCCCAACTTTTTGTTTTTCTAAAGAAGCAGAGGAAAAGGTGTGCGAGGAGTGTTTCAGAGGAAAAGCCTCTGTGATGCACACATCAAGGCTTCAAGCCACACCCCGGTGGAGGTGAACTTGCCCTCCAGGGAATTCACACAGGGGACCTTCACCTTGGCATAGGGAGTCCTGTGTGGGGTTGAGGCTCAAAAGCCAACGTTCAGCCCCAAAACCAGTACAGATGAAATGACTCTTGGTGGTGGGATTTTAGGCTTGCATTTTCTTTCTTTCTTAGACTTTGATGTGTTTGAACATTTCATACTCAAATATTCTAATCTACCCTTTCTATTCTATTCTATTCTAGTCCACAAATAGCCACCTTCTCTACCCTTGCTTCCCCCATCCCGGACAGGTAGGCCCAACCCCCTGGGTGACGGGCCATCTTAGGGGTCCTGTTGCCCCCAGCCCGTGTAGGACACCCCCTTAGGAGTAAAACCGTTTCTGGTACACCACTTTAAAAAGATAAACCGAGGCATCTTAAGAATTATGAGAGCTTATTTGAGTAAAACTCAACTCCAACTTGAAGGTGCCCAGTGGTGTGCTCCAGCAAAAGGAGTTGGGGGAAGGAGGGTTGCAGACAAGAGGCAGCCGCAAAGCGAGGAAAGTATTTGAGTGGCCGTAGCCCCAGTGGTCGCCTTATTTGGAAAGCCTAGTTGGCTGTTTGTGATTGGGTGCCCTTAAGTTTCCGTCGCTTAACCTGGAGGCAATACAGGCTTAGGTTGTAGTTTGCTTACAAAGCTACTAAGGCATTAAATCGTCTCGTTTTGGTCCTGCTGAGGAAGATCCTAAGAAGGCCAAAGGCTGGCAGGCCGGCCTCGGGGTTCTGGACAATGTCATCCCTTCCCGCACCTTCACCTCATCCTCCAGAGTACCAGAGCCGGGTCTGAAGCCTCATCAAATGAGAGCTGTCCAATTCTCAGCATCATCCCTTCTCCGCTGACCTCTGTCTAATGGCCTCCTTGTTTAATCAACTTAACACCACAGTCCCCCATTAATAGGAGTTTGGCATCAGTCACTAGCCCAGGAGTCTGTTCCTGGTTAAACCTAACCTTCCTCTTCTACAAAGCCCCAGGAAAATTCTCGCTGGTCTCCGCATCAGTCAGAGCCATGCTCTTCCTTGGCAACGGGTTTATTTTTACCTTACAGACGCTGAGAGTCAGGGGGAACAATCATGCTATCATGTTTCCTATTCCCATTGGCTGCTAGAAAGCTCAGAGCCAGAGCGCCGCTTATCCCCAGCAGGTGCTTAGGAGGTTGAGGCATGTATTTTGTGTGACAGCCTCACTCCTGGCTTCGTTTTACTTTCCCATACTTATTTTGCCTTTCCGGTATCTTTCTTCTAGTTAATTTTATGGATCTATCTTGAAGTATTATTTGTATATTTGCAAGATTTCTCTTCCTTTCTGGAAGGAGGTGGATGATGGGCAGATGGATAGACAGGGCGAGGGAGGGAGGGAGGGAGGGAAGGAAGGAAGGAGGGGAGGAAATAAGGAAGGAAGGAAGGAAGGAAGGAAGGAAGGAACGAAGGAAGGAAGGAAGGAAACAAGGAAGGAAGGAGGGAAGGAAAGAAGGAAGGAAGGAAGGAAACAAGGAAGGAAGGAGGGAAGGAAAGAAGGAAGGAAGGAAACAAGGAAGGAAGGAGGGAAGGAAAGAAGGAAGGAAGGAAGGAAGGAAACAAGGAAGGAAGGAAACAAGGAAGGAAAGAAACAAGGAAGGAAGGAAGGAAGGAAGGAAGGGATGTGTGAATGAATAGACAGATGGATAGGTGGATAGGGGTGAATCAGTGGGAGGTAAATGAGTAGAGAGAGAGAGAGGGAGGGAGGTAGAGCCCTCTCCTCTGCTAGGGTCTTGATCTACCATTATTTCTCGAATTGTCCTACGAGATGTGCTTTCCCAGAAGATGGAGAACCACCAACCTTCTCAGAAACCACTGCCATGAGGCTGTGCAATTGACATGGAACCTATGGACAGCCTCAAGGTCCTCCATCCAAAAGGATCTCCCTTCTCTTGACGCATTCTGTGAGGTATGCTACGTTTTTCTTTGTAGTCATCCTGGACTTCTTTAGGTCACTTTCAGTGAGGGGGTCACTGCTTTCCCTATGTAGGAAGGAAGAGGAAGAGGAGATCTGCGAAGGACACATAATATCTGAGGCAGGTGCCAAGATCCTGGGGTTCTCAGACTCTAGAGGAGATTCCAGCGATGTGAACTCTCAGGAAGACCATCACAAAGCCAAAAGTAAGCAAAGCAGATGTTGGAGAACTGGAATATCACCACGCCCACGAACATCACCCAGAGGAGAGACCCTCAGAATTAACTCTTACTTTTCTACCTAATTCTGACCGACTTGGTTTCCTGGTTTCCACCTTTATAGGAGATCGGCAACCTCCCCTTATGTTCTTCCTTGCACGGATTTAGTACCTTGCCCCTGGACTCCCATTGCCCTTACATTCTGCGTTTGTAACAATGAAGTACCAGCCTTCTCTTTTCCTAAACCAGTCAGTACAATCTCTTATGTATTATTCATGTCTTTCCAAATAGTCTATAAACAAAATAATAAAAGAGCACTGTTCCCCCTCTTTGTAATGTTCCGATTTCCTTTGATCTTGTTGATACTTCTTTTTCTTTCTTTTGTAGTTTTGTATGAAAGTGCCATAGAAATTAACATTGCAAATGTCTCCTTTCATTTCATTCTCCTCAGGAAGAGTTGCCGTGCTTCAAAGGCTTGAAGCCAAAAGAAAGAAGCTGAATCTATCATTTATTTTGGGAATAATCAGTTCCCAGCTAATTTGCTCATTAATTTCATGACTGTGTGTGAGCGGGGAGCACCAGATCGAGGCTTGTCAGACGGGAGCGTCCTCATCCCGGGTCCTCCCTCTGCTACCGAGCTCATCCCGAGTAAGTGCGTGGCCCAAAGCCACAGAGGATGCCCGTGGTGGAGAGGAGAGGACCGCACTGGGAGCAGTCAGCGAGGGGGAGGCAGATGACGCAGGACGGAGAGGAAGGAAGGGGCTGGACCTCACAGGACTGAAGAAGGGACAGACACGGTCTGGTGATCGTGTGAAAATCACTTCACCGCTATGTGGACAACAGATTAGGGACACTAGTGAAGAGGGTCTTACAGGGACCTGGGGAGAGGTTAGGTAGTCCTTAATGAATTAGTTACCTTAATTAAGGTGACCCTGAATTAATGAAGGGTAGGCTCCTGGTAGTCGAGATGGGAAAAGTCATCTTTTGGAGGCTGAACAGCCTCTCGACAGGGCTTGCTCATAGGTTGGGTATATGAGGAGGGGGAGAGAGAAATGAAGAATTTAACCTTGACATTCGTCTTGAGCTCTGGGTTGATATGGATCTCACAAAGGCAGGAGGGAGACGGGCATGGGAGCCCTTGGAGAATCTGAGCAGAGGTGTCCTACAGCTGTTGGGAACATGATACCCGAATCCTACAGGGGGCGCAATTGTGCCCCCATTGCATCCATGCAGAAAGGAAGCCCAGGGAGGTCTAAGGTTCAGTTGCCTGCCTTGCACACCCCACTCTATCGTGGAGCTTGTGTTTGAGCCCGGTTCTACCTCTAAGCACCTGAGAAAATGAGCTCTGTTGCATAATTAAGGTTTTCAAGATCCTGGGTTTATCCTTTTAAGAAGTGAAATATTTGACTTTCAAACGTGGATGGGAATTTGCCCAGACCAAATCAGAGTCTGTACCGTTTCCTCGTTGCCCCCTGGGACACACGGGCAGCCAGTAATGAACGTAGCTCGGCCCTCGGGTGAAGGTGCCCCCTCTGGGTTCTCCAGGGTGTGTGGGCCGTGCCATGTGCCTGGTGGTCCAGATTGCCTTGCTTTTCCTGGGCCACTGAGAAAAACTCCTTCACGCACCTCCTCTCCAGTTTTATTCTTCATCGCCATCGGCGAGAAACAGCAGGCTGTTCCTGCTCTTGCCAGTTATTACTAATTTTCTGGGATTTGTCGGCTGCCAACGTAGGTTGCAACATCAGAGATCAAGAACACACGCCTGTGAAAAAAATAGGAAAAATAAGGTAGTCTTGGAGTGAGGGCCAGAGGGTTTCCCTTATGGAATGAATGATATATCTGGGTGTCAGGCTTTTGGCTGTGCAGAGATCTTCTGGGTTCACATCCGGAATCAGAAGCTTGCGGAGGGCCGGAGAAGTCCGATTTCTGGATAAACAAGGAGGCTGCCAGACCGAGCTCTCGGCCTCCCTGGGTGAGAATGTAGCTCTTGCTTAGACCACTGTCGCAGACACGGCTAGTTACCGGCTGGATACACATTCCCCCCGTTTTACTAATTAAAGGAATCCCAGTCAGGAAGAGATATCAGTGTGTCCAGCCACATAGTTACCTTCCAGTCTTCTAGGCGTCCTTGCAGCTGGGGGTGGCCCTGTGACATTGTACTTGTTGTGAGCTTAATCGTGTCCCCCAGATCACATGTTGAAGTCCTATCCCCAGGTCCCCGGGAACATGACCTTATTCAGAAATGGTATCTTTGCAGACCTAAGAGGAGGTCGTTCCCGAGTAGGGTGACCCTTATCCAACATGACTGCTGCCCACAGAAGAAGAACAGACACAAAGAGATCAAAACACACAGGGAGAAACTCAGATGGCAACAGGGACCAAGATTGGGGTGATACCTCCAAAAGCCAAGGATGGCCAACCACATGGGAAGCTGGAAGAGGTCAAGGAAGCATCTCCCCAGAGCCTTCAGAGGGAGCGTGGCCCTGTTGACTGCTGGATTTCAGACTTCCAGCCTCCGAACGGTGAGACAAGAGATTTCCGCTGTTTTAAGCCACTTGGATTGGGGTACTCGGTTGTGGCAGACCCAAGAAGCAAACACAGTCCTGAGGAATGGGAACAAAAATCTCTGTGTCCCATCCCTTATGGAAAGGGAAGGTTCCTGGCTCTCTGGCCTTCCTGCCTGGTCAGGGACATGCGATCTGAGGTATAAACATAGAACCCAAGCCAAGGACAGCAGGGCAGAAACGCATGGGGTAACGTTCCCCACCTACAAATACAACAGTAAGATCTGAGTGCCACACCCTGTCATTTCCTTCGGACACGAGGGTAAGAGTGTGGAGAGCTGTTGGCATCTGTTCGAAAAGCAGTAAAAGAGGGGCGTCTAGGTGACTCAGTCGGTTAAGCGTCCAACTCTTGATTTCGGCTCAAGTCATGATCTCACTGTTATGAGATTGAGCCCCACATCAGGCTCCACACTGAGCGAGGAGCCTGCTTGGGATTCTGTCTCTCTCTCTGCCCCTCTCCTGCTCACGCTTTCTCCTGTCCCCCGACCCCCATATCTCTCTCTCAAAATAAATAAACATTTAAAAATAAATTAAAAAGGGGCGCCTGGGTGGCTCAGTCGGTTAAGCGTCCGACTTCGGCTCAGGTCATGATCTCACGGTTTGTGAGTTTGAACACTTCTGAGCTGTGCCTACAGCTCAGAGCCTGGAGCCTGCTTCGGATTCTGTCTCCTTCTCTCTCTGCCCTCCCCACTTGTGCTCTTTCTCTCTGTCTCTCAAAAATAAATAAATGTAAAAAAAAAATAATAATAATAAAATAAATTTAGATAAATTATAAAAATAAAAGCAGTAAAAGAACATACCACAGCAGGCAAATAAGAATAAACCAGAATAATTGTTATTATTTTAGGGACAGCCACGCTGTCAAACACCACAGCAAAGCATCTGAAGTCACTTTAGAAAACATAATAATCAGTATTAGCAAACAAAATCAAGATACTATGAGGGGAATGATCTTAGAAACACAAGAACCGAGGCTGCGAACAGAGGTTCACAGAGTCCGATAAAATTTACAATCAGAGACACTCACCAAGACGATGTCTCATAAAAATTTTAAACCACAAGGGAAAAGATAGAATTGGGCAATCACCCAAGCAGACAAGGCAGGTTACAGCGAAAGGGTATGAATCATAGCTGCCTTTGATTTCTCCAGGAATCTACCTTCCCAAAGACAAAAGAAATACATCTATAGGTCCCAGTGCGGCAGCAAACAAATGACCTGAAAACTAGTTACGCAAACAACTTGTCGTTCATTCCTAACACTGCAGAATGACGCCTCAGACCTGCAGAATGTCCTTATATGGCCCTACATAGATCAGGACCCCTAACAAGATGCCGTTATGTTTGAGAACCTAACATGCACTAAGATAAGCAACAGCAAACCCTGAGGAAATAAAGGGCTATTTATTAAATGAAGTTAAGCTAATTGCATAGGGATGCGGAAATTAATTTAGACCTACGCCTCGCATCATGCCCCCAAAATAGACTCCAGATGCTTCAAGAAGTTAAATAATTTTAAATATGTGAATTTCAGGGGAAACTTGCTAAAAATAGATTTGAATATTAATCTCAACTTCAGAGAGAGGCTAGCTTCTTCAAAACGGAATCGATAGGAGAAATTGCAACGGCAAAGAGCATTTGACCGCCTTGTTGAAAATTTAAATCCTCAGTATTGCGGAAGCCAAGAAACCTAAAACCTAAAGTCATATGGAGCTACGATGTGTCAAGCAGGTGCTGAGCGTCAGGTACGACACCAGCAAGGACGCGTCACCACATTTCCTCTCCGGCAGTGCTACCCCGCTTTGCCTGGGAGGGAGGAGGCTGTGTGCTTCCCAGCTTCGCGAGAGGAGCTGCGGTTCCAGGGGACCGAGGGGGAAGGGGGTGTGACCCGGAGATCGGGGAGCTGCTACATCTCCAGGCTGGAGGTGCAGAAGGGGCAGGGGTTGCTAAGGATACAGGAAAGGCACCAGCACCCCGGGCTGGAGGTCACAGCCTGCGCTCAGCCCCATGCTACTGGAGCTGCTGTCCCCGAGCCACCCCAGGGGCACCAGGACTGACACCTTCACCCCCGCTCCTAACATGGTGCCAGGGCCTCCCTTTGGCCAAACTAGTTGCTCCCCGGCTAGCAAGGCAGGCTGGGATCCATAGTTCAGCGGCTTTTGGCCCCGCACCGTGTGGCAGGCAGAATCATGGCCCCTATCCTAACCCCCAGCCCCTGTGAATGTGCCCGGGTCGGTGGCAAGGGGGACTGGGGTTGCAGGTGAAACCAAGGTTTATAACCAACTGACTAAAATAAGAAGATTATCGTGGATAATCCAGGTGAGTCCAATGTTCTTTTTTTTATTAAAAAAAATTTTTTTTAACGTTTATTTATTTTTGAGAGAGACAGAGAGAGACCGAGTGCAAGCGAGGGAGGGGCAGAGAGAGAGGGAGACACAGAATCCGAAGCAGGCTCCAGGCTCCGAGCCGTCAGCACAGAGCCCGACGCGGGGCTCGAACCCATGAACGGTGAGATCATGCCCTGAGCCAAAGTCGGACGCTCAACCGACTGAGCCACCCAGGTGCCCCAGGTGAGTCCAACGTTCTTAAAAAAGGAAGCAGGGTGGGTGGCACCTGGGTGGCTCAGAGCGTCGGACTCTTGTCGGACTCTGAGCTAAAGCTCAGGTCATGATCCCAGGGGGGTGGGGTGGAGCCCTACGTGGTATTCTCTCTCTCTCTCTCTCTCTCTCTCTCTCTCTGTCTCTCCCTCTGCCCCTCTCCCCCGCTCACATGTGTTTTCTCTCTCTCAAAAAAGAAAAAAGGAAGAGAGAATCAGAACAGAGACCAGAGAGAGGGCAGGGTGAGGATTCGTCTAGCATTGTTGGCTCTGAAAATGGAAGAAGGGGGCAGCGGGCCAAGCAGACAGCTTCTAGAAATGCAAAAGACAAGGAATCAGTGTCTCCCTTAGGGCTCCAGGAAGGGAACACGCCCTCATGTGAGCCCAGTGAGACCCGTGTTGGACTCCCGATCTACAGAACCCTAAATAGTAAGAGTGTAGTGTTAAGCCACTAAGTTTGTGGCAATTTGTCATAACAGCTGTTGGAAACAGATGCACTTTCCCATCTCAGAGGAACATTCTGAGTCACCCAAAGGGTGGCTGCTTAAAATGAAAAAGCAAAAGGCCCAGGACTCCGAGTTAGCAGAGCCAAACTTCCCTGTTCTAGGGACCTAGAGCCTCCAAGAAAGTGCTGTTACTAGCTCTCCTTTCTAAATTCAGAAAGGGAGGCACAGAGAGGTTAGGCACGCTACCTAAAGTCACACAGCTATTTCGCGACACTTCCGGGATTCGAGCCCGGGCAGTCCGACTGCAGGCTGTGTTCTCATCAACTACCTGATACTGTCTTCCTCATGACGAGCCATGTAATTTTTGTGTTCTTTGGTGGGTTTTTTTTTGCCATGTAATTTATAGCAAGACACTGGAAAAATCTCATTATCTGACAACAGGGTTAAGTCAATTGTTACCATGCCTCAACTCAATGGGAGTTACGGAGGTTTTGAAAGTGATAAGTATGAGCAACATGGGGAAATATTTACAATGTGACATGAAAACAGCAGAATGCAGGATAATACTCTTACCCCCTGATCACAATATGCCAAAGCCTTAACAGGAGGGAGAGGAAATGGAGAACTCGCTGGGGAGGGTGCCAGGAACGAGGGCCCGTGGCCTTTCGTGGCTCCTTTATATGAAGGTGGTGCCAGAGCTCACAGCACGGGAATGTGGAAGAGACGGGAATCTGTTGTCAGACAGACGGACTGGGGCGACCAGGAGCCACTCAAGCTCTGTGTCTCGTGTAGAACGGGAAAACGCCCTCACTGGCTGCTATGACGGTCTCATCAGACGAGGTCTGCAAAACTGTGGTTGCTGTTCGGTAACGTCAGCCCCCTCCCTCTCCCTGACCTTGCCTTTGCCGAATGTTTTTAACGATATAACGTTTTTTGAGACCCTAGCGCTTTTAAGGCTTCTGTTGGGGTCACGAAATGTTCCAAGCTCGCTTATCTTGAGGACGATGGACAGGGCCATCGTGAACCCCCGGAGGGGTCCCTGGCGGTTAAGAGGCTGCACAGGCTCCCGGCTCCCCCGCTGGCGTGTCAGGCGTGTGCCTGTGCTCCGGGGACCCTCACCGGTCGGGTGGCCGCCGTCCGTCACACAGTCATCTCTAGGCGCCCTGCCGTGCCTCCTGCCTTCTCCCCTGGCCCCAGGCAAACCGCCCGTCCGCTCTCGGTCAAACTGGTGATTATGAACCAGCAATTTGGATTTGTTGCCAGTGAGGGCTACAGTCAGAGTCTACACTCTTTTTGGGTAATGAAATAGGAATGAAATTATGTCATGAGCTTACGGGACAAGGCAATCGCAACCTCCATTTGTGCATTGATAGCTGAGCTCTGATGAAATAACTGTCAAGAGAACAACTCCTTTTTAAGTCTCTCTCAGGGCGCGCTGTGTACTCCAGTAATCAGCAGACAGGTGAGCGGGTCTAAACGTCTCCACTGTCCTTTGGCAGATATTAGACATCCTGTTGGAGCCCTTTGGGGCTTAGTCAATGTCGCCAACACGGGCTTAGATGATTGACATCTAAGCCAGGAGCCCTGGTTCCTGGTTTCTACCCGTCTCCTTCCCTGAGCCCTCCAGACCCGACTCCCCAGCCTTGGAAACTCTGCCCCTTCCCAGTGCCTCACTGCCAGGGCCATCCTCCTCTGCGTAAGTGCCGGGTGGCTCTCTCCCGTGCCTGTTCGGTGGGGGGGGGGGGGGGGGGGGTCCCTAGTCTGAGCCTTCCAGCACCACAGCACCAGTCTGATTCCGGCTTGGATGAGGCTGCTTCTCTGGATGTGACTGCCTGGGCTGAAGTGACTCACAGAGAGGCCTTCTTCGTTCTCTCCCTGGTTTCCCTGAGGCCAGGTAGGGTGGGAGGTGGGGGTTCAGAGCGGGCGAGAACAGACCAGAACTACCAAATCTGGGACATCGGGTATATAATTGTGACTTAAAACAAATGCAAGAAAATATCAGCTATAAGAACAGCCCTTGGTTGATCCTACTGAGAAGTTACAAAATAATCACAGCCTGGGGACCGGAACCAACAGAATGTGAGGCGGGAACCAACGGCTGGAGGGTGGTTGGTTACCTCCTAGAAAGCACGTTCTAAAAAGCAGGGGTTTGGACCCCTGCTCCATGCCCCGCAGATCGCGTCCTCTGTGATCGTTATGGAAACTCCTAGCCTTGGTTTCCCCACAGGATGACACAGCCACTTCTGTGGATCCCAAGGAAACCATCAAACACCGTAAGTAAAACATCTCAGTGTCCAGGAACAGACCAATAAATGCTCAATAAATGTTCCCTCCTCTCCTTACACAGCACTGAAAACTCTATTTACTCTTCC
Organism: Neofelis nebulosa; assembly: GCF_028018385.1. NCBI lineage: Eukaryota > Metazoa > Chordata > Mammalia > Carnivora > Felidae > Neofelis > Neofelis nebulosa. The sequence continues at coordinate 8,208,306 of NC_080790.1, forward strand.
AGATGGGAGACTTTATAAAAAATTCATGACATTCATTTTTTTTGTTGTTTTCAATTCACAATAGATACACTCCAGAATAACTCCCGGATGGGTAGGTGCCTCCCAGATATCAGTGAGAGTTACCAAGGTGCCTCCCAGTTACCAGTGAGAGTGCAGGTGACAGCTGATGGCCTGTGACTGGCCCACTCCACACCCCAGGAAAGTCGTGACAACCTGATCTTGACTGGGGCTCTAAGGTGCTAGTGACCCATCCGGAAGGAGGCTGCCCAGCCAGGAGCGGAAGAACGCAGTGCCCCATCTCAAACTCAGAGCAGTACAACCTGGGGTGCGCATAGCCGTTTGCCAGCTCCAGGACTGCAAAACAAGAGAAAATTTGCCCAAGTCTGATTTGTTGTCCCAGACCTCAAAAGAAACTAATCTCCATGGAACCAATATCTCATATATTAATCATTTGGAATTCTACTCCACTCCCCTTCAGACATTTAGTGAATGCCTTATTAGCTAAGATGCTGAAAATAATTTCTAAAACAATCCAATAGAAGTCTAAATTATTGTTTTACATTATTTCTACAAGTGTCGGGGGATACCAGATGGCTTGTAGGAACAACGGATTCTACAACTATTCTTGTGAAAAAAGTGAATTACGAGTATCCATGGATATTCTGGCTCAGAACCTGAAGCTTTCCAACGGCAATTAAAACATGTGACACTGGTAAGGGGATAGAAAAATCCATGGAACAAAGTCGAGAATCCAGAAACATGTTACCTACTAAGGGTCTGATGAAGATGCTATTTCAAATCAGCAGGAAAAAGACGGACCAATCGGTATGTGGTAGTGTTACAATGGGCTACCCGTTTAGACAGAAAATTAAGATTGTGCCCTCTTATCTCCTACATGAATTTTGGGCGCATTAAATATCTAAACATATGTCTTCAAATCTGGAAGGAAATTTAATGACCTTTTTTTTTTTTTAATTTTTTTTTTCAACGTTTTTTATTTATTTTTGGGACAGAGAGAGACAGAGCATGAACGGGGGAGGGGCAGAGAGAGAGGGAGACACAGAATCGGAAGCAGGCTCCAGGCTCTGAGCCATCAGCCCAGAGCCCGACGCGGGACTCGAACTCACGGACCGCGAGATCGTGACCTGGCTGAAGTCGGACGCTTAACCGACTGCGCCACCCAGGCGCCCCGGAAATTTAATGACCTTTAAAAAGGAAAAAAAAAGCCAAAGCATCCAGGAAGGGTTCACTATGAGGTCTCTCCGGTTTCAACCCCCCTTCTCCCTGATGCCGGGAAAGAGGTCTTTTCCCAGCAGGTCTGCAAGTTATGTCCTTCCGATTCTTGCGCTCATGCCCCTCCTCACCACCACCACCCCCACTCTAAGCCAAATGCCAACATGGAAGAGAGGACATAGAAATTACTAAGACCTTTGGCAAGAAAGCAACCTCCAGCCCACCTTCTCCTCTGTAGTCACTTTCAGTTCCTTCCTTGGAACATTTCAATATATTCTGGATGAAAGGAAGTAGGAGGGAGAAAAACATGGTTGTACCCAAATGGGAAAACAACTCAGATGTGCCTGTTTAATGGAGGCTAATGGTAAATGCTAGTTACAGGAAATAATGGAAACCGTGTAAATTACAAAGGCTTCTAGGAGGAGTCACCATGGTTCAGGAAGATGAGTGGGAATTAAGCCAACAACAGGAGGGTGGATGAAAAGGAAATTAACACAGAGACAGAAGGTAGAGGGGTTTCTTTCCATCTGAGAGATAGAGAGAAAACAATCAGCCCCCAAAAACGTTCCCAACAGATAACAAAGACTCAGAATAGAACAAGGAAGATAAGCGGCGGAAGAAAATTCAAAGGAAATCAGTTCGTATGAATGAACCAGCGTTAAATGGGCTTCAGATTTGCTGACGGCGGCTTTGTGCCTCGTCCTGACCCTGCCACGTCATCCCGATGGCTCCAGAGGGAGAGAGCAAGCCTCCGAAAAGTTAGACTTGCCCAAGTTGGCATGGTCAGTGAAGGCTGGAGCGGGGACGCAGACCCAGGCCTTCTGACTTCACATACGGGACCATTTCTATTGCTTCATAGAGGCTTTGTTGAAAATTAAAGGCAGGGGAGAAGTGAAGTCAGGAACCAGAGGGTGGAACCTCACAGGTCCCAGAGGGACTCCAAGAAACTCCGGCTCTCCACCAGAGCACAACCGAAGACTAATTCTGGGAATTTAGTGCTTTGAAGCACGTCTTATATATTTGCTGGCACGCTTCCTATTTTTAAGAGCAAAATTTGATGCCCAGAAGACTTGTAATTAAAGCCCACACAAGCAGTATCCATGACTGCACTCTACCCTGGTCAGGGAGAGCATCCGCCTCCCCAGGCGCGGAGCAGGCAACATCTCCGAGGCACCACGCCCCAAAGCATCGGAGACCGGATTCCAATAAGGGCACTTACAAAGGCAAAGGGCCGCAGCATTTATTTTTAACAGACTTTAAAATGGCATCCTCGCGACCGAATGGTTTTTCTTTGTGACCATGCTGCCCCAATCCACCTTCAGAAGGCAGGCAGGAAGGTCCTGCAGAAATGACTCTCTCAGGGGCGTGGGAGGGGCAGGAGTTGTCTGTGTCTGCTCTCAGGATACCCTGTGGTTTCAGACCAAAGAGCAAGGGCTGGAGTTGAGAGCAATTTCCAAAAGCAGGGAAAAGCTGTCGGAGGACTGCATTTTAGCTGAGCCCAAAGGTCAAAGAAATCATGGTCTGTCGGGATTCGATCAGACTTCCAAGCTGGGGCCCTAAGGACTCTTGGTGGGACTCTGGATGGAGCGGCCGGGGAGCCTGGGCAGAAAACTGGCTTTGTTGTTCAACTAACTCCAGGCTCAAAATTGCCAGCGCCCGGGGTGGGGGCTTGAGGGGATTGCCTACCTGTCTGAGACTTGGTCAGAGCAGGGTGGGGGTCGGGGCCTCTACGTTCCGATGAGCCGCATCCCCAGAAAGGAATCGACATGGCATGGTTTCGCTACATTTCATGATTTCCCACAAAATGCGTCGGGTCGCATCCTCCCTTTTGTTCCCTGGTCTGCCCCTCCCCCATCCCGCTGTGACCCTAGGGTCTCTGGCAGAGAGAGCAGGGGTGGGGGCAGGTCCCACAGGCTTCCTCCGCCGCTGACCCGCAGCGGGGATAGATGGATTTCCTTGGGTGAGGGCTGCGGCTTCCTCCGGTTTCTCTGGCGCACCCCAAACCATCCTCTGTCCCCCTGGAGTCCAAATGGAAACGACACTAGTTAAAATACTGTTCAACAGGCTGGATGAAAGGCGGTAAAGCGTGGGATTCTTCCAAAGGAACCAAACAGACAAGTTGGGAACGGGGCAAATGCAGGAGTAGCCGGTTTGTCCCCCAAGCCTCCAAAATCCTCGGGGGTGACGAACCGGCAGTAAACCAAGGACCGCTTAGTGAGGACGCGGGGAGCTTTGCCAACTGGTATTTGGTTCAGTGCTCAGGGTGACGTGGTCAGGTGGATAAGCAGGTGTGAATGTCCCCCACGTGGACAGCGGATGGGACAGGAGGCAGCAGCAGCAGTGGGGCTGGAGCCTCTGCTTCCTGACTCCCTGTCCGGTGCTCTTATCATGGCCCCTCCCCCCCCCCCCCCCCCCCCGCCCCCACCGCCGCCGTCCTGGGTTGTTCTCTGCTAGACGGTGCTAGAAGGTGGGTGTGATATACAGCCCCCTAGGGGACATGAGGTCTCAGAGAAACCAATGAAGACATCTCTTCCCTCGTGGAAATGGTATCCATACATTTAAATTGGTATCTTTATAATCAGCTTAAGGGCTTCTTATTTTAATATAGCAGCTGAGAGGCAAAATCAGGTCCTACTTCAAGCGCTACCAAAATCTGCTGTGTGGGTAGCTTCTCCGATGTGGAAATGAGGCACCCTTAACAGCCACCCACACAACAGCCTAATTTTCACTCAAGAGTCGCTATTGAAAAAAAAAAAAGAAGAAGAAGAAAAGGTGACTCAAAACCACCAGCAACTTTGAATTTAACTTCGGAAAATCTCTAGTTGATGGAGCTGGGGACTCGTCCAAGCAGAGTGAAGACCCCAGCGGGGGCGGGGCTGGACTCCAGCTTTAGGCCCCGGTCAAGGTCTCGGACCCGGCCTGTCCTTCAGGCACGCTGCAGCTGGGTCACCGTTCTCGGGGACGAGGGGTGTGCATGCCCAGACTCAGACCCACGTTTACACCTGACCCCAGAACCACAGTTGTGAAGGCGTCGTTCACGAGGCAGTCGAGGGAGAGTCCGGGAGGAGGACAAGTCAGCTCTCCCGGATCGCAGGAAACACTGATTCCTTCCGGGCCCCCCAAAGCTCTCGCTCAGCCGGCCTCATCACCTTCCGCGTGATGCGGGGACGGCCGGCAAGCTGGTCCTCCCGCCTCGACTAGGCCCTGCCAGTCTCTACTCCTCTGTCAGGCTGTGGTCTCCCTCAAATCCCTGCGAGGACATCCCGGGCTCCCTGGAGCTGACCCTTCCCTCCCCCAGCATCCCCCAGCCCCTTTGGCCTCACATGCACCCTCCGAGGGACCCACATGGCGGAAAGCAGGAAACACACTTTGTAAATACGACGGGCTGGTCAAATGGGATCTGCTACAGTAAGGAACAGAGTAAACAACCAGGAGGGACCAGAGGGAGCCTCTCCCCAAAGTCCTGCTAATAGGCAACCGATGATTCTGTACCAACCCTGACCAAGGAGCCGGCCTCAGAGAAGAAGGTTCTGGAACAGACTGCAAGGGGTGGGAGAAGCCTGGTCACACTCGGAAGAGGCCCTCAGACGGGGTGAGATGTGCACACAGCACAGCAGGAGTGCTCCCGGCCCAGGCTGTCTAACGCGGTTGTCAGTAGGAACCCTCCTGGGGGACCACACGCCCCCCACTAAAGGGTCTTCTGCTTTGTCTTGTCGCCCGGTGAGTTGCTGTGCTCTCCCTCTGTGGCCCCTTCACACACCCTCACATAGCGAGAGGCCAAGCTTTGAAAGACAACAGCTGCTTCTTGTTTTTGTTAAAATATCCCCAGTGTTTGGATATGAGAGAAGGAGAGAGGAAGAGAGAGGCAGGGGACGGCGGTGGGGGGGTGGGGGGTGGGGGGTGAAATACGCATTCACACACAGTTAAAAAAATTAATCAAGAGTGGTAACAAAAGTGTAATGTTCCCCCTCTCTCCCCATCACCTAGCCTCTGTCCAACCCCAACAATATGCCAGCAATATGTGGATATTTCCACCCCACAGGTGAGGCTCTCGGCTCCCACGGTCTCCCACCCCTCTCCTCTTGCCTTCCGAATTTTCCGATGATGCCATTTTGAGTCCTTAACCAGCAATAGAAGGAAGTTGTTCCACATCTTGGCTAATAGTTGTATCTTATGAGACTTTAATTTTTCGTCAGTCTCGGGGGGGACGGGATATTAAGTGATATCCTACAATGGTTTGAGTCTACATTCCTTTATTTACTAATACGGTTAAGTTTCTTTTCATTCTTAATTGGCTCTTTGTGTTTCCTCTTCTGGGAAATACTTCCCTCTTCTTTTCTTTTTTCTTTTTTTTTTTTTTGTATTGGATAGTTGTGTCTTATTAGAAATATTTATCGATTCTAGATCTTTCACCAGTTATGTGTTGAAAATACGTTCTGCTAGTTTGTGGCTTATCTTTTTCATTTTTTTATGGCATTTGGAAGGACAATACTCCTTTAATCCCACCAAATGTATCTGTCTTCACCTTTAGGACCTGCTTAAGTGATCCCTCCTTGGCCTGAGACTACAAAGATATTTTTCTAGATCTTCTCCAACTTTTGACTTTAACACTTAAATCTGTAATCCACTCGAGAGTGATTTTTTTTAATTTTTTTTTTAACGTTTATTTATTTTTGAGACAGAGAGAGACAGAGCATGAACGGGGGAGGGTCAGAGAGAGAGAGGGAGACACAGAATCTGAAACAGGCTCCAGGTTCTGAGCTGTCGGCACAGAGCCCGACGCGGGGCTTGAACTCACGAACCGCGAGATCATGACCTGAGCCGAAGTCGGACGCTTAACCGACTGAGCCACCCAGGCGCCCCAAGAGTGATTTTTGTATAAGGGTTGAAGTCAGTGTCTGATGACCAGCTACCCCAGCTCCGCTCATCACACAGTCCTTCTTTCCTCCACTGAACTTTAGGACCAGCTTTGCCAACATCATGTGATCTTGGGAGCCCCGCCACTGGGTCGCCCGTCCTCTGCTTGTCCATCTCTGAGTCGACACAAAACTTCCCCAGTTACCTTTGCTGTGTAACACGCTCAAAACCCCAGAAGGCAAGCTCCGCACCCAGCTCCAGTCTGGTTTTCTTTCAAAGAGTTCCTAACTGTCCTCAGCCTATCATTCTTCCATATAGATTTTAGGATAATCTTGTTGGGTTTAAGGAAAAATCCTACTGGGGTTTTAAAATTAGAATGACATTAAATCTATAGACCAATTTTGGAAGAATTCACATCTTTGTAATATGGAGTCTTTCCATCGATAAATGTAGCTGGATGTTTTCCTTAACGTCGCTCAGTAAATTTTACCATTTTCGCCATAAAACTTGGGCATATCTTTGTTAGATGTATTTCTAGGTAGCTGGATTTATTTTTGTTTGTTTTGTTTTTGCAGCAATTGTCAATGGTATTTTATTTTAAATGACAATTTGCAACTGACGTGTGGCGTATGGAACTACAGTTTTTAATTTAAAAACGAATCTAGTATCTTGTTGAACTCTTATGAATTCTAATTGTCTAATCTCTTGGGTTTTCTACATAATAGTCACATCATCTGCAAAAATATGACAGTTTGGTTTCTTCTTGTTCAATCTTTAAAACTTTTATTTCCTATTCCTATTGCTGTGGCTGGAACTTCTTGTACCACATAAAATTATGTTGTGGGGGTGGGCATCACTAGCTTTCTTTTTCTGGGTTTTACCAGGAATTACTTTAATGCTTCACCATTAAGTAAGATGCTATCTGTAGGTTTTTTGTAGATATCCGTTATTAGGTTAAACATGCTTTCTTCCGAATCTTAGGTGCTCAGATTTCTTTCCTTTTTAAAAAAGTCACACGTGGATGTTAAATTGTATCCAATGCTTTTCATGCGTCTATTGAAGTCACTGTATTCTTTCACCCTGTTAATGCGCTGAATTACATTAACAGCATTTCTTTGGGGGCAGGAGAAATTGAGGTTTAAAAAAATTAAGAAATATCTTGTAATCAAAACCCTTTGTGGGGCGCCTGGGCGGTGCACTTGGTTGGGCATCTGACTTCGGCTCAGGTCATGATCTCGCAGTTCGTGAGTTCCAGCCCCGCGTCAGGCTCTGTGCTGACAGCTCGGAGCCTGGAGCCTGCTTCAGATTCTGTATCTCCCTCTCTCTCTGCCCCAACCCTGCTTGTACTCTGTCTCTCTCTCTCTCTCTCTCTCAAAAATAAATAAAAGTATTAAAAAAAATTTAAAAATAAAACAAAAACCTTTGCTTAAACCTCAGCCTTTGGGGGCGCCTGGGTGGCGCAGTCGGTTAAGCGTCCGACTTCAGCCAGGTCACGATCTCGCGGTCCATGAGTTCGAGCCCCGCGTCGGGCTCTGGGCTGATGGCTCGGAGCCTGGAGCCTGTTTCCGATTCTGTGTCTCCCTCTCTCTCTGCCCCTCCCCCGTTCATGCTCTGTCTCTCTCTGTCCCAAAAATAAAAAATAAAAAATAAAAAAAATAAAAATAAATAAAAAAAAAATGTTGAAAACCTCAGCCTTTGTTGGCTGATTGGATTGCCAAGGCTGGAAGACACATATATCAAAGTACAATAGTCATGTCGTATAGACAAAAACTGTAGGAACCTGAGAGCACCACTTCCCCGATGAAGAAATGAAGGCTGTTGCTCTAAACGTGTGCGTCTGAGAGGGAATTTGGATGCCCCAGTCCCCTGTCAAATGTTGCTTGGAGGAAGATAGCTCAGGCCCTTAAACTGTTTTTGTCAAATTTATTAATTATTGAAATAACAAACATCGACTTCTTTGTTCCCTGGAATCGCTAACAGTGAACACTTCTCCCCCTCAGCAGCCTGGCCCGCCTTGGTCAAGAGCAGGAGATCTCAGATGACTTCAGCTCTGAGGGCGGGAGCAGCTGTGCCCCTCCTGGGCTCATTCCTCCAACAGCCTTCGCTCCGCTCCATCACCAGGGCCATCATGTCTGTTACCAATTTTCTTTTCTTTTCTTTTTTTTTTAAATTTTTTTTATGTTTATTTATTTTTGACAAAGAGAGAGGGAGACAGAGCGTGAGCAGGCGAGGGGCAGAGAGAGAGGGAGACACAGAATCTGCAACAGGCTCCAGGCTCTGAGCTGTCAGCACAGAGCCCAGACGCGGGGCTCGAACTCAGACCGCGAGAGCATGACCTGGGCCAGAGTCGGACGCTCAACCGACTGAGCCACCCAGGCGCCCCTGTTACCAAGTTTCTTGATGCCAGGAAGATATCTGGCCTTCGGATAGCCATCCTGCACCCCATTCTCCTTTTTCTGATTAATTTTATACTTCCTGAATATCATTTCAGTGGATGTTTTGGAGACAGGAGAGGTATGCTCGGCTCGCCGTTTTGAATCATAACCCAATCAGCCCTTTAATGCCCAGGAAATCAACTAGGGAGCTCAGAGATAGGATCATGGGTCTCCCTGGCTTCATGCTCCAGCCCCTTTCCTCTGTCCCGAGACCTCGGTTCACATTTGCTCCCTGGGACTATCAGCCTATGAAAGCAGGAACCAGGTTCTTTCTCCAGCACCAAGCACCCGGGCTTGGCAGACGGCCCCCATGCAACACGCATGCGTGGCTTTCTGAAAATAAATATCTGTTGAATGACTGAACCAACGAATTAATACCAACAGTACAGTCAGATTTTAACAAGGCCTCTGTAAATATATCGGACAAAAGACTTCCTTTTTCTTCTGCACTTGAAAAACCGGGGAGGGAATCTTTTTAATTATGAAAAATTGATTGTTTTCTTATCTCCGTTCCACAGTGCAGTCTGCAAGAGCCCCAGCCAACCCTGCTGAGAAATAATTCACAGACCCCTGCGGAAGGTATGCCATAGCCCAAGCATGAACAGTGTCGGGAAGATTTCATCCCTTTATCAATATCGGAAGCTGTTTTTCAGGTCCAGGAAAAGTCCTTCGGGATCAAAGTTCCTGCCCGATTTCTGAAAGTAAAGGCGGTGATTCTAGGGAGCTTGGCTATCATGAGAAACTGTAAAAATTGCACTAGAAAATGTCTAGGGCAGAAGCCAACCAAATGTATGCATAATGAACCCTCTACACGGCTTTCATTGTTGTGCGGATTGAATATATAGCAAACCAAACTACGCTACCCCAAATCCACCAAGTCCCATACCAGAACCTACGTCCTCTGCCATTGACGTACGCGGGCACCTCTGTACCATCTATCGTGCGATGCCCTGGGGGTAGTGTAGGCCCCGGCTTCTCTCACCAGAGAGGAGGCAGCTCCTCCGAGAGGAAAGCTGCAGGGACCCTAGAGATGTGGAGTCTCAGCTTCCTCAGGGCTCTGCCTGTGGGCTGGGCCCCACCATCTCCCGGCGACACCCGCCTGCCTCAGCCCACACCCGGCAGGAAGCAGGGAGGAGAGAGACGGCACGAGGGCTCAGTCCCAGGGACCGTGGAGCCCTGGTTCCTCTCTGGAACTCCAGCCTCCCGGCACCAGCTCTCACACCTCCCCTCCCTGGGCCGACACGCCGGGTCTATCCCCTGCCCACCTGCCGGGTGCCACCCGGACATGACGACCGATAGCCTGGGTCTTCGGGGAGGATCCCGATTTCCGGTTCTCTGGCCCATTGTCCTCCGAGGACACTTATGTTTACGTTTAGAATCTGAGTTTACGTTCTGAGTTTAGAATCTGAACGTTTACGTTCATCGTTTAGAATCTGAGTTTGGTCGTCTCTCCTTCCAGCCCCTCTACCTTTCTATTCTCAACCCTGTACTCCAGCCTGCTCTGGAATACCGGCCATCCTGGCTCCAAACCTGACGTGTTCCAGAATGTTCAACCTTCCTGCCGCCCACATCTTAGATTGGCACAACCGTGGGCATGTTGGCAACCTACCTAGATGCGATGAAATAACCCAGCTTGACCCTTTACAATATGGACCCTGGCACCTCTACCCTCACTCACCTTGTGCCCTGCCCCACAGGGGCAGTGAGAAGTGAGAAGTGAGGCTTTTAGGAATCCATCCCCAAAGATGAGGCCAGTCTTGCACCGAGCACCTGTTGCTTTAGATAATAATGGTGTGGGTCTGCGCTCATCATGACTGTTTTCTGGGGCCACAGGCTGTATCTGCTGGCAATGAAAGCAGTCAATGAATGGTAACAAAACCTCCTTCAAAAATCAGGCATCTCGTCCCCAGAGCCAGAAGCCTGGTTTCTAAATAGGATTCTCCAATAAAAGGAACCAGGGCTTCCTGGGAAAAATGCCTGATTCTAGGGACGGAGCAGGAGAAGTACAAGATAAACCTGAAGAAGTCTGTAGTTATCAGAAGGTAAAGCAGTCCTCAAAAAACAAAAGGACGCGCGTGTTAAAGGGACCCAGGATGGGGTGCCTGAGTGGCTCAGTCGGTTAAGCGTCCGACTTCGGCTCAGGTCGTGATCTCTCAGTCCGTGAGTTCGAGCCCCGCACCGGGCTACGGGCTGACAGCTCAGATCCTGGAGCCCGCTTCGGATTCTGTGTCTCCCTCTGTCTGCCCCTCCACTGCTTGCACTCTGTCTCTCGCATTGTCTCAAAAATAAATAAATATTAAAAAAAATTTTTTTTTAGTAAATAATAAAGGAAGCAGCTTGAAAGAGTCAAAGGCTGGGCCCGTTTGAGCAACAGAATAAATAGCATAGTATGGACGACTGCTCGAAGTACAAAATACATCGGCAGGGTCCATCCTGATTATAAAGAAACACTTGAATGAGTAAAGAAATGAGATAAGAGACAAGTCTTTCGTACAGAAGAATTCCAAGAATATATGTACGTATTACCCATCCAACAGGTGGAGCTTTTCCTTTGGGTTCTGGATGATATCACCATCCATGAGCTTGAGTCCCTCATTGGGTGAGCCCCGCTTGTCTCTCTCCCTCTCTCTCTCTCTCTGCCCCTTGCTCACTTGCGCCCCCCCACCACCACTTGTGGGATTCTCTTTCTCTCTCTCTCTCTGACCCTCGCTCACATGCGTCCTCTCTCTCTCTCTCTTAAAAACGAAAAAAGAAGGAAAGTTGGTGCAGTCCACATAAAGGCTGGGGTCCCAAAGTAAGGTCCCAATGTTGATTTTTTTCATTTTGACAAACAGATCATGGTCGTGTAAACTATTAACGGGGGAACCCGGAAGAAACTCTCTGTACCGTATCTTTGCAACTTTTCTGTGAACCCCCAAATTAAATTCATTGCAAAATAAAATGTATTTAAAAAAATTTAAAAACAGGGGTCTCTCAACCCTCAAGCCCTGCACAACTCAACACAGCCTTTCCAAGGAAACGTGTCCAGGATGGGAACCCCAACATCGTTTCTGCCTCCAGTGACAAAGGAACCAGAAAACGTGCCGTTCTTCGTCGGCCTCTATTCCCAGGACTGGAGCAGGGCTAGCCGCCGGCCAGGCCTGGTTGTCTGAGTCTTGTCTGCTCGACCCGGAAACGCAGGGCGACCCGGAGGCTGTGACATCAGGGGTGACATGAACAGCAGCCCTGCAGGTGGCCCGGTCTTGATTTCATCCCTCTCTCCAATGGGTAAACCCCAGCACTTCCCAGGAGGTGTGCAGCTGGTGTATAAACAGGGAGGGTGCGGGAAGGGTCAAGAGACAGTGGTGTTGGCTCCCTGCTCCCGAAGCCTGAAGTGAAAAATCCCGCGGTAAGCAGGCACTTTCGGGGAGCCTGCCAGGAGGTGCCAGATGCAAAACGCTGCCATCCCAGCACCCCAAACGCAGACAGGCCCTCGTTCCTCCGGGGCAGCCCCGGACAGTCAACACAGCAGCAGCTCAAGGGTGTCTCCCAAACCCAGGGTGGGGTGGTTACTTAGCAGTTACCTAGTCCAGAGTACTTACCTAGTCCGATCCCCCCAAACCCCGGAAGGTGGAGTCACCATCCTGCTTCTAAAGAGAGCAGGGAAGGGGGTGGGCGAGGACAGGGCCGGGTCCCGCTGTCCGGAAAGAGAGTGGGATTTATCGCCGGAGACGGGAGGAGGTGCCTGGCCCGGAGGACTGAGCCGCACCAGAGGCTGCCCCAGAGAGGCCGGCGTGGGATGGGGTCGACAGTGAAAGCAGACACTGGCCTGCTGGGCCCCCGCCATGGTTGAGCTAATGGGAAAGGCACGGGCGCCGTGGAGTTAGTCCCCAAAGCAGAGGATGCTTGAGGGCGCCTGAGTCCTCCAGACTCAGAGGCTGAAGCCCTGACGCCCCTGTGACGGTGTTTGGAGAAAGGGCTTTTAGAAGGCAATTAAGGTACCGATGCCTGGGTGGCTCAGTCGGTTAAGCATCTTGATTTCAGCTCAGGTCATGATCTCACGGTTTGTGAGTTCGAGCCTCCAATCGGGCTCTGTGCGGACATTGGGGAGCCTGCTTGGGATTGTCTCTCTCTCCCTCTCCGCCCCTCCCCTGCTTGTGCACTCTCTCTCCCTCTCTCAAAATAAATACATAAACTTAAAAAAAGAAGGTAACTAACATCAAGGGTAATGAAGTCAGAAGGGTGGGGTCCTAACCTAGTAGGATTGGTGGCTTTGTAAGAGGAGGAATAGAGAGAGATTTCTCTGTCTCTCCTTCTCCACGTGCATGCTCTGGAGAGGCCACGGGGAGACACAGGGAGAAGGTCGCCATCTGGAAGCCAGATAGAGAGTGCTCACCGGAAATGGAATCCACCAGCACCTTGAATTTGAACATGCAGCTTCCAGAACTATCTGTTGTGTAAGCCCCCCAGCCTGTGGTGTTTTGTTATAACAGCCCGAGCCAACCAAGACCTCGGTGCAGACGAGGCTGCTTCACAGAGACACATCCGAGCCGCCCCGGGGCTTGCTGGGCAACCAGAGAAAGCTTCCTGGGGGAGGAGGGCCTTGGCTGAGAAATGGGGATGGAGAAAGGACGGGGGGGTAGGGGGGTGGGGAGACCTCCCCAGGAAAATGGTGATTGAAGAGGCAAAGCCATCTTCCGAAAATATGTTCTGGAAAGATGCTGTGCTCTTTTCTGTGGTTAAAATTCCACGTTGTGTCAAGAAGATTTATGTTTCCATCTTAAAAAAAGAATCATGCCAGGCATTTTAAAAAAACCTCTTAAAAATAGAAAAATGAGGCGAAACGAGTGGTTGGAGAAGTAGAAGTGTGAAGCTGATGTGTTTACTGCTTTAGGCCAGAGGAAGAGTTGAGGGGGGTGGTTCGTGGGTCTCCCCTTCTTCCCGCCCCGAACCCACACACCGGAGGTGTGGTGCATGCACCTGCTGTGAAGAAGGCCTGCCCGGAGCGCAATGAGTAAGCAGCGAACCCATTTTCTCGGGTCTGGAATGTGCCTGTTGCTGAGGGAACCAGTTCCGAAAAGAAGGGAATCTGAAGTGAATGCCTTGTCTCCTCTGTTTTGCCCCAAAGTGACTGTCAGAGCTGGCTTCGCAGAGACGAGTAGAGTCTGGTTTGATTCCAAGTTAGGAGACATCCAAAGTTGCAGCCAAGTACGATCAAAGAGGCCAGTGTCTGAGCAAAACCCCAGACGGGTGTGTGGGATCCCCGTGCAAAGCAGGACTGAGGCCGGAGGGCCCCGAAGAGGGGCGACTGACCCTGGGGTCAAGGGTGGCACTGTCCCAGAAGGCCCGCGGGGTGGGAGGGTTCCCAGGCAAGCACGACGCAGACCCCTGGGGCCCTCCCGTGCGGCAGAGGATGGGGCAGCGGTGAAGAACCAGACAGAGAGCAGGTGTCCGTGTGGACACAGAGCGCCGAGTACCCGGGGCCCCGACCTGCCCTAACTCCCCTGGTACCTAGAAGCTACCCAGGAAGAAGGAGGAGGCCCCAGACTGACCAAACCTAGGTCTCTGCCACTTCTGGCGAATGGCACTCTAAGTTTAAATTATAAATAACAGAATAAAAAGGAAGATTTATTTCTTGAAGGCCACTATCGGCTACATTTCATTTCGTGCAGCAAATTTTATTCTAAGTTCCTACCGTGGGAAGAAGCACATTTGGAAAGAAGGAAGATAACTCGCCCGTGGGTCTATTTCCTGCCCCAGAATCGGGTAACGAGACCAAGGAGAGGATTTGTTTCCGGAAAAAGAGTAACAGAAGGTGAGGGTAGAAATGTGCGCGACTAAAGCCTCCTGATGGCCTCCTGGGTGCCATCCGGGTGCCCAGGGCTCCACAAGAACTCTGCACCTGACTCTCCCTGGCCAGGAAGTGCCTCCGGGTCACAGCCCCACCTCCCTTGCCCGGTAGACCTTTGCAGGTGGAGGCTGTTTGCTCCTCTCTCCGAGCTGACTGCAAAGTCAGCCTTCACTGAGTGTTCACTGTGTTTGGGGAAAGGGAACGCATGTAACGAAACAGCAGAAAACAGCATCACAGGTGTTTAAAAGGAGAAAGAAAACTGAAGCCTGTGTCCCTTGAATACCACCTGCCATAAGTTCACTCCCACATGTATTTAAATATATTAATTTGGGGCGCCTGGGTGGCCCAGGGGTTAAGCAGCCGACTCTCGATTTCAGCTTGGGTCATGATCTCATGGGTTCGTGAGATCGAGCCCCGCATGGTCTCTGTGCTGGGATTCTCTCCCTCTCTGCCCCTCAGCCCTGCTTGCCTGCTCTCTCTCTCAAAATGAATAAAGAAACATTAAATATATATATATATATATATTCTTTCAATATACCCAACACCCTAAGGTAGATACATTAATTGCATTTTGCAGATGAGGAAACACGCCCAGGGAGGTTAAGTGGTTTTCCCAAAGTCACTCAGCTGGTAAACGGCAGAGAAATTCTTTGAACCCAAAGGTGTCTTGCTCTAAAAACCTTTGCTCTCCCCACTAAATTGGTTGCCCGTGACAACTGTGAAGGAGTGTCTGTGGGGCGAAGGGCCACTCACCTCCTCTTTGAAAGTCACACCCCCTTTTACAGGCCTTACTCATGGAATCGCACCCACCGAGAGTCTTGCTTGTGTAAGGTGCCCACCGCAGGTGCTGGGGGGAGGGGGGACAGTGGCACCAGGCACACAGCCCCGCCTTCTGCTGCTTGTCTGGGACACCCGTGATCCGGGGGCGGTGGGAGGATGTGGGAGAAGCCCCCTGACTCAATCACAAGTCCCAGAGCTTAACTTGAAACCCGTCAAGTAGGATCCGGTTCAATTAGCATAAAAGCAAATTAGCAATTACCAAGCTGTCAAGTCACAGCAGAGGCTCAGGAATTTCAACAACTATCAAGACATCATTTAAAAATATTTAATTCCACTTACATCATTCCAGCTGGGGAATCAGATTGCTTTTGCTTGGTTAGAGGTGTTCTTTGGGGAAAAGCATTAAAAGTTCCAAAAGATTTCTCCCCCCGCATAATGAGCAGACACGCGGAGAGCTGTGTAGACACGTTAGAGATTTACATGGAATAACAAAGCATATCACCCAGCTTTCTGGAGACAGTGTAAACTTTAAATAAGATTGAAAATCCATCATACCTATGTTTATCAGCTAATCAACAACATTTGCTGTCAGTGCCGTCTAATGCTACAACGCCTCAGGATCGTCCCTTTCTGCACTTAAACTTCTGAATCAGGCTTCCGTGGACAGGTAGTCACAGGTCCTGGTTCTCTGAGGGCGAGCAGCTCTCTCTGAGGGTGTGTCCCCAGCATCCCTCTCTCTGAAGATGTTCCCAGCATCCTTCTCTCTGAGGGTGTTCCCAGCATCCTTCTCTCTGAGAGTGTGTCCACAGCACCCCTGTCTCTACAAGGGTATGGTCCCAGCATCCCTCTCTCTCTGATGGTGTCTCCCCAACATCTACAGACAGCAACCCTGTGAGATAGAAATTATTATCCCCATTTTACAGGTGAAGAAACCGAGGCATGGGATGTTTAAAGAACTTGACCAAGTAGTAGAAGCCATATCCAGACATAATGGCTGCAGGTCTAGGAAGTACTTGGATGAAAAAGCCAACCTCAAAAGGTTATATACCGTCAGGGTCCATTTGGCAACGTTCTTGAAATGACAAAATTCTAGAAAGGAAAACAGATTAGTTGTTGCCAGGGGTTGGGGTCGGGGTGCAGGGAGGAGGGAGGGGGGTGTCATTATAGGACAGCGACAGGAGGGATCGTTGTAGTGTTGGAACGATGCTGTATCTTGACTATGGTGTCAGAGATGCGGACCTGCACACGTGATAAGGTTGCACAGAACTAAACATGCACAGAATCGAGTACGTGTGAAACCGAGGTATCTGAATCAGAGGCACGGGTCTATGTCAGTATCATGGCGGTGCTATTGGACTCGGTTCTGAAAGATGCACCCATTAGAGGAAAACGGGTAAAGGAAACGCGGGATCTCGCTGTGTTGTTTCTTAGAATAACCTATAAATGTATAATCATCTCAAAATCAAAACTTCAAGTTTAAAAAATAGCATTTATAAAAAGTGCATGGGGACACCCATCAAATGTAGTATATCTCTAAGAGGCTGTGCTGTGATGTGCAGAATTTGTAGTTGTTTCCATCTATCTAACAACATTTGTTTTTTAGAGAATGAGGAACTGGGGTGGGGGGAGGGCAGAGGGAGAGAGAGAGAGAAGTTTAAGCAGGTTCCATGCTTAGTGTGGAGCTTGATGTAGGCTCGATCCTCTGACCCTGAGATCACGACCTGAGCCCAAATCAGGAATCAGACTCTCAACCGACTGAGCCACCCAGGCACCCCTTCTCTAACAACTTTTATGAATTCTATTTTAAGGTTTTATACATGCTGTGAACTTCCACTAAAAAAGGTATAATAAAAATAAATGCGTTTTGGCTTAAAAAAAAAAAAAGTGCTCAGAAATTTAGAGGAACGATTCCCTTCTTGCTGAAAGAATGATGAGGACGATGTTTGAGTTCGGTCTTGAAGGATAAGGATAAGGTGTGCCTTGACAGATCAGGTGAAAAGGAAGAATGTTCCATGGCGAAAGGACAGAAGCCAAGTTCAGACAATTCAAGACAAATACAGTTTGGGTTTTCGAGAACTGGTCCCATTCAGACAGGAAGCACAGTCCCAATCCGTACTTGCTTAATCTTCAACAATGTTGATTTTTTTTTCAGTTTTGGGGTAAAGTTACATTCAGTTTTTGTTTTCCTTTTGAATGTTTTTTTTCTACTTCCTTAAAAATTGCGTGTCTCCCCCCGCGCTTGTCCTCTCAATGCCCTGTTCTCGGCTGTCGAGGAGACTCTGCTCGTGGTGATGGAAAAACCATGGCTCGACAACCAAAAGACCTCAGTTCAAATCACTATTCCATCCCTCACTTGGGAGCTATCATCCCACAAGTATCTGGACTTCGGTTTCTTCTTTTGTAAAGTGGAGATTATATTACCTACTTTGTAGGGTTGTTATGACCGCCCAGCAGCATGGTACACGTCAAAGTGCTTTGCCAATGGCAAAGTGCTAAAGAGATGTGAATTGCTAATATTGACAAACTCATTCACACGAAGGTATGCATTACTGATAACAGCTTCGTATCCTGCTCTTTGAGGACAATCACTGTGGGAGACAGTACAGGCTTGGAGAAAGGCAGACCCGATCCAGATTCCCGATATGCCACTGCATCAGGGGAACCTCATCCCCTTGTGCAAACCCTCTCACGTTTCAGTTTCCTGATCTGTGAACAGGAGTAAGAGAACCTCAAAGGGTTGTCATAAGAATGAAATTGTGACAAGTAAGCAACATACATTAAGTTCAGCGAGATAATTTCTATAAAGTACTTAAAATATATGTCATTCACTATTACTATTATTATTAATATTTCAAAGGAGTGTCTTTTCACGTGATGGGAAGGTAACCCCTGGGCTTGGCTTAGATGCATTCTACTGCCCAACCCACGCTCTTCCCGCCCCGACCTCACCTCGGTTTCAGCCGTCCATCTTCCTCCACGGTCCTAAAATGCCCACCTCACTCCTTGTGCAGAGGCCTCCTCAGTCATCTCTTGCTTAGTGAAGCTCATTCTCTAGTAGATTCTGCCGGAAAGCATTAGGGTGCAGCGTTCCCCAAGTTCTTGTCCGTTTTGAAAACTGTCTGACAGGGGCACCTGGGTGGCTCAGTCGGTTAAGCATCCGACTTTGGTTCGGGTCGTGATCTCACAGTTTGTGAGTTCGAGCCCCAGGTCGGGCTCTGTGCTGACAGCTCGGAGCCTGGAGCCTGCTTTGGATTCTGTGTCTCCCTCTCTCTCTGCCCCTCCCCCACCCACACTCTCTCTCTCAAAAATAAACCAAAAAATTTTTTTTTAATTTTTTCTTGGATTATCATTTTGAATATTAGCTGTCTGTCTGTCTCATTTTATTTCTTTCCTTGGGGATTCCAGTAACACAGATGTAATTCCCTCCTTGACTGTCCTTCCCACAACTTACTCTCTAATCTTAGTTGTTTCCATCTTTTTAAAAAATTTTTTTTAATGTTTATTTATTTCTGAGACAGAGAGAGACAGAGCATGAGTGGGGGAGGAGCAGAGAGAGAGGGAGGGAGACACGGAATCAGAAACAGGCTCCAGGCTCCCAGCTGTCAGCACAGAGCCCGACCCGGGGCTCGAACTCACGAACCATGAGATCATGACCTGAGCTGAAGTCTGAGCTGAAGTCTGGTGCTCAACCGACTGAGCCACCCAGGCGCCCCTCTCCAATTTTTTTCCTGAACTCAGTCGCCCTTTTCTTGATCTCTTCCTAGTTGTTGTTGTTTACATCTTTCTTCTTAGTTTTTGAACTTCTGATTCACCGTGGTTTTATCCTCAAATGCATCTTTGAGTATATTTAATTCTGTTCGAACTGTCCTCTGGTCTGGGGCGCTGCTAACACCGGGTGGACCCATCGATCTTTTTCGTATCGGTGCCCGTGGCGTCGGTGTTTTGCTGGACTCCGGGCTGAACTTCACTCTGTCTTGTCAGCGGGAAAGTCCAGGGGCTCAAGTGGATGTTTTTGTTTGGTTCATTCAGCAGCAAGGACAGTGTTTGCATATTCTCCCACGTGTGGCTCATTTTTCTTGCAAGACCCCAAACGTTCTCCTCTTGTTCCTGCCCCCCTCCAGCACCCAGTTTTTAAAAGACTCCTTCCTCTCTCCCTCCCTATTTGCCTTTCTAGCCTCAGAAGCTGGCTTTTATTATTTATTTAATGTTTTATGCGTTTGGGGGGGGGGAGGGGCAGAGAGAGTGGGGACAGAGGATCCGAAGCGGGCTTGGTGCTGAGAGCAAAGAGCCCGACACAGGGCTCGAACTCATGAACCGCGAGATCGGGACCCGAGCCGAACTCGGACACTTAACTGAGCCACCCAGGCACCCCTAGAAGCTGGCGTTTTTAAAGACAGCTCCTGGGCGCCTGGGTGGCGCAGTCGGTTAAGCGTCCGACTTCAGCCAGGTCACGATCTCGCGGTCCGTGAGTTGGAGCCCCGCGTCGGGCTCTGGGCTGATGGCTCGGAGCCTGGAGCCTGTTTCCGATTCTGTGTCTCCCTCTCTCTCTGCCCCTCCCCCGTTCATGCTCTGTCTCTCTCTGTCCCAAAAATAAATAAAAAACGTTGAAAAAAAATTTTTTTTTTAAAAATAAATAAATAAATTAAAAAAAAAAAAAAAAAAAAAAAGGACAGCTCCTTCGAACTACACGTCGTTTTAAGTCCCTTCCTGGAGTCTGTGTCCTGATCTATCCAAATACACTTTTCATGTTTTCATATTTAGGGTCCATTTTGTCTTTGTGACGATGGCTGTGGACCAGCTTCAGGCTCCTCACCAGCACCACTCTTCTCTCCTGCTTCTGTTTTTCCTGGTTTGATTTCACTTTCTTTTTTTTAAATGGTTATATATTCTTGAGACAGAGAGAGAGAGAGAGTGACAGAGCGCAAGCAGGGGAAGGGCAGAGAGAGAGGGAGACGCAGAATCCGAGGCAGGCTCCAGGCTCTGACCTGTCAGCACAGAGCCCGATGCGGGGCTCGAACCCCCAAGCTGTGAGATCATGACCTGCGCCAAAGTCGGAAGCTTACCCAACTGAGCTACCCAGGCGCCCTTGGACTTCACTTTCTACAAAGCCTGAGGTCGGGTGAAGATAGGGCAAGAACATCAGAAATTGTGTTATTGGATTCGGTGGATTTTTTCTCTCGTAACTTATTTGGAAGAATGGGCATTCTCTGCCTTCGAATTTTTCTGACAGTGAACATATATACAGATTTTTCCCCAGAGCATTAGAAATGAGGAAAGACTCCCGAATTCCTTTCAAGAATCAAGTGTAACATTGGTACCTGTGCCTGATAAAGACGGGAGGAATATAAGATCGCTACGAACCAATATCACTCGTGAGTATCAGTGCAAAAATGCTAAATAAACTATTAGCCGGAAACATCCAAATACCACGTTAAGAAAACACTTAAGAAATGAACAAGCCGATTTCATCCCAGCAATGCAATATTTACAACATGTGGGGCTACACAGATTAACTACAGGGCTCAGTCGTATGGCATCTGCCAAGGCATCGTGAATATATAGAAAATCAGCTTGCCAAATGAAAAGAGGAATATGAATTATACATCCAAAAACCCACCCAGACAGCATGCAAAGCTTTTAGGAGACAATATTTGTCAAAAGTTGAGTTAGCGAACACATCGAAATGCACTTAAGGCAGGGTTTTGACTCTCGCTGGATGAGTTTCAAACACCTTTGGGTCCATATTAACGCTGCCTCCTTCTCTGAGCTGTGTTCAGATATAGATGTTGTCGTCCTCTTCCAGCAAGGACGGGGCCAACCGTCCTAAGGTGCCCCCTCCCCGGGCCCCGGCCTCCTGTGAGCCACATGTTCTCCTGAACTGAGCCACGTGTCCGTAGACTAAGCTACCACAGTGGGTTTGGTCCATGCTTCAGTCCTCCTCCCTCCTGTCTCATCTGGCTCACGCCGGTTTCCAACGAAAATGGCTCTAACAGTAGGAAAAGGCTAGTCCTACATTCTAGGCCCTGCTGTGCTTAGTAGGTGTGTCTCCTCCTCGGGTTCCAGAACAATCTACCCACTGAGAACAAAGCCGACTGACATGCTCTTCCCCACGCAGAGAATGCACAGGCTGGTTCCCAAGGCTTGACCACCCACCATCTCTCCAACAAACAAAAGCCTGACAATTTGTGCAGTGCTCTTTCTTTCTTTCTTTCTTTCTTTCTTTCTTTCTTTCTTTCTTAGGTCAAAATACCAAGTAAAGATCAAAGACATTTGAATTTGAAATATACAAATCCTTGACATTTCGGATCGGGATCTCTGCCTGGGACCACAAAAGAACATTCAAGTCTTCTGACATATTTGTAGCACGGGGTAGGCTCCCTCGACCCTCGAAATCCCTGTCAAAAGAGGTCTGCATAACGCAAACCCGCTCGTGACCTGGTGGTTGATTAGATTACAACAGAGTCTCTTCAACAACTTCGTTTATTAAAAAAAAAAAAAAAAAAGTTTTGGGGGCACCTCGGTGGCTCAGTCAGTTGAGCATCTGACTCTTGGTTTGTGCTCAGGTCACGATCTCATGGTTCACGAGTTTGAGCCCCGCATCAGGCCGTGCACTGGGATTCTCTCTCTCCTTCTCTCTCTGCCCTCCCCTACTCGTGCTGCCTTCTCTGTCTCTCTCGAAATAAATAAATAAATAAACTTAACCAAAAAAAAAAAAAAAAAAGTTTACTGAACTTCCATTATGTGGCAGGCACCACACTATGTCTCAGCTGCCCAGTGCAGAACACCCAGATGGGGTCCCTGCCTGCGGGGATCTGACCATCCAGCCTGACAGACTCAGACATTAATCCAATAACTAGACAAGCGCCTCGCTCTCCCGAGGTGAGGGTGTCGAGGAAGGCTTCACGGTCTTCATGGTTGCAAAATGGCTGCAGCTGTCTGGGCATCACACCCAAATCTCACAAGGGCTGGAAGAGGTTCCCTTCGGCCAGACTTGTTTCTCATACCTGTGTCAAAGCCAGTCACAGAAAAGAATGAGACCTCCGTGACAGGACTGCACCTTCCTCTAATGCCATGGTGGCATCTAGGCAGAACCAGCCAAGATGAGGGAGAGAGAGATTTTGAATGACAAGCCAACTGCCCACTTCCCCCTACTGGGTTCCAGGCACTTCTTTTTTTCTCCTTGTACCGTTTCATTTTTAGTCACTGTAAGCAAGGACTTTGGATGCCAACCGCACAGTCATTACAAAGGACTTTTGCTGCACCAAGAGAACAGGCGTGCCCTGTGGAGTTTATTACAATGGATTTCCATTCCATTTCATTTGTTTAGTAGAAAAGTCATATTCAAAACTCACATTTTCCTCCCCTCTGGGGGCCTCCACTGTTCAGATTCATACCATCAACAAGCAGTCCTAAAAGCCTGTCGGATAATCTAAATGAAAAGGAGAACAAGAAAGATTTCTGTGTTGTTTGTCTGTAATATCCTAGGGCAAGACTTGAATTTGTTTATTTGGAACAATATTGCAGCTTGCAAAGCCTATGAAAACTCTCAGTGCTATAAAAACATCTAATAAATGCAGCCCTTAAAAACAAAATTAGTACAGGAACAGAGTTTCTTTGTTATTCTGTAGCTTTAAAAACACTAACAAATAAAGTTAATGTGATATCTTTAACTTAAAAGCTTTAGATGGTTTTAGTATCTGGGCTTCAGCAGATGATGTTTCATGGAATTTGCAAATACGGTGACCACAGTCCATTTTATGAGAGTACCTTTTTAAAGTTGATTTATTTTGAGACAGAGAGAGAGAGAGAGAGAGAGAGTACAAGCAGGGGAGGGGCGGAGAGAGAGGGAGAGAAGGAGAGAATCCCGAGCGGAGCCTCTGTCAGTGCAGAGCCCCACTGCAGGGCTCAAACCCACGAACTGTGAGATCGTGACCTGAGCTGAAATCAAGAGTCGGACACTCAACTCGGAGTCACCCAGACACCCCGATATAAGAGCACCTTTTGTGTGTGAAGATGCCTTACCCAAGGACGCTCCCACCCCTCCCCCTGTTTATAAAGTGTTGCCTTTAATTTCCCGATGAACACCCTCCCACCCTCCCCTAAGCCCCCACCCCACCCCCACTCTCGTCCCCAAGACTCACACATGACTCCTGGACATCGTACCTTGTCTCTTAGCTCCATTCCTTTGCCTAAGATCTCCCTCTGTCTAAAGTACCCCCCCCGACGTCGCCACTCCCTTCCTTGCTCAGATAATTCAGCCCATCCTGCTTCTTAGTCTCCGGGAACATGTCCTCAGTGCCCGCACCCACTGCCATCGACCGTGTGCTGGGACACTCGGCGAGTCCTCTTTGCCCCACATGACCCCTCTTTGCACTACTACTCTGATAAATCCAGCTTCGCCACAGACACTGCCCTGGGCCCCACGCTTTTGGGGTGCTGCTCTGACCTTCCCCAGCTAGCCCTCCCCGTGGGTCAAGGCCGAGGAGATGTGCCCACCTGGAGCCCATTCCCCTCCCGACCCAGATGGTGCTCCAGGTGCCCAGGCTTCTGGGAACTCCCACTCAAATGACCCCAAGTATGCTTTGGGCCACTCTCCCGAAGGGGACACAGGCTGGTGGGCACACAGGCTCCTGGGGCCAAGGACGAGCCAGGCAGTGGCCGTTGGAGAGGCTGGAGGCAGCTGAGGCTCCTGACTCCCGGGCATGGGGAGAGAAGAGACGGGCAGACCTTGGCGTTGGGCTGGGGCTGGAGGTCATCGTACGGCCTTTCCACACGAAACCCCGATTCACTCAGGAATTCTAAAAGCATTCCTTGCCTTCCAGGTGCTCGTGTCAAGGCAGGAGAAGGGGTTCTGCTTCCTCTACCACCTCATAGTAGACGGACGGGCCACGGGCGTCCTCTTGTGCCCCCGGCCCGCCCTACAAGCCTTAGGGGCAGGTCTGTGACAAGTCCCCTTGCATGATGCCCGGTATGATGGGCCCCTGGGAGGGTTGTTGGTGCGGGTTGCCCTCCAGACTTCGGGGGATTGGCTGAGGTAACCTTTACCTCCTGGAGTAGCCAGGTGGCCTTCCCCAGGGGAGACCAGCCCCCACCCTCCAGAACATTCTCTCGAGAACTTCTTACAGCGTTGACAAAGTAGCCTGAGTTCCAACAGCTTGGTGTTCAGTATCAATTGTTTCCGTTTGAGATTTGCCTCGCGGTAACACTTAGGTTTCAGTTTTTGTGATGATAGTTGATTCTGAGGGAATTCAGTCTGCCACAATAGCTTCGATGGAAGATTTCTTGCGGCGCCATAGAATCCGCTGCCTGCTGAATGTGGGCATCGCGCGCTGTGCCCGCCGGGAGACGCGGCTGGTGGTCACCTTTTTGTAACTTGCAACACTCTGGACCAGGGGCTCCCAAGCGCCCGACATATAGAGACGACACAGAACCACAAAAAATCGGTCTGGGGCAGGCACAGGGATCTGGGTCGGCCAGGATTTTGTGAGTTTGGGTTTTGTTTCGTTTTGGTTTTCTAGCTTCCCGGGCGATTCCAGGGGACTTTGTGTGGCGGTCACTGCCCCAAACTAGCAAGGGGCCCGGGTTTCAATTCCGCAGACCCTCATCACATGCCAGGCCCTGTACCATTTGGTTGCACGCGTGATCTTCTTTTGAACCTTCCCGGCCATCCTGTGAGATAGGAACCCTTCATTCTCCTCTCCAACAGAGGAGAAAACAGAGCTAGGGGAAGGCTGAGTGGTTCTCAAGATCACAAGCCGAGTTCATGGTGAATCTAGGGCTTAACTAAAGACTTCTGGCTCCAAGGCCAGCGGCCTTCCGCGGGAGCACCGGCCAACGGCAGCCTTGAGAAATCGCTCAGCCCGCACTGCGTTAGCAAAAAGGTTTATGGCCCAGCTTTCTCTTCGGAGACATCAGTTTGTCAGGATAATTCCCGGTCGCTGTGCATTCTCCACATTTAAGAAAAAAGCCTGGCAGCAGCACTTAGAAGTTCAGGTGGCTCCCGCCACGATGAAACCAGGGCTGGCCAAGGGAACCATGGCGTTTCTAAAGACGTCGGTCTCTGAGGCCATAATGGGCCATTAGTGAAGGGAAAAGCTCTCAGTCCCCTGACAACGCCGTTTAATGCAAGAACACGAGAAAGCTTTTACAGCTTCAAGAGCAAACGCAAGAGGTTTCGCTTTTTCAAATACGGTTCCCCCATGAAAGCTCTGCCCTCAGAACGGTCCCCAAAGGGTATTTCTTGCCAGTAATTTTGCAGTCGTAACGGCATCGGCTTGTTTCCTACGGTTGTTTTCAGAAAAAACTGGTGCACGGATCCTGTTTGTTCAAAGGTCCCTTGAGAGATGAAATCTGCTTTGAGGGATTGTTGCCATCCATCCCCCAAATAGCCTCTTCTCTCTGGCAGAAGGAACTGGGGACTCGCCCATCTTTCTTCCGGTCTCCTTATCGCCCTCTCTCCTCCCTCCCTGAAGGCCCGTTGTTCTGCACTCCAAGCACAAAGCACCCCTCTCCATTCTTCTTTGACGTGACCGTGACCCTGACCGTTTTCTCCGACCTCTTTTCTTCCTAGATAGGCCGGTTTCTTGGCCGCTCTGATATTTCTGTGGAGCGATCGGAAGGGTCGCAAGGAGTAAAGTTTAGCGCTAAGTCTGAAGATGTCTTCGGGGCTCCCCCTTTGTTCCCATAAACACAAGCTCTTTGCTTGGATAAACATCTCTGGGTAGCTATATGGCTTTATACACAATGTTTACAAACTGTATAACTAGTCCTACACTATGCTTCTAAATATATATGTATATGATTATATCATATTCGTAATTAATATATAATATTTAATATCATGCATACCTATATTTGAAGGGTATTGATTTGTATACACTTTTTTACACAACCACATTTCTGCATTACCTTTGTTTATACAGATTTTGGGGGGGTTCTTTTGGGTTTTTCAGCGATAACATGTGACAATAATGATCATTTTACCTCTTCCTTTCTACTGTGTTTGCCTCATTTCTCTTTCTCATCTAATTGGCATCAGCTATTTAACAATGTTAAATAATAGTGTGATACAAAGAACTTTCAGAAAATTCACCGTATGTCAGGCCACAAAGAAAATCTTAGTAAACTTCAAAGAATGGAAATTGTACAAGCAACATCCTCCGATCATAATAAGACAAAAGTTGTGATGTCAGCAACACAATAAACAAAAAAATCTCTTCTACCTGGAATTAAGATGCATACTATTAAACAATCCTGAGGGCAAACAGAACCTACAAGATGAATTTACCCAGCTTCTTGAAAATAAAATGGACTGAAAACATATCAGTACCAATGGGATATGCAAAAGCAATTATCCAGGGAAAATGTATAGTATTAATGTCACGTAAATAGAGTGCTACTCTGGATGACAGAGTAAGCTAAAAGAAAACAGAAGAAAAAATAAGGATAAAGCAATTTAAGGAGTTAAAAAAAAAAGAAAAACAGCGGAAGTAATAATAAAAAATCTGGCTCTGAAGGTGAAAACCCTCAAAAAAAAAGACAAATCATCAGCTAACCTAACCAGGAAAGAACTAAGCCATACACCTGATGAGTCTACTCCGAAAAGCACAGCCCCATCTCACTAGTGAACGTCAATGCAACGCCCTTAACTAGAAAATTAACAGAGAGAATCTAACAGCTTTTTACAAAACATTTGTAATCCAAAACTCGTTCATGTAGAAAACCCAATAAAATAGGAATTAAAAGATATCTCCTTGGGTGCCTGGGAGGCTCAGTCAGTTAAACATCCGACTTCGGCTCAGGTCATGATCTCGCGGTACGTGAGTTCGAGCCCCACGTCAGGCTCTGTGCTGACAGCTCAGAGCCTGGAGCCTGCTTTGGATTCTGTGTCTCCCTCTCTCTCTGCCCCTCCCCTGCTCATGCTCTGCCCCTCTCTCCTTCAAAAATAAACATTTAAAAAAACATATCTTCTTAACATGATTTCACATATATAATATATATATAAAACATATTATGTATAATATATATGATATATTACATGTAATATATATATATGATCCAACATTGCATTAAATGGAAAACACTTGAAGATTTTCACTAAAGTGAGGAACAAGTCAAGGATTTGTCAAGGAACAAGACAAGACAGTGTTTAGCACTGTATTGGAGTATTAGCCAATGCAATTAGGCAAGAAAAAAACAAGAAGAGACATAAGAATTAGGAAAAAAAAAAGGTAAAATTCTCACTATCCACAAATGATGCGATTTTATCAGTGGAAAATCCAAACAGCAATGGAAATACTGTTACAAACAATACAATTCAGTTAAGTAGCCAGGTACAAAACGAACATAGAAAAATTGATAGCTTTCATACGTAAGAACAGCAACCACTTTAAAACATACTTCATTCATATCTAAAGCATTCATTCATTCAAGTCTACAGCCTTTGTCACAGTTTGTGTTCTCTGGGAAGCAGCTGCCAGGATGGAGTCAGAGTGCAGAAAGTTGAAAGTGAAGGAGGCTGTGTGGGAAAGGAAGAGCCCTCAGACCCCTCATCTGTGAGAGTCCCCACCAGCCCAGCAGGAGATCTGGAGTTAGCGTCGTCCTGTGTTGGTCAGAAGAATAGCCAGGCTATTCGAGTGGCCTGACTCAGCCGATGGCCAGGGCCCCCCTGAAAACATAACCGGCACAAGAGGTGGACTCGGATATTTTGTGATGTATAATAAGAAATATATATTTGGCCGTCTTCCTATTTCTGGCAGAGCTCCGGTGAAACCCTAGGAATTTCCTAAGTGATGAGAGCCACAAAGTGTCTTTTGTAATGTTAACGAGGTGACTTTTGGCCCCACTGAGGGATCTGGCTGGTTGCCAGGCCCTTTCCAATCCATGGGATTGGAAGGTTGGAGGCTTCAAGCCCACTGCCTGACCTCCAGGGACAGGAGAGGAATATTGCAAATGTGATTATCAGAGGAATTGACAGCCAATGATTTAACCAATCATGACTATGAAATGAAAACTCTACAAAATCCCCAAAAGGATGGGGTTCAAAGAGCTTCTGGGTTGGGGAACACATGGAGATTTGGAGAGAGTGGCACCCTAGAGAAAGCATGGAAGCTTTGCACCCCTTTCCCATGCTCTGTGCCTGATGCACCTAATCCCTCTGTCCATTCCTGAGTTATATCCTTTTATAATAAACCAGTAATCCAATAAGTACAATGTTTCTCTGAGTTCTGCTAATTAATCGAACAAATTAATCCAACCCAAGAGAAAGTCATGGGAGACTCCCATCTGTAGAAACTCCCACCTGATCTGTTGATCAGATGCCCATATGACAACCCAGACTTTCTACCTATAGAAGAAGTAGGGGCAGTGGCAGGTGGGGAGTGCAGTCTGGTGGGACTGAGTCCTTAACCTCTGGAGTCTGACACTATCTCCAGGTAGGGAGTGTCAGAACTGAATTGAATTGTAGGACAACCCGCTGGCGTGAGAGAATTGCTCGGTGCTGGGAGAAAACCCACACACGCATTGGAATTGGGTGCAGCATCTTGTCCTGGAAAAAGTACCTGCTGGAGACTATCAGCTAACCGCCTGCTTCTCACTGGAGAGACATTTGAGCAGCGTGTTTCTGTGTCTTCCAGAACATCCAAAACCTACATGGGAAACAACACTAGAAAGCCCTCTCGAGGGCGCCTGGGTGGCGCAGTCGGTTAAGCGTCCGACTTCAGCCAGGTCACGATCTCGCGGTCCGTGAGTTCGAGCCCCGCGTCAGGCTCTGGGCTGATGGCTCAGAGCCTGGAGCCTGTTTCCGATTCTGTGTCTCCCTCTCTCTCTGCCCCTCCCCCGTTCATGCTCTGTCTCTCTCTGTCCCAAAAATAAATAAAAAACGTTGAAAAAAAAAAAAAAAAAAAAAAAAAAGCCCTCTCGAGACAACAAAAGAATGCGAACAAATAGAAAGACATCCTTTGTTCTGACAAGGAAACTCAACATCATAAAGATGTTAGTTCTCCCGAAATTAAGTTAGAGGTGGAAATGCAGTCCAATAAAAATATCATCAGAGTTTTGGTTTGTTTGTTTGCTGGAGCTGAACAAGTTGATTACGAAGTTCATTTGGAAAAACAAACAAGCAAGCAAAAAACAAGCGAGTTTTAAAAAGTGTTATTTATCGGAGAAGAGAAGGAATAGGAAGGATAGAGAGAACAGGTTTAGGTGTCAGTCTTCCCTGAATATGCGTGTTTTATAGATTTGATGTAAATATTTTGCGTATTTTGAAACAATAATACACTTTACAAAGCAATCCCTTAAAATAAGGGCAAAATAAAACAGATGACCCTCTCCATGTCTCTGCATGTGACCCATCCCCATAGAGAACACTATTCCAAGTGACTTTAAAGCATAGCATCTTGATTTTACCCACCAAGGGGGATATAGCCTCTGAACAAAACAAACACCCCCGCCGAAGAGGGCTTAAACTGATTTTTGCTATTCATATTATTGGTCTTACTTTTGTAGCATTACTCTGAAACTATTGTGTGTGCATTTGTGGCATAAAAAAATAAGCATTAGGTTCAAGTCACTGAAACTGGAATTTTTGGAGTGGGAGAAGGAAGTGCAGTGTAAAGTCAACAAGCCTAACAAAAACTGCGTTAAGTCTGTAATTTGCTAGTGAGGGCCACTAACAAACATGAAAACAATGACTAATCCAGAAATAAGATACTCCCCCAGCTCCCAGTTGTGGTCACTAACACCATTTCTTTTTATTTATCTGTTTATTTATTTTTATTTTGAGAGAGAGAGAGTGCATGAGCAGGGGAGGGGGCAGAGAGAGGGAGAGAGAGAATCCCAATCAGGCTTCATGTTCAGTGCAGAACCTGACATGGGGCTCGGTCCCACGACCTGGGATCACGATCTGAGCTGAGGTCAAGAGTCAGACGCTCAACCAACTGAGCCACCCAGGCGCCCCAATACCATTTCTCACTAAAAGGAAGCCAGGCCTCCTCGGAGGAATAACTGATTCCAGGCCTGGGACGGAGAGCCTGGAATGATGGAGATGGAGAGCCCAGAACATATTCACACCAGAGGCAAGGAGTTGTCAAAGATTACTAGAGTCATGGTGAATGAATTTACGAGTAAAGAGAATCCCACAGCCCAAAATTGGATAATTTGAGCATTAGCAAGGTTAGTCATTTCAAAAGAGCAAAACATACCAAATATGTCTAAAATAGTGAGTTCATAATGATAGGAAAAGCAAAACGTAACATTCCTCATTGGTCACCTTTGGGGAATACTAAGAAACCGACTCTGTTTGGAAAACTGGCAGATTAAGAGACAGAGTCAAGCATTTATCCTACTGTTCCCATACGAAATGTACCTTGGGATAGCCAAAGAGTTGATGAGGGGAATATTCTTTCTACTGAAGGAAGCCAGCTTAAGAAGAAATGGCAGAGTTAGAATATTAACACTTAGCAACCTCTGAGGAATTAATAGTTGTCAGCAATAATCATCGAAGGTTGCTGACGTCACAAAAAGAGACCGCCAGATACTATGTGCCTCCCGTTGGAAATACGTAGCTCATCTATGAAGTAGGATTTCCCCCCCAAATTAAACCTAAGACCGATGAAATCTTTAGATCTAACTACCAATTTACGAGAAAAACAGTGGACAGGGGAACATGTCAAATGACACCATGGAGATGTAATCAGCGAAATGCATACCACGGGATATTGAACGGGACAAACAGTTGGATTTCCTCACAATAACAAAGAGTGGGGGTGAGGTGGGAGCAGGGCACAAGCCCAGATGACGAGAGTCCTAAATTCTTACGCTGAGAGTTCTGTCAGTCACTCTCAATGTACAGTTTTATTTTCTTGTATGTTGAGTTTAAACAGCATTTGGATTTTCTGTTCTTTAAAAATTTTGTAGCCTTGTCTTGTGAAGTCATCTGGACCTTGTATTATTTGTTTTAGAGGTAGTTTTTTGACTTTTTTTTTTTTTCATGCCACGTTAATTGATAGGTTTTAGGTTTTAGGTTTTCTAGCTCCTCTGGGGTCATTCTCAGTCATGTGTATTTTCATAGAACATTGCTAATTCCATCCAGGTGCTCACATGTATTTGTTGAACAAATAGTAGGTTGAACCATCGACATGTGGTTCCATCTAATAATTTTCAGCAGAATCATTTTGTTTTACTTGGGGCACCTGGATGGCTCAGTCAGGTAAGCATCCGACTTCGGCTCAGGTCATGATCTCATGGTTCATGAGTTTGAGCCCTCGTCAGGCTCTGTGTTGACAGCTCAGAGCCTGGAGCCTGCTTCAGATTCTGTGTTTCCCTCTCTTTCTGCCCCTCCCTTGCTCTCTCTCTCTCTCTCTCTCTCTCTCTCAAAAATAAACATTTAAAAAAAATTATTTTGTTCCATTATCATTTCTTATTTTGTATATTTATGCTTCTGTTCTTTTTAGAGATTAGGTTAGCTAATGGTTTATCCTTTTTATTTCATTCTTTACCCCCCAACTCAGCTTTTGGATTTAATTGCCATTCTTATGTGTTTTCTGGTTCATTTTATTTCTGCTTTTATCTTTATTCACTCCTTTCTGTTTTCTTTAGGATTATTTTGTTTTTATTTTGCTACTCATCTGTCTTGAAAGTTTAACTTGGAAGCAGGACAAGGCACATCGGGGCTGCCTGTTTCAGAAGACAAAAGGACGCACGTTAACCGGGGGGGCTGGCCAGGAGCCTCTGGCTTGCGTCAGCTGTGACATTCACAGAAGAGCAAATTCCGGGGGCGCCTGGGCGGCTCAGGTGTGTACGCATCCGACTCTCCGCACAGGTCACGATCTCAGTTTCATGAGTTCGGGCCCTGCGTCTGAGGCTGTGCTGGCAGCTCAGAGCCTACTTGGCATTGTCTCTGTCTCTCTCCCGCTCTCTCTGCCCCTCCCCATTGCTCGCTCTCTCTCAAAATAAATAAGCTAAAAAAAAAAAAAAAAAAAAAAAGCAAATTCTGGCTGCAGGCATGCGACTGAAACAGAGAGGAAGCGGAGGGACAATCATTCTGGTTCTAGCAAGTCAGGGCTATTAAGCAGCTCGTTCAGCGCGCGAGCGGCTGCCACGAGGTTGTACGTTTCAGATCCGTTCGCAGGGGACATAACTCGCGCCTGCGCAGATGCACTCTGGGATCAGGACGGAGGGGCAGGGACTCGGAGGCAGACGCCCTTCCTGGGAGATGGGTCGCCTCCGGCAGGTTACGTGGCTCAAGGACTCCCTGATGGCCACCTCGCCACCACCCACCCCCCGAAATGCCTGCACGGGGTTCCCCAGCTCGCGTGGCCGCTCCACATTCCGCCCTTTCTTCTCCCATGGGCCAGACTCCTTCTGTCTTTCACCGTGAGCCGGTGTCTGCTTCTCCGGGTTCCCAAACTAACCCCAGAGGTGCGAGGGCTGCTGCAAGAAAACAGGCAGTCAGGCAACCCCTCGGGGGTGGGAGAGTTACTCCTTAGACTGGATTCGAAGCAGGGGGAATGTTAAGACTGGCAAGCAAGAGTTCATGGACGGGGACACTATCTGGAGACACACAGGATTGTCTAGAGACACACAAGGGCCCTTGCCAGGGGATGTTAGGGTCCAGAGTCATAGGGACCCGGTGGTGACTGGACCACCAGAAGCCAGGAGGCCGCAATTCCCATGACCAGCAAGGCCCCTGGCTTCCTTCTTTGTGGTAAAAGACAGTACGCAGTTTACCTTCCCCTCAGAGGGGATATCCAGGCCTCCCCCTGACCCATTAATGGGCCCGATGACTTCCCTGAAGGGGCCTTGGCCCTGAACCGGCACCGAGTGTGTCTGTAGGCATCTCTCCCCGCAAAGAGCTGAGGGGACAGTTAGCAGAGCTGGGTGCCCACGGGGGCGAGATCGACAGGCAGCCAACAGGACACCGCTGAGCATTTACGTCCAATAAAACGCAAGAATGAGGGAGCCAGGGGCTGAGGGCGGCCACCCTAATTTTAAAAATTATGGCCCCTTGCTCTGTTCCCCGGACCCGAACCAAATGTTCAGATCCCAGACCTACTGAGTAAGTGGCCAGTGCCCTCGGGGAAGGTCCCCAGGACGTCGTGGCAGATTTTGCCTCGATGGTGCCCCGAGTCCTTCCCCGTGGGGACCTGCAGCTCCTCACTCGGGTGGCTGTAGGCTGGGAAGGGAGAGTCAGCAGGCATGTTGAGGATGACGGGACATGGGGCCTGAGTTGACTCCGATCCCCAAAGATCCACCCTGTTAGAGTGGGGGCCTGTGTGAGCCACGTAACAAACAGGGTCCCGAGCAATACAGCTCACGGAGGCCCTACGGGATCCACGTGCCCTCCCTGCAGTCACTTCCCTTATCGAGGGGCCCCAACTGACCGTGACCCAAACTCACCACCTGCCCTCCACACCTGCTGCTCCTGGATGCCTATCCGAGACCACCACTGTCTACCTGGTCACCCAAGCCATGGTGGGATGGCAGCTGGGCC
The DNA here is from genome assembly GCF_028018385.1 of Neofelis nebulosa. Lineage (NCBI taxonomy): Eukaryota > Metazoa > Chordata > Mammalia > Carnivora > Felidae > Neofelis > Neofelis nebulosa. The sequence goes on from NC_080790.1 coordinate 8,241,931, forward strand.
CTCCGGGTCTCTCCTCAAACCCCAAAAGGGACACTGAGCCCGTACAGCCCACACATCCCGCAGACTCTTTCCCAAACCAGGGATGGCCCTCGGGGCCAGGCCTGCTTTGCTAAAGCAAGGCAGAGACGAGTGAAAGCAACGAATCGACGAAACACCTAGTCGATCACGGAGATCCTCCCCGCACAGCTGTTCGTCTCAGAGAGGGGCGCTTTGTCGGTGCCTGGTTTCTGGCCCAAGGTGACGTCACACAACATTCAGACAATGACCACATATGGCGTCAAACCCCTGCGCTGGCGAGGCTTCTCCTTTTTACATGTCAGGCCTATTCAGGACAGGAGTCGCCTTCCTGGGGCAGACTGGGTGGGCGGTCTGCCCACACCCACGGAGAGTGGCCGGGGGCGCCTTCTGGATGCAGCTTCCTGAGCAGAATGTCCTCATTCGAAGCAGGTTCCATGGGCCATCCTCTCTCTCTGTTCTTTAGTAAGAACGTTAAAAAACACCCAGGCAAATTCTGGGCAGAGCGATTTCTCAGAGGGATTTTGTAAGTAGTACACGTTCTGGAAATGTGTAATTTATCTTCTAGAAAGGGGCACACAAAGCTTCCTGTCACTTAATGACAGCAGACAGCCCTCCCATTTGCTTCCCAGACGGAAAAAGAAAACAAGTCGTGAAATTGAGTGTCACGTGCTGGGGTGCCCTGGTCCTACGAAGGGGGTCCCCGGCCCGGCCCCGCCCAGGACAGGCCCTCCAACATTCTGGACCCCCGGCCTCCCTGGAGCCCCGAGGGTGAAGGCGGTTGCAAAAGGAACCTTTTCCTGTTTGATCTTCTAATGGTTTCCGTTGGTTTCTAAGAAAGCTAGTGATACGTGTGGCTTTTCTGTATGCGGGCACTCTAATGAATTCCCTTACCGGCGCAGTAGTTTTGAGCTGATTCTCTTGAGGGTTTTGTGTGTCTCCATCCGTGAGCAAATAATGATAATGCCATCTCCCCTTTGTCAGCGGCTGTGCATCTTAATTCCGCGTTCCGCTTCTCAACAACTGTTGTAGATCCCTCGAGCTGTTGGGAATGAGGAAAAGGGGGCTGAGCGGCTGCGGGGGGAGGGGTTTGGAAACAGGAAGTAGCTGGGAGCGTTTGAGGGTCAAGAATTAGCTAACACTTCAGTTCTTCCTGAACATTTCGGTCCAAAGCCCATAAGCGGTGCTATCAGGCAGGCGGCCCTGCGAGGGCCAGAAGGAACTGCAGGCCCAGGGTAAGAAGTCAGGGGCCAGTCACAGAGAAGAGGGGGTCTTTGAGGCCTGGCGGAAGCAGCCGGCTTGGGTGTCGGAGCCCAAGAGTGTGAAGAAGGTCTTCAGACAAGGAGGTGGCCCAATACCAGTGTCGGAACCAGAGCCGAGTGAGGGGATGTCCACGTAACGGGGGTGGCCTGAGAGATCAGAACCCAAGCGAGGTCAGGGGGCGTCCCCACGGAGGGAGGGCCAGGAGGCAGCCCAGCTCAATGGGGTGGAGCCCAGGCAGGGTGGACACGGAGAAGGACATCCATGGCGGGTACAGCCTGGGCAGGGTGTCCAGCAGGGTGAGGAGACCTGCCGGGCGATCTCCTGGCACAGGATCGGAGAGGGGAGCATCTGCTTAGGGGAGGAGGCAGTGCCAGTGAGAAGAGATTGGTTACGTTGCTCTAATAGGTAAACACATAAGGATAACGGGAGGCCGGTCTTCTGTCATAGAAGTTGAGTTTACAAATTTGGAAAGAGGGAAACCTAAAGCGAGCCCTAGGGGGTTGAATTGCATTGGAAAGTATCTGTGTGAACTTGGGGTTTGGAGATAGATGATAGATAGATAGATAGGTAGATAGATAGATAATAGATAGATAGATAGATAGATGATAGATAATAGATGATAGATAGATGATAGATGATAGGTAGATAGATAGATGATTGATAGAGAATAGATAGATGATAGATAGATAGATAATAGGTAGGTAGATAGATGATTGATAGATGACAGATAGGTAGATAGATAGATAATATTAGGGGTGAAGATGTCATTCGACTCTGCTTTCCCTTCCTGATTTGCAGTCACACTAACTCATGCACGTACGTAGGTTTTGAGTCTGCATGTTGTTTTTCTTTTAAAGTGGGTAATACCATATAATCTTGTTTACAACTGGCGTTTTCCACTTCAGAATATCTTGGAGGCCAACCATCCGGGTCAACAGAAACAAATCTAGGGTGCCTGGGTGGCTCAGTCAGTTGAGTGTCCAGCTCTCGGTCTCAGCTTCGGTCATGATCCCAAGGTCGTGAGATCGAGCCTCACTGTCAGGCGCCACACGGGGCATGAGGCCTACTTTAAAAAAGGGGGTGTCTGGGTGGCTCAGTTGGTTGAGCGTCCAACTCTTGATTTCAGCTCAGGTCATGATGTCAGGGTCCCGAGATTGAGCCCCCCCCCACCCTGGGCTCCGTGTTGGGCATGGAGGCTGCTTAAGATTCTCTCTCCTTCCCCCCCTCTCCCCCCATCTCTAAAACAAACAAACAAATAAAATCCGTATTTTAAAAAAAGCAGGGTGTTGGCACCTGGGTGGCTCAGTCAGTCAAGCATCCGACTTCGGCTCAGGTCGTGATCCCCCAGTTTGTGAGATCGAGCCCCGAGTGGGGCTCTGAGATAACAGCGTGGAGCCTGCTTGGAATTTTTCCCTCTCCCTCTCTCTCTGCCCTTGTCCGCTGCTCTTTCCCTATTTCTCTCTGTAAAAGTTTTCCAAAAAAGGAATATATACCTAAATATCTTCAAACTTCTACGGCCTTAAGGAAGAACCACTTGAGAGTTGGAAATCCCTGCAAGTGTACGTGTCAGTAATTAGCCGTCCCCACATCCCCGAGGAAAAACTCGGGCTTTGATTTTCCAGTGCAGAACACCAGCGTCCAGCTGGACCTGCTGACGAGCCCCGTGGTGGGAATGTCGCCGTTCAGCTGTGCCGGGGCCCCCGCACCGACACCCCTTCTCGATAAAGGACAAATACAGAAAAACCCCAGGGCAAAGCGCAGGCCCGTGGGAGGCCCGCAGGTGTCATTACGGCCCCCGCTGCGCCCTTCTCGCCGGAGGAAGTGTGTGCTGTGGCCTGTTTTATTCAAAGAGGCATCTCTCTCTGCTATTGTCTGGGGTTGGCAGCTCTTTCTTCTAATAAATAGCCCAGCTGTTTCCCTTCCCAACTGTCTCCCTCTGACAGGACAGACGGTGGGGGATCCTGCCCCCGGAAGGCTAGTTTGCAGGCGGCCACAGAGAGCAGTGGACAGAGCTCCCGAAGTCGCATCCAAGAGCAGAGAGGTGATGGCCCTGCTCTGCTTTAAGCTGGCCCAGGGCCCCTTCGGGTCCCTCACGGCCCCTCCTGGGGACCCCGGACTTCTCACCTGAGCGCCTGGCAGGGTGGCTTCGAGGGTGACGGTGTCCTGGTGGGCCCCGTCTCCCTTCTCGACGGGCCCGAGCCGGGGTGGGCAGGACGAGGTGGCTCAGCCGGAAGGGGAGGGGACCCGAGGGTCAGTGAGAGATGGCATCCGAGGCGGCCAGGGAGAAACTCCAGAGGAACGGAACGGGGCAGGCAGGTCTTGGGTGAAAACGGAAGACAGAGAAGGGGAGCAGGGTTTCAGGGGAAGCTGGAACAGGCGGATACGTGAAGAACGAGAGGGAAACCAACGCTGTGGGCCGGAGTACCCGGAGCCAGCTGTGTGGGTCAGCTGGCCAAAAGCAAAACACAAGGCCATGGGGTCACCTCTGCCAGCCCCCATTCACCAGGCCAGTGTACTTCACCCCCGCCCCCCCCCCAGCTTGAGCGAGGCTGCCCTGGGGCACCGTCCTGGTGCAAAAAGACTTGCCCGTGGGCGTCACCTCGCCCAGAAATGCCTGTGGGCTGCCCCTCCCCTCCTCCCCTCACCCAGACACCCCTTCACCAATGACTGACCTATATGGGGACACAAAAGGCCGGGGCGCTTCAGCCCTTCTTCCTCTCTTTCTCCTTTTCTGCTGCTTTGACGGTGGACATAATGGCTGGAGCTCCAGCAGCCAGGTGAGACTGTGAGGCTGCCTTGCGATTAGAGGTGATGCGCAGCAAAACAGAAGACGGAAGGAACTCGATGACTTCGTGCAATCACCACACCAGCCCTGGGTTACCTCATGTCTTAGCCTTTTTGAGCTGCTCTAACACACTACCAAAAACTAAGTGACTTGTAAATAAAAATTTATGTATTTATCTCTCATAGTTCTGAAGCCTGGGAAGTCCAAGGTCAAGGTGCCCAGAGATTTGGTGTCTGGTGAGAGTCTGCTATCTGGTATATAAACGACTGTCTTCTCGCTGTGCCCTCACATGGCAGAAAGGGCTATGGAACTTTCTGGAACTCTTTTATAAGGTCAGAAGACCATTCCTGTGGGCCCCACCTTCATGACCTAAGCACCTTCCAAAGGTGTCACCTCCCAATAAAATCAGGGGCACCTGGGTGGCTCAGTCGGTTAAGCATCCGACTCGTGATTTTGGCTCGGGGCGTGATCTCATGGTTGGTGGGATCGAGCCCTGCATTGGGCTCTGTGCTGACCATGTGGAGCCTGCTTGGGATTCTTTCTCTCCCTCTCTCTGCCCCTCCCCCCCACCCCACATAAAATAAACTTTATTTTCAAAAGAAGAACATAATATCAGCCATCACCATCTCAGTAAGTTAAATATTTCAAGAGCAAAAAGGATTACGTTAATTTATTTATTTTGAGAAAGAGAGAGAGAGAGAGAGCAGGAGCAGGGGGCAGAGAGAGAAGGAGAGAGAGGGAGAGAGAGAATCCCAAGGAGGCCCTGTACGGTCAGCACAGAGCCCAATACGGGGTTCAACCCACACACCGCGAGATCCTGACCTGAGCTGAAACCAAGAGTCGGACGTGTAACCGACCGAGCTACCCAGGCGCCCCTTAAGGGTGAAAAGGGTCTCTCTGACCCAAATATTGATGATCCCAAGTGTTGCGTGGAAATGAGCACCAGTCTGGTCGCACGGGGGGCTGACTGCTCTCCCTCAGACCCACTGCCCCCTGTCAGTCTGCCGGCCCTGGGGGAGGGGGCAGCAGAGGAATCAGGAGACCCAGTTTCGGGCCACAGCCATGATAAGTAATTCCCAGATGAGGGGCCCTGGCACCCCCTCCCCCCCACTGCTCCCCAGGGCCTCAGTTTCCTCACCTGTAGAAAGAAGGAATCCTGGCTCCTTCTGAGATGAATGTTCAGTGACTTCAGGATCACATAATAGCCACGGGGGTGCCAGGACTCAAATCACGTTTCCACGCAAGGTGAGGCTCCCCAGGTGTCCTGAGTGGAGAGACGTGCCCAGCGCGAAGGTGTGGCCGGTAGACGGGCCCTGCCTCTCACTAACCACCCCGGCACTGACCAACGGTTCTCGGCCCCACAGGCCCTGAGATGAACTGAGCAGTTCACCTTCCCACGGTCCCCATGGCAACAGACACAGAGGGTCGCTCTGTGCGACTGGTTATACAAAAGCAAACGGATTTTCTGCTCCATGTTTCTCAGCATCTTGGTGTTTCACAAAATCCAAGGAATAACTCGCTCTTGGCTTCTCCTGTGTTTTCCCCGCAAACCCCTCCACGCACCTGTGGCTCGTGAACCCGGAGTCAAAGAGGACGGATGGAAAAGGAAGGGTCCACCACGTCCTCGGGTGCAGGCGGCCCAGAGGCCTGGCCTCACGCCCCACAGTGATGGCTGGGCAGGGCCCAGGGCTGAGTGGGACCCGTGTGGCTGAGCAGGACCGCTTGGACCCTTCCCAAAGCCGGCCTAGTGGAATATACAGAACGACGGAATTCTGATAGATGCCATGACACAGATGGACCTTAGAAACATTTAGAGAAATAAGCCAGATACAGAAAGACAAATGCTCTAGGGTTCTCAACTGAAGTACTCAGAGCAGACAAGTTCATAGAGGCAGGAAATACAGTAGAGGTTACCAGGGGCTGGGGGGAGGAGGAAGGGAGGGCTATCGTCTGATGGGGACTGAGTTTGAGATGATAAAAAGTTCCAGGTATAGATAATAATGATGGTTACACAGCAACAGGGATGTTTTGAACGCCACTGAATTTAATCATTTACAAATGGTTACATTGATAATAAAATTTTTCACCGCAACTTAAGAAAGATACCCAGGGGCGCCTGGGTGGCTTAGTCGGTTAAGCATCCAACTCTTGACTTTTTTTTTTAATGTTTATTTATTTTTGAGACAGAGAGAGAGCGTGTGAGCAGGGGAGGGGCAGAGAGAGAGAGAGGGAGACACAGAATCTGAAGCAGCCTCCAGGCTCTGAGCTGTCAGCACAGAGCCTGATGCGGGGCTCGAACTCATGAGCCATGAGATCATGACCTGAGCCGAAGTCGGACACTCAGCCAACCGAGCCACCCAGGCGACCCTCGACTCTTGACTTTGACTTGGGTCATGATCTCACGATTTGTGTGTCATTGAGCCCTGCGTTGGGCTCTGTGCTGACGGCATGGAGCCTGCTTAGGATTCTTTCTCCCTCTCTCTCTGCCCCTCCCCTGCTTGCTCTCTCTCTCAAAATAAATAAACTTCAAAAAAAAATTTTTTTTAATACCTACTGGTCCAGGAACAGGTGCTTAGTCTTGGCATCAGAAATGGGGCGAGGGGTCGGAAGTGGGGAGAACGGTATGCTGGGCTGGGAGGGCCAAGTCTGGGCTCATCACACGGCTTCCGGGGGACCTAGAGAAGCTGCACCTGGGTCTTTACCGTTGACCAAACTTGGCCTCCGGGTGCCCCCAGCACTGCCTGGGCACTTACAGTTCACCCGACAGGGCCATCCTCCACAGATTAGGCAAATGAGCACCCCGGCCTGTTCCTCTGCCCCCAGCAGTGACAAATGATCATTACTAAGGAGGAAAGCATGGTCCATTTGTCATTTCTGACATGAGAAGTCCAGAAGGTCCTGGTGACCGTGGAGTCCCCTTCCTCCAGGATGTGACAGGCCATTTACCAAGCCTGTGCGGGATCTTTTATAGCCGTTCAATTTACACGAAGCCAGCACAGCCTGGGGACCGAAGCAATATAATTTTAACACTTAATTACTTCGCTTCCTCATTGACAAGACAGCTGCATCCGATGCAATTTGTCATTTCATTAGGCAATAAATATTGAAAACAGCAAATAAACCAATGTGTGCAAGCACAGCTCGACAGCCCGTGGGCTGACGCAGAGGGAACGGCGGCATTAGGGACCCTGCACCCTTCTTCCTCGAAATCAGATGCAACCGCATGTTTGGGTCCCATCGGCCACCACCACCATTTCCTACCACGGGTACATGATTTGGGGCAATTTTGACCCCACACTGCCGGTTCTTTAGTTTGAAGACATGAAGCCACCTTTCTTGGGTCCCTGACAGACAACTCATTGAAAAGGCAGAATTGTTTCCCTGCCCCACCTGCAGCAGGACTTTGTAACGCTCAGGGATCTCCCGGCCATGTGGGAGGCAGAATTTCGAGGGAGGAGAGAATGGGGGGGGGGACTCTGGACACCAAGGAGGGAGAGTGATGACCTGGTGTGGAGGAGGCCGGGCTAGGAAGGATCAGGAGAGGAGTGATGGCTGATGGATGGTCATTCCGGACCAGGGGGACCACGAATATCAAGGGGGGGACCCATGGCCTGGCCTGGACAGCAAGGAGCCCCAACCAGAGCAGACGTACCGCTGGGGACCAGGTCACTGTGAACTGATCTCACAGGGTTTCAAAGCTCTCCAGGGACAAGGCCTGGACCGGGACCCTCTCCCTCTTTCACACACACACACACACACACACACACTCCGATACCCAGCTCTATTCACTCTCACAGCTCTTTGGGGTGACGGCAACAGGAAGAGCCCCTGACCCCCTCCCACTAGCTTCCTGTAGGCTGAGGAAGCAGGGCCAGCAAATGGTCAGCTCTCTCTGCCCCTCTACCCTGTTCAAGTTCTCTCTAAAAAGAAATAAATAAATTTAAAATAAAATGAAATAAAAGAACTTGTTTAAAAAAAATAACACATTGACCCTGTGTTACCCATATTCTTATTATCCCATTTAACTCTGAAACAGCCATGTGAGGTAGGTGCCTTTAGCTCCGCCTGCCTAAGGTGACCCAGCCAATAAGTGAGGCAGTGGAGACTTGAACCCGGATCTGTATGTTTTTTCCCTTAGCAGAGCCAGCAAAGCCAGCAGCAGTATCACTTCTCCTCTTAAGCCTTCAACCCGTAGAGTGACAAACTTTCTTCAGACTTAGTGCTCCCTCCAACCCTCCACCCAAAGTCAGCTCACAGATCTGGTAGTAGTCATTTACACTTTAGTGAGAATTTAAGTCCCTGTGCTACTTGTCCCAGAAGCAGTTTGCTTGTTCCAGCTCCGCTGCAATGGGAATTGTCTTGGCCAGCTTGGTCTCCCGTAACAAAATACCATTATGGAGGCTAGAGGTCCAAGATCAGGGTGCCAGGATGGTCAGGCTCTGGTGAGACCTCTTTGTGGTTAGTAGATGAGTGCCTTCTGGCTAAATCCTCCTACGGCTGAGAAGGAGGGGCCCTCTGGTCTCTTCCTCTTATAAGACTCTCATCCCATCGTGAGGCCTCACCCTCATGATCTCGTCTAACCTAACCACCTCCCGAAGGCCCCAGCTCTGAATGCCAGCACTTTGGGGGTCCGGTCTGACTTGGGCTCAGGTCACGATCTCTTGGTTCACACGTTCGAGCCCCACATGGGGCTCCCTGCTGTCAGTGCAGAACCCACTGTATCAGACAGATCCTCTGTCTCCTCTCTCTGCCCCCGCCCCCGCTTGTGAGCGCTCTCAAAAACGAATAGACCTTTTAAAAAAACTTTTCTTAACTTTCTCTTTTATAGGTACACATGTAAGTTTTTACAAAAATGCTGAAGTGGGAACATATCAATCGTACCGATCATACTTTGTTGTATTGGTGGGTTTCTTTCTTTCTTTCTTTCTTCCTTTCTTTTTTTTTTTTTCTTTTTACTTTTGGCTTCCTGCCCGCCCCCCCCCCAACCACCTTTCCCCACCACTGTTTCTCTGGAAAACCCAGCCTAAGACTGACTTGAGAACCCAGATTAATATACCCACAAACCCAAGTTGAGAACTTAGCATGTATACATCCAGAGTATGATAGGAGAAGATAGGATTCAGTAGGCAGAGAGGGAAAGATTAGGGCCCGGGGTCCCTGGGTGGGGAAAAACACCTATTTAGGAACAATGCTGGGAGTGTCTGACCACAGCAAACCCCCTCAGGTGTAAGGTCCCTCTTAAGAATGCAGGGGCGCCTGGGTGGCTCCATTGGTTAAGCGTCCAACTTCAGCTCAGGTCGGGATCTCACAGTTCATGAGTTCAAGCCCCACGTCGGGCTCTGTGCTGACAGCTCAGAGCTTGGAGCCTACTTCGGATTTGGTGTCTCCCTCTCTGCCCCTTCCCTGCTTGTGCTCGGTCTCTTGCTCTCTCTCAAAAATAAATAAGAATTTTAAAAATTAAAAAAAAAGAATGTAACAGACCCCACCTACTCCCCCTCTGGGTTCCCCTCAGGAGTTTGACAAAAGACCTAAGTGAGGCCATAGGCCACCCCTCATTCAATGGACGCGGGCCAACCAGGAATGGACAACCCAGCACTCAGAGCTATCCAGCCACTAGGGGTAGGACCTGGGAAGGAACAAGGGCAAAGGGAAGGGGGATGCTGACCAGAACCTTACAAAACAAGGACCCTTGTCCAGAGTCACGGGCATTCACTTTCCAAAGTCCCCTCTCTGTAAAAAGAGCTTTCGTACTACTCTCCCTTTCTAATCTTACATTCTAATAAACCTTTGCCTCCTGCTCATTGTATGCCCACCTCTCCATTCTTCGAAGCAGTGAGACGACAAATCCCGGGGACTGTGGTCAAAAATCCTGCCACAATAGTTTCCTCCCCACCCGTGTAATCCCTTCCAGATCAACACACACGAAAGCCAGCATGCTCACTGGAGGTAAATTAGGAAATTTCTCAGAAAAAGGCTCTAAAAATTCAATCAAGTCTACTCCGTCTCTAACACCCCCCCCCCCCGTTCTTCTATCCTGTCCAACCCCACCGTGTCCCCCAGGAAAAGACCCCTCCTCAGCCCATCTGCAGCCCGTCTCTGACCTGTCTCCTCAGAATCACCCACCCACCCCGCAGCTCCTACCAAGCCCCGGCACACCTTCTCGGTGCTCCCAAGGAAACTTCTGTCCGTTCTCCAAACACCAAATCATACTGAGGCATAACTTCTTATTTAATGCTTTCTTTTCTTTTCTTTTCTTTCTTTTTTTTTTTTTAAATTTTTTTTTTCAACGTTTTTTTAATTTATTTTTGGGACAGAGAGAGACAGAGCATGAACGGGGGAGGGGCAGAAAGAGAGGGAGACACAGAATCGGAAACAGGCTCCAGGCTCCGAGCCGTCAGCCCAGAGCCTGACGCGGGGCTCGAACTCACGGACCGTGAGATCGTGACCTGGCTGAAGTCGGACGCTTAACTGACTGCGCCACCCAGGCGCCCCTCTTTTCTTTTCTTTTAAATAACCAAATGGAAGTTTCGCGACAGCAGGAACCACGCCTCTCTCGGTCAACACCGATTTATCAGGCGGTGGAGGGGAGAAACGGGAGGGTATGGACAATGGAGTCAGGGGACTCCGTCCGTGAGGGCGATTTCCACCTGGGAGCTCTGGCAAGATTATTCTGTCCTCACTGCCGTCGATCCCTGCGCGTGGGGACTGGGTGAAGCGGTCTCTAATCACAAGGAACGTCTGTCAAGAAGCTAAGTCTGAATTTAAGCCTCTTTAAAGATACGTGTGATTCCTAACTTGTATTAACTGCTGTGCGGACAGAAGGCTGGAAATACTTGCAAAACCAAATCCATGATTCAGGATGATAGCAAGCAAGAGTTTGGAAATCAGTGGCCTGGGTCATTCCTCGAAAATACTAGAAATTGAAATGATTGATCTGTTACCCAAAAAAGCACCCCAGAAAGAACACGGAGCCAAGCAGGAAGCCATCCTTAATTCAGAAATGTCCCCCCCCCCACCCCGCCCCCATCAAGGAGCGAGGAATCACCGTCCTTCATGACTGATTTTACAGCCCCTGCTTGAAAATTCCTGTGTAAAAGAGGACTCAGCAGTAGACCTGTTCTCCTGGAGGCTGGAGGCTGAGACCCACAGGAAGATATAAACACAAATCAGCCAGGAAAGTGATCAAAATCATCCTGGCTTTCAGACGAAGAGAAAGATTGGAGCACATCTTGGAGATTTGGCAGAAATGACTCTTAGCGCGAAAACCTTTGAAACAGACCCACATGATTGCAGGTGTCATGGAGGAAAAACCAGACGTTGTCTAATCCTGGGTTTTCTCGTTCGGTGGAGTTTGCAACTTTCATTTTACGTAAACTATTCTGCAGTTCTCTAGGGCGTAACTCAGATCTGCTTTTTCTGCTTGCCAAGGGTTTCTTTCTACATTGTGTCCATCCTTTTGTATCGATTGCCTTCCTCCATGTGAGCTGCTATCACTCAAACACTGTGACTCAGGTGGCTTATAAACAACTGACATGTATCTCTCCCAGTTCTGGGTGCTGGGAAGTCCACGATCAAGGCCCAATTTCTGATTCATAGATAATCTTTTCCTTATGTGAGGAGTGGTAGAAGGAGCCAGCGAGCTCTCTGGGGCCCCGGTTGTAAGGGCACTAATCCATTAAAGGCCCCAGCCCTCCGTACCACCACCCTGGGATTTAGGACTTCAACAGAAGAATTCAGGGGTGGGAGGCAACGCAAACATTCGGTCTATAGCACGGGTTAATGCCCTGGGCTTTGGGATCATTTCTTTTTATGTCTATTTTTTTTTTTTTTTTTTGAGAGCAAATCACCAGTGGGGGAGGGGCAGAGTGAAAGGGGAAGAGAAGATCCAAAGAGGGCTCTGTGCTCATAGCGGCGAGCCCGACACAGGGCTCGAGCTCACGAACCACGAGATCATGACCTGAGCCAAAGTCAGATGCTCAACGGACTGAGCCACCCAGACACCCCAGGATCATTTTTGCTAAGTGATTACCTCTAATGTCTAAATCAAATCTTAATCCCTAAAATACCCCCTAAGGTATCTGAGATCGGTCTGGACACACCTAGACAGAGAACATGGTCTAAATTTATCGACTACAACATCATTTCCACAAGACCCTTTTCAAAACTTACTAATGAAACGGCAAAACGTTAACATCAGTTTCAGCTAGCCCGCCTAACATCCAGCATGTTGTGGAAGAAAGAGTGTTCGATGTTTGCAAATAGGTGCAAATATCAAACTGGATTGTCTTTATCTGTGAAACTCTTTGAAATGTACAATGAATGGGAGGGCACTTTGCTGTTGACAAACCCCAGATGTTCCTCTCTGGTTTTTTGGGCTTTTTTTTCCATTGCTCTATAAAAACTGATGGATTCCGGGGCGCCTGGGTGGCTCAGTCGGTTACGCGTCCGACTTCGGCTCCTGTCATGATCTCGCGGTCCGTGGGTTCAAGCCCCGCGTCAGGCTCTGTGCTGACTGCTCAGAGCCTGGAGCCTGTTTCAGATTCTGTGTCTCCCTCTCTCTCTCTGCCCCTCCCCTGTTCATGCTCTGTCTCTTTCTGTCTCAAAAATAAAAACAGACATTAAAAAAAAACAAAAAAAACTGATGGATTCCGAAATCTTCAAAATATATCTTAGTGCACAGGGGAGCCCCCAAATGGAGTAAACCTTAGCTACAAGACTGATGTTTCCACCATATTCGTTTTGCTGCTTCTTGTCCCCTCTCCCGCTCACGTCTGCATCATTATAATTTTCCTTAGTAAGGGCGTCTGACTCATCTCTCACCTAGCGGTACTTTTTAAAATTGTCCCCGCACAGAAGAACCTCTCAGATGCGTAATTAAGGAAATTACAAGCTTGTATTTGTTCAGTAATGGTTTTTCAGCTCTGTAGAAGGGTAAGGTAGCACCATAATGAATTCTACGTTCCCAGGCATCTCTTCGACAATTACCAAAGAAATGAATCGAATTTACCATGGCATCCTTTGGAGCTGCATACACAGAGAAGAGACAGCTGGTCTGTGTTACACAGCACAGAATCCCCGGCACAAAATCTTGGGACAGTGCAGAGCACATAGAAGGCTGACATTTGAGGGGAACGAGGTAGAATTTCAAGGGCTTGATAATAACAAATTTTAGGGGCACCTGGGTGGCTCAGCCGGTTACGCGTCTGACTTTGGCTCAGGTCATGATCTTGTGGTTCATGCTGACAGCTCAGAGCCTGGTGCCTGCTTCAGATTCTGTGTCTCCCTCTCTCTCTCTCAAAAATAAACATTAAAAAAATTTTTTCTTAATTTTTTGCAATGTTTATTTGCTTTAATGTTTATTTATTTTTGAGAGAGAGAGAGCATGAGCAGGGGAGGGGCAGAGAGAGAGGGAGACACAGAATCCGAAGTAGGTTCCAGGCTCTGAGCTGTCTGCACAGAGCCTGACGCAGGGCTCGAACCCATGGACTGTGAGATCCTGACCTGAGCTGAAGTCGGACGCCCAACTGACTGAGCTACCCAGGTGCCCCTAAAAATTTTTTTAATACATAAGTAAATTAAATAATAATGAATTTTAAAGCACATTTCCCCCCATATAACTCGGTGTGAACCTCTCCCTTAGGAAAAGATTGCAAAACTGTGCTTGTAACTGATGAGCTCTACAGACACATTTTTTTTAATGTTTATTTTTGAGAGAGAGAGAGAGAGGGAGAGCATGCACCAGAGAGCGGGGAGGGGCAGAGAGAGAGGAGGGCAGAGGATCTGAAGCGGGCTCTGCACTGACAACAGAGAACCCGACGTGGGGCTTGAACGTAACAAACCACAAGATCATGACCTGAGCCAAAGTCGGATTCACAACCGACTGAGCCACCCAGGCACCGCAGTCCCGTGTTTATTTTTGTAACAGGAATGATCCAGAAAACAAGATTTCACCATGCTTCCTTGTCCACCTCCCCTGAAATGTCCGTTGTCTGTAATTTGGCCAAAATACGTAATACTGAAAAATCCAGCAAGTTCAATGTTACCATGTCTTTTCCCTCCTTGACTGATGGACCCTCTGCCAGCATCTCCTCCATTTAGTTAAAAAAAATTTTTTTTTATTGTGGCAAAATACACATAACATCACACTTACCTTCTTAACCATATGTAAGTGTATAATTCAATTAAGTGTATAATTCAAGGAGAGAGAGAATCCCAAGCGGGGCTCCTTGATGGCAACATGGAGCCCGACTCGGGGCTCGAACTCACGAACCGTGAGACCACGCCCTGAGCCGACCTCAAGAGTCAGACAATTAACCAACTGAGCCCACCCAGGTCGCCCCAGTATTTGTCTTTTTGTGACCGGCTTGTTTCACTCGGCATAACGTCCTCAAAATTCATCCACATCGCACTGCGTGGCAGAAACTCCCTCCTTTTGAAGGCTGCATAATATCCCACTGTAGGCACATGTCACCTTTTGTTCATCCACGAGGATGGGTGGTAGTTGGAGGGTTGGGAGGGTGAAGCCTGAGTGCTCCCGGGCACGGGGTGAAGAAAGTGTTCTAGTCAGAGGTGGTGATGGTTGCCCAGCCTTGTGAATTTACTCAAACCCACTGAATCGTCCGCTTGAAACGGGTGAGCCTTACGGCGTGGATATTACAGCTCAACTGAAATAGGGCGACTGTCCCGGCCGGCCAGCTTGCACCAGCTGGGAAGGGCTCTCCTGGGGGTGTGGGGCCCAGGGAGAGAAGGATCAGGAATGGAACGGGATTCCAGCTGCCCATAAGTAAGGACATGTTCCCCCTACCCCCCACATCCGAGCCTGTCACTCGGCGCCCATCGCCCTCGAGGCACACACCCCTTCAGACAGGTCCTGCCCTCCCTGTACCTGAATAACCACCAGGTGGTGACGACAGCGTCTATGCTCCGGCTCTGCTGGTAGCCGGGCACCTGTCCATCTCGAAGTCCGGTTCCAGACCCGAGCCTCGGCTTCCCCGGCAGATGTCAGAAGTGCAGGATCTCAAGCCCCGCGTGGGACCTGCTGAGTCAGAATCTGATTTTAACGGGAATCCCCAGGTGACATGAGTCTCCTTCATCCTCCTAAGCCTTTAGCTTCTTAGGGTTAAAAAAAGGGGGATTCATTTCCCATTTATTCTTTTTTTTAATATGAAAGTTACTGTCAAATCGGTTTTCATACAACACCCAGCACTCATCCCAACAGGTGCCGTCCTCAATGCCTATCACCCCATTTCCTGTTTATTGTAACACAGTGTCATATTACCATAAGAAAGCTTCTGGGTAAGAGGCTTGCCTACGTGTGTGTGTGTGTGTGTGTGTGTGTTTGCATGCACAGATGAACACCTAGCAGGGGTCCCGGCCACTACAAAGAAAGGCAGTTCTCAAATGAATGGCTGTTTAGATGAATGATTTTCGAAGACCTAACATTTATTGAACACCTGTTAAGTGCCGGGTTCTGGGCTAGGGGATTTCACGCACATGACCTTTCTTGATCCCCATGCAAACCCTCTGAGCAGGCTGCTTCCACCAGATTTCCAGGTGGTTGCAAATCCATGAACAAACAGGAGCATTTGCTGGGTCTAACGGCACCCTTACCAACTGAGGAGCTGGGAGAAATGACAACTCAATTAAACTAACAGATGATTATCCTTTGGAGTGGAAATATTTCTTCTGGAACTCACCTAAGTGGGATTTATCCATTGCATATTGCAGTCGGACACGTCGACCACGATCTTCTTCCGGAACGTGATTAGGATACACGTGTCCGCTTTTTCCCACGACACCAAGAGACGGCATTTTCCTTCCTGTCTTTGTGAGTAAACCTCAGCCTCATTTTCTGACCCACTAAGGTAACATTTACAAGTGTAATTCTTTCCGGGCCCCACACACTGCCTTTTCCATCCAAGAGCCGGGCAAAACGGCTCAGAATAATCCAGAAACAGAAACCTATTCTCTCTAGTCGTGTTGTTAGCAAGCCAGCCAGCATGTAGATTGCAAACCTTGGTTACTGAGCGAGAGAGATCGTCACCGCTGAATGAGAAGAGAGCCCACACGGTCCCAAATCCCTGAGCCGAGGGGGAGGGTGCGCGCTGCCTTCCCGTCCCCTTCGGCGACCCCACAGAGGTGGGGGTGGTGAATGATCTCGGGTGACCGGATGAGGGCACTTGGGACATCCCCAAGCATTCCACCACCTGAGCCCACAGAGCCTTCACAGAAAAGACACCCCATCTGCTGTGTGCCCTCAGCCAAGTGACTCCAACTTGCGGCTCCAATGTCCCCTGGCCACCCAGTGCTCTGTGATCACCGCGACAGCTACCAATGCTTTTGCCAGGGACTGTACTGAGCTTCTAAGCTCCAGAAGCACCGAGAGAAACGCCAGTGTTCTTAGACACATCCATCAGAATCACCCGGAGCGGGGCGCCTGGGTGGCTCAGTCGGTTAAGCGTCCGACTTCAGCTCAGGTCACGATCTCGCGGTCCGTGAGTTCGAGCCCCGCGTCGGGCTCTGGGCTGATGGCTCGGAGCCTGGAGCCTGCTTCCGATTCTGTGTCTCCCTCTCTCTCTGCCCCTCCCCCGTTCATGCTCTGTCTCTCTCTGTCTCAAAAATAAATAAACGTTTAAAAAAAAAAAAAAGAATCACCCGGAGGATCTCTTAAAACACTGATTAGGGGGCGCCTGGGTGGCACAGTCGGTTAAGCGTCCGACTTCAGCCAGGTCACGATCTCGCGGTCCGTGAGTTCGAGCCCTGCGTCAGGCTCTGGGCTGATGGCTCAGAGCCTGGAGCCTGTTTCCGATTCTGTGTCTCCCTCTCTCTCTGCCCCTCCCCCGTTCATGCTCTGTCTCTCTCTGTCCCAAAAATAAAATAAAAACGTTGAAAAAAAAAATTAAAAAAAAAAAAAAAAAAAAACACAGATTAGTGCCCCCCCCCGCCCCCGTGACATGGCTGCCAGACTTAGGAAATGAAAATACAGGATACTGACTTACACTTGAATTTGAGCTAGGCAACAAATATCGTTTAATGTGCGTGTGCCCCAAATATTGGATGAGTAGTATTCACCGTCTGTCCGAGATTCAAATTTGCCTGGATGCCTCCTAATTTATCTGGCAACCTCACCCCCCAGGGTTTCTGAATCAGCAGGTGGTGCTTGAGAATCTGCGTTTTCCAGAAGTTTTCAGGTGACGCTGCTGGCCTGCGGGACACACTTGGGGAACCCCCGAGGAAGGTAATGTTTTTATCCCCATTTTACAGGGGAGTAGAATGGGGCACAGGGAGGTTCAGCAACTGCTCCAGGGCCAGACAGCCGTGACTGGGCCCTGACAGCCTGGCTTCAGGTCTGCTCATCGGCCACCTGGTGGGTTGTTTCTTCACACACTCGCTCCCTTAACTCTGTTCTCCACACAGACCAGAGTAATTCTTCTAAAACTGAAGCCGCATCACGTTACTCCTTTGCTCAAAACCCTACAGTGGCTCCCATCTTCCCCTGAGTAATAGCCATGTCCTTACTGTGGCCCCCGAGGGTATCCGATGTGGCCCTGCCTTCCTCTCCGATCTTATTATCCTTACACTGGCCTCCCTGCTGATCTTTGGACACTTCAGGCAGACTCCTGCCTCAGGGCCTTTGCACTTCCTGTTCCCGCTGCTTGAATACTTTTCCTTAACCCATCTCTCCCCGGGTCTGCGCTGCAACCTCCTTCGTTGGAATCTTCCCCGATTACCCCACCTAAGAGAGCACCTCCGTCTTCCTTCTCTATCCCTTCGTCCTGTCGTATTTCTTTTTTTAGGAAGGCTCCACGCCCAGAGAGGGGTTTGAACTCACCACCTTGAGATTAAGAGTCTCACGCTCTACGACAGAGCCAGCCAGGCCCCCCCGCCCTGACAGATTCCTTTACCGCACTTAACGACCATCTAACCTTTTGCGTGGATCCGTCATCGCCCAACCCGCCATTGCCAAGAAACGATGCCGACGTGTTATAAAAAACAGAGTTAAGCATCTTATGCAAAATCGTCATTCGACGTCGCTATCAGAAATGTCTGAAAAACACCAGTCGTCATCGGCTTTGGGGCATAAACACGGAACTCAAGTATCAAGCATACGTCCCCGGCCCCACGGACAAAAAAGGCCGTCTTCTTCATACGCAACCGCTTGCTCAGAACGTAACGTGTTAATCCACATGCATTGGTTGCCAGCGGCAGCTCAACGTTCAAGCCGAGGCCTAGAATTAAAACGTCTCCACTTTTCTTTAGCCAGTGGTAGTTCTAATTATAGCATTCAGGCTGGCATGCATATTTATTTTACTCATCTCTAGTCCTGGCTTATAATTACGAGCTGGTGCATTGTACCTTGGGAAAGGGGGCGACGCATTGTTACAGTGCTCTCTGGGGCTGCATGTGATTAGAGCAGGGCGGTTAAGGAAGTTGGGGCGTTATTCATTCCTGTAATTATGCCGTCTTCTTACATCTAGTGTGTGTGGCCAGGGCTGTCACACACACACACAGGGAATGAACCCGTGAGTCTGTGTCCCACGGGAGGAGCATGCGAGCCACCTGCCCCCAGTTCCGGTCCTCCCCCTGCCCTAACTGCCCGGTAAGGTCAGAGAAGCCCTCCGAGGGGCTCACGATACCGCATTTGTGAGGCTTTATCTGACCTGCCGGTAGAGCAAAAAGCAGGTGCTCAATAAATATTTGTAAAATGAAGGAAATGTGTCAATAAATGAAATCATTAAAGAAAAGCACTCAGCCCCATTTTGAACGTTCCTTTCTTTCTTTTTTTTTAATTAATTTATTTTTTTTTTAGTGCTTATTTATTTCTGAGAGAGAGAGAGAGCACGAGCTGAGGGAGAAGGCAGAGAGAGAGAGAGAGAGAGAGAGAGACAGAGAGAGAGAATCCCAGGCCGTAAGTGCAGAGCCCGATGGGGGGGCTTGAACTCACGAACTGTGAGATCGTGACCTGAGCCAAAACCAGGAGTCTGACTCTTAACCGACTGAGCCCCCTGGGGTCCCTGAGTGTTCGTTTCTGACAGCATATCTCTTATGACAGCGCCCCAGAGTACTCGTGATCCTACTATAGAGGCACAAGATTCAAATCCTGCTGTGTTTAGCGCCTCACTGCATGATCCTGGACAAATTACTGACTCTCTCTGGGCCTCAGTTTGCCTACCTGTCAAATGGGATGCGATGACGTTCACTTCACACGGCTACTGGGAGAAACGAGGGAGGTGATGCGTGTCGAGCATATGGTGTCAGATGTTCAACGGACGGTGATTCTGTGGCCTTACTTGTGCCCTCCCCCACTCTACCGACGCAGTCACTGAAAGCCGTTCAGAGGGCAACAATGACCCTAGCCGGGTGGATTCTGGTTCAGGTCACGCTGAGGGCCATGGTCAGTCTTACAACTGTCCTTGTTTCTTCCGCTCCGATATCCTCACCAATGTCCGTCATCTCCTGGCCAGGGCTCAGCTAGGAGGGGTGGTTCGATGCTGCCCTATAAGAAGAGCAGGGCTGGTCAGTGTTCCCCAGGCCACAGCTCTGAGAGACGGCCCTCGTGGCCGTGGGGCTGGCCACCCGGTCACACTGTCCTAGAAACCCAGGGGAGCACGCGGACCCGCATAGACCAGCCATCCACCCCCACACCTCTTCTTTCCCCCATTAACTCCAGACACACACAGGATTCTCCCCCAACTGCCTTTTAGTGGCCCTGACCTCCAACATGCCTCAAGGTAACCAGCACTTCCTGTCATAAACAGCATTTCTGGATTGACTTCCCAAATTTGATCTCCGTGAGTTTATCACAATAATCCAAATGCTAGCATTGTGTGAAATGAGCGTCATTCGGGGCTTCACAGAAAAGTAGAGAACAGTGTTTCTCAAGGAGTGTTTCTCACGGCCTCCGTGGGAACTAGTTTGTGTTTTCATTTGACGCAGATATGGGGGCGCCTGGGTGGCTCAGTCGGTTGAGCATCTGACCTCGGCTCGGGTCATGATCTCACGGTCCGTGGGTTCGAGTCCCGCGACGGGCTCTGTGCTGACAGCTCAGAGGCTGGAGCCTGCTTTGGATTTTGTGTCTCCCTCTCTCTCTGCCCCTCCCCTGCTCTGTCTCTGTCTCTGTCTCTCAAACAACAACAACAAACATTCATTCCATGCAGTTCTGCAAACATCAGGGTGTGGCAGCTCTGGGTCAATCGGGTACCGCCCCCCCCCCCCCCCCCCCCTCCGAGGACGGCTGCTGGTTCACACATACCTTCCTACTTCCTCACCACACGCCCACCACAGACCAGACCCTGACGTCAGGAGCCAAGGGCTCGACCTTGGGGAGCTCTCAGTCTAAGGGTGCAGGCTCAGTTCGCGTGCTGGGTAGGGGAGAAGTGTTCTCATTTCTTTCTCGCCTCAAATCCTGTCCCCTAACAGCTGTCTCGGCCTCAAGGCCAGGGCCGGAGAAGGTCCCACTTCGGGAAAGAGAAAGATGTGGGACAGAGGCACCCTCAGCTGCCAGTGGGAAGGTTCCGGTGAGGTGGGTGCAGGGGGAAGGGACGGAGGCAGGTGTGTGGGCAGGGGCCACCCCGCGGCTTGGCATTAGGAAGGCTCGCCGGGCGCTGTGTGCGGGCTGGGTGAATGCTGCAGGGTGAGGAAGAGACAGGGGCCCTGGCCGAAGAAGTCGTGCCCCCAAACGTGGCCCAGGCTCTGAACACGATCCAAAAAAGCAGCCTTGGGCGTCCCTCACAGTGAAGGCGCCATCAGGAACGGCCCAGGAGGTGAGGTCCTGGGAGGACCACGCTGCTCCGTGGGGACCCTCCAAGGCACAACCTCGTCTTGAGCCAAAGCAACTCTCATCTGCGAACAAGGGGAAATTCCACGTCAAAAACGTGCTGCAGGCTGTCAGTCCCTTGCCTTCCTTCTGGAATTCAGCATCAGAGCCTCCAACAGCTGTGTGCCCGCCCAACTAAAATATTAAAAGAAATGTATTTGTGTTACAGAATTCCTGTGCTTTGCCAGACTCACATTGTACATTTTCGCGACCATTTTCTGGGCTCCCCGGAAGGCTAAGAAATACACCCAGGAGGAGAGCCTAGCCGAGGGGCCGCAACAGCACTACCGATTGGCATACCCAGCACAACGAATCCGAATCCGAGGCTGCCTCTTGTCCTCACGCCTCTGTCCTTGTAAAATCACCTTCCGGTTGAAAAGAAAAAAGCGCACGGGAGCCCGACCCTGAGCCAACGGTGCCTGCCTGTTTACACCGAGAACTCCCCCGTGAGGACAGGAATCAGAACTCTCATCGGCCGGGCCCCCTCTGTCTGGCTTTACTTTGTCCATGTGGCTATAGCTGAAGTTGTGACTTGGGGTTACCACGCAGTTGAACCACTCCCCTATTTTACAGATGGGAACACTGACGCAGAAGAGGCAGGTGCTTTGTATACAGCAAGCAATATAAGCAAATTAAAATAAACTATTTTTAAAAGATCGATGAGTGCATAGGTTCATGTCAGGTGAATAAATAATTAAATTCCACAGGTGATAAAGCCAGCTGGAACCAGCTTCCCCAAGTCCTGCTCGGGCCATGCCACAGCATCTGATGTGTCCGGTGGCCGTGGGATTCGTGAAGGCGTGGCCTGGGGAAAGGAAGCTCCCCTGCCCCTCCCTTTCTTGCTCTGAAGGTTTCTCCCAAGTCCTATTTATTCCTCATGGGGGCTTAGTTTTTGAATCAACCCCGTCCTTAAACTTCACCAGATGCCCTGACGATCAGTACTATTTAACTTCAACTGGGATCCACACATTCTGTTACCAGACTTCTCACGTCATAGGAAAGGCAATTTTCCAATGAGAGAGAGAGAGTAAAAATGTTTCCGGTCGTGCTAATTTTATATTTTCTGAACTAGCTTATGGCCCAGGAAAGTCAAAGAGCTACAAGGCCCCATCACAGACCAACCGCGAAACCAGGCAAGGAAGAAAGAGGTCAGTGGTGGATGTAACTAGACTGTATTATACTAAGCAAAATAAGTCAGAGAAAGACAGACACCATATGATTTCACTCATATGTGGTATTTAAGAAACAAAACAGATGAACATATGGGAGGGGGAAAAACAGAGAGGGAAGCAAACCATAAGAGATTCTTAAATACAGAGAACAAACTGTTGATGGAGGGGAGGGGGGTGGGGGGATGGGCTAAATGGGTCCCGGGCGTTTGGGATGATGCTGTACGTAAGTGTTGAATCACTGAATTCTACTCCTGAAACCGGGATTGCCGTGTGTTAACTAACTAGAATTTAAATATACATTTGAGAAGAAAAAAAAAAAAGAGTGGTGGAAAGAATGAAGATTTTTACAGAAAAAGAAACTAATGAATTGACCAAAAGAGCTTCAGTAAAGGAAACACCAAAGGAAGTATTTCAAAAAGAAGAAAATTAAACCTAGAAGAAGGACTGAAATGAGCAAAGATAGCAAATATGCCAGGAAAGCAAAACCAGAGCTGAGTAAATAAAAGTTATAGTTAATTTGAGGAGAAATAAAGACAAGGTGGAACTCAAATACCATGCAAAAATAACACGTAAAATTGGATGAGTGATTATAGTGAAAACATTCTAAAATTTGTGTATTTTATGGGGCGCCTGCATGGCTCAGTCGGTTAAGCATCTGACTCTTGATTTCGGCTCAGGTCATGATCTCACAGTTCACGGGTTCGAGCCCTGCCTCGGGCTCCGTGATAACAGTGCAGAGCATGCTTAGGATCTGTCTTTCTCTCTCTCTCTCATCAAAATAAATAAATCAACTTAAAAAATAAACAATAAAATTTATGTCTTTTATAGCAAATGTTTGGGTGAAGGATAGAAAAACTGCAGAACTTTACAAACTGAGTTAAATACATACGTTAAGGACAACCACTAAAAAAAAAATTTTTTTAAGGCAATTTTCCAAGAGCTAAAGAAGAGAAATAGCGTTTATTTCAAAGTAATAGAAGAAATGGAAATTTTAAAAATCAGGCTAAACAGAAAGTAGGAAGTAAGATTGTGGGGAAAAAAATCAAAATATCAATAATTACAAGAAAAATGGACTAAACTTGCTAGCTAAAAGACAGAATCTGTCAGACTGGATTTTTTGCTTTAGGACAGCCGTATGCTGTTTATAAAAGACTTACCTAAAACATAAGTGCTCACATTTAAAATAAACGGATGGGGAAAGACATCACAGGCAAATATTTATCAAAAGAAAATGAGTATAGTTATATTAATAGGAAAAAAAAAGACCATGTGCTTCATAAGACAGCAGACTTATCATCTCATGATGAAAAGCACACCAGAATGGTCTAACAGTCTTGAGTGTTACACATCTAACAACACAGCCTCAAAACAGAGAAAAACCTGACCTTTTTGGGCCCTCTTTCCTCATTCACAGAAAGAAAATCCAACACGCTGGAGGACCAGCGTTGTGAGGGGTCAGGGAACTGGCGCACGGGAGCCATTAGAGCAGAGAGTGCTGCCTAGAGTAGGTGGCCATTGTCAGGGAGACACCCACCTTGCACGGAGAGACAGGGTAGACACATTACAGTTTCTGGAAGCTTCTGGAACACTCTAGGTCCAGGGGTCCTTTGAGAAGCTGATGAAACCTACAGATCTCCTCTGTACCCTGAAACTGTGCACCTGCAGAAAACATCACAAATAATTTCAGGGGTACTGAAGGACACTCCTGAGATTTTTCAGGCTTCTGAGATAAGGACAGGAAAGTGACGCTCCTTGAGACCATGCCGCGGAAAGAATGTCCAGAGATGGGGGGGTGGGTCTCATCTTAGGGAAGAGGTCTGAGAGCCATCCTCAATTACAGAGAGGGCCATCATGAGTCTTGCTCTCAGCAGGTCTAGGGGGCAGAATTGAGACCAGTCAGTGAAGCTGACTGTGGCAGTGAAGCTTTCTTAGAGCGAGCTCAGGCTCGCTCTAAGAAAGGCATTGCCGAGAAATGCACAGGGCATGTCATAAGGTGTGGAGCTCTCGATGGAAATGGCCCAACAGTGGTAAGGAGAGGATGCCACAGAAGGAACCGCCACCTCCAGAGGGATGCCGGACCCCAAGACCTCAAGCTCCCCTTCCAATCCCTTAGAATCCTATGGAGCAGACACGAAAGGATCAGGTGTGGGGATAGCCCCGCCTCCTCGCTTCCTTCCACAACTGTTTACTAAGCACCCCACACATGCCAGGCAGCACTGGAGCTGGAGATGGACCTCTGGCATTTTGCCTTTAGTGAAGGAAACAGACAATGAACAAAATGACTTGAGAGTGGTAAATGAAAGCCGACGGGCGGGGGGGGGGGGCGGGCAGAGACTATCAGAGAGCTGGGTGGGAGCTCGCGATTAGGCGGTCACGAAGGGAACGATTTTTGAGCTGCGACTGAATGACAAGAGCCAGCCAAGCACAGCAGAGAGCGTTCCGGAGTGGAACAGCGTGCAGACACAAGGGGTGGGGGGCAGCTTGGTGGAGCGGGAGCACAGGTGGGACACAGGTGCAGTCATGAGGCTGTGGGAAAGTTCTGTTTTGGTGTGTACTGGGAAGAATGAGCCTGTGTTGGCTGAAATGAAACCCAGGCTTTGATCGCTGAGATCTGTATAATCACTGAGAAAGTGAAAATTAGCCCTGCTGGCTGGCAAACTGAGATAAACAAGTTTTCCAATGGGACACAGATGAAGCCAACAGAACAAAGGAAACAAAGCAACCCAGGCGAGGCCATGTTGCAGCTGCAGAAATGACTAACACTCTCCCTCGAATCGCCCGGCACAAGGCTCCTTTCCAAGACTTGAGTTCCTCCGTGGGAGCGCCCCCTTGCTGCAGCAAGCCACATACACCCACTGCGGGGACTCCGGGGGTGTTCTTGTATCTATCTAGGGGGCTGCAATGTAACCAGAACCGTATTGACCAGCATTGTTCTTACTAGCCCGAGGGCAGTTTGCTAAGAACCTTATAAAGAATTTGTGACATTTCATGTTGCCTTAACCCTCTGCGGTGACCGCTATTGTTACCTCCTTCTTCTCAGGAAATGGCACTGAGGCTTAGCAAGAAAACTAGAAAATAGCCAAGGGGGATTTAGACCAAGCCCACCCCCACAAGGGAGCTGTATTTCCGCAGCTGCCCACGAGCAAAGCTACTCTCAGCATTTGACGGTTGGTGAGGGCGAGAGCTGGCGCTCCGATCCAGGTCTGACCCCTAAGTGCTTGCTCTTAACCAACATATTTTACCACCTTTCAGGGCAGAAAGCCAGTGAGTGAATTTCAGCCCTCATGCAAAATGCAACTGGCCTCCCCATCTCCGATCTCGAGTGCACTTGGTCCCAGAAATGTACAAGATGTAAAAGCAAATACATTCTCCTTCCCTTGGAGGCACTAACCCCTCCACCAGGGAGGGCCCCAGAGTGCACACGCACCACTGGTGTTGGGGATCGGGAGCAAACATCTTTCTTCCAGTGCACAACTGTGACACTTTAAGGGGCTTCCTCAGGTCCCGGCTGAGTTTGCGGGCTCCTGAGGACCCCTCCTGCTTTACAGATTCCCCACCAGTTTGTGGAACCCACGTGTGAGAGGCAGCTGTTGGCCTCTACCGGAATCAAAACAAGGCTACTATCGGCTAAACGATCAGCAAGAAGTTGTGCACGAAATAGCCTCCTGCCCACGTTGGTTTTGCAGCCCGAAAGCTAACTCCCCCACCGTTTGCTTCAAATATTACTTCCTGTTCTGAACCACTGTCAGATCGTCTCCTTTAACAAGGCTTCCCTGCCTCCCTGGGTTAGAAGAGAACAGATTTCCACCTGAGCAGCGAGGGAGGGGCGGCAGGAAGAACTCGGGCCCCAGGAGGACTTGATGGGGGATCGTTTCCAAGCTGCTCGACTTTCCAGTTTTGAGAGAGCGGGCAAGCCCTCCGAGCCCATCCCCACCTCCCTCCCGTTAGACCTGATGTACAGACGCCTGTCCTCCTATTTTCCCTCCTGTTTTGAAAACCCAGAACGGGGACACCTGTGAGTCCGGTCCTCTTCCCCAGCCTTTGTCTTGGGAGGTGACAGCTCACTGCGGCCCTTGGGGATCTGCTCCTCGTGCATCCAAGCTGCAGGGCTCAGGCATTTCACCAGAAGGCCGCAGAGGCAGACCCGGAACCTGGCCAACAGCCAGAGCACGGTGGCCAACGGCTAGGCGTGAGGCTGAACCCAACGAGAGTCCCCTCGGCCAATGTGCAGCGAGTCCACGGAAACCACCACCCAGTGTCGCAGTGAGGAATGACGGGCTAAGTGTCGGTCTGGCCCCACCCGGGAAACTGGGAGCCAGTGCTCTCAAGTCCCGAACTCCCTGACGGCTTCCAAGTGAGGGTTTTTTCAAGGGCAACACCTGAGAAGGTGGGCGCCGTTGACTGGAGCCCCGTGAGGTCATGTTAGAAAAACTTGTGTTGCTGCTTCATCCGGGCCCCTGGAGGTGATTCCCTGTCAGGAGATTTGCAGTGTGAAAAATGCCTCCATTCCTCACGTTGGGGGTGTCACCAGGTACGTCTGGTGACTATCTTTGCGGTAACGCGGATTCACTACGTGTCCTACGGGCTCCCATGAATGACAAGCAAGCGTCCCTATCTCTTGGGCTTAGGCCTACACGTCCCCCCAGCCGGGCCGGGGGGTGCTAGGACCTGACGAGATCGGTGCCGGCTTCAGTGGACCTGTGTTCCTCTGACTCTGAATTCCCACCGTCCCATCCGAACGCTTGGGACTTGTTTCCTCATCTGTAAAACAGAGAAGGGAAGACTCATGTCTATTACGCAGAGCTCTCTAGAGAAAAAGATGTACAATTTAGACACGTAGAGTTAGGAAAATGGATGGCCAGATACATACAGATAGATCTGTTGTAAGGAGCTGTCCCACGCGATCACAGAGGCTGACAAGTCCCCAGAGACGAGTAGGTGAGCTGGGGACCCACGAGAGCTGATGGCGTTAAGTTCAAGTCCAGCAGCAGTCAGGCAGGAAGAGTTCTTCTCCTCCTTCTTTCTTCCTTCTTCCTTTCTTCTCCTTCTTCTTCTTTTTCTCCCCTCCTCCTCCCCCCTCCTCCTCCCCCCTCTGTCTTCCTCTTCTCCCCTCCCCCCCTCCTCCTCTTCCTTCTTCTTCTTCTTCTTCTTCTTCTTCTTCTTCTTCTTCTTCTTCTTCTTCTTCTTCTTTTTAGAGTTCTTCTTGCTCCGAGTTTTTGTTCTATGCAGGTCTTCCGGTAACTGGATGAGGTGCACAGGTAGAGTGATCTGTTTTACTCAGGCTGCAGATTCAGATGAGCTTGTTCTTAGGAGGCAAGCTGCCAGGTGGTGGTTGTGCTTCGCTGGACTTTAATCCTCGGTCTCTCCCTCCTCGGCCACTTCCACATTCTAGACCGGATCCTCCCTGGAAGAACGAACTGAGCACGGACACTCGGCGTGGATGTGCCCCGCACTTCCGAGTTGGCAGGGCCACTCACGTCCACCCTCCCATCCTGCCCTCACCAGCAGGACCAGGTCAGGGTGGAAGACGGTGGCTCGTCCACGGTCTCCCGGGGGTGTGGGACAGAGGTCTGGCGGACACAAATCCCACGCTCTGTACCTGGCCAGGTGCTCTCCTCCACACCCCCAGGCTGCCCAGCTGCTCCCAGCTCCCAGTCTCTCACCTGGGAGACCGTCGAGAGCAGCTGGAGGAGCTCGGGGGAGCCCAGGGGCAGGGGTGAGGTCTGGCAGAGCAGGCTCCTGGGGCTCAGACCTGCTGGGTCAGTCACGGGGGGCTCCGAAAGCCAAGCGCAAGGCAGCTGACCTGCTGTTAGAGTGTAGTACATCCCCTTGATTTGCAAAAAGCTCCTGTTCTCATGACTCCCAATCCTATAAACCACTGGAACCACAGAGCTTGGGCTGAAGGGATCCTAACACCCATCTGCTTCAGGCCCCCACAGACCTCATCTGGGCCAGTAAGCAGCCTCTAAGCACTGGTTCCGTTTTTAAATATCGAGATCCCGAGGGGTGGGGGAGAGGGGAAAGAGGGCGATGGGCATCGAGGAGGGCCCTTGTTGGGATGAGCCCTGGGTGTTGTACGGAAACCAATTGGACAATAAATTATATTTTAAAAAAATAAAATAAAATTTAGCTCAAATTAAAAAAAATCGAGATTCCTTCATACCAACTAGTAAATAACTGCCCCCGATCCGCCCCCCTCCCCGTCCCCACGACTCCCCTCTCACCTCTCACTCCTGCACACCTGCAGGCCTGGAGGCAGCCTCCAGTCCTTTCTGGCTGGTGCCTGGGCCGCACCTGTGGTTGACCATTTGGGTATCACCCCCCCCCCCCACCTCCACTCAGAGCCACTGCTGCCTGAGGGCTCCTTGTCAAGCACGGGCTTCCCCCAGGGCCACTGCTGAATTCCTTCAGGGACCCCTTCTCTGGACATCACATTCATTTCCATAGTATCTCGCCTGGCTTCTCACAGGGTCTGGGATAACAGAACAGGAGGAGGGAACCGCAGAGTTGAGAGCGGACGGAGGAGGCAAAGCTACATGCTGCCCCCTGCTGCCCAAGCTGTGCATTGCAATCACCTCCAATTCAACTGCTTTCTCCTAAAATGCATTCAGCTGCCCATTAGTGGGAAATTACAGAATAAAGAAAATAAAGACGATGTCCCCGGAATATTTTTTCCAGTGCTTAAGGTGCCCCCAACTTCCAGGGATCCAGAGTCTTCAGAATATAAACCACTGAGTTTATAGGTAAAACTGTTTATGTGGGATGCTTTTCCTCTGCAAATAATAATTTAGGAAAAGATCAGAAATGGCAGTCAGCAGGGGCCCTGGTCCTGACACCTCATTTCCTGCCCATGGAACCAGCAGGGGACATGGTTTCCTGAGCACACAGGCTCTGCACCAAATCCAGATATGATCAACCACCCCTAGGAGGCGGTTATACTCCGGTGAGAAATGCAGACGTACTCTCCGACCTGAAGTGCTATGCAATTATTATTATTTAAGTAGGCTTCGTGCCCAATGCAGATCCCAACGTGGATCTTGAACTCACAACCCTGAGATCATGACCTGAGTTGAGATCAAGAGTCAGATGCTTCATCCACTGAGCCACCCAGGCTCCCTGACAATTATTATCGTTAACGTAAATGTCTATCAGGGAATATTTATATTATCTCCCAGAGCCTAGATTGGTATAGAGTGCCTAACTGCTGAAAATTATCAAGGATGTTCGTGGGGAAAATGGGGACTAGTTAAGTGTTAGAAAGCGAAATCACGAAAGTGCAAAATAGTTAACACAGTGTGGCTGAGACCACTGTCCTCAAGAAAGGCCTGCTTGCAAGATTGGCCCTTCACTGGTATCTGGGAACCCAGATTTTGGGAGGGTTCCCTCCATTCCCTGATAATAGGCTCCCTATGCCTACGCTGTGCTACGATATTCCTGCTGAGAACCTGCTTTCCTTCTGGGAATCTGGAATTTGGGGACGTGCTACACGAGGTGCCTATGTGACTTGCCCCCAGTGAAAGCCCGGGGAGCTGACTCTCTAAGGAACCTACCTGGTCGACGATCTTTCACACACACGTTGCCACAACTCATTGCTGGGCAGTATGTCCTGAGTGACTCCACAGGAGAGGGTTTAGAAGCTTTTGCCTGGTTTCCTCTGGACTCCGTCTCATATGCCTTTCTCTTTCCTGATTCGACTTCCTTTCCTCTGGCCAAAATAAATCAGAGCCATGAACATTGCCATATGCTGAGTCCTGGGAGTCCTCCCAGCAAATCATCTCAGAGACCCCGATCGACACCCAGCTTCCAGTTCTGGCGGGACCAGCAAAGCTGACACACTCATGCCTGGCTGGAGAGCAACATTGCCCTGTATACTGCGTGTCATTAAGATGTCCCTATCCTCTGACTCCGTCATCCCATTTTGGGAATATGTCCTGTTGAAACAGTTCCACAGAAAGAGGCACAAAGATATTCACCGGAGCTCATGCTAAATCCGGAAACAAAGTAAATGCCCAGGAAGAGGGAAAATGGCTAAGTAAATTATGTCACATCAATTCTAAGAAACGGATTAAAGTGAGATGTATAAAGATCACGGAGAAACACATGAAAAGGTGTTTCCGATGTTAACTTTTTTGAAGCTGAATACAAAACGGTGGGTACACTGACAGCAAAGAAATAACAAACAGTAAGATCAAAAGTGACTCTTCCAAAGTGAAAATGGCCTGGGATGCCATGGGGGTGTGGACTTACCACAAATAAATTAACCTTGACCGTCGCCGTAGGGATAAACTCAGAACTCTCTGGGGACTTGGTAGGAGCCTCTGGAAAGGTGTGAAAGGTGGCCCCAAGTCCTCTGGCTTTCATCACCTTGGATAAAGCGTTCAGGGTGTGCGCCTGGGGGGAAATGGAGGTTGGGGTTAAGCCAAAATTTTTATCCGGGTCGGCGTTCCAGGGCACAAGAGGGAAGCCTAAACTACACAAGCAAACACTTTCCCCACCGCAGCCCCTGCTTCCTGGAGCCCCGCCGCCCTTCCCCTGACCCTCATTTCTCTCGTTTCCAACAATCGCAACCCCATCTCTGCACCGGCTCCCTGAGGCCCCTGGGCGCTGCCCTGCAGGGGAGAGCTCCCCCTAGGGACCCGCCCTCCGCCAGCCAATTGGGGAAGGGGCGGGGTCTACAGGAAGTGGGCGGGGCTCCTCGGCCAGCCCCACCCACGCTTGCCCCTGAGGCTCCACCCCACCCGGTTTAGCGAATTCTCCCCTGTTGCTGGCACTTGGCCCAGTGGGGCCCCACCTGTCACTGCACATCAGAGGCTAGGCTGTAGAGTTCTACCAGAACCTACGTTAAGGTCCTTAGGGTTGCGAGAAACCCATTAAAATACAGCCCCAGCAAACCCCCAAATCCAGGGATTTTTGTCCTGTCCTGGAGAGAGTTGTATATAAAGTTAAGTCTCAAGATGTGGGGTGTGGAAGGGGCAATGACTTGCTCAAGGACACCCAGCAAGTCATTGGAAGAGCTGGAACTGGAAGCCAGTGTCCTGATTCCCTCCAGGTTGGGCTCAGTGACACCCACCCAGAGTGGATCTGAACACTTTTCCAGGTCAGTGACTGAGGAAACAGAATGTGTTCAAGCAGCACCGGCAGGTGAAATCTCCCCCAAGCCCCCCACATTTTTTAATTTTTTTAATGTTTATTTATTTTTGAGAGAGACACAGACAGAATGTGAGTGGGTTAGGGGCAGAGAGAGAGGGAGACACAGAATCCGAAGCAGGCTCCAGGCTCCGAGCTGTCAGCACAGAGCCCAGCGCGGGGCTCGAACCCACGAGCTGTGAGATCATGACCTGAGCCGAAGTCGGTCGCTCTACCGACTGAGCCACCCAGGCGCCCCATGCCCCCTACATTTTATTTTGAAAAATGTCAAACTCATAGAAGCGCTGAAAGAATGGTACCGTGAACACCTATATACCCATCACCTAGATTCTACAATGAATGTTTTGTTCTATTCGCTTTGTCACATTTCCATCCCTCTACCATTGGTCAGTCTGAAATGGTTTCTAAGTTAAATGAAAAGCCAACCCCCACAGAAATATTCAACCTCTACACTCACCAAGCCCTTGTTCATCCTGGAAGCACCTGCTGGCCTTGTTGGTCCTGTTCCTTGTCTCCGGAGCATGTGGCCAGGGGACCTGGGCCAAAGTATCTGAGCAAACCACATGGCTATTCCAGGCTGTTCCAAGCTGCTCTACGTCACAGCCTGTGGTTGGCCTTACAAGAGGTGTCCCACGCGGCAGGCCGTCTCTAAACACGCTCATGGGGCCCCTTCCAGAGGTTCCAGGAGGTAGGAGCTGCCACTCCTTGGCAAAGCAGAGACCTGTCCTAGCTGTGCCAAGGGCACAGACACCAAAGAGACAATAGCCACCAGGAAAGCCTGTTTCTGGGCCCCCGGGGTTCCACCCAGTTCATCTTCATTGAGAAAAACGTCAAGGTCACTGAACGCCAGCCTGCCTGTCCCAGCTCTGGAGCAAGAACAGAGGAGAGAGAAGAGACAGACTCCACCCGCCCCACAGCCTCTGCTTTTGGGCTGGTTTTGTTCCAGAAGGTCACAACACAGCCGCCCCCTCAGGCAAGTGCTGGCGGCTGTCACCCCATCTCTGCTCCAGCCCTCTGCGCCCCCCCCCCCAACCAGTGTGGGCTTCACCGCCTCTCACCTGGGCCCCCGTGGTGGTCACTCCCCAGCTTCTTGTCCTTTCCTGATGCTTCTTTGCCCTGCAACCCCCTGGGGCTTCAAGCCAGCAGGGTCTCCCCCTTGTGCACTAACTCGGGGCACAGCTCCGACACCTGTGGCCGGGGGCCCCACTCACCAGCCTCAGACCTCCCTTCTCTCACCTCCGCCCGATACCGATGCCCCCTCTGGAATCCCCACATTTGTGCTTTCCCCAATTTTTCCACCTGGCAAGTTCTCTTCACCTCTCCTTGGTGCCTCTCTCGTGAAAACAGAATCCAGTGCGAGCTCAGGTGCGTTGGCTGAACTTGTCCGCACACCCCGGGGCGCCCTGTGCACACCTCTGTGGAGTGTGGCTTTGTCTGCGCCTAGTCGTCTACGAGTCTATTTCCCAGCTATGCAGAGCCGTGAGCGCCGCGCCCAGCTCCATCGGCCCCCAGAACAGCTTCAAGGAAAGAGAGGAGGGTCTGCCAGTGGCGGGGGACGGCCAAAAGCCGAGAGACCTGGGAGCATTAGTTCTGGGAGCAGAAGCCACGGGGGAGGGGTGTCTGAGGAGGCCAACTGAGCCACACGAGAAGAGGCCCGGGCCACAGAGCAATCCAGGCCACACTGGGTCAGGGCAGAATCGCAGCCAGAGGTTCAGAACCGGAATCGCCCCCTGCCGGTTCTCCTTGTTTCCTTCAGAGGATCCAAACTCAAGGCCAAGCCTCAGTTAGTGACTGAGTGACCTTGGGCAGTCACTTAATCTTGCTGGGGAGGGCCTCGGTGTCCTCATCTGTGGAACGGGGTTGGAAATACCTGCCTTGGATGATTGGGAGGGTTCGGCAAGATAACAGATAGTGCTTTGCAAACCCTCCAGCTCTGCGGAGCCAGAACAGGCACTCATCGCACAGTATCACTAATTTGCCCTTGCCTGCCACAGGCTCACACCTCCTCCAGGGAGAAGGGCGCATCACACCGGTACCCGGCCTGTGCCCTGTCGTCCACACTTCGTCCACCTTCTCACGGGAGCCCTGCATCCACCGGGGAGCCGAAAGGATTAGTGTTGCCAGTTCCCAGGCTCCCAAAGGGGCAGGGGCTGCTCAGGGTCATGTGGCAGTTGGGAGGCTGGGCCCAAACCCCCACATCCTGTCTGGGAGCCCAAACAGGTGTCTTTTTTCACCGCCCCGGGAGGCCTGGGCTTTGATCCCTCTCCGTATTTGATCCCTCTCCCACTATGCCGTATTGAGGTCTCCAGCCAGGCGGGCAGGGGACAGAACTGAGGGGCAGCTGAGTTGGGCCTCGCACAGACATCTCGCACGCACACACAAACACACACACACACACACACACACACACACACATACACGCCCTTCCTTTTCTTTCCTGAGCTCACGTGGGTGCCGCCCAGTTCCCAGGGCAACAGTCAACACAGACAGAGGCTGAAAACGAAGCTGGGCTCAAGGGCTGTCCCACCACTCTGAGCTTGGGGTCTTGAGGGGCGGAGACCCCTGCCAGGCTCCCCTGGGGTTCAGAGGGTGGGGGGTCCCAGGAGGGTTCCGAGCTCAGACAGAAGTCTCTCTGTCTCTCTCTCTCTCTCTCAGTCTCTCTTTTTGTCTCTTTCTCTCTCCCTCTCCCTCCCTCTGTCTCTCTCAGTCTCTCTCTCTCTCTCTCTCTCACACACACACACACACACACACACACACACACGGATCCATGGGGAGTCACCCCCACCCTGGGTTCCAGAGAACCACATCCGCTGGGTACCGGCTCCCCTCCACCAGGCCGTCCGCCTTACACACCCCCACTGCCCAGAGCGGCCCCGCGGTGAGCAGGGGTCTCGCTGGCGGTCGCCGAGCCCCCCAGGCCCCCAGAACTGATGGTGTGCAGCAGGATCAACTGTGGAGGGAGCTCCTGGAGGCCGAGAGACGGGGCCAGTGGCGCTGGTGAGTGCTCTGCCTGACCCCCAGCCCAACTCAGGGTCTAGGAAGCTTCTGGAAACAGAGAGACAGATGAGAAGGAATAAGCCAGGCAAACGGTGTTGGTGGAGAAGTGCTCAGGGCCAGGGGGCCGGGAGCACATGCCTTGGCCGGACTTGAGCCGGAGGGTGGGAGAGGTGGGCAGGGGTCAGGTGACCCGCCTCGTTCATTCTGGGGTCCCGTCTGCCTTTGGAGTGACCCCTCCGGCTGGCGCTCCTGGGACTGACTGCAGGGGGCCGGCCAGGACACGGTGGGGGGGGGCGGCTTTCTGGGGGAGCCCTGGCCCTCGGACCAGGGGAAGGACATCCCTGCAGGCACCACTCGGTCCAGACGCTGTTAGGAGGGCCACCTCGTCGGGCCGCGACACGGGACGGCCTGGACCTGGCTCCCGGAGCGTGCACTCTCAGGACAGGGCGGCCAAGGAGCTAGCGGACAGACGAAAAAGTAGAGTGTGACTGTGTTGTGGGGAGAGAGGCCCTGGTGATGGTGCACAAATATACCGGAAACCACTGGACCACACACTGTGGGAGGATGAACCTTATGACATGTGGATTTGATCTCGAGTGAACCAAAAAGGAAACCGGTGAACAGAAAGAAAAGAAACTGGCCCTGGAAAGGTGATAAGCTTTCCCTGGAAGGGCATGACGGGTCTCCAGCGGTGAGGTCATAGCACAGAGCTGGCAACGTTCACTCGCTGGGCGGAAAGTAGCCAGGAGACTGAGAAAGGCTGCCAGAGAAGAAAGGGTCCCAGAAACCAAGAGGACAGGGTTGAGGGAAATCCAGAACCGTTCAGCCCAACAGAAATACGAGTCACAGGCGTACTTTTCCATATTCTAGTAGCGACCTTAAAAAAATGTAACAAGAAATTAGGGAAATCCATTTTAATAACACACGTTTTTGTGTTTTTTATTTATTTTTGAGAGAGAGAGAGAATGAGGGAGGGGCAGGGAGTGGGGGGTGGGGGTGGGACAGAGGATCGGAAGGGGGCTCTGGGCTGACAGCAGCGAGCCGGATGCGGGGCTTGAACTCACGAACTGTGAGGTCATGACTTGAGCCAAAGTCGGACGCTCAACCGACTGAGCCACCCAGGCACCTCTTAATAACATATCTTACCGAAAATATTATCTTTTGGGCATGCAGTCAATATTTTAAAAAGAATTAAAGAGATACTTGTCATTCTTCTTTGTACCAAGTCTGTGAAATCCGGTCTGTATATTTTGCACTCACAGCAGACCTCGACTCACAGGTGCTCGGTAAACCAACCTCCTGGGGTTTTACAGACAGAGAAACTGAGGGCCCAAGAACACAGTGACCTCGTCAGGGCCACACAGCAAGCGAAGCGGGCTGCAGGCAAGGCCAGGACAGGGGCCCCGTGTTCTCTCCTCATACCCTGCTGCCTCCTGCTAAGTCTTAGCCAGGCTCTGAGGCCAAGGCCCATGCCTTCTGTCAACTCAAAACCAAAGCTATTGAAACATGGCTCTCTCGTGACAGGAAAGCGGGTGATGGTGGGGGGGAGGGTCAGGACACTTGGGGAAGATGGAAGGAAATGAACGGGCAGAGTGGGGAGAGTGCGGCATAGAAGGGCAGAGGGGAGACAGGCCCCCAGGGAAGGCTCTGGCAGGAAGGTTCCAGATGTCTCCAGATGGCTATACACAGGAGACTCAGTTCAAAGTCTGAGCATGGACTTTGAACAATCAGACAACTTGGAGAACAACCAAAAAGAACCTCTAGAAGTAAAAATCTATAACGTGGAAATACAAAACACAACTGGAATGAGGATTCATAAACTCAGATAGATGCGTTGCAATTACTCAGAAAGACAAGGAGCGGGACCCCACGGAGGGATCAGAACCCTAGAGAACAGAACCAACATACCCTTCACCAGAGCTCCCCAAGGAGAGACTGGGAGAGATGAGATATTTGAGGAGAAAATGTCCAAGAACTTTCTAGAACCAAAGAAATGCATGCCTCCACAGACACTGGAGGCTGTGCTCCACGGCAGGAGAGTGAACAAGGAAGGAAGGCCCGGGATTCAGAAAGAGAGAATCCCCGGAGTGGAGGTCGGGACGGCAGGAGCAGGTCCTGGGCAGCAGCCCCGGTGGGCACTGGGCGACCCGGGCTCCTGGACGGTGGCCTCTGGGGAACAAATGTGAGAGAGACAGCTGATTACCTGTTGCATCTGATTGTGCAGAAAATCATGCCGCAAGGGGCTTCACAATTTTGTTGGAGGGTTTGGAATCAGTGATATGAACAGAAAAAGCTAAAAAAAACAAAGGACAAAAAATGGGAGGGGCGTCTGGGTAGCTCAGTCCGTTGAGCGTCTGACTCTTAATTTTGGCTCAAGTCATGATCCCGGGGTCATGGGATCGAACCCTGTGTCGGGCTCAGTGCTGAGCACGGAGTTTGCTTAAGATTCTCTCTCTCCCTCTGTCTCTCTCCCATTTGTTCTCTTTCTCTCGAAAAAAGAAAACAGGGACAAGATGTGATTATGAACCCTAGAAAAAATTTTAAGCCGTACAAGGAACTGAGCTCATATGATCTTAGGTAGTTGTTCCATGAAGATCATTTACAGAAACCCAAGGATGTAAACAATACATATCAATTGAGCCAAAATCTAGCACAGAATAATTTTGGAGGAAGTGAGGGGAAGGAAAGAGGCAAGACAGCTGACTCAAAATCTCCCATAATTGAAAGTCCACAGGTACGCTTACAGTTTCAAAAACTCAAGAAATGGCAACCTAGGTTTATTGTTCCAGAACATGGTGGCGAGACGCCCAAAGAAACAGCCAAAGCCGTGGAAACTTGACCCCAGGTTGGGGGTGCTCGGGGGCTGTGAGGACTGGGGCACAGAAGCCTGTTTTTATTATGTCTTATGGAATTGTTCAACTCCTTAGGAACAGATTAAAATAAAAATTACCCTAGCAACACAGGTAACGCCCTTCTCCTCGCGATCCCTGATCCCTGTGTCTGTCCCTGTCCCCTGCCCCTTCCCGCCTTCCTCTGCCGCGCGCACTGGACGTGCAGTGGGTGAGCGGAAACTGGTTTTTCTTCACAAAATACTCGGGGGCTCCCCTGTGGCCCTAAAGATGCAGAGGCACACGGTGGGGGGGGGGGGGACTCGCACCACTGGGTTTCTCACCGCAGGCTACGTCCCCTGGCACCGTTCATTCCACCCAAGGAGACGTCAGGAATGCTGGAAATATTTGTTCGTTCTACAGGACGCGCACCGGCTGCGTTTTCCGTGTTTGTTTCACTTGATCGCGGAAGCTCCTCCATGACGTTACATGTGCATCAGCGGCCTCGACTCATTCCCTTGACGCCGTGAAAGTCCCTTATAAAAAATGCCACGGGGAGATGTAACGCTGCCCACATGTTTTCCTTTCCAGGGCTCAGAACTGGAGTTTCCTGAAAGACTATGATCCCCTGGTAAGGCCAGCGATGTTCCTGTCGCGCACCCTCGAACCGGGAATGTCCCCGCACTCATCTGACATTGATTGAGGACCTACTGTGTGTCAGATGCTGGAATGTGCAGAGGCAAAAACAAAAATACTCTCTTGTTTCAAGACACTCGGGGTCAGGGGAAGAGAAAATGCTTCGAGCATTTAGGTATTAGTTCTCCCCAGTGTTTCTTGATTTTATGATGATGAACCAACTAGAAATGTTTTCCCCCATATGAGGATGTCAGCCATGTGTAGTGAGGGGTATGCGGTGTTTTCCGTATGGAGAATGAGCTTGGGCGGGCATATTTGTAAACCAATTCCCCGCTTTAACATCGCCACCTCCGATCGATCCTCCATATTGCTACCGGAGTAATTTTCCCAAGCCACAAAACTGGCCATATCCCTCCCCTGCTTAAAATCCTTCAATAAATCTGCGTGTCTCGGGGTGGCTTACAATGCTTCTCGCGATCTAGCCCTGCCTGCCTCCCCACGCTGACCTACACGCTGTTTTGGTGAGGCCTCTGTGCATGCTGTTCCCCTGCCTGGCGTGCCCTTCCCACCTTGTCCGTGTGAGGGGCTCTTAAGTCTTGGTCATCCTTCAAGACCCCACTGAAGTGCCTCCTCCTGTGACATCTGTCCTTCCTGAGCGGGCTCAATCAGATCACTCTGTTCTTGACTGGCCAGCGTATCCAACCCCCTCCTTTGGTAGAACGCGTCGTGTTTCAATGCTCAGTTTCACCAGGCAGTGGGCTCCCTGAGAAGGGACAAAGATGGCTTCATCGCTGTACCTCACCCGCCAGCTGTGCCCTACCCAAAAAATAGTTGGCTCTCCGTTAATGTCGGAGGAGTGACCCAATGGGAGAATGAATCATGAGACCTGAAATCCTACACTGAGCTCCTGGTCTGGGCTCCCAGCCCCCGGAGTCCTCCTGCCAGGAGCTAGGTGTTAGCCACCCGATCACCGAAACCTGCGTCACGTCCAAAGGTGGGGCCACCCGGGCACGGGCCTTCCTCAGTGAAAGCCAGCATCCTATTATTTCACTGGCCCTGCAACTTCTATTTGACACAGGGTAGCATGGAGTTAACCCTTGTTTAAACAAGGGCTCACCCGATTATTCTCAGCTCATGCATTTACTCACCTTTCGGTCACAGAAGTCACCAGAAACACATGCACAAATGTCCAGAGCGGCACCCCCAGACTGGGAATCGACCCCCATGCCGTCCGCGGCAGCAGGGGTGAATGATGGGGAATGTTCGTGCAAGCCACGCAGTGGCACGCGGGGTAGCAAGGGCAACGAATGCGCTGCAGCCACACCCGGAAAAATGTGGATGAACCCGGAAAACATTCAGGGGAGAAAGGAGCCACGGTCTTTTTAAGATAAAAGATAAGACAAAGTTCAACACTGGGCAAAACCCGGGAATTAGAGAGGGAGCCCAGGACGCGTCGGGGGTGGAGACTGGCTGCGGGGTCGGGAGGAAGCGTGTCCGGGTCCTGTGGTCATTTCTCGATCTGGGTGCGGCTGCCCAGACAGGCCCACGTCGTAGCGGCTTGTGGAGCTGCACGGGCACGATTTGGGGACGTTCCTGCGTGTTAGACTTCGAGTAAAAACTCACCCCGAAACCAACCCTCTGCCCTGGCACCGGACGTGAGGCAGTGGTCTCAGGTCATGGGGATAGAGAGAGGAGTCAGACCCGGTCCCTCCCGGGTCCCTGGAGGTCAAGCATCAAAGCGAAGGGGTCAGGGGAGCGGCCGAGGTAGGGAGCCCCTGGTGAGGAAGACACATTTGGCGATAGATGAGGAGTCTCGTGACCCTTCTGGGCTCCCAGGTCAGAACTGGGACGGAAGCAGCCAGAGAAGGCAGCCTGCTGAGGCCACCTGCCCCCTGCTCCCTGTGTCCCCTTCCCTGCTAAGGGCTTGGCCGCCTGCAGGCCTCTCCTGCTTTCCCTGCCGCCTGTGACACAAACTGTCCCCGCTCTCAGGGCGAGAAGAAGGAGCCTGTGACATTGCCGGAGAACGTGCCTTTCTTTTCTGACGCAGTCCCCAGTTCCACGAACCAGGTTGTGGGCAGCAGGGTGGACACGCCCCTGGGGCAAACCCTCATCGGCATGGACTTCTTCTTCGTGGAGGGGGTCCGGAAGAAGAAGCTGGAAGCCGAGCTGCAGCCCGTGTAGGAGGAGGAGGGCCAGGGCCGGCGGGCCTGCCCCAGGTGGGTGTGCGAGTGGCGCGGGGAGGCCGAGGCCCGGGTCAACCGCCCACGCGTGACAACCAGCCCCGCCCTCCCTCCCGCGCGGCCCTTCCGAGCGCCACACTGGCCCATCTTCACACACGATATCAGAAGGACCCCAGGAACTCGCCCAGGGTCATAGACCAGGAGGCGGTTGGGACTCCCTCGAGAGGCCGGTGATGGGCCCTGTGTGCCGTTGAACAGGTTGTTCGAACCCTCCGTGCCTCCATGTCCCCACCAGAAGCCGGGTGCATTTGTTTCCCCTTAACGAATGGCCACCCAGCGAGTGACAGAAAACAGCACATATGTATGATCTCACCGCGCTGGGTGTGCCCGGGCCTGGTTTGTTTCTGGAGGCCAAAGGCCTCTTGCGGGTAGGGTAACATATCCTCGGGCCCCAGGGATTAAGACATGGGCGCCACCGGTGGGCCAGGTTTTCTGCCACCGAATACAGAAGTAATAAAAGTACTGATTTTATAAGGTTGAAATGAGCTTCCGCTCAGAGCAGCCCCCGGACCATGGCCTGAGGGTGTGTTTGCGGAGGACCCCCCTCTTTTGGGAGGGAGAGTAGCATCCCGGTGAACCACCCAGGGAAGATGCGGGTCCCCACACAGGGGCCACGGAGAGGTCCGCTCCCGGGTCAGTCTCTCCGTCTCCCTCGTCCCCGCGTGATGGTCTGCGAGGTCACGGTCAGGCTGGAGCTGAGCCGGGAGGAGCCGTCCCACGGAGCCCGAGCTGAGGCCCCGTCAGCTGCCCCTGGGAGCCTGTGACCTGGACCCACTCCAAGCCCTCTGTGCTCTGGGGAGGACACGGAGGGGCCTGGGCCCGGGCTCAGCCACAGCAGGAAAGGGGAGCTGGGCGCCTGGGGTCCGGATGGGGTCTTTTTTATGTTTATTTATTTCTGACACAGAGAGAGGCAGAGGACGAGCGGGGGAGGGGCAGAGAGAGGTGGAGACACAGAATCCGAAGCAGGCTCCAGGCTCTGAGCTGTCAGCACAGAGCGCGACGGGGGGCTCGAACTCAGGAGCAGTGAGTTCGTGACCTGAGCCGAAGTAGGCCGCTCAACTGACTGAGCTGCCCAGGCGCCCCCGGATGGGGTCTTATTTCCATTTGAGAGAGAGGGTGAAGCAGGAGATATTCTGGGAACTCCCAGGAGGTGGGAAGGGTCGAGGTTAAATGCAGATGCGGGGAGAGGAGCCCAACAGACCAGAGGGAATCATCCAGAATCCAGAGCTTCTCTGCCTGCCCCTGGAGGGAGGGAGGGAGGCCCGGGGACGGGCGTGGGCTCCGCCACTCCCTGGGAGAACAGCCACTTAACGGACAATGCGATTGTTGAGCACAGGCTCTGCGCTTGGCACAGGACCTGAATGGTCTCTTTTCTAAGGATCATTGTCACCATTTGAGAGGTTTGGAGACTAAGCCAAAGACTCCATTCCGTCCGGCCAGGGTCTCACAGCTGGCAAACAGCCAGGCTGATGCCTGACTCACCACCCTCTCCTCTCCGGGCCTCAGTCTCCACAGCTATAAAATGGGGGAGGAGGGACTGATTGCCAGGACCTCGCCAGCTCAGGGCTGTACCTCTGGGCACGCGGGGGTGCAGGGGGTACTGAATCCTGCCGGTTTACAGGTGCATGCGTTGGTTGCAGTCGTGCTGAGTGACATCCCACTCCGTCTCTGGCTCCCGGGTCCCTATGATCTTGACTGGCTCGGCTGGACTTGGCTCGAAGCTGCAGGTGGGGTCCAAGTCCGTCCATATGTCTCTCATTATCTCGGACCCACGGCTTCCTGGGGCATGTTCTCATGGCACACGCGAGGCTTCTGCGTGCACACGTCCACTGACGTTTCATCGGCTAAGCAAGTCACGCGGCCAAGCCCAGCCTCACGAGGGCAAGAAAGCACACTCTGCCCACAGCAGGAGCATCAGAAGGCAAATCTTGGCTGAATAATCGTCCCAACTACGACGCAGAGGATCTGACCAATTCCATGAGGGCTTTTGGGCAATAGTTAGTTCTTTGTAAACTGAGCTGGTCCTTGAGGAAAGGTCAGGGAGATGGGGGAGGGGAGGGCTTTTCTGGTGGATGGGAGAGACAGTGCCAGAAAGGGCTGCAAGGCACGGGGGTGGGGGGGAGGGGGAGGCAGCCGGGAGACCAGCGCTGAGCAGAGAGCCCTGGGGAATAGCCTCGTTCCGCACCCCGCCTGTGCGTGGTACCATCACGGGAGACCCCTCCTCATGGCCGGCCAGCTGTACCTTCCCTTCCCTGCCACGTCTGCCCTCTTCTTGAGAGGATGCCTGCTTCCACCTTCCCACAAACTGGCCACATCACCCACTGGGAGCCAAGAAGATCGGGGCCACGGGGCATCTGCTATATGTCTCCTTTGGAGCGGAACGAAGAAGGCTGGATGGGCCTGGAGGAGAAGTGGGTACCAAGCCAGCACCAGCAAAGGCACCAGTAAAGCCGAAAGGGGCATTAGAAACAAGGAGATGAGGCCAAGGCCAGGAAGAAGCTGGATACAGCTAATGAGATAGTGAGGCTGAAGGGTTCTTTCTGCCTTTTTTTTTTTTTTAAGTAGGTTTCACACCCAGCGCAGAACCCAGGGCGGGGCTTGACACCATGACTGTGACATCAGGACCTGAGCTGAGATCAAGGGTCGGATGCTTCGCCCACTGAGCCACCCAGGGGCTCCTCTGTCCTCGCTTTATCACTGCTTCTCTGAGCACCCCTGCCTCATTCTCCTCTCTGAGGCAGAACCAGATTCTCTCCTTATATGCAAAAAAAAAAAAAAAAAAAAAAAAAAGAGAGAGAGAGAGAGAGAGAGAGAGAGAGAGAGAGAGAGAGAGACCACTTTCCAGGAAACATACAAGGTGAGTCCGGACTTCTTCCTGTTCCAGAAAGCGAGGAAGTGTTCAAAACGGGATGGGGGAGCATGGAAGGCATGGATGGAAGAGTCAACTCGAAGGGGCTCCCACTGGCCAAATTTGGGACAAGGTGACTTCCAAAATGATGCCCATACCTCACTGCCCTTACAATTTCCAGGCAAAGCCAGTGCCCGCAAATCCCATCAAAGAATAATAATAATAAAGAAGCCATGTGTTCATATCAATAAATGTTTTCGATCTTAAGCAGAGGAAGAAAAGCTCTTCTCTACTGGAAAACGTAGAATAAATGATAAAAACAGAAAATCACCGTTTTATCACCGACTTCAGTAAGAATCAGTAAAAGACACTAAACGCACTGGGTAAAGATTCACAGGGAGTGATAAAAGGTGACGTCTGGGAGACTCCCCTTAACCACGTTGTTAAACTTATCCTCACTAACAAGAGTACAGCTGACATCATGTGGTGTGACCGGCTTCCTGCCTGATGGGACCCCCTGTGGAGGAGCACCCACCTGGGGAGCACTCAACCCCCCACCCCCGCCCCCTATAACCTGAGCCACATCATGAAGACACGCTAGGCACAACCCAACGAGGGGGGCGGGGCATTCTGCCGAACAGCCGGCCCTGATTCTTCAATATCAGGGTGCCCGGGGGGCTCAGTCAATCAAGCGTCTGACTCTTGAATTTGGCTC
Organism: Neofelis nebulosa; assembly: GCF_028018385.1. NCBI lineage: Eukaryota > Metazoa > Chordata > Mammalia > Carnivora > Felidae > Neofelis > Neofelis nebulosa. The sequence goes on from NC_080790.1 coordinate 8,285,393, forward strand.
AGTTCATGATCCCAGGGTCATGGTCAATTGAGCCCCATATAGGGCTCCACACTGAGCATGGCCTGCTGAAGATTCTCTCTCTCTCTCTCCTTTCCCTCCCCACCTTCCTCTGCACACTCTCTCTCTTGCTATAAAAGATTTTTTAAGTAACTAAAAAAATTTTTAAAAAGTCAAAGTCGTAAAAGACATGGGGTGGCTGAGGATGTGATCTACATTACAGGAGGCACAGAGCACATTCTGGACCAACTCCCACAACAAAGCAAAAGTCTCTAAAGGACACTTTGCAGACTAAAGTCAGAGGACAGGCACTAAATATTAGACAATAGCCCTGCACCAATGTTAAATGTGCACGGCGTGAGAACCACATCAAGGTTATGTAGAAGAATGCCTCCCGTTCTTTTTTTAAAATGTTTTATTTATTGTTGCAAGCGAGAGCGAGGGTGAGTGGGGAGGGGCAGAGAGAGAGAGGGAGACGCAGAATCCGAAGCAGGCTCCAGGTTCCGAGCTGTCAGCACAGAGCCCGATGCAGGGCTTGAACCCGCAAACTGTGAGATCATGACCTGAGCCGAAGTCAGACGCTTAACCGACGAGCCACCCAGGCGCCCCTGAATGCCTCCCATTCTTAAGGGATGTATGAGGAGTAGTTAGGGGCAAAGTGTCATGATGTCTAAAACTCCCTTGCAAATGGTTTGACCACAACAAAATGTGTGTGGTATATAAATAGAAACAAAGCAAATGTGGACAAGAATGTTAACAATTGATAAACGTAAGTAAAGAGTCTATGGATGGTCACTGAAGTGTTCTTGCAACCTTTCTGTCGGTTTGGGAATCTTAAAAACAAACAAACACACATGGTGATGGTGGAATGGTCACAGCCAATGGTTCCTGGGTCGACGGCTCCCCTACTGAAAAGCCGGGATGATAACAGAATCCGTCAGCGCTCAGCCCCGAATTCCCCAGGAAGATGTGGCGTGACCAGCTTCCGGGATGGAGGTCAGGCTGGTGTGACAGGCTGTCACCCGTCTAACCGTGTAGATGGGGAAGAAGCAGAGGTCTTCCAGATGGGGACAGGTGTTGTGGGCTGGAGAGATACCCCACTGGGTGTGCACTTAGCCCCCATCCTGGCAACTCCCCACCCGCCTAGGATACAGAGGAGTCCCCAAGGTCAGCCACTCGGATGGGCCAACATGTTATGGGATGTCCCAGCTGGGACCTGGGGCCCGGGGCTCCCCACCTTCCTGCAGGGCCCAAACCTGACTCCACCTAGAGCCACCCTCTCCCCACAGCCTCAGGAGCAAAGCCAGTATTCACGAATCCCAAAAATACTTTGCTAGTTTGCACTCGGTAGGGAATCACCATAAATGAAACGCCTACTGTGTACCTCGCAGGAAATTTGTGAGGTGCACATGATTATCCCCATTTTAAGACGAAGAAATTGAGGCCTAGGGAAGTTAAGGGCTTGACCATCTCGTGTAGCCGGTGAGGGCCATGCTGGGAAGACAGCAGAGGTTTGCAGGATGCCTGGGTCCCGCGCCCACATCAGCCACATCCGGGGCTTCATGCAAAGCAGCCAGGGCAGGGAGAGGCTCGCAGCCAGGGGGAGACCCTCTTCCTACAGCCCCACCGCAGCCGGCGGACCCCCAGAGCTGGCGGCTTCTGTCTTCGGCCTGGTGGTTGTTTGTGCCACACCAGAGAAGGAGAGCTGCGTCTCACAGAGCTGCCTTGGGCGGAGAGCGCTTCCAGAAGAGAAGGGGCAGGCTGGAGCCACTCTCCTGGAGCTGTTCCTGCGGAGCCAGGATGAGCAGAGGGAGAGCAGATGAGGAGGGAGAAGAGGGAACCGCAAAGTGGAGAAAGCCTCATAGCTTCAGCAGGTAAGCGGAGCGCCATGATGCAAGCCACGCGGCAGGCCGCCTGCAGATTCTAGATGCTTCTACCGTTGTCATTCCTGCTACTGCAAAGCCTTTGATGCTTGTGAGAAGGCTCCTGACTCCCCCGTCTTACTTCCTACAAGCAGCAACTGTCCGCTGATGAGCAATCAAACCCCACCGCATGTACGAAAGCAGGAACAGCTTGCACCCACATCACATTGTCTGAGAATGCGCTGGGTTCACTGAAACCAGGGGCGGGGGCACCTAGTCAGCTGTGTGGGTTCCCCTTGCCGTGACACCTCCACAGCCCTGAGACACAATCCCGGATCCAGACAGAGCAGAGATGCTCCCCGTCGGTGCTCCTGAGGGCAGGCTCACCACCTCCTTCTCTTCCAGGGGTGTCCTCTGCCCCCTGCGTGGTGCCCGGCATGCTCGTGCCCTCTTCCGTCTCCATTCTCAGCCGCTCACGGGACAGAACCCAGAACTCAAAACCACAGGTCCACGGCCAAGTCCAGATGAGTCCTTTGTGTTCAGAGCAGCAGGGCACTCTGGAAGGGTCAGGGAGAGTGGGTGCGGAGGGCGGGGAGTCCCCTTTGCACCGAGATGGTCGCAGACACAGCCGTGGTGATGTCTCTGCCAGACTTCCTGCAGCCTTGGTCCTCACAGCTGGCCCCTGGCCCTGGGGCTCAGACACCCACTCTCTTCCCCATGCCCTGGGTCCCGGGCCCTCTCCAGTCCGCCCATCTCCTTGCACTGGGAGCCCTGCAGCCTGTCTGAGCCCTCCGCGCTGGAGGGAAACGAGATGGGAAACTGTGGGGAATAGGCTTAGAAATCCCCCGGGCTTACACCAATGGGTTAACAAGGCATAAAGAATTACAAAGCCATAGGGTGCTCTCACCTAAGTTTGGGTAAATGAGAGAAGACCCCCAGAATAGAGAGGGAGGGGCAAAGGCCCCAGAATAGAGAGGGGGGCAAAGGTCCCCGATACAAAGGTATATGAGGTAAGCAAGATGAGGCGTTCGGGGCAGAAGCACCCCCCAACTTCGTACTATAGCAGGAAGCTGCTTACACAGGAAGGAAGGACCAAATTAGGTAAGCAGGTAAATAGGGTATAGACGGCTGTGCTTCGGGAGAAGCTGCCCAGAGCAAAGATGATGAACAAAAGAAAATGTGCCTTGTTAACCCTGAGCTTAAGTGTCCTACCTGTCTCATCCCTGAGGCTAAGATAAACCGAGGTGGTGCCTCGTGTCCTGTCTGCTGTAAACATCCTTCCACCTGACTGCTCAGTGCCAGGATTTTGTTTTGTTATTAACCCAAACCCCTAACCCTGAATATCTTCAAGACCCCCTTTCCCTCACGTCCATGGGTTAATGTTCACAGATTCATTGTTTCTCTGTGCACGGCCATGGCCATGTTTGTAAGCCTTCTGATCCTAATAAAAATGGGGCAAGGACCCTTACTCGAGGCTCTGGTCTCCTCCCGGACGTTAGCCATCTCTCGCATTTTAATCCTGCATCCCGTTCTCTTGCTGGACAAGAGAGAACTTTAGACACACAGTCTGCGACAGGAAATCAGGGCTGCACCGCACGGGCTTTGGACAAAAAGCTCCCACTCACCCTATGGTGGCCTCAGCCCTCAACCTTCAGCTTCAACACCCACACATATCAGAGCGCCAACGGTTTAAACCAGGTCCGCCCTGCATGACTCCCCCCACACCCTAGCATCCAGGGAGGCACGAGCAACAGAAATTTTGTCTTGTGTCCGAAGCTCCTGCTAGCTTTGCCCTGTAGTCTCCGTGCTGCAAGCTGAGGGTGCGGCCCTGTGAAGTCACTGTCTGTGATGGAGGAGCCACAATGAGGCTGGCCCTGGCAATCGGGCCTCTCGCGTGACCAAGCTCCTGCCGAGCAGGTGCGTCCCCAGGAGACCCAGAATGCAGAAGGCACAACCCCAGGACCTTTCCGCAAGTGCAGAGATACAGCAGTGGGTCCTTCTGGGACAGCTGGGCCGGGATGCCCTGTGGCAGGCCCCAGCTTCGAGAACACTGCGGTGGGGGACACACACACACACAGTTCGCCTCCCGGGGATGTTCTTCAGCGAGTTTTCTGTTCCTTAGAGACTCTTTCCAACATCTGCTTCCTCGTCCTTATGCTGCTCAACACTGGGTGACCATAATTAAGCTAACGAAAGCGGGGGGCCGTGTGGTCTGTAACTGAACCTTCACCAACACATTCTTCTTGGCAGAGAACTTCCAGGCCCCTCAAAATTCCAGAACGTCCCGTCGTCTCCTGGGACCCTGTCTGGGAGGCTCGCCCAGACTTGTTTTGAATTTACCATAGGGAGCAACCTCACAAGCGTGCAAGTCTGTGACGCAAAGAGAAGTTACGTTGACCCTTTGGTTCCCACGGGCCGTGGCGACCAACTGAGCCACCCAGGCGCCCCTGGGTGTTTTTGTTAAAAGGAAGATCCTGGTTCAGCAGGTGTATGTGATACATAATACACACACACACACACACACACACACACACACACACACACATATATATGTGTGTGTGTGTGTGTGTATATATATGTATATATATTTCAATATATACAGAGTACTATGAATATATACATTATGGACTAAATCCTATCCCCCCCCCAAATTCAAATGTGGAAGCTCTAACCCCCCCCCCCCCAAACTGACTGTATTTGGAGACAGGACCTTTAAAGAGGTAACTGAGGTCATAAGGGTGGATCCCTAGTCCGACAGGACTGATGTCCTTTTAAGAAGAGCGAGATGGGGGCACCTGGGTGGCTCAGTCGGTTGAGCGTCTGACTTTAGCTCAGGTCATGATCTCAAGGTTCATGAGTTCGAGCCCCACATCGGGTCTGCTATCAGCACAGAGCCCACTTTGGGTCCTCTGCCCCACCCCCTTTCTCTGCCTCTCCCCTGCTCATGCACATGCGCGCACACACACTCCCTCAAAAAAATAAACATAAAAAAAAAAAGAGAGAGACCAAGGATGTGTACACACAGAGAAAAGCCTGTATGAGGACACAAGGAGAAGACAGCTGGGGAGAAGGGTCTCCCCAGAAACCAATCTTGCCAGCATCTTGCACTCCCAGCCTCTAGAACTGTAAGAAAATAAATTTCTGTTGTTTACGCCACCCAGTCTATGGTATTTTGTTAAAGCAGCCTGAGCAGACCAATAACACACACACATACACACACACACACACACACACACACACACACACACCCCTCACCCTAGCTCGGTCTCCTAAGAGGGCAGATTCGCCTGATGCCTCAACAGCACTGAGCACATCTTATCCCAGGTCTTTGTTTCTAAACACCAGGCTCTCTATTTATTAAAAGGACTCGAAGCTCCTTAGGTGAATGGCTGGTTCCTAGAGAAGCCCGGGAGCCCTATGTAGTAGTCAGGGCACGACTGAGCCAGAGAATCGCAAAGACACACGGCTGGTGGTGCCAATCCAAGAGAGCCAACGTTCCGATGAGTGCGGGGAAGCCACTGATGTACCCACCCTGCGGAGGAGAAGACTGAAGGACCAGGAGGTTGAATGAATCACCTACAATCACACAGCTTATAGGTGTCAAAGCTGGAGCCACCAAGCCAACCCAGCGTCTCGGCTTACACCAAGCTGGGGTGGGGGGACAGGGGTGCCTACGGAGAGTAGAAAGGGCGCTGAGCCCCGGGAACAGGGAAGGGCTCCAGCTGGTGCCGGTCCCTGGACAGGAAGGACGCTGCCTCCCCAAGAACAAAGGAAAGGGGTTTACGTCCTTGCCGTGGTGATGCGAGAAACGAAGGCTAATGAAAAATTAAGTTCCCTTCCTGCCTACAGCCCACTGACAAGTCCTTGAAAGGCAGAGTGACCTCCCTCTAGGAGCTCAGCTGCCTCCAGGGTGACACTTCGCTGGGGGCAAAGGAGAACCTTGGCTTAACTTTGTCCCAACCTCAAGGATACTGTGAGTCTACTTCCTTTACCTAAACTGCCCCAAGACATATGTTGGGAATCCCACTCCAAGCTTCTGGCCGCCATATAAACATCTGAACGGTCTCAGGACTGAGGTTGTATTAAACGGTTTCCCTAGCAACAGCTAGCCCCTCAAGGTCCTGGAAACTGTAAACCTTGCTTCCAAAATATCTTAGAGACTTCCTTTATCCCTGTGCCCCTCCCAACCTGAGGGTATATAATGAGTTACCCTTCAGGGCCCCAGTGAGGCTCCTCCTGCCCACGGGTCCTGTCCCCGTGCTATAATAAAATCACCTTTTTTGCACCAGAGATGTCTTCAAGAATTCTTTCTTGGCGGCTGGCTCCGGACCCCTCGACCCCCACCATCACCCCAAAACTTCATCCACAGTAAATCCCCCCCATTCCCATAACCAACGCCCAAAATTCTCAGCTCACAGCTCGTTTTGTCTACACTCCCACCCTTCCACGCAAGCCCCCAACCTTTTGAAGCAAATTCCAGACGATATTAGCTCATCTGTGAATATTTTTCCGGAGCTCTGGAAGATAAGAATTAAACACGCACACTCTTTATTTTCCTCTTAAAAGTTTCCTTCTGGGAGCGCCTGGGTGGCTCAGTCGGTGAAGCCACCGACCTCGGCTCAGGTCATGGTCTCATGGTCTGTGGGTTCGAGCCCCACATCGGGCTCTGTGCTGACAGCTCGGAGCTTGGATCCTGCTTCGGATTCTGTGTCTCCTCCTCTCTCTGCCCCTCACCCACTCACACTCTGTCTCTCTCTCTCTCGAAAATAAAATAAACTTGAAAAAAAATTTTAAAAAGTTGCCTTCCGAACATCCTGTTTCCCTTAGCTTAGAAGGAGGACCCCATACCTGTTTTTCTTCTTCCAGGGTAAGGTTTTTGATGGCCAGGTGAGGGCTGGAGGCGCAGGGACAGACAGAAGGAAAGCCTCGAAGCCTGGCTGAGGTTCACGGTACCAAACCAGCCACCGTGGATTCCGGCGTTGCATTTTTGTGACTTTTTTCTGCTCCATGACCGGGACCTGCTTCTGCGATTCTGAGAGCTTGGAGAACACACCCCGCCCCTTCATTTTCTGCCGCGTATACCTTCTTGGATCACAGAATCTACTCAACTGCCTTAAGAAAAAACTTTCCCAGGGGCGCCTGGGTGGCGCAGTCGGTTAAGCGTCCGACTTCAGCCAGGTCACGATCTCGCGGTCCGTGAGTTCGAGCCCCGCGTCAGGCTCTGGGCTGATAGCTCGGAGCCTGGAGCCTGTTTCCGATTCTGTGTCTCCCTCTCTCTGACCCTCCCCCGTTCATGCTCTGTCTCTCTCTGTCCCAAAAATAAATTAAAAAAAAAAAAAAAAAAAAAAAAGAAAAAACTTTCCCTCTGAAGTGGTGAAGGGCGGGCCTTCCAGGGGCCTGGAGGGCTAAGGCCCGGGTGGCGGGGAGGGGCGCCCCCCCCCCCTCAGCTTCGGGAAAGGGCGGGAAGTGAGCCGACCCCGGGCCATTCTGACCCCTCAGTGACGGGCAAGGCCTGTGTCCCCAGGTAAAACGAGGAGGACGCACGTAAACGAAGTTGGGTCCTTAACGTCCTTCCAAGTTTTCATCTCTGAAATGCATAGTCAGAAAAACGAAGAAAGGAAGGCACTTAGGGAGTGCAAAACCCCAACACCACGGTGCAGCCCCCCCGTGAGGGGGTGCACGTCCGCCCTCCCGGGATTCAGCCTGTACCCACCCAACCCTCGGGAAAGCGGAACCGTCTGGGGGGGGTGGTCTCCGGGCAGCTCGGCACCCCGCGAGCTTAACACGGAGAAGTGACTCCGCAGCGCGTCCGGTCTGCGGAGGGCACCGCCCAGCGGCCGCCCCGGGTCAGGGCGGGGCCGGGGCGGGGCCGGGGGCGGAGCGGACAGAAGGGGCGGAGCGCTCCCCGACTGGGCGGCCCCGGGGCGGGGTCCCGGCGGGACCCGCACTAGGTGGACGGCGGGGTCCGGGCTGGTGAGGGGCGAACGCCGGCGGGGTCGGGAGCGGAGATCCGGACGGAGGAGCGGACCCCGGGCGAGGGTGGACCCGAGGCGGACCTGGGGAGGGGGCGGGGCAGGGGAGAGGAGCACGGGCGGGGCGGGGCGGGGCGGGGCAGGGCGAGGGAGGGGGCGGAGATCCGGGCGGAGGAGCGGACCCCGACAGGGCGGACCCCGGCGGGGCGGCCCAGGGCGTGGGCGTGGGTGCGGGTGCCCAGGGAAGGCGGAAGGACTCAGCGCCCGGGGAGGCCCAGAGCTGAGCCGTTGCCCCTCCCTCGCGCCGCGGCCGCCTCCGCCGAGCCCCCAAGCCCGGAGCCGGAGCCCCCAGCCCCGCCGGCGCCATGGAGAAGCTGCTGCTGTTGTTCTGCAACTGGAGCACGCTGGGCGTGTGCGCCGCGCTCAAGCTGCCGCAGATCTCCGCGGTGCTGGCGGCGCGCAGCGCGCGGGGCATCAGCCTCCCGAGTTTACTTCTGGAGCTGGCGGGGTAAGGCCGGGGCGGCGGGGGCGGCTGCCCTCCCCGCTCGCCTCTGCGGCCTGGACGGCCCGGGAGCTCAGGAGCGCGCCGTGGGTCTAAATAGGGCCGGGGAGCGGGGCCGAAAGCGCCCGGCCGCTGGGGGGCACTTCCCGGGACCGCTCGCCTCCCCTGTTTATTTGCCGCTCCCCGCACGGACTGCGCGTGCCCAGCTTACAGATGGGGGAAACCGAACCCCTGGCCAGGCCCTCACCCCGCCCGTTAGCCGCAGCGCAACCGCGCGGCTTGGAACTAGGCCATTTGCACCTGAGGCCCTCTGATACACGTCCGCCCTGAGTTCCCCCTCCCCCCGCCAATACCCCTTAGCTCGGGTCTCGGTTTCCTCGCGTGTAAAGCGAGGCGTTGATCCTCCGCCTTTAGAAAGTTAACACCTGGGCTGGGGGGATTCCGAGAATGGGGGGCTCTTTGGAGGAAGGGGAGAAGGACGAATCGGGCCACAGCCAGCCAGAGAGGAGCCAGTGCCGCTGGGAGAGCGCTTATCCATCAGAAATCCGGAGTGGATGCCTTGACTCAGTATTTAAAGATGTAAGCGCGAAGAGCAGAGTTCTAAAACTCGGTTGGGAGGCCTCGAATTGGTGGGAGAGCGGGGCACGTGAAGCCCGGGAGTCTACCCGCGAGTCCCTGGCAAGGCCGGTGCTCCCCACTTTGCTCCTCGCCGCCCCCCTCCCCCCGCCCCCAACCGGCTTGTCGCACGGCGACCGGGCGGGCGGGTCCTCCGCGGAAGCACGACCCCGGGGGGCCTGGGCTGGAAAGTAGCCTGGGGCAAGGGAGGGAGAAGAAGACCTCGGGGGTGGGGGAGGTGGGGGGTCCTGCGCCCGGCGCGCCCAGCGGGGGAGATGCTTTATCAAGAGAGAGTCGGCCGACTGGCGGGTGTGTGACCCCGCTCTGATTTGCAAACGACCCCACAACATTGGGACCCCCACCCCCCACCCCCCAGGCTGGGTAGCGAGGATTGGAGAGTTCTCCACCGCCTCGAAGTGGCCGCCGCGTCAGTTCGGGTGGGGAAGGGAGAGGGGGAGGAGCGGCGGGGGAGTGTCCGGGAGGGCGTGGACGGCCTGGGGGAGGGCCACGGTTTTTAACGGGTCCCTGAGCCTGGGAAGGTGGGGCTGGCCCATTGCGGGGTGAGTGGAAGCCCGACTGATGCCCAAGGAGGCGAGTCGGGAGCCTGCCCACACGCTACAACCCGGCAGGCGCTGCCAGCAGGTGTCGGCTGTCACTCTATCCAACCGTGCACCTCGGCAACACCTGCCCTCCTGGCAATGGACGTGGGCTCGCGTGGGCGGGGGAGCTGAAGTCGGCGCGGGAGGAAGCTTCGTGCGTGTCCCGCGGGGATCGGCCGGCCTGCAGCTCACGCTTCGTGGAGGCCCAGGCAGGCAGGCTGCTGTGTGCGCGTGGCTGTGTCTAGGCCCGGCCGGATGCCACCCTCTCCCCGAAGCTGGAAGTGGTCAGGCGCTCCCTCCGCTGGATTCCGAGGTTTTATCTACACCTCGCTTTATCTTACTGGTGGGTCTGTGTGGTGGCGCTATTTTACTCGATCCTCAGGGCGCCCTAGGGAGTAAGCATTGTTTTCATCCCCAGAGAAGAGTAGCCTGAGGCGGAGGAAGTGACGCACCGTGCCCAAGTTCACCGGCAGCAGCAGGGCCCTAGGTTTCACCCGGGGCTGGCCCTTTCCATCCTGAAGCCTGGCGCACCCCCGCTCTCCACACTCACTGGGTTTTTCCGCTTCCTATCGTGGGTGGGGGGAGCGGGTTGGCAACACCCTGCCCCCTTCCCTTTTCCTTCCCCAGCCTTCGCTGGTGAGGGCCCTGGAGAAGCTGGGGGACACCGCAGGTCTGCCTGTGCCTGGTGCCCGCCTTGCCTGCCTGCCCACGAGCGCCCCCTACCGGGCCAGGAGCAGGGTAGCAGCCAGAATTCCGGCAGACAGACCCCGGAGGGCATCGCCATCAGGGGGACCCTTTATATCCTGGGAAGCAAAAGCCAGAATAAATTCTCGGGGGACGTCTGCCTGCCTTGGGTCCTGATCTGTTAACGCTAAAAGCCCATTTTTGAGAGAACCGGGTCAATGGGAGCATAAGCAGTATCTCAGTGAGACCAGAAAATGGCTTTGAATGCGGATCGGTGTGAAGTGTAAGAAAATGCCTGGAGTTTAGAAGTGCCTCCAGACGTGTGCAGGGCGACAGCCACACGCCCGCGTCAGCAAAGAAAAGGAGCTGACCAAACCTCCACTGGAGGCCCCACGTTTAGTGAGGGGGAGGCCTGCAGGGCAGACGAAGCTGGCTCAGCCGGCTGGGGGAGGGGGAGGCTGGCTGCGGGCCGCACCGTGTTTGGCGCAGAAGGCGGCACAGACGGGACCCCAGGCAGACGGGGGGGGTGGGGGGGTGCGCCCTGCCCTGCCAGCAGGCTGCTCATTTTCTCCGTTGCTGGAACAGGTGTCCCAGACAGGTTTCGGGGAGGGGAAGCAGGGAGGAAGTTGGCAGGAAGTGCATAGCGGGCACCTCTCTGCCCAGGCTGTGCCAGCGTTCCGCCCGCGCCCGGGTTCCCCGGCTGATGGGAGCGCGCCTGCCTCAGCAGCTCCAACACCCCTCCTTCCAGGCCTTCCAGGCATGCCTTCTGCTCTGCCCCCTTGTGCCCTCCTGGGTTCCAGACACAGTTCTGCTGTCTGCACCTGCTCTGGAACCTTCCGTGGGTGGGTTTTCAGACTCCCGATTCAGCCCTCCGCCCAGACAAGACAGCCCGGCGGGGGGGGGGGGGGGGGGGATGGGGGGGACTGCATCCTCTCTCCAGGCCCAGCAGGCCGACTTCTGGTGTCTGGCTGAAAATTCCTTTGGAAGAGGCTCCAGCGGGTCTCGAGCCGCTGCCTCTGTGAGCACATGTGTAGTTTTTTTGTTCAGACCTCTAGCCTGTGTGTGGAAGAAGGAAACTCCAGTCACTTTGCAGAGCGGACCAGGAATATTAACAGGTGTGTGGGGCCGCGGGTCAGACACCGTTCGGCCTGACTTTATTGTAAAGAGGGTTCTAATGTATTACTTTTTGATGAAAAGAAGGACATTAAAAATCAAAGAAGGACACCTAACTGCTCCAGGCCACAGGAGTGACAGATGGTTGTCCTTGGACGTTTGGATCCCCGAGAGAGAGCTAGAGAGAGAGAGAGCACGTGCGCACTGCAGCCTGGCCACCCAGCCTCCCTGGAGGGCCACAGTGGGGTGGGGGTTGGTGGCAGGCACCACTGCTGGTGGCCGGGGAAACTCATGCGCTCGTCTTGTCTTTTCCCTGAATTCTCATATGACCTTGGTTTCTTGGGCCTCAGTCTCCCCAAGTGGTCTGTAAAATGTGGAGGGCACGCTGGATGGCCGTGACCTCAGCTCTGACACCCTAGGGCTCGTGCCTGTCCTGAAGGTCTGTGGCTGCACTCTGGGGGGGGTGGTGCGCTCAGTGAAGAGCGAGCAGGTGGCAAAGACCCCCCAACGCCTGTTCGGATGTACCGCCCGCTCATTCGGCAAGGTCGTTGTCCAGGCTTCCTGTGCACGGGCCCCGCTGGCTGCAGCCCTGCTCTGCAGGGGTGGGTGAGCTGAAGCTGCCCCCTCCCCTGGCCCCCTGGGCTCCCCCTCAGATGTGGACAGAAAGGTGCCGGAGGCCTGGTCTGGAGACCCCCGTGCTCGGGCCACCGCTGGCCTCCCCCCATTCTGTGACTCTCGCCCCCAGCTCAGCCAAGGTCGGAAACAGGATCAAGGGCACAGGCTCCCCAGCCCACTGGGTGCTTTGTGAACCCCCCCCCCCCCCCCGCCCCCCGCCCAGCTGAGGAAATGAGAGGGAGTTACGTCTGGATGAGTGACGGAGGCTGTGGTTCACCTGGGGGATGAAACAGACTCTGAGGGGACAGCAGGGGGACTTAGGTCCTTAGGGAGCTGACTGGCTGGGCCGAGAGCTGGAGAGGCCAGAAGCTCAGGCCTTTTGTCCTGACAAGGGTCGGGTCCTCGGGTTTTTACTTGCCACCCCCCCACCAAATTCCAGCCTCTCAGAACTAGAATTTTCTTTTTTCTTTTCTCTTTTTTTCTTTCTCTCTTCTTTTTTTCTTCTTTCTTCTTTTTTCTTTTCTTCTCTTTTTTTTCTTCTCTTTTTCTTTTCTTTTTTCTTTCTTTTTTCTTCTCTTTTCTTTTTTCTTTGCTTCTCTTTCCTTTTTTCTTTTCTTTTTTCTTTCTTTCCTTCTCTTCTTTTTTCTCTTTTCCTTTTTCTTTTTTTTCTTTTTTCTTTCTTTGCTTCTCTTTTCCTTTTTCTTCTCTTTTTTCTTTCTTTTCTTCTCTTTTTTCTTTCTTTCTTTTCTTTTTTCTTTCTTTTCTTTTCTTTTTTTCTTTCTCTCTTTTTTCTTCTTTTCTTCTCTTTTTTCTTTGCTTCTCTTTTCTTTTTTCTTTTCTTTTTTCTTTCCTTCTCTTTTTTTCTTTTTTCTTTCTTTTTTCTTTCTTTACTTCTCTTTTCTTTTTTTTCTCTTCTTTTTTCTTTCTTTTCTTCTTTTTTTTCTTTCTTTTCTTTGCTTCTCTTTTTTCTTCTCTTTTCTTTTTCTTTTTTCTCTTTTCTTTGCTTCTCCTTTTTCTTTCTTTCTTTCTTTCTTTCTTTCTTTCTTTCTTTCTTTCTTTCTTTCTTCCTCATTTATTTTGAGAGAGACAACAACATTGCAAGTGGTGGAGGGGCAGAGAGAGAAGGAGTGGTGGAGGGGCAGAGAGAGAAGGGTAAAGAGGGAATCCCAAGCAGGCTCACCGCCACCAGCGCAGAGCCTGTCGTGGGGCCTGAACTCACGAAACTGTGAGATCACGACCTGAGCCGAAACCAAGTGTCGGATGCCCAACTGACTGAGCCCCCAGGCGGCCCTCAGAGCTGGAATTCTCTTAAGGGACTGATGACTGTTTATGCCTCTCACCTACTGCTCCTCCTTGACGGGGAGCACTCTGGACGGCCGCAGGGATCATCCAGGTGGTTGCTCCCCCGCTCAGGGCCAGCCAGCCTGGGGCCAGAAGCGCCGTCTCTTCTCGTCCTGGCCTGCCGCTCGGACCTCAGTGAAACTCACTTGTGCCACCATCTCCGGGGACTTGGCAGCGACCACGTGCACCACGCCCAGCTCCCAGTCAGTCCCGGATGCTCGAAAAGCTGCGGGCAGTATTAAGTTACCGTCCCGCGCTCTGTGTGCGAAATCTCCCCCCACCCCCTGACGTTTCCAGGTGCCAACCAGCAGGTCCAGGGTTTTGCACACGAACCCGGGCTCCTGGGCGCTGGCCGGGCCTCCCCGCCGCCCTGTGCTGGGCCGGCCCCAGCTCAGACGCTCCCCCTCTCTCCCCAGTTTCCTGGTGTTTCTCCGGTACCAGTGTTACTATGAGTACCCGCTGCTGACCTACCTGGAGTATCCCATTCTCATCGCACAAGGTAACCGGCCCCTCGGACCCCCCCCCCAACCCCGGGTCGGGCAACAGCCCTTGGGCCCCCCCTCCCGCCTCCCTCACAGCCTTTCTCTTTCAGACGTCCTCCTCCTGCTGTGTGCCTTCCATTTCAACGGGAACGTGAAAGGAGCAGCCCCGTACATGGCCCTGTATCCTTTTCGTTGTCCAGGAATCCGATGGGACTGGGGAGTCAGGTGCTTTGGCCAGAGCCGCGTTCTTGTGGTCAAACTGAAAAAGATCCCAAATGCGCGTGAGTGAATATGTACCCTGCCCGGGGCCTCCCCCCACCCCGAGCCCCGGGCGCCAGGCCGGTCCCAGCTTCATTCTTCAGGGGAGGCGGAGACATTTCTTCTTCCCTGAGAAAATGTCCCCCAAGTATGTGAAGTCATAATAACGGGAATGTCTGTCGTGAACTCAGAGGCCACTAACGCGCCCTCTCTGCCCGACAGTGTGGGCGTGCGGGTTCTGGACGGCTGGTTCAAAGCGAAAATCGTGGCCAAGACATTAGAAGGGACTTGGTGGTGGCGGGTGGGCGGGGCATCTGGTCGTGACACAGACCTATGCTCACTCACGGTGCCTCTTCTGTGAACAGGGGCCGGGCTCTTGTTTCGGTTCTGTAAACCTTCAGAGGTTCTCTTGGGAATTCACGGTCCTTAAAAAGCCAGGAAAGCCTTTCCAGTGGCAGCCAGTTAATGCGGCCGTGTCTGCGAAGTGACCCGAGCGGGTTACTCGTACACCCGCAGGGTGGAGGAGAGAGGGAGGGCACCCTTCCTGTCTGCGCTGGGCTGGGCGCCTTGGGACGTGAAGGCTGGGGGACACCTGCTGCGGCCACCCCCTGGGTGTTCGTGGGCACAGGCCGGGAGCTCCCTAAGCTGCAATCGTCCTGTCCCGTCCCACCTGTGAAATGACACAGTCATGCCTACCTTGTGGCAAGGATCACAGTACCAGGAGCACAGGACAAGCTGAGCAAGGGGCAGCCTCACGGCAGCTGTCCGACTGGGCGGCTGTGTAGGGAGGGGACTGAGTCCTGACCCCCTGCTGTCTGTACCCATCCTCCCCACTCAGCTTCTCTCTGCGCAGCTCTGCCCAGCTGGTAAAAGGGTCTTGAAAACAGCACTTTGAAGATGAAGAGCGTCGTGTCGTTTACTGTTTAAATAAAATATGACAATTTACCTTTGTACGGGTGGTGAGGCTGTGGACTGCAAAAGCTGGGCAGCTCCCTGGATGAGCGGGATACTTATAACTTCCTCCTGTGAGTGGTGATGAACCAGAAGTAGGGTTACCATAGTAACTGATTTTTTTTTTTAAGCATAAGTATGTCCCAAATAGTGCATGGGTCATACTATACTAAAAGACTGTTTTTGTTGGTCTGAAAATTCAAATTTAACTGGGTGCCCTCTGTTTAAGAAACTGAGTTAGAGTGTTTTAAAAACAAGACTTCATCTGCCTAGGTTCCAGCTGCCGTTCTGGCGTTGACCAGGTTGCCAGGAATTCGTTCTAGTCACACCGGGCATTGTCTCTTTCGATCCCTCCATTTAAGTAATGTCATTCATTATAATCGTAGCGCGCTGGGTGTCTGTGATGTGCACCAAGGCACTGAGGGGGTAGATGGGGCAAAGGAACGTTAAGACCGTTTTGCGGATAAGCAAACCAAGGTCAAAAGAAGGAATGGGACTTGCCCAAGGTCACAGCAGAGGCTGGTGGTCATCCCCTCACCCGCCCGGCTTCTGGAGCCTGACTTTCTGTGCTTTTTGCCGCCTCACTGGGCGTGATGAAAATCCGCTCTCATTCTTCCTGTCTCCACCTGGGTTTACACTGGGGTTAGCAGGAAAGGGGGAAAGAGAGTTTCACGTGACCCCAGTTTTGCAGAACGTGCCTGCCCTATAATGTTGAGCTGCTTCTTTAAATGCTTCACTTTTGACATCACCCTGGAGAGGTCTGCATGGCTGGGAATGAAGTGGGCGGGTAGAATCGTTTAGAACCACAAAGGCAGGGCGCTTGGCAGTTTTCTTCCGTGATCTGCTGTGATGTTGAGCCATTTTTGTCTTTTCCAAATCGGACTGGTCCTCGCAGAGCCTTTCCCAGGTTGGCTTATGTGCGTCACCTCCGTGCTCTTGGCGTGTCCCCACGGGCGCGGGGTGGGGGGCGGCCGAGCCACTGCTGTCTCCCTTAGCGCTCGGTAGATTTGTGGCCTCGTGGTTCGTCCTTCCCCTGCAGAAGTGGATCATAGATCTGGCCATGGTAAGTGCATCGCCCCTGGAGAAGAGAGACCGCCGTTCCTGCAAAGAACTTGATGGGCCGAGTGTTTAACCTGCTTATTGAAGGATAAAGGGGTGAAAGTGCAGTCCTACCCCAATGTTACAAGACGTTAGTCTCACTTAGGCGTTTGGTAACATTTTCTTCCTTTTTGTGGGGGCCATAGAGCACCTGGCTGGGGAAGTAATTAACAGCAACAGAACGAGCAACGAGCAACGGTGGTAGAATGAGCCTAAAATAGCTTCTTATCAGGTTAATGATTACACATTGGCTACATACTCATTTTTTTTTTAATTTTTTAATTTTTTTTTTAAATTTATTTTTGAGAGAGAGAGAGAGAGAGAGACAGAGCATGAGTGGGGGAGGGGCAGAGAGAGAGAGGGAGACAGAATCAGAAGAAGGCTTCAGGCTCTGAGCTGTCAGCAGAGTCCGACTTGGGGCTTGAACTCGAGAACTGCGAGATCTCGACCTGAGCCGAAGTCAGAGGCTTAACCGGCTGAGCCACCCACGGGCCCCATACTCATGATTTTTTTTTTAACTTTGCCCCTCTCCCCCCCGAAACATTTTTGTCCTTGGAAAACGGTTAGCCCTGTGCGTTTATCCTACCTTGGGTAAGGCCCCAAAGTCCCATAGTGTGAGAATAGGGCTCCGAGCGTGGGTCAGGGAGCATTTGAGCCCAGATCCTCTCTCCAAAGTGACTGGATTCCGCTTCTCCACCCAAAGGGAGAAGGAGAAGGATCCGTGGTCACCAGTCACTGCCTGCCACACCCAGGCTCATGAACTTCACCACCCCCTCCCCAGCGCCTTGGCTGTGACCCTTGCTTGGAAAGCAAACTTGGCTCCGTGTTACATTCCAACCTTGTGACCTACGGGGAGCAAATGGGCAGGGTTTTAGCATAAATATGTCCCAAATATTGCACGGGACGTACCTATGCTAGAAATTACTTGTTGTTGATCTGAAATTCAAGTTTCCCCGGGCGTTGTGTATTTTTATTTGCGAAATCTTTCCGGGCCTTGGTTATGAAGACTCCTCCTTCTTGATTCCGAAGATGGCATTTCCTCCTGAAGACGGATCCGGTGGAAGGTCCAGTAGGCGCGGTTAGCGTATCTGCTCGGCAGTGGCCTTCCCCCTGACACGAGTGGACAGGGCCCTACCTAAGTCCTCGTGCCCAGGCTTTCCGAGGCCCAGTCCTCCGTGCTCGCGGTCCCGACCCGACTCCCCACCGGCCGGGGCTGCAGATGCCGTCTTCCCACCTGGGGTCAGTCGTCCGAGCCATGTGCTTCCGGCGTGACCTGTGTTCAGATCTGAGCACAGGCCCTTGCTCTCTGCCTGGAGTGCTCACTCGCCCGGACTTCTCCACAGTCCTCCCATGTCCCAGCCGCCCCTTCCCTCCTCCATCTTTACCAGGACGTGTTGCTGTAACCCAATAAGAACGGGTCAAGGGCCAGCCCCGCAACAGGTGCGGGGGACCGAGCAGAGCCAGACCCGATGCCCCACCCCCAACCCAGTCATGTTGCTTTCCTCCTGAGGGTGCACCCACCCATCTTATCTATCCATCCATCTTATCTCTCTATCCATCTGTCCATCTATCTTATCATATCCATCCATCTATCCATCTATCTTGTACCTTTCTACCCATCCATCTTATCTGTCCATCCATCCACGCACCCACCCATCTATCTTATCTATCTATCTATCCATTCATCCATCTTCTCTATCCATCTATCCTATCTCTCTCTCTCTCTCTCTCTCTCTCTCTATCCATTCATCCATCTATCTTCTCTATCCATCTATCCTATCTCTCTCTCTCTCTCTCTCTCTCTCTCTCTCTCTCTCTCTCTTATCTGCTTTTATTGGCAGGTGGTCAGATGGATAAGCCTTTGTGGCCATCCAGTGATCCTTACTCCCACCTCCACACCAGCTGCACGCCCACCAGTTACCCACTGAACAGTGGGACTGGTGCATTTATAAACCAGCATCTCGCTGCTGCCTGCTTTTTCACTGAACCCGGGCTTTGTCCTCGTACAAACCGGTTGTCTCTTGTCCTGACAGTTTGGCTTCAGAAGCACGCTCAGTATATGGCACTCTTGTTTCTTTAACTGAGGGACTCCTAACTTTCTCATGTTTTGCCTGCAAACAGAATCTAAGTACTTTCATCAGCGTGGCCAGCAAGTTTGCTCAGCTCCAGTACCTGTGGAAGACCAGGGACTCAGGCACCGTGAGCGCCCTCACCTGGAGCCTCGCTGCATACACCTGTGCAAGTAAGAGCCAGACGCCGTCCACCCGTCAGGGTCCCACAAGCTTTAATCCTTTGCACATAGAACCTCCAAGTGGATCCGTATTTATGATTCTGATGGCACACAGGCTACTTTCCAGTCTCTGCAAGATCCCTATTCCACTTGCTAAAAACAAATGTGAAACACCCCTTTCTCCAAAAATCTGGCTGAACATCAACAGTCCTCTTTTGCTCTTTGAAAAGCATCAATAGGTTGATTATATTGAATCCACTAACTTGGTTTTAAAATATGACCCTTTCTGATGTAACAGATGAGAGATGAAAAGCATACATTGGCTTTTGAGAATGAATAGACTTTGCCAGGGTGTTTTCCTGGAGCCATGTTATTTGGTCTCAAGTTCAGAATTTCCACTGTTCATCTGGATTCTTGCAGGAACCTAAAATATATACACACACACACACACATATACCTATATATATACCTATATATATATACATATATATACCTATATATATATACATACATATATATACATATACATACATATACATATATATATACACACGCTATTTTAGGTAGAAAACTTTAAAAATTCAGGGCTATGACGTTACTTAGATTTATTAGTTTTAGGTATTTGAACTATGCTTCATGTTTCTTCTCCATCAGGGGTTTCTGGAAGGGGTCTTTACGTCCCAAGTTATGTAAAATTAAGGCTTCTTGGGTTTTATTTTTAGCTTGAGATGTTGAAGTGTTATGAGATATATATATATTATATATATATATATATATAATATATAATATATATATAGTTAGGAAATATATATACATATATTCATGTATATATGTATATAAGTGTGTATATATATATATGTATATGTATATGTATATGTATATATATGTTTCTGGAATTGCTGATTTGATATATTACTTATTAGCTCCCTAATTTTACCTTCAGGTAATCTTAAGTGTTGTTTCTTAAATTTTCTTGTAGGAAATCTTCGGAACTTGTAACTTTAGAGACCATGTATTACATTTCCATCTGTTTTGCATGGTACTCTGTGCTTGAACGTGTCCTTAAATACATACTGGATACATGACAAACTGAGGATTATAACTTTATGGGGAAAAAGTGAACTGGCTTTAAACCTCATTTCCTAAATGTGTGATGTATGAGGCAGAGGGAGAGTTTTGTGTGGGTGGGTTCGGGTCAGGAAGGAAGGGCAGGCGTTGAGTTACAGGTAGTGTCCTCGAAATCCCACGTCACATCTCCCACACGTGTCTCCTGTGGCCACGAAGGAAAGCGCTGTACCAGACAAACGAATTGAACGGAACAGTTCTAGTTAGACCTTTAGGGAAATCATTGCCCTTTGCTGGGCCTCAGTTTCCTTTACCTAGAAAATCTCTACAAAAGAAGGGGGTCAAGTTCAGTCA
Organism: Neofelis nebulosa; assembly: GCF_028018385.1. Lineage (NCBI taxonomy): Eukaryota > Metazoa > Chordata > Mammalia > Carnivora > Felidae > Neofelis > Neofelis nebulosa. The sequence continues at coordinate 8,305,131 of NC_080790.1, forward strand.
TTTAAAAACCTTGCTTTTTGTTAGTGGAAGCCTTTCTTTATTATTATTATTATTATTATTTTTTAATTTATTTATTTTGAGAGAGACGGCGTGAGTGGGGGAGGGGAGGGGCAGAGAGAGAGGGAGACAAGAGAATCCCAGGCAGGCTCCGTGCTGTCAGCAGAGCCCGATGTGGGGCTCCAACTCATGAAGCCGTGAGATCATGACCTGAGCTGAAGTCGAGAGTTGGACACTTAACCGACTGAGCCACCCACCCAGACATCTCTGTTGTTAGTAGAAGCCCGTCTTTAAAGTAAACCTTACCAGAAGTCCCATACGTATGAGATTTTCCAAACGTGCTCTTTGGGGTGGGGGAGCTGTGGCTGGGCACACACCGTGGGTTCTCGGCTTCTCCCCGGTCCCTTGGGCAACACTGCTTCTGCTCTTAGGAGAGCCTCAAAACCACTGGGCTAGGACGCGTGGCTGGCTTTGAGAGGTTTTATAAAATACAGTACCGATTTGGTGTTCCGTACTACCAGGATCTTTCAGGAACAGTTAGCATCTATTCCTGTATTTGAAATGGGAAGACGTTAGCTGAATACCGACATGGCTGAGAAGCAAGTTGACATTGTTGAATATCTTCTCTTTCAGCAAGAATAATAACAACGATAATGACCACCGGCGATCTTACGAGTAAGCGAAATCTTTTTTCTTCCCATTTTTTTGGACTGCGTGCCCTTGGTGGCTCCTTCCCTTGTAAGTTGTCTCAGGGTTTCACGGATCAGCTTGCTCCACGTACAGTTAGAGGCCACGGTGTATTCCCGGGCGTCAGCCCCCGCTTACAGGGCTGAGCACCTACTTCGTCTTAGCGCCGGGGATACGGCCTGCAGCACGAGGTCGTAGACTGCCGTCCTCGTGACGCTTCCACGCCAGCGGTGGGTGGAGACGGACGGTGCGGTCAGCGCACAATTAGCTACTCAAGAATACTGGGAAATGTGTTCTGGAAAAGCAGGCCAGGAGGAGCACCTGATGGGGGAATGTGACCTGGCTGGAGAGGCCTGGGGAGGTGAATTTGAAGAGAGAGATGGGGGGACGGGGGAAGAGACGATGACAAGCCCGTGAGCGGGGGACATGTGGCTCAGCCATGGAGAGTGAACAGGAGGGCTGGGGGTGAGTGAGGACGGACTCTACTGAGGTGACAATCATTAGACCCCCACATCCTTGTGTTTTTTGTTTTTTTTTTTTTTAAGGGGGACACTGTGATGGAGGAGAAAATACGTGGGTTGGTGTAAAAAGAACTTAGTAATTCCCTAGGCTGTTTTCCACTCCCCAGCCAAGCGTATACATTTTTGGAAAAGAATGAAAACAAATGGTGTCACCCGTTCTATGAAGACTAGAGACATGTCCCTGGTACACATACCGGTTAATTGTTCCTTGAGAAATATGGCTACAGGAGAGTGAGGCACCCCTGTCCCTTTGCAGAGACTGTATTTTGGGCTGCAACACCTTCTGTCAGCAGTGAGCAAAACACTAAAAGTACTGTGGTCAAACCATAAACTTGGGTCAAGTGGGGAAAGAGGTCTGAGTCTTCTCCGCAGGACTTGAAGAATTCTGTGTATGGGAAGAAGAATCCAGCCGCAAGGAAACAACAAAACGAACCTACGTATTAAAATTTTGGAAGATTGAGAATGTTCTAGCTATGGTTTGCTTTGTAATTAAAGTGACAGCTGTTCCTGAAAGCCATCAGTATATCTGGGGACAATCTTTTAAGAACAGCTTAGCTGGTATCTTACAAATGTTTCACAACCACAAAGATACATTAACTCTCCTCAGGAGAGTGTTCATCGAGTCACTTACGGTAAAGTGCTCTCCCCCCAGAAATATTTGGAACCAGCGTTGTTGAAAAGTTCCCACGAGGCGGTGTTGTGAATCTTATGTGGTAGACGGGGGTAGGGGCGGGCAGTTATTTAGGCTTTTAGGCTTCTACTTAGAGCGGTAGGGCAGGAGCGATTTTGCATTCGAACATGAAAACAGTACTCTTTAACACGTACTTTTTCTTTTTGATCGATTTCAGTTCTCACACGTTTCGTGATCATGCTTGCTTTAAACGTGTGGGTAACCACCACGGTCCTTCGCTACAGGAAGACGGCGGTAAAGGCTGAATAACAGATGCACTGCCCCTCCACACGAAGTGGATTCGTAATAACTGAACCACAGCTCACTGCTGAATCAAGGTCTCTTAGAAGTTTAGTCAATTGCTTCAGAAACGCTGAATTGAAGCCAGATGTATTTCGGACAGGAGCCACTTAAACACTTGTTGAGAAATGTTGATTTCCTTCCCACTCCTCCCCTTCGTGAGGCGGAGGCAGGTCTCAGACACCTGCAAGTCGAGCAGTCGAGACGACGCTCTTCAGCTTTCAGAATCTTCTAAGAAATAAATCCTCTCTAGAGCACAAATGATTATGAACGGAGTGGGATTTTACTCAGTCAGAAGTGGAATTGTAGTAAATTACCAGGGTCACTTTCTGGGGCGTTTTTTTTAATATAGATGTAACAGGATGGCCTTGCTGGATCCTAATACAGGATAATGCCTCCTTAGGCTATAGTAAGGATATCGAGGCAAGCAAAAACTAATTGGCTCGAGTTTATATACCCAAGTAGTGCTATAACTTCATATAGTGCCTTTAATTCCTAAGGAAAGGTCGATTGGCTGCAGTCTCTACAGCAGCAGGATGAGGCAGTCCCGATGAACTTTCTGATTCAAGCACCATGCTGCCATCTTTAAGAGTCACACCTTTGAAAAACAAAAATGTCCACTGAAAATAGGTGCAGTAAAAGGTATTGCTGGGGTGCTGTCAACTTCTTACGGATTTTATTCTTGTTATATTCTAAACGTGATGTTAGGATTATTGGACACTGCATTTTACCGTAAAAGTTTATAAACGCTAGAATTTAAAAGCTCTTTCCCTTTATAATTGAATGGCATTGTTATATGTAATAAGTAAATGATGTTTATTAGAAAATGTTTTAGTGTCCTATGTAAGATCAATAAATCATTCTGTAGTTTTTAAAATCCTAGTTGTCATTTTTTTATTTATTTACGTAAGCTCTACACTCAACGTGGAGCCTGAACTCACAACCCCGAGATCGAGTCACATGCTTATATTAACTGAGCCAGCCAGGCATTCCTCAGTTGCCAATTTAAAAAAAGTCCAAGTGAACCTTTTCTCATATGCAATTATAATCTAACCATTAGGAATAAATACAAATTAGGTGATTTGGGTCCATTTTATTTAAATATACTTATTAGAAATTTATCATTGCTTAAAGCTTCTCCTTTAAGAAAATACTATCTTAGGGGCGCCTGGGTGGCCCCGTCAGTTGAGCGTCTGACTCTTGATTTTGGCTCAGGTCCCCATCTCATGGTTCATGAGCTCAAGCCCCGCGTCGGGTTGCATGCTGACAGGATCCCGCCTGGGATTCTCTGCCTTCCCACCCCCCCACTCCACACTCTCTCTCTAGGCCTGTCTCTCTTAAGTAAACTTAAAAGATAAAAAGAATACACACTCTTAGGTGAACAGTTCCCCATTTTTTCCCCCTTTGGCAGAAAAGGGAACAAACATTTGAACTATTCCAGATATCCTACACACATTATCATATTTAATCCTACAACAATCCTGTAAGTAAAAGTCTCCGTTTTACAAAGGATGTAAACACTGAAGCTGAGTGGATAACCTGTCCCGGATCGGGCAGCCAGTAAGTATCCTAGATAAGAACCCACTGGTTACAGGGGCGCCTGGGTGGCTCAGGCGGTTGAGCATCCGACTTCGGCTCAGGTCATGATTTCGCGGTTCATGGGTTCAAGCTCTGTGTCAGGCTCTGTGCTGACAGCTCAGAGCCTGGAGCCTCTTTCGGATTCTGTGTCTCCCTCTCCCTCTCTGCCCCTCCCCCGCTCATTCTGTCAAAAATAAAACAACAAAAAAAGAACCTACTGATTACCAAAGAAGTAACTTTCTTGAAAACTACCTCTCAGCAAAACAGGCACTCTGCATCTTTTCCTTATCCTGGACACTCAAATGAGATTGTTCGACTTGCAAGTCCCTCAAAATACCTAAATCAGGCCAGCAACAGACTCCTTATTGAAATTCTATTTTTATTTCTCCACGGACTAAAAGACACGGCTGAGCATTCACAGGTCTGTGACCTTAGTTATGATTTGTTTTGCTACACACCCATCTTTTTATATGTATCTTTCAGGGAAGGCAAACATTCTGGGTAAGTATCAGAAGGCTGCAGCATTCTGGGACTGTTTCACAGGAAGAGTATGAAAATGCTCAGGTCTTAATTTCTTTTATTTAATTTTTTTAATATAAAAAGCAGGCATAAAATACAATTACATTACTACAAAGATGCAACAAAAATTTTTTAAAAAGATCGGGGGGTACGATTTTTGTTCAGAGGGGACGGCTGATCAAATATTTACGATTATCTAAACCATGCAGTTCATAACTTAATACAATTCCAAACAAAACTCATTACTATGGGGAAGGGAATCAGGGACAGGCCCCCCAAGCATAATATTCAGCACTGTCACACAGCGCCTATTTTCAAAGTGCTTTGTGAATCAACTATGGTGTCTTCACACCAGAGGGAAACTGAAGCCTTCTTCCAGGGGAGGAGACGTGATTCAGTAGCAGTGTCCACACAGACCGAGAAACTCAGAAGTGACTTCCTCTCACAGAATACTGAACATGTTATTTAAAGCATGTTTCAATAAAGTAATACAGCGTCTTAAGTTTCTCTATTTTACCACCAGAATCCTGTGGGAACAGATTAACAACAGCAGCAAAATTTCTTCAACTGTGGTTTGGCAAACCTAGAGTATTTCTTTTTGAAGGTCTACAGATGAACTGACACAAAAGACATCGTTCAGAGCCAGATTTGTGACTCCGGCACAGGTCCATTTTAAAACACTCACCTTATTTTAGGTTTCTCGGTATCCTTTAGATAGCTAAAGGCATTTACAAATTGCAGATTTTTTAAAAATCTTGCTTCTAGATAGCACGTTTTAATACTTTTCAAAACCTCACTATCCATTAATTTTTAACAGTAATACCGGCACCAGTTTTCCTTCTGCTTCGGTCTCGCTATCCCCACTAAAGAAAAGTAAAAAATCCAACTAAGAAAATCCCAGCATTCACTACTTCTTAGTTCTCAATAGGAGGTATTTATGGCTCTAGGAGAAATCAGGTGTGAAGAAATAAGCAACTTTCGGTCTTGCATTTATCTGGGAAGCTTTGGAGCCTCAAGAAAAAGAGAAGCTGGCACAAAATCAGGTTGTTAAACCAAGTCAATATTGTATTTAATGAGTGCTGGGAAGAGGACATTTGGATGGGGGTATGCATTCATGCACGTACGTGAAATCAGCAAAAGGGTAAAAAGCAAACTCTTACCCAAGGTCAGAATTTTTATTAAGCGCATTTCCATTAGCTGGAGAAACGACCTAAAAACCCTTACGTTAAACCATATAATGTGAAGAATCTCCATGGGAGAGATTTTTTCCCACCCCTTAGAATACTTTCTTTTCCCCAAAGAACTTCACATTAATTTTCCTTGTATAGTTGCAGCACACCATGATTCTCCATATTCTCTAATATATACAGCATTCAAAATTTAAACTTTTGCCATTTTTACTCAAATATTTCAATTACTCATGTGTAAACTTCAAATTATTTCACCTTAATAAAGTTTATTAAAAATATATATATATATATATATACTCTCCAATTCAGAATAATATGATAGAACCTCCCATAGTGTAACAAAATCTTTATATAAAATATTAATTCAGTCTCCTTTTAACAAGTCTAATGAATGGAAATATTATTCTATATAAATTTTATATAGTTCTCATTTTTAAATCTTAAAAACAAAACAAACAAAAAAAAAAAAACCAAAAACCAAAACAAAACCCCAAAAAAACAAAAGCTGTGTCCCCAAGCCAGAACCGCAGAACATCCCGGGGAGGGAAATGGCATGCGTGTCCGGACTCAGCACAGACAGCGTGAGAGAGCGTAGGCGGGACAATGTGAGAATGACAAGATTCAGGTTTAGACCATCAGGCCAGAGGCCACGGTTCAATTTCCACAACAGTGTCTTTATTTTGGGGGTCTAACTCTTTAAACATTTCTACACTGACCCCAAGGGGAGTCGATGAAAAAGGTCTATTTCCTTCATTGAAATATTAGATGATGTATTTCAGTATCACACCAACTCTGTGTGTATATAAAGAGACTAATAAAAGACTACATACTTTTTTTAAACTTGATAACTTAGCATTGATGCATACTGTAGCAGTAAAAAACACATTTTTCTGGGATAATGAGAAATATGGCAGAAGTGGTCCTGCATAACCTACAACTTTAACATCATTTAAAAAATAAAAACCAAGTTAAGAGCCTCTGAGGCCACTTCTTCCTAGTCACCAGTTTTCTTAACCCAATACTGAAATATTGCCATACTCAGTTGTGTGTTTGAGGGATCACATTTAAATATTTAAAATATATCTACAGTATGTCTTAGTTTTCTTTATATTTGAGATAATCTTAGAATCTTGAGTGTGAAAATGTAGAAATAGTCACAAATGTCTCTGCCAGAAATAAAAACACATCTAGGGTAGCCAGCAAATTCAAAGCGAAGCAAACATTTCCTACTCATACACTAATACTGAGGTCTGTAAGCAGAGTGGGATGAATAATAAACATAAAAGATATATTAGTTCCAATATTATCCATTATTGTTTCTATCACAGGTACTTAAAAAAAAATTCTGTTATACAATCAAGATAGTCTGACACTGATAACTATTACATGTAAAAATAGTGCACTATTTTTCTTTTGCAAAGCGAATTTGCATCCTAAGAGCTGGTAAACACTTTTGTTCAAAATACAGAAAAAGGTGAGACATTTAAAAAAATTAAATTAAGGCATTCAAAATGGGTAAAGTTGCCTATCATGAAGCATTAGGAAACTGACAGAATGAACTTCAAACTTCTCGTTACAGTAACTGCTTAAACATGATCATGCAGCTTCCATGGGGTATACACAAACGAGGGATACAAACTTCAACGTTATGGCTTTATACAAGTGCATAGTTGCAACTGCAGTTTGTTAGGATATCTGATTACTGTATGTAAAAAAATAAATGGGACATTTGAAGAACCCTCTTGCAGTAATACAGTACTATGTATATGTGTGTGTGTGTGGGTGTGTGTGGGTGTGTATTGTATATATATGTACATATATATATACATACATATTCACATGTACATATATGTATATATACATACACACCCACACACACACCCACACACACACAGTATAATGGTCACTTCTTAAAGATGCAGTCTCCATCACTGTAGTGGAACCCATTCCCAGACTCTTCTGGTGAATGTGCTGGTGAAATCTCTCTGTTGAAGCTGAAAAGATGATTTCTTTAACTCTTCTCAAGCCTTTTGTGCAATGTAGTGTGAGTGACTGCCAAGAGAGCTTCATGGAACAGCTTTGGAAGAGTTGCATGATATTCTTACTCTATTAACCAATCACTGTTGGTTCAACATGTTGTTCCAAAGGAGAGCAGAAAATCTCCCAAGATTTATAATTTATATTGCAGGAATAAAGGGAAATGTGTGTGTGTGTGTGTGTGTGTGTGTGTGTGTGTGTGTGTGTGTGTATCAGTCTCTCAGGAAAATATAGCTTTTTAAGAAATTTTGGGCCATCATATTTCAGTCTTGTTTTAACTGGAAGAATATGACCACCTTGAATAACAACTGCATTCACAGAAGGCAGCTAGCTGGAAAAAAAAAAAAAAAAAAAACAACAAAGTTAGTTGATACAGTAAAATACTTTAAGAGATTGTTAAATTCTTTGAAAAGGCATTCCATTTATATCATTAAACTATGTAGTCTTCCAACCCCTATGCTTCTAACACCTAAATCATACATAAAACATATTTACTATATTACTTTTCTGATTTTTAGGTACATGCAATTATATTCTTATATTTTCCTACAAACACAACACACAAGTTTTAATACGGTTAACTGGCCATTAGGGTTAGATAATACGTCATGGAGTAAGTCAGGGGAGTGTTAAGTTTGCCTTGGAGATTAAGTGCTCCCGACTCATGTAGCTGAACGAACAGTGGACTTTTGGATCAGGTTCTATTGGACTATTTGACTCTTAGTCACATTTTTTTAAATCTATGACATGGGAACAAACACATTGTTACAGTAAGTATATGTAAAAATCTCTGTAAATCTTGGTTATAAACACCTCCCAATGATACATGATTTAAGTCTATTTTTGCAATATGCTCCCGTAGGTTAAGGCAGATATTACTTCTTTTAAATCCATTCTACGTAAAAGGTTTAATCATGAGGTTCAAATTTCCTTTAGCCACTGTTAACCGAAGGTTTTGTTTGTTTTTTTGTTTTTTTTTTGTAACCAAACTATTTTATTTGTTCTACAAGCACAAGAACTTTCACAGCATATCAGTAGCACTCTTCGGCAAGGGTAACATTATCTTTTCACAAAGCAAACGTTTCACAGCATCACAAAGAAAAGCCAAATCAGAAACAGCTATTTCACAGCACTTATTAGACTTAACAAAGTTTTTACAGTTTCAATTCTTGCAGGTTAGAAAGAAAGAGGAGGGAAGGAGAGAGGGATGAGGGAAAAGGAATCCCATGCTATGTTCACAAACTAGTACAGTTGTAGGAACTTGAAATCATTGTAAATTTCACTTGTCTGAATATCTGAATATAGATTCTTTGGAATGAAAAAAAAAAAAAAAAGTACTAGAATCAGCTTCTTTTGTTACGTCTACATGTTCTATTCCTAAGAGAAAAAACGAATTCAACTGTATTGAAAATATGTAGCTAAAAAAGATTCTGAACATAGCATTTCACTTTTATAACTTAACATGGAAATTTCAGTTAGAAGCTTTTCTGAAAACTACTTTTCAAATATATTATTAAAAATAAAAACAATAAAATTCAAAAACTAGTCAAAACCAATGAAAACCCAAGTGCAAATCACATGCACTACTTGGAAATACTAAGATAACTCATTTTTCATTTTTTTGATTTACCCCATTTATTTCTTCAGAAATCAAAAACATCGTCATCATCATCACCACCATCAACATCATCAAATGACCAATCCCAGTCTTTAAATGCCAAATCAAGCAATCTGCAATAGGAGGTTTGTAAATTTACACTCTAACACTTTAGAAGTAGCAGTTTAACATGCTAATTATCTAGAAATCACACTTTGTGCTCCCTTCATCAATAACAACAGTCAAAATTAAGAGGGTGGCACACAGGGAACTCTTCTTTCCCTTTATATATAAATGCATATGATGTACATATATAAGGTATGCTTTCCAGAATACCAGAGAACCAGATGATATTCGTGGATAAGATACAATCTTCTCCCCACTGGGCCCAGATGATGTAACTAACCATCCTGACACCTACTTTGATTTGAGAACTATGAAAGCTCAACAACACCTGTCCACACTCCCTTCACAAAAGGACCCAGAGTACCAGCTCACGTTTTTCTAGAATAGCACCACAAGTCCTAGTTTAAAGAGAGAGTTAACACTAAGAATGCAACTTTCTCGATTCTAGCAGGACCCTATTTGTTCAATGGGTCACTGACAGTGATGCTCTCTGTGAACAACTATGAACAAGAGAAAAACCACAGGTATACAGTAAAACTTGGATTGCAAGTAACTTGTTCTGCAAGATGCGCAAACATTTCTGATAAATTTTAACTTAACGAGCGAGCAGTGTCTTGCAATACTAGTAGTAGGTGAGGCTGAATGTCATGTGATCACAACTGAGCCAATGGTGTTCTCCCTGTATCTCTCTCTCTCTCTCTCTCTCTCTCTCTCTCTCTCTCACTGTGGGATTGTGGGTGATCATCTCCCATGCTCTGATGCTTGGTCTCAGACCATGGTGTTCGGCAAATTCAGTGATTTTTCAGAATGTTGGAAGGTGCCCACAACTGGCACTAGTATATTTTTTGTCACTTCAAAGCATCTATGGAGGGGCACCTGGGTGGCTCAGTCAGTGAAGTGTCCAAGTTCAGCTCATGATCTCACAGTTTGGGAGTTTGAGCCCCATATGGAGCTCTCTGTTCTCAGCATGGAGCCCACTTCAGATCCTATGTCTCCCTCTCTCTGCCCCTCCCCTGCTCGCTCTCTCAAAAATAAATAAAAACATTTTTAAAAATTTAAAACCAAACAGAACAAAGCACCTACGGACAGTCTTTTGCTGTTCCACACAAGAGTAAGCTTAGGAATGCTTTGCTTCATTCTAGGCCAGACTGCCTGCAGATACAGACCCTTTCCTCTGCTGCTTTACTGCCAGTTTCATGAAATACAGTATATGGCAAGAGTTTAATAATAATGGACTGTAGTCAACATCAGCGCAAGCTTACACAATGGCCCCCATGCAGAAAAAAGATTCCATTGAGCCAACAGACTGTAATGATTCCATTAGTGATAGTGAAAGTCATCCTACACAATAACGCTCCTCTCTCGTCTCCCTCCCACCAGCCACAAAGGCTTTCGAAGGTAGGTAAATACAGGTTAATCTATTTTTCTTTATATTTTGTATTTTCTTTATTATTTTGTATCATATTACAGTACTGCAATCATTTTTATATGAATACTTTTGGGTTTTGGAACAAATCATCCGAGTTTCCATTATTTCTTACAGGGAAATTCACTTTGATATACAAATGCTTCAGATTACAAGCATGTTTCTGCAACGAATTATGTTCACAAACCAAGGATTTACTGTATCAGCATCATAGCTACTTATCTTCGCTGAGTAAACTGGACTTAGAGCAGGGATATATGTGGTCTTTTCTTTCCAATCTAATCCAATCATCTAATGCAACATCCAATGTAGTGTTAACTTTTTCATTGTTGTAACTGTGATGCTCGTGAATCAACTTATGTCAAGGAATTCATACGGCCCCTAAAGTCTCATCTGTGACTTCAACTTTAAAGTTAGTTTGTAAACTTTAATTTATATGATTTACTCAAAACTATTTATAATGCATACTTCACAGGTGTCATCCCAAGAGATTCTGATATAACTGGACCACAGGGGTAGTGAGGCCTAAGTATCTGCATTTTTAAATAACAAACCTGAAATGAATTCTGATGCAGCTAGCTGACTTTGGTAATCACTGACAGAGTATGCTGATGGATGGTTACCCTAATCTAAAAGTAAACAAACCCACTCAAATTACTCTACTTTAAAATGTGCTAACTATAGAACAATATATAAGAAAACACACAAATATAATTATTCACTTAGACACATATCACATTTTTCTAGGCTTACACAGACAGTAACTGATAGCTAAGGTACTGCTTGGGAGATCAGTGGGCCTTCCTGATCAAGCCCCAGCTCTGAAAAATCCGCATTTTATATCCTTCCAAAACCTTTGAAGTGTGTGTGAAGTGTGCACCTGTGTCCCAGTCTTCAAATTTCAAAAGTCTGGTCACTAGGCTGTTAGCACGATGTCTGGCAAGACTTCCCTTAAAGCATCACCACCCCCGCCCCGCCCCCAGCCCCTTCCAGTCAGCCATCGAATTATTGTCATTTTACCTTAAGAAAGCTTTCTCTAACTTGGTTTCTTCCCTCCATTTTCAATGTCAGTACCTTAGTGACGTTAATGTCATTAAAGTCAACACATACTAGTCTCCTGCTGAAAGACTTCTATCTGAAGAACAAAATAGACACTCCTCTAGCATAGTGTACCCGGTCCTTTTCAACTTGGCTCGAAGTTTTCTCTCCAGTGTCAGCTTCTTCTCCCGGTCATACCCTCGCCCCATCCTAATCCAGCACGTTATAAACACATAATACGCAAGTAATGTTGACAACTCAGTGCCTCTACAAGTCAACATTTTGCCTACCACCGTCTTTCCCCTTATTATTTTGCCTGGAAAATTACTGATCTTCCCTTTTTGGAGACGTCTCTTGATGCCCTTCGGCAGAATTCTCCATGCTTTCCTTTGTTCCCCTCTAACACTCACTCATGCTTCTTATTATGAAAACATTTTTTTAAATAGTACTGTAACTCTCTGTTTGATTTCCTATCTCCTCCCTTAAATTATCAGTAAGGATACACTTCAGGCCCATGGAAATTATTGCCAAAGACTGCTTTGGAAAGGGAGCATTACAACTTTGAGTTCTGCTAGAAGTATAGTAGACTGCCCATTTCTTTACATCTCGCCCATACTATGTTTCTTAACCCCTACCAGGTTGGCAGTTTTAATTTAATTTCTTTGCTTAATAATCAACTTGATCTCGTTTTTGCATTTATGGTAGTGCTGCATCTGTATGCTCCTCAGTAATGTTTATATTGGGAAGAGGCGATCTTCTGTTTCTTAATGCCTTGCCTATATACAAAGACACTAACCCATCTTTCTTATACGTATTGCAAATATATGGTATTTTTAAAACTTACAAGGCTTTAGCTTTTGATTACTCAATCTCTAACTTTCTTCGCTTTTACTCCTAAGAAGTTCTCCGATCCAAGATCAGACACACATTCCCCTATTTTCTTCTACTTCATTGAATGGATTTATTTCTGACACTTCAAGTTGTCTATAGTTTTTTTCATTTTCCCCTAAATAAGCAGTCTGTTAACTTTCTAATGTTTAGAAATGGAAAAGAACAAAACTAATGATGACGTAAGAGCTCCCCCGACACTTAAGTTTTAACAGGGCTGGCAATGCTTTATTTCTCAAAACTGGGTAAATGAGCATTTGTTGTATTTTTGCTTTATACTTTTATGCGTGGCTTAAACACTGGATTTTTAAAGAAGACCTTGAAAAGGAAAATAATTAAAGAGAAATGCCCTCAGCAGAGACCAGCATTCTGTGTCCTGCTTTGGAACAAACTAAGGATCTCTCCAAACTATTTTGATCACAAATCAGTATTTTATTCACAAATTTCCTACTTTTCTAGCAAGGTTTTTTTTTTTTTTTTTTTTTAATCAAAATTATCAAGAAATCATTCCCCTGGAATAGCATTTCTACACATTCTGCCTTATAAGCTGTCAATTCATTTCTACTGTTATCACTGTGAGGCAACGAGGTATCACAGCAGAGGATGTGGGATCTGGAACTAGACCATCCGGATCTGAACTCATGGCTTTGCTGCGTATTAGGTGGGTGACCGCAGGTGCACAGTGCTTCTGTGCCTCAGCCTCCACATCTGTTAAGTGGAGACATTAACAGCTAAATCACAGGCTGGTTATAAGGATAAATAACTTATATAGTTAAAACTCACAGGAAGAGTGCCCGACATAAAATAGGCCCTCAAAAATACTATCTTACATAACAGTCGCTAACACTTACTTAACCATCAACTTAAAACACTTCACTACAGAGAAAAGGAAGTGCTGCAAAGACAGTGAAGAGGAGAATGAGAACCAAGAATGTCACAAAAGCCAAAAGAAAACAATGTAATGGTGTGGTCACTAACAAAGACAACTACTGAGGAAAAGTTAAAAAAAAAAAAAGGAGAGGTTAGATGTTTATGGGTATTATCTTTTAGTGTACACATAAATACGTACACACTTATATATGCATATTCGATGGTGTCTAACAAAGCCAAACATTCAAGAACGACGCCGTGCCAATTAGTTCAAATAAAGCTGGGCTGACACAAGGAGCTGTGGCGTCTACCAGAAGTGCCGTTCCTGATGTTGCTGAATGATCCTGTAACAGGTCTACCCTTTTACCTATAGGAAAGTTACAAATTTAGGAGCAGAATGTTAAAGGCCATCAAGGCCAATGCTCGACTCCCCTCCGGAGCCGTGCGGCTGTCAGACTACACACACGTGACAGGCTGAGGAGGCTGTTCTTCCACAGTGTCACCCAGCAGTCACTCGACTCAGGCACCAAGAGTGGTGACAAGGCACTTACTATTCTAGAGCAAGCCCAGCCTCCCAATTCTGGAAATCTCTGACTGCCTGATACCTTTCCCTTGCTGAGTTACAAACGTGCAACTCTGTTTGGTTCTTGTTCTAATAGGTCATCCACAGAAAAGTTCTTTAAATCTTTACTGCTGTTTATGATCTCCCATCCTTCCAAATCATTTCTTCACAAGATTAAGTATCTTTAGGCCTTAGGGTATCTGGGTGGCTCAGTCAGTTGAACGTCCGACTCTTGGTTTTGGCTCGGGTCATGATCTCGCAGTCAGAAGATCAAGCTCTGTTTTGGGCTCCACGCTGGGCATGGGGCCTACTTAGATCTCTCTCTCTCCCTCCCTCTCTCCCGCTCACATGTGCGCATGTGCACACTTACTCTAAGGAAAAAAAAAATCCTTAGTTCCTTCACTTGCTACACGTGTAACACTTTCAAATGACCCACTACCACCTCGGTTACTCTCTTCTGTATACCCCCCAGTTTGTGTATGCTACTCTTAAAACGTGACGCCCAAAATGAAATGGAAACTGGAGGGTGATTCACGTAAGACAGACACAGATACAATTCTATGAGTTAATGAAGCAATGGAGGCACAGATGTTAACAATGAAAATAATGCTGCAGATGCGTAATAAAGTACAAAATTGCATCCTAAATGTGCCCATCTCTATGCTTTCAGCTTCAAAGAGTATATATTAGATGAAAAATATTCACAAAATACCCTATACATTTTACAGTCACTTTTGATATTAGTTTCAGCTACATGCATAGTTGTGAGAGAAAGAAATCCCTATTACTTACTGTTGCTATGCAAAATGTATTAAAAAATCAGTGAAGAATGATTCGAAGGGCGGGGCCAGAACTAAAATAAAACAAAAAGCAACAAAAATAAAAAGTAAATGTGCCTCCAATAGACCATAATGTTGAACTGGAGGGAAGGGGATGACAAAGAAAGTATTTACCAGGAAGTGAACACGAAAACCGTTACGTAATTGAAAATATGCCCCACTTGGTCTGAAAAGTGCTTCATAAACGAATTCTGTATGTTATCACAAGTAGTGAAATCATTGACTTGTCAAATTGCACAGAAGAGTAAAATGTCTCAAAAGGATTGGAGTCCTTATTGTCCTGACTCTGAATTCATTTGCCCTTCTAGAGTCTCAATCAAAAAGAAAGACAATAATACCTATCTGTTCTACTCCACAGGAATATTTTAAAGTTCCAGTGACAGAATATACGGAAAGCTGAAATGAGTGAACAGATTATAGAAGCACTTGGGAAGCTGTAAAGCACGAGATATTGTAAGCTATTGAAATAGCACAGCATCTATGCATTAATAGTTCAATATTAATAACAGAAATTTAATTTTTAGATGTTTTGCACATGGCACACAGAATGACCTTCAGTGTCTGAATTCTTTGAGCTTCTTCAGCTTAATTACTATCATAATCGCTAATTTTATAGTATTTAATTTTCCCATACCTCACAGAAAAATTCAGCATTTTCACTGCTAAAACACCAATTCAACCTTGAAATACTAGTTTCAAGAAAAGTTTCACTTAAGAGGTCTGTGGTTAGAATGCAAAGGTCTCTGATAACACAGCCAGGGCACATCATTACTCATGCACTGAAGGCCCTGTGTCAGGGAACAAAAAGGATGCCCAAAACTGGATACCTGATCTCAGCGTATACTTTATCCTTTAGCTAACCAAATCTTCACATTCATTTCAATAAACAGCAATATTTACAAATGTCGTAGTAGCTAGTAAGCCAAGAAATGGTTATTCTGAATCAAGAATTAAATTACTATAATGTCGCCATATGAAAATGGTGCCATCAAAATGTTTTTTGCATTCATCATTACCTCTGGATTTACTTCCTAGTCCCAATTCTGCCTCAAATATAAGGCACACCCACTTTAACCATTAATTAATATCTGCATTTTTAAGGTTGATCTCTATTGCTCTTTAAATGAGAAACAAGTTATTATTCTAAACTTATAGATGTGAAATTAAAACTTAAGGAAGATTTTGATCCTACCTCCCAAGTTGTCTAACATAAAAGAGGTTTGCAATATTAAACACAATATGCGTACCTGACACTTATGGATCTGTGTGTACATCCTGTCTACTAAATCACTAAATCAGTCAATATGCTTACAAAATCTCAAAATATTATGGTTATATACATAAACATGACAAAAGTGAGTGCTTTATATATTTTAGGTTGAATTTAATATGTATGTGATTTAGTAAACAAATCTGTGTTACATTTAACTGAATCAATGAATAAGATATATACACTAAAATAGTTTCCAACATTTGGTAGTCCACAGTTCATTAAAATACCAGGCAAAGGTACATTACAATCAGGAAAATTTGTAGTTGAACACAAATAGTGAAATATTAAAAAAGACACTGTAATTTTTAACCACATTTTTATTCATTACCTTGGTTTGTTTGGGGCAAGCTGTCGACTCGGCCGTCTAATAGACTGGTTTTGTTGTATCTTCATGGAAGTTCTAGGAGATGACCGTGCAAAAGGGTCTGGAGCTGGAGGCTTTTTAGGTATCTTTTTCACCAACCGACTAACCCACTTTTGCTGCTCTTCTGTAGAATTTGCCAATAACAATAGGTTCTTGGCCGTCGAAATATCATAATAAACTAAAAAGAAATATTTGGAAAAAACTAATGTGTTTAAATGGACCTGAATGTAAAGAACATTGATGGAACAAGTAATTTACTATTTACCTTTGCAAGGTGCTATAATCTCCTCCTTTCTGTCCATGTGATCTTTATGACATTTAATGTGGCAGCGG
The DNA here is from genome assembly GCF_028018385.1 of Neofelis nebulosa. Taxonomy (NCBI): domain Eukaryota; kingdom Metazoa; phylum Chordata; class Mammalia; order Carnivora; family Felidae; genus Neofelis; species Neofelis nebulosa. Next base: position 8,321,946 of record NC_080790.1, read on the forward strand.
CGGCACTCTAACGCAGGGGGGGGTTTGAACATATGCCATAAAGGCTTCATACAAGCCTCACAGTTGGTTGGGAAATGATAGAGGGTAGGAATGAACTCATGTCCCTTATGGCAAATATAATTTGACTTTTCTCCCACGGGCTCCACGGGAAATTCTTGTTCCTTCTTACTTTCTCCTTCATTGGCATACAGAATCTATAAATAGCAAAAAGAATGATGAATGATTTCCAAACAGTTTTATGTAGTAACAATTCTTACAGTGTAAATAAAATAAAAATTAGCCTAAATTATTCAATGAAAAGAAAATGACATTCAAACATTAGTAGGTTCCGTCTAATCAAAAGCTTATATGAGAAAAGCCTTCAGACAGTCACTTGGTTCCCTTTTCAGGAAAAAAATCTATCTTGTTCAAATGTGCCTCCTTATTTTATCCAGGAGATCTTACTGTGTTTCAGCAATTTTATCAGAAGAGGCCAAAAGGTAAATTTTCGCTTGATGGGTATCAGAAAGTTTTTCTGGGAGGGAGCGTTCAAGTCAATCCCCCCAAAGGGATGTGGCAATTATACAAAGTGATGCTCTACGATTCTCAAAAACTGACAACTGGGTGATAACTGCTAACATAGCTTTAATGGAAAGATTTGTATTTGGAGAGTTGAGGAAGAAAGAGGAAACGATGTATAATACACCCCAAATAAACATTACAAGTATCCAGAAAATAAGTGGCCAACTCTCCCACAGTACCCCAAGCACAATGGTTTTCACATAGAAGGAACTCAGTAATTGTGGGTTTGACTAATTTTAAAACAAAAGTAGAACAGGGAAGCATTTGGCTTCACTTTAAATTGGAAGTCAAAGGGCTACTGGGTGCAAAATTCAACTTCGCAAACAACTTTAACTTTATAGAGAGCTGAGCATAAAATCAGAAACAGAAGAGAAAGGGTATAGTTTAAAAATGTCGTAATGAGGGGCGCCTGGGTGACTCAGGTGAGCGTCCGGCTTCGGCTCAGGTCATGATCTCACGGTTCGTGAGTTCGACCCTCCCATCGGGCTCTGTGCTGACAGCTCAGAGCCCGGAGCCTGCTTCGGATTCTGTGTCTCCCTCTCTCTCTCTCTCTCTGCCCCTCCCCCACTTGCACTCTTCCTCTCTCTCAAAAAAATAAACATTAAGAAAAACTTAAAAACTAAAATAAAAATGTCGTAATGAACCTTGAACAAAAGGAAAGCAAAGGCCAGAAACAGGATATAAACATACTACAGACTTTACCAAGACAGAGAGGAATAAAGATGCATCCAAACAGAATAAGCATGAAAGACACAGAAGGCTGTTTACCTGAAATATCCTTGGAATTTCCTTAGCATCTGCTCTATATACATCTGTTTGTGTAACTGGTCGGACATGAAATAATTTGCTATAAAAGATTTTTAATAAAGGAATAAAATATTACTAAAGGATCAAATTACATTAGTTATCCTATACTTATGTCAGAAGTTAAAATGGACTACTTCGACCCACGTTAGAGGGTCATAGGATACCTTACTTCTATTAATTCAATCACTCCTTGAGATTTTGAGTATTTCCAGGAAGTCGGAAATTTTCTAATTAGTTTCAGAAAACATGTTTTAGCTAACTCTATACCCCAGACTTTCATCTCTATGAGGCAAATATGAGAAAATGTAACAACAGTACAGTAGGAGCTATACTATATATATTTATGTATAAATGGCACTAACTTGACAAAAAGGTCACATTTGTCTCATACACTTTACAAGAGAAAGTTTCTAAATATTCTAATAAGAACACTTACTCTATATCTAAAACCATGTAAGGATTAGATTGTTCTTTATCTTGTTCACTGTCATAGAAAAGAATCTTCTTACTGCTTACAATCACATACTGTTAAAGAGGGAGAGAAGGAATTAATGACTAAAGTTAATCTATGTATCACATTTATTTTCTTTGAAAACAAATTCTACAGCAACAAAAATCATGTAATACCTAAGTTAAATAACTAAACAGTTCTCATTATATCCTTAAAAGGTCTTCCTTAAAATAACAACAAATTTATAGTTTGCATATATATTTTTTAAATAAGCAAATTGGGAAGGATATTAATTCAAATATTTTTTAGACTGATTTAGCTTCAAAATTCAATAAGCACAGGTAGCCTTATTGCTATGGTCTGAATGTCTGTGTTCCCCCCAAATTTTTATGTTAAACCCTAACACCTAATGGAAGGGGCTTTGGAAGGTGAACAGGCCATAAGAGCAGAGCCCTCATGAATGGGATCAGTGCCCTTACAAAAGGGGCTCCAGAGAGATCCCTAGCCCCTTCCACCACGTGAGAACATAGCACGAAGTCTGCCCCTGGAAGACGGCCTTTACCAGAACCCAAATATCCTGATCTTGAGACTTCCAGCCCCCAAGAACTGTGAGAAATAAAGTTCCATTGTTCATACACTACCCAGTCTATTCTGTTACAGAAGCCTGAATAGACTAAGATATTTACCAGAAATGAACATAATACCAATAATCATAGTAACAGAGGAAAAGAAATAAATAAGCCTTTCTATCATAACCACAGTTGTTTTCCCACCGAAATAGCAAAACACTGAAGTCAATAGGCTTCTGTTTTCCTAGCATCAAAACCTGTTTTATTATTAACAGCACAGCACATTAATGATGAAAGGCTTTTTTCACAAAGATACATAAAATCACATCATTCCAAATCAAAGTCCAAAGTTTTATGCGTCTAAAAGTTCTAGTTCTATGTATCTTACAACTACAAAAGTAAAATGGCTAGAGCTAAACCAAAAGCAAAATAAAAGAACCATATTCAAAACTACCAAGTACCTTTTTAACCCATCCAAATTTCTTAGTGTTGTTTCGCACAGGCAATGAAAGCCATCCTTCTAGTCTTGATTCTATCAATAAGCACAAGATATGAGGATAAATAAAACAATTCTCCTAAGAAAATGAGAACTATAATGACATTTTAATAGAAAAGTCATAGAACAAATCAAATACGCCCCTCAGGATTTATCATTATATTATTATCTAGGCTGTAATAATGATGCAGGATCAGTATAAGCAAGTTATGAAATGCAAAACAAAATCTAGGTTATACCACACTGGAACTATATACGCTATAGTTTATATGGTCAAATGCCCCCCGCTGATTAAATTTGTGCATCTGCAAAGTTCAGCAGAAAAGCTGCCAAAAAAGAGAAGCAGTTCTCTATTCTCACTGATACAACTATATGAGAAATGTTTTCCTTTGGAAGAAGGCCTAATTATAGATTTACTGCATATATATCTTCTTTGAAGAGAAAATCTTTTAAGTTAATAATTACATGTTCAGAGAAAATGGATTTTTTAAATGGCTAAAATAAAATTAAATAAAGTTGTGTAAATTACAGATCAAATGTGGTTAATAAGTAGCAATATAACCAGAAGATTTCTAAATTCCAAAACAGCAAAATTGGTAAAATTCTAGTTCAACAAAGGAAACCGCCTGAATCCTTAGAATTTGTTTCAAAGGCATCTGATCAGTATCATTTAATGAAATAACTAGGGGCAAACCAGCATTTCTGGAGGTTATTCTAATAATCACCTACTGAACTGTACTAGATGCTTTCCATAAATTGCGTCACACGAGGACACAACTCTGACTCCAGTACCCATATATACTCTCTTACATCAACGACCTTCAGACTCTATAACAGAAATGCTGCCATTAAAAACAGCCCATATACAGGCGCCTGGGTGGCTCAGTCGGTTGAGTGTCCGACTTTGGCTCAGGTCATGATCTCACGGTTCGTGGGTTCAAGGGCCGCACTGGGCTCTGTGCTGACAGCTCAGAGCCTGGAGCCTGCTTCCGACTCTGTGTCTCCTTCTCTCTCTGCTCATCTCCACTCACGCTCACTCTCTGTCTCACGAATAAATAAACATTTATAAAAACAGCCCACATAACGTGAAATGTCTGGATGTGGTCCTACACCAACTTAAGGGACTTAATCAGATGATCTAACAATTTGAGGAAGACTGAAATGTACTGCTAAAATCTAAAACTTCAATACAATTACTTATGATTTATATTATATACTGTTTTATACCTGGGAAATGTGGCAACAATATAAAAAAACTATAGCTATTTCACTTTGCATTCAATTAGTGAGGGATTAAATTTTACCTCCTATTCAGCTGCTCATACACTAATTTCCCACGGCATTTACATTAGGCCTGCACTTATACTAACTTTGTGTTCAACATAGTGATTTTATGTTGTCCATTTAGTTTTTCACTTCAACTCTAAGTCCTTTCAGGACCGAGACTGGGCTGAACTGTCTCTTAAGGCTTAACACAATGTTGACCGGCTAAGCACTCAGTGAAAACCTATATACATCCTCGCAAACAGTCTACGTGCTTTTTTTGTGCTTGTCACGCTTGATATGCAACTTCAGGAAGAATTTCTTGTTGGACGAAAATGGACGAAACAGACGGTAAAACCATATGCTCTTTAATGATCTGAAGTTGACAAAATAAGTCTATCAAATATAGTAGCAATGCCATGTGACAGTACCTTTAAAAATTCTTTATTCATGCAGCACTTTCTTTTTAACGGAGACCAGAACAATTTGTTAGTGGGTAATTAGTCAATGTTACAAAAACTTTGCAGAAGGACTGAAATTAAGGGGAGGGTGACAAACCCCAAAGGGGAAAGATTTTCAGGATATCACCTGTACCATCAGGTTCCGATGAAATGGGTAAGTAAGGCAAAGATTCTTCTTCTGAGTCAGAATCAGAGTCAAGAAGCATATGAGAACTGGAAGGCTTAGTGGCAATATTGAGAGAAGTAGAGGAACGTTGGTAGGTGAATGACAGGGATTCCATAGTGCGTGACTGAGTGATATGAACTAAACATCCAGCATGAGAGGAAGTAAGAATGCAGAAAGAAGTTAAGAGAAAATAAAATGAAAACCTGAAAAGAGAGCTTCCTGTAATACATAAAGAGCTAACTTAAGCAAACATGTGGAATTTTCTTTTGCATTGTTTCGCAAACATTTTTGTCAAAAATCAATAAACACTGTAAGTTTAAACTGTCATTTGAATCCCCACTCCAAGGAGTAGGCTTTTCTTAAAGAAATGACAAACATTTTTCTCAAGAGCAGAATCAATCATAGGGCTTAAAACAATCAACTGCTTTATCTTTAAGACGAAGTCGTTTAATAAAAATAGCCTAAGAGCTGAAAAGAAATCCATACCTGGAAAGCCATCATCTGCCTCAGCATCCCCTGGTCCACTGCCTATACTGGAACTATCCAGACCAATGTGCAAGGCCTGGAGCTGGGACCGCAGCTGCTCAATGTCGCTATCTTTACTGTCCAGGGCCATCTGCAGTTCAATTCGAATCTGGCTCTCTTCAGCTATTTGCTACAAGAAATTAAATTACATCAAATTAATCTGATGCCATATACCTCATAACTTCCTTTAATTCAATTAACAATTATGAAGTAATAGAAATGTCCTATAACCAATAAAATATGTGCAGACACGAAAATAATTCTTCTTAAAAAGAAGTCTTGGAGGGGCGCCTGGGTGGCGCAGTCGGTTAAGCGTCCGACTTCAGCCAGGTCACGATCTCGCGGTCCGTGAGTTCGAGCCCCGCGTCAGGCTCTGGGCTGATGGCTCGGAGCCTGGAGCCTGTTTCCGATTCTGTGTCTCCCTCTCTCTCTGCCCCTCCCCCGTTCATGCTCTGTCTCTCTCTGTCCCAAAAATAAATAAAAAACGTTGGAAAAAAAAATTTAAAAAAAAAAAAAAAAAAAAAAAAAAAGAAGTCTTGGATCTAGAGTTCAGAAAGTATTCTTACAGCCTGCATTTCATTCAGTTCTTTCTGATACTTGATCATCTGCTGGGTCAATTTTTCACGTTCAGATTTAAGCTCCATATGTAGCTTTCTATTCTCTTTCTCTTTTCTCCGCACATCAGTGTCACTACCACGCTTGACAGGTTCTTTTCGATTCATGATCTCGGCCAACTTGTTCACAGCCTTAAAAACATAAACATAAGTATGTAATAAAATACATCGATGCTTCTTGATAACTTACCAATAGCAAGTTGTATGACCACTAATAATCTCCTTCCCTATACACACAGGGCGACAGAGAAACACTGTCTATATTAAGTAACGCACCCTCCATTACTCGTTACCCTTCTCCAACCTACATTTGTTTCTCACGCTCGTGTTCTCTAAGAAATATAATTTAAAATGTTTAAATCACACCAGGTTTGATCTCATGTCACTTTCTATTACTGTGAGTTTTTAGTTCCTAGAGAGACTTTTACGAGGCAGATCCACTTTCACCCTGGAGGACGAGAATGCTGCAGTGGCACCACATTAACAAAATACAGTGTGTTCGACCAGAGAACTAAGCATGTGGGACCCACAAAGATTCACGCAGCATGTACAACCGTAAATGTTGCCAGAAGGACGCTCAAATGTTTACTCTCCCTAGTTTCTTAAAAGCAGAAAAACTTACCAGATTACAATAAAAAATTAGGAGGGAGTGTGATTCCATATGGAAAAATTAAGGAAACCGTAAGTAAACACTGAATTGGACAAAGCTAACCACATCTAGCTTCTTCCAATCTGGCAAAAAGCAGGTCATTGTGATTGGTTCACAAATACTGATTCATTCAATGACTGCTACAGCCAATCTGTAATGCTGGAAGTAAAATGTAAAAGAGAGAAGAAACTGAAAGAATTCAAAATCACATTTAGACTTTATTACACATACTTGAGTTTTCAGTGTTCTCTCTGTTAATAGTTGCTTCTCAAATTGTGCTTTAATAGCGGCTGCACTTATCTCCTCATCTTTCAACCGCGATAGCTCTGAAATATGGAAAAACGCAAAAATTCTATTAATAATTACAACGACTGACAAAACATTAGGCATATTTAAAATATAAACCTTATTCTTTGTTCATACATACGTTCTTGGGCATCTTTTAACTTGTTATTTAATTCTTCTTTCTCATTTGCGAGATTGGCAACATCACTAGTTAGTGTCCTGTTAGTTTCTTCAAGCTAAGAACGAAAGCGGAAAGAAAATCCTATCACAATTTACAAAATCTAAGTTATAAAGCAATAATTCAAAATGAAAATATCCTAGAATGTTGCTAAAATTCTTATTTTTCTAAGTACATCTATATCTATGCTTCGTGGCTTTGCGGAACCTTATCGAAATTCACCCTTGGTGGAAACTTCACTGACTGTGATAGACTTCATATGCACCCCAGGAAGCAAAAACATTGCCCTTCTCTCAAAAATCCTTAGTGGTATTTTTTTTTTTTTTTCAACTTTTTTTTTTTTTTTTAAATTTACTTTTGGGACAGAGAGAGACAGAGCATGAACGGGGGAGGGGCAGAGAGAGAGGGAGACACAGAATCGGAAACAGGCTCCAGGCTCCGAGCCATCGGCCCAGAGCCTGACGCGGGGCTCGAACTCACGGACCGCGAGATCGTGACCTGGCTGAAGTCGGACGCTTAACCGACTGCGCCACCCAGGCGCCCCCTTAGTGGTATTTTTAATGAGAAAAACATTTAATAAACTAAAAACAAACAAATTCCCTAACAGATCTCTGCGTTTCATCATGCAGAGTAAACAAATTTTTAACTGTAGTATTTCCTCCAGGACATTTTAAAACGAAATAAAATTTTACTAAAGACGCTGACATCCTTTTTTATTCTCTCCAAATCCTATTCCTATTCTTCCTTCCCCAAAGAAATTTTATTGTGAATTCTATGCTCATCCTTCCCATCAATGATTATATCCTTTTATTACAAACACATAACATACAGCGTGGTTTTATGTGATTTTAAATTGTCCATAAACAGCATCACACTGTATCTTTCTGTAATTGCTTTCACTGGAGATCATACTAAGAATTAAATTGTTGGGATGCCTGGGTGGCTCAGCGTTTAAGCATCCGACCTTCGACTTCGGCTCAGGCATGATCTTGTGGTTTGTGGGATGGAGCCCTGTGTTGGGCTCTGTGCCGAGAGCACAGAGCCTGCTTGAGATTCTCTCTCTCTCTTTCTGCCCCCCACTCTGTTCTGCTCAAGCATGTGTCCTTTCTCTCTCTCCAAATAAGTAAACTTAAAAAAAGAATTAAACTGTTGATGTATAAAGATCTAATTAAATCATTTTAAGTGATACAGCAGTCCCATCTTCTACCACATATCATTTATCCATTCATTCCTCTATTGAGAAGACTGACTGCCAAGACATTTGAATTTCTTGCTATTACAAACATTTATGCTGCTACAAAAACTGTACCTGAATTTCTCTACCATATTTATCTTAACATCAGCTTTCTTTGGATTAGATGAATATTTAATTTTTCATATTTAGAATACATAATATTTAAATTGCCACATTATACACTATACTATACCATACTAAATCTATACTCCTCACAGCTTTAAATAAGAACGTCATTTCCCACACACCCTTCAAACGCTTGAAATGAGATACTGAATTCTGCCATCGTAATGGATACGAAATGGTATTTCAAAGTTGTTTTAGCTAGCCTTTCTTAAAGAGTATTTAGGTTAAGTATCTGCTTATGTTTTTAGGGTTTTCTCTTTTGGCCAATTTTTCTTTTGGATTGTTTAACTTCTTCTCACTGAGCTCGAGAGCGCCACATGTGTTCTAGACACAAATCCCGTTTAATAAAAACATTACAAGTATCTTCTCCCTGCAGTTTGTGGTCTTCTGCTACAGTAAGTTCTGGATTTTGTTCTGTTTAAAGTTTTTCTTTTTCATCTTTAGATCTTTAAGATAGCTAGAATTTATTCTTGTTATGTTGTAAAAGGCAAGGATCTAACTTCACTCCTTCCCACACAAGAAGAGTCATCCCAAACCTTTCATTGTATCTGTATCCTTTCCCACCGACGTGTCTGTCGACACTGCTCTCACAGACCAAGGTCTTTACGTGCGAGGGTCTACTTCTGGCCTCCCTACTTACTTCCACTGAACGGGAATAAGCGTCCCTGGCTCCGATGCCACACTTTCTAATCGATGTACCATTTTAATGACCCGGATAACTGATAAAACAAATTCAACTACTTGATGTTTTCCTTCTCTTTGAAACTCTCATTATAATTTTTTTTTCAAGTTACACAGGACTACCTTCATGGTAGTTTCAAGATTCTTCTGAACTAAGATTTGTTTAGCAAGAAAAGAATGGTTTCTACTGTTTTCTGCTTTTGCCTTTTCCCTTTCCCTTTAGTCCTTTCACTCCGAATTTACCAACAGGCAGAGCCATTGCAAGTAGTTCTTTTTTTGAGCCTCTTTCTGCCAAACGACACTGAGAAGCTAGTGGTTAACTGGATAAAACGTCCCAAAGCCAGAATATACAGCTTTTCATTTCTGTCTGCAGTACTTTCCTAGCACTTCTAAGTAACATTTGTGATACAGTTATTTAATTAAGATCAAAAAAGGACTAAAAAACTTTACTTACAGATGCAATTGTAGCATCTTTTTCAGTGAGTTCCTGTTTGTGTCTAGCCATCATCTCTTTGATCTCAAGCTCTTTCATGATTTTCTCTTTTTCCAAATCAGAATATTGCTCTTCAGCAATTGAACGAGCCAGCTGCTCAGAATCTGCTTTGGTCAAGGTGATCTCCAGCTGAGCAGCCAAGGAGTCCCTACATTTTAATGATACATGATTTTAGTGTTCAATTTTCACTAGGAAGTCCAAGTTTCTAATACACTTCATCGACAAATTCTTACTGAGGGCACAGCAGGTACTGTTCTAGGAGCTGAGTGCCCAGTTATCAACAAAAGAGAGAAGAATCTCCTTCTGTACCTTTCGTCCTCGAATTCCTGTTTCTTCTGCTGTAATTCTTTACAAAGTTTGGTCTTTTCTTCACATTCTTCTTTAAGTTCTCTCACCTGTGTTTTATAGAGAGTCTAAACAGCAAAATAGAACAGAAGAGACATGTCACTGCCATTATCACCATCAGCAGGAACATTATTTCTACATTCAAGGTCTATCCACACAAAAAGTCAAGCTGAACACAAATATGTTCCTGAACACTGAGTAATGTTGGGCCTCCGAGCAAACTAATAGTTTAATGGGCTTTTCTAGTCATCAACCAAGTAACTAATACAAGTTCTGCTAATAACTTGGAAGCTTGATTTAAATTTTTTTTTAATTAATTATTTATTCTGGGGGGGGGGGGGGGAGAGAGAGAAAGCGCGCACACACGCAGGCCCGTGTGAGAGAGTGGGGGAGGGGCAGAGAGAAAGGGAGACAGAGGATCTGAAGCAGGCTCTGTGCTGACAGCAGAGAGCCCGAAGTGGGGCTTCAACTCACACACTGTGAGATTGTGACCTGAGCCGAAAGTCAGCCGCTCAATGGATTCAGACACCCGAGCTCCCCAAGAAGCTTGCTTTTCAACTGGGTATCAGAACTTCTCATTAAATGACACAGATTGGTAGGATAAAGAGGCAAAGAAGTATACTACTAATTTAGACAAGGAAATTTTGTTGGCTTAAATGAAACAAAGGTGACACTACTACTTCATATTTTAAAACTGATTTTAAAAATGCAAACATTAAAATGACAATTTCTTCATGAAAATTCTTCCTCAAAAAGCAATGTTTTTTAAATCAACTTCACTGATGTGCTTAGAACTATTTTTCTAGCAATGATAATAGATTTCTGTTAAGCTATCAATAGTCACTTGCCCAGCTATTCTTTCTACATGAATTGTGTGGTACGAAACATCCTATCCCAATCTGTCTGATGTTTGCTAGAAGAATCTATCCTAAAGACAAGAATCGTTTTCCTCATTCTGCAGCAAACTTTTAATTCTACAAACACGACAATCTTCAAACTAACGTATCCGGAACTTACTGAGAAGTACTGCTCTGCTTCAAGCTGATCTTGGAGTTCCTTCATTTGCCCGTCTGCATCTTGACGTTCTCTGTGGGGACATTAAAGCAAAGGTTCAAATAAGCTACCTATATATTAAACCAGCAACTCTTGAAATGTGGCCTAGGGAACCACTGGGCATCCCTGGAGCCTTTAAAAAAAAGAAGTCCCAAGAGGTCAAATTATTTTCGTAATACTAATCACCAGTGTGGTGGGTTTTTTTGTTTTGTTTTTTTTTTCAAATTCTCATTCTCCAACTAGTAAGTATAGACTTTTTTTTAAAGTTTTATAACATATGATGTCATCATTCCAACAACTAATGAAATATGTTTGTATGCTCTTGTGTTTTAAAATTTTCTCAGTTTTGGGGCTCAGTCGGTCGAGCATACAACCCTTGGTTTTAGCTCAGGTCACGATCTCACGGTTCATGGATTCGAGCCTGCATCGGGCTCTGCGCCGATAGCACAAGTCTGCTTGGGATTCTCTCTCTGCCATTTGTGCTCCCACGCTCTCTCAAAATAAATAAACATTTAAAGTAAGTAAATTAAACAAATAAAATTTTCTGTTTTGATTTCTAACACAAAAAAATATCATGAGATATAACTCACATAAACAAAAATTTGGGGGGGCCCTTCATAATTTTTAAGAGTGTAAGGGGGTGCTGAGACCAAATAGTGATATATTAGAACAGTAATACTAAATTACATATTGTCACACATTCACTGTGATCAGCCATTTCTGCCCAACTAGTAGAATTAAAAGAGGACCTGAGAATTGGTCATCTTAGGATGAGTGAAGAAATAACTGAGAAGGGGCCAGAGGGGAGGAAAGACGCACAAGTTTTTATGTTCATTTTATTAAAAAAAAAAAAATTTTTTTTTTAGTGTTTATTTGTTTTTGAGAGAGAGAGACAGAGTACCAGCAGGAGAGGGGCAGATAGAGACAGAAGAGGAGACACAGAATCGGAAGCAGGATCCAGGCTGAGCTGTCAGCACAGAGCTCGACGAGGGGCTCGAACCCATGAACCATGAGATCATGACCTGAGTTGAAGATGGATGCTTATCCAACTGAGCCACCCAGGCGCCCCTAGCTTTTATGTTTAAATGTAGATGTTTAAATTGCACAGATTTGTACATTTTGTAAAAATTCACGAAGCTCTACATATCATTTGTGTATTTTTTCTGTATGCATTATTACATATATGTATGCATATATCTTCAATAAAGAAATAAAATTAAATAAAAAATACATAAAATAAAAAGTGAGCCTCACAACCCATTTAAGAGGTTGTGTTGAAATAAATTCTGGAGTTTTTTTTTTTTTTTAATGTTTATTTCTGAGAGAGAGAGAGAGAGAGAGAGAGAGAGAGAGAGAGAAGTAGGGGAGGGGCAGAGAGAGAGGGAGACCTGAAGTGGGCTCTGTGCTGACAGCAGAAAACCCAATGTGGGGCTCGAAACCCACAAACTGTGAAATCATGACTTGAGCCAATGATGGAGGCTGAACTGACTGAGCCACCCAGGCACCCCAAATCCTAGGGTTACTAAGAAAACATAAAAATCACAATTATTCCAAGTCTAAGCTAAGGGGAAAAAGGCAAATTGGAGAAGAACACCACATATATGATACAATTAGAAAACAAAAACGCTCCAAAATCTACAAAAAACTCAACCCTACATACACTGTACAGATACAGAAGAGTAAATAACGAACTATCACAGTAGATTCTTTCTGGCGAGATGAACTACGTCTGCATTCATTAAGGGGAACATTTACTGTTTAGTCTGAGTATTTTACAGGGAAAAGACATTTGAATACCACCTAGATATTTAAAAATATACACAGCAAGAAAGACTCAGACCAAATGATTTAATCATACTGTTTTCAATCTGTGTGTTACTTAAGGCTTTTATTCTTATTCTCATTTAACATAATTTGGTCACTTTGTTTACTTACTGGCTCTTAAAACCTCCACATAAAGAAAGTTATCACTCATTGTCACTTTATGTGTTATATCTGTATTTTACTATTGAGGTGCCTGCTATTAAAAGCGAGGATTCTAATTTTTCTGAGTCAAAAATGGGAAAGATGCTGATTAATACTATATCAAAGGTCAATTTTTGGAATGATCTCATCATCATCGGCTAGGCCCATTTGCAGCAAACCTCGGTATAATTTTAATATCCTTGCAGAGCTGCCATCATCCACTTACGTGTAACTTGAAACACCTAACATTTATTAGGTATTTAAGACAAGTACTTTTCAAAAAAATAACCCATTATACGTACATGGTTACAATGAAAAAGTACAGAACGGCACAGAAAAAAATCGGCCAGAAAGGGAGCGGTCTCTCTTTCCACACGTCTTCACACCCTCAATTCACTCCCCTGGAGGAATTCACTTCGTTTCAATTCCGTTTTGTTCTTTTGGTAACCACCTCCACATCTCAGCTTATTTCTTGACACGAATTTAAACTCTTCTTTACTAGTTCCCTGCTGCCAGAGTGGGGAGTTAGCTCTTCCTATCCCTCACCTCTCCCCAGCTCTCCTAACACGGCCATATCACTGGCCTCGGCCATAGAGCCAAGCCTCACTTCCTGCTCCATCAACCACAAACCACAGCCTCCCCAGTCCGGGATGAGAACCGCAATACTCCCAGCCACCCTTTCTCTTGTTTTTGAAATTTGACGAGAACACGTCCAAATGCGGGTCTTTCCTTCACTTATTTTCGGTTGAGTCCTTTCAATCTGAAGACTTCTCTTCCCGCCACGGGAAACTGTTTTCCATTATTTCTCTAACGACTTCCTCCTCTTCCTTCCTTCTCTAGACTTCTCTGTCTGGTGCTAGAACCCCTGGGCCACACACCTTCTACGTCATGCCCTCTTCTTCCCCAGTCGATGAAATTTCTTTGACTTTTTCTTCAGACCGTCCTAATAAATGTATATGCGGTCATTTTTCATCTTTAACAGCTCGTTCTCATTCTGGCTGCCCTTTGTGCTTTATGCCGGCTTCTTGTTTAATGGAAGTACTATCTCCTAGAAGTTTGGATCGATACTAATTATTACTAATAGGCTTTTTTTGTTTGTTTGTGCTTTCCTCTTCTTCCTTGATGTATTCCTCACCTGGGGGTACGTTTCCTTTTTCTTTATCACAGTCTTTCTCTCTAGTACTGAACACTTTCCTCAAGTGCCTGGTGATACTAGGTTATTCGTTTACAGAGGCGGCAACAGGCAGAAGTAGTAAAAAGAAATCGTTGGGGAAGCAAAGATAATCTCGAGGGACAACAGCGGCACTCAACGCATTACTTAAACAGAAAAAGAGAGCAAATGTGGTCAAGAAAATGATCAAAAGAAAACCCGCAGGTAAACCAAAATTAAGAGAATTTACATGTGGATACTCGTATATATGAATAAAACTTTGTCTCGAACAGTTTACTTACTTTCGAAGTTCAGCATTCTGCTTTTCCAAGCTCATTTTCATTTCCATGAGATGATTATTCTCCTGTTTTAACTGCTTTTCTGACATTTTTAGTGTGTTAACTTGCTGTGTTTGCATCTTCAAGTCATTTTGTGTAAGGCAGCGCTTCTGAGTTTCTTGCTCTATTTTTAATGTCAAGTTTCTGATCTAAAAAATAAATTGTATACTTGGTATATAAATAAATTACTGTGACTTTGATTTATTTTTTTAATGTTTATTTATTTTGAGAGAGACAGAGAGAGAATGAGAGAGTGAGAAGGAGAGGGAGGAGGAGGAGGAGGAGGAGGAGGAGGAGGAGAAGGAGAAGGAGAAGGAGGAGAAGAAGGAGAAGAAGGAGAAGAAGGAGAAGAAGGAGAAGAAGGAGAAGAAGGAGAAGGAGGAGAAGGAGAAATCATGAACTACAAGATCATGACCTGAGCTGAAGTCGGACGCTTAGCCGACTGAGCCACCCAGGCACCCCTTGATTTTGATTTTTCTTATCAATGAAGCTTGCAGCAAATATGATCATGTAAAACAGATTTTTGTCCTTAGGCAGCTAATTCACTTCACAGTAAAATATTTTTCGTATTTCTGATGTCGTACTTTTTAAAATAAAATATGGTCTTTAGGGTAAAAATAACTTAAAAATTTTAAATTATGATTCATTCAGCATATCATCCAAACGCAGTAAAATTAAAGGTTGCAGATTATAAGAAAAAAATTTTAATTATGAAACCAACATTATGGCTAAACCTACGTGGACTACGAATTCATTACATAGTTTATTATTACTTATTAGTAAACTTCATACTCACATCTTCATTTAGCACATCTTTCTGCTTAAGGAGTTCATTTATTTTCTGCTGTGACTGCTTGAGGTCACAGTCTAATATAGAGCATCTCTTCTCAGCTTCCAGCAACAGGTTTTCCACCTTCTGCTTTAACGTCCTTTCCTCTGAGAGGTTTTTCTCCATTTCTATTGCCACAAAAATGGACACAGTTGTGCATTCACATACCAAAAAAGCGTATCAAATACAGGACACCATGCCATGAAAACTGTTGTAAATGACGCTGCTTTTTTTTTAATTTCCAATTTAATATTTTCATCACTCTCCCTAATGTGTTTGAAATGTCAACAGTTTCACGCTTTGAAATCAGGAGTTTTATTTCCAGTGTCCAGAAAAATCGACCACTCTGCAATATTGCATCTATTCTAACTGAAGTAAAATGGTGCCTTCACTTATGATTCTAAAAGAGGCTTACATCTTTTTAATAAAGACTTATTTCATTTTCCTGCTACCCTGTGCCTCTTGGTGTTACTTTTCTTACCCTAAAACATTCCAGGTAGATTCTATGACGTCTATGGCTCTTTCCATATTAGCATATCACTATGCAGAGAAGGACAATTAGGCTTTGGGGAAATGGCAAAGGACAAGCCGCTGGGACCGAAGTTCCTGAGGTTAAACCCTGTCTCCGACACATCCTACTTACTTACGGGGCACGTCCGTTAGGCTCCCTGAGGCTCAATTTCCGCATCTGCAGACTGATACCACTACCTGTTCTCCCTTACGGGGGATGTGACGAAGATTCTTAGTTACTATCTGTGTGGCACTTAATAGCTGCTTGGCATACAAGAAGAATTTGGTAAGTGCTCAGTATTTAAGGACAATGTTAAAAAGACCTAAAGAGAATGTTCACAGTATTATTTTCCAAGAAAAAAAGCAAAAAGGGTATAAAAATTTCAGAAAATATACAAAATAGCATCCTGATTAGTAAAATTGTGGTTAATCTTTACTTACTTCTTTATACTTTCCTGAATTTTCTAAATGATTTGTAATGAACTTTTAATTTGTTTTATTAATCAGAAAAGGCTTTTAAAAGTGAAGAACAGGCAAAGTTTATGTCTAAACAAGTGATTTCCTATTAAATGTCAGTTATTACCATTAAAGGATTACCTTTTGATGTACTGATTAGAAAATCTTTTCAAATCCAATTGGGCTCCTCTGCTGTTTCATACCTAATGCTCGATATTGAATTATCGTATTACAAAGTTATATAAGGGAAAATTAAGCCTATGAATTTTCACTTTTTAATGAACTGCCTTCAAAAGTGTGGAAAAAACGAAACTATTCTTCACATTCCACTAATAACAGCTAATATTTCTAAGCATTTTCACGTGTCATTGCACTTGGTCTTCAAAACAACCTAAAACTCTTACCTGTCTAAGAAGAAACAAGGCAGAAAAAAGGTTAAGTAACTAGACAAGGTCACATGACTAGTTTTCATTAGTAAGCCATAGTCTTAATCAAAGGAAGCTACGGAATGGCAGTGGAAAAGCCAAAGGCTTTTAGAGCCGGTCTGAGCACCAGCAACATTTAAGTTTCGTGTACTCCTATAAACTACGAAAGTCACCATACATCTTATGTTCGTATTCTAAAAAGGAGTTTGAAAAAAAAAAAAAAGGTAGGTACCATTACTCTGAATTGGTTCATTTTTATCAGTTCAGAGATAACACATGGACAGATATACTCACTTAAAAAAACAATCACTCTAATGTGGGCACAGAGAATAGACAGGGGCATAAGTGAACTTACTGAGTAGGTGATGAAAACACAGATTCCATGACTTGTTTTGAGTGGTGGTTACACGTGTGTATTACAAATGCGAGCACTTGAATTACACCTCAAAAGAAATTCAACTCTATCTTCTAGGCCCCTGACAGGGAAACATGGCCCACTAATTTCCACTCTTGTAATTAGATTTTTCTAAATAAAGCACTCATTTCATCTCTTAACATCCTTAATTACTGCCTGAAACTAAACTGATTTTAAGCAAGAAAGCTCCAATTTAAATTTCATTCATTAATTAAAAGGCTATTTTTTTCCAAATTATTCATAAATGTTATGCTTCAATTTAAAATAAAATTTCTGCTTAAGAGTTCTATGAATCTTTCGCAAGAGTCTTTTATTAATTTCCTTTGGAATTTCAAATCCTTCATAATTATGAACAGTCAGTTAGGAAAACAAGAAATTATCCTAAGACAATTCCAAGATACAGGCTGGTTTGTGGAAAAGTTAACTCTGTTATTTTACCCTATATTCGTTAGGAGTGGATGACTTTGACCAGATCTAGCTAGTATCTTCATCATGACAGAGTTCAAAATATTCAATGAGCTTGTATGCTAGTTAGGTCAACTACTATTTCCAAAATACTTAGTGTGCATAAACTGGCAACAAACTGGTAAACGTCAAACTAAATATTACAAAAATAGCAAATCCCCCCAAATCTGAAAAGATACATCTAGAACCTCATGCTCTTTATGCCAGTTACTATTGCTATCACTGAAATATTCATTTCTCTCTGATCCTTATATTTGGTTGAATAATTCGGTATTTGGGACTTACATCTTAGAAATGATCGTTGCCATAAAGAGAAAAAATGATATGTATATAAAGCTTCCCTAATGTTTTTCTTTCCGGTTCTCGATATTTGACAATAAAATATAAAAAAATAGTTTTCAAAATCAAGAGTTGACTACAGAATCAATTCTTAGGAAAATGCTGCAGAAAAAACCCTCTTAGAAAAAAGGCATACCTTTCATGGCTTCTGATTTTGCTTCTTCAATGGATTCATAAATTTTATTTTTATCTGCCAGCCGTGCTTTTGTAGCCTTATGCTCAGCTTCTTCTTGTTCTAAGCTCTGCTGTATAACTTTTAGTTGGTATGTCATATCTATTTCCATGTTGTTCTTTTCCTATTAAAGATTTAGAATAGCAGCGATCAACAAAAAAGACTGGCTCACAATTTCAAAAACTTATAAAGCTGTTTTTTACAAGCTAAGAATGTTCAATACTTTCCCTCCCCCCTTCACTCAAACTTCTTGTAACAATGATCCACGGAATCCACCTGTTCACCTCCTGCTGAACCTACGGCCCCATCCCTCCACTCTACGGTTTGGGGAGCTGCACTGAGAGTGTGTGATCTCAATAAAGTAACACATGATATTCTCACCACCAGATTCGACAAACACTTTTCAGTAGTTACCCCATTTTGACTCACTGTTGCCCCTGAAACTATTTCCTTGACATACCTGAGTGCACTCACTTGGCTCCCCGCTTCCTGTTCTCATCTTTTCTGTCACCTATGAAGTTTTCCCCCAGCTATTCCTTAAATGCTGGTCTTCTCTGGAGGCAGCGTTCTTCAGCCACTTCAAGCTTCTATATCATGATTTCTCACCTTTAAAACCTATCTAATATTTCCCTTTGCTGTATCTGATGACAAATTTTCAGGATCCTCTACCATTTACCCTGATATTCCACATAGGAGACTTGTTTTAAGTTGGGACACTTTAATAATAGAAGTCAATCTATTTTCTCTATATCCTCAAAAGATTTTCTAATTCTTTGTTTCTATAGTTTGTATCATATATGTAAATATTTCTTTTGTTTTTCAAATAAATCCTTAACACTGAAAATGATTTTTTTCCTTTTTTAAGTTTATTTATTTTGAGAGAGAGAGACAGCAAGTGAGCATGTGCAGAGGAGGGGCAGAAAAGAGGGGGAGGGGGAGGGAGAGAGGGAGAGAGGGAGAGAGGGAGAGAGGGAGAGAATGAATCCCAAGCAGACTCTACACGGTCAGGGCAGAGCCCGAGGCGGGGCTTGAGCTCACTAACTGTTGAGATCATGACTTGAGCCAAAATCAAGAGTCAGATGCTTAACCAACTGAGCCACCCAGGAGCCCCTAAAAATGAGGTTTTTCAATCCAACAACAGAGGAATCAACTCTGCCCTGAAAAACCATTGCTCTAAACAATCTTTTCCGAGATAGGCTCTTGCATTCACACGGCTTCAGCTACTTCTGTACCAATGACTCTCAAACACTGCTAGCTTCAACATAGTTTACTCCTTTACGAACATCCTAAGGCACCTCAAACTTAGGACTAAAATAGATTTTGTCATCATTTCTTCTAAAAGAGCTCTTTCCCTTCATTCTTTTCTCCCCTTTGTTCTTTATGAATTACTGTTACCGTTATATATCTTGTCACCATGTAAGAGCCTAGAAGTCCTCCTTAAATACCACACATATGCCTTAGCTAATCCATCACTAAGTGCCACCAAATATTCTACCTCCAGATAGTTCTCAGGTTCACCCCCATTTTCCATCCTTTTAACCACCATACTAGTTAAGTCTCCATCATCTGAATTACTGAAAACGTCTCTGACTAGTCTCCCCCGCTCTTGTCTTGTCCTCCTCAAATTTATTCTCCACACATGGTACACAACGATCTATCTTAAATGTATGTCTAAAAAGAGCATCTAACTTAAAGCCCTTCAGTGGCTGGGTCCGTTGCCTAGAGAAATTAAGTTTAACAGAATATTCAAACTCTCACATGATCTAGCTCATGCCTAGGTCTGTAGCTCCTTCTGGTCAGTGAATTCCTCACACTTGACATGAGAACCACACTGCAGTCTTCAGGTGCATTTTGGCCCGATGTCTATTTTTATAAAATTTCACTGGAACACAGCTACACCCATTCCTTTACGTATTGCAGCAGGGCTGAGTTGCAACAGATTATATGGCCCTCAAAGCCTAAAATATTCATTGTCTTTTGCTTAAAAGATTAAAATCTGTTGACCCCTGCTCTATACTCCAGAACTATTGAGCAGTTAGCGTTAAATAAACCAGCTACGCCTTTTCTATTTCCCATCCTTATACTTTTGCTCCTGCTGTCCTGCCCAACTCAGAATGTGCCTTTACCCTGCCAACCAATCCTGCCCTGTCAGATTAGGGCTTCGTCCTGTGCGTCCAATATACCCTGTCCATTCTTCGAGCAGTCTGCTTACCACGCTGTGTTAGAATTATCTGTGTACTTTATTAGTGACTTTAGGTACTACTCCTTAGATTGTATTTTTTTTTAATTTATTATTTTTTTAAGCAGGCTCCGCGTCCAACGTGGGGGCTTGAACTCATGACCTAGAGATCAAGAGTCACATGCTCTACCGTCTGAGACAGCCAGGAGGCCCCACTGTGGGATTGTTAAAGGCAAGCAAAGACTGCATCTTGATATTTCTACCACAGACGATACATTAAATACTTGAAAGAATGGATAAGTGAACAAAAATAACACCTTAACTGCACACAGCCTAGAACTCATCCCTGGCTTACAGAAGTTCTAAAGAAAAACTTTTCAATGCCAAAAGCCATTGTAACTTTCTATCATTTTAAAGATACGTTGTAGTCAAAATCTAAGTTTTCCTTGGGCCCCTAGGGAGAAACATCCACTGAAACCATACCGATACCCCTCATTTTAGAGTTAAGTTTTCCAATCTAAAACTCTTTGTCATCTTCCTACAAAATATAAAGCTGAACGTGTTTTACCTTTTCCAAATCAGTAAATCTCTCCTGTAGTTGTCTCTTCTCCATCTCTACTTTTGCTAATAAGATTTTGCCGTTCTTTAAGTCTTCTTCTAGGCCAGATATTCTACCTAAAATTGCAACATTTTAAAAACAATAAGCCCACAAAGTATATATATGTTAAATTAAGAGTAAAAAATTTTGAGAAGTTTTATAATTGTTGGTAGAGTGTTTTATGGCTAAGTCAACTGGAACCCAAACCGTCACTTTGGGAGGTGGTTTTTGATAATTGAAAATATTTCACACTATTTGAAAGCAAACCTTCTATTCATAAAATTTTCTATCAATGCATTCCATATGTTATGCTTCACATAACAGAGTAGTATATTCAGAAATGTGCTATTCCAGCACATACATCCATCATCTAAAGTTATTTCCGAAATATAAATCATCGAGATGAATTCAAGTGCAATCTCTACTTTATAATACCTTGTAAGTCATTAATTATCTCTGATCCGTGGGTTCGGTCCCTCCTTTCAGATTCTAGAACTGACTGAAGGTTGATAAATTCCTTTTCAAGTTTTAACTTGGCAGTCTCCAGCAGACAATTTTTATCTTGAAGATCTCTATTGTTAGATTCCAGCTGCTGAATCTGTTTTGTACTTTCTGCCTGGGTTTTTCTTAATCGGGCTGCAGTATCAGATTCTGTTCTCAGCAAAGCATTGGTTTCATCCAGCTGTTATTCCATTCAAAATCAAACAGACAACAACAAACACGAGTGTATATAATGAAAATACTTCTATTTATCAGCCTGTTACAAACTAAAGTAAGAAACACACCTACAAATAGTTTCCTAATGATTTCCCTTTAAAGTCAGAGGCAAAGGCCTTTTTGTAACATTCCCAATTAAAATTAGTATTAGTAAGTTATCATCAAGAAAATTCAATATCCTATTACAAATGGAGATTGACCTACTTGTCTCTGGAGTTGATTTACTTTCTCAGTGGATATTTGAGAGTTCTGATTCCTTTTTTTCAAATCTTCAAGTTGATCCTTTAAACTGTTAACTGTGATTAAAAAAAAAAAAAAAAAAGCATTTCAGTGGCAAGCTTCAACAACACACACATACATACACATTTAATTTTTTTCTTGGTAAGTATTTAATATTCTACACCACAAACCATCGTTTTCCAAATTTCGTTTCTTGTCTGCTTCGTGATCAGCTTTCCGCTGATATTCTGCATTTTTGTGCTGAAGAAGTGCCTTTTCTCTTTCTAATTGCCTTAATGCTGATTCCACATTTTTCCTTAAGGTAATCTGAAATAATGCTTAAAGTTACTATCGAAGGAAAGTATGGATACAAATCAAATGAAAACACAATTTTAGTATTTCAAGCAGATAAAAAAGAACTTTAAAGAAGGCCGTAACTGCTGTTTCGTTAAAACTGACAATAACGTTTTCCGTTACTTTCAAAATAGCACACCTCTCTTAAATTATTAAGGCCATACTGTTAATGGTTTACTACTGAAAGTCAAACTTCCCATAACTTCATTACCACTGAACCATCTTCACTTAATATAAACTACGCATCTGAAATGTTAGGAACAGAAATTTAAAAGAAGAAACAATGGTCACTTTCTGTTGTTAAGCCAAGTAATTGACACAAATGCCAATTTTTTTACGTGAAATATCTACGCATTCTAAATTCACTCAAGTTTGCAAACCCGTAACAAAATGAGGCTCATCACCAAGGTTATCCTGTAACTTCAGTCCTGTTCGCCAGTGCAACATAAGGTGGGTCTTACTGTACATCAAGATGGGTGTTACTATGGTTCTAAGACACCTCTCTGCAGGGAAGGCAGGCATCACAACGTGCAGCAAACGACAATGGTAAGGAAAAGCATACAGCAACTTTACCTCCTCTTCTAGCTCCTTTGCTACCTTCTCAAGGCGAGTATTGACAGATCTAAAGGATTTCAAAAGAAACAGTGATTGACAATAAAAACACTTACTTAGTATAAATTCAAAGACGATCATATAATTACTTTATAACTCTTCCTTTTTGCTAAGACGTTTGAACTTAAATTTTAAAAGACAACATTTCGTTATCTAAACAACATACTTGCACTTCTGCTCTAATTCTTCTTTGGCTTGTATCTCAGTGCTAAGGTGTTCTTCTAACGTGTATAGTTTTTTCTGAATCTGTCCGAAAACAAGAAACTATAATTATAAATTTTGGTCACATTTAAAATATGAGAGGCTTAAAGACAAGGATAAGCTGTTTTTTAAGCTTCATATAAGATCCTTTATAATGGTAGTTTTTGTACCTTCTTAATGTGACTTTTACCAACGTAAGGAAAAAAATTCTCCATCTCTTGCTTTCTATGTATGTAAACATGACGTAAATATACGAGTGAGATGCTCTAATCTTGGCAGAATTCTTCTATGACGCCAAGTCTCTCATTCATTATGAATAAAGGATACCCTCTGATATGCTCCACTGTTCTTCTGCAGACTATTTATGTAAAAATACGGTCACACAGTGTACTTACAAGATGAAAAGGTCTATATCTGAAACAAATTATTTGGAATATTTAACTGCACTTGCTGAAGAATATATTACTTCTCTTAAAAATGAGAATTTAAGTTCTTCTTTAGATCTTTCTACACAGTGCCAGGAACACTACTATAAGGAGTTACGGTCAATGAGTCTTCCAGGAATGGCGGCTAATTGATTATAAGTCATTTCCTTGCCATGCTTTACATCTTCTTCTAGGCCAGATATGTTGATCTTTAAACCAACTGCAATTATATTATGTATTAAATAATCCATTTTTGGAGCATCATTACCTTCATAAAGGACTCAACTTTTTGAGTGCCTTTTATGCCTTAGGTCCCATGTTAGGCACTTTACAAATACTGTCTCATCAACCCTAACAACAACCCTAAAAAGGTGGTAGGTAGTGTTGTATGTACTCGATAAAGAAACTGAAATTCAAAAAAGGTGAGTAACTCTCTAGATGGCTTAGCTAATAAGTGGCTGTGCCAAAAATCAATCCAAGTCTATTAGATTCCAAGGCCAATATTCTCTCTACTGATTAGGTTTCTTTAAGAAACTCATGGTTTCTTAAATATTTTATACATCTTAAGCAAAACTATCATTTTTCCCTAATAAGAACACACAGGCCAATGAACAAGTCCTGTTTAACTACTTTTGGCTATTATTACATTAGTATAATTTGATCACGCTTGTTTTCACTTGTTCATTCAAAATTCTTACTATCAGTTGTATACCCTTAATAAATAAAAACAAGAAAATTACATAACAGATACTTAAACAATAAATCCATAGGGGCAATAATAAAAGAAATACTTGGTAGAAACAAGGCTGGGAACTTCTCTCTTAAGTAGATGTAGCACTCCAAATGCTAGGTGGAAAATGGCTCTATCAAAACATTGTCAGAGGGATGTGTTTTTCTCAGTTTTTCAACATAAGTGACATCAACATACCTCTTGGCTTTCCTATTTAAAACAAAACAAAAAAGAAATTTAAAATGTATGCATGCTTTATAAAATTCCTAAAATAAATCAGGCCAAAATTATCTAACCAATCTTTTTACTTTCTATAAATTTTAAGGAGAAAATGTTAGCATCCTCATTAACGTGTATGTGTGAGCACAATTTACTTTTGTGTATGGTTACAAATTATAGAGGCCGCAAAATATTGTTAGTTTGATAAAATTAACCTTTGTTTGAATTCATTCCCACTCAAAATATTAATTTCTCCACAACTTCTGTACCCTTAGAGCTTATTATCTGTATTCTTTTAGAGTACTAAGATTATAAAATTTTCTGAGATTGTAGATGTTTATAAACCTATCACTTTTTTGCTATTAAAACTATGCCTAAAAGCTATGTTTAATTCATCTTTTTACTAGCCGCCTATCTTCCACAATACTACCTGTCAAATAAATCCATCATCTCAATGTTTTGTGAACTGTATCACAACAAAGAACACCAGAAAATGGTTCAAAAAGTAGCATCAAATGAACTTTTTAAACACATGGATATTACTAAATTAGTCGAACATGTGACTAAATAGTGAAAATTTATACATACTTCATTTTTCCTTGACTGTATTGAATCATTTTCTCTGCAAGGTGGAGAGTCACTTAATAACCTAGAGGGAAAGGCAGGAGATAAATTCTTTGCATGTCATTTTAATCCATTTTCTAATACCCCCAAATTATTCTCAGAATTAAACTCCAATCACAAAGATTTCTCTTTTTTACTTCAACATATTTTAAATGAAGCACTGTTTTCCCCTTTAGACATTTATATCATTCTCGATAATTTAAAATGCTGCACTTGTTCTGCCCCCCACTCTTATCTGATGTTCTAGTCTTTAATATTGTTGAGACTGGAGTCACTATATGGCCTATACCTTCCCCCTCTTCATCTCATTTTGAGTTCCTAGAACTATCTTATCTAGAAATCTTCTAGAAAAGAGACCCCTCTCCTCCTTTTCAAAGGTAACATCTCTTGATTCCCAGGTCTTAATACATAAGTCATCACTTCTATTTAAATATCAGTATCTCACTTTAACTGGGTCCTTCCTCACTGCCTATAAATATGCTTGGGTTTCTCCAGGCACTCATATCCTCATCTCAGTGAGCATGACAAGAGTTTTTCGAGTACTACCGTTGGCAGGGTGTCCAACTCATCCTGGTCTACCTAGAATTTTCTCAGTTTCAGCATGAAAGTCCCTGGCCACATCCCAGGAAGCCCCTCGGTCCTGGGCAAACCATAATGGTTGGTCCCCCCTACCATTCCATACATGGAAGTACCAAGTTTCTCAAATATGTTTCTCCAATGTCTTTAATGCCTCGCTACGTGTCAAAGTCAAAAGTCCCTCAGTATAGCACACAATAATCACCTGCTGCTTAACTCCAACAGTTTTTAATCTTTACACCCAATACTCACTGCAGTCAATCAGTACTTACTGGTCTTGTGCCAGGCTCTGTGCTACATGGAGAGATTGTAGGCAAAACACTCGCAATCTCATTAGGTCTCCCAAATGATCAAAATACAGCAATAAGCACCTTGTGTTTGAGCCCTAGGACCACACTACTCTGTCCCAACGCGTGCTAACAGGCCACACTTTGGCTTCCATGGTTCACCTGCCCACAGCTGTCACCTAACCTCCCCACATCTCGGCCACTCAAAACCCTTTCTTGTTTTTACAAAAGCCACCCCTTCCCTGAGGTCTTACCTGACTTCATACCCTCACCCCAAAGATGTGCCTTTTATTTTTCTTCAGAACCACCTCAGATATTTTGGTGCCTTTCTTTTTTTCCTTTTTAAAATGTAGGTATTTTTTAACGTTTTTTTGTTTGTTTGTTTTTGAGAGAGAGAAAGAGAGAGCGTGAGCTGGGGAGGGGCAGAGAGAGAAAGGGGTACAGAGGATTTGAAGTGAAGCAGGTTCTGTGCTGACAGCAGAGAGCCCGATGAAGGGCTCAAACGCACAAACTGTGAGATCATGGCCTGAGCTGAAGCTGGATGCTCAACTGACTGAGCAACCCAGGTGCCCCAAGATTTATTTATGAGAGAGAGGGAGAGAGAGCAGGGGAGCAGCAGGCACGGCGGGGGCAGGGAACAGAAGATCCGAAGCTGGCTCTGTGTGACAGCAGCAAGCCTGACTGGGCTCGAACTCACAAACTATGAAATCATGACCTGAGCCAAGTCAGACGCTGAACCGACTGAGCCACCCAGGTGGCCCAGCACCTTTCATAAGGCAAATATCACATTCTACCCTTCATTACGACTATATTATTCTCTTATATCCGTCATTAGTTGTAAGTTCCTTCAAAAGTACGTATTTGGTCTTACTCTGTATCCCCCAAAGAATACAGAACAGTGCCTTGCATTCATTTGTAACTGAATACAACATTCAGAAATAATGGAATTAAATGAAAAGTAACTTTTGATAGTCCTTTTGAGAAACTCAGCAGTTTAAAACAAATGAACACTTTATCTTCTATAGTCCAGAGTATCACAGTAAGACAACTCTTATAGCACAGTCTTGAAAGCAATAAAAATGCAACAAACAAATCACATACAAATTTTCTCTATAGTAGGTAAATCCTATAAAAGGCAGCTGATTTCCCACAAAAGCTTTAGGAATTGGGAAGGTTTCTACATCTCCTTTATCATCTTCGATGTCATCAAAGTTGCTGCTGTCTATGTCACTGCTGAGTTCAGGTACTACAGGAGCTGCCGCTGTTAGAAGAAAAGAAATGAATTGTTTTATGCATAATCCAAATATACACTAGCCATCCAGATTTTGTTTTATATCAATTACAATATGTGATTGTGTGATACCAGCACATGACATATTAATAATATATAACTAATCAATAACATTATGATTTACCATAGAAAATTTTGGTAACATGGTTTACATTTTATCATTTCAAAAAATAAAAACCTTATTAACTTTTATTACTATATCGGATCAGCTTTATCTATAGATAAATCTACTAAACAAGGAGAGGAATATGGTATTATTATAGGTACTAAAAGTGAAAGCAGCAGTAACTGCACATACATTCTTCAGTCTTCGGCTTTTTATACTCTGTAAGTAAAATATTCCCTACTCTTAAAATGAATTAATGTCAAATATATATAAAGTTAGAATGAATTACTATGCTTATTCTAGTATTCATCAAAGTATTGTCTCCACATAGTGATTTATTAATTCAAACTCATTCAAATTCAAGGCTATTTCCCTGATTCTGAAAGTTATTTGGATTTATAAAAAATGTGCCAAATTAAGAAATCTATTATAAAAGTATTAAGAAATATTGCTAATAAATACAAATTAGTTTAAGATATTGAGGAACATTAATTTAGTTATGAATATTGCCACAGAACAAATTTGAAATGAAACCGCCCAATTTAAAAGTAGTATCATTAAGAATATCAAACATGCTTATTAATTCAAAAGAGGAATCAATTTTTGAGATTTCAAATGTGATGGAATGGAAATATTTAAAGTTACTGACTTACTCTCTCTTATGTTATCCCAATTCCACTGATCATTCTTAAAGAAAGGATGTTGTTTGATTTCTTCTACCCCATTTCTCCCAAGTCGTACCTCCCTAAACAATAGAAGTTAAGACTGTATTATAAAAAGATTATGAAAAAAACAAAAAAAAATAACTCTTATCTTGACAAGGATCAAAATAAGGATCACAAATGACTTTGAGATATCTTTAAAAAAAATTTTTTTTAACATTTTATTTATTTTTGAGACAGGGAGAGACAGAGCATGAAAAGGAGAGGGTCAGAGAGAGGGAGACACAGAATCCGAAACAGTCTCCAGGCTCTGAGCTGTCAGCACAGAGCCCGACGCAGGGCTCGAACTCTCGGACTGCAAGACCATGACCCGAGCCGAAGTCGGCCGCTTAACCGACTGAGCCACCCAGGCGCCCCGAGATATCTTTATCAAAAGTTAAATGTTTTTCAAAAAAAAGCAATGCCAATTTTACAATATATGATCTCTCTAGATTAAAAGGACTGTATAGTAAATGCCATGGAAAAGGAAATGTATTTCCCTCTGTAGTTTGTATCAAACAAAAGTACACATGAGGCTTTCAAGTAAAAATATTCATCTGCATGGGCCAAAACTGCATGACCAACTTCATGATGGAAAATGAACACAGGTCTAACTTTGATACAGAAGAGTTATTCAAAGCCTCTCTAATAAAAATGCTATTTTAAAAATCTCTTAAAAAGAATTCACACATTGCTAGAAGCTATCAGTATTAACTCTGATGAACAATTTCATTCTTTGACCTTTTGAGTCTTCAATGAAAATTGTATGGACATAAAAAGCATCTTTTATATATTTTATATATATATATATATATATATATATATATATATATATATATATATATGCGCCCCTGGAGCTATGTTTAATAGAAACAAAAAAAAACCTGTAAACTTTAGAGGGAAGTACTGCTAGCACAATGAGGGCATTAAATTCTTTTCAATAATGGAAAAGAAATTGAAAAGAAAATATCTTTTCTCCATTACAATCATTCCTTGGACTGCACCACCACCCCGCAATAAATTGTTTAGGCAAATTTCTCATGAATGGTACTCCTTTCATTAACATGTGCTATATATCCTGTTTTATATTATACCTTTCAGCACAAATTATGGTCATCCTCATCAACCCATCTAGTCCCAAATCAAACACTATATAGGATCTGTTCTGAGTTTATCAGCATGGATTGGTATCAGATATTAACAAATCTTGTAATTGATAAACATATTAAAATGATTAACCTCTCTAATGAGAAAAACTAACAATGCTTCAGATGGAAAAAAAATCATGATATTCAGTTTGATGAGAATGAAGAAGTAACTATAATCAACGGATATACACCCTGATGTGACTTCTCTGGGTGTCAATTTTGCAACATCAACTCATTTTAATTAATTTTTTAATTACCATCCAAGTTAGTTAGCATATAGTACAACAATGATTTCAGGAGGAGTAGATTCCTTAATGTCCCTTTCCCATTTAGCCCATCTCCCCTCACAATCCCTCCAGCAACCCTCTGTTCCCTATATTTAAGAGTCTCTTATGTTTTGTCCCCCTCCCTGTTTTTATATTATTTTTGTCCCTTCCCTTATGTTCATCAGTTTTGTATCTTAAATTCTTCATTATGAGGGAAGTCATATGATATTTGTCTTTCTCTAATTTTGCTTAGCATAATACCCTCTAGTTCCATCCACGTAGTTGCAAATGGCAAGATTTCATCCTCTTTGATTACCGAGTCATACTCCATTGTATATACGGACCACACCTTCTTGATCCATTCATCCCATCGATGGACATTTGGGCTCTTTCCATCCTTTGGCTATTGTTGATCGTGCTGCTACAAACATTGGGGTGCATGTGCCCCTTTGAAACAGCACACCTGTATTCCCTGGATAGATACCCAGTAGTGCAATTGCTGGGTTGTAGGGCAGTTCTATTTTTAATTTTTTGAGGAACCTCCATACTGTTTTCCAGAATGGCTGCACCAATTTGCATTCCCACCAGCAGTGCAAAAGAGATCCTCTCTCTCCACATCCTCGCCAACATCTGTTGTTGCCTGAGTTGTTAGCCATTCTGACAGGTGTGAGGTGGTATCTCATTGTGGTTTCAATTTGTATTTCCCTGACGATGAGTGATGTGGAGCATTTTTTCATGTGTTGGTTGGCCATCTGGATGTCTTCTTTGGAGAGGTGTCTATTCATGTCTTTTGCCCATTTCTTCACTGGATTATTTGTTTTTTTGGGTGTTGAGTTTGAAAGTTCTTTATAGATTTTGAGTAATAACCCTTCAGCTGATATATGATTTGCAAATATCTTCTCCCATTCTGTCAATTGCCTTTTAGTTTTGCTAATTGTTTCCTTCCTTGTGCAAAAGCTTTTTATTTTGATGGTCCTAATAGTTCATTTTTGCTTTTGCTTCCCTTGTCTCCGGAGACATACTGAGTAAGAAGTTGCTGTGGCTGAAGCCGAAGAGGTTTTTCCCTGCTTTCTCCTTGAGGATTTTGATGGCTTCTAACATTGAGGTCTTTCATCCATTTTGAGTTTATTTTTGTATATGGTGTAAGAAAGTGGTCCAGGTTCATTTCTCTGCATGTTGCTGTCCAGTTTTCCCACCACCATTTGCTGAAGAGACTGTCTTTATTCTATTGGATCTTTCCTGCTTTGTCAAAGATTAGCAGGCCATATGTTTGTGGGTCCATTTCTGGGTTCTCTATTCTGTTCCATTGATCTGAGTGTCTGTTTTTGTGCCAGTACCATACTGTTTTGATGATTACAGCTTTGTAATATAGCTTGAAGTCGGGAATTGTGATGCCTCCAGCTTTGGTTTTCTTTTTCAAGATTGCTTTAGCTATTCGGGGTCTTTTCTGGTTCCATACAAATTTTAGAATTGTTTGTTCTAGCTCTGTGAAGAATGCTGGTGTTATTTTGATAGGGACTGCAACATCAACTCATTTTAAAGTGTGTATCCTAGAATTCTACCTTTAAGATCTTATCCTCCAGAATACATGCAAAGATATGAACACATGAGGACAGTCACTGCAGGACTCCTTGTAACAGCAACTGGCTAACAATCAATATGGTTTGCTGAGAAATCACAGCACTTTTGAGCTCGAAATGCCCTCAGCTATCGTTGATTGAATCTGACCCCATCATTTATGGGTAAGTAAAATTATTTCCCCCCAAAGTAAAATAATTTCCTTAAGATCATAATGCTAGTGTGTCAAGTTTGGACTGCAGTGCACACACCGGTTATAAATGTTGCCCTTTGATAGAATGACTCTTACCACAAATCTAAAAGAATTAAATAGAAAGGCCAAGGAAGAAACTGCAAAGAGTTTCTATCTTCTCTTTTTGAGGCAGGTTTTCACAACACTGTTCACCCATTTTGTTTTAAAAAAATATCGAATTTCCCAGGCAGACTTACTCATATTCAAATGCAAATATAAAAGGGCTGGGAAGGGGGCACTCCCAAGTCAAATACAAAAAGCTTTTGAGATTATAACCAGTCAAGTATGTGTCTGCACAAAACACTCTTCTCTCAAAAGATGTACAAATAAGAGTCCTATGGCTTAATTACTTTTAAGGATAAAATGTGAATAACATAAGCCTTATTTCTTTCAAATACATTATCTTACCAAGTTCTATTTTTCTCTTCTTAGACACGAAGGTTAAGGTCAGAGTTAAGATTTCAGTGGGATTGCGCACACATAACGACGAGAGTAACCGAACACCAGGCCTAGCAGTAGGAAAAGCCTCACCCAGAATTAAGTGCAATTTGGATAAAGGGAACGACATTCCGTATGCAAATAAGAGTTAGCTATGCTTCCGTTTCTACGAATTTAGAAGTTAAGGGCTCTCTACAAAGAAATTCAATGTATATTACCTATCTGTTAAGAAGGCACAGATGAGATTCTTCGCATGTTTAGAAATTTCTGCATCTTCTGGGAAACACAGTGAGTTTTTATGATCCATAATTTTGCTATATGTTCCTACAAGTGAATCTGCATAAAATGGAGTATCCCCTAAAATTCCAAGAAAGAAGACACGGAGTGTAACAGAGAATGCAAATTAAACACTTTTCATAATATTTAAATATGTTAACTTTAAATTTGTCAAGTGCATGGAAGGACAAATGAATTCAAGATTTTTCTAGGGCCATTTTTAACTGCAATAGAGTCCTTTAAATGAAGTCCAGTGCTAACTAACCTGAGCAGGCAGGCACCAGAGTAGGCTCAGAATACTGTAAATCAGTGTCATTCAAACTCATTAAATTCAACTCTCAGAGTTGAAAACAACAGCAGGAATTTAAATGGTCCCTTCAAAGGTGTCATGTGAGTTCCTCCAAAGTACATTATTTTCTAAATCCCTAGAAGACTTCAGGCAAATCTTAGAATATATTCTACTTTCAAAAGATCACAAAATACACCTAATGTATCATCAGTTTGGGCCAGAGGTGGGGAGAATGGACAGCTACCAGGGAACACACTCTGCATATAAAGCAATGGAGGGGCGGCTGGGTGGCTCAGTCAGTTGAGCATCGACTTCGGCTCAGGTCATGATCTCACAGTTGGTGAGTTCGAGCCCCGCATCAGGCTCTGTGCTGACAGCTCAGAGCCTGGAGCCTGCTTCGGATTCTGTGTCTTCTCCTGTCTCTGCCCCTCCCATGCTTATGCTGTCTCTCTCCCTGTCTCTCAATAATAAATGAACATTAAAAAAATAATAATAATAAATAAATAAAGGGATGCACTTCAATAACAAAGGCCCAAAACAATGTAGGTCATACAATGACATGAGTTTAAGCATAGCAAGATCAGTACTACATACACAAGATGGTCACCAAGAGAAGGCAACTTATACCACAAAAATGGTCCATGGCTAATTATTATTTAAATTTGAGACTTACCAAAATATTCTCTTTTTTTTTTTTTTTTCAGTAATAATCATACTCAACTATCCCACAGATTTCACAGATTTTCCGCTATCAATTTTTTTAGGGACATCCTCTAGAAAATAAATTCTTCAATTTCTAAAAATATATTTTCAACTCTGAAGTTATTTCATATAATGTTATCAGCCTTATCACACTTGCCCCAGAATGTAGATTTAGCTATATCTGCCCTCATCCCCAAGCCAGATGATTCAGTCACTGGCTTCCTTAGCCACAAGATATTTTTGTGACCCCAGTACTTTGGAATCAGAAATCTTAAGAATGAAAGTGATGATATAAAAAAAGTTTTGGAATACATGAGCCTTTCAAATTTTGATTTGGTCACAGTGAAAGAAATTATTAAATATGCCTCTGAGTTTTCTGAGAATGAAATATTATTATAAAATATTTTTATCTTGATAGTCAAATTGGTCAGTAACTATTAATGATTTTACTAGATTTACTAACCATAGATAAATACAACAGAAGAAACACAGTTGACAAGAATCAATTAGGTAACATAATTACATAAACTAAAGAGTACTTTTAATCCTCTATTATTACTGAAACAAATATTAACAGCTTTACATTTAAAATATTTACAACAAATACTTGGTCAAGAAAATCTGGGACTGGAGGCCCACTGCAGCTGTATACTTGCTTCTTATTCTAACACTGTCTTCATACAAAAAGGTCTACTGAAAGATTATTTCCAGCAGTATACTTTTAATTCCTTTTATAATCCACTAAATCACTGTGTCAGTACAAGGCTTGGTCTTAATTTTCCAATCACAACCTGTCATAACTGATAAAACTAATTCCACGTTTTTAAAAATTCCACTTCTTTCCACAGCACACAATTAATTTCCTCATATTTTCAAATTCTTCACTTAAAACTAAAGTGGTATCAGGTGGATTTTTAAAAACAGAAGTTAAAATATTTACTTACCCACCAGCATCTCAAAAAGGAAAACACCCACAGACCACCAATCACATTCTCGCCCATAGTAACCATCACCCCCTTGTGATTTGAGAACCTCGGGTGAAATATAATCAGGTGTTCCAACTGCTGTATCACAATGCACCATGCCTGTCTGGGTAGAGAGCAGAGACCAAGAAAAACAGTTGTATGTAAAACCATAGACACATAAATGCAACTAACTCATTTAATATTATATACATAGTGGCTACAAATTGCTACCAATAGAGCTTCATTGCTGATATAGCTTAGGAGGACAGGAGGTAAATGTATCATGAAATGCTTAGAAGTGTCAGGATTACGGGAAATCAAGGGTAACTTTTCAACTCTAAAATACAGGAGGCTTCATCAATGAAAGAAAGTAAAAAGTGGTACACTGCATGGGAATTCCATGCAAATCAACACCTTTTGTTACTTTTTCTTACACTACTAATTAGTTAGGAGGGCGGTTACAAGGAAGTACAAAACGCGATCTTAAGGCACTAACCTGGAGAAAAGAATTAGGAAGCTTTGGTATTTTCAAAGGAACCGGCAGTATTTAAGATTACAAAGAGCCTAGTTTGGAGGCTGGATAAAAATGGTTCTTATTATTAAGAAAAAAAAAAAATGGGGGAAATAGATCTAATGTTTAAATTAAAAGATCTTAACAGTGTGAAAGCTATACCACCAAGCTGCATATTTAGAAATACAGAGCTGTGGCATGAAGGTTATTTGACAAAATGATAAAAACACCATTATCTGTGTTTAGTTTTGGTGTGTAATAAGATACTCCCTATCTGATGTCTTTTTGACAAGGATAAGAACTATCATAAATACAAGTACGTGTGTGTGTTGTAGCATATATGTGTGTATGTTTGTATATGTGTGTGGGCTGTAAAATTAAATCAGTATAACAATATAACACTAAATAATACTCATTCACCTTTAGCTCTGTCCTAACTTGCTAAGATTTTATAGATGAATTTAAATGCCCTCCATTTCCTTTACCTGCCCAGTGAAAAGTATGTCACCCACGCTGCTCATAAGGAAGCTACATAAATTCCCCCATACTAAGTATTAGGACTTTTCTTTGGGAAAAGGAAGTTCCATGTATTTTATAAATATGACTTATGTAAGTGTATTTAATAGCAATAAAATGTTAATCATAGGAAATTAATTTCAAAAACAATCTTTTCATTCCTCATATTAGCAACAATTCAATCATTTTACTTTCCCAAGAATATAGCAAATAGAGCATAAAAGCCATTTTAGTTTGAATACAAATAAAATAAAAGTTCTGAAAATAATGGGGCAAATTATGAGGGTGATAATTTGTATGGATCAGTACTTAGGATAAAAGATGAAAAAATCAGTACCTGACTTCAAAATGCAGAGCATAAAATCAATTTTTATCATGGACTATCCTAAACTTCTACTAGAGGAAACATTAAGAGATTTATTTATTTATTCATTCATTCACTCATTCATTCATTCATTTTCTATTTGAGAGAGAGAGAGAAAGAGGGAGAGAATCCCAAGTAGGCCCTGCACTATCAGCCCGGGTGGAACCTGAGGCAGGGCTCAATTCCACAAACTGTGAGATCATGACCTCAGCCAAAATCAAAAGTTGGCCACCCAACCGAATCACTCAGGTGCCCCAGAAATTACACTTAAAAAAAAAAAATTAGTTAGCATTCAAAGGTTTAGAGGAAGGAGAGGAAAGGGTAAGATACAAACGTAACTGGCATAAAGTTAGGCTGTAAAGGCTTGGATAAGTCAGGCTTGAAAGGAGAGCCCATGACATGACGGCTAGGGCAGAAAAAGAGCAAAAGTAAAGAAACAAGAATGACGTCATATAGAGCACATTCAAGAAACACAGTGAAGTCCCAATCAGCTAACAGTAAAGCTTCACAACAACAAAGACAGGAAAGGTAAGATGGAGACCAAGTTTAATAATCACTTGCAGAATACTTTCACAGGACTAAAGAACTGAGTTAATAGCACTCTGCTTTTGGAAAAATATTCCAACCATAGTTTCTGACCAGCATATTGGAGGTTGAAATTTTTTTAAAAAAACATTTGGGAAAGATATTTTAAAATTATCTCCTGGAGAAGTTCTCATATTATATGAGTAAAGAATCCACATTTATGACAAGTCTCTTAACGTATTCTAAAGAAATACAGGAAGGACGAACCAGAAACTAAAAAGACCTGGTTTACCTATGGGGTGGTGGGTGAGTGAACAGGGTGGAAAGAAGGAAGTATGGGAGTGGGGTAGTAGGAGTAAGGAGGCAGGGATCCTTCTCTGAGCATGCAATTGTACAGTTTTAATCTTAAAACCAGGGAAATGTTTCACACATCTTAAAAACTATAAATAAACAATTAATATCAACCAGGATGTGTGTGAGGGAGGTACACTAAATGGAATACATATAGTAAGAAATGAACCTGTTTTGTAAATTAACAACATAACCACAATAAATGGGGTAAGGATAAAAGAAATGACCTAAGTAACTTTGGAAAACAGTATCTTTAACATATGCTATAAGGCTAAACACAAAAGGAACTGCACAAAAAAATAATACATTCTAATTAATAAATCTGTTTGTCACAGAGGTAGGAATTGGTAATTCTGAAATAATTTTAAGTGTATCCTAGAGGTGAACAAGTAGGTAAATATAGTGTAGACAATGAGAGCCAGGTTTCTCATTGACTGAAAAAGCAATTATCAAACAGAAAGGAGGAGGATGCGAATGAACCCTGCGGTGTAGGACAAGAATCAGAATTATCAGTATGAACTCAGAACTTTTAGCAGCCTATATATACAGAACCATAAGTACAGAATGAAATACGAATGTGTGTGCATGTGGATTAGCACATAGTCTATTTGGTATACACGTGTCTGCTGACCAGGCCTAGAAATAATGACACTCCAGGGGCAAGAAGCACATCGAGCGCCCAAATACTGATTTCTAAACACCATTCTTTTCGTTGTTAAGTTTTATTTATTTATTTTGAGAGACAGAGAGCGTGGGGTAGAGGAGGAGCAGAGGAGAACGAGAGAATCGCCAGCAGGGTTTGCACTGCCAGCAGAAAGCCCGACATGGGGCTCGAACCCACGAACCGCGAGATCGTGACCTGAGCCAAAACCAAGAGTCAGACACTTAATCAACTGACTGAGCCACCCAGGTGCTCCTCTAAATCCCATTCCTGAATAAAAGAAATCTGAGCTTAGAGAAGCAGCTGATTCCAGAGCTGGGACAGAGAAAATACAAGACAAGTCTTCGACTTACACTGCCAAAAAAGAAGAAAATGCTCCAAAAAGGAGGTGTGTCCAAAGGACATAGGAGTAACCTGAGGAGCTTTTGCAAGATAAGAAAACTTTGGAGTTTCAAGGTATGAGTAGGAATCCGCCAAGTAAACTGTATTCAACATCATATATGAAGGCCAGGAATCATGAAATTATTGATTTCATGGCATAAAAAACAACTAAATGTAACTTAAGACCCCTGAACCATAAGGTACAAAAGGTCAAATGATAGAGAATGAGGGTGAAAAGTGGAAGGGATCATGTCATCATAAGAAGCTTTGTATGATGGGGCGCATGGGTGGCTCAATCAGTTAAGCGTCCGACTTTGGCTCAGGTCATAATCTCAGTTTGAGTTCAAGCCCCGCGTTGGGCTCTGTGCTGACAGCTCGGAGCTCGGAGCCTGCTTCAGATTCTATGTCTTCTTCTCTCTCTGCCCCTCCCCAATTTGTTCTCTATGTCTCTCAAAAAATAAATAAACGTAAAAAAAAAAAATTTTTTTTTTAAAGAGAAAGAAAGAAAGAAAGAAAGAAAGAAAGAAAGAAAGAAAGAAAGAAAGAAAGAAAGAAAGAAAGAAAGAAAGAAGCAAGCTTCATAGGACAAGCTAAGGAGTTTGAACTTTATTCAGTAGATGACAGAAATCTAAGCAGGAGAGCAACAAAAACAGGTATGTATTTTCAAAAACTTCCTCAAAAATACTTTAAATAGATCAGATTAAATGGCTGCTAAAATATATCTGGCGTTTTATAATGGATAAAATATCATAAATGGGGAGATTTACTAAAAACACAAAATCAGTCCATCACAAATCATGACGTTGGTCCAGGAAACTATTCTTAAATGCTTCCTATATTGGGGCACCTGGGTGGCTCAGTCGACTGAGCATCTGACTCGGTTTCAGCTCAGGTCATGATCTAATGTTTCTTGGGTTCGGGCCCTGCATCAGGCTCTGTGCTGACAGCAGGGAGCCTACATGGGAATCTCTGCCTTCCTCTCTCTCTCCCAGTCCCTTCCCCACTCACATGCTATCTCTCTCAAAAATAAATAGACATTTATGGGGCGCCTGGGTGGCTCAGTCGGTTGAGCGTCTGACTTCGGCTCAGGTCATGATCTTGCTGGGTTTGTGGGTTCGAGGCCCGCATCAAGCTCTGTGCTGACAGCTCAGAGCCTGGAGCCTCCTTCAGATTCTGTGTCTTCTCCTCTCTCTGCCCTTCCCATGCTCATGCCATCTCTCAATAATAAATAAACGTTAAAAAAAAAAAAAAAACCAGGGGCACCTGGGTGGCGCAGTCGGTTAAGCGTCCGACTTCAGCCAGGTCACGATCTCGCGGTCTGTGAGTTCGAGCCCCGCGTCAGGCTCTGGGCTGATGGCTCGGAGCCTGGAGCCTGTTTCCGATTCTGTGTCTCCCTCTCTCTCTGCCCCTCCCCCGTTCATGCTCTGTCTCTCTCTGTCCCAAAAATAATAAAAAAAAAAAAAAAAAAAAAAAAAAAAAAAAAAAAGAAAAAGAAAAAACCAGACATTTAAAAAATAACAATAAATGCTTCCTGTGAAAGTGGGAAAACTTGTAAATGGAGTTCTTAATTATCAGACACATTAAGGCCTCAGCTTGACTGCTACATAGGCAGGAGTCTATTTGCTTCATTTTAATAATTAAAAATAAGTACTTGCACCAGGAGCTCCTTTCTCAAATAGGCACATCCCCTGCCTCATAACCTTCTTGGGCTAGCGGAAAGTCCTACTTCTTCTTGTGTTCTATCTAAAAACAGCCCAACTGGTTTAGAAGCCCATCTCCGTTCGCACTACACCGTGCTCAAGGCACAAAAAGCTGCCTGTTATTCCAGTTATCTCCTGGGGTACCAATTATTACTTTTATTTGGGCTCTGGTTACAAAGCTGCATAGCTTTTGAATGGTCTGTCCTGACTGCGTCCAAAAACCTGTTCTTCTTCATGTATAATTTTGCAGAAAATAGGGTTTTTTCAGAAACCCGAGTAGAAACACCTCCATTTTTAAAAACTGATGTCATTTCTAGAAGGGTTAAGAACAGTAACAATTTGCCAATTAGCTTTTAAAGAAGTATAGCCTCAATTTAATCAAATAGTATACACTAGAATATTCAGGGTTATAATTTTACATTATTGCTAGGTAATTTAAAACACTAGTGTAAAACGTGCCTTAAAAGTTGGTAAAGTGGCTATGAAGTGCCTAATGACGAGCAAAGGAGAAACTCAATTTACCCAACACAGCAAGTAATTCCAACAGCAGTACTTCTCGGCTATCATGGAGATACACCTAGATATAAATATACTACACTGGGGCATTCACGTACATCTACATACTTTTTCCAGAGAGAAAAAGAATAACAGCATCAAAAAAACCCTGTATTAACCACAATTTATTAATGAGCGAACTTAATGAGATATACCATTACTCTTAACGAACTGTGACAGTAACAAATTAGTCTAGTCCTTGTATAATTTTTAGTTGTGTTTTATTTTTGCATTTATCCATGGCATATTGTTTCATATGATGCCAGAAGAGCTAAAAAATAATTTGAGAATTTCGGTCAATATTGTAGGAAAGGGTTGGCAAACTTTCCTTTAAAGGGCCAGTAAATATTTTAGATTTTGTGGCCACACAGGGTCTCTATCTACTACCTTCTCTCTCTCTTTTTTTTTTTAAATGATCTTTTAAAATTGGACAAACCGTTTTTAGTACAAGACGGGCCACAGGCCAGACCTGACCCACACCCCAGGGTGCTGATCCCATCCACAGACAAGCAGACGAAAGAGAATGAAGCCAGGAGCACCTCTAACAGCTTTGAGGCCATAATGAGAATCAAACAGAGGCAGATAAAGTGATGAACCTGAAATATGCAACAGCACTATTTACATTAACAGCTAAAATAACAAGATTATGAATTCTATGTACTACAGTTTTTAATAAAAAACTCCTTTGTTCTTCAACATACATAGTTGTTCTCATCATTATTATCACTCGAGGCATGGAAGTTTGGGGTAAAACAAACAACATTTTTAAACTTCAATATTTAAAAAATACCTATTTCACTACATGGAAAATAAGAATTTCTGTTCGAAAGACACAAACGGGTAGCTGACCGGAAGATCTGTGGAATCACTATCGAGATTACATAAGGAATTCTTCACTTCAACAAGTTGCTTTTAAAAGGGTCAAAAGACACACACAAGTAATTCAAGAGATAAACGACTGGCAATTACGTGAAGAAAAGTCTGCTATCATTAGTTATGAAAGAAATGCAATTTCTTTTTTAAGCTACTACCTTACACCCATGGAATTGGTAAGAGTTAGAGAGTGAGTAATGGGAAGGGGGAGTGACGCCACGGAGACAGGGTCGCTAATGCACTACCAGCAGGGGCTGTAACAATCACAGCCATTCCAGAGGTCAGGTAGTTCGTACTTTACGTATCCGCTGAGTCAGCAGTCCCACCTCTAGGTATGCATTAGAGGAAACCCTTGTCAGAATACACATGGGCCACACCTAAAGATGTTCAACATCTAAGTTTAACTAGGTTCAACATGGCACTGTTGGTGGCAGGGGAATGGATGTGGCCTAGGAATCCAACAGATAGACCCTACGGAATACTAAGACGCAATGAGCTAATTTACATGTATTAGAAAAGATATAAAACAGTGTTGAGCGAAGAAAGTTTAAAAAAATGACATCCGTGCCATGATACCACTTATACATATGTACATCATATCAATAGCGTGCAAGAACTTATAGTAAACACATGACACTGGTTGTTTATCAGGGAAAGAGAGAATAAGACTGAAACAGAAAGGGGGAAAACATTATAAACTAAAAACAAGATGAAGCCTTTCTGTTGACTACTAACAACAATAAGCGATGAACCAAGGATTATAATTAGCTCAGCTATATGTACCTGACTTAAAAAATAGTACATAATTACATAAACCACATTTTATTTTGTCTTATTAAGAGACAATTTAAGATATTTAAATTGCTAAATTTAGTGTTCACTTACATGCTTGTAAGATTATGCTATAAACACCATATTCTGTCCTGTTTCTCACACTCTCACACTCTATATACCCCTCTTTCCTTAGTCATTTTTATTTTTACTACCCTAAAAACACGTGACGTGACTTATTTCTCTACACCCTCCCAAAAGTTTTTGGTTTAATTAAAATCAGAATACATTCATGGAAGTTCAACACATAAACATCACTCACTTTGTACAACAGACATAAAAAGGTTTAGCATCCTATTAGAAATTATTTTATACTTTATTTTCATTGAAGATAATTTTTACTATTAACCATTTCATACCACAGGAGGGAGCTCTGGGGACAAATGCTCCATCTATTAAACACGGACTCATGAATGCAGAACACGGACACAAGGACAAAATCCAGGAAGAAGACCAAAAGAGAAAGGAATGTTAAGTATTAGTTGAGTAGACAGGACGTACAAACCTAGATACGTGAAAATGGCCTGTGAAACACAGCACAAATTCTAAATAAGTAAGAACATTAGGAAAGTGATCCATCAGGTTAGGATTGTAAGGAAGACTTTCTAAATGAGGTAAAATCTGAGCTGAGCTTGGAACATTACAGATCGCTGATGGGGGCAGTATGATCGATAGGAGTGAATGCCACACAGGTGGCATGAGGAAGAGGCAAAGAGAAGGAAAATCAGCTTACTTCTAAACAAGTATCTTTATATTCTTTTTTTCTTTGATAAAGTATTCTGGTTATGAAATATGAACAGCGACATAGGCATACTGGAAGGTTATAAACACCATACAGAAGATGGCACCCAGTCTGCTGTCCATTTACATTAACATTTAGAAAGTCTGATGGATGTAAGTCACCCCCCAAGATCCAATAGGGAAACTAAAAAACGAACAGGAATTACACGGTACACTTTATAGAGAAAAAAAGATAAATTTTACAACAGGAATAAAATCAACATAATCAGCTCTGACGTTAACACTACTGAATCTACTGATCAAAATGTGAATTGTTTACCAGGTAAAGGACACAACAGATGATGCTCACAAATTTATTCAATGTGGTTGACGCAGACAGGGTTAGCAGGTGATAGGATCATAAACTTCTTACCTTAGCTTTTTTTTTTTTTAAAGGAAAAATACAGAAATAATAATGGTG
This sequence comes from Neofelis nebulosa, assembly GCF_028018385.1. NCBI lineage: Eukaryota > Metazoa > Chordata > Mammalia > Carnivora > Felidae > Neofelis > Neofelis nebulosa. The sequence goes on from NC_080790.1 coordinate 8,364,169, forward strand.
ATGGAAAAACCCATGTACCTTAATTTATATTTTGTGTCTTATTTCTTCACCTGGATCATTTTACACATGCAGTAGTTTCGATTGGTAGCAACTGTTTATCAACATTCTATGAGGAAGATGCCTCAAGTTATTTGCATTCTTATTTCTCTTATATTCACCAAATCCAATGCTACATAATTATAAATAAAGCACTCTGTAACAAGATGATCAGTTAAAAAAAGTTTTGTTTCAGTCACTACACAGTTAGCAAAACTAAATTTATCTTTGCTCAAAAAAAATAAAGATTTGAAGTTTCTTTTATTTTTGTTTTTAAAAAGTAGCATTTTTGGGGGAGCCTGGTGGCTCAGTCAGTTCAGCGTCTGACTTTGTTTCAGGTCATAATCTCATGGTCCGTGAGTTCAAGCCCCATGTCGGGCTCTGTGCTGACAGCTCAGAGCCTGGAGCCTGCTTCGGATTCTGTGTCTCCCCCTCTCTCTGCTGCTCCCCAGCTCATGCTCTCTCTCTCTCTCTCTCTCTCTCTCTCTCTCTCTCTCTCAAAAATAAATAAAGATTAAAAAAAACCTGTTTTTTAAAGTAGCATTTTTTTACTTGCTTATTACTTACTTCATCCATCTTCATACATGTGCCAAAATCTGCTAACTTGAGATGTCCATGTTTATCCAAGAGCATGTTGTCAGGCTTTACATCTCTGTGAATGAGACCCATGGAGTGTATGGCATCCAGAGCAAGAACGACTTCAGCAGTATAAAATTTGGCCCACTTTTCAGGTACATCGTAGTTACTCATAAGGTTTACAAGATCTCCACCAGGCATGTACTCCATTACCATGTACAGGTACTTATCATCTTGAAAAGCACAAAAGAGCTGGAAAACAAAACGGGAAGGAAAAACATTTTTTTAGAAAAAAGAAAACCAAAAGCTTAATAGGAACAAAACCCAAAAGTATCATTACTGCTGAAAAAGGCACATTATTTTACAACCAAGAGAGTTTAATTTTATGAAGTCTTTGATTTTAGATTTGGACATCTTTAATGGAAAAGGAAGTATCAGACAAAACTTTTTATATGGTTATCTTCCTCATGCTTATTGACAAGAAATACATAAATGAGTCATTTTCCCTCTTAGAGAATACAAAAATCTATTTAAATAGAAATATTTTAAAAGAGGGGCGCCTGGGTGGCTCAGTCGGGCAAGCGTCCGCCTTGGGCTCAGGTCACGATCTTGCAATCCATGAGTTCGGGCCCTGCATCAAGCTCTGTGCTGACGCAGAGCCTGGAGCCTGCCTCAGACTCACTCTCACTCTCTCTCTCTCTCTCTCTCTGTCCCTCCCTTGCTCATGCTCTCTCTCGCAAAAATAAACAAACATTAAAAAAAAGAAAAGAAATATTTTTAAAAGAGAAACAGTAAAAATGAGGAACATAAAAGGTAAAAAAAAAAAAAAAAAAAAAAAACCCAAAGAATTCATAATTAAAAAAACAGCTTTCCGAAAACAAAACAAGTTACTGCACCTAATTCACAGAGAAGAAAGCTGAGGAGATAGAGGCAGTTGAGAAAAACCTTTGAGATACCACATTCGATGGACAGAAGAAGAGGGAGTAAGCACCACACCACTGGAAAAGAGCGAGTCCCTGGTAGCCACAGTTAATAAAACAGGGCCTTCTCCTCTCCTATTCTCCACGATTTGCTCCTAAGCAGCATATGGCAGGTGCTACCAGCACCTAGACTAGAGCAGTGGCAGTGGGACCAGAGATATTACACCTAGCTAGGTTGCTACTGACCCCCCCAGAGAGACAGGAATCACAAATTCAGAAGAAAAGTTATCTGTATATTCCACCCACGTCCCACCCCACCCCCCCAGAAGCAAGCAACGCAAACAGAAAAGGTTTCCATAAATAGGGAAAAACTAGAACCGAAGCAATAACTCATGCTCAAAGTAAAGAAAAAGAATTCCTAGAAATCAATCATTTCAAAGAAACAAACAACGTAATGGGAAAATGAGGAGACTTAAGCACGCATAAGAAGATACTCACATAAGAAGATATTCAAAGACGAAAAGGCATGAAATTTCATTAAAGAAAGGTAAATTTAAATCACTGTGAAACAAACACCGCTTCACAAGCACAAAAATGATCAACTTTTAAAAGTGACAATACCAAGTGCTGGCAAGGACAAGGGGAACTTAGAAACTAAACCTCTATGACCACATTGAAAAAAAAAGCTATTACCACCTACTAAGATAGACTACAGGTACCCCAAAATGCCACTCCTAGGAATAAACGCAGCAGAATTAAGTACAAGAACATTTACAGGGCACCTGGGTGGCTCAGTTGGTTAAGCGTCCGACTTCGGGTCAGGTCATGATCTCACGGTTCGTGAGTTCAGGCCCCGCGTCGGGCTCTGTGCTGACAGCTCAGAGCCTGGAGCCTGCTTCTGATTCCGTGTCTCCCTCCCCTCAGCTCCTCCCCTGCTCACACTCTGTCTCTCTCTCAAAAATAAATAAAGATTAAAAAAAAGAAATTAAAAAGAAGAAACATTTACACTACTTGTAACAAATAAAATTTTGAAATATACCAATAAATTATGATATATACATGCAATGGAATAAAACACGGCAATGAAATTAATAAACTGTAGCAATCTAGATTAGATAACTCTTGCCAACATAATGCTGAACAAAAAAGCTAGATACAAAAGAGATATTCAGCGATTTCACTTATATGAAGTTCAAAAAACAGGAAAACTAAAGATCATGGGTGCTTGTTTAGGTGATACACGAGAAGGAAAAGCAAGGAAATGATTACTAATAAAGTCAGAAGAGTGGTTATTTTCGGGGGAACACACGGAGGTAGTGATTAGGAAAGAGTGCAAGAGAACTTCTGGAAGTCTGGCAATGTTTATTTTTTGACCTGAGTAGTAAATACTTGGGTGTTGCTTTGTGATAAATCCTGTTGTTTGTTTTATATATTTCTCGGTGTCTGTTTTATATATTTCTCGGTGTATGTCACAAATAAAATCTTTTTTTTTTTTTTTTTGAAGTATGACATGGGGCACCTGGGTGGTTTAGCCAGTTAAGCATACAACTTTGGCTCACAGTTCCTGGGTTCGAATCCCACATCAGGCTCTGTTCTGACAGCTCGGAGCCTGGAGCCTGCTTCAGATTCTATGTCTCCCTCCCTCCCCCTGCTTGTGCTCTTTCTCCCAAAAATAAACATGAAGAAAAAAATTTTTAAGAGAAAGAAAAATATTTTAAAGTATGACAAAATTAAAGCAGGACTCAAAAGGAAATTTATAACTTCAAATGCATTTATAGGTATTTCTCCTTATCCTTTCACTATCCAATAATCACACAGGTCTCTGCACCGTAAAGTAAGGACAATAAAAATTAGGCAGATAAAGAAACTAGCAAAGAACAATATACATCTAAAGAAAACTGGAGCTATGGAATTTTTTTAAAGCAGTAAATAATTACAAAAAAAAAAAAAAAACAAAGTAAGGGTGTTATTTTGTAAATAAAACAAAAAAAACACGTTAAGACTAAAAAATGTACATATACTCTATTCAATACAAAAGTGGAAAAGAAGACGGATACCGTCACAGAAAATATAAACGGACAAGAGGTAAATAAAAACCTGAATTAGTCAAAAATCACATGAGAAAAATAAAAAGGATGATAAAAGATCTAGTTGGGAAGAAGGAAAGGAGGGATTGAGTACCGAAAAAACATCCGAGTTTTAGGACAGCAAGCGCTCTCTCAGAAGAAAGGGAGAAAAGATTGGGTAGGAGAGCAAAAAGTCTTTCAAGAATTCTTGTAATTTTTTAGTACTTCAAAGTTAAAAGATTAAAATTAGCTATGGAAAAATGTTAAAATTTTGTAAACATATGTAAGACCAAAACCAAAGAATGCTTCCAGATGGCTTATCAGGCAAGCAAGAAAAGCCATTTACCAATAGCGAATTAATTAGGTTGTGTTCCATTGCATCAGCAAGAGAAATGTGTCCAGCGGAAATCAACTCGAGGCTATCAGTCTTTCAACAACAGTCGCTCGAGGAGTTGAGGACACTGGGGGCAATATCAGTAGTCAATCAAAAAACAAGGTAAAGGATTTTGAGTGGTTTTTCTCAGCTCTTGGTGAGTCAACCGATGTTGCTGATACTATGCAGTTATTACCATTTACTGGAGGGTAAGTGCCAAATATGAAGTAGAGAATTAGCCTCTGTAAACAGTCTGCATAGGTCAACTACAGGCGAAAATATTTTCGAAGGAGCTGAGAAACCACTAATTCAGTACAAACTGAAGTAGGTGTGTTAACAAAAGATGGTGGTAAAAATATATGTGGAGCAGAAAAGGTTTTCACTGGACCAATTTACAAGGCTTGTGAAAATGTATGACATTTAAGTCTGGAGGCAGTCTCTGTAATACTGACCTTATATAAGAACTCAGTGGAAAATACACTTGAACCTCATGTCATAAATGAACGCTATTAATGGTTCTTTGCTCTTTGTGGACTTAACCATCGTCATCTGTTTTTGTCAGAAATAGAAGACGTGTATCCTGACTCACTTTCCATACAGCAGTTCAATCAGCGGCTTAGCACTGGCAAAGTTTTACTGCAATGATCTGAGCTTAGAGCTGAAACTGAAATTTTTCTCATCAAGACCATCCTCAACTACTATTACTGAACACTCAATAGCATGGAAATTAGCCTTAGCTGCAGCCTTAATAATGTCTCGTAATGAATACAACCTAAAATGACAAGGTAAAATAGGGCTTATCTACAAAACTTAAACTTTTGATGACAGCTAACACCAAGCCCCTTTTTATACTTCCCATTGCTGTCAAAATCAAAACAAGAAGTGAGCTCTCCACTCAAGTGCACAAATTTGCAAGGGATGTATTTTCTGAGCTCAAACTACAGTCTCGCAGTTCCAGCAGAATTTTTTTTTCTTTTTGCTGTTTCATGTTTCAAAATCCATTTAAACTCTGTAACTGAGAAGCTTCTACCCAATCTGCAGTTGGAAGTAACTAACCTGCAGTGTGATGACATTGCTACAATGCAAATATCAAGATAAGAATTCAGCAGAATTCTATAAACATCTTCCAAGTGATAAATATGCTCAATCAGAATCCTCTGCTCGAGGTCAACATCAAGTCATAAATAAGGTATTGGTACATACTCGTAACAAGTGACGAAAATGGCACTTTACCTCTGTAGTCTTTCCCTAAAAACTCATAACCTGAATCTAAATAATGAGAAAAACATCGAATTCTAATAGAAGACTATACACATATCCTACGGTATTAACTGATAAGTAATCCTTAAAGTTGTAAAGGTCATCAAAAACAAGGAAGTCTGAGAAATTCCCATAGCCAAGAGGAGCCTAAGAAGATACGATAACTAAATGTAGTAACGTACTATCTTGGACGGGATCCTGGAACAGAAAAAGAGCACAGGTAAAAATGAAGAAAATCTGAATCAATTATGGACTTCAGTTAATATAATGTATCAATACTGGTTCATTATTTGTAACAAATGTACAAAACTATGATGTTAATAGAGGAAACATTACGGGGTGGGAGGGTGGTGGTACTATGAGAGCTCTCTACCATCTCAAGTTTTTCTATAAATGTAAAACTTTTTAAAAGTAAATCCTATTAATAAATAAAAAATAAACCATATGCTGTTGGATAATAGTATCTGGCAGTACCTACCTGTGTGAAAAGGTATTTTCTAATAAAATATGTAAAAGATCTTATTACACATTAGCATTAATAGAACATCTACAAACACTGACTGTGAACCCCAATTCAACAAAATGTTATTGACCCAGAAAATAAATTCACTCTTCTCCTTAACAGACTTGTATTTTTTTTTTTTTTTTTTTTTTTTAATTTTTTTTCGGGGCGCCTGGGTGGCTCAGTCGGTTGAGCGCCGACTTCGGCTCAGGTCACGATCTCGCGGTCCGTGAGTTCGAGCCCCGCATCGGGCCCCTGTGCTGACAGCTCGGAGCCCGGAGCCTGTTTTGGATTCTGTGTCTCCCTCTCTCTCTGCCCCTCCCCCATTCATGCTCTGTCTCTCTCTGTCTCAAAAATAAATAAACGTTAAAAAAAAAAAAAATTAAAAAAAATTTTTTTTTCAACGTTTTTTATTTATTTTTGGGACAGAGAGAGACAGAGCATGAACGGGGGGGGCAGAGAGAGAGGGAGACACAGAATCTGAAACAGTTAACAGACTTGTATTTTAAAAAATTGTACTTTTTATCACATTTTGAATTTCATCAACAATGTGTAGAAATGTGTTTTCTCATTATATAAACTATCAACATAAAATCTTTGATTTGTGGCCATCTTGGGCCACAAAGTTTAAAATATGTACTAACTGCCCCTTTACAAAAAAAAAAAAAATTGCCAATTTCTGGTGTGACTGAACCATGGTAAGACTGGCCATGGTTGGTAACTGTTGAGGCTGACTGAACAGTAAGTACACAGGGATTCAATATACCTTCTTTCTACTTTGGGGTACATTTGAAATTTATCATAATAAATTTTAAAAGCTAAAATATTTGTCATTAAATACACTGAAAATTTTTGCTTAAAGATTTGCAAGCAAGGGGCACCTGGGTTGGCTCAGTCCATTAAGTGTCCAACTTCAGCTCAGGTCATGATCTCGCAGTCAGTGAGTTCAAGCCCCACATCAGGCTCTGTGCTGACAGCTCAGAGCCTGGAGCCTGCTTCAGATTCCGTGTCTCCCTCTCTCCCTGCCCCTCCCCCACCACTCAAAAATAAACATTAAAAAAAAAAAAAAAAAAAGATTTGCAAGTAAGTTCAATTCAGCCTCAGGGAATGAAGAGTTTCTATTTTATATAAACTGTACCAAAGCTCAGAAAAAAGTGGTATGCTTCTCAACTGTTTATTAGGGTAGTCTCACCATGATACGAAAACCAATCAAGAAAGCCCATGTGGTTTTTTTTATTTCTATGAATATAATCTATTGTCAAATTGGCTTACATACAACAACCAGTGCTCATCCTGCCCTCCTCAATGCCCATCACGCATTAAAAAAAAAAACTCTGAATTAAATCAAAGGTCAAATGTCACTTATACATACACAGACAAACAATTCCTTAAAATATTAGTAAATCAAATTCAGTACTCTATTCAGAATACAAAATTATAGCAAGTGGCATTTTCTTTACATTTTATACTACCTTGAAAAAAATTTAGTGTACTACAGTAACAGATTAAACAAAAAAAAACATCTTGAAAGCAGCTAAAGAAAACATTTTTAAATACTTCAACATTATTCCTGATTAAAAAGTACTTGGTAAGCTAAGCACAAATAGACCAAATCCTTTACTAGCTTACTCAGAAAGCTTCAACAAACACCAGACTTAATCATTAAGTTTAAAATAATAAAAAAGATAAGGATAAAAATTTCTACTAATTCAACACTATACTAAAAGACTGAACCAATGTTATTTTTTTGGCACTTTATAACGTCTACATTTTTAAAAACCAATTTTCTTATGCCTGAGTTTCTTCTGAACATATCTGATGGCAAACAGTTTACTGAAAACCAAACTGTATACAGAGAGATATACTATCCTGTTATGGGAGGGCTCAATATTCCAAAATAATCCAAAGAACCAAAAATATCTATCAATTAAAGCAATGCAAGAAATAACTGTAGTGCATTTTTTTAACAGAATGAAAGGCTAATTCTAACTTCATAGAAAAAAATGATTAAGAACTGCCACAAAAATATTTTAAAAGGAAATCAATGAGAAGACGTGCCCTACCAGATACAACAATGTGATTTTAGTGCAGGAACAAATAACAAACCAAAATAACAGAACAGAGTCAAAAGAAATTCATGTGTATATGGTAATTTAGTCAATGATATAAAGGACATTTCATTTATTTCATGGGAAAAAAGGCATTTCTACAAATGGTATTGGGCGTGGCTGCCCATTTGTGAAAATCTCACACATATAAAAAAATAAATTCCCGGTGACTCAGAAATAGACTCCCACTCCTCTCAAAATTAAAATATAAAAAGTTAGGGGCATCTGGGTGGCTCAGCTGGTTAAGCTTCCGACTTCAGCTCAGGTCACGATCTCACAGTTGGTGGGTCCGAGCCTCGCGCTGGGCTCTCTGCTGACAGCTCAGAGCCTGGAGCCTGCTTCAGACTCTGGGTCCCCCTCTCTCTCTGCCCTTCTCCCACTTGTACTCTTTATCTCTCCCTCTCAAAAATAAATAAACAGTAAAAATAAATTTTTTAATAAAATCAAATATAAAAATTTAAAGAAAGTATAAAGGAATATTTTTATAAATTAAGGATGGGGAAGGTATTCCCCAGCAAAAATCAAAATACAGAATGCATAGATGTGACTACATTTATGTTTAAAGATTCAATAAGCAACAGACAAGTAATAGTCCAAGAGAATATATTTCCAACATATGTAACAAAGAATCATTATATAGGGTCCATTACCATTCTAATAAATCACTTTTATTTTTTTTTTTAACGGTTTTTTTATTTTATTTTTGAGAGAGACAGAGACAGAGTATGAGTGGGGGAAGGGCAGAGAGAGAGAAGACAGAATCCGAAGCAGGCTCCAGGCTCCGAGCTGTCAGCACAGAGCTCAACACGGGGCTCGAACCCATGAACCACGAGATCATGACCTGAGACAAAGTCAGGTGCTTAACACTTAACCAACTGAGCCACCCAGGCACCCCATAAATCGATTTTAAAACAGCGAAACGACACAGAAAAATGGGATAAGCGATAAAGGAATACAAATTACTAACAAGTATATGGAATATCTTGAACCTCATAATTAACCAAGGAAATGCAGCTTAACACAATAACATCTTTTTTTCTTGAGGATATGACTACTACAAATTTTAAATAACTACAATTTCCAGTATTGGCTAAAACGCAGTGAAATAAAAATGTTAAATAATTAGAGTAATATAAACTCATACAAACCTTTTTTTACACAGTAATTTGGCACCATCTATCAAAGTGTCAAATGTGCACACCATATGACCTAGCAAATCCAATGCCAGGGATCGAGTCTAAAGAAATGTTCATCCATGTATTAAAAGATGGAGGTATAAGCATGATTAATTCCACATCAAGGACAGAAAATGTACAAGATTGGTCTGGAACTTCCCACAATATCAGATAGCAAGCTATCAAAGACGGCTAAGTTTACAGCAAAAGGACTCAGGAACTGGGGTATCTGGGTGGCTCAGTCGGTTCACGTCTAACTTGAGCTCAGGTCATGATTTTGCGGTTCTTCAGTCTGAGCCCCACATTGCGGTCTATGCTGGACAGCTCAGAGGCTGGAGCCTACTTTGGATTCTTTGTCTCCCTCTCTCTCTGCCCTTCCCGACTTGTGCTCTATCTCTGTATCTCTCTCAAAAATAAACACTAAAAAAGAATTTTTTTTTAATAAAGAAAAGAAAGGAAAGGAAAAAAGAGGGGAGGGGAGGGGAGGGGGGGGAGGGAAGAGGAGAGGAGGGGAGGGGAGGGGAGGGGGGAAGGGGAAGGGGAAGGGGAAGGGGAAGGGGAAGGGGAAGGGGAAGGGAAGAGATGGAAAGGGATGGAAGGGGAAGGGAAGAGATGGAAAGGGATGGAAAGGGATGGAAAGGGATGGAAAGGGATGGAAAGGGATGGAAAAGGACTCAGGAACCAACCTGAACAGGATATCATTTGCCAAAGGTGTCAAACTTTGAGCATCAATAAGATATTCAAAGGACTGAAACATCAAACAGGTTTTAAGACTGAGTTCAAACTGATACATCACCCCCAAAATTGTTCACCTTTAGAGAATAAAAGGAAACTAATCCTTTATTTTGAAAACTGGTAAATGTAAGGAAAAAAATAAAGGATTTATCCTGTCCTTCCTGTCCTTCTCTACCCAGAAATTATACTACTAGGTAAGCAAATAGTAAACGGGGGAATATTTTTCTTTATAGAACTATTCCAGTCAATATAGTAAAAAAAGAACGACTAGGAGGGTAAAAAAAAGGCATCACTGAATTGGAGCATCACCATTCTGAAATCCTTAATAAATTAACGGACCTAGGCATTAAGCACATGTAGCTGGTGAAATAACAGAGAGAGACCAGACATTAGCCTAACAGAAAAAAAAAAAAACCACTACCCATGAAGTTGCCCTGCCACCCTCTCCAAAATCATACCTGATTCTGATCCTCTATATCCAATTACCAACTTACAAAGTTAAACTACACAAAGACAAAAGCAGCAAAATCCAGGTTTCTTCCACAAATAAACTGATGAGACAAAAGAAGAGGAGGGAAGCCCTAGATTGAGAAACTTTAAAAGAGATACCTAAACTTAAATTTCAAAAAGCTAAAAGTAAACTGAAGTATTTAAGGGTACACACCTACTTAGCTGTATAAAACTATAAAGAAAAATAAGGAAGTGTTCACCATAAACATATGGACATTAGAAAAACAGGCAAAGAACACAGTAAACTGTACATAAGAGATGGCATTAAAAAGTCTTCTATATCAGCAAAGGAGTAAGTTTTTTACAATACGCCAATATTCCTCTATTAAATTCAAATCACACTAAGAATATATATTAAGAAATAGAGATGGGCCAAAAATATACGGTGTATCATAATTTATATAAGAAAAATTCTTAAAGCCCTTTCCAACAAGAGTATAGTAACAAAGTACGGGGACCTTCATACAATTAAATATTGAATAGTCATGAAAAAATAAGCACTGAGATGTGGGAAATAATCTGCTAAAATCAATTACAGTATATGCTATGACCCATTCATTTTACTGCAAGGTGGGTTCCTAACAGAAATGTGTGAACATATGTACCAAAATCCACATGAAAGAGCTCGTAACAGCACTATTCACAACAGACAAAAAGTAAAAACAACCAAAGCGTCCATTAACTGATGAGTGAATAAAATGTGGGATATCCACACAACTGATGATTATTCAGCCATAAAAAGAAACGGAGGGCTGACACATGCTATTCACGAATGAACATTAAAAACATTATGCTAAGTGAGGGGCGCCTGGGTGGCGCAGTCGGTTAAGCGTCTGACTTCAGCCAGGTCACGATCTCGCGGTCCGTGAGTTCGAGCCCCGCGTCGGGCTCTGGGCTGATGGCTCGGAGCCTGGAGCCTGTTTCCGACTCTGTGTCTCCCTCTCTCTCTGCCCCTCCCCCGTTCATGCTCTGTCTCTCTCTGTCCCAAAAATAAATAAAAAAAAAAAATAAAAAAAAAAATAAAAAAAAAATAAAAAAAAAACATTATGCTAAGTGAAAGAAGATATCACAAAAGACCACATACTGTATAATCTCATTTATACGAAACACCCAAAATAGGCAAATCACAGACCTAGAAAGCAGATTAGTGGTTGCCAGGAGTTAAGAGTCAGGGTGGATTGGGGAAAAACTGCCAATTGTTTCAGGGTTTCTTTCTGAGATACAAAAATGTTCTATAAATGTACTAAAACTCTGTAAATATATTGAAAATCACTGAATAATAAAATTAAATCAATAAACAGAAATAAGTCAGTCATTGTTACAAGTTTTCACACAAAATCACACATTTCAAACATATAATGGTGCATGGAATATCCTTCATCGTAGAGATAAACAAATGAAAGCCAGACTTATGTTACTTTTTCAATTGTACAATGTTTCACTACTGACTGGCGTCCACAGACCCACTAACTCTTTATCTCAATGAACATTTTATAAGGGTCCGCTTAGCAAAATTAAAGATCAGAACCAGAAACGGCAATGATTCTGTTACTATGAAAGCAATTTAAAGCTAACAGTGGAATAATTTATTACCATCATTCCTTAAGTAAATTATTATGATATACGATTTGCTACAAAAATGTTAGTTTTAGGTACACATATAAGAATTTCTATTCACTAGCTACAATAACAGAAATTAAGTGGAGAGAAAGCACTGAAGCTCAACACCGTTAAAAAAGCAACAGTAATGAGCTTTTAAATGACATCGTCATTCATGTGGCAAAATTTTTTACCCGCAAATTGCCTTGCACAAGCAAGGTATCAAACTCCCAAATCATTTAGCAAGCATTCTGAACATGCATTCGTACATACCTAATCTTACTCGTGATACTCGTTCCAAATGGTTGCAGAATTAGATATTAATATAAAAACATCTTTAGAGAAGCAAAGCTAATAAGGGATAAAATTGAAAAGGAGGCAAAATACAATTATAAATTCCTCACTTCACAAACAAGAGGCTGACTCAGGAAGCACAATGCTGTCTGTCGTACACAGTAGGTAATATATAAAGGACTCTGGGAGGATTTTCAAGATTTTTATTGTAGGAAGTTTTGGGGTTTTTTTGAGACAGGCTGGTTCTTGTTCCTATTATGTAAATCGTGAGAAAGTGTAGGCAGGGAATAACGGCACACTGGTAACCGATCTAATTGTTCATAAAGGAATTTCTAAAAAGTTGCAAATAATACTTGATTTCACACACCAATTTAAGAATTACATGTCATGTCTATATGACATACTATTTAGGAACATTAAACAAGCATATCGAATCAGATCTTATTAAAAATGACAGCACTGTTACTATAGGAATGAGATACAGGACTTTCAACATACAAAATCACATCTCCTGGATAATAAGCACTTACAAAAAAAGGAAATAAACTTAGGAAAGTTTGTAGGCTTACCTGAACCACCCAGGGACTGTTGGCAAAGGCCATAATATCTCTCTCTTCCCAGAAAAAAGCAGAATCTGATCTTTTTATCATTTCAAACTTACTAAGAAGCTTCATAGCATAAACCTTCTGTGATGCCTTATGACGAACCTATAGATTTTTTAAAAACACAAAAATAATTTTATGAGAGAAAGGTGAACAGATCATACTATTATTCTATTATTAAAGACTTTCAAAGAAAAAAATGGGGAATAATTCAGATAAAAGGAGTATAATTCACCAGAGAGGCATAAAAATTCTAAATATGTATGCATCTAATAAATAAGCTTTAAAATTCAGGAACCAAAAACTGACGGAACTAAAGAAAGAAACAGAAAAATCCATAACTTAGGTTGGAAATTTTAACATCCCCTCTCAATATTCGATATAATAAGTGAACAAAATATCACTGTGGATATAAAGAAATTCACCCCAGGATGAACACTGCTTAATCAAAAGTCACGACTACAAAGGTTTTTGTATTAAGTTACATCACTTCTCATTTTAAAATATTTTAAAATTTGAAGAATCTTGACATATTTTAATTTTACATAAAAAGAATCCTATACGCAAAGGGTCAAATTTACGATGAGGGCCACCCATTATATCTATCTTCTATATTAAATTACTAAACTGGAAACACAATTCCTTCTTTTTGAGAGTGTTAGGACATTTATAGAATGCTGAAAATAAACACATGTGAAAGCAATATGAAAACATGGGCGGTGGGCAGGGGATTAGGGCACAAAGGATCCTCGTCTGAAAACCAGAAATCCCTCCCACAGCAGATAGACCAGATTTTTAATTGATTTGTATCAGATTAGCAAACTATCTCAAAGCAAATTCCAACAACGCTGTTAAATGTTGCTTTAAAAAAAAATGTTTACGATATTATTAGAGGAGCGTGGGCAACCTGGGTGGCTTAATCGGTTAAGCGTCCAACTCTTGATCTGGGCTCAGGTCATGATCCCGCATTTGGTGGGATCGAGCCCCACATGTTGGGCTCTGAGCTGACAGTGTGGAGCCTGCTTGGGATTCTCTCTCTCCCTCTCTCTCTCTCTCTCTGACCCTCCCACACTCGCTGTCTCTCAAAAATAGGCAAATTAACATTTAAAAAATAAAATAAAAGATTATTAGAAAGAGATTGCTAAGGTACTCCTTCTATATTTATGTCACTCTTCAAATCTTCATTTATTCTAAGAACAAATCAGATTTTGAATGCTTCCTAACTTCATTAGAAAAAGTAATCCAGGGGCGCCTGGGTGGCGCAGTCGGTTAAGCGTCTGACTTCAGCCAGGTCACGATCTCGCCGTCCATGAGTTCGAGCCCCGCGTTGGGCTCTGGGCCGACGGCTCGGAGCCTGGAGCCTGTTTCCGATTCTGTGTCTCCCTCTCTCTCTGCCCCTCCCCCGTTCATGCTCTGTCTCTCTCCGTCCCAAAAATAAATAAATGTTGAAAAAAAAAAAATTTAAAGAAAAAGCAATCCATTACACATTAAGGGTCACGCAATCACTTTATACCATGATATTACTTATGCTGGACTCGTACCGTGACAAGAGTTTTAAAAATTTTGTAAAGCAAAGCTATGACCAGAAACTAAAACCTCTTTGTCAGCTGATAGAAAATAGTTAAATATTTTTAATGTTTTATACTGAACCAAAACAAACCAGGAACAAAAGACCATTCATTCAAATACACAAAAATTTATACGACATAGGTGTAATTCTCTGAAGATGAGAAACAGACTTGTTCACTTTACTTTCGCCGATTCTTTATGAAAACTATTCCCTCTCTGTGCTCCCACAGCACTTACAACAATCTAGTTACGTGTCTGCTTCATAAACTCCTTTCGTCAGAGTGTAAACTTTCATTTGCGGGGCTGCCTGGTGGTTGGCAAAATGCTGAATATGCAATTCAGCAAACTCAACAAAATTATATCTATTTCTATATGAAAGCTTTACATTTTTAAAAACAATTTTAAGTGTTTGTTTACTTTTGAGAGAGGGAGAGAGAGAGAGACAGGGCACGAGTGGGGGAGGGGCAGAGAAAGAGGGAAACTGAGAATCCGAAGCAGGCTCCAGGCTCTGAGCTGTCAGCAGAGCCCAGTGCGGGGCTCAGACTCGCAAACCGCGAGATCGCGACCTGAGCCGAAGTCGGCCGCCCAACCGACTGAGCCACCCAGGCTATCCCTGAAAGCTATAAAATTTTTAATAAATAAAAACTATTTTGCTTAGATGCTCTAGTTAGTGAGGCCCGAGTTTCATTTAAATTACTGTGGTAGAACACTTCGCTGGCTCGTAACACAAGAGTCAGGAACCACCGGCTTGTAGCCTTTAACTCGATCTGTAGAACAGACATTAAGAGGCAATAGTTGTATTCATGGCAAACAGCTGTCTCATACTTTGAAAATTCATTAGCACTAGTATGACAGCGAACTACAATAGAGCGCTGTCACTTTAGGAAAGCTGCTTTCCACTGATCTTCCTTCTGAGGATGTCTCTTTCTGAAAGATTCTATTATGATCTCCCTCAGCGTCTCTGTCCACTCCCCTTTGGTCCTTCTCTATTCAATATGGATGGGTAAACGGTCAGATGTAGTAGCCATTCATTACCGCACCGTACAGGGTCCTGCTTAAAAGCGTGGATTTAGACGTCGACAAACCTTTGCCAAAATCCTAACTATTTGTGAGCTACGTGGCCAACTTACTTAACCCCTCTAAGTTTCAACGACTTCATCTACGTAAGGATCTCACGGAAGTGCTGCAAAGGCAAAAGGAGATTGTGAACGGAAATACGCAGCAGCACACAGAATGTGCTCTATGAGAGCGTTAGCTACCGCTACCATGTTCAGTGTACGATGAACCTTCACTGACACACAAAGAAGTTGCTCTTATTCCAATGTTCCTATTTGTTAGAGACATGATGCTCATATTCCCCATTTTTAATTTCAAACGTACACAAGTACACAAGCACTATCTAAATGATTCTCGCTCTCGCGCACTTCCCCCCCGTTCTCTCTCTCTATAATAGAAAACACACTAAAACAGGTGAAAGAGTGAACACTGGTTTTATCTCAACTGATAGAATTCTAGGTGACTTCTATACTCTTACATTTGCTTATTCGTATCTTCTACAGCAAATATGTACTTCTTAAAAAAAACTTTTGGGTAGATGAAACGTTCCTAAATGTACTAGAGACAAGACATGTTTGGAAAATCCTGAAACGGACCTAGATCTCACGGAACATTCGTGACAAAAACTCTCGAAAGTCATTCTGTTTTGTTGTTTTTAAAATTTGTTTTATGTGTATTCATTTTTGAGACACAGAGCATGAGTGGGGGAGAGGTAGAAAGAGAGAGGGAGACACAGAATCTGAAGCAGGCTCCAGGCTGTCAGTACAGAGCCCAACATGGGTCTCGGACCCACGAACCGTGAGATCGTGACCTGAGCCGAAGTCAGACGCTTAACCGACTGAGCCGCCCAGGTGTCCCTCAAAAGTCATTCTTAACAAAGTGCCTCATTTGAGGTTTTCAAATTGATTTTTTTTTTTTTTTTTTTTTTTAGCGTTTATTTGTTATTGAGAGACAGAGAGAGACAGAACACGAGCAAGGGAGGGGTAGAGAGATAGGGAGACGCAGAATCTGAAGCAGCTCCAGACTCTGAGCTGTCGGCACAGAGCCCGACGTGGGGCTCGAACTCACGAACCGCGAGATCACGACCTGAGCTGAAGTCGGTCGCTTCACCGACTGAGCCACTCAGGTGCCCCACAAACTGATTTTTAATATAAAAAAATTACAACTGGGGCTCCTGGGTGGCTCAGTCAGTTAAGCGTTCAACTCTTGGTTTTGGCGAAGGTCATGATCTCGCAGTACATGGGTTCAAGCCCCACATCAGGCTCTGTACAGACAGTGCAAAGCTTGCCTGGGATTCTCTCTCCCTCAAAGTAAATAATAAACTTTAAAAATCTATGTATCAAAAATTACACTAGATTATTTTAATAAGACAATCCAGTTTGACAGACCTGGAGCAGTTAGTTTGTGTTGCTAAGGTTTCCACTAAAAATGCAAAAAGAGCGTCTTCATGCTTTTGTCTGGTCTGGCTGTGGCAGCCAAGACTGAATGAGGGAATACAGGAATCACAAAAACATGGAGGGAAGGAGATAATTCTTGCCAACTCAGAAATAACCTTGTAACCAGCAAATTCACTCCAAAAAAGGAAGTAAAAATTTGAGTTAACATGACAAGTGTTAGAAAATCATTTCCCTTATACTCTTTCCTTCTGGTTGATTCTACTTTAAAAGCTTAGTTTAAACCAATTAAATTAAAAGCAAGCCAGTGGGAAGGGAAAAAAAGAAGATCCTCATCTCACATCTGCCTTGAGTCCTGTCACTGATCATCTGTATCCCTGAAGCACACTGGATCCCAGGAAGCCTCTCAGCCCAGGGATCATGAAAGATCACAATTAATTCACTTCAATAAACACTTTCTATGTTTCAGGTTCTGTGTTGTACAGGATATAAAAAGACAAGAAAAATCCAATCACAAATATGATCTGGCTGCACACACATATTGCTTACCAATGTCTACAGCCGAACTGACAAATGGCCACATGGTGAGGGCTCTCCCTTTTTCCTTGCTGTTCTACACACATTCTTCTTAAACTGTGTACTTGACTAAACAGAATCTCTCCAGATGATAGGCAAACTATTTTCATGTAAGTGGCTATGAGCCCCAGATGGGAATGCCGAAAGTATCTGAAAGATACGATTCCTACTCTCAAAACAACACATAAAAGGATTCAAAGAAACAAACATATAAACTACAGCACGAGGCATAATATGGTAAATTACATAAATTTATGGAATTAAAAGATGCACGGGAAATATCACACTCAGATAAAGGGTAGGAAGAAGGAGAACAGGAAAAAGTTTTCTTTCACAATGAACACAGAGAAAGACAGTGAAACATGACTGAAGAAAGAGACAAGAAAATAAGGAGCATGCTCTGAAATGAGTAGCATGCCCAGGATGAACAGCATAATGGAAAATAAGACTTCAAAAACAAAATTAGTGACATCTTAAAAAAAGGGCCAAGAAGGCCAGGATGAAGACTTCATGCTTCATTTAGTAGTTAAGGGAGCCATGAAACGCAAATGAGAGATACAATAGATACATTTTAAAAAGATCAAATTGACAGCAGTTTATATTAGGCAAATCAGATCTGTATTTCCCGCCTTTTATGTATCTCAGAAAGAAAACAGAAAACATGTTAGAAAAGCCCCTGATTCTACTATACCCATACCCAAAATGGGGGTTAAGATAGGAGTGATACATGAAAATACAAGAATATGAAGAATGGGGGAAAAACAGTCAGTCAAATGGTAATGTGGGTCCAGCTGAGCCTGAACAGCATGAATCACGGATTTAATAAGCACGGTCTTGATAGTTTCTCCCTCGGCACTTGCCAATCCAAAAATCAACTGTACACTGGGGAAACATCATTACAGCAGTGGAAAACGAAAGAAAATACTAAGGAGATACTCATACCTGACTAGAAATCAAAGGGTGTCTTGGATGACAGTGATGACAGTGAACCAACAAAATTAGGCTGGAGAAACGTTATGAGTAGGACTCACTAACAAGTTAAATTTCTTAAAATGAAGAAAAGAGAAATCAACGACTTCCGGTTTTTGGCTCGAGCAACTGGATTAATAGTGGAGCCATTAATTAAGGGGGGCGACAACTTTGCGGAAAAGTTAGGGAACCAAGCATTCTGATTTTACATGTTTCAGATGTGACACAGCTTTTTTTATTTTTATTTTTTAACGTTCGTTCATTTTTGAGAGACAGAGACAGAGCAAGAGGGGGCGGGCCAGAGAAGAGGGAGACACAGAATCCGAAGCAGGCTCCAGGCTCCGAGCTGTCAGCACAGCCCGACGCGGGCTCGAGCCCACGAACGACTGAGATCATGACCTGAGCCGAAGTCGGAGGCCCAACCGACGGAGCCACCCAGGCGCCCCTTACATGTGACACGTCTTAACGGAGACATCAAATAAGCCACCACGGATAGGAGTGGAGAGCAAACAAGAAAATTCTGAATAGCAGCTATGAATCTGAGCCTTGATATCATATGGACTGTATTTAAAGTCACAGGAATAGGATGAACGCACCTCAGGAGAGAACGCAGATCAAAGAAACAAGAGCCTCGTCTTTGGAACTACGATATTTACAAGTCAGGTGGAGAATGAACCACTAAGGAAACTTCGGAAGAGCCAGGAACACCGGAAGAAGTGGTATTTCAAGAAAGGAGAGCAGAATACTAGTGAGAGACTGAGTAAGAGAAAACACCGTGCAACCAATAAGGTTACACAAAGTCTCTATTTCTGGCACAGAAAAATGATTACGACCATCCGACAAAGAAAACAGACTCTGGAGTCCTCTACCTAGGTTCGAGTCTCAGTTCAGCCACTTAGTAGTTATGTGAACTTTAGCAGGTTATCCATCCTGTCTGAATTTCCCTCTCTGCCAAATGGGCATGATAGTAACAACATCTATCTGAAGGAGTGTTTTGAAGGAAGACTGGTTACTCTACAGCAGTTGCTTAGAAGCCTGCCTGGAATGTAACTGCTATAAAAGTGTGTGTTATTATTTAATATTACATTAAAAAACCACGTATATGACTCCTTAATACACATATAAGACACTCATACATTACACAAATCTTTAGAAGAAACAGAAGTGAGAAAGCCATACATCAAAGTAATAAAAGTAGTTATCTCTCAGTAGTGGGACAATCAGTGATTTTAAAAAGCATAATGCTATCTCACTTCTACTAGAAACGTATTTGTCACATAAATAAAAGAATTTTTATTTTTAAGGAAGAATAATCGGCATTGATGCAATTCTTATAACTCAAGAGGGAAAGGTTTTAACTTTTCTAGAATGAAAACAATTACAATAAAATATAAATACCCACTGAAAATAATTTGGTCCTAGTTTTGTATCAGTTCCCAATGTTTCCAACTATCAAAGCACTAAAAGAATACCAACAGGCTAGTTATATTTTATGTCTGAAAATGAAATAAAGAGAAGACATGATAAAAGGAGATTTTCACATTTTATTCTACCCAATTCTAAGCAATTTAGACCTTTGAGAGCAAGAATGCATTCATATATTAGTTGTGTAGTTTTAAATAAAACCACAGGAAAAATTTAATGAATACTTTTCTTAAGAAAAGTGAGTAGGCAACATCACAAAACCAACTAAACATGTGGCCCCAAACTCCAAAATAAGATACAACTTCAAAAACAAAAATGCTAAGGGCGCCTGGGTCACTCAGTTGGTTGAACGGCCAAGTTCAGCTCAGGTCATGAGGTCGCAATTCATGGGTTCGAGTGCCACATCAGGCGCTGGGCTGACACCTTGGGAGCCAGGAGCCTGGAGCCTGCTTGGGATTCTGTGTCTCCCTCTCTCTCTGTCCCTCCCCCACTCACGCTCTCTCTCTCTCTCGAAAATAAACATAAAAGATTTTTTTTTAATGCTAAACATATTTCCACTATTGAACAGGAAAACTTTTTATACATTTCCCCAATAAAGAATCATAAATAGGCAATTCCTAAGATACACGCATTACATTTAAGAAGGTTAACTTAGAACTCTCTTTGAGAAGCTAGGCCACTATTTCTTTTTGACACTATAATAGTGGCCAGCTCAAAATAAAAGCTCCATGAATGCAGGTGCCTTGTCTGAATAGTTGACCTGCAGGTTCCACACTGTCAGCTCAGAGCCCAACGCAGGGTTCGAACTCACGAACCATGAGATCACGACTTGAGCCAAACTCAAGAGTCAGATACTTAACCGACTGAGCCACCCAGGCACCCCTGTACTTTCTTGACTCATGGCATTCTTACATGCTATTCCCTCTGTATTTTGACTCCCACCCCAGTCCCTCTTCTTCATGTGCCTAACTTCTTTACAGCTAACTCAAATGTCATTTTCTCACAGTGAGGTCTTTCCTAACAACCCCACCTGAATTAAGCACATCCCTCCGTTATTCTCTCTCATAACATCCAGATCTTTTCCTTCATCGTATTTATCATAATTTGAAAATACTTCACTTATTTAAAGTAAAATTCCTATCTCTTCCACAGAAGTACCACTTTTAGAAAGATTGAGGCTATGTTATCGCATCTTTAGAAGCTAGCAAAGCTCCTGAAGCAAAACAGATCCTGATTAAATACTTCATTGATGGAAGGATACGTGAACCATTTCATGTGTGGCAATTAACTGCTAACATTTACTAAGCACTTACTATATTCTAAGAAACTGTTCCAAATTTAATTACATCTATTTCTTCCACTAATGCTATGGGGTTTAAATGTTACTGTTATCTTCATTTAGCAGATAAGAAACTGAGGCAGAGAGTGATTAAGTAACTGCACGGTGTCTGCAGTGATTAAGTGTCTGCACGGACAGCTAGTCAGCAAGTCAGAAGTCAAGTGTAAGCAGTCTGACTCTAGCTCCTAAATACTACAGTATAGTTGCTGTGGCACACTAAAGTTACTTTTACAACGAGAATTTTCTTTGTAGAAACGGACTAGTGGGCCCTCTGTGGTAATACATTTTTAACCTGACCAAAAAAAGTATTCCGTAAGACAAATCTGCACCTACTAGTGTAAAACTTTCTTTGGATGACTAGAAAAACATAATCATAAAGATGTGCCAAATGTGGAATACTGCCTACACAGCTGTCAAACTAATTTATCTAACACATGCAAATCAACTTTAAAAGACGATGGAAGAAGCACTTGGACTTTTCATTTTGAATCTTATCCTTCTTTTCAAGACTCCCTGCCAAAGGTAACAGAACAAAGAGCTAACGCCAAAACAAACATGCTCCAAGTTCTTAGGTCAGGTCAGCAGATTAATGGAATGTTAAAGTGTTTCTCATTTTTAAAAACATGTGAATTTGTTTTATAGAAAATAAAATTTGGAATGGAAAATTAACAACAAAAATAAAACCCTCTTCTTTTCCTTTCCTTTCTTGAACGTATTGAATTTGAATTATCAAACTAACCTAACACAGAACAATGACTACCCTGCCACAAAAACATGACAAGCCAAAAACTGTCACATTTCCTTCAAAAACAGAATTCCAAATTCTATTCTCTCTTATCTACAGTGAATCCTGATTATGAAGAAACAATGTATTTATTTCAAATACTTGTATTATGAATTTATGTATCAAATAGGCAATAATTTTAATAGTGGCTAACAGGGAACACTATAACTAGGCTTATTTTTTTTTTTAATTTTATTTAGTGTGTATTTATTTTTTTTTCAACTTTTTTTTTTTTTTTTTTTTTTAATTTATTTTTGGGACAGAGAGAGACAGAGCATGAACGGGGGAGGGGCAGAGAGAGAGGGAGACACAGAATCGGAAACAGGCTCCAGGCTCCGAGCCATCAGCCCAAAGCCTGACGCGGGGCTCGAACTCACAGACCGCGAGATCGTGACCTGGCTGAAGTTGGACACTTAACCGACTGCGCCACCCAGGCGCCCCAAGTGTGTATTTATTTTTGAGAGAGAAAGAGGGAGAAGGAGAGAGGGAGGGAGGGAAGGAGAGAGGGAGGAAGAGAGAGAGAAAGGGGGGGGGGGGAGAAAGAGAGAGAGAGGGAGGGAGAGAGAGATCGAGTATGAGCTGGGGAGGGGCAAAGAAAGAGGGAGACACAGAATCTGAAGCAGGCTCCAGGCTCTGAACTGTCAGCACAGAGCCTGACGCGGGGCTCGAACTCACAAGTGGTGAGTGTCAGAGCCAAAGTCTGACACTTAACCAACTGAGCCCCCCAGGCTCCCCAGGCTTATTTATTTTTAATTCACTTAATCCCCTATAACAAACCCATGACACAGGTATTATCATCTGTATTCTATAGTTTGGAACTCAGAGAGATTGAGAAACTTGTCTGTACTCACTATAATCTTTGAGTTAGGCCAAGGCAGAGATAAGATTCAACTACTTTGTATTTTCCACTATCTTGCAGGACCTGTCACAACTCAACTACCATGTAATCTAATCTCTGACCCTCCTCCCGCCCCCGCTCCCCCCTCCAAGAGCATTCTACTAGCCGAAGTTACACCACTTTCAGAGACTCAAAACAAAACAAACAAAAAGCACATTACCTTCCAAGGCAGCCCACTCCTCAAATCTACTCCAAATTAACTTCTCAATCCCTTCAACCACACCTCAGATGGCATCATTTCAAGTCCCTGAGCGTTCCATCCCTTGAGTACCCTCTACCAACATGCCTTTTAAGACAGGGCAACAGTGCACAGAGAATGAGTATTCCATTATGGCCCAATCATCTCAAAAGAGAGAACACAACACCTATATCAAAGCAATCCAAACTTCCTTTACTATTTTGGACAGCCACATCACCAACGACTCTTGCTTGGTTTACATTAAAGGAAAATTGTTCTTTAATTTATAATTACTGTTAAGGAATCTATTTCTTGAGTTCTTCACATCTAAGTACAGTTCTTTATTCTGGTTAAATTTCACTTTTATTGGCCAATGGCCTTCCCAACTAATGATTTCTGGATTTTGACTTATCATCTGAAATCATCCTCATACTTCAGATTTAACTCATTTGCAAAATTATTCACCATGTCACCACTGCCCCCATACAATAAATGCCTTATTAATAAAGTGGTGAATAGGAGAAGAGAGAACTCTAAAATCTGTCTCTGGGGATCTCTGTCCAAGGTACAATTCATGCCTTCCTCAGTCTCCTTAGGATACAGCTATTAAATTAGCTGTCTATTAAATTATATGTCTATTAAATTATAAAACGGTCTGTCCATATGCTTATTCACTGACATTTCTCCATATCCTCTTCAAGCATAACAGACTTTTTCAAATATCTTATAGATATATATCACACCTATTACACTACCCTGATCTACAAGTTCAATAAACCTATCAAAAAAAGAAGGAATGAAAGAGAAGCAAAAGTGACTTGTTCCTAAAGAAATTATGCTAACACACAGTGATCAGTGTTTTTCTCACGCTCCATTAAAAAACAGAAGAACACTACTGAGCAAAAGACAGAACTTTACCCCATAATTTAATCAAAGGCAATAATTTGTAAGGACAGAAAGTGGAATTCTGTATTCGAGTGACAAAAACAGGAGTATTATTACAGTTCCTCATTAATACAAATGACATTTATTACAAACATTTATATTTCCAGTTGGTACCACTTTCATCTGCAAAAGATAAATTTCATATGTACTTTCAGTTATTATTATGTCTTTCAGTTACTACAATGTTTCTCATATTATCTAAATAAAATCTGTTAAGGAAGAATAAATGTTATTAATCTGAACATATTAAATAAAAACACAATAGTTCTTGTGGAATATTAACTGCTGGAAAGGTCATGTATGAAACCACACTGGCCTGATTCTAAATCTCAGTGTTTCAGAGTTACAAGAAACGTGGGGGATCAGTTTACAATTACCTCCTTCTACAGGCGAAGACACTGAGGGTTTTCGGAGATGGAATGATTTGACCAAGCTCACAAAACTAATTCTGGCATGGCTGGGCAGAAAAATAACATCGACTCAGGGGCTGTTGGTAGTATTTCACAAAACCCTGTCTTTAAAAATAATATAAAAGAAGAAAACAAATACTTTCTTACCAGCTGCACTTCACCAAAAGCACCTCTCCCAATCACTTTTACAACATCATAGTCTTCTGCCTTCATCTGTAGACCTCTGATTTTTTTCACAATTTTCTCATCTGCAATAAAAAAGATTACATTTATAGACAATACTTTACAATAATCACCATATTTGTAAACAAATTTTCATTTCAAGAAACTGGGATTAGTTTTTAGCTAAATCTGTCAGTTTTCAAAGGTTGCTATTTAAAAAGCTAAGATACATATTAACTTTACATGAAAGAACCAAAATTCCACGGTTTATTAACACATATAAAACAAACAGTACTGACAACCAAAAAGTAAGAATTAAGCTATTCTGTTGCTTGACAAGATGACAGCTGAACAATGAGGATCCACGCGTCCTAGCAGTGCATTCTGAATCACGGCAGAGAGCTGCTATGAAATTACTTGCAAGGCTAATCTTAGTAACAAATTTTCATAGTCTACTTCTTTGGGAAGTAGTAATCACATATTGTAGATATAGTATCTAAAGACAAGATTGTTTAATCATGAAAATAGCCCAGTCTCTAACAATTCCAACTTAAAAAGCTTACTATGATGATATAAAGTGTGTATTAGATTATTTTGCGAATTTATTTTTAGAATTCAACCTCATCTACACCTTCACTCCAACATCAATGCTGGCAAATATTAAGTTACAGCATAGATGACAATAATTGTTATCGCATTATCTTTCATTACCTAGACCGACATGTCTACATTCATACAAACATAAGGCTCATTGAGTCTCCTAAGTAGTGTAAATCTAAGTCTTAAAATTGTTGGCATTAATTTAAAAGTTCTCTTTGAACTGCCATAAATAACCTGTGCTAAACTTAGCCTGAATAATTTATATAAAACCTTGAACTTTAACATACTGCAACTAGATCTGCAGTTTTTCTTTACAAATAAAGAATGCAGCATTTAAGTGAACCAACTAGCAAACTAAATAGCTTATAGACTATAATATTAATCACACATAAATCTCTTATCATAAGTATAGTTATAGGATCAAATATGAAGGTTACTCACATCTATTTAAGAAATTATCTATATTCTTGTTTTTCCTCAAAGCAGGAAAATCCAAATCAAGGACCAAGGAATTTAAGCCATCCTGTTTAACAAAAAATTAAAAAAAGGAAAAAGAAAGTTGTTACAATTTCCAAATATTAAAAAAAAGTCTTTAAATTTTATATGTTGTTCTTGCTAAATAAATATCAATCTACTTTGATATGAAATTGTCCAATGGTTCCATATCCAACAGTTTTAACTCATTTCCTAACTTCTGCCAGAGAATATTATGAATGATTGTATCATGTTTTCCTTTGTTATTTTAGCCAGTAGAAAAATATCAGCTTAAAATACGCACCCACTATTATTTCTGCTAGTCAGATGTCTTCCTTTCTCTCTTTAAATGCCCAGTAAAATTTCACCATGCTTTTCTGACTTTAAGAAATGCACACAGGGGCGCCTGGGTGGCTTAGTAGGTTGAGCATCTGACACTTGATTTTGGCTCAGGTCATGATCCCAGGGTCGTGGGATCGAGCCTCATGTTGGGCTCTGCGCTGAGCATAGAACTGTTAAAATTTTTCTCTCTCTCTCCCTCCCTCCGTTCTCCCTCTCTCCCTCTCTCCCCCTCTCTCTCTCTGCCTCTGTTCCCCATTCTCTCTCTCTCTCTCTCTCTCTCTCTCTCTAAAATAAGAAAAAGAGAATGAAATACACACAGACTAAAGAAATTAAGAAAATAATCCCATTTACAACTGCATCAAAAAGAATAAAATACCTAGGAATCAATTTAACCAAGGAGGTGAAAGACCTGCACACTGGAAACTGTAAGATATTCATGAAAGAAACTGAAGAAGATACAAATAAATGGAAAGATATTCCCTACTTATGGATTAGAAGAGTTAATATTGTTAAAATGTCCATACTACCCAAGCAATCTGCAGATCCAATGCAATACCCATCAAAATTCCAATGGCATACTTCACAGAACTGTAACAAATAACTGTAAACTTTGTATGGAACCACAAAAGGTAACAAATAGTCAAAGCAATCTTAAGAAGAACAAAGCTGGAGGGATCATCCTCCCAGATTTCAAACTATACCACAAAGCTATAAAAATCAAAACAGTATGGTATTGGTACAAAAACAGACACACAGATCAATAAAAAGGAAACTCCAGAAATAAACCAATACATATATGGACAATTAATCTTTGACAAAGGAGGAAGAACATATGATGGAGAAAGGACAGGCTCTTCAATAAATGGTGTTGGGAAAACTGGACGGCAACATGCAAAAGAATGAAACTAGACCACTGTCTTATACCGCACACAGAAATTACCTTGAAATCCATTAAAAACTTGAACGTAAGACCTGAAACCATAAAATTCCTAGAAGAAAACACAGGCAGTAAGCCTTTTAACACGGTTTCAGTGACATCTTTATATGTATCTGACTCCAAAGGCAAGGGAAAGAGAAACAAAAATAAAGGAGACTACATGAAACCAAAAAGCTTCTGCACAGAGAAGAAAACGTACTGAATGGGAGAAGATATCTGCAGACCACATATCTAATATGGGGTTAATATTCAAAATATATAAAGAAATCATACAACTCAACAACAACAAAAACCCAAAAATTTGATTTAAAAAATGGGCAGAAGATCTGAAGAGACATTTCTCCAAAGACAGATAATACATGAAAAGAGTTCAACATCACTAATAATTAAGGAAATACAAATCAAAACCACAATGAGATTTCACCTAATACATACTAGAATTACCAAAGAAAAGAAATAACAAATGTTGGAGAAGATGTGGAGAAAAGGGAACCATCGCACACTGTTGATGAGATTGTAAAGTGATGCAGCCACTATGGAAAACAGTATGGAGATTCCTCAAAAAACTAAGAATAGAACTACAATATGAGACAGATATTCCACCTCTGAGTATTGATCTGAAGAATATGAAAACACCAATTTGAAAAAATATTTACAACCCTAAGCTAACTGCAGCATTATTTGCAATAGCCAAGATATGGAAACAACCTAAGTGTTTATCAACAGATGAATAGTTATAGGATAAAGAAGATAGTGTACATACAACGGAATACTACTCAGTTATAAAAATGAATGAAATTTTGCCATCTGCAATAACATGGATGGACTTTGAGGATATTGTGCTAAGTGAAATAAGTTAGAAAGAGAAAGAGAAATACCCTATGATTTCACTCATATGTGGAATCTAAAAAAACCCAAATGAACAAAATAAAACAAACGCAGACCAGTAGTTACCAGAAGGGAACGGGGTGAGGGGTGGGGGGTAAACAAAATGGGTAAAGGGGGTCAATTGTATGGTGATGAATGGTAACAAGACTTGTGGTGGTGATCACTTTGTAGTGTATACAAGATGTCAATTATAAAGCTGTACACCCGAAACTTATACCATAAAACAAAGAGAGAGAGAGAGAGAGAGAGAGAGAGAGAGAGAGAGAAAGAAAGAAAGAAAGAAAGAAAGAAAGAAAGAAAGAAAGAAAGAAAGAAAGAAAGAAATACAACCCAACTAAGGAAGTTCCCATTCACTTAACAAGCATTGATTTTTTTTTTTTTTTTTTTTGGCCTAATGCATACAAAGAACAGAACAGAAAAATCCAAAAATAAATATGACACTAACTATCCTTACACTCAGGGAACTTAGTCTCAAAAGTAAATTTCCCCTAAAAACATAAATACAGGAAAACACAATGTTCAGATTTCTTTTCAAGTTTTCTATATTTTCTCTACTTTTTACAAGCATACATTAAATTTATAGTCAAAATAAGAAAAAGTACAGGGGCGCCTGGGTGGCGCAGTCGGTTAAGCGTCCGACTTCAGCCAGGTCACGATCTCGCGGTCCGTGAGTTCGAGCCCCGCGTCGGGCTCTGTGCTGATGGCCCGGAGCCTGGAGCCT
Source organism: Neofelis nebulosa (assembly GCF_028018385.1). Taxonomy (NCBI): domain Eukaryota; kingdom Metazoa; phylum Chordata; class Mammalia; order Carnivora; family Felidae; genus Neofelis; species Neofelis nebulosa. The sequence goes on from NC_080790.1 coordinate 8,392,592, forward strand.
GTTCCCGATTCTGTGTCTCCCTCTGTCTCTGCCCCTCCCCCGTTCATGCTCTGTCTCTCTCTGTCCCAAAAAAAATAAATAAAAAACGTTGAAAAAAAAAATTTTTTTTTTAAATAAAAAGAAAAAAAAAAAAAAAAGAAAAAGTACATACATATAACTTGATGAGGGTTAAGAAAAACTAATAAGAAACAAAGTCTTTAATTACTCAAAGGATATGTCTATGAAGGTAACAATATTTCTAAAACACTATTGCATATACTGTCTCATCCCCAAGTAATTCTGAAGAGGGCATGAAGAAGTACTCTTCATTTTAAAATATAAACTAAGGCTTAGATAGTAAGTGACTTTGATTTGTCCAAGTTCATGCCATTAGGAAATGACATAGCAAATACTACTTAAAACTTAAAGGTCCAATATACTTAACTCATCCCTAGTCTCAATGGCCAGACTAACACCAAGAGGAGCTTGGAAGAGTAAAGAAGGAGCTTAAAGAACTGAAGGATTGCTAAAAAATAAAACAGCAATTAAAAAGCCTTTTAGGAATGTGAGTATGGTGGAAAATGGGAAAATTAGAAAGGCAACTTGAGTTTTTAATTTACTAATTACAGAGAAACTGCACATCCTATGTTTATTTACCATTCAGTTATACTTCATATTTTTAATTTTCATTCTTCAAATATTTTGTTCACATTTTATGAAAATATTATTTAACAACAGAAAGGGCACAGGTGTTAAGAGTAAACTACAAATTTTTTTTTTATCAAAATTAAAATTCTTTATAACCAACCCACTGATATCATCAATGCAGACACATAAAACAATCTTAATTCTCCTGAACTGAAAAAAAAATACATTAAAAATAATAAATATTCAGCTTCCAGTGAAGCTGAGATTATTAAAGTCACACTTTGAGATCCCACACATATATACACCCACAATTTCCCTCTCCAGGACAGATGAACTGCTTCAAGGATTCCAGCATTTTAGCATACTTGGCTATTTTTAACTACCAAATTATTGCTATATCTTTTTGGCATAATTTTGCTATTGTTAAATAGCAATAATTTTATTGGTTTAAAATGTAAAATCTGAATCACTTATTTTTTTAGGTATACCCGTAATTAATGGCTTTAAATCAAAGAAAGGTGCATTTATTTGGAAAGCCTTCTTCTGTACCTCCATAACCTACCTCTACAAGAATTAAAAATTTTAATTGACAAGGCAAAAGCTTCTATTACAAGAAGAAATTTCTTCTTCTGGTTCAGAGACTTTTCAAACAAATGGAATATGAACACTTTATACAGATATGATAAAAGTAACTGCATTAAAATCTCCATCTACACATTCGGGTGCCTGGGTGGCTCCGTCAGTTGGGCGGCCGCCTTCAGCTCAGGTCATGATCTCGCGGTCTGTGGGTTATAGCGTCAGGCTCCGTGCTGGCAGCTCAGAGCCCAGAGCCTGCTTCCGATTCTGTCTCCCTCTCTCTCTCTCTGCCCCTCCCCCTGCTGTCTGTCTGTCTGTCTCTCTCAAATAATAAACATTAAAGAAAAAAATTAAAGTCTCCATCTACACATAACGATGAGAAAAGAAATCCTTTGGGAAAAACAAAAAAAAGCTACAGCTTGACATTAATAAAAGGATTGAATCCCTGCTTATCCCACATCCTCCCTACAAGTTATCACAAGAAGATGGGATCATGTAAAGATTAAATAGTCAAGAAGAAAATCTGGAAATAACTTATAAATGTTTCCCACAATATGTCCTACCAGGGTAGAGTCAGAAAGCTTTTTCAGCAGTTGTTCAACTCATCAGTAATACCATTTTGGTTTTCTTAAGCCATTTTTAAAGATCAAATAATACCTCACCTGTGCATTGTTTTTTTTTTTTATATAGCATTTATTTTTGAATACTACTAGAATACTTTAATCTGCTAATAATTTATATCCGAAGAAAATGTATGGGGTAATATATATTTTAAAATGTACATTTATACTTGAGGTTTTATATTTATAAATTTTCACATCTGAAATGTATTCTATTTAGTATCACTTATTAAGAAACAAATTATGAATTTTTTTAAGACACCAGTATTTTCAGTATACGAAATTAATACTGAGATCCAATGGCTAGGTTAGCTCAGGACTTAAAAACCTGTGTCTATGACCGTCCTTGTTATGTACTTTCATATAAAGCCCAGGCAGTGAGATTTTTTTTTTCAGTGTCTGTGATTTCAACAGATTCCTTTTGTAGACAGTGATACTAAGCTGAGATAAAAAAAAAAAAAAAAAAAGTTTTTTTTAAAGAATAAAACCGAAAGAAAAGCCTACTACCAAAACTCCAAAGCAATGAACAAAATTAACACTATTTGTCCCTTTCATCACTTCCAAGTGCATATAAATGACAGGACCACATTTAAAAGAACATTCAAAAACAAAACAAACAAAAAAGAAAAACCACCTAGCACTGCCAAAAAATATTCAAGGGCCAAAGAGAAAAATGCCAAATAATGAATAGGAACTAAAGGCACAAACATATAGAAGATTTAAGGGCAGGGAGCAGTAAAACCAATGGCGGAAAATTAAAAGGGCCTTGATGTGGTAAAGAACCAAAACCAGACTGACTACTGGGAAAACAGTAGCTAGAATGAAAATCTCAGCCCCAAAAGAAATTGAAAGAAGTCTTACTGCCCAAGTTCTATACAAAACTGCACAACTAGGTAAGTCAGATACAGCTTTCAATCAAGTCCTGAGCTAACCTCCGAAAACCTGCCCAGTTACTAAATCCTCCACATCTCAATATTGCTGGCTGAGAAAACATGAATCTCCTCCAATACTGGACTGTGGTTATCTATGTGAAAAGTTAACATCAGAGGCAGAGGAAGGCAGAGAACAGTGCATTATACTACTGCCTTCCTGAACAAATAGGTACAAGCCAACACCCAATTTTTCCCATTATAATGATCATGGTGGAAAATATGTATGTAATGGCTCATTTCCCTAACTTTTCCTGAATGCAGAGCCTTTAAAATTTTAAATGCCAAGAAAGAATGAAGTGCTGGACTTGATTTCACTTTCACTATAAACTGCCCCTAAATATCTGTTTTAAAATATCCAAATAAATGGGGCGCCTGGGTGGCCGAGTCGCTTAAGTGTCTGATTTTCAGCTAAGGTCACTTTCAGCCCAGGGTTTGCGAGTTCAAGCCCTTCATTGGGCTCTCTGCTGTCACCGAGACTGCCTCAGATTCTCTGTGCCCCTCTCCCGCTTGTGCTCTCTTTCTCTCTCAAAATAAACTTTAAAATAAAATAAAGTAAAACAAAATATCCAAACAAAATGCATTCCTCCCCTCTACTCCCCCAAAAGGAACAAGTTCGGAAAGACTTCACCAACTGGGAATGCCTGAAATGATAAGCAAAATGATAGAGACACTATGCTAGGAATTTCAATTGTTAAATGCAGCCCAAAATATCCTTTAACTGAAAATTGTATAAAATTATGAGTTGTCAGCATATGGAACGTATTTTTTAACTGGGTAAGATCACTAAAGGAGTAGAGACAAATAAAAAAGGACCAAGGGACTGAGTCTTGGGATATACCAACATTAAGAGAATGAGAAGAGGGGACTAAGAAGGAACCAATAAAGGAAGAAGAAAATCTACACTTGTGTTATCTTAGTAGCAAGAATGAGAGAGTGATACATACATAGTCGATGTGACTTGTTTCAAATATAGTTATTTAAGGCTGTGAATTTAGAGCGTGGAGCTCATCAGTGACTTTCATAAGAGCTATTTAAACTATAAATTTGTTATTTTCAAATCACCATTCATTACCTTCTTACTACTTCTGTTTTACTATGATTGCCGTACTCGCATTTAAAAAACAAAACAAAAACCTTCTTGAAGACATTATTTTGGGTTCACACTCACAGACCTTAAATAATACCTAGCATTCCAACTTGACCATAGTCAATACAGTATTTATTACTAACAAAAGGAAGTTTTCTAGACTTGTTTGCGCCATGTACTGTGCAACGCATTTTCACATGCAGTCAGCATTTTAATCCTGATAACAAAATATAAGCTAGGTTACTACAGTTATACCCACATCAGTAGGCACAGAAACTAAAGTTATAAGGCAGGTTAAAACATCTGCCCAAGCCAACAGTTTACAAGTGACAATATTAGAATTTTATGATACATTTATATTTTAAACATTACTGAACTTAATTAAAGTTATTCCTCTAAGAGAACACTGAACAACATCCAGGTTTTAAAGTTAAGAACACAAATGAATTGGAAACATATTTTCTGTGTATCTGCTATACAGATAAGTAACCAGGAAACGTTATTTAAATGAATTCTTCATACGTTTCCTCCTTCTGTTACTGCAACTCCAAATACAAATACAAAACTAAAAACTGTGGGACCAAAGAAATCCAACTTAGCAAATAAAATATAAATTTTTAAGCCACCCATATGCACGTGGAGAACCTTCTGAAACTTAAGTATACTCCGTATTATTTTTACACTATACCCTCTATCTCACCTAGAAAAATCTAAGTCATATTAATATATCTGCTATCATTTATCAACATCAGATGAGTAAAATCCTTAATGCTTATTTTACAATGTTTAGTCTAAGATCTGTCAGCCAAATTAAATTAAATAAACTAAATGTATCCTGTCACCTAACAAAAAAGAATCTTTAAAGAAAAAAAGTCATTGAGGAAAGTAAGAAATAAGAGTATTGGGTGAAAGTGTCTCACACACATTTTGCATCCTATAAATTAACTTCACTATATAAACTTGAGTAGCTAACTTAATGAAGCATCAGAGAAATTTTCCTATTTGCTTATATATATTTTCAACTACCTATAGTTACAATAAAATGAGTTCTTAAAACTCCCTACTTCCGTAAAACAATATATATGGTACATTAATGAAGTAATACATTTCTAACAGTAACATTCATATTTAGAACACTTAAAGATGAGTAATTATGGGGTGCCTGGGTGGCTCATTTGGTTAAGTGACAGACTTTGGCTCAGGTCCTGCTCTCACGGTTTGTGAGTTCGAGCCCTGTGATGGGCTCTGTGCTGACAGCTCAGAGCCTGGAGCCTGCTTCAGATTCTATGTCTCCCTTTCTCTCTGTCCCTCACCCGCTCGTGCCCTCTCTCTGTGTGTATCTCAAAAATAAACATTTTTTTAAAAAAAGAGTAATTATATCAAAAACGTATTTAAAATCTGAACTCTGAATTGTAGGGGGAAGGAGAACCTCCTTGAACAAAGAATACAATTTCCACTGATACTAAGCCTTTTTTTTTTTTTTTTTTTTTTTAATTTAAGAAAGAGAGAAAGCGCATGAGCCATGGGGAGAGAGGTAGAAGGAGAGAGAATCCTAAGCAGGCCCCCAGGCTCAGCGTAGAGCCCAATGCAGAGCTTGGTCCCACAACCTTAGGTTCATGACCTGAGCAGAAATCAAAAATGGACATTAAACTGATTGAGCTACCCAGGCACCCGGATCTTAAGTCTTTCCAAAGTCTCTGTATTTGAACAGGTTCCTGATTTCTAGAGCCCTTTTTACCCTCACACACCAATGTGGCTCAGCACAGCATTCTTCCAGTTCCTGACTTTATTTACAATTTTGAGGTTTATATTTTGTTCATCATTTTTTTTTTTTTTTACATTTTTTAAATACTGTGATAAAACATTATTTATCTTGATTAATGTCGGTTTGGGGCACCCGCTTCAGTTTTGTGCCTACGGCAAAGTGCCTCACAGGCCTAAGCTTGGCCCCGGCCCTGGTGCTAAGAGACTGAAATCTCTGAGACACTCATGAACAATTTCATATTTTAATTTTTTAAAACTGTGCAAAGAATCGTAAGTTGATTTGATCAATGCTTTAGAAAAAGAATTAATCGAAATATTAAGTGCAGAGTTAATGGTGAGTATGCCCGTGTTAATAAAGCAGCTGCTGTATACAGACAGCTTGCGTACCAGACACTGTGGCAAACACTTTCTATAACATCACTTCATGTAATCCACTGAATTTTCCAAGTAGACTGTAGAAGTAGGTGTTATTAACATCATTTTTTTTAATTGAAGAAATTAAACTTAGAGAACTTCTCAGAATCGCACCGTTAGAAAACAGCAGGGTTGGGATTGGGTTCAATGCTCCTTCAAGTAATTACTAGTTTGTTTGTTTTTTAAGTTTATTTATTTTGAGAGAGAAAGAGAAAAAGTGGGATCGGAGGAGGGACAGAGAAAGAGAAGAGAGAGAATCCCAAGCAGGCTCTGTGTTGTCAGCAAGGAGCCCAACATGGGGCTCGATCTCACAAACTATGAGATCATGACCTGAGCCCAAGTCAAGAGTAGGCCGCTTAACCAACTGAGCTACCCAGGAGCCCCAGTAATTATTAGTATTTTTAGTATTTTAACTAAGTTCTAAATTTTTTCTTCTAAAAATATTAAATCAACAGGAAGATATGAATCAAAGTACTATGCATAACGTAGTATATTGTTCAGAAACACATGAATAAAATTAAGATCAAATTGTACTTGTATTACTGTACTTTGGTTTATAAATCAAAATTGTGTATCTTTTCTTCTAAAAATAAAGTTTTCCTCCCCAAGGAATATATAGTATTTTACTACTCCCTATAGAATGAAACAGAAAATCAGTTACTTTCCTCCTCATTATAAAATATCAGAAAAGTTGTGGCGCCTGGGTGGCTCAGTCGGTTAAGTAGCTGACTGTGGCTCAGGACATGATCTCGCGGTTTGTGAGTTTGAGCCCCATGTCCAGCTCTGTGCTGACAGCTCGGAGCCTGGAGCCTGCTTCGGATTCTGTGTCTCCCTCTCTCTCTGCACCTCCCCGATTCATGCTCTGTCTCTCTCAAAAATTAATAAACATTAAAAAAATATTTTTTTTTTAATTATCATGATAGTTAATACATCATCTGATTGAATCCTATTCCTAATTTAACACTGGTATTCAGTTGAAAAACTACTAGCAGATAAAATTAAAGTTGTTATTCTAATACTGATTGTAGATAAATCAAACTTAAAAAGTATTTTGCGTATCTGTTACTCACAAAATTAAGTACTATACATAGACTTTGGGACACGCCCCACTAAAAAAACTCCGCCCATTCAAGGTAACAAATATATACAAAGAAAATAATTAGTATTATTAAGAATAGAAATGTTGGAGATGATAATGGCCAATAACACAAAGCAATGTTTATTATATCTTTGTGGATGTATGCACAGAGAAAGCGAGAGAGTCAAGCCACTCTAACAATACAGCTATGCCAGCAGTTTTCAAATTTTGAAGGTAAAGTTTTGTTTACTAGTGCCTTCTTTACTAGAAGGTAAAACAACTTGAGTCACATTTTCACTCAAAGACTAAGAACAATCCTCCAAATCTCTGTTTCCAGTCAATTGTTTAGTTAATTATACAGAGCCATCTCCTTCATTTTATAACTAGAAGTCTGCCCATATGATTTCCACCCACCAAGAACCTAAACATAGATCAGTTCCACAAGTTGTGAAATTAAAATTTAAGCTTCATCTCCAAACAGACCTTATCCATTTGATCGATCAATCACTCAATAAATGTTAGTTATTTTTATTTCCAGTATTTTCAATACCATACAAATAGATATTTTGCATTTAGAGATTACATTCAAGAGATGTAGGGGCATAAAGTGCTTTATATTTGGCTTTTTCATCTAAGCCTATCAGCACATCTTTGATACTAACAGACGGAACCAAAAACAGTTCCATTACTGAGGTGCCTGGGTGGCTCAGTTGGTTAAGCATCCAGCTTCGGCTCAGGTCATGATCTCATGGTTCATGAGCTTGAGCCCCGTGTTGGGCTCTGTGCTGTGCTGACAGCTCGGAGCCTAGAGACTGCTTCAGATTCTGTGTCTCCCTCTCTCTCCGCCCCTCCCCCACTCACGCTCTGTCTCTCTCTGCCTCTCAAAAATAAATTTAAAAAACATTTTAAAAAAAGTTACATTACTAACTTAATGTGTTCCATAAAGAAAACTATTTTACTTCTTTAAATTTCATTTTCAACATCAGTATAATACAACATCTACATCACAGGGCTAGTCTGATAACTAATCATGTATTGTTGATAAAGCCAAGTGAAACAAAGGTTAAATCTGAAAATGACTAGTCACTATACCTATTTTTTGTTATGAATGTACTTATATTGTAATCCACTTAACAAACTCTTTTTATTCCCAAGTAGTTTTCAATCTTCAACTTTATACAGCTTGAAATTTTATTTCAGCCAATTAAAATCTAGGAATGATGACCTACAACACATAAGTGTTAGGAGCAACATTATGATAGCAAGAAATTCAAAGCAACCTAAAAATTTGGTAAAGAAATACTAAGATTTTATTAAGGCTTGTTAGAGCTATGTTAAGCAACCATTAAAAATGATGGTTATAAAGATTATGTAAAAACTAATATAAAATATTAATGCTAAAAGAAAGCACAGAATATATTGAATGTATGATCATTCTACTTAAGGGAGTACACATATGAAAACCTTTGAATGGAAATGCAACAAAGTAAATATAGAAATGTGATATGATCATGGAGTTATGTGGTTTTGTTCTTTTCTTCCCCTAAATTCTAACATTTTTTTGAGGTGCATTTTGTAACTGATAATATAGTATAAAATCTAAGTGTTCACTAAGTGTTCAAGATGTAAAGTACTAAAGAACAGACTTCAACAAATTTAGATTTCAAAAAAGTTACTCATTTATTACCTCTAGCTTTCCTTATTTCTACTGAAACATGTCCTATTTTAAATTCTAAAACTTTTCACTGTTCTGCCTCCTACAAATCATATGTTCTTTTTCTCCCTGAGGGCTCTCTGGAATTCAAATAAATGTTGCTTCTACCCAAAGCTTGAACAGGAATTTTTATAGTGGTTAACAGATTAATTTGGGAAGACTGGACTTTCCAACCAAAAAGCAAGGTGGGTTGCTCCATCAACTTAAATTCTCTATTTCCTACCATAAAGTATTATTTACATATATTCTGTATATTTCTTGTCCAGTCTCCTCCTAAGTATTTTACATTTTTGTGGTCATTATCACATTTAACTAGGTTGGGCATGTGAAGGACACCGAGCTCCTTTGAGAAAAAAATTTTAAATTTTTTTTAATGTTTATTCATTTTTGAGAGACAGAACGTCAGCAGGGATGGGGCGGAGAGAGAGGGAGACACAAAATCCGAAGCAGGCTCCAGGCTCTGAGCTGTCAGCATAGAGCTCCACGCAGGGCTCAAACCCATGAATTACGAGATCTTGACCTGAGCCGAAGTCAGACGCTTAACCGACTGAGCCACCCAGGCACCCCTGAGAACAAAATTTTAAACGTTCCCAAATGAAACATATTTGATATACCCCATTTCTTACTAATTAATGTTCAAATACATATTAGGTAATTAAAAACAAATGTGATTTCCTTAAAATTCTGTTTAAAACTTGTACAGAAAAGTAGTATAAACTTCACGAAAAACATGAATGAGGGGTGTGGGGCCGGTGAACTTTATACTCCAGAACCCCCCTCATCCTGACTCAGGTGCTAATTATTACATCATAAGATAAAAATGAGTAAGTAATTCCTCTTCAAGTTTGCTAAATTTCAACCAAGGTTTTCTATTACAAAGACATCCTCCACTTTTAAATTCTTACTTGTGTTTGAAATGCTGGCAGGGAAGGGGTAACGTGAAGTCATATAACCTTATACTCTGTATCACATTTCCCAGGTGAAGAAAAATACGTTTCCTATAACTCTTAAACTTAGATGAGAAGTGGACAACTGAACTGCTGGGTGAATGAGATGGAATGAAAGGAATTTCAAACACAACACTATCCTTGCCTATTATTAGAATTTGGTATGTCACTAGCTCCTAGTAGTATTTTTTTAAACTGTAGACATTTAAATCTCTCATTTATTTTATTATTTTTTTAATGTTTATTTATTTTTGAGAGAGAGAGAGAGAGAGAGAGAGAGAGAGCGAGCGCGCACTAGCGGGTGAGGGCCAGAGAGAGAGGGAGGCACAGAATCTGATGCAGGCTCCGGGCTCCGAGCTGTCAGCACAGAGCCCAACGTGGGGCTGGAACTCATGAACCATGAGATCATGGCCTGAGCCGAAGTCGGACGCTTAACCACCTAAGTCACCCAGGCACCCCTAAACCTTTCATTTTATATCCCACATAAAAGCAATCATTGGAAATATTCCAATCACATCATTATTCTGACACATATAATATCCTCAGTTTTCCAGTCAAATATTAATCACATCTAAATAATAAACTTCTGAAGGCACAACCAAGTTTACAAACCAAGCTCTCATGGAAATCAGAGGGCAAAAATATATACCCACAAATCACATTAGGACATCAATGTACATTGAGCGCCAACTCTGTGCCGAGGGAAGTCACTTTCTTTCTCGTTTAATTCTCATAAAAAACCGCACTGTGAAAAGGAATGTAGATAATGGAGAAAAGCTTTTGGACGGAGCCATTTAGCTGCATAACAGAAGCAGAAGTTCTAACCAGAGCGGCTATTTCGACTACCCATACAACTACTACCACAAAAGAGCAAACTAAAAAGTGTTTGTAAAGTATACACCCTTTTCCTTCTCATTATATATGTAACTCTGCAGACCCAGTGGCCCCATGCTTTCACTGAAAAAGTAAAATATTCTTCTCAACAGGGGCGCCTGGGTGGCTCGGTCGGTTAAGCGTCCGACTCCGGCTCAGGTCATGATCTTCGCGGGTTCAAGCCCCGCGTTGGGCCCTGCGCCGACGGCTCGGAGCCGGCTTCCGATTCCGTGTCTCCCTCTCTCTCTGCCCCTCCCCCGCTCGCGCTCTGTCTCTGTCTCTCAAAAATGAATAAATGTTAAAAAAAACTTTTCTTTTTTAAATTTTTCTCAACAGGAACCACAGAAGCAAGGTATGTTTCATCCTCACCTAGGAAGCAGTGTTTCTTCTCCGCATCCGAGGGGACTTTTTAAGTAACACTTCGACAATTAGAAAACATTTTAACCTTTCAGATTAACTATCTGTCCCATCTCCCTCTCCCTTCCTCCCTCCTTCTCTCTCTCTCTCTCATCTACTGTATCTACACTCACTCCCCCATAAATAAAAGAGAAGATGAGCAAGGCTTAAGGGAATCTAATATACTATTTTTCTATCTGTTTCACATTTTGGTAGTACATACATCATTACTGGGCAGACAAAAGGTCGCATTGCTAAAACAATCTGAAAACCACACAGGCAAATCTAGAGTTCACAAAGGCTGATTATCAACTATCATTTCATTCATCACTCCTCTACATATCGCTCAATTTCTGGCAATAACAACACCCCAAATACAAATAAGAATTTCTTGTCGATTCAGATACACGTTAGTAACCCGGGTTTAAAAAAAAAATACCTAAAAACACTGAACCTAAATCATCCTTAACTTGAACTCACAAATCACCATAATTTCTCCTACACTCAAAGGGAAAAGGTAATAATACAAACACACACGGAGTTAATTTTAATGATCAACTTCTATGGCTGATAATTCTATCTACTATCTATACCAGGGCCTAGTACCGTATTTCCAAGTATCCACAAGATGCCAACAGACCTCAGAAATCTCCTAAGTTAGCTGTATGTACTCAATTGGAATATATAAGATGATCCACTAAGGTGCAGGAAGACGATATTACAATTTTGCATATTTAACCTTAAAACATTTTAAGTTCAATATAGAAGTTTTCACTAACATCGCACTCTTGTTAGCTTTCACCGAAGTGTGAAATACTACAGTTTATATGCATCTTACCTTATTATAGGTAAATATGACCTACTAAATTCTTTTAAATTCCCTAGTAGAAAGATTTCCAAGGAGATTTAAGACAATCCATTTTGGGGTGTAAACATATGCCAAAGCTTACCAGACTGTAAAACTTAAATATGTACAATTTATTATCGACCACACTTCAACAAAACTACCCGAAGATGAATGTAATACATGTATTCACAGATTTAAGATAATACTAAAATGCAAATTGTACGAAGAGAAAATGGCAGTGTTAACCCCTTATCTGCTCCTTATATAAGCTCTTAAGGCCCAAATTATAAAGCTAAAAACGATGGCAAGCTAATCCTATCACCCCCCCCCCAAAATTAAGTTACCTGAAGCCTACTAAATTGCATTCATAACCATTAATAACATATAATAAATTGTTCTGCTATAATCTGAACTTCTAAAACAATTACCTCATATGCAAATAGACAGAAGGGAATGATTAGAATATTAAGTAAAATACATGATTTTTTCCAGCTTGTTAATGTTTTTAAATGACAGGCAAGCTTTCTCAAATTAAAAAGAAAGTCTTCGAAATATAAGACATTATGAAAAAAGCCAAAATTCATGCCAAAATGCTTTCCTAAAATATAAACAGTAGCTTCAAAGACCCCTACACTGTTCATGTTATTAAGCTATCAAGGGAGGTTACAAGTTCAGATGAAAAAGATGAGAAGACATTTTTCCTTTGTTAAAAAAAAACAGAAACAAAAACAAAAACATGATAAAGAAGGTTATGGAAGTAAAGGCCTTTGTGGGCCTAAATCTCAGAGAAAACAGCACAACCCTCAAGATTTAAGGCTGCAGAAATTCAAATATCTGTGATGCAGTGTTGATTTTTATTTATTTATTTATTTATTTACTTATTTATTTACTTATTTATTGTTACTGCTCTTGTTAGTGTTCTGGTTGCAAGCTGTGTAGGTTTTACACAGTCTGATCCTATCCCATTTCTTCTCCTAAACCTTGTTAGTTATGGCACATGATTGTTCCAGAACACAAAGCTTTTCAGAATTTGTATTTCCTGTCTGTGACTGGACAAAACCAAAGCCACCACAACTAGAAAGATATTTAAAACCTAAACAACAAGAATACGGAAACAAATCTCTATAATTCTTTGCATAATGTCTCATGCCTGAATTCTTTCCAGCACTTTACCAATTTTCCTTTTTACCAAGTTTACCATTAGACTTAATGATAAATGTTTGGAAACCTCTTTTATGTTTCAGTTTTTTTGTTTTGTTAGTTTAACATCAAAAGAAGGTATTTTTCTTAAAGACTCACACACCACTGGGAAACACTAGTTCTTCTTACTAAGGTTTTTTTTTTTTAATGGCTAAAATATATGAAAAACAGTATGGTAAAAAACTAAAGTGCATTTTCTTGATAGCTGGTATCTGTGGAGGACAAACAAAAAATAATTGAAATGTTGAAGAAATAAGTAACAAAATAAATTCTACAATAAGAGAGGTTTACTATACAGTTGAAAGAAAGTACTCACTTTTTCTAGCCTGATCAGTTTAAAAATGGTTGTATACCCGGACACCTGGGTGGTTCAATCGGTTAAGCATCCGACTTCGGCTCAGGTCATGATCTCACGGTTTGTGAGTTCGAGCCCCATGTTGGGCTCAGCACTGACAGCACAGAGCCTGCTTCAGATTCTGTCTTCCCCTCCCTCTCTGCCCCTCCCCCTCATGCGCATGAGCTCTCTCACTCTCTCAAAAACAAATAAATAAACATTAAAAATAAATAAAACACTACCCTTTTAATGAATGAATGAATAAAATGGTCAGATACTATTACAATGAAGAAATATATAACTAAAGAAAATATATTCTCAACAGCAAACTAATGAAAACAATAGTTAAAAAAAACCTTTGTTAATAGTAACCACTGATACTTTTTATTTATTTATTATTTTTTTTAATGTTTGTTTATTTTTGAGACAGAGAGAGACAGAACATGAGTGGGGGAGGGGCAGAGACAGGGAGACACAGAATTAGAAGCAGGCTCCAGGCTCTGAGCTGTCAGCACAGAGCCCAACGCGAGGCTCGAACTCACAGACCATGAGATCATGACCTGAGCCCAAGTCAGTCGCTCAACCGACTGAGCCACCCAAGCGATACTTTAAATGAAATATAAAACTGCCTCTGGAACTACATGTGTAGCATCACAAATTGAAATTCATTCACTGCATCATTCACAGAACAAGTTTTTACAACTAAGAAGTAAAAACCCTTAGGAGGGCAAGGTAGTACAACATTTCATCAACACTAATATTTACGATAATAGATTGTTAACAGAATTTTATACTTTGTGAGACAAAGTTTCATACAGCACTGTAAAATTTATAAAAATAAGATCATTAAAGTATAAAAGAGTTTTATACTTTGTGAGACAAAGTTTCATACAAAAGTTTTCTGGCTATCTTGTCACAATGAACTTTTAAAAGTTATGGAACTTCTGGATGAATGACTGTTTTTCTTCTATAAAAAAAAACCAAGTACTCCAACGTGTGGCCTTGCCTATGATAACAAGTACCTATTAATAGTATGCTGGCAGATATTTCTGGAAAAAAATTAACAGATTTTGTCTAAGTAAAGGTGATATTTTAACAATCAAGAGTCTCTTGCTTAACCTGGCTTGCACATGTGCGCATGCTCTTTCCCTCTCCCTCTCTCTCTCTCTCAAAATAAATAAATAAACTTAAGAAAAAACCAACAAAACCACGTTCTGGGTGCTAGGTGAGCTCACTGCTATTGGAGTATTTCTGTGCTTAGACTCTTCCGGCGGACAGATGAAGGAAGCACAGGTGTGTGTGTGTGCACTCAATCTACATCTCTATTTGCATATATCTTTATTGAAAACCATGTGTTTATTTAGACTGATAGCCCCACTTCCATTCCAATACCATGTGCTCATTCTAGCTTTTGTCTTTTCCCATATTTGTACCTCTTCTCCCAATAGCAAAAGCTCATTCCTTCTCCCAATATTAAAAGTTATTAATTTGCTCAGTTCTTCCATATGTTGCCAGCTCCCTACTCTTAAGACTTTGGTGTGGCTCCCACACTCCTCCCTGTGAAAGCCCCAGCTGCTCCAGAGCTACCTCGTACCCCACTCCCATTGACTTGACCTCTGTCATGATTTTAAAACCTTAAAAAGGGCAGTGTGGCTAGAGAAGATAAGGAGAGCTTGAGACATACAGATTTAAAAAAAATTTTTTTGAAGTTTACTTATTTATTTTGAGAGAGAGAAGGAGAGAGGGCGAGTGAGTGTGAGCGGGGGAAGGGCAGAGAGAGAGAGAGGGAGAGAGAGAATCCCAAGCAGGCTCCACGCTGTCAGTGCCCAGCCCGACTCAGAGCTCGATCTCACAGTGAGATCATGACCTGAACCGAAATCAAGAGTCAGACACTTAACCGACTAAGCCACCAAGATGCCCCAGAGCATGGTCTTGAAATAGTACTCTCCTCTAAAAGGAATTAAGGATCCTTAGAGAAAGGACTGATTCTAGGACTAGAGCAGGAAAATTATAAAATGAGCCTCTAGCATCTTATGGCAAAAGTAAGGCTATGTTCAGGTGACAAAATGACATAAAACTATATACATGCATCCTATCAATGCAAATAACCTAATTTTGATAATGTAGTTATGGAAGATGTAAACATTGGGGGAAATTGGGTAAAGGGTCAAAAAAGGAACATTCTGTATTATTTTTGTAGCTTCCTGTGAATTTATAATGATTTCAAGTTAAAGTTGTTACTGTTGTTGTTTAAAGTAAAGAAGTACACTGGGGCGGCTGGGTGGCTCAGTCAGTTAAGCAGCCGACTTTGGCTCAGGTCATGATCTCGCAGTTCCTGGCTTCGAGCCCTGCGACGACGGGCTCCGTGCTGGCAGCTCAGAGTCTGGAGCCTGCTTACCTTTCTGTGTCTCCCTCGGTCTCTGCCCCTGCCCCACTTGTGCTCACTCCCTGTTGCGCGCGCGCTCTCTCCCTCGGGTGCCTGGGTGGCTCAGTCGGTTGAGCGTGACTTCAGCTCAGATCATGATCTCACAGTCCATGAGTTTCAGTCCCGCGTTTGGCTCTGTGCTGACAGCTCAGAGGCCTGGAGCCTGCTTCAGATTCTGTGTCTCCCTCTCTCTGCCCCTCCCCTGCTTATGCTCTGTCTCTGTCTTAAAAAAAAAAAAAAAAATTAAAAAAAATTAAATAAACATTAAAAAAAATACACAAAGATTGACTGGATCACATCAAAAGGGCATGCAAGCCAATCTGAAAGCGCTCCCAGTGGCAAATGGGGGACAATCTGAGTATTGAAATAAATGATGATAATAATGAAGTATAACCCACTGAATAAAAAAAGAATTCCTGGTATAAATAAATGTATACGAATTCTTTTTCTTATAGTAAAATGCCAACTAAAAAATGTAGAAGAAATATTGAATCAGAATATCAGTATTTGGCAATCCTCACAGTAAAAATTAATTTAGGTGAGAAACTTCAATGGATACTAAAACCAATGGGTGAAAGCAGGAACAGACAGAAACATGATTTTACACAGTCCCAAAGTATCTCCCCACAAATACTTATTAGTTACAAAGGAAGGAGGGAGTAAACAGAAACTTGGTAGACATCACCTTTTTTTTTTTTTAACTTTTTGTAATGTTTATTTATTTTTGAGACAGACAGACAGACAGACAGACAGACTGTGGCAGGTGAGGAGCAGAGAGAGAGAGGGAGGCACAGAATCTGAAGCAGGCTCCAGGCTCTGAGCTGTCAGCAGAGACCCCGAAGCGGGGCCTGAACTCACAAACCGTGAGATCATGACCTGAGCCGAAGTCAGATGCTTAACCCACTGAGCCACCCAGGTGCCCCAGCAGACATCACCTTTAATCAAGTGATCTAAGTTATTAACATTACCTAATGGGATAAATTGTATACCACAAAATAGGATTCATTAAGAACACAACATCATTTCTGTGAAATTGCAGCTAAAAATACCTATCTTGGTTCTAATCATCAGAAAACATTAGATGCACCCAAATTGCAGGATATTCTACAAAATGAGCGGTTTATAACCTTCAAAATTGTGAACAGCATGAAAATCAAGAAAGACTGGGAAACCGTTCCAAATCGAAGGAGATTAAAGAAACATGAGGGTTGGCTGTAATGCATGATCCTGGATTAGATCCTTTTGGTCTAAAAAACATTATTTGGGCAATGAACAAAACTTGAATGAGGGATCTCAGCAAGGTGATACAAAAGTTTTGAAAACTTTTTCTTAAATTGGAAAATTGTTTCCAAAAAAAAAAAAAAAAAAAAAAAATCACACCAAGGCATGTTCTTGACTCAAAGCCTTTGAATTTGCTATTTCTGTCTGAAATGATCACATCCATGTATCTGCATGGCTAACTCTCCTACTTCCACTGGGTTTTTAGTTTTCAGAGAAGCCTTACTATCTCAACTGTCAACACTATATATATTCACATCTTTCTCCTTGCTTTACTTTTTTTTTTCCTTATCATAAATCACTATCTTATATACAATTAAACTATTATTATATGACTGCCAATTAAAATGTAAACTGATGGCAGGGACTTTTTGTTTTGTTCACTGCAACATTCCCAGGGCCTAATCCAGGACCTGGCACGGTATAGACACATATTTATTAGACCAAATGTACACAAAGTCCTTGGGACACAAAGGACTTAAGATACAATTACAAAATAAGTTCACTTTCTCAATCACAGCAAGTATACTGAAATAGGTAAAAAGACCTCTAGTGTTAATTTGATAGCTCTGGAGTATCATTTCAATAAATATGTCTGTAGCATAAACAAATGACCTAATGTCCCCCCTCTGAGGAGCTTAGTGAGCAAACTGGATTTCCATCAGAAAGCAAGCTGTACTAATGCAGCCAGCAAAGACAACAATATTTACCAACAGCACGTGGAAAATACAGTATAAACGCTCTAAACGCTGAGAGACAAGAATTAATTGTATCAGACTTGATTGAAAACTACGATAAATACACAAAGAAAGCAAGTTTTCTCCGGGAGGGAGGGAAGGAAGTAAACTCATATTCAAAGGAAGTCCATAGTGCAAACCAAGGGACATATATAACTGAGGTCTCTGATTTTATTACCACATTTCCTCGAGAAACTACCGAGACTATAATTAAACTAACCACAATGATCTCAATTAGTTTACAGTATTATAAAACATACCAAATGGTTTGTATTTAAGAAAAAAGTATAACCCAAAAATCTGCAAAATGATCTTATGGTTTCTACACATGGAGTGATCAAATCACTAACATCTCATTTGACAAATTTGTTTTTCTCCTATGCCACCAAATAATACAGATGACCTTCCTTTCTTGCATACCAAAGACAGAAAACATTATCTTCAAGAAATTCTTAAATAACATATCTGAATTCAACCCAATACTTCAAAAAATGAAACACAAAAAAGAACAACTATGTATGTGTGTGTACACACACATATAAATGTATTAATAGGCATGGTTTGATAATCATTAATTAAGTTACACACATGACCCCATCTATCTTACAACCAAACTGGTTCTCTGAAGGTGAATGAAATCCAAATTTATAAAACAAATTCTAATTTCCAATAGAAATAGTATTTGTAAACCTAAAGTTGACTACAACGCTGCAGCTCAGAAATTGAGAAGCTGAAGAAAGCTTCCAGAACTCTCATCAGATTGGGAACACAGAAATTAAAATTGGGGACTCACAAAGAAAAAGTCCAGGCTAAAGGGCTACACCCCAGAAATAAAGAAAAAACAGAAACAAACCAACCCTCAAAAGATTGAAAATCGACCTCAAATCTGTTCAATCATTGAGTAGATTAAGGTGGTGTGTCTCAAACCTGACCGACAGAAAATATAAATCTCCCTAAACAAAGTTAACATTACCTAATTATCTAAGCATTTTATCCACACACGATATCCAGCAGTCAAGCAAACATTAGCAGTCATACAAGATAAAACTAAAATACCATAAAACCAGAAGAAAATTTTCTAAAAAATCAGAGCCACGGGAAATTCAGAAATTTAACACAAACCTCAAAGTCGTTGCTACTAATGTGTTCAAAGTAAGATGGGAGAATTTCAGCAGAGAACCTGATATTTTATCAAATAATCAAATGATTGAAAACTCTAAAACTTAAAAACAAAATGAGTGAAAATTAAGGACTCAGTAGAAAGGAGTGAAGGTGAGTGGGAAGTACAGGCTTTGTGGGTATGGACTAAGTTGCATGGATCAAAGGTACAGCATAGGGAACAGAGCTAATGGCACCTTGAGAGCCTTCTAAGATCACAGATAGTGGCTAGACTTGGGCTGAGCACAGTGTACCATGTAAAGTGGCCAAAACGCTATGCTGCACACCTGAAACTAAGGTAGCATTGTATGTCAACAACACCTCAATTAAAAAAAGAAAGAATTCAACAGACAGATTAGATACAACTATGGCCTTTAGTGAACTGTCTAAATCCTTTAAAACATTTTTCTATTGCTATTTAAGGTTGTAAGGTGAATTTATATAAGCTCTTTTTTTTAAGTTTATTTACTTATTTTGAGAGAGAGAGAGAGAGAGCATGCGAGAGCATATGAGCACAGGGGAGGGATAGAGAGAGAGAGAGAGAGAGAGAGAGAGAGAGAGAGACGGAGGAGGAGGGGGGAGAGGGAGAGGGAGAGGGAGAGGGAGAGGGAGAGGGAGAGGGAGAGGGAGAGGGAGAGGGAGAGGGAGAGAGAGAGAGAGAGAGAGAGAGAGAGAATATCCTAAGCAGGCTCCATGCTGTAAGCACAGAGTCCAACTTGAGGCTTGACCTCAGGAACCATGAGATCATGACCTAAGCCAATATCAAGAGTCAGATGCTTAACCCACAAGCCACCCAGGTGCCCCTAGAAGTTCTTTATATTAAGAATATCAGTGCATGTTCTGCCTTTTTAGTCATTTGTTTTTTCTCAGTTTGTTATCTTTTAACTCTTTTTAGTTTTGTTCATTTTCAGCAAATAAAAACTTTTTTTCTCTATAGATGCTTTCTTATCAATTATGTTTAAATCAAATGGGCATGTACACAGAATCATTTTATGTTTTTTTTAAGATAACAGCTCTTTATTTAAATTTTATTTTTAAAGTAAGCTCTATGCCCAACATGGGACTGGAACTCGTGACCCTGAGATGAGGGGTTACATGCCTGACTGAGGCCAGCCACGTGCCCCATTGTTTATGGTTTTTCATTCTGCCTTTATCCCCTTTGACTATTTGGAGTTTATTTTGGTGCATATTACAAAGTGAGAAAATACTCTCATTTTTTCCCCTCAAATACTTAACCAAGTTTTTAAAGGAAGTTTTTCATTATAATAATAAATTTTATTTTGTTCTTATTGTAAGGTTATATAACACTAATTGAAATGTGTGAAATAACAAAAATAAATTCTAGCTTTTTCCTACTACCTGCATAAATACATAAATATGTATTTGTAAGAATATCTTTTGATACCTAGAAGTAATTAAAACGACTCAAAACTCCTTCAGTACAGGTAATGGATAAATAATTTAAAATACATCCAATGGAGGGGGGCAACTGGGTGGCTCAGTTGGTTAAGCTCCCGACTTCAGCTGAGGTCATGATCTCGTGGTTTGTGAGTTCGAGCCCCACACTGGGCTCTGTGCTGACAGCTTGGAGGCTGGAGCCTGCTTCAGATTTTGTGTCTCCCTCTCTCTGCTCCTCTCCCCTTGTGCTCTGTCTCTCTCTCTCTCAAAAATAAATAAACACTAAAAAAATTTTTTTAATACAGCCAATGGAGGGGTGATGGGGTGGCTCAGTCAGTTAAGAGTCCAACTCTTGATCTCAGCTCAGGCCTGGATCTCACGGTTGTGAGATCAAGCCCTGAGTTCAGTTCTGTACTGGGGATGAAGCCTACTTTAAAAAAAAAAAAAAAAAAAAAAAAAAAAAAAATACATCTAATGGAATACTGTAGAGATATTAAGAAGAATGAAGTAGACTTAAATGTATTAATGTATAAATATGAAGAGGGTATACTGTTGACTAAAATATATTCTGAAAAAACTATCTAGTCAATAATTTGCATTTCAGAATAACAATGATGCTCTCCTCATCATTCAATGTAGTAATTACCACAAATGCCTTTGGATTTGCTGCTCTCTTTATACCAATTTTGACTATGTGTTTTGTCTACATGTTCTATAAAGGAATTTGATTCAGACTTTGCATACACTGGCTTTTTACGAAACAGTACTATTTAAAATATCATATGAATGGTTAAGGACTACATTTGCTGGCACTAATATAATTTTCAAAATATAGCACACTATATTCATGCATAAAATAAGGACTCATATCCTCGACATTTTATATCATCAAATCCAGTAAGTTTAAAAAACAAAATATTAACTATACATATCGTTAATTTTGCTTTTCATGTTTCCTTTTATTAGAACACGGTTGAAATCAACTTATAAAAGTTACAAAGCTATATAATTAAATTTGGCCAGTATCTCAGCACCCATGATTCACTGTTTTGTGTTTGCCACTAAAGATGTTCTTCAAATAGCTAAACCATATTGTGGCAGTGATATAGCCAGGCAAATATGCTCAAATAAGAATTCCTTGAAAAATTATTCATCTCCTTAAATGGCATAACCAAAAACTTTCTCCCATGAAAAGAGCTGTGAAAAAAGGAAAACAATTACAAATGAGACTACAGTCCCTAAAGGCAAGGAATGTGTCCAAAAAACTGAATTATTCTTTTATTAAAATTTCATACATATTCTTAGCTACAGGCAAAAATCTATGAGAAGGGATGAGCCACTTATCTAAATTCAATTCGTCAAACATAAATGAGTGACTACATGCCAAGCACAGTGCTATAAATTGGAAACACAAATGTAACTAAAATAACTTTATTTATATCCTGTCTTACTGCAAAAAAGATCTAAGGTAATCAAGACACAGTCCTTAAATTCAAGTGGTTTATACTCTAGTAGAAGACATAAACTTAAACCAAATACACATTATAAAGCGTAAAAAAAAAACCAAAATTTAAAGGATTATATTCAAGTTATAGAACATACCCTTGTAATCAGTGCTACAAAACAAAGAGCACTATTACACAGAACATGATGTCCAACAACGGGCATGGTGAAGCAAATTATGATGGAAACCACTTAATTCAGTATTGTAGTACATTTGTTTAAAAGTTTAAGAAAAAAATTAACAGTATCATAGGAAAATCCTTATGCTACCATATTAAAGACAAAATTAAAATTAGGAAAATAGCAAAAAAACAAAAACAAAAACAAAACCTGAAAATGGTAGGAGTAATTATCTTTGGGCGGTTATAAGGTTTTATTGTTTACTCTTTACATGTTCTAATTTTCCATAATAACCATATATTACTCCTATAATCAGGAATATAATAAACATCTAAAAAAACAACCATAATTTTTTTCTGGCAAGCCATTTAAAAGGAGCAAATCCTATTTGTCTGTTAACTAAGCAACACTGTATAATGACACTGAAAATTTCCTGCAAATAAAGTGAGAAAAGTTTCATCGAAATGTAAACTGGTGGGGCGCCTGGGTGGCGCAGTCGGTTAAGCGTCCGACTTCAGCCAGGTCACGATCTCGCGGTCCGTGAGTTCGAGCCCCGCGTCAGGCTCTGGGCTGATGGCTCGGAGCCTGGAGCCTGTTTCCGATTCTGTGTCTCCCTCTCTCTCTGCCCCTCCCCCGTTCATGCTCTGTCTCTCTCTGTCCCAAAAATAAATAAAAAACGTTGAAAAAAAAAAATTTAAAAAAAAAAAAAAAAAAAAGAAATGTAAACTGGTAAGAAAGGCTTGAGAGATATGAAAGACCTTACTTTTCCAAACGACCTCTGCTAGAAATTAAGACTAATAATTACATTATTAAACGACATAACTAAAATAATAAAAATCACATTGGGTACCTTCTTCAGGTCACACACAATCCGATTAGCTGCATTTCAGATACTCAAAAGATGTTCTCTCTGTGTGCTGTCCCATATGGTAGCCCCCAGCCACATGTGACTACCCAACACTGGAAATAAGGCTATTGCAACTGAGGAACTGAATTAGTTTAATAGTTTATAACTTAGCCACTTGTAGCTAATGGCTACCACGTTGGCCAGAGGCGTGTTTAGACGCATTGTAAGAAAGCTCTCTTAAAAGGGATTAAGAGGTACAAACTTCCAGTTATAAAATAAGTCACAGGGATTAAAAAAAAAAAAAAATACACCGTTGGAAATATAGACAATGATACTGTAACAACTTTGTTTGGTGACAGATGGTAACTACACTCATCATGGTGGGCCCTGCGTAGTGTATAGAATGGATTGTCGAACCACTCTGTTTTACACCTGAAACTAATGTAACATTGTGTGTCAACTATAACAAGAGAGAGAGAGAGAGAGAAAAGAACCATTCAATAAGACTACTCTCAACTGGTAGCACTCAAACTTGAGGAACTGAAAAAGTAGGTTAAGTACTGGGAAAGAAAAAAAAGAAAAAAAAATTACTACATGTATCCAATTAACAGAGGTTAGTGGAAGAGAAGATAATGGTTAGTAGATCTTCACAGCTGAAGAACATTCAGAATTACACATTTATATATATAGTATTACCAATTTTAAATTATTTTCTTTGTTAAACTTAAATCTACACTTTGTCAATTACTAAAGAGAAAAATCATGCCGGATTTGTAAAATTATAAATGTAGCATTAAGAAATTCTATAGCACAGTGAACATGTGACCAGCTGGGAATGCCAATTCTTCCATAGCATTTAATTTCCTGTACTCCAAAAAAAGGAAAGACCCAACAAACTAAAAGGTTACACAAACAAGGACTTATTCTCAATAGTTCTGGCATCTGTCTCTTCCATCAGTGAATTTCTTTTTCAGGTATGCAATCAGTCTTCATTGCACTTAAGAGATAACAGGTTAAACAGGTTCTGGAACACCCAGGCTTTAAAAATATTTTGTCATAACAGATTACAAAAATTAAATTTCTTTAAGAAGTAAATGTTTTATATGATCATATATTTCAAGTAGTTCTTGGCACTCTTAGCTCCTAGGATGTGATGTGTTTGTCCTATGAATACTATTATATAATAACAAAATACTGTAATAAGAATGAAAACCAAAAATGCATCAAAATTTCTCTGGGGCACCTGGGTGGCTCAGTTGGTTGAGCACCCAACTTTGGCTCAGGTCATGATCTCACGATTCGTGGGTTCAAGCCCCACATCGGGCTCTGTGCTGACAGCTTGCTCAGAACCTGGAGCCTGCTTTAGGTTCTGTATCTCCTTCTCTCTCTGACCCTCCCCTGCTCATGGTCTGTCTCTGTCTCTCAAAAATAAATAAATGTTAAAAAAAAATTTTTTTAATTTCCCAATGAATTCAGAAACTTATGACAGACTAGAAGATTCAACCTGTTTTCCTCAGATCACAGGTGCAGTAATTTAAAGCTAACCATACCTAAAACTACACTTTAACTGTGAAGACACTAGCATAGTTGAAAGACTTAAACAAAGGCTAGGTTGAGGCCTTCAGAATTAACCATCATGTGTGATAGAAACCTTTAAGACTGAATTACTACTAGTCTAGGGTTTACAGTGGTTTTCAACTTTGGAGATTCAGGGAGGTTTATTTTAACTTCTCATTCTTCACTAATAAGCAAAAGAAATAAGTGACCTGAAACAATTAGTCACTTGCACAGGGTACCTCCTAGATTAATTTACCAACCAGAGTGTCTCAGAAATAAAGATGTAAAAGAGAGGCATTAGAAAAGGTACCGCTTAGTGAAAAAAGTGTGATTTGGAGTCAGATTTGAAAGGGAATATGAACTCCATCACTACTACCAAGTTACATAACTTCTTTCTCTAAACCTCAATAACATCAATAAATAGAGACAATAATACAACACTGCAGGACTGTGATGAAAAAGACATGAAAGAAATAAAACGTCTGTAAAACACAAGCACATACATAAAAGGAATTCTAATGAAGGGTAACTGTCAATCTTTTAAAGCCATTAAAAAAACAAGTTGCCCTTTGCTACTTATTTCTAAAAACCTACCTCTTTGACAATATAAAAGAAATGATGGTAATTTTTAAGTATCAGTTTGAACTGGGGTCAGCTGCGAGTGACAGAAAATGCCCCTTAGTGCCTTTATGTCTGCTTTAAAACAGTTATGGGTCCTTTCGAAGGACAGTGAGGTAATCTCTGGAACTGCCCCAGAAGCTGAAGCCGTCATATCCCCTCCTCTCTTTCACTTCCCATTACAAACAATAAAGGCCATTTGTACCATTCGAAAAGAAAAGAAAAGAAAAGAAAAGAAAAGAAAAGAAAAGAAAAGAAAAGAAAAGAAAAGAAAAGAAAAGGAAAGAAAAAGTTAAGCGTGGATACAGTAGCTCCCATGATCATCAGAAATACGGCTCTTCAGCTTTGTTGCCATCAACACGAATACACTGCTTCCACCTCCTGATGACGGGTAACAAGCACCGACACCAGCCATTAAAAAGAGATGACAAGAAAAGGATACGAGCTCCCCACAAGGACTTTGCCTCGACGCTACTCACAAACCCCTTTTGTTCACATTCTGTAAGCCAAAACTACTCGTGTGGTCAATCACACACAGCAACAAAAACCGCTTTAAAAAAAAATCGTCTGTGGTGATGGTTACACAATATTGTGAACATAACACTAGTGTCACTGAATTGTACACCCAAGTATGGTAAACTTAATGTTACACACATTTACCACAATAAATAAAGAGATTTAGAAAACACTGAAAATGTTAAGCAGAGACATTTGATACATAAAAAAGGACCCAAATAAAAAAATCTAGAGAGATAAAAATGTTATGTGTGAGATGAAAAAATACATTGGGTGGTGTTACCAGGAGACTAGAAACTGCAGAAGAAAAGACAACAGAACTTGAAGACATGACAACAGAAATTATCCATAATGAAACCCAGAGGGGAAAAAAAGACCAAAATAAGTGGGTATCAGTAAGTTGTGGGCCAACATGAAGTAACCTAATATACATACAATTGGAAGTCACCAGAAAGGGAAAAAGAAGAGAAAAACACATGTGAATAGGGCTAGAAATTCTCTACAACTGGTAAAAACTAAAACTATACAGATAGAGGCTCAAACAAAGCCAAAAACAAGAAACAGGAAGAAAACAAGGCATATCATAATGAAACTGACTAAAACCAGTCAGAAAAAGAAACTCAGAAAAGAAAAATTATGAACAAAGGAACAACACAAGTCATAAGACAGTGGAGGGATATATTTAAAGTACCAAAAGTAAAACAAAACTAGCAAGTTAGTATACTATATACAGCAAAAATACCTTTCAAAAATTAAGGTGCCACTAAATAAAAATAAAATTACAATTTCTCAAAATGTGTGGGTGGCAGCAAAAGCAGTATTTAAGAGAAATTTATACCAAAAAAATGCAAATTTAGGAAAAGAAAAGATCTAAATTCAACAATTTAGGCTTCCTGAGGAAAAACCTGAGAAAGAACAATTTAAGCCTACAAACAGAAGAAAAATAAATATAAATGAGAAGAACTTCATACTTATTAGGATGGCTACTACAAAAAAACAACAAACAAAAAAAACACCTTAAAATTACAAGTGTTGACAAGGATGTGGAGAGATCAGAATCCCTGTGCATTACTGATGGGAATGTGAAATGGTGCAGCCACTATGGAAAAGTCTGGTAGTTCCTTAAAAATTAAAAATAGGATTATCATATGATCCAGCAACTCCACTTCTGGATATATTCTGAAAAGACCTGAAATTCTGTCTCCAATACAGTGCACCTGTGTTCACAGCAACATCATTCACGATAGCCAAAAGGTGGGAGGAACCTGTGTCCATCTACAAATAAATGGATAAACAAAATGGGTATACATGCAATGAAATATTATCCAGACTTGAAAAATTCTAGCATATGAATCTAGCAAGGAAATTCTAGCATATGCTACAACATGGATGAATGAACCTTGAGGGCATTATGCTAAGTGAAATGAGCCTTTTGACAAATACTGTAAGACAAATACTACACAATTCCACTTATATAAGGTACCTAGAGTAGTGAAATTCATAGAGACAGAGAGTAGAAGGGTGGTTGCCAGGGGCTGGGGGGGAGGAGGGAATGAAGAGTTGTTCTCTAATGGGTATGAAATATTGTTTTAAGATTTTATTTTTAAATAATCTCTACACCCAATGTGGGGCTCAACCTCTGATTTCAAGAGTTGCATGTTCCACTGAATGACCAGCGAACAGTTTCTACACTAACAAACACTAGTGGGCTTTAAAGATACTGTAATTCCTTGCTCATCATCACCAACCTCTCCCTAATTCTGCTATCCAAACATAAAAAAAAGACAGACATTTCCATCATCTCCTTTTACTTTAAGAGACATGATTACTGATTTCCTTTTATCCAGCCAGACCTAGAAGAAAAGAACGGAAGATGTCACAATTTACATGAGCCGCTTGGCTACCCTGCAGTCTGACAGCAAACCAGTCTGAAAGAAAGAATAAGAGCAGCTCTCCTTAATAGTAATCCTTTTCAATAATTTGGGAGATAATACTGCCTATCACCGGCAGTGGGGGCGGGGGGGGGGGGGGGGGGGGGAACAGGCCAAAGCCATGCCATAAAGAAGAGAAAACTAGATACACGAAAGTCTAGGATTCAGATTGCAGGTTCATCATCGTAAGATTGATTAATTTGTAGAATTCCATACACGTCCATCTTCAAATGTTCCACACAAGCCCTTGAAAGACTTACAAACAAGAAGGGATTATTAGATAATGTACTGTTCTCGAACTATCCATCATACTGTAGATCTCCAGTAAGGGTAGACCATACAGAATTAATTATTCTCTCCACTTGGAGACATTAAAAAGATTAATTAATTAAAAACAATGAAAAACCCACAACTTACTTTTGGAGAGGCTCAACCTAAACCTAAGAAGATGTGGGGGAGAAAAAGTTGAACAATCACTGATTTTAAAAATACTCTAAAATCTGAAATCCTTTTAATGTTAGAACATTTTATATTAATTACTTTTCTAAAATAACCATCCAGCTTGTCCAAAACTAACAGCTACCAATTTCTTATACAGAGTTTCAAGTTTGTACTTTAGAAAATAAGCATAATGAGAAAAGGACACTACCTTAGAACTCTAACAGCACAGATCCTTTCATAGCTCTTCCATTTATTAGCTGTATTTCTTTGAGCAAATTATTTAGCCTCTCCAAACCTCAGTGTCCTCATTCACGAAAATAGGAAGAGTAATATCTGCCCTACGTAATTCACAGATTGTCACATCAAGTGAGACAACACACAAAAATGTTAAAACATTAAATCTTTTCACTACAGAATAAATAAAACCTTTACTCATAGAATTGATGAGATTATACTAATGGGTATAGGCTACTCAGACTTTCTGACTTTAATACGACTTTAGCACAGACAGGTAACACATTTTTCATTATGTTTGCAAAAAATGGGCAAGTAACTGTTCTACTTAGAAGGTCATAATATTTTTTAAATGTTTGAAACTAAGTATTTCTAAAGAAAGAATATTTTTAAAGAACATGTCATTTTGATGTGACTAGAAAATGAAACAGAAATCTAACAAATTAATAAAGCACTTCAGAACAGTGCCTGGCACATGGTAAGAACTACATGTCTCTTTTTTTATTTCCAGTAGAATTAACATACACTGTTATATTAGTTTCAGGTGTACAATATAGTGATAAAATACGGAGTGCTTCCCGAATCTGCTTGTTATCCTTGTGCGGGGGCCACGTTAATCATCTCTGTGTTGTTCCAATTTTAGTATGCATGCTGCCGAAAGCAAGCAAGAGAACTACATGCCTTGCTAACAGTATCATCACAATAACTTTTAATGATATATCATAAAAGACCCTGTATTCAATGTGCTGTTTCAAGTACCTATCGTTAAGAATTTAAAATATCTATCTTCTGTAGTTGAAAGAAAATTTTATGTACAGCATTTATGTTACCATTTTCCATTAGCTATATTTTATATGCACTTCTCATAACAGATATCTCACAAGAAGCATGCGTTCACACTGGCAACCCCTACTTGGAACGCTCCTGTAAGGAAATCCTCTTTTTGATTTCTATAAACCAACCATCTGTTATAATTAAATACATAACTAGGTCAGTTTCTAAAAAATATCATTGTAAATACATATTTGTCTTCTCCATCCAAAATCTGAGTTCAAACCAAACTAAGGACAATGAGGCAGAAGTATTTCCACATACTGCATATTAGTAATATTTGGGGTTAGTACTTTCATCCCAGGCAGAGATCTACATGTTTAAAAAACAAAAAACAAAAAATAAACAACAACAACAAAAAAGTGGAAATGAGAAGAAAGCAGCTTCAAATGAAGTTACTTATTAATATGGATAAAATTTGGGAGGAAGAAGAGAAGTTACAAGAGATAGGGTTGGAAAAGTCAAAACTCAGGTTATTACTCTTGAAGAAATATTAGCATTTTGAACTTTTCCCTGAATAAATAGGAAATTAGTTATTTAAGTACTCTGAATTTTGGGATAATATGACTAGATCTGCATCTTATAAGAAGTAGTTTGGTGGGAGAGTAGAAAACGGATAGAAAGCTAGGAAAGAATAATGGGGAAGAGAATATCATAACAACCTAAGAAAAATATGATGGTCACTTGAAGTGGGAAAGTAACAGTCAGATGGGAGAGAAGTAAATCACATGTTGGAGGCAACACTGGCAGGATTTGGGGACTGACTGAATGGGAAGTCAAGGATGACATACCCAAATAGCCAGATTTCTGGCTTGATCCAAGCTAGATGGATAGTGGCATTACTGAGTCTAAGATCACAGGAAATGAAGGAGATCTGAAAGCAAAGGGGGAAAAATAATATTGTGGATATGTTGATCTTGAAGTATCTCTGGTATATCCAAGGGGAGATGCCTAGCTGATGTAGGACCTAAAGCTCAGAGGTAGGCTTTCAGATGGAAAAACAGAAATGATCAACATATAAATGATAAAGAAAGTCCCCAAAATAGACACAAGCTTAAGGAGTCAAAGAATGAGTAAAAAAATAATAAGCTGCCATTTAGCAGTGGAAGAGAAAGCAAAGCCTGAGAGAAACAGCTGAAGATGCTCTGAGTAACATCATCAAAGCCAAGAGGAGAGGGCAATTTGAGAAATGTCAAGTACTTCTGAACATTTGATAAAAATGACGGTGTTAGCAGCAAGGAAATCAGCATGATCTTGCAGTGAGCAGTGTCAGTGATGGGAGAGGATGGGAGGGAGATGATAGCAGACCAAGGAGTGAACAGAAAGTGAGACAGCAGAGTTTGTTTTGCTGAGGGGAAGGGGCAAAAGGTAGAAAGAATCGAGATTTCTTTCTAGGGGTCATTTGGTTTTTTTGTTTGTTTGTTTTAGGTGACACGTTTGAACAAGTTCAGCCAAATGAAAAAGAATCCAAATTAAAAGAAAGATGAAAGACAAAGAGAATTAAGCAACGGAAGGAGAGAATGAGATCCAAACACACTTGGAGAATCAGCCTGAGACAGAATGACGGACACCTCATGCACTGTAACAGAAGGAAAAGGAAGAACAAATGGTACAGAGGAGATAAACTCGTGAGTCCAGTAACAGGAAATTTAAGAGATCTCCTTTGATGGCTTCTATTTTCTCATGAAGGGAGAAGACCATCTGTAGAGCATACTTTGTTCAAAGAAAGAAAAGAATGTTTAAAACAGACCCTACGGACAATGACAGAATTGCTCTGCCACCCTGACAGCTCTTACAAGAAACAGAGACCACAAATTCACAGAACCACCAATCTGCGTAGTAATTTTTTTCTCCATCAGAGCTCAACAAGTAACCTTTTATGCAGGCCAAAGAAACAAACTAATCCAAAATCTAGGTGCAGATGCATACGACAGAAATTCAACAGGGCAAGGAAACCGAGAATCCTGGCAAGAGGTCTGAAGTAACGGACAATGGATTCTTACCTGCTTATTACCTCAAAAGCATCAATGAATACGTTTAATAAAAGGGTAAGAGCTCAGGAGCACGATGTTTCAATTAATGATCTCAAAGGTAACACTGATTTCAGGTAATGGTAAGGTCCAGAGTAGCTTCATGAGAGTAAGTAAACGAGTTAAGTGAAGAGCTCCACTAAAGATGAGAAAACTGGGAAGCCAGGTTCCTGGGTATTCTATTCACATTAACACCGATTCACCTAGAATGGTGGCACAGCCCTGCACGGAAAGGAAGATTGAGTCAGGAGTCTGAATTCGATGAGCAAGCAGAGACCCCACGTACAGGATACCCCAACTACATGAGACTCAACAACGGCAATTTTAACAAGAAGGTCTTACCTTCTTGTTGCTACTAGGTACTACCTTGTAGTACAAGATAACAAGGAAACCGCCTCCTATCCTTTCCTAACTGGGATCTGTAGAGAATAAAAGAAGGTACACGTTCCACTAGAGAAGGCTCTCCCTTAAGAAGAAGACAGGTGTTGGGGCGCCTGGGTGGTTGAGTCACTTGGGCGTCCGACTTTGGCTCAGGTCATGATCTCACGGTTCGTGGGTTTGAGTCCTGCATCGGGCTCTGTGCTGACAGCTCGGAGCCTGGAGCCTCCCTCTCTCTCTGCCCCTCCCCTGCTCCTGCGCTCTCTCTCAAAAAATAAACATTAAAAACTTTTTAAAAAAAAAAGAAGACAGGTGTTACTACTTAAACAAAGATAAAAGTAACATTCAACATTGGGCGCCTAGGTGGCGGCTGAGCGTCTGACTTCGGCTCAGGTCATGACCTCGCAGTTTGTGAGTTCAAGCCCCGCGTCGGGCTCTGTGCTGACAGCTCAGAGCCTGGAGCCTGCTCCTGATTCTGTGTCTCCCTCTCTCTCTGCCTCTGTCCCGCTCACGCTCTGTGTCTCTCTGTCTCAAAAATAAACATTAAAAAAAAAAAAATTTTTTTTAAGTATCATTCAGCAAAGAATTTGAAGATGCAAGTGATTATGTTTAACTTTAGAACAAGGGTGAGAAATACTTGAAAAGGAAGGGGAGAACAGGTGAGGGAACAAGAGAAGAGATGTGTATAATGACTTGTATCTTGGGCAATACATGAAAAGGCAATAATGAAATGGGATTTGGTGGGATCACTTCATGGGAAAGTGGCTAAGAGGACAGGTTTTAGGAGTTCTCTAAAAGAAAAGGCATCAGGCCTCTCAAGAGTCAGCCAGTGCTAGCAATTAGAAAAGTCTATGTCTAGTGTGTCATAAGACTCATAACTCTTTGGAAGGAGCCAAATGAAGCCTGGATAATTTGTATTGGTTTAAGGCTACAAGCTAAGACTATCAGGCAAAAGTCCCACTGGTTAGGCTTAATCTGTAAGAATTGAGAAAAGCTTGCCATCTATCTTAGTAGAAATCAGGATTTGTCCTTGACCATAAGTAACCCCGTTTGGAGCTGTGCTGTTTCATAACACCTCGTAGGGTATGATAAAGAAATAAAAATATCTCATTAACCAGATAAGACATTAGACTTAGACTTCAGACTTAATTCCTCGTTTGTAAAACAAAGGTGTCCTAGAACCATTACCATTAAGAGCCAACCCTCCCCCCCCCCCAAAAAAAAGAAGACAGCACATCTTACATATAGACTCCCAGTTGGAATCAGACAAGCCATTTAATAAAGCTTCCTAAACAAATACTAAATGCTACATATAGGCTCTGTGCTAGACACCGGGCAGAGACATAAAGATGATACCACAGAACTACATTTACGTCCAGCCATTACGTCGTGTACCTTAAACTTATACAGTGCTGTATGTCAATTATTATGTCAAATAAACTAAGAGGAAAAAAAGAAATTACCTTTAAAACATTTATGCCCCATTACCTAAAAACTAGTTTTAGTTTTAGTTCCCAAATTTCCAATACACTGATATCCAAAATTTAGAAAAACAATGAATACTACATGGTCACAACCTTATGAGAGCCCACGGTCTGGTATATAAGAGGTAAATAATCATAATACGTGATGATTCTAATAACTTACAACAGAGAATATTATGTGGGCAGAGAAGAGAAAGAAAATCATTGCCTGGAGTTAGAGAAAGGGAGAAGAATTAGAGAAGACCTCACAGAGAAAATATCTTTGAGATGGATCTTTAAAAAGAATTACAACTATGACTAACAAGTGCTCGATCTCATTAGTAATCAAATACTGAAATGCATCTTAAAAAACAAAGGGAGCTACTGAGTTTTCACCTATGAGCCTGGCAATTAATGTAAAAGATTCATGATATTCAACTAGCAAAGATATGGGAATATGTGTATTCTCACTACTATTGAGAGAGTTCAATTTACTTCTAAAAAAGGCAATTGAGATTATTTTGCAATTTTAAATGTGCACATGCTCTACCAATTCCATTTCTAGAAATCTACAGAAATATTCACATATGCACAAAAATATTTAGTGATGTTACTGCAGCAATGTTTACAGTAGAAGAACCCAACCTAAATGTCTATTAATAGTGAAACAGTAAAGTAATCATGGCAAATCCGGGAGCACCTGGGTGGCTCAGTCGGTTAAGTGTCCAACTCTTGATTTCAGCTCAGGTCATGATCTCATGATTCCATAAGAGCACTCTCTCTAAATAAATAAACTTAAAAAAATTTTTTTAATAAAAAAAATATTATGGCAAATCCAAACAATGGAATACTCCTTAAAAGAACTGGATGAATTATAGGTTCTGATTGGATTTACTCTCCAAGTAAATGAAAAAAAGCAAACATGATAGATATGATATAGTTGCATTTTGGTTCCCAAAAAAAAACCCCGTTAAGTATTCATGTTTTTTTATATGCAGGAAAAAAAGGAAAATGATATACCATTATACTGTTCTAGGCACAAGAAAAGTGACACACTGATGTGTTCTAAAGTAGTTTCAGAGACGCCTGGGGGGCTCACTGGGTTAAGTGGCTGACTTCGGCTCAGGTCATGATCTCACCGTTCGAGTTAGAGCCCTGCATCAGGCCCTGTACTGACAGCTCAGAGCCTGGAGCCAACTTCAGATTCCGGGTCTCCCTCTCTCTCTGCCCCTCCTCCGCTCGTGCTCTTTCTTTCTCTCCCAAAAAAGAACATTAAAAAATCTAAAAAAAATAAAAAGTAAAAAATTAAATAAATACATAAAAGAGGCAGGTGTTACTTTTGCAATTTTAAAAATGAAGCTTGTTTTTCTGTAAGCAGAGAATGAGAGGGAGCATTCCCATTAGAGACAGAGGCAGAGAGTATAAATAAAAGAACATAGCATATTAAGTCATGGGCAAAAGGATGATTGCCTCTATCTCTGGTCCTGCTCCCTCTCTTCCTTTTCACATCTCTGAAGAGAGAAGTCTATTTCCCCAAAGCCCATCATCTGTGAGCTAGAAACCCCATCAGGACTTTTCCCTGCTAGAGGCGCCTGGCTGGCTCAGTCAGTGGAGCGTGCAACTCTCCATCTCTAAGTTGTGAGTTTGAGCCCCACACTAGACGCAGAGATTTTTAAA
This sequence comes from Neofelis nebulosa, assembly GCF_028018385.1. Classification (NCBI taxonomy): domain Eukaryota; kingdom Metazoa; phylum Chordata; class Mammalia; order Carnivora; family Felidae; genus Neofelis; species Neofelis nebulosa. The sequence goes on from NC_080790.1 coordinate 8,427,143, forward strand.
AACAGTCTATGCTGAAGTCTCTCTATTCTAAGAAAAAACACTGGGATATAAAAAAGTAGAAGCAGATAAAATTCATTTCCTAATTCATAAATGCCACAACAGGGAAAGTATACAATGTATCATTATAACAGTAGCTACTCCCATATAGGTTTCTCCCCATATCCCTTTTAATTATACCCAGATGCTATTGTTTTTCCTAGCCTACAGAAATACAAATTCTTATTCCACGAGGTTGGCAAAGAGTTGACAACAGACTTATGTAATAAGACCCTGCTCTGTTAGCCAGACCCACCCCCAAAATCAGCTTTGAAAATTACATGACCCAAGGAAATTAAAGTTACTAATTATAGTAGCCATCAATACAGAATGATAACATATGCTATTATGCTACTCGTATGTATTTTCCCACATGATAAAATTCTAATTACCCTGGTATACTTACGGACCAGAATCGGTATCAGAGGTAATACGGCATAATACCTGCAGTTTGCATCTTCCAAACCATTCCGCTAGCTGTTCCTAAGCTCACTTTTGTCACTAAAAGTAGGCCAAAAGTTGCTAAATTCAAGCCACAGATAAAAACATCTGGTAAAACCCAAATGTTCTTTTAAGCCTTATTTAAAACACTTTTCCAAGTGAATAATGCAAAGGTTTAAAAATTTTGTCATGACTCTTCCTAGTATTTATAGTCTAGGATTTCTGAAATTTAACATCACTTAAGAACACCAGACTCTGTTTTCACAGTTCAATATCATACCTACTCTAAAAGAATAAACCTTAGCTGAGAAAAATTGACACCTGGAATACAATAAGCCAAAAAATGAATATATGCAAATATTCACCCAATGAAACTAATTATCCTCAGTGAATTAAAAAATAAATATGCTAATTTTTATTCAGTGATTTGATACTTTAGAGAACCTAACATGTGCCAAATAATGTGCTACCATTTTTGGGAAAAACAGGCTAACATCAGGAGACTGTTTGCACATACCTTTCTGAAGACAGTTACAGACATATGCAACTTAGCCTATTTTACAGAGAGTTCATCTGTGTGTAAAAAAAAAGCTTAAGTTCGGCACAGTTTACAGAACACTAATACACAGAATTAGTTTCCCACTGAATTTAATCTTCACATCTCCTTGAGAAAGACAGATATAGTCTTATAAATTATCATAGTCAAGAAGATAATTAATAAAACATCTGATTAATTAATACCAGTCTTAGCTCTTCTGACCGCAATCCAGTGTTCTTGCCAATATACCGCTGTTTCTTTTTCTTAAGAAAACACTTGAAAATTATCAAGGCACTTCCCTTCTTTTTTTTCCACCTTTACTACCCTAAATAAACAAACAAAAAATCTTAAGGAAAACAATTAATTTTTTTCATATATTAATACAGGTTAAACTGGATCCATTTTATGAACTTATTTTAATGGAATTTTGCTTACAAAAACTTATCTGAAATAAGTACGCTATTTTTCAGATTCTTACACTTTGATTTCACATATTTGTTATAACTTGAACCAGACTGGACGATTCTGTTTATAAGAGGAAAAAAAGTAGCACAGTAAAATATTATGCCAGCAACTTACATTCTCCATATAATCTTAAAAGATTAACTTACCTATGATAAAGGTTATAAAAATCCCCTCATACCAACTTTCCTCCAAAAATTGAGTAATTAACTTGTTAAAAATGTATTCAGTGTCTTACTTATGGCCTCCCTCTGTAGGAAATATCATATGCCAATTTTTACTAGAGTTTCCTTTTATTCGTTCTAAATTTAGTTTTATTTGTATCATCCCTTGTTCTATTCTGGAAATGTCTTCAATATGGAAAGCCTGTTTTCAGTAATGTCCTCAAAATTTTTAATTTTACAGCTTCTCCTTTTTAACAAAAATATATGCTTTTACAGAAAAAAAATTTGCATAAGTTGTCTTCCAGAACTACCAGCAAAATCCTTTGAGTGAGCTTTCTCATTCTTTTATAATGTAAACATCTTGCTTTTATGACTAAATTCTTGTTTAGCCAGAATATAAAAACATTAAAACATAGTCCTATTTTAACTGTTGCAATCATGAAATATATATTCCATAGCTCTAGCTGAATTAATGCCTCAGAATGCTTCAGCATGGACATGATATCACAAATCATGAAGTCTAAAATTAAACTGCATTTTGCTAACTTTTTAGAAATGTTGGAACATCGTGTGCAACACTGAGGTATTACGGATTAGGATTCTAATGACCAGATTGCAAAATGTTTCTAAATTTGAAAAAATACTTCCAATGAAATGTTAATAAGTCAATCACATGTAGCAAACTTTTTTTTTTTAAGATTTTAAAGTAATCTCTACACCCAACGTGGGGCTGGAACCAACAACCCCGAAATCAAAAGCCCCCCCCACTCCACTGAGTAAGCCAGCCAGGTGCCCCACATATAACAAACTTTTTTTTTTTTTTTCAACGTTTTTTATTTATTTTTGGGACAGAGAGAGACAGAGCATGAACGGGGCAGGGGCAGAGAGAGAGGCAGACACAGAATCGGAAACAGGCTCCAGGCTCCGAGCCATCGGCCCAGAGCCTGACGCGGGGCTCGAACTCGCGGACCGCGAGATCGTGACCTGGCTGAAGTCGGACGCTTAACCGACTGCGCCACCCAGGCGCCCCAACAAACTTTTAAAGATAATTGAAGTGTATTAGTCAGTGAAAGAAGGACCACCCAGTTGCAGATTTGTTTCACATTTTAGTTATCTTATTCAGTAATAATTTGGAAAGGATGGACAGATTTTAAAGTATAAACTGACACAAATCTTTAGAGCTTTAAAGATACTATATGTCACTCTATAGTCTCATAAATATTAATCAATATTGCCTTGACCACCAGAGTGCACAATCTTATTAACTACAAGATAGAATCTATAAAAAGTGAGCTGCTAAAGATTTCAAATACTAAAAGAAAAAACAAAAATCACCACTGCCATTCCTCTAATAGCTATAACTATAACAAAAATCAGTAAATGCAAATTTTCAAATTTCTAAAATACCTACATACTCCTTAATCACAAAATTAAAATAGACACACAAGAGGAAGTCTGATATAGAATGCTGAAGAGAATGAAAAATATGGACAACTTATCCACTATGTATAAATTGTCTGGTTTTCTCTAATTTTCAATGACGTGAAGAGACATAACTGCAAAGAATGTGCAGTAAAAAAATCTAAACAGGAACATGTTAACACGAATGTTACATAATATAACAATAACCTGAAGGCTGCTCTGAAAATGAAATTTCAAAATAGTTTAATATAAAGACTTTGAATATTTTATGGCATTTTATTTTTTGCTTGCTTTTAAAGGGACCATAAAATAATTTTTGTATGCTTTTATTAATTTTTAAACACAGGCACATTCACAGATACACATACACCATGCTGTTTTAGGTGCTATGCTCTGAAGGACCATACATTTCTAGTGAAATTTTCCTTCTGAATAAAATCACTGTCAGTGATTAAACAGGCTGCCACTATTTTCCCTGTTGCCATTTATTAAATGTGAAACATCAAAATTATGTATTTTCCAGGCCAATCAATAAGTCTCTGTAGACTACATTTCTCATGAAAGAGTATGATGCAATAACATTCCTACATTGTAATTTTATACAATGTATATTTTACCACAATAAAAATTGTTTTTCATTTCTATTTGGTCTATCTTGTCTGATTCTCCCTTCAGAAAAGCTCAGCAAAGCAATTAAATTTCCTTCTAAAATAAGAAAAGAAAAACCTTGGTCTGACTCCTACAGAGCCCTAAAAGAAGACAGAAAATGTGATGACCCTTGATATTTCAGAAAATCTGGCATCCCTCCATTCACCAGCCTTTTCCACATATACGATTCTGTGTGCCAAAGAGATCTGGATTATTTGTTGTTGGTTTTGTCAACTCAGTAAAAGCAGCAGCACCTACAAGTTTCTCAAACTTTGATCTGCAGATTACCCTGCACTGAATCACCTGACATTCCTGCCCCCAACACAGGCCAATCTAAATCGGAGGATCTGACACCATTTCTACCAAGTACTCAGGGTGTGATTCTGACTTCCATCAGATGATTCTGACTTTCTAGCTTTATCCAAAAAATAAAGGAAGAAAAAGAAGTATTCTCCTTTCCTCAGATACATTTTGGACCCAAGTGCCCTCCGTGCCAATCTTTAAATTTCAATATTGCACCTCTCAGCTCAGTGGTTCCCACTCTTTTCTGCACTTGAGAATCACCTGTGGAACTTTTAAAACTCCTGGTATCTCCAGGTCACATTACATACCTATTACATTAGAATGTCGGGGGGGGGGGGGGGGGTGGAAGCCGGACATCAGTAATTTTTTTTAAGTTTATTTATTCATTTGTAGGGGGGAGAGACAGGGGCGCCTGGGTGGCTCAGTCAGTTAAGCGTCCGACTTCGGCTCAGGTCATGATCTCGCGGTCCGCGAGTTCGAGCCCCGCGCTGGGCTCTGTGCTGACAGCTCAGAGCCTGGAGCCTGTTTCAGATTCTGTGTCTCCCTCTCTCTGACCCTCCCCTGTTCATGCTCTGTCTCTCCCTGTCTCAAAAATAAATTAAAAAACGTTAAAAAAAAAATGTAGGGGGGAGAGACTAGGAGGAGCAGAGAGAGAGGGAGAGAGAGAATCCCAAGCAAGCACTGGACTGTCAGCACAGAGCTCCACATGGGGCTTAAACTCACAAACCAGGAGACCATGACCTGAACCAAAATCAAGAGTCAGGCAGGCGCTCAACAGAATGAGCCATCCAGGCACCCCAGGCATCAATATTTCTAAAGATCTCTAGTTGAGTGCTATGTATAACAAGATTTTTAAACCACTGCCTTAGCTATTGGATTTATCAGATATAAATTAGAAAATGACCTATAAGGGCCAAGACATAAACTGTATTGGTATTAAGTTCTTAAATTTCCAGATACATCTATGTATTTCCTTTTTATTTTAATCCAGTATGAAAATTTTTGTCAATGCATTAAATTAAAGGCTCTTTAAAACTGCTTTTGAAAAAATGTAAGACCCACTGTTTCACGTTGATGCAATTAAGATCATGCTATGCATCTAAAGTTCAGAGAAGTTTATCATTATTTCATCTGCACATTAATTTTGGTGATTTTATTTTAAGAAATATCATCATTGAGAAGCCAGCCAAGACAAAGAGTCAAAGTTCATGTCTTACTTAAAAGCGACTCCAAATGTTCTGTTAACTCCAGACAAATTTTGCTAAATTTAAAATAGCTACAATATGGTTAGATTTTGCATGAACTCTTTCCCTAATTTCTGACTTGATATCTTATTTCTCTGAAAGAAAATAAGAAGTTTGATATATTGGGGTGCCTGGGTGGCTCAGTCAGTTGGGCATCCAACTTCGGCTCAGGTCATGATCTCGCAGTTTGTGAGTTTGAGCCCCGCGTTGGGCTCTGTGCTGACAGCTTGGAGCCTGGAGCCTGCTTCAGATTCTGTGTCTCCCTCTCTCTCTGCCCCTTCCGCCTTCACGCTTTGTCTCTCTCTGTCTCTCAAAAATGAATAAACATTAAAAAAATTTTTAAAAAAAAGAAGTAGGATATACTTTCCTCTCATCTTCACTAATTCCAATATATGCTGATTGTATGATCAATTAGTGGCCCTTAAAAAAAAATCTAATGATTCATACAAAAAAAATTTTTTAATCTGACTCTTTCAACACAGGCAAACTGGCCAATCACAACACATCATTTTTAACCATTCAACTTCAACTTGAACATCATCCACTATGCAATACAATAAAATATGGCCATATAATGTATATAAAAGTTCCAAATACTACAAACCATAACTCTGTAAGTTATCCCAAAACAGTAAAATTTTTCAAAATCATACTGATGTTTACACATTTAATACCTGAAATATTTTTGCAAGGGTTTCAATATATACACGTTTCACTACATCTTGCAGGCCTCAGAGCTCATGGCAGTGCACTTTCCTTTTAGAAAAATAATTATCACTACAATCAAAATTTTAAAAATTCATGCTTAATAAATTAAAGCATCTTAAATACTAAAAGAATTCTTTCCTAAATTTTCCTTTCTGCTCAAAAAAGTCCCATTTGGAATTATCTTTAATAAAAACTCAAAAAATACAATCTAAACTAACAACTTCTATTTCAATAAGCATACTTTTAGTACAACCTCTAAAGGAATCATACAGGGCAAACTGTAGGGTCATATCCTGACACAGAATGCACAAATATGGCAGCTCCTTTTACATCTGAAAAGAACTCTCTTGGTTAAATTCCAGAACTCTGCTCATAATTTAATCCCACAAATCAATATCCAATGCCACCTATGAACAAAAAAGAAGTAACATTTGTATCTGTATGTTAAATCAGAGGGGTACTGAAAGTATAAGCCAATAGTGAAGTGGAACACATAGTGTTTAAAACACTTTCTGGGGCGCCTGGGTGGCTCAGTCGGTTAAGCGTCTGACTTCGGCTCAGGTCATGATCTCACAGTCAGTGAGTTCAAGTCCCTCATCAGGCTTGGTGCTGACAGCTCAGAGCCTGGACCTGCAGAGCCTGGACCTGCTTCAGATTCTGTGTCTCCTTCTCTCTCTGCCCCTCCCCCACTTGTGTTGTGTCTCTGTCTCTCAAAAATAAATAAATGTAAAAAATAAAATGAATTAAAAAAAATTAAAACACTATCATAGGAATCAACTTACAAAATTAAAAGTACGAATTGTTATTTGTTAATGTTTATTTGTTTTTGAGAGACAGAGAGAGACACAGCATGAGCAGGGGGAGGGGGCAGAGAGAGAGGGAGGCACAGAACTCAAAGCAGGCTCCATGCTCTGAGTTGTCAGCACAGAGCCCAAAGCGGAAGTCAATCTCACAAACTGTCAGATCATGACCTGAGCCAAAGTCAGATGCTCAACCAAGTGAGCCACCCAGGATCCCCAAGAATTTTTTGTTTTTACGTAAAACAGAAAAGTTTATAAAGATGAATGTTGGGTCAATATGAGAGAAATCAGTTTATAAGCTTACTCAAGATGCCCAAAATAATCAAAAAAAAAAAAAAAAAAAAACGAAAAAGAAAATATCAGCACAAAACAGAATGAAGAAGCAATCAAAGGCCGTACATTTAAGTCAGAAGTACTTCAACTTGATCTGTAGCTTAGAAATAACTCAACTAGTAGAGACTTCGCTACCATTATCAGGGCCTATACAGCTCAGCAAGACTCATTCATTACTTGGAAGCAAAAGGTACCACAACAAGGTTTAAAAAAAAAAAAAAAATGCTGAGTATTAATTGGGCCTTTCAGGTGGAAACACTAGCCAGTAGGATAATTCCACCTATAAAGGGCTCTGATCTATATCTATTTGTTTCTATTTATAAACACTGAAATTGGTCTGGGGGATGCGAAATGAAACTCCTTTTACTAGACCATACTCATGATACTTTGGTAAAAAATTAAAAAACAAAATTAACAAGCACATGAAGTAGTGCTCAGCATCATTTATCATTAGTAAATAAAATGCACTATCATGGTTACTGGTTATCATCACAAAGATAGGCAATGCCAGGCATTCTCTGAACATGTGGAGAACTAGAACCCTCATACATTGTTGGTAGGAATGGAAAACTGTACAGCCACTTTGTACAGTTTCTTAAGAGTTTAAGCATAAGAGGGGCATCTGGGTAGCTCAGTCAGTTAAGCATCCAACTCTCTGATTTGGGCTCGCGGCATGATGTGGCAGCTCGTGAGTTTGAGCCCTGCATCGGGCTCTGCATTGACAGTGCAGAGCCTGCTAGGGATTCTCTCTCCCTCTTTCTCTGCCCCTGTCCTGCTTGTTCAAGCTCCCTCTCTCTCTCAAAATAAATAAATAAACTTAAAAAAAAAAAAAAGTCAAGCATAAAAGAAGAAAAAAGGAAAAAGTTAAGCATAAACTATATAGTTTATATTTATATATATATATATATATATATATATGCATACTACATGACCCAGCAATCCAACTCATTAAAATCTAGCCAAGAGAAATAAAAACACGTGTCTACACATATGGTGAATTCATAAACAAAATATGGTATATCTATACAATGGAATATTAGTCAGCAATTAAAAAGAACAAATTACTGGGGCGCCTGGGTGGCTTCCTCTCTCTGCCCCTCCCTCAAAATAAATAAACTTAAAAAAAAAAAAAAAAGACCAAAATACTAATACATGCTACAACACAGATGAACTTCAAAAATGTTATGCTAAGTGGAAGAAGTCAGAATAAATGACTGCACATTGTATGACCACTTGTATGGACTTTCCAAAAAAGAAAAACTTACAGACACAGAAAACAAGTCAGTGGCTGACTTCCCTGGGAGTAAGGACAGACTGTAAACACGCTCAAGGAAATTTTGGGAGGTTAATGAAAATGGATTGTGATGTTTTCACAACACTATAAATTTACTGAAAATCAGTAGTATGTTGTATACTTACAAATGAGTGAATTTTAGACTAAATTATACCTCAATAAAAAGAACTAACAAATCTAGTAAACATGATACCTATGTTCAACACCTGCTGACCACTCTCAACTGCCAGACTTATATTTCACAGCTTATTCTAAGGGCAAAGAAGAGACTGAAACACGTTTATCAACTGCACTACATCTACAGCTTGTAGTTATCATTCAACCAACAATAATCAAGGACTTACTACAAGCAAGATACTGTGTATTGCTCTCCTTTGCTAAATGACGGTCACCTTTAGACACAGAAGAAAAACCATACTCTACACTGTCTTTTTTTCTACAGCTGTTTTAAATACAATGCAAAGGGAACAATAAAAATCAAGCATTTGGGTTTACTGAAGGATGGATTATTACAAACAATAAACTTTTTTTTTAATGTTTATTTTTGAGAGAGACAGAGACAAAGCACGAGCAGGGGAGGGTCAGGGAGAGGGAGACACAGAATCCGAAGCAGACTCCAGGCTCTGAGCTGTCAGCACAGAGCCCGACGCGGGGCCTGAACTCACAAACTGAGAACCTGACCTGAGGCGAAGTCAGTTGCTCAATTGATTGAGCCACCCAGGCACCCCCCACTGTGAACACACTCACCATCATTTCATCTGCCCTTGCTCATGAAGCACTGCTTCAACGCAGGCATCACCTAGGTATATAAGAAGGAACTGGATATATTTTACCAGAAGAAAAGTCAGGGGTTAGGGGAAACAGAAGAAACATAATAAATGATAAAAGATAGGCAGCCCACACGAAGTGTCTTTAACTTCACCTAACACACTGAGTAAAATCAGCTAAATCCTTTCCAAAACAAATTGTTTCACCACAATCCAGAAAATGTCCAATCATTATTCACTTTTCCTGCTTGACCTCCAATTCTACCATTTAGATTTATCCTCTTTGCATATACAGATGTTTACTTATCCTCTTTCCTATGAACTGTAAGAAATAAGTGATAGGAACACATAACAATGTTTATTTAGGGAATACTTTAATATTTCTTTAAGCAGGGATATATTTCTACAGGTTATCACTCCTGTTACTTAAAAGAAAACTGTTAGTTCATTCAACAAATATTTACAGGGCACAACAACAGGAAGACAAAAAAGACACATGTCCTAAAAGAGCTTATATTCTGTTCATTAAGTAAACTCAAAAACCAGGAAATATATAAGAAAACACTTAGTGGGTGCCTGGGTTGCTCAATCGGTTAAGCCTCGGACTTCAGCTCAGGTGATGATCTCACAGTTGGTGAGTTCAGGCCCCACATCAGGCTCCCTGCTGTCAGCACAGAGCCTAATCTGGATCCTCTGCGCGCCCCTCCACCCCCGCCTCTCCCTGGCTTGCACTTTCTATCTCTCAAAAATACACATTAAAAAAAAAAAAAAAAAAAAAAGACAACACTTGGTATATTAAGCATTCCTTATTATAATCATACAGGTAATTAAGATAATGCCAACCGTGTTCTCCTGTTTCCATCTAAGGTATGCTGGAGGAGGCTCTGCTATTCATCTGCATGGCATTTAAAACCACCCCTAACAACAAAGTGTTAAAAATTCACTCCAAACCTATCTCTTGAAAATAAAGAAAATTTCTATCAGTTGCTTTATAACTAAAAAAGTCTAAACTCTTAAAGAATAAAGGAAATCAGATATTGAATAAGTCATCAATTAACTATAACAAAAAATTATAAAGCACCTCAGATATCTGAACAAGCAACTCCTACCTTACCAAAATGAAGCAACAAACCATAAAATCATTCTTGGAATTAGAGAAACGTTCCCCCAAAATATTATCAAAGATGAACCAAAAATGAATCTCAGTATTTCCTTTTTGCCTCTCTCTCTCTCTCTCTCTCTCTCTCACACACACACACAGAAAGGAAGAGTGAGCAAGGGGGGAGGGGAGAGAGAGAAAACACAATAAATGCTAACTATTATGATCCAAACCCTTTCCAAAAAGATGAACAAGGGTCATCTGGGACAGCCAGTTGCAGAATTTACAAATATATCTCCATGATTCAATCATATTTTTAAAGAAAAAAAGTACAGATGAAAGGAAAGAGTAACTACAATCAAGGATAAAGAGGAGACAGTTTTAGTAGAGTCCCAAATGCCACCATGATTTCACAATTTAAATATTAAGCTCCAAATAATAGGCTAACTTGCCAATGGAAAATGTTATTTTGTGGGTTTTTTCTCAAAAGCCGTAAGCTGCCCTAAGTCATCCACATTCTCTTCACCAGTAACCTTTATCACTAACAGCTTATAGATATATTTTTTGAGAGTTAGCACAGAACAGGATTTTTAAGTATAGTTCTGCAGTAGTATTCCATAAAAAAACTCAAGACACCCAAATGAAAACCAAATCTATAATCATTACCCTCTCTCTTCTCCCAAGCACCACTCTCCAACTAGACAGTGATAAGACAAGAATACAAAGATATAGGGGCACCTGAGTGGCTCAGTGGGTTAAGCATCTCTCTTGATTTAGGCTCAGGTCCTGATCTCCAGGTTGTGATATTGAGCCCCGCGTCCAGCTCTGTGCTGAAGGCGGAACCTACTGGCGATTCTCTCCTCTCTCTGCCCTCCCCTGCTCATGCTCTCTCCGTCTCTCTCAAAATAAATAAACTTTTAAAAGTAAAAGGAATACATACAGAGATATAAACAAAGGCTTCTAATTATTATTTTGGGAGCTCTAATACTTAGACAAACCTCCTGATAAAATCTTTGTACCCCTATTTCACAGTTTCCAACAGAATTCCAAACGTAATAAACATAAAATCATTAGAGTACTAAAAGAAAATTGAGGTATATGATACCATAATCTTGATGATGGAGGATGTCCTAAACATAACATCTAAGTCAGAAAATCACTCTTTAGTGAGAAGATTGATAAATTTGACTATACAAAAGCTTCTATTATTAAGTGTAAAAAAAAATGGCAAAGCACATGTACAATATAATTCTACTTTGTTTATATTTTAATTTTTCAGACAGATTATACCAAAATGTTAATTTAACTCTACGTGGGGAGACTATATATGTTACTTGAATTTATACCTTTATTTCTTAAGTTTTTTACAATAAGAACATATGATTTTTATAATTAAAAAAATTTACATCTTTCTTCCCTTCAAAAAAATAAAATCTAGGTTTTTCAGCCATGGCTGTCTGCCCATTTCCTTCAGGTAAAAAGATTAAAACTAAAAAATAAATAAACTGAGCATGGGTTAAATAACAGAACCCACAAATGAATAGAGCATGAGTTAAATAACATAAGTGTATTTAACAATTTAATGTAGTTACTAAGCAGTAGAGAGACAAATAAAAAAATCCACCTATCAGCATATTCATTTTCGACAAAGGCACCAAACCCATCCAATGAGAAATGTATTTATTAAAAATTGGTGAATTTGGTGGTGACTACAGTTAACAATACTGTATAGTATACTTGAAAGTTGCTACTAAAAAAATCTTAAATATTCTCACACTAACAAAAATAGCAGCAACCACATGGTAAATATGTGAGGTGAAGGATGTGTTAAGTAACCTCACTGTGGTGAACATTTGGTAAAATATACATGTGTCAACCGTACACCTTAAACTTATACAATGTTATATGTCAGTTATGTATCAATAAAGCTGGAAAAAAATGGTACAGGATAATCTAAACAACTGGATATGGGAAATATGGGGGGGAGGGGTGAACCTTGACCCCTAACTCACACCATACACTAAAATTGGCTTCACATGTATCCTAGACCTAAACATAAAAGTTAAAACTATAAAACTTCCAGAAGAAAGCAAAAGAGAATATCTTTGTAACAGGGGGATAGCAAGCCTCTTAGGCAGGAAAAGCAATAATCATAAAAAATTGACTGAAACAAAACTAACAAAAAAAAACATGCCACAGACTAGGGGAAAAATTGGCAAAACATATTTGAGAAAGAACTGTATATAGGATACATAAGAACTTGTGTAACTCAATAACAAAAATAAAGGGAAAAAACCCAAATTTTTTTAATGTTTACTTCATTTATTTTGAGAGTGTGGGGGAGAAGGGCAGAGAGAAAGGGAGAAAGACAGAATCACAAGCAGGCTCCAGCTGTCAGCGCAGAGCCCAACATCGGGCTCAATCCCACAAACCGTGAGATGGTGACCTGAGCCAAAATCAAAAGTCAACGTTTACGCAACTAAGCCACCCAGGCTCCCTAAGAACCCAAATTTTTTAAATGAGCAAAAATCTGAACAAATATTTCACAAAGGAAGGTACACAAATGGCCAGTAAGTGCCTGAAAAAGTATTATCATTACTTATCAGAGAAATGCAAATTAAAATCACACTGAGATACCACTACCCACCCACAAAGTGGCTAAAATTTAAAAATCTCAGTGTTGGGGCACCTGGGTGTCTCAGCTGGTTAAGTGCCTGACTTTGGCCCAGGTCATGATCTCACAATTCGTGGGTTCAATCCCCACTCTGGGCTCTGTGCTCACAGCTTAGAGCCTGGAGCCTGCTTCAGATTCTGTGTCTCTCTCCCTCTCTGCCCCTCCCCTGCTCACGCTCTGTCTCAAAAATAAACAAACATTTAAAAAATGAAGTAAAATAAAGTAAAACAAAACAAAACAAAATAAAATAAAATAAAATAAAATAAAATAAAATAAAATAAAATTCAGTGTTGAGGAGGAACTGGAATGCTCATTCACTGTTGTGGGAGTATAAAATTATATGACCACTTTGGAAAGGGATCTGGAAGCTTTTTTTTTTTTTTAAGATTTTATTTTTAAATAATCTCTACAGCAGCCAGCCAGGCGCCCCAGTCTGGCAGTTCTTAAAAATTACATATACACCCACCTCTAGCAGCTCTTAAAAATTAAACACACACCTATCCTATGACCTAGCAAATCCAATACTAGGTATTTACCCAAAAGAAATGAAAACATGTCCTCATAAAGACTTAATATAAGATTGTTCTTAGCAAGCTTTATTAACACTCAAAGTACACTGAGATACCTGGGTAGCTTAGTCAGTTAAGTATCTGACTCTTGACTTCAGCTCAGATCATGATCTCACAGTTTGGGAGTTTGAGCCCCCACGTCAGACTCCCATACTGGTGGCACGGAGCCTGCTTGGGATTCTCTCTCTCCCTCTCTGCACCTCCACTACTTGTGCTCTCTTTCAAAATAAATAAATAAACTTAAAAAAAAAAAAAAAAGCCTAAGTATATTATATATACTAGCCAAAAACTGAAAACAGCCCAAATATCTATTAACAGGAAATGGCTAAAAGACTATGGTTTATACATATAAGGGAATACTGCTCTCAGTCCTAAGAAAGGAATAAACTGTTGATATACACAATAACATGGCTAAATCTCAACAACTACGCTGAGCTAAATAAAATAAGCCAGATACAAAAGAGTACACGCCACATAGGATTCCATTTATATGACGTTCTACAAGAGGCTAAAGTAATCTTTAGTAGGAAAAAAAATCAGAAGAGTGATAGAATCTAAGGGAATGGGATGTGGAATTAGCTGAAAAGCCATATAAGGAAGATTTTTGGGTTAGTAATAATGTTCTGTATCTTGGTAAGGATTTGTATTACACAGGTGTGTGCCTTTGTCAAAAGTCATCAATAGTACACTTAAGATCTGTGCATTTCATTGTATGTAAATTTAATCTTTAAAAAGCTTAAATAAATATTGAGCTCTACTCAACGGAATGCACGCTAGGGGCCCCCGGCTGGCTCAGGGGGGAGAGCGTGCATACACCTTAATCTTGAGGTCATTAGTACAAGCCTCACGTTGTGGGGGAGACTGTACTTTAAAAAAAAAATTAACTTATTCAGGGGCACCTGTGTGACTGAGTCAGTTAAGCATCTGACTCTAGGTCTCAGCTCAGGTCTTAATCTCAGGGTGGTGAGTTCAAGCCCCATGCTGGGTTCCATGCTGGGCACAAAGCCAACTGGAAGGAAGGGAGGAAGGAAGGAAGGAAGGAAGGAAGGAAGGAAGGAAGGAAGGAAGGAAGGAAGGAAGGAAGGAAGGAAGGAAGGAAGGAAAGAAGGAAGGAAAGGAGGGAGGGAGGGAGGGAGGGAGGGAGGGAGGGAGGGAGGGAGGAAGGAAGGAAGGAAGGAAAGAAGGGAGGGAGGGAGGGAGGGAGGAAGGAAGGAAGGAAGGAAAAGAAAAAGAAAGAGAAAGAAATGCATGCTGAAGTATTTAAAAGACAAGCATACTGATAGCTACAACTTAAATAAATCAAAAACAAAAAAACGTATACTGATAGATGGATAAAGGATAAACGTACTGATAGATGTAATAAAGCAAATACAGCAAAATATTAATTAGTTGGAAAGTATACAGATGTTCACTATCAATTCTTTCAACTTTACTATACTTTGAAGTTTTCCATAATAAAATGTTGGGGGAAAATTTTAACTCTACCCATTACTTTGTTATGTTGAAAACAGCGTATCTGAAAACCCAACAAATTCCACTCCTAAATATATACCCTAGCCTACAGATAGCCTAGTCCTTCACATGGACTCTAGTGATGCTCACAGCAACAATGTCCGTAACAGTAGAAAAGAAAAGAATAACAATCTAAATATCCATCAAATAGAATGGAGCACTGAAGACTGGTTTCCATAGCACTGAAATGAATAAACCACATTGTGGGTGCATCTTAGAAATAAAACCTTTGACTGGAAAAAGCAAGTCACAAAAGAACACACTACATACGTTTTAACTTTTTTTTTAAATGTTAAAGAATTAAGTAAAGCTAAACAGTACTGTTTAGGGAAATATACAAATGTAATTTACAAAATAAAGCAAAGAAATAATACAAAAATGCCAAGGTAAGAGGAGCGGACGCAGAAAGACTGATGAAGCAGCAGCAACACCCAAACACAGTAACTTCAAAATGCTAGTGTTCTGTTCATCCAATTGGGCAGTGATTTCATGGATGTTTGTTTTTTATGCTTCATAATTCATATTTGCGCTCTATATTCTCTTAATGTTTAGAATATTTCAGAATTCAAAATGGGAAAAGAGAACTGTGAGCTCATGACTCAACCAAAACAACTTAGGTTTCAAGATAATTATTCACAATTTCTTTACAACTACAGTATTTAAAACATATAGAAGTCTACACTACCGTTATACTAGGGCAAGATGTTTCCAAATTCAGAATATTTTAGATTTCAGAATGGTAATAAAGTACATATACCATATACATTACATTCCTGAAAACCCTCTTTTGAGTCTGCAGTAGTATCCTGAAATCAAACACATTAGTATTTCCCCAAGGAAAGCTATTCCTACTTACACCAAGAGGGACAAACTGATTATAAATATTCTAACATCAGATCCGGTCAGAGGTTATCATCACGCAAGTTTTACCAAAAACTTGGTTTTGAGAGTTCTTTACATGCAGCAAAACTGTGGGTGAGGGACTGTGAACCTGTACTTTCAAAGACACTCAACTTCACCTAAACAGCAAATGCCATAAATTACTTTTTGAAACCTCTCCAGCCAATTCATTTTCTTTAATAATCATAAAAATGCAAGTTTTTAAAATTTTTTTGAAGTTTATTTATTTTTGAGAGCGAGCGAGTGAGAGAGAGAGAGAAAGCACACAGGCATGGGAGGGGCAAAGAGAGAGAAAGACAGAATCTAAAGCAGGCTCAGGGCTCTGAGCTGTCAGCGCAGAGCCTGATGACATCATGACCTGAGCCGAAGCCAGATGCTTAACCAACTGAGCCACCCAGGCGCCCCAAAAGAGCAAGTTTTAAAGTAAAGTAATCCCATTGATGCTAAAGATGCCCCATTTTTATTTCACAAAGAAGAACGTGTATAAAACAATTTTTCAATTTTTATTTCACTTCACTTTTGTATCTTTATGGTAGTTGCACTTATTACACGGTGGGGAAAAAATACAGATAAAATTTTACTATAATTAGGTCGATAACCAGTACTAAGCTGAAATCTAAGCACTGTGGTAAATATTTTCATATAGTTTACCAGTATAATGAAATCAATCAAGTAAAGCATTTTGTAGATCACTCAAGTTCATAAATAAAATTTTAATCACCTTTCCCCATCAGCACCAGTCTTCCGTAAGTTTCCTCAAGCCTGAATCCTACAGGTTATTATAACCATCTACTCTTTTAAAAAATAAAACACATCAAAACCCAAAAGCAGAGCTTAGGAAAGATATCTTTCCAACTGCACCTGGCTGGCTCAGTTGGTAGATCTCGAGGTTATGGGTTTGAGCCCCACACTGCGTATAAAGATTACAAACTAAACTAAACTAAACTCTCTCCAGCATAACGCTAAAGTACAATTCTTTTTAGCAGATTATTTGGGAAAACAGTATGAGAAGCTGAGTCCTAACAACAAAACATGGGTGTTTACCAAAAAGTTTCAAACACTACAAAAGCATACCACTGAAATCCCTCCCCTCCAAAAAAAGTATTATAGAAACAGACCTCTCTCAAAACTCTATTTTTAAATAATACCAAGCAGCCCACAACCTGCAAACACAAAAGGGATATACTCTCTTCAGATTAATCTAAGGACCCATGTAATAAAGCAAGGAGCCTCTGCAGAGAAAATTTAGCCTTTTAACACTGACATGGTCTTAGAATTCAGCTTTATCTATGCTTGATGATTGCTAGCACTTCTCTGATGGCAAATTCAGATTATAATGCTGCTTACTGAAAATTACATAGCAAGGAATAGTTGCCAAATAAAACCATTTTCCTTTTCAAAGGAAATTTAAAGCAATTAACTATGCTAAAGGCAAGCACAAGTGAGCTAAATTTAACGAGCACAACGACGCACCAAGCACTGAGTTAAGCGCTTTGCGTGTAATCTAAAAAAAACGTAACATTTTTTCCTACAGATTTTACCGTCTAAGAATAATTATACAGTAACTTCTGGTGTATTTCTTCTCCATACTTTTGTCATCTTAGTACGCGGCTTTAAACGGTGCTCTCTGAACTCCTGAAGGAAGTAACTAAGACCCATGTTGTGTTAAGTTTTTTCCTCTGTTAAAAAAAAAAATACTCGTTTTCTAGAATAAAACCAACAGAAATGCCGTATTCGGTAAAACAACAGTCAACGGTGACACGCAGGCTGCACCCCAACCATATTCCATCATGAGCATTTCAAGAAGTATGTTTTTATAACACTCTTGTGGAGATTAATTCATTGAGTTTCTGTCTAGAAGGATAAAAAAGTTCCTGGAAATGAACAGAGTAGTGGTGACGGCTGTACCACAACGCGAGTGTCATTAATGCCACAGAACTGTACACTCAAAAATGGTTAAAATGGTAAATTCTATGTTACCACACACACACACACACACACACACACAGACCAACTCATTCTATCTTGCACAATGAAACACACGTAACTTAAAACTAACTACAACGCAGTTGAGACTTTATTTCAGCTCATCAATTCGCAACACAAGCACTGCGACCTGGCTCCAAAGAAGAGTAGGGGCCAATCTGCGGCCCGGTTAGGTTCACTCCAACTCAGAACCACAACATTCAATCAACTGAAACAGCAACAGCAGAAGGTGTCCGGTCAGCAGCAGGTAACGTCAGCTCTCGCACCAACAACACGTCACCTTACTGAAAGCGTCAAGTGTGCCGGCAGGACTAAGCACGCCAGCAATGAATGGGCCCAACTGTTTACTAAACACGCGTGATGTTGCACTTTCAAAAACAGCCTTCGTCTTAGTGGTTTAGAAAACACCGTACGAAATGGAACGACGAACACGTCACGGGCAGAAAACAGCTTGGGCTCGGGCTCAGGCTCAAAATAACCTGGAGAGCGAACATCGGTAAAGACCCAAGAAATGACAGTGACGTGCAAAACCTTTCTATCTGGGGCTGAATACGAACCTGACGAATCCTGGAGGTTCGCGGCGCTATTTTTAACTGAACTTTCTGGCCTTGGGTCAAAGTTTTGCTAGCAAAATACCGCAGCGAAAATGCTGGGAGCGAAGCCCAGAGTCCCTGCTCCGGCGCAGGAAAAGCTGTGCCCTTCACGCAACCCCTCCTGCCCCCCGCCGAAGCCGCCCGAAGCTGCCCGAAGCCCGACCAGGGGGGCCGCCGTGCCGGGAAAACACACCCACGGCCTCACACAAAACTCGGCGGAAGAAAGCGCCCAGCGCTCGAGCCAGGACGCGGCGCATCGCCGCATTCTGCTCCCCGCACAGCAAGAGACGCGCTCGTCGGGCAGTTCCTGCACTTTGGCCAAAGTCAGCACTGAGTCACCCTGCAAAGGACTCCAGGAACCGCAAAAGGTGACCAATGACTTAGGAAGAAAACTCAGTTCAAAACTGGAAAGGGAGGAGGCACTGTTGTCAGCACGTACAGTCGCCCGGTTTCCCGACGCAGGGACTAGAACGGAACGTGGGTTCTGGGCGAGAAGACCCACCGCATCCAAGCACCACCCACGCAAATTCTAGTCCTCCGGGGCGGATCTAACATCCGGAGCATCTTTCTCACTTTCTCCGCCTCCCCAGGGTAAAAATCCACACCTCCTGTTCCCACAAAGAGCACACGAACCAAAGTGTCTGAGATACAATCGTCTAACCTAACAAAAACAAAAATAAGAAATAAGCAATCCCCCCTCCCCCCACGGTGCATTTCCAGTTGGTAAAAAAAAAAAAAAAAAAAAAATACTCCTTCCTTAATCGAGGGCCAGCTAGCGGACTTCACGTGCTCATTCACTTGTATTTCACGGGCTGTCTTGGGAGACAGACGCAATGAAAAGGAGAGATTGATTCTACTCGGCAATGCAGACTGGAGTCTTCGGCTCGGGCTCAACAACCTTGGGCAACTAAATTTGCAGAAGTTACAATGCACTAATCGCAACCCTGGAGGTTCAAGGACACCTGAAGCCACACGAAAACTTTAGCGACGCGTTTCAAGGTGGCAGACTGCAGGGAGAACGAGGACAGCTCTTTGTCATCCACCCCAGGTGGGGACTCCCCACAGCGAGAGCATCAGGTTTCTCCTCCGCGGCTCCGACCCCGCGTCCCCACGCAGCACGCCGCTCTTTCAAACTGGCTAGTCCGCTGAATGAAAGAGCAAATCCTGCACCCCACCTCCCCAAACCGAGAGGGCGGGCGGGAAGGAGAAGAGGGGTGTTCCCTCCCAGGGCTCCAGGAAAGGGGGCGGCCGCGGAGGACACCGGCGCCGGGAGGTGGAAGGGAAGGAATCAAACGTGGGTCCCTCCTGCTGGAACTTAGGCGCAGGAGTGTCTGGCCTCCGACCCGGGGCCCGGCTGCCGGAAGCTGGGCGGGGTGGGGCGAGACCTCCCTCCCACGGATGGGTGGGCACAGAGCGGGGATCGGAGGCAGGCGCTCGTAGAGCGGGGAGGGCGCCGGGGGCCCCGGCCACCTACCAGCAAGCTCTCCACGTTGATGGGCGAGCGAGGGTCTCGGATCAGCGCCTCCAGCTTCCTCTGGCGGCTCGCGCCCGCCCCGTCCCCCGACACGGCCTCGGGGGCGCCGGGCATTTTCCCCGTCGCCGGGGGCCGGCTCATGCCGCCGCCGCCCGGCCCCGCACTCCCCGCTCCCCGCGCTCCGGCCCGGGCGCCTCGGGGCCTAGCGCCGCCCCCGAACCGCCGGCCCCGGGCGGGGCTCCGCCAGGGCCCACCGCCCGCCTCTAGCCCCGGCTTCGGGTCTCCGCGCCGGTCCGGGGCCTGGGGCCGTCCGAGGGGCCGCCCGGCCCGGCCGGGAGCGGCGAGGAGCAGACGGCGTCCCCGCCCCTCAGTCAGATTCGCGCCGCCCGGTCCGCTCGTCCGCCGCGGGCTCCCTCAGGACTCCGAGGGCGGGAGCGGGGAAGCGGCGCGGCCACCGCCGGGCCCGGAACGCCCCGCCCTCTGGGGCTCCGGGAGGCTTGAAGCCCGGGCTCAGACAACTACGGCCGCCGCCAGCCCGCCCCCATGCTCGCCGCGGCCGCCTCGGTCCCACAAGCCCGCTCCCCTCACACACTCCCGCGCGGCGCCCGTCTCCGGCCGCGCGCAGCCGCTACCCACAAGCCCCTCGGGCCGCGGCCGCCGGCGCGCGCCCCCGCTCGCCCCGCCCCGCCGCGCGCGCGCGCGCGCGCGCCGCCGTCCCCGCCCCCGCCCGCCGGCCTCCGCCTGCCGTCGCCCCTTCGCCTCCATTTTTTTCGTTTCCTCTAGTCTGCGCCGCTTCGCGTTTCTCCCTTTGGAGCCTCCTTCCTTCCCCGCTTCCTCCTCCCCCTCTTTGAGTTCTCCGAGGGTAAACTGCCGGGCGCGCGGTCACCGCCTCACTTGACCCGCCGAGCTCCAGCTGGGGGGAGGGGAGAGCGCGCCCGGCGCGGGGGTCTTCCGGCGGCCCAGCTCCCGCCCGCCCCTGCCCCCGAGGGCGACCCCGCGGATTCGGGGGTCGGCCTGCCGCCCCCGCCCCCACCCCCACCGTCCGGTGCCGCCGCCGCCGCCGCGCCCGGGGGGTCGTGGAGGCTGGAGTTGGGGGGGGGGGGGTTGGGCCGGCCCGCCCCCGCTGACTCAGCGCGCAGCTATGCGGGCCTTGCATCACCCGCGCCAAAATAATAGCGACCGCCAGTCGCTGCCCTCGCCTGCAGAGCTGTGCGCTGGCGAGGGGCCTGCCTGGGCCGCGGAGATTTCAGTGGAAAGGCAGGGGGAGGGTGCAACGGGAGTCGGGAACCGGAATCCTAGCCCTGGGATGGAGGGCCTGGAAGGGTTTTTTTCCGCCCCCGGGGCAGAAGTGCTGGAATCCGAAAAGGCTTTGTGCACGTCCCCGGCAGTCTCCCAGCCTGGGCTTAAACAGTAATCAGGAAGAGAACAAGAGGGCGATAGAAAACTGCTTCCATCCGCAGGCCTTCTCCAGGTCCTTGCCTTTGGGGGGACGGAAGATGGGTGGTTATAGGGGCCGCTCCCCCGCATTCCTGCCCTCTCGCGGCCCGTGCCATTGGTCAGATCCACCCAGGGCGCAATCTGAAAAATATGTGCCAAGAGCTATAAAATTGTTCATTGAGCCCCTTTGACCCAGTAAACCCATTTAAGGAAATACGTTTCTAAGGAAATGATCCAAAGGGGAGGGGAGGGGAGAACTTGCATAAAGATGTTTATAGCAGGGCTATTCAGAATGTGCATAATGACTAAAACCTAGAATGGGCCCAATTGTCCAACAATTGGGGAAGAATCCAAGCTCTGTGGCGTTAACAGAAAGAATCCTGGCAGGTATGTTGGATTTATGTCAAGCGCATGAAATTTTGGCAAGTACGTGAAAAGGTGTGTTGGAAATAAGGTTGAGTGAACAACAGATACAAAATAGTTTGCACACACTACTTAAAACTGCAAAATGAACAGCCTCGAGAACAAGAGAAAGACAGTCTTTGAGTGAATAAGAGTTTTTTGTTTTTTGTTTTTCTGTAAGGATGCTTAGGAGAACATTAAAATCTCAAAAATTGGAAAACTGGAGTAAGATAGATGGGCCACTCCAAAAAAGCTACAATCTGTTATCCATTAAGTAGTAAGAATCTTAAGAACCTTTCTCGCAGGCACGTGAGAGATAAGCTCACAAATGGAGCGTCTGAGTCCTGAAGCCCCAACCTTGTAAAAGTGGCAATTTAATCAGTAAATTTTCCAGCAGCAACATCGTTTTGCTTTGTGTCAAAGCCACTTGGACTTAAGCAGGAAGAGACCCTGGAGGATCCCGTACAGCCCTTTCCTCTCAGATAATAACACTGACTTCTGGTCAAAAGGTAAGTCCTTTAAATCTGTATGTTGAGTGACTCATTCCTGCCTCCGCAACCACACCAAGAAAACAAGAGTGAGCCAGACACTCTTGCTTATGCATTGGAGCAAAATAAGAGATGATCCGTGATTATGGATCTTTTTCCCTGAAGACAATAAAATACACAAAGCGAAAGCACCGTGTGGTTCGCAGTTTCCAAATTAATTTTTCGATGACTGGCTGTATACTTTTATGACGCTCTGCGGGCTAACAGGAAGTCATGGTCCCGAATGCTCTACATGAAAACCTTATTTGCGAAGAAAAGGTACTGATCAACAAGATACAGTTAATGGGCACCTTCTACAATAGGCTAGAAAAAGCCCTACTGGAGAAGATTTTTGTCCAAGACCTCCACCATTGTTCACGTTCAAGAAAAGAAGACTGATTGTTGATATGAGTTAAACCTTTTTTTTTCCCTTGGCCAATAGAACAATTCTTTTTTACCAAAGTAATGCACACATGCGTTCTTCTAAAAGTGAAAAGAAACCAGATATATATAAAACATGCCTCAAGCAGCACTATCAACAATAGCCAAAGTATGGAAAGAGCCCAAATGTCCATCGATGGGTGAAAGGATAAAGAAGATGTGGGCTATATACACAATGGAGTATTACTCGGCCATCAAAAAGAGGGAAATCTTGCCATTTGCAACTATGTGGGTGGACCTGGAGGGTATTATGCTAAGTGAAATTAGTCAGTCAGAGAAAGACAAAAATCCTATGACTTCACTCACATGAGGACTTTAAGAGACAAAACAGATGCACCTAAGGGAAGGGAAACAAAAATAATATAAAAACAGGGAGGGGGACAAAACAGAAGAGACTCATAAATATGGAGGACAAACTGAGGGTTGCTGGAGGGGGTGTGGGAGGGGGGATGGGCTAAATGGATCAGGGGCATTAAGGAATCTACCCCTGAAGTCATTGTTGCACTATATGCCAATTTGGATGTAAATTAAAATAAAATTAGGGGCGCCTGGGTGGCTCAGTCGGTTGAGCGTCCGACTTCAGCTCAGGTCATGACCTCGCGGTCCATGAGTTCGAGCCCCGCCGTCAGGCTCTGGGCTGATGGCTCAGAGCCTGGAGCCTGCTTCCGATTCTGTGTCTCCCTCTCTCTCTGCCCCTCCCCCGTTCATGCTCTGTCTCCATCTCAAAAATAAATAAACATTAAAAAAAATAAAGTAAATTAATTTTAAAAAATGAAACAAAAAAAAAAATTACTCTCCCAAATCTCTCTACACACTACTCATTCTCCTGTCACTCAAGGCCTTTACCTTATATTCATACATATATATTTGTACTTATACACAAATGTACTTTTTTCCCCACATTGACGGCATTATATCAGATCATAGTCTTTTGCAACTTGGTTTTTCCCTTAATTAATATCACGTCTTAGCTCTCCATGTCTGTAAACAGACTTACCTCATTCTTTTGAACTGCTGTGCTATATTCCATAGTATGGACTTTTATTTACTTTCCTTTAAACAGCATAGTAGTTAAGAACAGATTCTGGAGACTGGGCTGAAATCTGGTCTCTGCCAACACCCTAGCTGTCAGCTCCTGGGTTTCCTCCTATGGTCTGTTGTTACAAAGTGCTTAGGAGAGTGCTGCCCGTGCTTAGATGTTATCAGTATTTTCTCCCTATCACAACATTGTTGCAGTTGACACGGCTGTGGTTTTTTGTTTGGTTTTTTTTTGTTTTGTTTTGCCTTCATGTGGACATACTTGAATAGCAGATTCCTAAAAGTGAAATTATTGTGTCAGAAGATAGGCATACTTTAAATAGTTATAGATTCTTGGGGCCCCTGGGTGGCTCAGTCGGTTAAGCGTCAGACTTTGACTCAGGTCGTGATCTCACCGTTGGTGAGTTCGAGTCCTGCGACGGGCTCTGTGCTGACAGCTCGGAGCCTGGAGCCTGCTTCAGATTCTGTGTCTCCTTCTCTCTCTGCCCCTCCCCAACTTGTGCTCTGTCTCTCTATGTGTCTCAAAAAATAAATAAATGTAAAAAAAAATTTTTTTTAAATAGAGATTCTGTCAAACTGGCCTTTAAAAAGGCTACACCAGGGGCGCCTGGGGAACTTGCTAGGTCACATGTCTAACTCTTGATATCTGCTCAGGTCATGATCTCACATTTCATGAGTTCAAGCCCCACATCAGGCTCTGTGCTGAAAGCACGGAGCCTGCTTGGGATTCTCTCTCTCCCTCTCTCTCTCTCTCTCTCTCACCCTCCTACACATGCTTTCTCTGTCTCGCTCAAAATTAATAAATAAACTTAAAACAAAAGAGGCTACACCAGTGGGGCTCCTGAGTGGCTCAGTTGGTTGAGCGTCTGGCTCTTGGTTTCACCTCAGGTCACAATGGTCATGATCTTACAGCTAACAGATCGAGCCCCTAGTTGGGCTCCTTGCTGACAGTGCAGAGCCTGATTGTAACTCTCTCTCTCTCTCTCTCTCTCTCTCTCTCTCTCTCTCTCTCTGCCCCTCTTCTGTGCACTTGCACACACACGCATGCACACACTCTCTCAAAATAAATAAACTTTAAAAACAAATAATAAAAAATAAAAAAGCTACACAAGTTAACATTCTCGCTATCAGTAGAGAAAACTACCTTTACATTTGCCAGTATTCACCTTTTTGATTTTTGCCAATCTGATGAGCAAACAAAATGACATCTGTGTTCGGTGGTATTCCTTCAATTACTACTGAAGATGAGCATTTTGTGTTTCTGTTTCTTCTGAAATTATCTGCTTATGCATTTTGTCCATTGGCCTTTCTTGTTGATTTATAGGAGCTCTTTATGTATTGTGGATATCCCTTTTTATTATAATGTTAATATCTGTGTTATAGTTTGCAAATATTTTCCTCCAGCCTGTTGCTAGTCATTCAGTTTTGGCGTTGGTACTTTTTGCCACCCAAGGTTTTTATCTTTTATGAAACCAAATCTATCAACATTTTCCTTGACAACTTCCAGATTTTTGTGTCCAGATTGGGAAAGATCGTAAACCCAGTTTTTAGGACACACAGAGGACTGAAGTTGTAAGAGGCTCTCTGAACTGGCAGTTTCCTAGTAATATCAAACATATCTCATCCCAAATGAGCCATAGAAAGAGGGTCTCCCTATGTTTGCACTTCTCGGGGGCATTCCTGTGGCTCTCTCTGAGGTTGGCTGCTTCCTTTTTAACACTGTCTCCGATATATCCTGAGCACCGACGCACAGGTGGGAACTTGGACAAAAATTGTGTTCAATATGAAGGAAGAGTATTGGGAAAATAAACAGAGAATAAAGGGAATTTTAACAGGCCAGACTCTCAGTCTATACGGTTTTGATTCTACCATAAACCACTAGATAGATGTGCAGGACTTAGAAACTCCACCCCATTTCATCTGCATTTTTTCTGCTTTTTTTTTTTTTAATGTACATTTACTTTTGAAAGAGAGAGAGAGAGAATGGGGAAGGGTGGAGAGAGAGGGAGACAGAATCTGAGGCAGGCTCCAGGCTCTGAGCTGTTAGCACAGAGCCTGATGTGGGGCTTGAACCCATGGAGGGTGAGATCATGACCCGAGCCAAAGTCAGACGCCTAACTGACTGAGCCACCCCAGGCACCCCTGTCTGTGTTTCTTTTCTGTGTCTCTTCATTCCCAGCCCATTTCTAAGTGGCTGGTGTCAGTTTTACGCCCACTACCCAAAAGTACCTTCCTAGCTCTCCTGACACTTCGTGGTCCAAATTCAAAGAACCCCAATCTGGTCTACCTGAGACACATCTGCTCTGTTCCAGTTTTTAATTTGAGGGCACTACCTCGTTCTCAGGAATTAATCCACCCTTCAGATGCAACCTTACCTTCTCCACCCATAAATAGGGCTGTGAAAGAACCATTTTTTTGTCTTTCCATCTGGCACTTGAAATCACTCATTTGATGACAATAACTATTATTTTGAATAAGGGCTTACTGTGTGCTATCGAGGTTATCTTACTTCTCAAAACAGCCTTTTGCTAATGGTAATATTACTCTGCCCATTCTCCAGATGATGTAATAGAGACTCAGATATATGATAATGGAATGCATTAATAAATGGATGGATGGATGAAAACAAGAAACTCTGAATGGCCTGGGCATCACCAAAACACACAACAACTTTTCTCATCTCGCTTTGCATTGCAGAACAACTCAAGCTGGCATTGTAGTGAGATGCGTCTGCCCCTCATAAGCCAAGATTTAATAATAGAATAAAGGAATCAACTCTCAATACAAAGGTGTCATTATAATAGTAAACTCCACTACTATAAAGGATACGTGGTTTAATGGTTTATGAATTCAAGTTTCATCCTGGGTTTCATTCATGGTTCTGGTAATAACTCTCAGCATGAATGAGAAAATTGCCATACCCTCTGTGAGTCAGTTTCCTCATACACAAAACAGAAATAATGAAGCTTGGTTGTCATTAAGGCTCCTTAAGATCTCTAGATGAAAGGTACTAGACGCATCCAAGACAAATTATTCACCAGTATGCTATGAAAGAAACTCAGAGGAGAATAAAGCTGGTCATGGCTCAAAAGTGTACTTGGAGGTAAATGGTAAGTCACTCCAAAAATATATGCATATATATGTTTGAGAAGAGTGGTCCCAAGAACTAGAAAGCCCAGCTGTGATCCTGATCCTGCCAGTTTGGCAAGAGACCTCGATGTCATCTCTGGCGATCTTATTTTCCCCATTGGTGAAATGGAAATGTCCTCAGGATGCTTTCTGAGATTTCCCACTAGATGTTGTGTGATTATGCATGAAACCTTCAGCCTGGAATCTGGGCCTTTCTACAAGGTGTCCTCAGCCTCCCTTTCCAGGCATTTCTTCCACTGCTCCTCCTTACTTTTTCTCAAACTGAACCCACTTGGCTCTTCTCTTCTTCACTCTTTGGTTAAGCAAATTTCCATCCATGTGGAATGTCATTCCTCCTTCCCTTCTCCACCCACCAAGCTTCTAACCCCCCTCCTCTGTTCCTTGAATGAAGGGCTTGGCTCTTCCTGAGCTCTGGATCCCTGGTGCTTGGAACAAAATAATTAGCAAGGTGCTTGCCTCACCTACATGAAAAAAGCAGTATCTTTATTTTTCTTTTGGTGTTTTGAACATCTCCCCAAATGGGTCTGTTATGTATCTGGAGTAAATTAGTGACATCCCATCATGGACCATCCACCACGCGAAGAGTCCTTTCCTACCATTCCATTCTTTAAACACTTTGGTCCAGCAAACTTTAAACCACATAGAGCACACTGTTCCCAGCATGCCATCCCCCACTCTGAGCTTTGCTGGTGCCATTCTACCTCCCCAGCCTCTCCCTTCAGGTCCGCCCAGCACTAACCACCTTGGAAGTCACACTTCCTCCAGGCCAGTCCCCCATGTGCTGCTTTCTTTCTAAATTCAGCTTGAGCATTGTGCTGGTTCCTTGGCAGATTCTTCCTACATAGAGTTTGGATTCTTCCTACGTAGAGTTTGCAATCAAGAAATTATAAATGGCGGGGGGGGTGGGGGAGGGAAGGGGTGGGTGCCTGGGTGGCTCAGTCAGTTAAGCAGCCAACTTCAGCTCAGGTCATGATCTCACAGTTCATGAGTTCAAGCCTCACGGTCGGACCATCGGGCTCTGCGCTGACAGCTCGGAGCCTGGAGCCTGCTTTGGGTTCTGTCTCCCTCTCTCTCTGCCTCTTCCCTGCTCACACTCTGTCTCTCTTTCTCTCTCAAAAATAAATAAACATTAAAAAAAAAAAAAAGAAATCATAAATGGGGGTGGCTGGCTGGCTCAGTCAATGGAGCACATGACTCTTTTGTTATTTAATTTTACTTATTTTGAAAGACATCTCGTGCGTGTGCCCATGAGCGGGGGAGAGGCAGGGAGAGGGAGAGAGAGAATCCCAATCTGTCAGCGCAGAGCCCAACCTGGGGCTTGATCTCACAAACTGCGAGATCATGACCTGAGCCGCAATTAAGAGTCAGGCACTTAACTGATGGAGCCACCCAGGGGCCCCATGCAACTCTTAATCTCAGGGTCATGAGTTCAAGCCCCACGTTGGATGTGGAGCCTACTTGAAATAAAAAATAAAAAACACATTTTAGAAATGGCAATTGAATACTCAGTGTTCATTTAATGACCAGATGGTTGAATGAACGTACATACCAAAACACCCACAAATAAAATTGTAATTCGGGAACGGTAAGTGCCTGAAAAAAATCCACAGATTACATGCAAAGAGAATGCAAAGGGTCCTGGAAGCAAAAGATCTTCTAGCAAGGGGATCCGGAAAAAGACATGGCATGTGACCTGGGTCCTTCAGATTCAGTAGGGTTCAGAAACAGAGAGACAAGAGTCTTCTAAGCAAGACAAGGACAGATGTGGAAATCATGAGGTAAATAAAAGGAAAAGTAAGCAATGACTGGAGAGCAGGTGCGTGCGTGGTTCGAAGGAGAGCAGAGCAGGAAAGGCCTAGAGTCTGGACTTACATGCTGTGTACGTCACTAAGCCACGGCTGTCCTCCGGGAGTCGCTGGGATTGAAGAAACTGGAGGAGGCCACCTTCCTCTGATTCCGTCACCCTGTGTGGTGGGCACCAGGGGAGTCATCAGCAACGATGGGCCTGATGGGGGTGGCACTTGGGACTCAGCAGCCGTATGAGGAAGCGAAGGTGGAAGGAGGCCGGTTGGGAGACATTTCCATGATGGGCAGGCCACCATTTGTAACTGGGTGGTTTACAAAGTATACAAAGAAGAAAACGAAAGTGGATGGTTGTTAGAATACAGGGATAATGCTTAGTTGATCCATAAAAGCCTGCCTTATGGTGGAATGAGAAACTGCTTTCTTTTTTAATGTTTATTTTTGAGAGAGAGAGAGAGAGAGAGAGAGAGAGACAGACAGACAGAGGACAGGCAGGGGAGGGGCAGAGAGAGGGAGAGAGAGAATCCCAAGCAGAATACACCACCAGCTGGGAGCCCGAGGCCGGGCGGGAACTCACGAACTGTGACATCATGACCTGAGCTGAGATCAAGAGTCGGACACCTGATGGACTGAGCCACCCAGGCGCCCCAGAGCTTTTTTTTTTTTTTTTTAACCAAGGGAGGGCATTTCGTAACAGACAGGCTTAGAGTTAAGCACCCTTGCGTATGTGGTTTGGTAGGAGTGACACCATACCACGAAAACTACAGGTCCACGACGGGTAGAGAGAAGACACCTGTTCTCCCAACGCACTGCAGTGTGGCCTGGCCAGGTTTGTCCCCGACCCTGAAGATTTACAGGATTCTTCGTGGCCATTTGTCTAAGTGCTTTTTGTAGTAATTCTTGGAAGCCGGTGAACGCAGAAGCACTCTGTCCGATAGATCCTTGTTCTCATCACCATGGAGACAGGGTCCAGCATCCTTCATCTGAGGCAGCGAAACCCAATGGGGGAGATAGAAGTTGGACACATGAGACCTGGGTTCAGGCTTCAGTGCCACCGTTTATGGGCTATGTGACCTCGGGCAAGTCACTTACCCTTGCTGAACTGCACTACTCCCTCTGTAAAATCTACTCTGTAGAATGGATTCCAACGTTAAAACAAGAGAACGTACATGAGGGGGCTCTAGAAATATGACCCCTGGCACACATTCAAAGTCCTTTCTCTCAAATTCTGCTAGAGTCCCCAGCTTGCATTCTGGGCACAGAAGAGAGGAGAAAGGAGGTGTCAAGGATGGCCTGCAGGACTTCCTAGGCTCCAGGTAATAAAGATCACCTAATGCATCTACGAGCTGTAAGTGTATTTTAACATAGATAAAAATGGAGAGGGGTTAAAAAACACTGAACAAAAGCAAGTGGTAGGATAGTCCTTTGTGATTCTTTTGCACTTTTCCAGAAAGAAAGAAAGAAAGAAAGAAAGAAAGAAAGAAAGAAAGAAAGAAAGAAAGAAAGAAAGACAAAGTAAAAAGAAAGGAAGAACAGAAAGAAAGAGAAAGAAGGAAAGAAAGAGGAAGAAAGAAAAAAAGCAGAGAGAAAGAACAGAAAGAAAGAGAAAGAAGGAAAGAAAGAGGAAGAAAGAAAAAAAAAACAGAGAGAAAGAAAGAGAGAAAAGAAGAAGGAGAAGGAACAAAGGAAAGAAAGGAAGGAAGGAAGAAAAAGAAAAGAAAAAAGGAAAGAAATAGACTGTGACAACACGGGAGGCTGACTGCCGACGGCCACAGTCTTCAAATCTTTCCATTTCTTGTTGACATTCTCACTGACGGTGTTTGAACAGGGCCGGGCTGTTTACACACAGCCATTGTTTGCTGTAGCCCAGCAGAACCTGTGAGATAAAGCCGTTCAAACCTTGACATACATCACTCTGTCACAGGGACACAGTCTGGAGGAAGGGGGCAAGCTCGGCTTTCGGGGGCTCATCCGCAGCCCTCACAGACGTGGCCTGAGACTTTGCGGCCAGGGTGGAGAGCCAAGAGTGAGGAAGGGCTCAGCAGAGTGGAGACGTTCTGGAACTGAGACACCGGCCTCCCAGCTCTGTCGTCGGAAGTGGCGCAAATTCCCAGAGCATCAGAGGCCTCAGCCCTCGAACATACCAACACACCGCACGCTCTCCTTCCCAGGCCCCATGAAGGTGATTGGGGCACCAACACTCCCCTCAGGGCTCACTCTGGCGGCTTCCTTCAGCGCACTTCCTAGTGGTTCTCGGGAGCTCTTGATGGTCAATGTGGCTGGAATGTCCCCCAGGGCCCAGGGACTGTGACCGGAGAATTCAAAGATAAGTGAGACAAGGTCGCTGAGCTCATTATTTGCAGACGTCGGTAGGAGTCATGCACACAGGCCCTGGCAAGGAGTAAGCGACCAGCTTGTTGATGGCTTAGCACGAAGAGTTGACTGACTGAGTGAGCCTAAGGCCATAGATGCAAGCCAGTCCCGAGTCAGAAGAGAGCGCAGGATTAGAAGTCTCAAGGCACAGTTGACCTTCCTGCTCCCCTACTTTCCCTCTGGGCATGAGGCTGGATACTCCTGCTTGGTCCAAATTCATTGCCTGCCCTGCTCTGTGCCCCACGGGCTGACCTCTATGAACAACCTCCCCTGGGCTCCCTGGCCGTACGTATTCTGGCTGGGCTCAGACGAAGGGGGTCCTTGGAAAGACACAGAGAGAGGAGACAGCGTGTCCTCCCCTCCATCCTGGCTCATCCTCTACCGGCAGCTCAGGACCCAACACCGACAGCTCCCCACGCACTGTGCCCCGTTCTCTCTGAGCTCCAGCTCCCCTCGCCCTGCGGTCCTAGCTTCTCACTGCTACCGATGTCTGGGTGCTTCATTATGCTTTGTCTTCCTTCAGTCCTGTCTACACCTCTGGAAAGAGCTCCTTCGTGGAAACCACCTGAATCAATTCTGTTTCCTATTGAGACGCAATTTTTTCAGTAAATTCGAGCAAGTCGTGGAACTTCCTTTCCACTACGAAATGGGAATAATAGTCTCTAGCACCATGCTTGAATACGGGCCTTCAATAAACGTTGGCTACTTGAATAAATGAAGGAATGGACCGATGCATGGGTGGGTGGGTGGATGAAAGAATATTTATGAGAACTAATGACAAGATGTTAATGCATTAGGTACGAAAATACTGGTTATTAAAATTCTTTTTTTAAATGTTTATTTATGAGGGAGAGAGATGGAGTGGGAGGGACAGAGAGAGAGGGAGACAAAACTCTGAAGCAGGCTTCAGGCTCTGAGCTGTCAGCACAAAGCCCGAGACGTGAGGCTCAAATTCACGAGCCAGGAGATCATGACCTGAACCGAGGTGGGATGCTTAACCAACTGAGCCACCCAAGTACCCCTGGTTATTATAATTCTTAAGTGGAAAGTGAATGTAATAAATGGTATAAACTATCTTGATATCAAAAAATGGGCATGGGTCAGGGCTCCTGGCTGGCTCAGTCAGAAGAGTGTGAGTGAGACTCTCGATCTCGGCGTTGTGAGTTCGAGCCCCACGCTGGGTGCAGAGATTACTTACATAAATAAAAAACAAAACTTTAAAAAAATGGGCATGGGAATCGGGAATCAGGAAAACTGAGTCCCAACTTTTGTCCTTTTGGTAATTGTGTGATCTCAGGCAAATCATTTTCCCATTCTGTGCCTCTATTTCCACTCCCCTAAAACAGACAAACAAAACAATAAGAGTCAGTAACCTCTAGGAGCTGCTCAGCTTAGACATCCTATCAAGTACCAAGCACTCCAAAGAAACAGTTTGAATTGGAGAAGTTAGGGATGTGCTCGGGGCAGAAGCAGGGACTTGAAGAACACAGTAGGCCAAGAACAGCAGGACGCTCCAATGAGCAGAGCCCTGAGGGGACTGAGCAGGGAAAGTCTGGGCGATTCTGGCGACCAAGAATAAACATCTGGCCAGAATGGAAGTTGCCCGTGGGAAGTCAAGGGACACTGAGCATCAGGCCGAGGAACTAACACCGCAAAAGGAAGGAAATGGGACTTCCTCGAGGTCCCAGAAGCCAACGGAGAACTCAGATTCTGGTTTCCTCTTACCCCTTACCAGGATCCCCGTCTTTAGCTCCTGATGGCAGCTGCCTTCTCTCTTTTGTGAACCCGAATCCTTTCTCTCAAGGTCACTTGTCAAATTAAGAATGAGGGAAAATTTGGGGCGCCTGGGTGGCGCAGTCGGTTGGGCGTCCGACTTCGGCTCAGGTCACGATCTCGTGGTCCATGAGTTCGAGCCCCGCGTCAGGCTCTGGGCCGACGGCTCGGAGCCTGGAGCCTGCTTCGGATTCTGTGTCTGCCCCTGCCCCGCTCATGCTCTCTCTCTGTCTCAAAATAAATAAACATTAAAAATTAAAAAAAAAAAAAAAAAAAAGAATACTAATGCAAAACTGTTTTGGAGTTCATAACCACACAGAGTTATCTGATAATGGGGTTAGCTGTACGAGTTTGGGCGTGTCCCTTCATCTCGGGTCTCAGTTTCCCCCTATGTCAAATAGAGGAGTCAGACTCAAACGAAGGTGGGTTCTGGAAGCCTCTCCTGCCCGGGCAGGACTGGCAGCTCCCATGCCACTGCTCTCTCCCCTCTGTTGAGAACAGCATTCCTCGGAGGGCACAAGAAAACTTGTACCACTTTGGTTCCAGCTTGCCTGACCTCTGTCCGCTGTGTGGCCTCTCGGAGCACGGGAGCCAGAGACCCGAGGCAGCAGCTCAGCCCTGGCACACTGTGGGACTTAGAGCAGGCGTGGAAAGGAGTCAACACCAGCCTGCCGTCCAGCTGGGCCTCTGAGAAGGGGTCACCTAGACACGAGCCAGCCTCACCGCCCCTGCCAGGGACAGGACTCATCACCTCTGGTGGCTGCTTTCTGGGGTGACCACTCATCCGCACCCCACAGGGCTCACTCCGTGGTCTTTCCGAGATGCCCCTCTGTGGTCGGTGTTATTCCCCAGCTCAAAAATGTTCTCCGCACCTCCTTGTTGAGCTACAGCGGTGTATCCCCAAGTGCCCCCCTCTCCTGTGAGATGCAGAACCCCCAAGCTGTGTCACTTGAGCTCAGAGAATGCCACTCTCTCTGCCTTTCTTCCGCAGGCAGAGTCCCTGTGTCCCCAAGATCCCAGAGGAAAGAGACCCGTTCAGGCTCATGGAGCCTGCCATATTTCCAAAATATATTTGACCAAAGGAGTCTTCTTAAGGAACTCCAAGCAACGGCCCTCAGAACTGCAACTCCAAACAATATGTTTTGGGGACCACTGCCCTGTGGGTTAAAATCCAACCTTTCTGGAGTTTGGGAATGGCTCACTTCCGGCTGCCCCCTGCTAACTTACAGCCCCTCTCCCCACTTCTCCTTTGTACCCCTGCAAGCCCAGTGCCATTGAGTTATCAGTTGGCAGTTGATGACTTCCGTGCAAGTGAATGTTGCAAAAATGGGAACTTGGAGAAAGAAAAGAGGAAAGAAAAAAAAAAAGCAGGGTCTTAGGCAAGGATATTACCTAAAGGATCAAAAGTCCTTGAAAAGTGAAGTTGTATGAACCATTCTCTCACTTTTTTTTTTTTTTTTTTTTTGTCAATAAACCACGTGCATTTCACCTCTCCAGGCCTTTGTTCATGCTGTCCCCTCGGGCTGGAAAAGCTTCCCCTTTTATTTACCTAGGAAGAGCTCATTCATCTTGCAAAGCTTAGCTCAAACACCACCTCTTCTGTGGACGCTCCCCAAATTGCCTGCTAAGAAGTTATTACTTATTAGTCAATTCCCAGGCACTTTTCGAGAGCTTCTGTTAGAGTACTTTCCGTTCTACTTGCCCTGATAGTAACATGTCATGGCTATCCTCGTGCTCCGGGCCGGTACTGGGTTGCGTACCAGTTACCAGTGTACTGGTTAGAAAAATAAAGGCAGTCTCCGTCCTCTGTTTCCGGCCCCTCTCTTCTCATCTGGGAGCTCCTGAACCATATTCTGGGAACCTTCTCCCCACACGCTGCTCCATTGGAATCTGTCTCAGCCACAGGAGTGGGATTTAGGCACTAACTTGCCTCCAGTGTGATGATCTGTTGAAAGAAAATGGATCTGAGCCCTAAAAGGAAAGAAGTAGATCCCAAATTCAGGGGTTCAGTTATCTGGCATTCAGACAGTCAGAAAAGAAGTCGAGAATGAACAACAGGTCTTATCTGAGGAGGCAGAGCGGATGCCCCGGAGTCCCCGGCAGGAAAATCTAGGCTTTTGCTTGGGTTGTTTTCTCCTGGACCCGGTCCTCACAAACTCACGCCACATTAGACACAGCAGATAAAAAGTGCAGGGTGGTGATACAGACACAATGCCTGAGTCAGCAGGCTGCAGTTGCTGACTGGCTAGCAGATTCAGGGTGAAAGAGAGAGATTCGAGATGGTCTCAGCCTCTACGGATGTTACTACACTGTAGTACAGGGCTGAGAGTCACAGGGGTGCCCGAATGTCCAAGAAACCATTGTATCACCTGCCGTATCCCCTCTTAGAGGGCAGCGAAGTGTATAGGAGCTATTTGGGAAAAGTCTATTTTTATTTTGAGGCAGGGGGAATTTATTTTGTAAATTACGAGCGTTTGTTCAAACGGGGAAGATTTCCCCCAAAGTTCCTCACAGTTCATTCTGCTTGCTCTCAGAGGTTTGCTCAAACGTCACCTGCCTGAACACCTTGATTTAAATTCCAGCCCCGGGGGCACCTGGGTGGCTCAGTCCTTTGGGCGTCCGACTCTTGATTTCGGCTCAGGTCACGATCTCAGGGTTTGTGGGTTGGAGCCCCGTGTCGGGCTCCGTGCTGACAGTGCAGAGCCTGCTTGGGATTCGCTCTCTTTCTCTCTCCCTCTCCCACTTGTGCTCTCAAAATAAGTAAATACACTTAAAAAAATAAGTAAATTCCAGCCAGCCCCACTCACTCCTGGCATCCCTTAGCTCCTTTTCTTTCCACATTTTTCTTCATGCCAATTATCATCTAATATACTATATAACTATATAACTGTATGGCTATTAACCTTCTCTCTGACCCCAAAGGAGTATAAACTCCACGAGGTTAGGGTTTGTCTATTTTGATCACTGTTGTATTTTAGGGGAGCTGCATATTGGTACTAATAATAGGCATTCTTTATTGAATGAAAGTGTGAATGGATGTAGTTATTTGGAATGCACATTTAGATTTTTAAAAGACTCTATGGAAATACTGACTAAATGCAGTAGACTTACATGAGAACTTTTTAGACACAAGGCACGTTAATTCATTGGCAAATATTTATTAAGGTCATAATCTGTCCGGACACCATGCATTGGGGATTTGCTTATTTTGTTCACAGTCACACTTTTGAGTGCCCTAAAGCATCAAGTATTCTATATGCAGAGTCACTGACATGCTTCACACACACACACACACACACACACACACACACACACACTTCCGGTTCCTCGTGTAGCTTACCTTTGATCTTATCAGCTAAGGTTTGACAAGTCTGGTCTACGTCTCCTTCAGAAAATTCTTAGAAGTAGGAAATGATGATATCGATTAGAGATGCTAGTGTTTCCCACGAATGAGCCCAGAATCAATATTTAACCAGTGTTTATTGTGATGTTGGAGGCAGATATTATATCCTGGAAAGTGCACAGAGCCGGAAATCTTGAGTGTTAGCCCTAGATCCATCGCTTCAGAGCTAAATAATCTTGGCAAGTAACTTAACCACAAACACCTAGCTCAGAATTTTGTTGTTTTTTTTTTTTTACAGGACTTTGTAAACTATGAAGTGCTATACAATTTTAAGGAACTGTTATTATTTTGTTAAGAAATGAAAACTGCAGAGGTGCCTGTGTTCCTCAGTTGGTTAAGCATCTGACTTTTGATTTTGGCCCAGTTCATGATCTCGTGGTTTGTGGGATCAGGGCCTGCATCAGGCTACGTGCTGACAGTGCAGAGCCTAATCGGGATTCTCTTCCTCTCTCTTCCCCTCCCTGCTCTCTCTCTCTCTCTCTCTCTCTCTCAAAATAAATAAACTTAAAAAATAAAGAAATGAAAAGTGCATTACAGGCCACCTGAAATAGGGGTGACATCAGATGCGGATGATTAATGACCCTTGAAATGCCTGGGTATCGATCTTGATATCTTGACCAATTTCATTATTATGCAATTTGCTGTGTAACCTTCCCATGTAGGACCTCAATTGCACCAAGTACAAGAAAGGATTCTACCTCGTTCCAGCATGCTGGGATGATCTCTCTGATTCTGATTGCAAATGACAGGGTCTGTAGGTCTGTGGCAATAAATTGGGATGGGTTCCAATTGATTTTGCAGCCTACCACGTAGTATTCCAAGAGCAAAACTGTAAACGTCCTTCATTCATTTATTTACTCGTGCTTCCGTTCACTCATTCCTTCCTTCCACAAATGCTCACTAAACATCGATTATGTGGCAGAGGCTGTGTTAGATGCTGGAGACAACCAGTGGATGAAGGCACAGTGCCAGCACCATCAAGGATCCAAGGTGAGTCAGGGACCCAGCTTTGTCAACACATCACAGTTGTATATGGTAGGAGCCATATCAATATGGTAGGAGAACATATCAATAAAGGGCAACGAATGCTGTGACCGTCCAAGCACTGGGCAGGAGGGCTTAATCTGGGAGCACTGGGGCTTAATCTGTCCGAGCACTGTGAGGAGGGATGGACAAAGGAAGACTTCCCAGGGGAGGTGACATTTCAAGCTACATCTCTAAGGGTAAACGAGAACTATCTAGATGACTGGATCAGGGAGCGTTCCAAACAGAAGCCAAAGCTGTGCCAAGGCCCGGAGACCCGAAGATGTCAGTGTGGCCGCGGTTGAGGACCCTGGAGGGATGTGGCTGAGCCCTCCGGGCCTGGCGTCTATGTAAAGAGTTTGGGCTTCACCCCAAAGGAAGCCATTGTGGATTTTAAGCAGGGGAGTGATGTGATAAGATTTGTAGTTTGAATATGTGTATCTCTATCCATGTAATTGACATATCCCATTCACCAACTTGGTCTACAAAATCAGGGGCGCCTGGGGGGCTCAGTGTGTTGGGCGTCCAACTTTGGCTCAGGTCATGATCTCGAAGCTCGTGAGTTCAAGCTCCACGTTGGGCTCTGTGCTGACAGCTCAGACCCTGGAGCCTGCTTCGGATTCTGTGTCTCCCTCTCTCTCTGCCCCTCCCTGGCTCACACTGTCTCTCTAAAATAAGTAAGTAAGTAAGTAAGTAAGTAAATAAATAAAGTCACCCTTCCTTAATATTCAAATCTTAATGCTAGGAGCCCTTACCTACCTAGATTAGAAGAAAGAGTATCTCTGAGATTCTCTTCCCTAAATGTTTCTCTCTCTTTTTTTTTTTTAATGTTTACTTATTTATTTGGAGAGACAGAGAGTGCCCATAGCAGGGGAGAGGCAGAGAGAGAGAGAGGGAGAGAGAGGGAATCCCACGCAGGCTCCCTGCTGTCATCCCAGAGCCCGAGATCAGGACCTGAGCTGAAATCAAGAGTCAGACACTCATCCGATTGAGCCACCCAGGTGGCCCCCCCAAATATTTCGAAAAACCTGCCTGTGAATCTGTCCTCACAGACATATCCTTGCTGCCCTCCCTCCAGCCCCCTGAAGAACATACACTTGGCTGTGTCCTCTGAGGCTGTCCCCATCTGTGGACGACCAGCTTCTGCCGGCGGCCTCCAGGGTGGCCCCCCTGCAGTCACTAAAGCAGGGGCTCCCGGTCTTCCTTGAAAGGTGACCGTCTATGCAGCCAGTGGAATTACGCGGGTCCCTTCTGTGGCCACGTGAGCATCTTTGGGGCCTACTCATTGCCTCCGTGGTGGCCGATGCTTGGCCTGCTACGTCACCTCAGCGTAAAGAGAGGACCCTCCAGCCCATGTCACTTTCGGGAGAGGCCTCCGGGGGCAACTATGTCATCACTGACCAGCCCCTTCTATGCACGTAGGCAGATGGCCACGTATCCAAAGGCACGATGGGGCTACGTTAGGGGTGGCTCTGAGGTCAGCTGCGTGCTCTGCCCAGACAGAAGTCCTCTCTGACCTCAGGGTGGGGACACAGTCCTCCTCCTGTCCCAGCGTCATTCCTAATTGCTTTCACTGCCTTCCAGGGTGAAGAGATCTTTCGGGTAGAGGTCGCGGTCAACACCACGCATTCACCACCTACTGTTGGTGGGCTGGCTGCCTGCAGGTAGTTAGGCCTCTTGCTCCCACTGCAGGCGCCACTCTGAGGCCCCCAGGGAGGTCCTGGACCTGTGCCCTCCTCCCTTCGCCCTGAGACCGGCCTCATTTCCTGCCCGGGATTACCC
Source organism: Neofelis nebulosa (assembly GCF_028018385.1). Classification (NCBI taxonomy): domain Eukaryota; kingdom Metazoa; phylum Chordata; class Mammalia; order Carnivora; family Felidae; genus Neofelis; species Neofelis nebulosa. Next base: position 8,466,262 of record NC_080790.1, read on the forward strand.
ACTTTTCAGAGCGTGTTTCCTTCAGGGACGTGGTGCCCCTCCCATAGCCTCTGCAGAGACTGACGTCAGTGTGTTTATCAAGCTAGGCTCAGGACCTACTACGTGTACCTCTGTGTGTGTGCAAATGTCCACATGGCCCTTTTCCCACGTTTTAGCAGCGGTATCTCTGGGTCTCAGCGAGCTTCCCGATCTTTAGTATACTTTAGTGTTTTTTCTTTCTTCACAATCGCTGTGCATCATCTGTTCAGGAACTGAATTTAGGCTTTGGAATCAGAGGCCCTTTAGGAAATCAGATCACCCGTTTCCTCATCTCGAAAGTGAGAAACAATAACGTTTCATAAGGTTGAAAAAAAATCGATACTATTTTAATATTTCTGATATTTTTATTACTTTAACTGGCACAGATGATTATGTATAAATACATAAACACGATTCTATAATATATCCTGGTGGATTTCAGATTTCCTCAAGGTGGAATCCTTTTCCCCTTCTCCTTCGTCTGATTCCTCCCTCGCCCTCCAGGCTGCTCTCCTCACATCACAGCTTTTGCTCAACCTGGGCCAAGCGCACATCCCACATAACCACAGGACACCCTAGAACGTACGATCTGTATTTTCCTCCATGATACTACAGTATGAAAAGCATAGCGATATTTACACTTCACCAAATTTATATAATCATACAAAAGGCTTTTAGTCCTTGTGAAGAAGAAACCCCATGACACACGATTTTATGCATTTTCCTTCTCTCGCTCAATGACAATTTCTGCAAATCCATTCTGGTCATTCGGTAAAGCTCTGACTCGAACGGCGGCATAATATTTCATGATTTGAAAATAATATTTTTTATTCATCTGTTTCCATAGTTATGGATATTTGCCTCATTTCTGGTTTTGCCACAATGAGCAATGCTGTAACACGCACACGTGCACACACACACACCTTTGCTGCATAGGTGATTTTATTTCTTTGCAATAGACTTTGAGGAATGGAATTTCTGGGCGAAGTGGATATAGCCAGTCAACAGTGTTTCTAGGGTATGCTAATTGCTTAGTAAGTGCCTGTAACATGGTAATTGCCTGATAAAATGGGCTCTGCTGTTATCCTCATTATTAGCTGAGGAGTTCTATTTTGGAAAAGTTTAGTCATTTATTAGATCTCCATTTAGATAGACGCCATTTACTTGAAAGACATGGGTTATCTGAAATAACCAAACCAACAACTGTTCTTTCTTTGTTTATACAGAATCCAAAGGAAATAGGACCTCACCGGAAATCTAAAATAGACATGAACGTTTCCCTCCTGGCATTTCAAATCCATTTCCTCAGTAAGGCAGGAACTCAGAAGCTACAGGCTTTGCTCCCGTAACCGAAGATTCTTGTTTTATATATTCTGCAAATTGTTATCAGCTTATTTGTATATCTGATTTGAAAAACAAACAAAAAAAAAGAGCTCATTAAGCCGTGTTCCCTGTCGTGAATAAAGAACCAATTTGTAGCCTCTGAATGAGGTTAATGAATAAGTTCCTGTGTCAACAGCCTCGCCCCTGCCCTCCCAGGACAGAAGCGCTCCGGGAGAACTCGGCCAATTTCTGGTTTGAAGATTCTCGTGTATTTAGCCTCTCTCGCTGAACACGGGGGCTACACCTTATGAAGAGGGAGCAGTTGTACAAAATGCAGACTCAGTGGATTCCGGACAACAGCGCTCTTAAGCCGTTTGACCAAAATGTCGACGCATGACAGATTTCAGACTCCAAACTGAAATGGAATTTTGCAAGTTGGCCGGGGGCCAGGGGCTGGGCCCCGGACACAGCCTGAGCCCAGAATGTGACAGAGATTCACAGTTTTCATGAAATGGGAAACAGGAACTTCCGTCTGTCCACGGCTTGGTTCCCTTTTTGTCTGGATACCAGTGAGCCAAGGGAAGCCGCGGAGGCCCGCGTGGGTGTCCTTAGACTCTAAGCCATCAAACTGGGCTGAGCCCCAGGCCCCAGGGCCCCACCAGGAAAGAGGTGCTGCAGGGTCACGAGTCTCTCTGTCGCCGTCTCTGCTCCTGCTGGCCTCTCCTTGTCTATCTGGTCTATACCTCAGAGAGGGCCTGACTCTTGATGTTCTGGCTTTCACGCGCGTTTTGACTCCATGCTGACCCCTTGGACAGAATTCTGCTCCCCTGCTTCGATCCTCATCGCTTCCTAATTCAGCTTTTTGTTTGTATGCTGTGGATCTTCCCACCGTGGCCTAGCTCCGGTGCCAACGCGCTATGAATCCTGCTGGGTACGGGCTGCCCCTTGGAAGTGGGATTGGGCGTTATAATGACAGGGTCGCAGAACCCAATTCAGAACCCGAAGGCGGAAGAGCTGATTCACAGTGTATGCCAACTCGCTTTCCTAGCCTGTTCTACATCCATCACGCCTTGGCCTATAAAGGCTCTGAGGCCTGATTTACGGAGCGTCTACCACACGCAAGGCCAGGCCTGAGACCAGCGTTGTTAAGGCACAAGAATGGTAAGACTATGACACATTAGGCTGAGTCCTTGTCTTCAAGGAGCTCACTCAGCGACTAGATATGGAGACCAACAGGTGCAGAGGAGAAATGTCCCAGTTCAGTTTGCTGGCTTACTGGCCAATTGCAAGGGGAAGGGGTCAGTGGTGGGGGAATCTGAGAAGGGGACGTACCTGGGGACGCGGGCCGGGGCCCACCCTTGGCAAACGGGCAAAGGAAGGGAGGAAGTAATTACCAAGCACCTACTACGTGCCGGCAGCAGGGTGAGAGGCTTGCCTACTTATCTCTGATGACTCCCAGGACTGGGGTTGGAAGAGAAGAGGGGGAAGAAGGCGTTTCCAGCAGGTGCAATGAACATTAATGCACACTAATGACGGTAGTGACAGCATGCTCTGAGCTCTGGCTGACCCCTATTCTCGTCATCAGATGTTTGTATAGACAAAACAGGCTTCTCGGCCAGGGCAGGGACAGACTCCCTCTGCGTGCGCGTCACACGGGTAAGCAACAAGCTTAACGGGCTTACTCCACGGCCTCGACGAAATCCTTGAGCACCTGCAGGGCTCCGGAGACAGTGTAACTCACGAGACGGGAAGAGATGATTGAGGGTCCCGGGATTTGCCGAGGCCTCCGTCACACCCCGCAGCCAGGTGTTCCGTGGTTTCAAGACGAGTACGATTGTGGGAACTTTGGGGTCTTATTGCAAAGTCCCCCCTGAAATATCACGTCTCCTCTCGGATCCAGAAAGAAACGTGGTGAAAAATGACGAAGAGGAAAATAAGGAAGGCAGGCAACGCGTGTTTGAGTCCCTACTGCCTGTGTGTATTCCCACACTCTGTCCAACAGTGTTTTCCTGAATGTCTCCAAAGCACCCTGAAGACGGCGGTGACAGAAGAGACGGGGCCCCTGTGCTTACGGTCCAGGCGGACATTAGGGACAGCAGCACAAAGCAGTGTGCAATCCCAATGTTGCTACGTGAAAGATCCAGGCGCTGTGTGAGAGAAGGAACCCGGGAAGGCGTCAGGAGGAGGTGACGTTTCAGATGACACCCAAGCGATGTGGACCCAAGCGTCACAAGATGGAAGTAACGCTGCTGCCTCAGCCAGGCTTGTCATGCGGATTATTTAATGCACAGAAGGCAGCGGCCCCTTGCCTGGTGAGAACTGGAGGCGCCGAACCGATGTTTGCTGAATCTCGTTCGTTCAAAGTCCCTCCGGGGTTCTGAGTTCCTCTCTGACTTTGACCCCAGGGAGCCCCACCCTTGCCGCAGAGGCCTCGTGTGGCCTCTCTGGCTACCTGAATGAGCACAGAGGAGCCGGGAGCACGGAGCTTCCCGGAGCCCCGACTGTGACTTCCTCGTGACGATGCTCGCGGGGCTTGGAGTCGGTGTCCCCGTCCGGGTCAGCAGAGAGGGCACATCCCGCTTCTCTCTGGGAAGAAAACTACCAGCTCTTTCCCACTTGGCCACGTTAAATGGCAATAACCATCATACTGAACTAGGGACAGATGCGTGGACATCTCTTTTCTAGGGGGCGGTCACAAGGTGACTGGTATTCATCGCGTCTGGGATTTATCCACCTATAAGTCTGTGAGCAGACAGGCGGATTCCTAACCATGCTGCTCACAGACGAAAAGACTCCAGGAGGGACATGACATGCCCAGGGTCACACAGATCAACAGGGGCCCAGACCCGGGTCTCCTGATGCCCCTCCGGCACGCTGTGTTGCTGTTCAAGAGCAGGCCCTGGGGACAGGATGTGGGTGGAGAGGTGTGTGCTTGTTCCCCTTTCATGTTCAAGTGCAAACACCTCGTGCGTGTTGTCTTCTGTCTGGCACCAAGCTAGGCCGCGGAGGCGTCGGCCTCTTGGACGGCGGTGTTTTGCAGCCTGGAATGGCAGACAGGTGTCACGGGAATGAGGGTGTCTCCGACCACTGCTGGAGGCTGACTCTGAATCCGAGCGTCCTCTGATCTGAACGGCGTGCCAGCCCTGTCCTAAGGCGGTTAACCTTTGGAACGTAATCTGATCTGCTGCTGTCCTGGGCGTCTGTGCCCAGGTCTCCCAAGGGGACTGCCAATGAAAAGGCTCAAATTCCTCCTTCATTAGCCCAAAGTTCCAGAACAAGAGGCAGAAACCCAGCCGTGACCAAATCGTCAGGGGTGAAGTTCTGCCTTCAGGTTTCCCCTTCCTGGCGGGGGGCTGGGTGTCCAGAGCTCCCAGGAAGGAAGCTCCCAGGACACTCCCTCGGGCTACCCCGTGCTGGATCTGGCAGGGGGTCCCTAACGCCAGCCCCTGTAACTGCAGGCTTCTGTAAGCATTCACTGCCACGTTCAAGCTCAGCCTCTCAGGGTCTTTTGAATGCTGTTCCCTGTGTTCGGAACGCCCTTCTTCCTCTGGCTGGTCCTTTTCCAACTCGACCTTCTGATACCCGCAGGGGCTATCCCTTCCCTAATTCCTGTGCACACCTGGAGTATTTTGCACTGGCTTCTAGGGCCTCAGAAACTTTGGTCATTAGCTCTCCTTTCTCCACATACAATTGGACCATTGCACCCACAGTGCCCAGTCCACATAGCAGGTCCTCATAGCACTCAATGAACGAATGAGGGTGAATTTCCCTTCTATATCCTCAGCCACGGGGCACCCGCAACTCCACAGCCCCCGCTGGCCTTGCACCAGGGTCTGAGGCATCAGAATCAAAAGCCTCCGCAGGGTTCATCTCTGACCCCTCCCTGCAAATCCTATCCACCCCCCACCCCGGGACTGTCCTCTTTACTGGTGCCTTTGACACAAACGGAAATATGTTGTGGTTTTCTCAAGTTCTGCTGCTTGCTTGCTGTCTCTCACTCTGCTGGTCAATACAAGACCATGATGTATGAGGGAACGTACACCCATAGGGGTGTATGGCAAGATAGGGTTAGGATGATAGGGGGAGTCCCAGCCACTGGTGGGTTGATCCTCAAGGATTTGCCGATGGCCACGCCTTCCCGGCCTTCGGGGATTTCAAAGATGGATAAATCAGTCCTTGCCCTCCAAGAGCTTAGCCTGGGGGTCTGGAGGTGGAAGATAGAATCAACACCAGCAATAGCCTGTACCGTTTAAGCACCTGCTGTATGTGTGTGTGTGGGGGGGCACATAACAGTCACCATCTTTCATTTGTACGATGACCTTGGAATTTGTGAATTCGTACTATTTGATAGGCTATGAAATTCAGATAAGTGAGCTGCCCTATATCCCGGAAGCTTCTGGGAGTAGGATTTGAAACCAGACCTTGCCAAGGAATGGCCACAATTTATCCTTTACCAGGATGCCACTTCAGACCTCTACTCTTAGGAGTGTCTGTGTTCTTCTTCTCCCCGTCCTGACCATCCCGGGTTCTCTTCCTCTCGTGGACCCTCACCCAGGAAAGCCGGCAGGACGGGCCCTCAGCCACATCTCTCAACTCTCTGGGCTGCTGAGAACACCTGTGTCTAATTCGGGTCGTGACTCAGAAGTTCCATTCCCGAAATAGGCAACACCGGGCCGCTCAAAGCTGTGGTCCCCTTCTTTGACCTCATGACAATAACCCCAAACTTCTGACCTTGCTTTCTGTGATGGAAAAAAAAAAAAAAAAAAAAAAGGTAAGCAGTGGCACTGGGAACAGCTGTTCCCAGCCTCAACCTCGTACCCAAATTATGCCAACGGGTACAAACCAATGTGCCCATTATTTTTTTTTTTTAATTTTTTTTTCAACGTTTTTTATTTATTTTTGGGACAGAGAGAGACAGAGCATGAACGGGGGAGGGGCAGAGAGAGAGGGAGACACAGAATCGGAAACAGGCTCCAGGCTCTGAGCCATCAGCCCAGAGCCTGACGCGGGGCTCGAACTCACGGACCGCGAGATCATGACCTGGCTGAAGTCGGACGCTTAACCGACTGCGCCACCCAGGCGCCCCCAATGTGCCCATTATTAAGAGACAAACTAAAAAATTTAACTCACTAGGACTTAGTAAGTGGCGGGGCGCTTTGGTGGCTCAGTTGGTTAAGCATATGACTTCAGTTCAGGTCACCATCTCACAATTTGTGAGTTTGAGCCCTACATCAGGCTTTCTGCTGTCAGCGCAGAGCCTAGAGCCTGATTTGGATCCTGTGTCCCCCTCTCTCTCTGCACCTCCCCCAGAGGAGCTCTCTCTCTCTCTCTCAAAAATAAATACACATTAAAAAAAAAAAGACTTGGGGCACCTGGGTGGTTCAGTCTCTTAAGCATCCGACTTCAGCTCAGGTCATGATCTTGCAGTTTGTGAGTTCGAGCCCCGCATTGGGTTCTGTGCTGACAGCTTGCAGTCTGGAGCCTGCTTCGGATTCTATGTCTCCCTCTCTCTCTGCCTTTCCCTGTTCTCTCAATCTCTCTCTCTCTCTCTCTCTCTCAAATAAATAAACATTAAAAAAAGACTTGGGACGCCTGGGTGGCTCAGAAAGACTTAGTAAGTGGTGGGACTGTGTGTGTGTGCGCGTAGTTTGTCCACATCGGGGGAAAAACATTCTCTGCAGAGGCATCCCCTTTGCTTTCTCAAACAGGACGAGATCACACGGAGATGCCAATCACTTGGGAAGACCTGACCACCACCCACTCCAGGGTGAGACCCGAGAAGGAGGGACTTCCTCTTTTACAAGGTGATGTCCCTAGTGCACACCCCCCGCAGCTGCAGAACTAAAAAAGTTCTATGTTTTCCACAGAGTAAATAAGTTTACAGTTAGAAGCAGAACTTTATTCTTGATACAAGCGAATAGCCACTCTCTTTGTTTGAGAATGGGTTTTGTTCAAAACTAACACTGCCAGGGGTACCTGGGTGGCTCAGTCGACTGAGCATCTGACCTCAGCTCAGGTCATGATCACATCGTTTGTGGGTTTGAGCCCCATGTCGGGCTCTGGGCTGACAGCTCAGAGCCTGGAGCCTGCTTCGCATTCTGTGTCTCCCTCTCTCTCTCTGCCCCTCCCCCGCTCATGCTCTGCCTGTCTGTCTCTCTCTCTCAAAAACCAACAAACAAAAACCAAATACTGGCCACCCCTCCCCTCCAAGGATCTTCAGGCAGTCAGATATTTTAGGGGTCCAGTCCCAACGCCACACTATGGCAAAATCCCACCATCGTAGATGAGAGAGAACGTGACGCAGGGGGAGGCAAGCCGGCCCGAGATCGGGCTGTGATCCCCTGCCCTTGTTCCCAGGGCTCACAAGGAATCACTACCCTCATCTAGGCTGGCCTGAGAACCCTCGGTCTCTTCCTGCGGCTCATTTCTCTCTCATGAAGTGCTTCCTTTAGCAGACACAGCGCAGTGCTCTTTTTGAGGTCTCTCTGTGGCATTTCTGGAATGTCCTTCTTCCCCAGTTCTGCTGTTCTTTCTCCTTCGCGTGAAGGCAGAGAAATCAAGAGGCCTATTTATACTGGTCCGGGCTTCCGTGGAGCCCATCTCATTGCTGAGAAGCTAAGACAGTTAGTGCTCTAGGGACAATCTACGAATTGCCTGGTGCCTCTCCAAGGGTATGGAGTTGCCACAACCTTGAACTTGACTCGGGCTGGGTGCCGCCTCCAGCCAGGGGAGCATGGAGTTGCCCCGCACTGGGTGCCTCCCCCCACCGCCCCGCAAAGCTGCAGGGTCCCCCTTCTTCTCCTCCCCTCAACTTAGGGCATCGAGGAGCCCACGGTCCACGTCGCAGGGTCAGTATCTCCCTGATGAGAACGGTCACCAGGCTCCAGACAGCCGCTTGGAGTTGACATTGTGCTTGTTCACGGAGCTCGCTTTCTCAGAGAGGTAGGTGTTACCATCCCCGTTTTAAAACAGAGCAGCACATCCGTTCTGTATACGCTATCAGACTGTTCTAGATAAGCTTTGGAGTGCCTGCCTCCCATCATACTCCCCGTAACCTGAGAACTGTCCCCACTCACAGCCGTGCTCCTGCCAGTGTGACCTCGTGTCTCACAAACTTCATTTAACTCAACCAGAGATGGGCAAACTCCCCAAGCAAGGCCAGTCGGATATTCTCTCTCCAAGTTTAGCTTCTGGATTCCGAGATGCTTCTCAGGGGTGCCTGGGCGACTCGGTCGGTTGAGTGTCTCACTTTTGATCCCGACTCAGGTCATGAGCTCCTGCTTGTGAGATCGAGCCCTGCTTCGGGCTCTGCACTGAGGAGCCTGCTTGGGATTCTCTCTCTCCCTCTCTCTCTGCCTCTCTCTCTCCCTCTCTCTCTCCCTCTCTCTCTCTCTGTCTCTTTCCCTCCCCTACTGGCTCTCGAGCACACGCACGCATGCTCCTTCTCTCTCTCAAAATAAATAAATCAACTTAAAAAAAGAAAAAGAAAAGAAATACTTCTCAGCCTCTGTTAGGTCCTGAAATGGGAAGGGCCGGTGATGACACTGCCATATGCAAACAGAAGCGATGGAAGGAAGCTCGTTGTCCACAGAGCAAGAGATAAAAGTGTCAGACGATGACCCCCAGAAACCCAGAGAGACGGTTCTGACAGCTTCCCTGTTTGTAGTTCTAATCACTCTTGGGGTCCTTCGGTTTCCTGAAATATCCCTGTATCTTTTTGTAACAGAATGTTCTATTAGGGCGTAGACTTACGTAACACAACGATCTATTAGAATGAAAAAAAATTTTTTTTCTTTAATGGAAAAATCTACCAGCTGCTATCTGGAGAGACAAAAACAAAAGGTCACCACGGGGCAGGTCCTTGGTGACCTCGCTTGCACAAGCGAGATGGGACTTGGCAAAGCCAGCCCCTCCAGGTGGTCTGCAGAACTCTGGAAAGGACGGGGTCAGTTTGTAGAGTGACCTGGGAAACTTCGGCAAAGGGAAAGGGTGCTTCTTCCTGATATTTGGAGATGGGGTGGGGGGGCGGGCTGTGAGGTGATCGGAGATGTCCCAGTCGAAGCTCGAGGACATCAAGACTCTAAGTAGCTACGGTGTGTGGAAGAAAGACAGGTGGGGCTGGCTGCGATGTTTCCTTCCTGACTTCTAAGAGCATCCAGGTACTTCTGGGCGGCCAGCTTCGCCATCCAGGTTAAGGTCATGAGCCTGGGCTCTCCGGTCCCTCCAGCCCCCCGCCTCCGCATGCTGCTGGCACATGAGGCCATCTGCACGTAGAAGAGGAATCCTCTGGCTTTGTCAAGTCAACATTTCTGTCTGAGAACTGGTTTCAGACTTCAAAGTAGACCCCCGTTATGCTTCCAGTAATGTCAACTTTCTCGCTTAAACCAGTTTGGGTGGCACTTTGTCCCTGTGATCGAAGTGTCTTGTCTAAGTCACAACCAGCGGGGTGGGGGTGGGGTGCCGGACCCAGGTCCAGGTCAGCCAGACTCAGATCCAAGGACTTCCCACTGTACCCCTTGTCCTCTCCGTTGACCTCCAGGGGAAGAGCCCCTCGGCGCCGCTCCGTGGTTCCGGCTCCTTGTTCTTAAAGAGGGTACCGCCGTGGCATCCCCTGGGCGCTTGGTCGAAATGGTGACTCTCCCCTGCCCCCGACCTATGGAATCAGAGCCTCATTTCAACAGGTTCCCTAGAACCTTCAGGTAGCACTGCTCCATATCCTCACCCTCCCGTCCCTGCAGTGCTGTCCCATCCGCCACTAGCTCCCTAAAGGACCACAGCCAAGTGCTTGTCCTCTCAGGGCTTCAAGATGGCCCTCTTGATTCCGATCTGTGGAGGAACCAACTGTTGCCTTCGACAAGATGATCCAGGGAGCAGGGGAGGAGCAGTGATTGCTAACAGATGTGGGATTTCTTGTGGGGATCGTGGAAATCCTCTGGGAGAAGTCAGTGGTGGTGGCTTCACAAAACCCGCTAAGTTGTGCACTTTAGTTTTTTATTTGTCGCTAAAAATGGGGAAATTTTAATTTGTATACACCTTTGAAACACTATGACAGTAAAGCAATTAGAAAAGTGAAATCATTTTGAAAATATTGAGTCAAAGGCATATTTTTATTGCGAGAAATTTAAGCATTGTTTTTCTATATTTTTGTTTTATTTTTTTAACTTTTTTTAATGTTTATTTATTTTTGACAGAGAGAGAGAGAGAGCATGAGTGGCAGAGAGAGGAGGAGACACAGAATCCAAAGGAGGCTCCAGGCTCTGAGCCATCAGCACAGAGCCCGACGCGGGGCTCGAACTCAAAGACCGCGAGATCGTGTCCTGAGCCGAAGTCGGACGCTCAACCATCCCAGACACCCCTGTATATTTTTGTTTTAAAAAATTCTACACCTACCATACGTTGTATGCTTTAAGAGGGCACATTTTAATGGGATGTGAATTATATCCCAAGAAAACTATGAACAGCAGTCCTCACGGCTGCCCTCCAAAATGCCTCCCTGCTTCTCACCACCCCCACCCCTGCATCTTGCCTCTAATCTCCCCATAACTTCCTTAGGCAAACAGGCCATCTGGGGAGAAGTACATAAATATTGCATTTCTTTGCAATGCCAACGACAGCTCGCCAGATATTGCAGAATATTTACTTTAAAAGAATATTAAAAAAAAAAAATCTAGAAAACTGAAGATCTAGCTACTGAGACCCTGGGCGCCAGGCCTGGCATGCATCTTGGGGAATTCCTAGCCTTCAGATCCCAGTTCAGATGTCACTTCGTCCAGGAGCCTCCTCTGACATCCCCGCCCCGCCCCCCCCCCCCCCCACGCCTCACCAAGGTTGACTTCTGTCCCCAGACTCCCCCGGCAGACGCCCAGTAATATTTACTGAATGCACAACTCTTGCCTAAGCCTAGAGGCAAGAGTTGGAGGAAGGACATTCAAGAAAACGAGAAAATTTGGTAAGGCATGAAACCTCGGTCTGTTGAAAGCTGAGCTCACGTTCTGACCGGGGCGGGGGGGGGGAGCTTAGCCGCTAGCTTCCCTGGAGAACTGTACGTTCCCCTCTTTGCTGCCAGGTTCCAAACACTGATGACCCACTTACCCGTGCTCGGCATTCGAAGCCACCCGGGCAGGGCTGTGACGGGCATGGGCACATCTCAGGAGACGGATTTGATGTGTCATGTGTTGAAACGCTCCCCATCTGCCTCATTTTTATTATTAGTGTGCCTATGAGGCAGGCAGAATCCATCAAAGATTAGCACTCCTCTGGCGTTTCTGGGTCAAGTGATAAAGCACAAATACTTCCCTTTCCGAAACTTTCCGAACGCCCTGTGATATCTCGACTGCCTTCACTCTCCAATCACAAAAATAAACACAGGCTAAACCAAGCTTCTCTTCCTGCCTTTGCCTTTGCAAACCTTGCGGTGCCCGAAATAGTCATATTTTTGTGGCGGCACGTGGTGACATCGCCCACTGTGATGAGCGGTCCCTTCCCCTCGAATGGTCACCGCCCCTTCGGTGCAGGGAACTTGGCTCTCAGGCTTTGACGAGGGGGAATCTGGGGTGGGCCGCTGGGGCCTGGGCACCGTGGCTGGCTCCTTCTCCCTAAAAGTGGAGCGAAAACAGGTTTGAGAGTCAGACCGGGCCTCTGTGTCTTAGTTCATTCAAGCTGCTCCAACAAAAATACCGTAGACTGAGGGGTTTCCATGACCAGCATTCATTCCTCACAGTTCTAGAGGCTGGAAAGCCAAAGGTCAAGGTGCCCACAGATTCGGTGTCTACAGAGAACCCCCTTCCTGGTTCACAGATGTCTTACTGTCCTCCATGGTGGAAGGGGTGAAGGAGCTCCCTGGGGTCTCTCTTATGAGGGCACCGATCCCATTCATGAGGGTGAAGCCCTCATGACCTACCCACTCCCTAAGACGCCACCTCCCGACACCAACACGCTGGGAATTCGATTTTCCACACAGGAGTTTGGAGGGGACACAACTCTTGTATCTACACCACCCGTCAAGCCGCTCACTGACCGTACAACTCTGGGCAACTTGTTCTAGCTCTCTGAGCCCCAGGTTCCTAACTTTATTTGGTTGAGATGAGGAACAAATGAGATCATATATGAAAAGGTGCTTGGCTCTGACCAGACTTCTAATCAATGATAATCGCTATTGGCCTCTTTGCCCAGCAGTGAAAGCATGGGGCTCTCGCCCGCTTGCACCGCCTGACCCCCGTCACCCGGTGGGAGCACTGCCACCGGTGCTCTCGGGGCAGAAAGCTCAGGGAGGTAGGCCACCGGTCCCATGTGCTGCCCTGTGCCGACTCCCGGAGCTGGGCCACCGAGTGGCTCATTCCTTCCTCACTCGCTCTTTCGTTCCATAAACGTGAGATGGGTATACACTGTGGGGCCACGGGGAACGTAAACACCGGGAAGCCATGTTCCCTGCCCTCAAGTACACAGATCTTTAAAGGACACGTGTGACCTCACATAGTTGTGGACACTGGGAATACAGGATGCCATGGGTTGGAGGGAGAGAGGCCTGACATCCACCAGAATCTGCTGGGAGGGCTTCATGCAAGGAAAACCTAGTGGTTAAGCTCCTTGGAAGCTGTGGGGTTCACAACCAGTTTGCAAACATTTATAGTTCATTTCTTCTGGCCAAGTGGGCGGGCCGGGCCTCAGAGACAGAAGGAAAAAGGACACTGTGGGCAGGGAGAGTCCCGTCTCAAAGGCATGGGGCCCAAAGCTGTACGTGTTTGAGGGCTGGCCAGTAATCCCACGTATCAAGAGTGCCATCGGGTGCTTAGTGGGGAGAGCGTGAGGTGAAGTGGAAAGGGCCTTGGGGCAGCGCTTCAGACCTGGTTCACCTGCTGCTTCTGAACGAGGGCCCGGGGGGCCTGGCTTCCCTCTCCAGGCACGTGCCAGCAGTAAAACCGGGCAGGGGCCAGAGAACAAGGGCTCGCGGACTTGGCTGGGCGGGGGGGGGGGGGGGGGGGGGGGGGGGGGAGGGTTCTCGCACATCACCAAAAATCATTTGTACAAGAGAAATTGGGGAGGGTCTGGCGTGGGTTGATGACATTTTATTTTGCCCTGAAAGAGCAAATCGAACAACTCCCAGGGCCAGCGTTCCGTAAAATAAGCGGTAAAACCGAAAAAGGGAAGGAGTTTGGTTTCTTTGAACACTCACCACACCCCCGCCCCCCCTTATTCTTCTCACTGTGCTTAAGACCACCCAAACCACCCAACCGAATGATACATTTTCACGCTCTGACCCCCAACTGCTGCAGCAGCATTTGGGGATCCAGGGTTACAGGGCCAGATGACGGCTTACGAGCTTCAGGGCTGACACAGAATTGAAGCCCTAAAATGACACTTGTTGAAATATACCTTGCTTCTCTGTCAAACCATCTCCCTGGGCTACACCACCGTCTCCTTGATTCAAAAAGTCAACAGGCAAGGCCATATCCTCCCCTCCAATGCTCAGGTCCTCCGCTAAATCAAAGCTCATCTCTCCAAACGTGTCCCAGACGCCCGCTGGACTCTGTCTCCTTAGTTAGTGGAAGTGACCTTAGTTCCCTTCCTGCGAAGTCTCAGCTACACTTTGGGCTATTGGAAGACCACCTCTGTGCTCCCGTTCTGTTGAGCTCTGATCTGTGCCAACCCTAGATTTGCAGCTTCCCGATATCAATGACGCAAAGGGACACACTTAGGAATAAGCTACATCAGGGATACAGGGCGGCTGAGAAAAAGTCCAGGGTGGACCAGAGGCCTCGATTTCCCCATACGTGTGTACGACACCACATGTTCTCTAGGGGGTCTTGCGGTTCTGACATTTCGGAGCCCAGCGATCCTAAAAGTTTATTGCTCTAAAGGGGTCCTGAGTTTGGGTCTCCATCTCCCGGCAACTGAAATGAAGCGAGGAACATACTGGGTTACACAGTTTAGTTTTTCTGACAAAAGAATGCATACAAATTGATTTGCAAGAGCCGGACATTTTCCTGGAATAAAGCTCTTGCCAAAACTTCTGAGTGTCCTTGTAAAGAGACCCTGGATTATGGAACGGACCATGGCTGCCACTACAGCATTACACAAGACCCACAGACATTGTTCAAACAGATGATGCCTGGGGCGCCTGGCTGGCTCAGTTGGTGGAGCGTGCGACTCTTGATCTCGGGGTTGTTGAATTCGAGCCTCACGTGGGGTGTAGGGATTCCTTTAAAAAAATCTTTTGCTGAGCCTGGGTGGTTCAGTCGGTTAAGCGTCCAACTTCCGCTCAGGTCATGATCTCGTGGTTCACGAGTTCGAGCCCTGCATCGGGCTCTGTGCTGATGGCTCAGAGCCTGGAACCTGCTTCGGATTCTGTGTCTCCCCCTCTCTCTGCCCCTACCCAACTTGCATTCGGTCTCTCTCTCAAAAATAAATAAACACTAAAAAAATTATTTTTAATCTTTAGAAAAAATAAATAGTAAACAAAGAGATTATGCTTGTAGGGCATTTCTAAAAAGGCAGAGGTCACCGGGAACATCATGACTCAAGGAAAGCATTTCTGCCTGTCATGTTCCTGCACTCTCAGGACAAGTGCAGGAAGAACTTACACTTCAGAATCACAACAGAGCCCTCAGCGTGGCTTCACTGCGAGGACCTGGGGTCTCCATTTAAGGGCCGGCATTTTATTTTGTTTATTTATTTTATTTATTTTATTTAAGGGCTGACATTTTATTTTAAGGAAACCAACACATGTAGCCATACACGTACACATACACTTATGTATACATGTTTTTTATGATTATAAAAAGAGTACTAATGTTCAGTGTAGAAAAATTTTCAAGGTAGAAAAGCATGAAACAAAGAAAATGCCGGTAACAGCAATTCACAAAGATATGTGCTCTTCTAGTCATTTATGTACATGTGATATATCTATACATACATATCTGCCTATGACCCTAAGATCATTCTCTGGGTCTTTTTTTCCTCCCTCAAGATGTTCATTTAACAAAATTTTCTTCAATTGCGTTATGTAGGATAGTAGTTTGGCAGAATTGTAATATGTATTCCATGAAGAGAGAGAATTAGAATCAAGTAAATTTGGGAAATGTTGATTTAAACAGTTATTTTTTTCTTCTTCTAGGGCTTCTTGGAGACTTTACTGTTCTAATATTATCATACATTTCCAAAGCAAGGATATGGGTGCAATATTTAACTCTGGAACATTTTCCTGCAGACATTATATAAAACTAGCATTTTACACACATAAGTAAGTGGCACCTAACATATGGTATATCTTGTAATAAGTGTCACCCATGGTGCCTGGGTGGCTCGGCTGGTTAAGCGTCCAGCTCTTGATTTCTGCTCAGGTCATGACCTCATGGTTCATGGGTTCAAGCCCTGTGCTGTGATCCGCACTGACAATGCAGAGCCTGCCCTCCCCTGCTTATGTGCTCTTTCTCTCTCAAGAATAAATAAATAAAAACTTAAAAAAAGTTAAAAATCTTTCAAGTCTATGATTTTTAATGACCGCATACTTGGCCAATGTATGACTATTCTAATGTCCTAGAAGTAGAATCAAGGGGTTACAAGGTTTAAAATCTTTAATACGTATTGCCAAATTTCCCTTCCAGGAGATTGTATTAATTCAGTAAGGAGTAGTTTAGAAGTCTAACAATTCAGGTTTTTTACCAGCAGTGGGTACCATTATTATGTTTTAAAAAATCTCAACTTGAAAGGCGTAAAATCGTGATTTTTAAAAACCTTATTATTTGTTTTGTTTCCCAGATGTGGTAGACAGACTAATGACCCCCAAAGATATTGCTCTGGACAATAGTTTGGTTTCACCGACCAAAACTAAAGACAGGCATTCCCAACAACCTGACATTTTACTCCGAAGCATCTGTCCCCCGGAAGTGTGTGCTCACCGAGAGACATATGCAGGATATTCATGGCAGCATTATTCATAAGGACTCCCAGACTGGAAGCAGCCCCAAATTCCATCAACCGGAGAATGGGTAGAAACAGCCATGGGACGCCCCTCAGTGAAATACTACGCGGCAATGGGGCGCCTGGGTGGCTCAGTCATTTGGGCGTCCGACTTCGGCTCAGGTCACGATCTCGCGGTCCGCGGGTTCGAGCCCCGCGTCGGGCTCCGGGCTGATGGCTCAGAGCCCAGAGCCTGTTTCAGATTCTGTGTCTCCCTCTCTCTCTGCCCCTCCCCCGTTCATGCTGTGTCTCTCTCTGTCTCAAAAATAAATAAACGTTAAAAAAAAGAAAAAGAAAAAGAAATACTATGCGGCAAGGAAAATGGAAGACAGCATACGGATCCTTACAAACACAATGTGCAGCAGAAGAAAACAGACACAGAAAAACCCACATACTTTGGATTCTATTGAAGAAAAGGTTTATAAACACAGGCACAACTGAGAGGTAATGAATGATGGAGTAAGTGTTTATCTTTAGGGAGGAGGAAGGAAGTCATAATTGGGAAGGAGGCCATGGCGGCCATCTAGGGTTCTGGCAACGTGCCATTTCTTGACTTGGGCAATAAACAGTGACTAAGCTATACATTTATTCTGTGCCTGTCTCTGTGTGTATGTTATGCTTCTCAGTAAAAATTAAAAAAGGAAAACTTGAGGGATTTTTTAAAAAATGTACAGGGTTTTTTTTTAGCCCACAGTTAATTCATGATGGTTTAGTTTTCTTTTTTAATGTTTATTTTTGAGAGAGAGAGAGAATGAATGGGGGAGGGGCAGAGAGAGGAGACAGAATCCGAAGTAGGCTCCAGGCTCTGAGCTGTCAGCACAGAGCCGGACGCGGGGCTCGAACTCATGAGCTGTGAGATCATGACCTGAGCTAAGATCGGACGCTTAACCGACTGAGCCAGCCAGGCGCCCCTCTCCTATCTGCGGTTTTGCACTTATACCCCGGCATGAGTTTGCTAACAATGCAAAACCAAAGCATCACAGGCTGGGCGGCTCAGACAACAGAAACATTCTCTCACAGGTCTGGAGGCTGCACTTACGAGATCAAGACCTCAGCAAGGTTGGTGTCTGTTGAGGCCTGTCTCCTTGGTTCAGAAGTGACCGTCTTTCTCCCTGCGTCTCCTCCTCTCTGTGCGTGCCCATCCCTGGTGTCTGTGTCCAAATGTCCACTTCTTATAGGGACATCAGGCAGATCGGTGGGCTTCTTCCTGTGTTTGTCCAAATCTCCTTTTATAAAGACACCAGGACCTACTCTTAGGCCCTCATCCTAATTTAATCACCTCTTTAGAAACTGTCTCCAAGTCCCATCACATTCTGAGGTACTGGGTGTTAGGATGCCAACAAGTGAATTTGGGGGACACAGTTCAGTCCTCAACAACCACCCGCATACTCATTGTCCTGTGGACAGACTTTTCGGGATATAAACAACGCTTCGGTGAATATTCTCACACAGGGCTATGTCGCATCTCCCAACTGGAGTTGAGTGGGCATACCTCGGAGTGGAATTGCTGAGCTCTTTGGGTTATTTAAAAATTTTTTGGGGGCCCCTGAGTGGCTCAGTCGGTTAAGCGGCCGACTTCAGCTCAGGTCATGATCTCGCTGTCCATGAGTTCGAGCCCCGCGTCGGGCTCTGTGCTGACAGCTCAGAGCCTGGAGCCTGTTTCGGATTCTGTGTCTCCCTCTCTCTGACCCTCCCCCGTTCATACTCTGTCTCTCTCTGTCTCAAAAATAAACAAACGTTAAAATTTTTTTTTTTTAATTTTTTTTAATGTTTATTTTGGAGAGAGAGAGAGAGAGGGAGTGGAAGGGCCAGAGAGAGAGGGAGACACAGAATTGGAAGCAAACTCCAGGGTCCGAGCTGTTAGCACAGAGCCTGATGGGGGTCTGGAACTCACGAACCACGAGATCGTGACCTGAGCCGAAGTCGGACGTTTAACCGACTGAGCCACCCGGGCGCCCCATCTTTGGGTTATTTATTGACTAGCCCACCCTCTTCTTGTTGACCCATGATACCATGTGTCATGTTGCCAAATCCACACGAGACTATGCCTGAGTTCGTCAGCTTGTGGGTCTCTCTGTCCTTCTGGACCAATGAATAAAGAGGGGCCTCTGCTATAAACTGAATCATCTGCCCTCCCCCCCCCCATTCATATGCTGAAATCCTAACCCCTCAGTCCCTCAGAACGTGAACGTATTTGGAAATAGGGTCAATTGCAGATGTAACTAATGAAGATGAGGTCAGCCTGGGGGTAACGTGGGCTACTGACCAATACCCGTGGCGTCCTTCCGAAAAGGGACTCGGGACACAAACACACACACAGGTTGGACACTGTGTGAACATGAGGACGGCCATCTACAAGCCAAGGAGAGAAGCCCGGGCCAGATTCTCCATCACAGCTCTGGGGAGCAGCGCGCCCCGCCGACACCTGGATCTTGGACTTTCACCTTCCGGCCTGTGAGAGAATACACTTGTGTTATTTAAGTCACCCAGTGTGTGGTACTTGGTCACGGCAGCTCTAGGAAACAAAGAGAGTGTCTGTTCCACCTTCCACTTTTCGTTCCCCATCCCTATCGCTCTTCCCTGCTTGCAAAGCCAGAGGTCACATAGGATGGTGATTTATTACCTACAGGTTCAAGTCCGGACTGGCATCGCTCGGGGATCCCGCTGACCACGCCCTTGTACTTCTGGCCCCACGAATAAGAGAAAGGAAAGAACAACGCAATGGACCAGGACTCCCAGGACCTGGCTTGAGTCCTCAACCAGCCACAGATGGCCTGCGTGTCTTTAACAAGTTGCTGGCCCTCTCTGGGCTGTGGTTTCCTTAGCTGTAAAATAAGAGAGTTAGATGGGAGTTGCCAGGGGCCAGGGGAAGGGGTGAATGGAGAGTTATTGTGTCATGGGTGGAGAGCTTTAGGTTTTGGGTTGTTTTTTTTTTTAATTTTTTTAACGTTTTTATTTTATTTTTTGAGAGACACAGAGAGACAGAGTGTGAGCAGGGGAGGGGGAGAGAGAGAGAGGGAGACACAGAATCGGAAGCAGGCTCCAGGCTCCGGGCTGTCAGCACAGGGCAGGCCGCGGGGCTCAAACTCATGAACTCAACATCATGACCTGAGCTGAAGTCAGATGCTTCACCGACCGAGCCACCCAGGTGCTCCTGAGCTTTAGTCTTCCAAGAGGAAAGAATTCGGGAGTCGGCTAGTCGTACCACACCATAAACGTATTTAATACCACTCAAACGCACCCTCACAAACGGTTACGATGGCAAATTTTACGGTATACGTACTTTACCACAATAAAAAAAAATAATTGGGGAAAAAAAATAAGGCTGCTGGGCTTGGGACCTTCCGACTGGTCTGTTTATGACACAGCATTTAGGTCACCGGGAATAAAAATATCCCGCTGCCTTCTACTCCCTGCAAACTTGGGAGGCAAACATGATTTCAATTCTCCTAATTATCTGAGCCACGGATGGCTCTGTTCTCACCCTTGAAATGAGTTTTGGGGGGTTTTTGGTTTTGTTTTGTTTTGTTTTGTTTTTATGTGAGCCTCCGCTGGTTTTACAGATGGTTATCTGTGAAAATCTGCCTATTCTAAGACTGTGTGTGTGTGTGTGCGCGTGTGTGCACGTGTGTGTTGGGACTGCTTGTCGTAACTGCTTCTCCAGCTTCACAAGGGTGTTGTCCGGCCGGCGTCGCTCAGGATGACCGAGTCCCCACAGATTTTGGCCAGATTTGAATGCGAGCCCCAGGTGATGTGTGTAAATCTGCCCCATCCCTAGCGCAAGGGTAATGGAGTCCTCAGTCACAGAACAACCAGTGCGTTCCAAAGGTTTCAGGAATAAACGTCAGTTCTGTGGTTCCCTGCCTGGCATCTGGCTTCGTTAGGCCATGAAAAACCAGAGGTTGTGGCCCTTCTGGTTGGAACCGTCACGTTTATGATATCCACGGTGGCTGAGTGTTTATCAGAGAAAGCCAGCCAGCCACCTGACTCCTTGCTCTGTCTGCCTCCTTGCTCTGCCCCGGCTGGTGCCGGCCACACGTGTTAGCTTTTCGATCTCGAATCAACCCTGCCAAATAGGTATCACGGTGGCCATTTTCAGGCCTGGCTCAGAGAGGCTCCGAGGCTTCCCCAAGCTCACACAGCCCGCAGAGCCTGGTTCGAGTCCAGCCTAGACCAGCTGATGCCTAGACCAGCTTGCTTTTTTTTTTTTCTTTTTTCCCCCTTTTTTTTTTTCCCTAGCCAATGTGGGTGACAGTTCTATTTGTTGAAATTTGATGTCGCGGTGGAACCCTGAGCTCTGTAGACTAATGCCTCTCACTGCTGGCTAACATGCTCAGGTTTCGGCGTATTTCTGGAGGACACCGTGATCTGCCACCAGACCCCGCTTTTCCTGGAGAACTTGCTTCCCCCAGCTGCTGGGAAGGCTGTCCTCAGACAACTGAGCTGTCGGCTTCCTCGGGGTTTGCCTCAGCTGCAGACAGCTGGCTGGTCCGAGGCTCTACCCTTTGTGTGGGAGCCGCATCTACTGGGGAAGGTATAAAGGCTTGGTCAGCTCAGTCCGAAGGGAGACAGCTGCGAAGGTCACTGTGTTCTCTGTGGGCTCTCTTGTTGGGCCTCACCTTCTCCCTCTGCCCAGTCCTATTTCCCTCCTCCCCCCTCCTCAGGGGATGGTTCCAGTGACGCTCCTTCACAGACATCCTGTCCCTAAACTCTTCTCCGAGCCGGCTTCCTGGGAGGCCCACCCTGTACCAGCACCCACCTCTCCCTTCTTCCTCATGACAGACCTTCAGAGACTGGCACCCAGAGGCTCCTCGTCCCTGAGCTACGCCGCTGCACGACCTTTGGCCTGGCTCAGGCTTCTGGGTGCACCGCCATCTGGGGCCTTCTCGCGGGTGATTCTGAATTCACGGTCCTAGGGGCCCAGGGGACGGCTGGGTTTCTGGAAAAACTGATGTCTGCCTGCCTTTGCAGGGTCTTTATGTTGAGGAGGGTCTGAGAGGAGAAAAGTTCGTGACCTTGTTGCACAGCAGGTGGGAATTGCCTTATTATTATTATTTAAAGTCTGAGGAGTGAGGGGCATCCGGGTGGCTGAGTCGGTTACATCGGACTTCGGCTCAGGTCACGATCTCACGGTTCGTGAGTTCCAGCCCCACATCGGGCTCTCGACTGACAGCTCAGAGCCTGGAGCCTGCTTCGGATTCTGTGGCTCGCCCTCTCTCTGCCCCTCCCCTGCTTATGCTCTCTCTCTCTCTCTCTCTCAAAAATAAACACACACAAAAAATCTAAAGGCTGAGGAGTTGTACCTTGGTGAACCGAATTCCTTCAAGGGGATCATAGCATAGTCTCTGCCCTCCATCCTGTGCCTCCCTGCTGTAAGGGATTACGTGGCTCAGGATGCTTTGGTTACAAGTGACAGAAAGAAACTTGACTTAATTTAAGAGCAACAACAGAAGCCAGAGGGGGGGGTTTATTGTACGGTGTTTCACCAAACCCAAGGTCAGAAGTGTTGCCAGGACTCAGAAAGCGATCCGGTCCGTGATCCGAGACCTCTGTCCCTGAATTCTGTACCTGCACACCAATGCGAGTGCCTGCATGTACACGTGTGTGTGTGCCTCCCCCCAGATCAAGGGCCTCGTGATGGCCAGTGGCTAAACATCCATTCCAGGCTTTCTATACAAGTATTTGAATGATATTAAGAAACTAACTCAACTCTTTCTTGGACCCAATCCTAAATTCCTGGGTGATACAATTTTATTGGTGGACTGTGGTCGGATATTAACTTCCGATGCAATTAGACACGGGTGCTGGGGGGTGGGAGGATCATGCAGTCCCAGCCAGCCAGGGCCCAGTCCTATGGCTGTGACCGACAGCCCTCAACGTGGGCACACCCAGCCAGCCTTGGAGAGCACGCTGTGAAAGATTTTAGCTGAGCAGCTCCCTGTGCTATCTGACCTGGGTGGAGATGACCGGCTGCAGGCTGAAATCGTTAAGCTCCTCTGCTCCCAGCATTGCATACGAAGGAACCAAGGGCCCGTGCTGACCTCAGCAAACCCTTCCCGAACTGTCCCCTGCAGGTGCAGCTGCAGAACCCCGTGAGGCATGGTCTTTCCTTCCTGGAGCACACCCCCAACAGAAGACGGACAGGAGCCGCGGACACAGAACAAGCTGTGAAACGTGACGAGACCGCCTGTGTCTGATGAGAAAGGCGACCCGTTGTTTGAATGACTTATGCATGCCAGCCGTCTTAGATACATTATCTCCAAACCTCACAGCAAATTTGCCAGGAGGCGTTATTATCGCACGGCTGTGTCACAGGTCAGAAAACCGATGCTCAGATAGGTTTGTGAACTCGTCCAAAGTCACACTGCTCGTCCGCGGTGGAATTTAGCATTTGATTCCGAGTCTGGTTAGTTCCAAAGCCAGTCGTCTTCCCAGAATGATGTATCGCTTTCTACATAACTAATGGATCACACAAGTAAAAACCTTAATAATTCATAAGTTGTATGATTCAGGAATGCCATTAGAGGCGAGGCGATGCCAAAACCGTTTAGCGAAACAGTGAAGCATTCCATCAGACTTGCGTCTGGACTGATTTCAGTAATTTATGGCATGGGAAGACTTGGCTAAATGAATTCACTATTCCCATCTTGTGCTTATTAATTGTTCTGACCATCATCCAGATGCTCGTGGTGACGCGGTTCAGGCTTAACGGCGCGACCCGTGGGAGCCGTGGGGGAGGGAGGGACTAGACGCTTTGCTTCCGGCCTCTCTGATTGAGGCGGGGAGAGCAGGGCAGGCCCGGCCAGCGGCCGGGCGTGTCTACTGTGCAAGAGGAGAGGGGGTGGGTGGAAACAGCGCTGGATTTCGAGTCCAAATATCTGGCTTCCCGCTCCAGCAGAACTTGACCATGCTGGAACTCAGGCAGTCTCTTGCCATCCCTGGGCTCCTGCTTCCTCTTGCCTAAAATGGTCTTAGTACATTCAACTTGCCTCCCTTTCTGCCCTGTAATAACAATGGTTACCGTTCACTGGCACGTATGTTTACTTTCCTTACGGCCGCAAGAGGTTGATCCTAACATTAGCCCCATTAGATCCTATTATTGCCCCATGAGGCAACGAAGAACCCCAAAGGTGACCTAATGTGCCGCACCCCAAGCCCGCCTGCCAGGGTAGGACCTGTGCTCGGTGGGAGCGGGGGAAGAGGACAGATACTCTGGGTCCCACCGCCTCGCTTGCCTCGGCATCACCAAGGCAACAAGCTCTCCCTTGCCGTTGCCAGGGAAACCGGCTGAACTCTCGCTTTCTCGCACCTTCACCATGGAGACAGCCAACTGGAAAGCCGCTCCTCGAGTGGGAGGGGGTGCCGCAGAGGCAGAGGCGAGAACGTGCCTCCAGACGCTCCTTGGTAGGTTTGAGAGGCAGCATCCGGTAGGAACCCAAGGCCTGAAAACTCCCATTCCGTTGAAGAATGTGGAGACGTGCCCAGAGCCTACACCGCAGTACAATGTCCAAGCCAAGATGTCCCTGGGGAAACATAGGTTAGAAGAATTGTTTTCTGGATTTACGTCTAGAGGCTGTCTTTCTTTGAGTCGGCCATTGTCCAGATCAAAGGAAACCCCCCAATTTTCTTGTCTCACAAACGCTGAAAATCTGTCTTCTCTTTGTCTAATTTTGCTCCAACTTGCTGGGAGACACTGGGTAATTCAGTTCGTCTTCCTGGGCGTTGGTCAAATCGATCTGATGGGCTATCTCAATGGCTCTTGGGATTCCTGATTTCTAGACCAGTACAAGGTCTTTTTTTTTTTTTAATTTTTTTTCAAATGTTTATTTTTGAGAGAGAGAAAGTGAGCGGGGAGGTGCAGGGGGCGGGGGGGGGGGTGGGGACAGAGGATCTGAGGCGGGCTCTGTGCGGACAGCAGCAAGCTAGATGGGAGGCTTGAACCCACGAACTGTGAGATGGTGACCTGAGCTGAAGTCGGATGCTTGACTGATTGAGCCACCCAGGCGCCCCAGTACAAGTTCTTTAAGGAAGCACCAGGCTCCAGCAAGTTTTCCAGACGTTCGTTTTGTGAGATGAAGACATAACAATTCAATTGCACGTTTACTCTCCAGAAGCAGGATGGTGAGATGACTAAGTATGTTCAGTGAAGTCACAGGGCCACAGCTCAGGTCCTAGCTCCACAGCATGTGCTGTGTCTTTGTTTCTTTGGAGGTAAACTTGGATTCATACTAGCATCCACCTTGTAGGGTTCTTGTGTCGATTAAATGAGACACCAGGAGGGGCGCTTGGGTGGCTCTGTCACTTAAGTGTCTGGCCCCAGCTCAGGTCATGATCTCCTGATTCACGAGTTGGAGCCCCGCGTCGGGCTCCGTGCTGACAGCTCGGAGCCCGGAGCCTGCTTCGGATTCTGTGTCTCCCTCTCTCTCTGCCCCTCCCCCGCTCACGCTCTGTCTCTGTGCCTGTCTCTCTCTCTCAAAAACAAATAAACATGAGAAAAATGAGAAAAAAGGTAAAGCTTTCAGCACAATGCCCAGCATGGGGCAACACACAACAAAACTTATAAATACTATCACTCTCACCATTATTTCCTAAGGGACAGTTTTTTTAAGTTTTCTCTTTTTTGTGGGTAATTAAAAATTTATTTATTTTTTTTATTTTTGAGAGAGTGCGAGCGAGGAGGGGAGGGGAGGGCTAGAGGGAGGGAGAGAGAGAGAGAGAGAGAGAGAATCCTAAGCATGTTCCTCGAAAGCTTGAACTCGCGAGGCTTGAATTCGAAAACCGCGAGATCATGACCTGAGCAGGAATCAAGAGTCCGATGCTTAACTGAGCCACCCAGGCGCCCCTCATAAGGGATATGTTAACACCAAACGGAGATTAAAAAAAAAAAAAAAATGATGGGAGCAAATCTAAGCCAAAACGACAGGGTTTAAATCGAATACATTGGCTTTTGGAACGAGTCTCTATATTGTCCTTATGGATTCTCTGCCCCACCAGAGTGGAATTTCTAGATTCCGCGACACGTAGGTTCTTTCTGCTCTAAGAGGCAATGCCTTTGTAATTCTTAACAGCCTGATTGGCCAAAGCAGTGTCCAGGGGCCCGAAGCTGAGGGACGAGTCAGGTGCCTTCAGGGGCCCTACCGAAACGGGGTCAGGTTCTGGCTCTCCCCAGCAGGCCTCTCTGTGCCCGGCCCGCGGCTTCCGGAAACAAAGAAGCACAGATGTGCAATCCTTCGCCACCCTCCTTCCCGCGTCTGTTGGTGACATCAGGGTTAAGCCACACCAGCAACTCCCCGAAGCTGCGGGGTCCTGGCCGGGGGCCCAGTGCCTGGAGGTGCCCCTGCTTTGTCCTGCAAAAGCCACTGCGTGGGCCGTAGTTCTCTGCTGTCATCCCGCCCCGTCGCCTCGTCCCCACCCTGGGGCTGCCGCACAGCCAGAGCGGAGGCTTAACTAGGGAGGCGTCTTCTTCCCAGTTAGTGTCCCCCTCTGCCTCGCCTGGGGGGTAGACGCAGCAGGCTGAGAGCCAAGGAGCAGGAAGCAGGAAGATCCCAGAACCTAGCCGAGAGAGCATTCAGAGCCAGGATGAGTGAGCAACTTCATCTGTGGGCCTTCATTTTTCTTTTCTGTAAAACAGGGGCAATCTTGTCCACCTGACCACAATGATGGGCTCACGATAACAGTCATTCAGGAAGGGACCCAGGTTTTGTGGGACCTGAGGCTCACTCGGTCTGGAGGAGCCTCTTTAAGAAGAATAGAAACTTACAAGTACAAAATTAAATATGAGAGGGAATAGTTACTGAAGTGCAAGAAGTCACAACAAATTGCAATTTAAGAAAGAAAGACCAGGGGCGCCTGGGTGGCTCAGTCGTTAAGCGTCCAACTTTGGCTCGGGTCATGATCTCACGGTTCATAAGTTCGAGCCCTGCGTTGGGCTCTGTGCTAACAGCTCGGAGCCTGGAGCCTGCTTCGGATTCTGTGTCTCCCTCTCTCTCTGCCCTTCCCCTGCCTCCGTATCAAAAATAAATAAACGTTAAAGAACAAATACCATAAGGGCCCCCAAATCCAGAAAAGTAACATATTTTATTAATTAACTTATATGCTTTTATCATACTTTTTTCTGCCTTTTTTTTGGCTGTGTATACTTTGATAGCGTCCTCCTATGACCATGATTTTGTAATGGCATTTTCTTTTTTTTAAATACACTTATTTTTCTAACTTTTAAAGTTTATTCATTTATTTTGAGAGAGAGAGAGAGCAGGGGAGAAGGGCAGGGAGAGAGGGGGGAAAGAGAATCCCAAGCAGGCTCTGCTCAGTGCGGAACCCAACTCGGGACTCAATCTCACGACAACGAGATCACAACCTGAGCTGCTAACAAGAGTCGGCCACTTAAGCGACCGAACCACTCAGGTGCCTCTGTAATAGCATTTTCTACAGAGAGTTGAAAGTTGATTCAGTCAATTCCCTAGCCCGGTTGATCAAAGTTTGGTTTTTCAGTGTGGAGTTTCCTCAAAAAATTAAAAATAGAACTGCCCTAGGACCCAGCAATTGCACTACTAGGAATTTCAACAAAGGATACAAGCGTGCTGATTCATAGGGGCACACGCACCCCAATGTTTATAGCAGCACTTTCAACAATGGCCAAATTATGGAAAGAGTCTAAATGTCCATCAACTGACGAATGGATAAAGAAGATGTGGTTTATATACACAATGGAATACTACTTGGCGATGAGAAAGAATGAAAGCCGTTTGCAACAATGTGGATGGAACTGGAGGGTCTTATGCTAAGTGAAATAAGTCAGGCAGAGAAAGACAGATGTCATATGATTTCACTCATATGTGGAACTTGAGAAACTTCACAGAAGACCATGGGGGGAGGGAAAGGGAAAAAAATAGTTACAAACAGAGAGGGAGAGAGGCAAACCCTAAGGGACTCTTACATACAGAGAACAAACTGAGGTTTGATGGGGGGGAATCAGGGGAGAGGGAAAAGTGGGTGATGGGCATTGAGGAGGGCACCTGCTGGGATGAGCACTGGGTGCTGTATGTAAGCGATGAATCACGGGAATCTACCCCCGAAACCAAGAGCACACTGTAGACACTGTATGTTAGCCAAATTGAAATAAATTATTTTTTAAAAAAAGGTTATTTTTTGTGATTGACAGTTTTGAATAGATGTCAATAAGAACCAAATTCTGTTTGCAATTTTATGTTGTTAGATTGTGAAGAATTTTAGTAATTGGGAGAATTTTCCACGGACATATTCTGACTTGCTTCTCCTCCACAACCCCCTTTTGCAGCCTGAACTCATTCATTTCACGATGTGGCTTTTAGTTCTACGACATTCTGCCGTGATGCCTGGGTTCTTGCCATAACACAAGATGCCTTTACGGCTCTCAGCACCTAGGAAATTCTAAGAAGCTCCGTGCCAGAAATGGGGACAAAGACCGAGTGCAGTAAAACGTCGGATTGCGAGGAACTTATGTTCCGCAAGACGAGCAAACATTTCTAATAAAATTTAATTTGATAAACGAGCGATGTCTTGCAATACGAGTAGCACATGAGGCCAAACGTCACATGATCACAACTGAGCCAATGGTTCTTGACATTCGCTTCGATACGCGAGTGCATTGGGTTACGAGCGTGTTTCCAGGGTGAATTATGCTCGCGAACCAAGGCTTTCCTGTAACGTATTTTTTATTCTAAATCCCAACGTCACAGTAAGAGAAGTGATTCAGAGGGTTCAGAGGAGTCTCGGGAGCCAGGACTATCAGGGGTGTCCACCCAGGTGACCCCATCCCACGTGTCAGACCCATAACAAACCTGCTGTGGCTGAGTATTCAACCATCAGTGAAGCTTGGCCACTCCACCTTTGATCCTGAGTTTCATTTTTAGATTTTCCTCCTCTCCCATTGCAGGAGACACGAGCCTTTTTGGAGCTACCAAAGCGTCCTTTTGGCTTTCGCCTTGAGATTTCTATTGTTTGTCAATTGCCCTCGGTTTTTCATTCTCTCTCTCTAGAAGGTCGGTGCAACCTGAGGCAACCACTGGATCCCACGGTCTTTATATATCTGTTCTGTACCCCTTGACCTTCACGCCCCACTACTTTTCCAAAGCCTGAAGTATTGTGCTGCTTGGGTTTTCCCACCATTGGAATATTCTCCCAAGTCGATGTCAGTGAAGATGATGACTATTGGCTTCCCCCTTGCTGCAGGACCCTCTGTGATCTGTGTACATACTCCCTGGGATCGAGTCCCCCCCCCCCCCCCAGTGATAACTGGTCGGGTCCCCAGACCACACCTTCTTGCCTGCTTTCTCTGGAGCATGTCAGGCTGGTCCTCCTGAAAGCAGCAGCTGAGACAGAGGTGGGAGTATTAGAGGTTTATTTATTTTTTTAAGTTTTTATTTATTTTTGAGAGGGAGACAGAGGGAGCAGGGGAGGGGCAGAGAGAGAGAGGGACAGAGAGAGAATCCCAAGCAGGCTCCGCACTGTCAGCGCAGAGCCTGATGCGGGACTTGAACTCACCAACCATGAGATCATGACCTGAGGTGAAACCAAGAGTCGGATGCTTAACTGACTGAGCTACCCAGGTGCCCCGGGAGTATTAGAGGTTACTGGGGGTAATGCCTGTGGAAACTACAAGAGGGGAGAGCGGGAATGGGTGGGGAAAGACTCCACAGGGCAAATCGGAAACCTGGGGAAGGAGGTAGGGAAGGAGATGAGGCCAATAAACACAGGCTGAAATGCCTACCTGGAGTCTTAGCCAACCCAGTCGGGAGCTGTGGTACGAGGAGGGTCCATTAGGGGCACCCAGGTGTCTCAGTCGGTTAAGCATCTGACTTCAGCTCAGGTCATGATCTCACGGTCTGTGAGTTCGAGCCCCGCGTCGGGCTCTGGGCTGACAGCTCGGAGCCTGGAGCCCGCTTCGGATCCTGTATCTTCCTCTCTGTCCTGCCCCTGCTCACACTCCATGTCTCTCTCTCTCTCTCTCTCTCTCTCAAAAATAAATACGCATTAAAAATAAAAGGATGGCCCATTAGAAGAGGCCCCCACTGGGCAGCAATGGCCAGCTGCTAGGACCCTGGCACACGTTGTCATTGGCTGAGGGCTGCCTGGGAGAAGCATGGCCTTGGCTTGAACACTGGAAGATCCTGGGAGCTCAACGGTGACAGGATCCCAGCTAACCACTCTCCCTGAGGCACGCTCTTCATGAGGGGAGTTCTCACAGACAACTTCCCTGGTTGCCACACCTGGGGTGTGGTCTAGAAGAGGCTGAAGGTCCCCGGGGCACTGGTCTCTTTGGTCCTGTAGACTCTTTACCCTAAGTGTAGGGGTGAGGCCAGAGGAGAAAAGAGCGGGACCCTCTAAAGTCTAGGGTATAGCCGCTCCTGCCCTGAACTGACGGTGTCACTGCATAGACGCAGCTCAACTTCTCCTTGGCTAAAGCTCTCAGACACCCACAGCCACTAGAGCGCCACCCAGAGTGGATAGAATGTAATGCAGAGTCTGAGCGGGAGACAGCGGCCTTAACTCACGGTACTTTTAAAACATCTTAGATT
Organism: Neofelis nebulosa; assembly: GCF_028018385.1. Lineage (NCBI taxonomy): Eukaryota > Metazoa > Chordata > Mammalia > Carnivora > Felidae > Neofelis > Neofelis nebulosa. Next base: position 8,496,117 of record NC_080790.1, read on the forward strand.
TTGCATGTTTTAGAAGAACATGAATCCGTGAATCCGTTACTTGGGCCTCTTCCAAGACCCTTGAAAGCAAGGGACCGCGAACCGTAAGCTCATTAGCTTCGCGGGAAAGCCATCTCTGCCGTAACTGCCATCACTTGCATTCTGGGAAGTTCCTGGAGCTAGAGGTTCTTCTTTTTCAGATGGCAGCTGAGGCTTCCTACCCCAGGAAAGGGGTGCCCCAGGCGAAGGCAGACAACCAAGATGGCACGTCTTGGTTTTGAAGTTTTAATTATTGGCATGGTAGAGATTAAAAAAAAAAGTTTAAGAGAAAGGACTCTGGGCTGCCCAGATCTAGACTTTCGAGTTTCAAAATCCCAATCCTTGCATGATTTAGAAGATAAAGTCAATGCATGAAGAGTATATTTGGAAACAGAAGCATACCTGTCTCCTCAGAGCGGTTTCCCAACACCCCAAAGTATTTGTTGCTTAAAGATTCTGTGGGCCAGAGGCGGTGGCAGAGAAGGAGGCCGGCCAGAGGGCTGGGTAGATATTGCCATGTGACCCCGAGGAAAGGATCCTAGAGCAGGCCCCCAGGGGGAAGGGCACAACAGAAGCTCCAGATCCATTTGGGGACTTGGCTCCAAAGAGGACTTTAGCCTCGCTTCCCGAGCGGAGCCCTGACGTGGCACGTCTCAGAGAATTTCCCCACAGGTCCAAACGAGAGAGGTAGATGGAGAAGGCTGCATGCTGACAGGACAGAGACAGCCCCTAGGGACTGCCCCCCCGCCCCCAGCAGAACGATAGGACAACACCCAAAGGTTTCTGGGCTTTCCAGAGGGGTGAAAGAGAACGGGACCTAGAGGGATCCTACAGTTGGGACAGGCACGCGTGCATCTGATCTCAGGACAAGAGACCAGGCGGGAACAAGGATCCCTTGAGATGTTGGCGGGGAAGCGGGGAGAGAAACCACTATTGACTGGGCATTCTGGGAGTCCCGTGGGTGTGCGTGAAGGCCCTGGGGCAGGTGTCTCAGGGCCTGCGCTGCGCTGGGGTCCAGAACCGGCTGAAGAAACCACGAGCCGGCTGAGATAACGTTTCCGCCACCTGTCAGAAGAACGGAGGCCCCACATTGCAGTGAAATTCTAGAAACACAAAGTTTTGACCTTTACGCACATGAGTTGGCCACCTGAGGTTTCACAGCCACCACGCTGGGTCATAGCGAGGATTACAGGTGACCGTCGCAGACGTCCCCAAGGACGGTTTCTGCCACAAAGTAAGGGCACAGCAGATCATGGCAGGAGGTTTTCCACCCCCCACCCCAACCCCCAGATTTGCTCTGCGCCGGCTCCCGGCTGTGGGAAGCTGACCTCACGGACAGGAACACAACATGGGCCATATTTGCCCTCTGGCTTCCAGTTGGGTTTGGCCCACGGGAGGCACCAACCGACAGGAAATGGGAGGGGGTGGGAGGAAAGAGCGATGGGGTTTTCTCCTGCCTGGTGGCCCTCTCCCGTGGGCACGCTGTCCCCAAATTTCCAGGAGCTGCTCCCTCTCCTCGCCCCTGCAGGCCTGGGGGTGGTGGCAAGGGCTTTCCTGCTCTCGGTGGCCCCGGGATGCTTCACTCTCTTTACACACCGTTGTCAACAGTCCCTTCCTTATGCCCCTGTGAGTCACCTCTTTGAAGAGTGCCATCTGTTTCCTGCGGGGACCCCAGACGCTACAGGTCTTCCCGGTGTCACCTTCAGTTGAGAATCAGGCCTGATTTCCCGTGTGTGCGGTCCCTTCTGAGCCTCAGTTCCTTCAACTGTTAAATAAGAATCTAATACCCCAGCCTTTCCTACTTCCGAGGGATATCGCGAGACATCAGAACATCGGGGAAAATACTCGGAAAGAAAATAAGATGGTAACTATGATCCCACTGATTCAAACTGATAATAGTCGTAGGGTTCCTGCCCATCGCTCTCCTCCGATCCCCCTCTCTTCTCTCCGCCACCGGAGCAGGGATCCCATCTTTGGTGCCTGGCAAAGCTGTTTCCCTTAGTTGTGAAGTCCCGTGGCCTGCGGAGAGATGACACTTTGTGACCAGACACGGCACACAGCTCTCACGGCCGCTGCCACCGCACGTTGACAGATGATGGCCGTGGGCCCCAGGCTGCGCTGCAGGCCCTCTGAGCTCTGTCTCCCACCCATGCAGCCTCTGGCTGTGTTTGCTGGGAGCTCAACATCCCCGCTGAGACCACACGCGCGCCAGGGTCCCTCCTGGGGGAGCGGAGGGTGGGCCGGGCCTGACTCGGTGAGAGCTGGCCGGGATTCAGGCTGCTCCAAGCTCTGTCAGAAAGAAAATTGCCCGTAGCAACTTCATGGCCAGGCGGGCTATGACTGCCCCAGAGCTTTCAGTTTTCCGGACCCACTTTTAAAACGTTTATTTATTTTAGAGAGAGAGAGAGACAGCGAGCACAGCAGGGGAGGGTCAGAGAGAGAGAGAGGGAGACACAGAATCGGAAACAGGTTCCAGGCTCTGAGCTGTCAGCACAGACGCCACCACGAGGCTCGAACCCACAAACCCGTGAAATCATGACCCGAGCTGAAGTCGGACGTTTAACCGACTAAGCCGCCCAGGCGTCCCCCAGCGCCCCCCCACCCCTGCACCCATTTCAAAACAAGGGCATGTTCCTTGGCTTCTCCTGCCCCTCCTTCCAGCCTTTTACTCCATCAGGTGCGTCCACTGGTCTTTCTACAAAGCCCGTCGCGTCCACCAGGCCTGACGGGGGTGGGACACCAGGATCAGCAAGGCCGACAGTGGCCTCCTCACGATCAAGGGGTCGCAGACCCATGTTGTTTGCGATCCAAACTCAATACCTCTGAAGCTACAGAAAGAACGATTGTGACTCAGTTTAGGACTGTGTTCTGTTGCATTAAGTGGGCGCCTGCCTACAGTGGATGACTCAAGGAGGCTTATGTTTGTTTGTTTGTTTTGTTTTTCTTTTTCTACTTGTAAAAAGACCTAGAGGCAGGCAGCCCTGGGCTGTTGCAGCCGTTTAAGGAGGGGTTCTGACAGCCGCTCACCTCCAGGTATCCTTCCCATTCGCATCTGAGACCGAAAGGGCAAAGGGCTAAATGAAGATCTGACCAGGTCTACATCCCCCCCCCCGCCCCCAAAATCGACTCCAAACTCTCCGCCAGGATATCACTAGCACATCTGGGTCCTCTGGTCTAGCCTGGGAATCTAAACCTCATTAATTCCACGGCGCTCATGGGAAAGTCTGTTCTGATCTCCAGCACTGGGATCCACTTGAGCGGCTGGGACGTGGACCAAACTGACACTGGGAAATGCCTGGGTCAACTGTAATCAGATGTGTTAAATCCGGCAGGGAGGCTGGGCTTGGAAAGCTGGAGGGGGTTGGCGGTGAGAGAGGGACGGGAAGGGACAGAGATGTAGGTGACCCCACGGTATGATAACACTGGGAAGAGGCGGGGGACGGCGTGCTGTAATATCACCAGGCAGCTCGAAAGTGAAGGCTGCCCTGGGCTCAGGTCTGTCAAGAGACTCCTCCCTGAGCGTCCCTTTTTCTGTCTGGCTCTATTTAATGGAAAACAATGCCTGTGGCCCACTCCCCGGGCCTTCTCCTCAGAAGCAGCGATGGGGGCAGGAGTGTGAGACTGAGGCCTTCCGGAGGCTTCCAGATTTAAACCAATCCCACAGACATGCGACAGAATTGCCTATAGAGAATTGTATTATAGCCAAGTGCCAGGGGATATATTTATCCGGGCCTTGAGGTTCTCATCTCTTTTTAAAGAAAAAGCCACACATTTGGCCAAAAGACAAAGTGGAAAAAATGTACTCTTGAACAAATATCCAGGATGGTTGCTCAGAATGTTTGAAATGATGAACTGTGTGGAAAAAAAAAAAAAAAAAAAAGAGTGCCTGTGGCAAATTGTTAGCAGGCTATATTTGGGGGTCCAGATCCAGGGCCCCGGCCAAGGAGTCACCCAGCCTCAGTGTTTTTCCATGTCTATTTATAACTATCCACACATTCACACACAAAAAATGCAGTGGACATTCGACTCAGTTTCTAAATGACTAAAATGTTCTAATGTATCTGCTTACAGCACGTGAGAACCCGGGGTGCCGCCCGCGATCAGCCTGCCTTTCTGGCCAGGGGATTCATCAATGTGCCGAAAACAACGAAACACGATCCTCTGGGAATTTGAAAGTATGAAAACAACTTTTCCTTCGCTTCCTTTTTAAAAGACATAATTGACTTCAACAGAACTTGATTGAGCTCCCACCATGTGAACGGCTAACTTGAGACCTGCCTACGAGCAAGTCACAGTCTCCGGTCCCAAGGGATTGTCTGGGGAGGTACAGATACTGGAATAAAATACATTCAAAGGATGATCGGTGCCTTCACGCAACCGTGGACGAGGGTACTGGGCCCACAGAAGAGGGAGTGTGTGTCATGAGCAGGTCAGGTCTCCCAGCGTCCTTTCCTTCTGCTCCCCTCGGGGGAGACACAGGGTTCGAGGAAAGTACGGCCGATGTGGTGCACGTGGCCTGGATTGGCCAATCAGAGCTCTCCATCTCCCTGGGCACGGCGATTGGCTCCTGAGTGCCATGCTCTCTAAGCTGGACCAATCAGAGTGAAGGTCAAGCCTTTGGCTGGGAAAGCGACCGCAAGCTCTCCTTTTTGTTGGATGTGACGGTAGAGGTCCCGGGAGCTGCTGAAAGCTATTTTGCACCCATGAGGCCAGTCAACCTTGGGAGGGGTTTGACTGCAGTAGGTGAATGAAGAGACAAAAATAAACTAGTTCCTGAATCACCGGAATGTTCCTTACCTGACACCATTTTTATTCCTGATCAGTCGCATGAGGTAATAAATTCCTGTCATTGCCAATGTCAGCTTGCGTTGGGTGTTTTTGAACTTCCAGTTTAAAGCCTCCTTACTAATATAGGATGCACTTCCTGGAGGAGGTGGTATATGACATAAAACTTGACAATGAGTAGGACTCGGACCTGTGAGATGGGAGAGGACAGGGTTATTCCCAGTGGCTGAACAGTTGCATGTGGCTGGATGAGGGATGAACCCTGTTGCAGCTAAGCTGACCCTGGAAAGATTGGGCTGGGTCAGGGCATGATGAGTCGTGAAGGACAGTAAGGAATTGGGTCTTAATCTTGTGCAGTGATTGTGTGGGTGTGATGGCGGGTTGTTCCCTGCCTTCGCAACCCCTTCCCGGGTACCAGGAGTCCACACATTACATTAGCATTTGCTATTCAGAGACTGGGGCTCAAATTTTATAGCAAATACATCTGTAAAGACCCTATTTCGAAATAGGGTCTCATTCTGAGGGTCCAGGTGGCACAAATTTGGGGGGATACCATTCAACGCACTCCATTGGCCAAAACCCAAAGCCAACTTATGCTCCAGAATTTATGCCATTTAAACCGTGGGTCATCCTCCCGATGGCTGTGCTGGGGCCAATGGTGAACATTGCTGAGTAAGGGTCCTTACGAGGACCCTCAATACTTAGAATTGTGAACCCATCTAGGACTGCCCCCTTAATACTTAGAATAACTAATTTAGTGAGGACTCACAAGGTAAGACTAGTTCCCTAGAAGCTTCCTCTTCGAGTGCAGGTACTCCCCTTGGCTTCCCACAGGGCAAGGATGTACTTGACAAGTACAGTGAGAAAATAACAAAGGAAGGGCATGCCCGGGAGGTCTTATAACCCCACTGTGCAGATTCGACTCAAAGAAGCAAAGCAAACTGCTCAGAGAGGAAGGAGCGCTCTTTCTTTTTTCTTTTTTTAATTTTTCTTTAATGTTTATTTTTGAGAGAGAGAGAGCGTGCGCACGCGAGTGGAGGAGGGGCAGAGAGAGAGACACAGAATCCGAAGCAGGCTCCAGGCTCTGAGCCGTCAGCACAGAGCCCGACGAGGGGCTCGAGCTCAGGAATGTGAGATCATGACCTGAGCTGAACCGACTGAGCCACCAAGGTGTAAGGGACACTCTTTCTAACTCCACGCTTGTGTTTTAAAGCTCTCTCTGACCACTCTCTTGGCTCAAGAAAAGTAAAAGCCTGAAAGTTTAATGAATAACCTTGACTCTTGCTATTTTGATGGTCAAGCAAAGGGAGAAGAGGAGAAAGCCACTGAGCAGTATATTTGAAAACCTGTAGGAGCATAATCCAGGGGGGAAGGGTCGGGGTGGGGGAGTAAGCCAACAGGAGATTGACCTGATGCCGGCAGGACATTTTGCTTCTGGGCTGATCCACGGCGAACAGTAGTGGGGGGCCCAATGAAAAGCAAAGACTTTTAGGGGGACATTATTCAACTTCTACATAGAAAAAAATTAATGACTCACGTTTTGAGAGGGACCCAGGAGAAAGACTTTGGATAGAGTCAGTATAGATTATTCTCTGAATCCAACAGGCTACTATGTTTTTATGGCTCAAAAGGCTAAACCAGGGGCAACTGGGTGGCTCAGTCGGTTAAGCACCTAACTCCTGACTTCTGCTCAGGTCATAATCTCACGGTCCGTGAGTCCGAGCCCCGCGTCAGGCTCTGTGCTGACGGCTCGGAGCCTGGAGCCTGTTTCCGATTCTGTGTCTCCCTCTCTCTCTGCCCCTCCCCCGTTCATGCTGTGTCTCTCTCTGTCCAAAAATAAATAAAAAACGTTGAAAAAAATATTAAAAAAAAAAATTTGCCATTGCTACCAGTGGCTGTGCATTTCTTAGAGGATCTTTCTTAAAAACAAAACAAAAACAGGCTAAGCCAGTTGGGACACGATTTCTGAGGGTTTTGGAAACGAACCAGAATATATCATCCTCCTCTCGTGCGAAATCCCAGTGCATTTGCGCCTGGCATTCTGGGTGCGCTTCTGGGGGTTTGATCTCAGGAGAACTCCTGGAGTTGCTCATTTGTTTACCGGATGGGGGATAAGATCTCCGTATAAGGGAATTTTCCAGGTAATTGGAGATCAACCGATTGAGAACCATGGATTTGGGCCATTTGGGGAGGACCCTTCCCGAATGCTCCCTCACCTCCTGCACCTTCTGAGACCAGGAAGGGAAATGATGACTCAGGGCAGTAATAGCAACATCACTCATCATACTGCCCCTGTATAGCGATGCTATGGGGGCCGGACGGCACAGTGGGGCCGTCTGGGCTGTTGAGTCCGGCTGACCCGGGTTTGAATCCAGCTGTGCCCCCCCCCTCCACCCCCAGCTACGCCACCTTCACAGAACCTCTCAGCCAGCTTCTTCCTACGTAAAGCAGAGAGAATAATCCTCCCCCCCCCCCCCCCCCGGGACTGTTGTGGCGGTTAAATGAGATCGTGTATGTGCATAATGTACGAAAAACTTTCAGGAGCATCCCTGACAAGTAGGATGTGCTTATATCATTAACATCATCACCGACGCACAAAAAACAATCTGCTCTTCTCATTGCCCCTGTACCGACTACCCCAAGACCGTTGTTTTCATCGAGTTTCACGTCTGTTCTGCGTTTTTTACGTGGTTTTTTTTTTTTTTTCTGAAGGGGGAGGCGATCTGATTCCTTCCTTACCTCCAGACCTCTCCCTGCTGAGTGTGCTTGTCAGAAATCACCTTCCTCGTGCTTCCTCATTCCATTCGCTCATGAACATCCACTGGCGACAAAATCCAAGGAGGAAAATGCGTGCCAAGAAGGAGCTCCAGATACAGTGTTTTGAGAACTGAGGGAGAGGGGAAGAATAAACGAACAACGGAGGAGTGTGAAGGAGTTGACAAGGAGGTCGAAAGAGCGAGAGGAGACTGACAGAATACACTCCGTGAGCCCGACAGACCCCCCCTCCCAGAGCGCGCAACCGATTTCCCAGTGTCATCATCAGAGAGCGGCCTACAGCGTCATAGGGTTTGCTTTTGGCACGAGAGAAAGGTCCGGAAGAATCTCGGAGGTCCTCGGGGCCAAATCCTTCAGGATACAGTTATGTGGACCTTGGTGCCTCAAAGTCAGCAGATCCAAAATACTAAACAGCTGCCCTCCTTCCGCACACGTTTCGTCTGTCTCAGAACATCAGCAATTTGGCTGGAAATCGGGGAGATGTTGGGGGATCTACCCCCACGCTTGATTCTTCTCTCTGGTCACTCCTCTGTCCCCCTCTGTTTCTGCTCCTCCCCTCCGGCCAGGGTTTCTTGGATCCTTTACTGAAAACTTGGGTCGTTCCTTCTAGTAAACGCAATGTGTGCCCTTAGGGAGGAGGGACCCAGAAGGAGGGACCACAGCGCCAAAGGTGCAGAGAAGAATGAGGTCTGGGAAAGGTCGACACGCATGGCGATAGGAGGCCACTTTGGTTGTGGTCTACACTGGTAGTTTTTGTCCAAAGTGCAGTTTGAGTCAGGGTTATACTGAAATATCTCTGCACGCGGTGACAGAGACTCGGACATCCATCGGCACGAGCATCAGATCCGAAAGGATTAAGTCTCCAGCCCACGCCTTTTATTTTGCAGAAATGGAAATTGGGTCCAAAGAACTAAGTGCCTTGCCCCAGACACAGCAGAGTCTAGAACCTCAGGGTCCCCGAGTCCCATAGAGCGTAATGCTTTTTTCCCCCACGAAATCAGTGGTTCTCGGTGTGATTCATATTAGAATCACCTGGAGAGCTTTTTACAAAAACACCTAAATCTGTCTTTCCCCCGGGGATTCTGATGTACCAGGCCTTGGATCGAGCTCAGCTAGAGCTCAGACCTCTTTTTCTTTCCCCCCTTTATTTTTAACCTCAGTTGAGAACCGCTGGGCAAGAACTGAACTCCCCCTTTTTCCTGGCTGAGCCTCTTACCTTCTGATTGAGCTCCTTGAAGGGAAGTAAAGAAAACAATGCCTATCTCAATTCAAATGAAAAGCAGCGTGTAGTGTAGTCGGTGAATCAGAAAACACTCAAACCCAAATGACATTAGAGATAAAATAGTCCAGTAGATTTAAAAATACTCTTGGCTGTGGATCCCTTTCTCCAAATGCATCCTTAAGAGGTCGTCCGCCGTTTCAACAGTTCAGGCTGGAACTCACTGAGTTGCTGTGGACACCGGGGACGCCAGGATGGGCACTGGGGACAGCAGGTAGAGGCCGGAAGCCCCTCTCACCCCCACCCTGGGTTGTAGGGGTGAGTGGAGTGCCTCAGTGCCTGAGTGTCCCCGCCCACCTGTCCGGGAAGCTGGAGAGCCTGGGGGAGAAAGCAGCTAGGAGGGCCTGGGGGGAACGGGTTCTTCCATTCTCGAGTGGTGTGTCGGAGGTTGTAAAATGCACGGTTGACTTAATCATAGCTTTGCGGGGGTCACACCGGTATATGCTAATGTCCACAATTTAAGAAAAATTAATGGGTAGGAGCATACATGTCCCTGTACAGTTAATTACACGTACTGTCTTTTTATGGTATAGTGAATATTTTATTGAAACACATCTCAACTTTTTCATTGGACAGTAAAAATTTTTATTTGAGCCCATCCCGACTCTGGAGACGTTTATGAATTGCTGTTGGCAGGGATACATGCCACCCAGAGGACATGTGACCTTTATAACCTTGAACTTGATCACCTTCAGAATTGATCGGTATATTGAGATTACATATCTGAATTTCCTTTTGGGTTAAACTCCTAGTTGGATTCTTTTTTTTCCCCCCCTTCTCAATGGAATTACCTATGACTGTTGCTAAAACAATTTTCTTGGTAATCAGTCAGGAGCTTTTTTTTAAATTAAAAAAAAATATTTTTTAATGTTCATTTATTTTCGAGAAGGAGAGAGAGCATGAGCAGAGGAGGGGCAGAGAGAGAGGGAGGCACGGAATCCGAAGCAGGCTCCAGGCTCCGAGCCGTCAGCACAGAGCCGGATGGGGGGCCCGAACCCATGAACGCCGTGGGATCATGACCTGAGCTGAAGCCATGACCCAGGCACCCCATGGAGCTTTTGACTGATGGTTGTTCTAACACCTGGAAAAAGTTACCTTTCTAAGCTAACCCTGCTTAGCTTAGAAAAATCTAAGAGAGGGGTGCCTGGCTGGCTCAGTTGATGGAACATGGGGCTGTGGGTTTGAGCCCCATGTTGCGTGCAGAGATTACTTAAAAATGAAAAAAAATATCTTTGAAAGAAAATCTATGGGACACCTGGATGGCTCAGACAGCCAAGTGTCCAACTCTTTTTTTTATGTTCATTTTTTGCACTGGTCTATGAGGGGTCATCTTTGGCATCGAAATGACTTCCGTCTCCATGTTGTGGTGCCGTGTGACCTTCCAAAGACATTTTCGATAAGAGTTCGGGATCCCCACTGAAACGAAGACCACGGTGTGGGACAGCACCGACGCAGAGGACCCGACTGCAGATGACCGGCTGCAGGGGTGCGTCTCCGGAAGGACCGACCCTGCCCACAGGCGGGTGAGGACCTGAGGGTAACCACCTGGGCCTGGCCATCCCAATGGCTGTGCCTTCCTTTTTGGTGTTCCTTGCAAGATACACCCTCTCGGAGCTGTCTATTGTGCAAGAAAATACTAGGTAAATATGGAACTTGAACAGGGAGTCAAGGGAAGGAGCCCGGACATGCTGCGGTTTGGGCAGGCGGGGGTGTTGAGTCCTTCCGGTTGACGCACGTCCTCAGTTCGTGGCTGCCGTCTGCTTGCAACGGAGGGCATGTCAGACACGGCGACATCATATGCGTAGTGGGGATGAGGGATGAAGGGTTTTTCGATGCATCTTTCTACAGACCGTGTTTTTGGTTTTTAAGATCTTGCGCGGAAAGTCCGGGAAATCCCAACACCGAAAAGGAAATGATGCAGCCCCGCTGTGCGGACTTGCCTTTGGAGGATGACGGGATGCCATCACTCTGGAGCGGAAATCTCCTTCTGTCCTTTGATGCAGGGAGGGCGAGCACTATTTCTGATGCAGGGAGAGCGAGCACTATTTCTAAGACTCAACGCAGCTGGGACCCAGATGAGCTGCTGTCCCTTCTCGTGTGTGTGATTATGGTGGGTTGGGTGGGGAATATGACTTATTTCCATTTTCAAGGGTTGCCCTGAAGGACTGGAGTCCGAGAGTGAGCAGAGTCTCTTAAATTTGCAAGAAGGGCCGGCTCCATGAACGTGGGGTTGCCATTGTGAAATTAGGTGCAAGATGAGAATCAATTCTGACCCGGTGATACGGTCGTAAATAAACTATTAATAGAACGATCTCCATTTTGTCCAGTAACTTTATATCTCTGAACAGAAAGGTCACATTGTTTTGCTCTCTAGTTGCAGGAGGCAAAGTTCTGGGGTTCTCCTGATAAACCCACAAGGCTTTCTGTGTCATGATGAACGCTGGCTTTTTATGCTTTTCCAGGCTAGAACGCGCGGTAGTGTGTTTCTTGGGCATCCTTCGCCATCGTTCGGAGCCACCGTCTTGGCCGGTGTGTGGGGACATCCCAGTGTACCCATGAAGAGGAAGTGGTCCCAGAGTTGAGATAAAATCCTGCATTACGTGGGCTGCACGAACCCAATCTGACCGCTTGACATTTCGAGTCTAAAGGATCTTTCCATTTCTCGGATTCCGGCAGGAATAGGAGAACATCTTGGACGTTTCTAAAATTCAGTGACCTCTTTACTTCATTCCACTGGAAGGAAGAGTTAAATTTCTGGACCTCAGTTTTCCAAGGCTTTCCAGAATGGACATGTGCCATCAGCTCCCCCTGCAGGCCCGAGTCTTTCCTGCCAGGAAATTCCTGGAGGTCCACCAGGAAAATGGCCCTGGAGCGAATCTAAATCGCGTCTCACAGATGGAACACTTCAACTGCTGATAACTGACCCACCTTTCTTCTGGGAGATGCACGTTCTGGGAAAACATCTAGGTCTAAGCTCACTCGTACATACTATGCATCAGGAAAACACAGAGCCAAATGGAAATCCCAGGACCAGTTAGTGGGTTTCCTGCACAACACGAATTTTTTAATACTCTAGTCTCTCTCTCCTTTGTAAGCACCATGGTCTTTTGGTAGATTCACTACAGATAAAATTGCCCCTGTAAGAACCATGTGCTAAGAAATGACATGAAATTATCAACAATAGCCAAACTATGGAGAGAGCTCAAATATTGATCGAATGATGAATGCATAAAGAAGCTGTATGCGTGTGTGTATATATATATATATATATATATATATATATGTATATATATATATATATATTCTAGCTCCATCCACATCATTGTGAATGACAAGATTTCATATTCCCCAGCCATCAAAAAGAATGAGATCTTGCCATTTGCAACAACATGGATGGGAACTAGAGGGTATTATGCTAAGTGAAATAAGTCAGTCAGAGAAAGACAAATACCATATGGATTTCACTCATATGTGGAATTTAAGAAACAAAACAGATGAACATATGGGAAGTGGGGGGGGGAGACAAGAGAAGGAAACAAGCCACGAAAGACTATTTTTTAAAAGTATTTATTTATTTATGTATTTTGAGAGAGAGAGAGGCAGAGAGATAGGGAGAGAGAGAATCCCAAGCAGGCTCTGCACTCTTAGTAAAGAGCCCAATGTGGGACTTGAACTCATAAACTTTGAGATCACGACCTGAGCCGAAATCAAGAGTTGGACACTTAACCAACTGAAACCCCCAGGAGCCCTAGAGACTCTTTTTTTTTTTTAAGTTTATTTATTTATTTGGAGAGAGAGAGAGAAAGAGAGAGAGAGAAAGAGAGAGGCAAAGGGAGAAAGAGAATCCCAAGAAGGCTCCGTGTTATCAGCACAGAGTTCAATGTGGGGCTTTATCTCACGAACCATGTGATCACGGCCTGAGTGAAATCAAGGGCCGGACACTTAACTGAGCTGCCCAAGTATCCCACCACAAGGGACTCTTAATGATAGAGAACAAACTATGGGCTGATGGAGGGAGGTGGATGGGAGATGGGCTAGATGGACGATGGGTGCTAAGGAGGGCATTTGTGATGAGCCCTGGGTGTTGTATGTAAGTGAAGAATCACTGATTTCTCCTCTAAAACCAATATGGTATGTTAACTATCTAAAACCAATAGTGTATGTTAACTAGCTAAAATTTAAATTTAAGAAAAGGAAAAAAGAAAAAAATGACGTGAATGCTTCTGGCCACTGCTGCTGGAAAGGAGAGAGTTTAAGGAGACAGTGATAGGAGATGAGATCCAAGAAGTAGGCAGGGCCCTTTATGTAGGATCTTATAGCATATGGTAAGGAGTTTGGATTTTATCATGAGATGAGCGGCCGTTGGAGCCCTTTGAGGAGTGGAGTGATGCGATCTGCTTTGTGGTTTTCAAGCTTCGCTGTGTGGAGAAGAGACCGGAGGAGAGTTAAGAGTGGAGATGGAAAACAGTGTGGAGGTTCCTCAAAAAATTCAGAATAGATCTACCCTACGACCCAGCAATAGCACTGCTAGGAATTGACCCAAGGGATCCAGGAGTGCTGATGCAGGGGGGCACTTGTACCCCAATGTGGACAGCAGCACTTTCAACAATAGCCAAATTATGGAAAGAGCCTAAATGTCCACCAACTGATGGATGGATAAAGAAGTTGTGGTTTGGGGCGCCTGGGTGGCGCAGTCGGTTGGGCGTCCGACTTCAGCCAGGTCACGATCTCGTGGTCTGTGAGTTCGAGCCCCGCGTCAGGCTCTGGGCTGATGGCTCGGAGCCTGGAGCCTGTTTCCGATTCTGTGTCTCCCTCTCTCTCTGCCCCTCCCCCGTTCATGCTCTGTCTCTCTCTGTCCCAAAAATAAATAAAAAAACGTTGAAAAAAAAATTTTTTAAAAAAATAAATAAATAAAAAAAAGAAGTTGTGGTTTATATACCCAACGGAATACTACTTGGCAATGAGAAAGAATGAAATCTGGCCTTTCGTAGGAACGTGGATGGAACTGGAGAGGGTTATGCTGAGTGAAATAAGTCACACAGGGAAAGACAGATCCCATGCTTTCACTCTTACGTGGATCCTGAGAAACTTAACAGAAGACCACGGGGGAGGGGAAGGGGAAAAAAAAAAGAGAGAGGGAGGGAGCCAAACCATAAGAGACTCTTTAAAAACTGAGAATAAACTGAGGGTTGATGGGGGGGTGGGAGGGAGGGGAGGGTGGGCGATGGGCGTTGGGGAGGGCACCTGTTGGAATGAGCCCTGGGTGTTGCATGGAAGCCAATTTGACAATAGATTTCATATTAAAAAAAAAAAAAAAGAATACCCTAGAAGTTCATAAACTCAAAAAAAAAAAAAAAAGAGTGGAGACGGAATCTAGTTGGGTAGGGGTGGCAGCAGCCTGAGTGAGAAGGCAGGGTGGCTGGGTGGTAGTCGTCGAAGGGGTGAGAAGTAGACCAATCCTGCAGGTGTTTTGAGGGTAGGGCCAGGGGGCTTGCAGGTGAACCGGATGGGGGAAAGAAAGATCAGCAGCAGGGCTCCGAGGCATGTGGCCCCAGGACCTGGGCAATTGACTGGGTAGGCCGGGGGAGGAACAAGCGTGAGTGGGTGGGTAGAATCCGGAGTTCTGCTTAGACAAGTCAAGTCGCAGCCACTCATTAGTCACCATCTGGAGACGCGGAGCAGGCAGCTGGCTGTGCCCGCCAGGAGCACACGCGTGACGCAGGAATAACGAGGGGAGACTATTTCTGGGAAGAGGAGCTGCAGCCTGGGGGGTGTTGTGCCTTTGCCTTGACGGTCCGCTCCTTCCCCGCGTCCCCGTTTCCACGGCGGTCCGGCGGTGGGCCGGCGGGCCTCTAAGGGTCCCTTCCGCCGGGCGAGTGTGAGCTAGAACATTGGCATTGAGGCCACCGGGCAGCAAGAAGAGCGGGCTGCGCCTCTGTCTCGGGACGGAAGACCGACCCGAGGTGCAAACCCGGTAGCTTATCTTCAGGATCAGAACTGGAGACGAGTCTTTGCAAAGCAACCGGAGTGGCTGCCTGTTTCGAAAGCGGGGCTGTTGGGGAAGGAAACGCTTCAGCCGCAGAGGGTGAACTCGATCAGAGCAGCACAGTTTACCACTCGGGGGGGTGGGGGGTGGTAAACCGGCTCTGAGGGGAAGGGCAGCGAAGGGCGCCCCGGTCGGTGCCCTGTCCCCTGTCCCCTGTCCCCTTACCACCGTGACCCGTAGATAGCACAGGTGCGTGCCGGGAGTATCGCCCACCAAGAAAGGACATGTCCGCAGAGGACTTTGTTTTGTCTTTTGCTTTGCTTTCTTTGACCCTGTCCTAAATTGCCTAGGAAAGTTTTCGGGTTGTTTAGTCTCTCATGTTTCGGAAGTAGCCCTTTATATAAAGTGGAAGGAGACAGCAAGCGTTTGTATCTTGTCTCACAGATTTACAAAACGCTGTCACCTCTCTGCCCACATCAGGGCATCCGCGGAACAGCCCTAGGGGCTGGGATGGTCATTACCCGACCCTGTTTTGGGACGGAGAGAGCCGGGCGCCGAGAGGTTAGACAGCTCGTTCAGATCCCACAGAGGAGATGGGGCTGAACTCATTTTCGACCCCAGGTTTTGCGAATCCCCAATTCTTGCCTCTTCCCATCCCTCCATTCAATGTGCCAAACCAAGGGGCTTGAGAAAGGTCACTCGGCCCCATTCTCGAACGCTGCAGAGACACAGAGGATTCTTCAGTCGCTTTCGTTTCTGCGTTGGAAGGGGATCGAAAATCACCCTGGTTGGGTTTTCCGTGTTGCCTGGTTAAGCTTTCCGTGTGGCGCTAATGCAGTGGGGCCCGTGGCGCGTCTGACACCGTGTTTTTTTTTTTTTTTTTTTTTTTTTTTTTTTTTTTTTTATTTTTATTTTTGGGACAGAGAGAGACATAGCATGAATGGGGGAGGGCCAGAGAGAGAGGGAGACACAGAATCGGAAACAGGCTCCAGGCTCTGAGCCATCAGCCCAGAGCCCGACGCGGGGCTCGAACTCACGGACCGCGAGATCGTGACCTGGCTGAAGTCGGACGCTTAACCGACTGCGCCACCCAGGCGCCCCATCTGACACCGTGTTTTGAAGCACTTCAGAGAGAACCCTTCGTCAGCCCACCTCGTTCAGAAGTGTCGGCTTTCTCTTTCGAGAGGATCGCGGACAGGAGGGAAGATGGTCACAGCGATATCGCTGGGAGAGGGAAGAACTTCCAGTCCAAGTTCATGGTGTAGGAAGAGGCGGTTGGGGGGATGCTGATCCAGGACTGGTTCTGCTTAGTATGGCCACCTAACAAATGGTCCCCACGCCCCTCCCTCCCCCCAGCAAATAAAGATTAAAATGACTTTGTGATGACTCTCACAATGGCTCTGCACCCTCCTGAGGTCTGGGGAGATTTAAGGACTGGAGGGGACTCAGCAGCTGGGACTGGAAACCCTGGAGACCTTTCGCTCCCGCGTTTGCTGGTTGACCCGGCCGTTGGCGGAGCCTCAGCTGCAGCTAGCCATCGGGAAATCCTCGTGTGGCCTTTCTGAGCGGTTGGGCTTCCTCCCAGTGTGGGGACTTCTTACACGGAGACTCGTGGCTCCCCAGGCGAGTGTTCTGGAAAGCAAGGACCATGCTGCGTTGCCCTTTAAGATTAACCTCAGGAGTCCTGCGTCACCACTTTGGCACATTCTGTTGGTTACAAGCAAGTCACAAGCCCGCCTGGAGTCAAGGGCAGGGGACACAGACTCTGCCTCTCCATGGAAGCCTGTCAAGGTCACATCGCAGGAAAACATGTGGAATGGAAAGCAGTGTCGCAGATATTTTTGGAAAATACCACCTGCCATTCCGGGAGGATACGTTACCTTTGGGTTTCGCCAACAATAACGAAGGGACGTTGTGCTCATCAACCAAACACCATGAGAGTATGGCTGGGGATGTGGCTTATGGCCAGTTACAACCCATTGGGTTTGAATGTTATCTCCCAACCAACCAACCAACGGGAACCAGTCCAGGAACAACCTAGCAACACCTAGCAAGGGGCAGATACTGGGCTAAGAGACAAGGACACAACAGTGAATCAACAAGGTCTCTCTGTTCACAGGGCTCCAAGATCTTAAGCTAGTGTAGGGAAAGCTAGCTGGAGTAGTAGATTGAACTACAGATTCCTATCTCCCTCCCCCTATTCTCATTCAGTTAGTTCCAGTGGCGCCTAGAACTCGGCATTGTAACAAGCCCCTGGGGTGGTTCTGGTATAACAGATCTGAGGAGGGCCCTTGGCGACACAGGAACAGACTGTCTTCCGTGCTATCCAGCCAGCCACAGCTGGCTCTCCAATAGGATCTGAATGTCAGCCCTGGGGGTAGAAAGGGCCTCTACCTTGAACTCTCTCTCTTAGTCCTAGGTGTAATGGCTGCCCCTTACATCGGCTGTTCCTATATTTTTTAGAGTTTCCTTTAATTCTTTTTGACCAATCCTTTGTAACTTCAATCTCCTGTTCTAGTTAATAATTCTTTACATGTAACTTTGCCTGTTCATGTTACCTTGTGATTCCTTTACCACCGTCCAACAAACATTCATGCCCTTCTTCTCCATCTTCACGGGAAAAATATATTTTCCTGCCCCACTGATGTTGGGCTTGGCCACGTGACTTGCTTTGGCCAATAGGATATGAGCAGAAGGGACAGTGTACCGGTTCCCAGCCTAGGCCTTAAGAGGTATCACGTATTTCTACTGGCCCCAAGGACCAACCACCGTCCCTCCGGCCTGGGCCCCCAGATGAGACTGTCCAACCAATCCACAGACCTGGGAGCTTGAGGATAAATTATCAACGTTTTATTTATTTATTCCTTAAAGATTTATTTATCAATTTTCCAAAATTTATTTATTTTTATAATTTACATCCCAGTTAGCATATAGAACAACAAGGATTTCAGGGGTAGATTCCTTAGTGCCCCTGACCCCTTTAGCCCATCCCCCCTCCCACCACCCCTCCAGCAACCCTCTGTTCCCTATATTTGAGAGTCTCTTATGTTTTGTCCCCTCCCTGTTTTTATACTATTCTTGCTTCCCTTATGTTCATCTGTTTTGTATCTTAAAGTCCTCATAAAAATAAGGAACGCTTCACGAATTTCCTTGTGCAGGGGCCAGGCTAATCTTCTCCGTATTGTTCCAATTTTAGGATATGTGCTGCCGATGTGAGCACTTATTTATTTTTGAGAGAGACAGAGACCGCGTGGGTGGGGAAGAGGCAGAGAGAGAGGGAGAGAGAGAATCCCAAATAGGCTCCGAGTTGCCAACACAGTGCCCGATGTGGGGCTCGAACACACGAAACCATGAGATCACGACCTGAGCTGAAACCGAGAGTTGGATGCTTAACCAACTGAACCACCCAGGGGCCCCCAATTATTAACATTAAAAAATTTTTTTTGTTGACTGTTTGTTTATTTTTGAGAGAGAGAAAGAGAGAGAGTGCATGGGCATGAGTGGGGGAGGGCAGAGAGAGAGAGAGGGAGAGGGAGACACAGAATCCGAAGCAGGTTCTAGGCTCCGAGCTGTCAGCACAGAGCCCAATGTGGGGCTCGAACCCACAAACCATGAGATCATGACCTTAGCCAAAGTCGGATGCTTAACTGACTGAGCCACCCAGGTGCCCCCAAATTAGTAACATTTTAAACCACTGAGTTTGAGGAGGGGAGGGGTAGGGGAATTATTGCACAGCATTATTGTGGCAATATTTGATCAATATACTATCTCAGGAGTAGGTGTTGCAAATATAAGATTGAGATGTGGGATGGGGATGAGTAAGTGGGCCTCCAGGAGGTTGGTACCTGTCCCAAGATGGCCAGCAGTACTGTGACATTCCAGGACATTTTTTTCCTTCCTGACATCATAAAATGGTCAGCAAACTTTTCGACCAATAATCCTAGAACAACTGGACGGCCACATGTAAAAAAAAAAAAAAAAAAAGACCTTCCACCTTTCACAAAACAACTCAAAACAGATCACAGACTTGAATATGAAACACAAGACTATAGACCTTCTAGAAAATAACACGGGAGAAAATCTAGGTGACCTCGGTCAGGTCTGCGATGACTTTTTAGATACAATACCAAAAGCATGATCCACGGAGGTTGATAAGTTGGACTTGGCTGCAATTTAAAACTTGTGCTCTGCGAAAGGCCCTGTGGAGAGACAGAGAAGACAAGGGGCGCCTGCAGGCTGAAGAGCGTGTGACTCTTGATCGCGGGGTTGTGAGTTCAAGCCCCACGTTGGGTGTAGAGATTACTTAAATGAGTAAGTAGTGGGAAAAAAAAGAAAAGAAAAGAAAAGCCAAGCCACAGCCTGGGAGATTGTGACATGTGCCACGCTGGTGAGGCTGTGGAACAGGAACAGCTCTCTGTCATTGCTGGTGGGGGTGGGGGGTGGGGGGGAGGCAGAATGGTACATCCACCTTGGAAGACAGTTTGGGGGTTTCCTACAAAGCTAAATCTGGGCTTACTGTGAGATCTAGCAACCGTACTCCTCGACACTTACCTAAAGGAGGTGAAACTTAGGTCCACGTGAAAACCTGTACGTGAATGTTTACAGCTTTGTTCAGAATTAACAACACTTGTGAGCAACGAAGATGTCCTTCAGTAGGTGAACGGATTAACAAACCTGGGGCGCCCGGGTGGCTCAGTCGGTTGAGCGCCTGACTTCGGCTCAGGTCACGATCTCGCGGCTGGCGAGTTCGAGCCCCGCGTCGGGCTCTGTGCTGATGGCTCGGAGCCTGGAGCCTGCTTCCGATTCTGTGTCTCCCTCTCTCTCTGCCTCTAACCCACTTGCATTCTGTCTGTCTCTCTCAAAAATAAATAAATATTAAACAAAAGTTAAAAAAAACAAACTGCAATACATCCATACGATGGAAGAGCACTCAGCAATAAAAAGAAGTAAGCTATCAGGCCACAGAAAGATATGGAAGGACCTTTACAATATAAGCTTAACGCTTATGAGCTCAATGCTTACATGGCTACATGTGATATGATTCTAACTATAGGTCGCTCTGGAAAACCCAAAACTAGAGACAGGTGAGTTGTTGCTGGGGCTTGGGGGAGGCTGGAGAGGGGGCACGGATGAGTAGAACAGGCGGGGTTTCAGGGAGATGAAGCTATTTCATATGATACCGTAATGGTGGCTACAAGACATGAGGCATTCGTCACACTCCCCGGAACACGACCGCACAGAGAGTAAATCCTAATGTAGACTTAAGGCTTTGGTTCATCACAAGGTAGCGATGTTGGCTCATCCGCTGTAACACACCCCCCACTAACGTAAGACACATACCACACTAATATAACAGGAGAAACTGTGCAGGAGGGGCGGGGTATGGACTTTGAAATTTCTTAAAAGTATTTGTGTTTCTAATATTTCGTTATTTTTGACAGAGAGAGAGAAAGCATGAGCAGGGGAGGGGCAGAGAGAGAGAGAGATACACACACACACACACACACACACAGAATCTGAAGTGGGTCCCAGGCTCTGAGCTGTCAGCACAGAGCCCGACACGGGGCTCGAACTCACAGACCGCGAGATCATGACCTGAGCCGAAGTCGGACGCTCAACCGACCGAGCCACCCAGGTGCCCTGGGACTTTGAAATTTCTGTGTCATTTTGCTGTAAATCTAAAACTGTTCCAAAATACGAAGTCCTTTTTTTTTTTTAAGTCATTGAAAGGAAAAATAAAAATGCAGCAAACATTGATTTTAGAAATGTAGGCCCCATCTACCCCCCCCCCCAATTCTGCCTAGTATATCCGATTACTTCTTTCCATATTTACAGTGGCACAAAATGAAAATAATGCATGCTTCCCATTTTATTTAAAACATTTTGTAGTTACATGTAGAGGTATTTACATTCCACGTTACCACGTTCAACTCATCCACGGAAAATAGTGATGTGAAGAATGCTATCGATGTTTTCACTTTGCAAAAGGGATTTTATGGAGGGTGCCCTACACAAGCTTCACGGCAAAGGCTGAGCCGGTGGAAAAACTAAATTTCCCCTTTTGGATCTGTCTCCCGTGTGTGGCGGTAACAGCAATTTCTAGAAGAAAGGTCTCGGTACCGCTGCCAGATCGTAGCTTCGGGAACATACGCCAAGTGGGCTGTTTTCCATGGGGACAACTCATCCAATTGGCGTCACCCTACATTGTGAGCTGCTAAAGATACCGCGGCTCTCAGCGCTAACGTCAAGCGTCTATACAGCTGATTGCTTGCTCTGAGTCCCGAATTGGAAACATGAGCTTGCCCGCATAAGAAGTTCCAACGAACCTGACGAACACATCCTCAAATGCTCCTCATCATCACTTGCTTAAAAAAGCGCCAGTGAGTTTTCATTGTCTCAGGCTGCTGTGGATGGTTGCCTATTAGAGGAAAAAAAAAAAAAATAGAAAATGGACAAAAATCAAGCGGGATATTTCCCAAGGCAGGGTAGAAAGAACCAAGTACAAAAAAGGATAAGAAGTTCCAACGCTGAAAAAAATAGATGGAGATTCCCGAGCAAGAAGCCACATTTTGGGGAAAGCAGGTTGTGTGCTGTTTTATTTTTAAATCGAGATGCCATGAATGACTCACACACAGCACAGCATGGAGCGCGTCCTAACCTCTCTCCCCTGGTTTCGTTTTGTTTTTCTCTCCCCTCATTTGCCCTTTGCCCCAGTTCCTTAACTCTTTGAAAAATACATCGCGTTGCGTATTTTCCCAAAATGTTAAAAATACGGTTTGAGACGATGTGAAGTGCAGATGAGTACGAAGGTCATATTTCAAAGCACTAATAACTTTCTGGATTTGCTGTGACAGGTTGTTTTAGGCGAGGCTGCATAAAAGAGCTCACACTCAGTTCCTTAACTGAACATAAAAATAAATATTCCAGATTTTAAAAATCAAGATCTAGGGGCGCCTGGGTGCCTCAGTGGGTTAGGCATCCGACTCTTGATTTCGGCGCGGCTCATGGTCTCACCGATCATGGGTTCGAGCCCCACACCCAGCTCTGTGCTGATGGTGCAGAGCCTGCTTGGGATTCTCTCTCTCCCTCGCTCTCTGTCCCTCCCCTGATCTCCCCTGAGAGAGAAACTCTCTCTGAAAATAAATAAGGAAACTTAAAAAAATAAATAGAAATGAAGATCTAAACAGTTCTACCCCAAATTTGTATCTCTCAGCATATATATATATATATATATATATACACATCCTATGTATGTATGTGTGTATGTATATATGTATCTATCTATCTATCTATCTATCTAGTGAGACATATAATGCAAATTTCTAACTACAGTTTTAGGGGCTTACTGTCCAGATTTATATATCTCTCAGTATATATATATATATCCCCCCTATGTATGTATGTATCTATCTATCTATCATCTATCTATCTATCTAGTGAGACATGTAATACAAATTTCTAACTACAGTTTTAGGGGTTCACTTTCCAGATTTATATATCTCTCAGTATATATATATATATATATATATATATATATATATACTCTATGTATGTATGTACGTATCTATCTATCTATCTATCATCTATCTATCTATCTATCTATCTAGTGAGACATATAATACAAATTTCTAACTACAGTTTTAGGGGCTCAGTGCTCAGCTAAAATAGCCTTATTACTGAATTACAAAACCAAACCCAGAAACCAGCCCTAGTGATTTAGTCCAATAGCTTCTTTTCCCCTGGTATCTTGACCCTACATGGGTTCAAACCCACACGGACTGGTCAGGGGAAGAACCGTCAGTGGTAGAAAAATGGGAGCAGGCAGTATGGCTGTCACGGTTTGATAGGTAGTATTTATCCCAGCTTCTGAATAATTGTCCCCAAATTAAGACATGTTCCCGTGGTGAGAGCGCGAGCCCAAAGAATTCCAGAACTTCAAATCACGTAGGCTGAGAAGGGGATCGCCGTCGTGCCTGGAAGGAGTCTGGGACTGAATCATACTGTCTTGGGTCCAAAGCCGGACTCTGGCACTGACTGGCTTGTGCAGCCCTGGGCAGGCATGTCACAGGCCCGCTGGAGCCTCGGCCTTCTCGTTTCTAAAACGAGGATAATGATGCCTACCTGGCAAGATAACGTGGGGACTAAACTACTGTCTTGTATTCTAGTGATTAGCACGTGATAAGCGTTCACGAAAAGTAGTTATTTAGGAGTAGATGATAGCTAGAAAAGTAATGTAATGTAAGACGACGCCTCACTAAGAGCGTGACAGATCAAGGCGTGGCTTGAAATCGCTACAACTCACTGCCCAACCGTGACATTAACATTTACCTGCCGCCCACTTTTCCTTTCGAACCGAATTAAATCCACCAGCGGGAGTGAGCAGGCTGATTGTCTGAAAGGATTGTGGCTCTATTTTCAAAGTTAAATATAAAACGAGAGCCTGCGAAAGACAGCCGAGTTGGCCTGGTTGACATTTTCTACCGAAGTGATCATTAGAGGATTCAAAAGAATTTTGCAAAGTACTGGACACGATGTTCAGCTTCTTCGGAAAGCTGACGAGTACTCAGCAATATAAATAGCAAGTGGGTGACATGACCTTATCTCTCCTTCACCGGATTATGAGTTGAGTAAGTAACCATAAGTTAAATGAGACAATTTTTCAAAGCCTGTTTAAGAAAGCAACATTTCAGTGTTTTTTTCAAGGCTGATTTTTTTTCCCCACCACTGACACATTTTGGTTGATCCTAATATGACCACCTCGGTCAACCAGAGGCTGAGAAAGAGCCAAGGTAGGAATATTTTCCCAAACGGGAAATGAGCTCAAAGTGTGGATTCTTTATATGGGCCATGCCACAATCCTAGAAAAGATAAATTGTGGATACTCAATGATTAACCGTGTTCGTTTTACTCACGGGAAGAGGCAAAGTTCTGTTTCTTCAAAAGTTTCATATACATTCTTTCTCACCACACATAAGGATTATAAGATTTCTTTTTTCTCCGCCTTTTTTTGAGGAAACATGAGTAGAGATTTAAAAAAAAACCCACAATGCCAGTTTCGTGAAATGGTCATGACCCGTGTTCGATGATAGACTTATCTAATCACTCACCCTTTGGTTAAACAGCAAGCTGGTTCCTGAGTTTATATTTCATGTACTGTGTTCCATATTGCCAGTAGTATAAATTTATTGCTAATATGCTTTATTGATGACCATGCAGCTAGATAAATCAGCTTAACTACTTTAATAGCTTAACTTATTTTATTTTTTATTTTTTATTATATAGAGAGAGCAAGCGTGAGTGGGGAAGGGGGGCAGAGGGAGAGAGAGATAATCTTAAGCAGGCTCCATACCGACGTGGGACTTGATCCCACAACTCTGGGATCATGACCTGAGCAGAAATCAAGAGTCTGACGTTTAACAGACTGAGCCACCAGGCACCCCTAAATATTTTAAATAATGAAATAATTGGCGAAGCTTAGTTATTATGTATGAACATTTGGGGGAGGGGTGGCTGCTATAATAAAAGTGTATAGAACTTTGCTTAATAGAGCTTTCCTTGGGACGGAAACGTTCTCTGTGCAGTGTGGGAGCTTATCTGCCATTGAGCACCTGAAATGTGACAAGTTATGACTCGCGAACTGAATTTGACATTAATTATAATCTAGATTTAAATAGCCACATAGAGCCTAGTGGCTCCTGTATTGGATGGTGAAGGTTTACAGAGCAAGGTTTAAAACCGAAATAAAAGTCCCGTTATATAAAAAGTATTTCATCTTGTATGAATTGGAACTTCGGTCTCTCTCACTGATATTTGGAACTTGGTAAGAAACTGCTGAGACCAAAGTACCAAAAGGATGCTTACCTTGTTTTCATCCTAATGTGATTTCCGGACACATTAGGCCAACCAAGAATGTCTTCCTTTTCTGCTACAAAAGGAAGAGATCGCCTAAGTGTAGCTCACATTGCTTTAGCTCCCGAGTAATTAGTGAAATATTATTTATTTTTTTAATCTTTATTTATTTTTGAGAGCGAGAGAGAGACAGACAGAAACAGAGTGTGAGCGGGGCCCAGAGAGGGAGACACAGAATCTGAAGCAGGCTCCAGGTTCTGAGCCGTCAGCACAAAGCCCGACGCGGGGCTTGAACCCACGAACCGTGAGATCATGACCTGAGCCGAAGCTGGACGCTCAACCGACTGAGCCACCCAGGCGCCCCAGTTAGTGAACTATTATTAATCTCAGACAGCCTGAACATGATAACCAGAATAAGTATGAATATGTTTTGTGTTTGTCAGACATTCATTTCTTTGTAATTACTTTATATTATTTACTTTTTAATTTTTTTAGTTTATTTATTTCGAGAGAGAGGGAGAGAGAGAATCCCAAGCAGGCTCCATGCTGCCAATGCAGAGCCTGACTCGGGGCTCGAACCCATGAACCGCGAGATCATGCCTTGAACCAACACCAAGAGCTGGAAGCTTAACTGACTGAGCCACCCAGGTGCCCCTCTCTGTAATTATTTTAAAAACTTGAGGTCTGACTTCTTATGTTCCTGAGAAAGGGACATATTCCTTTTGAGAATCACAGCCAGCCCAAAGTTGAACTGTCCATTCTTCACGGGAATTCTACCCCTGCCCATTTTCGGTCTTATTCTCCATTCCAGGCATGGAAACAGCTTTTTCAGGAAGGCCTGCTTTGGCTCATTATCAAGGTGACAATATTAAAAAGCCCCAAGCAGGAGTCTGGAGGTCGGAAACGAGCACCCAGCCTCCATTGCCCCTGTGGCTTCATGTCCAGGCTGTTAGGCTTGAGCACGCCCTTGGGGCCCATTGTCTTGTTTGTCCCATACGTCTGCCGTCTTCCAACAGAATGACTTGAAGTCAGCAGTGAGATGAACGGTGACAGCCTCGAATCCTCATCTGTCATGCCACATCCGGGCTTCCCATTCAGACGTAAGGTGATCTGCTGCCTTCTTGATGATGGGCCTGGCTTGGCTTTGCGTGGTTCTCCTTCCCCAGAAGGAGCACTTTTCTCCCCGGAGATTTCTGGAAGCAGCCCACAGAAGCCTTCACGTCCAACTAGGTCCGCCCAGGTCTTGTGCATGGAGACTACAGAAGCAGTGCACTCCCCTGGGGTGCGTCCCGTGCTCCCGAGGCAGCTGGCCAGGAGGGCCGTGAGCACACACTCTGGGACCGAGAAAGGCTTGGGCATGTTCAGAAGCCTCAACACAGCATAGCGGCTGCCTCTCGCTGGCGGGACGATGGGCAGAGCCACAGGGGGCTCAGTGCACAGAGTGAGGCCACGCCCTCGGGGACAGAAGAGTCGAAGCAAAGTGTACTTATATCCACACAACCGGCTCCAACCTACCTGCCTCCTGGGCATAACGTTAGTTATAAAATGGCTTAACAGATAAGGACAGCTTGCTAGGCCCTCCTGGCACTCAGTCCTGAATTCAGCAGCGCCACGGAACAGGCTACAGCAGGAATCAATCGCAGATGTGTTACGGTTTTTTCTTAAGGGGAACATAAAGCCTGTGAACCACCGTCTACTTCTTTGGGAGTTGAAACTCATTTGGCTTTGGCCAGAGCGTTCGCTGCAGCAACGGGGTGCATGGATGCTGTGGGTGGCTCCATCTGTCCCCCGTGTTTGCACACAGGTCAGCCCAGGGCCTTGAAAGAAGCAGCAACCCCCTACCATGTAAGGAGACCCTCTGATGGACTGATAAATATCCATTCAATTACAGCCTCAACTAACACAGAATTCAGATCAGCCTCATTTCTCTTAGATTTTTTTAACTAATCAAATACTTACATAGAGTAACATGCTATGTGCCAGGCCCTGTACATTAAAAACACTTTAAAAATAAGTACTTAAAAATATTAATGTATTAAAAAAGTTTTTTATGTTTATTTATTTTTTGAGAGAGAGAGAGAGAGAGAGAGAGAGAGAGAGAGAGAGAGCACAAGCAGGGGAGGGACAGAGAGAGAGGGAGACACAGAATCGGAAGCAGGCTCTGGGGTCCAAGCCATCAGCACAGAGCCCGAGGCGGGGCTCCAACTCGTGAACCGCAAGATCATGACCTGAGCCGAAGTCAGACGCTTAACCGACTGAACCACCCAGGCGCCTCAGAAATATTAAATGCATTTAATCCTCATATAAGGACTCATGCGTTTGATCATTTTTTTGGACACAGAGTAGATAACAACTCCTTTCCAGTCCAGTATAAGATATCAAACTAAAACACGCCATGTATGTGTTCTAAAGCATGTCAAACCACTTCTCAAAATTTAAGGTTTTTAAATTATTTTTAAGTTTATTTATTTATTTTGAGAGGAAGAGAGAGAGCGCGTGCACACACACGGACAGGCAGGGGAGGGGCAGAGAGAAAGAGAGACAGAATCCCAAAGCAGGCTCTGTGCCACCAGTGCACAGCCTGACTCGGGGCTCAAACCCAGGAACCACAAGATCATGACCTGAGCGGAGATCAGGCTCAACCGACTCAACTGACTGCAACCCCCAGGCGCCCCTGAAATTTAAAGTTTTTAGAAGCAAAATGTCCTAGTCAGTAACTTCAATATAATCTATACATTTTCCAAAATGACTAACGCGGAAATTAAAAATAATCTTATTTCCTTGCCACTTGCTTCCCTCTTTTAAGTCCCTCCTACGTGGAGGGAGAAAACAGATATTTACCGAACGTTTATTTTAAGCCGGGAGCTATCTTCCCCCCTCACAGGAACAACACTTCCATGGGTGTTAAACCTGAGCTCAGAGAGGTTAAGTAAAGGATTATCGGCTTACGCGTAAGTGGAAGATCCAGGATTGAACCCGAATTGGTCCACCTTTCTGAGGGTGGACTGTGGTTATCTTTGCATACCTTCTGTGCTCGGAACCATTGCATGCGGGTTGTTGGCTGGCGTCGGAGAGAGCTAAATACAGCAGGGAATATGTCGTATTTGTCTTTTAGATGTCTGAGACAGAACTTGGTCTGCGGAAAGGACTCCGATGTTCGCTCTTTTAGAGACCCCCTGCCTGCAGTTAATGTTTATGGGATATAAATCCATCACATGATAGGTCAGGTCTTATCATTTCCAATTACTGAAAATTCCATTCATTTTCAGCTTTTATTATTATTTTAATGTTGACTTATTAGTGTTTTTTTTTTTTGACGTTTATTTATTTTTGAGACAGAGAGAGAGACAGAGCATGAACGGGGGAGGGGCAGAGAGAGAGGGAGACACAGAATGGGAAGCAGGCTCCAGGCTCTGAGCCGTCAGCCCAGAGCCCGACGCTGGGCTCGAACTCACAGACGAGTTCGTGAGATCGTGACCCGAGCTGAAGTCGGACGCTTAACCGACTGAGCCACCCAGGCGCCCCAATGTTTACTTATTAGAGAGAGAGAGACAGAGTGCGGGCAGGGGAGGGGCAGAGAGAGAGGGAGACACAGAATCCGAAGCGGGTTCCAGGCTCCGAGCTGTCAGCACAGAGCCCAACGTGGGACTCGAACCCACGAACTGCGAGATCACGACCTGAGTCAGAGTTGGACGCAGAACCGACTGAGCCCCCCAGGCACCCCGTTGTCCTGATCACGGTAAAGTACAGTGGGGATGGGCGAAGGTGAGAGCCCCCAGCGAGGTCAGCTTGCGTCCACGCGGTGCAAACCATGTCACGAAGCACACCGTCGGAATGCCAATCTAAGAAACACCTCCTCTCCCAGGCATCGACTTGGGCTGCGTGTGATCTTGGAGTCAGGGATCAACCTAGCCTCACAGAATCTGAGAACTACAAAGGGCTTTTACGATGAGGCTGCGGGGGAGCAAACGGGGCCATCTGCCTAATGTTAGAGTCGGCCAAGGTCAGAGCTGGGGCTGCCCCACCCTGGGGCCGCTGTCATTACGTGTTCCGCTGGGTGTTCGCTCTCTCTCAGATCCAGGCCCGCCTGTCCATTCTGTTCGGTCGCGGGGGGCGGGGTCTGCAGATTCCATGTCCTGCCGGACATGGTCCCCTGCCGGCTGGTGGGGTTCTGAGAAGGAAGCAATGGGAAGAGGACGGCAGGCAGGAGGAGGAGGAGGGAAGGGGCTTACTTCCTCATTCTAGCTTCTGCCAGTGTCCCTCGAGCAGCAGGGGACAGCAGTGGCCCCAGTTTCCTGATGCTGCGGGTAGCCCTAGCAGCAGGCGTGGTGCGTCCCCCCCAAAAGTCTCGGCACTAGTGGCTGTAACCCCCTCAGGGGCGTGCACACCTGCTAGGTCACACCCCAACTGGAGGTTTGAGTACCAACCACCTGCTGGGCGTCTCTGTCCCCACCGGACGCCCAAGCACCAGTGTGGCATCTCTTTTGGAGATGTGCGTCCTATCCTCTGAGCTCCTACGTCGTGGCGACCCTGCTTTATCCCGGGGGTGGTTAGCTACTTCCTGAATTATTCACATTTGCAACATCAGTGTCCCCTCTGTGCTAGTTCAACCTCCTTGTGTTTTTGGAAAAAAATTTTAATTTTTTTTAATGTTTATTTATTTCTGAGACAGAGAGAGACAGAGCATGAGTGGGGGAGGGGCAGGGAGAGGGAGACACAGAATCCGAAGCAGGCTCCAGACTCTGAGCCATCAGCACAGAGCCCGATGCAGGGCTCGAACTCACGGACTGTGAGATCATGACCTGAGCGAAAGTTGGACGCTCAACCAACTGAGCCACCCGGGCGCCCCATGGAAAATGTTAATTTATTTTGAGAGAGAGAGAGAGAGAGAGCGAGTTGGGGAGGGGCAGGGAGAGAGGGAGAGAGAGAATCCCAAGCAGGCTCCGTGCTGTCAGCACAGAGCCTGACACGGGGCTCAATCTCACAAACTGTGAGCTCATGACCTGAGCTGAAATCAAGAGTCGGACATTTAACAGACTGAGCCCCCCCAGGTGCCCCCAGCCTTCTTGTATGAACTCACCTCTGTTGTTAATAGTTTACAAGAAAATCTACGATGGTTTTCTTACTGGACCCTGACTGATCCAGCACTTGATATCAAGAGTTGGCTTGTCTAGTCCCTTTGGCACATTTATGTCTTATATCTGAGTTACTTGCAGCTTCCAGACCAACAGGTCAATGTCATGGACCACTGTGATGTTCTGAACAGCATCAAGGAAATCGAGATCTCTGTAGTCGAGGTTACAACCAGAACAGAAAAACTGACATAGCCTGGATATTACGCTGAATTCTTAAGTTGGCAGCTGTCCATTCCTTCTTTCCAAGTTATCCTATTTAAGTAGTAACACATGAAAATTAGTATCAGTTCACTTCATCAACCAGAATGGGACCTGAACATTTCCTTTCAAAGTTAAAGGGATTCTTGGGGCGCCTGGGTGGCTCCTTCGGTGAAGCATCTGACTTCGGCTCAGGTCACCATCTCATGGTTCGTGGGTTCGAGCTCCACACCATGCTCTGTGCTCAGAACTTAGAGCCTGAAGTCTGCTTCCAATTCTGTGTCTCCCTCTCTCTCTGCCCCTCCCCCTCTCATTCTCTCTCTCTCTCTCTCTCTCTCTCTCTCTCTCTCTCAAAAATAAATATTAAAAAGAAAAAGGTAAAGCAATTCTGTAGCAACACCTGCTTGATTGAAAGCAATTGAAATCTGAACAAGTGTCGATTCCCCACTAGGTGGCAATCATGATGTACATTTGAATTAGACTCCCGCCACACCGGTTGCAAACGGATTCAGAGTCAGTTGACCGATGCCCGTTGGGAGTGGGCCAAAGGTACAGGACACGGGTTTGACTTGAGGCTGTTTTGACGGCATTCTCCTTCCACCCCCTGACCTGTGGCTAGGGGTCCCCAAACCTACTAGCTTGGATGATCTCGCTTCTGTTGAAGCAGCAAATCCCCGCCAAATAAATCCCAATGGTTTGATGCATTTCTTCGTGCCAGCAGGCTGCCAGGGCTTATGCCACACGGCCTCTCGGCGACCCAGGCGGACAGAGGCACCAGTATCTGGGAATGGTGTCTGTGTCCCCTGTGGCTTTTGTGGTTGCTGTGGGGGGGGTGGTGGGGGGGGAGAGCTGCTGGAGAATCCGTGCATGGTCTTCTCGCCGCGTGTCACTCCCACTCCTCATAGCCACCTGGCTGGAATTAGTCCCGTGGTCTCACCAGGAGGTGCCCAACAGTCAGATCTCCGCAAACACCAGCGCTGCCTACCACACCCCATGTCCTTTCTTCCCTTCTTCAACAGCGACCAAGCTCCAGGGCACTCGCTGGGTACGCAACGGTCTGTCCCCCAGTAACGACTATGTTTTCTCAGTCTAAATGGTTAAGTTGTTGGGGCGCTTGGGTGGCTCAGAAAGTTAAGTGCCTGACTTGGGCTGTCATCATCTCACCGTTTGGGGGTTTGAGCCCTGCATCCGGCTCCAGCTGACAGCACGGAGCCTGCTTGGGATTCTCTCTGCCGACCCCCCCCCACCCCCCGCCCCACTCACACTTTCTCTTAAAATACATAAATACACTTAAGATTTTATATATACATATATATTTTTTATATAAATATATAAATTTTATATATTTATATATATAAAATCTTAAGTGTACTTATATATATGTGATGTATACTATGGTATATATACACACTATACATATATAGTATATAGTGTGGGTGTGTATATATATATATATATACACATTAACCATTTATACTATAAATATATATATACATAGCATAAATGGTTGTCAAGCATGAAGAATATTTTATATAAATATATATAAGTATATAAATTTATAAATATAAATATATACATATAAATATATATTTTTATATAAATATATAAATTTTATATATTTATATCTATAAAATCTTAAGTGTATTTATATATAAGTGATGTATACTATAGTATATATATATATATATATATATATATATATACACACACACACACACACACACACTAACCATTTATACTATGTATATATATACATGTACATAGTATAAATGGTTAAGTTGTCAAGCATGAAGAAAACTACCTGGAAGGAGCCTCAGTCCATGACCCCCTCAACAGTGATACCAGCTCTGAACTAGCTACAGACTTCCCATATGCGAGAAATAAACTGTATCTTCTTAAAGTTACTGTTATTTGGGGCTTTTTCTGTTACTTGCTGCTGCATTTAATCCCAATACGGTACTCCAATGCAAAGTCTGTTATGGGTTCTTTTCCCAGTAACATCCCTCCTCCCCTTCTATTTTCAGAATCAACTGATGGAATCCCCCAGCACTGCCTGCCTCAGCCCCAGCTACCCCAGCAGGGTGCCCCCTGCACAGAGCGTCCCTGGACATCCCAGCCTGCACCGGCTTCAGCTCCTGCTGTCCCACCAGAGCAGCCCAGAGCAAAGCGCCCAGGGACCCCCAACTCACACCAGCCACAGCTCCAGCCAGAGTCACCAGGCAGAGTCCACACCGTGCATGACCAGACACAAGAGCATTCCTTCAAGTTTAAGTAGTCGTTCTGCCTAATTCATTAAAACAAACACAGAAGGTCAAGCAAAATGGGACAGAGGATTATGCTCCAAACAAAAGACCATGACAAAACCTCAGAAAAGACCTACGAGATGGAGATAAGCCATCTACCTGATAGAGTTCAAGGTAATGGTTATTCATAAAGATCCCACCAGACTGGAGAGGAGTGGAGGAACTCAGCAAGAACATCAATTAAGATAGCACATATCGAGAGGAACCAATCAGAGCTGAGGAATACAATAACTGAAATGAAAAATACACTAGAAGGGCACCTGGCTGGTTCCGTCGGAAAAGCGTGTGACTCTTGATCTCAGGGTCGTGAGTTCAAGCCCCACACTGGGCATAGAGCTTACTTAAAATACACTAGAGGGAGTCAACAGATTAGCGGGAGCAGCACAGATCAGTGATCTGGAAGACAGGGTCACAGAAAGCGCCCAAGCTGAACGGCAGAAATGAAGCATTTTTAGAAATGAGGATGGGTTAAGGGGTGTCTCGGGCGTCATTAAGTGAGCAAACATTTGCATTACAGGGGGGGTCCCAGAAGAAGAGAAGGGGGCAGAAAACTCGTTTGAGGAAATAATAGGTGAAAACTTCCCTAACCTGGGGAAAGACACAGACGTCCAGGCTCAGGAGACACGGAGTTCCACACAAGAAACCAAGGAGGTCCATACCATGGCCCTTGATCGTGTCAGAGATGAGGGAGAAACATGGTGGCAATTCCTGACCTAGAACTATAGAATTGAAACTCCGATGGCCGGTGTGGAAATCTGCATTGAACAAGCCCTCCATGGGACTTCATGCTTACGGAAGTTTTTAGGGTGCCCCTTGATTATCAAAATGACAGATCTTAAATTCCTTAACGTGGCTTAACGCAAGTCCCAATTTATAATGAAGTGTGCGTGTGTGTGTGTGTGTGTGTGTGTGTGTGTGTGTGTGGTCGGGGGAGCAACAGACTTGAGCAAGAGGAGTGCTCAAGTTTGATGGGCCCCAGAGTCTGGGGACTGGTTAGGAAAATGACAATTTCCTCGAGGGTGGAGAGTGGCCATCAGACAGGGCGACAGAGAGGAGGTGCGTGAAGAGCGCTGGTGACTGTCTTACGTTTATGGCGCTTGATGCCTGGTATGGTTCACTAGGCAAGTCCCTCTGTGAACTGAAGCCTGTCGTGGGGACAGTTCTCAAAACCTACCGTGGGATATAAACTGGATAGACTGAGACATATAATGCAAACCATGTATTTGCACTTGAGTGAAGTTGGCATTTTCAGGACTGGGGCATCCTTTCAAAGCCCAAGTACGTCATGACTCATTATTTTGGGTAACTTTTATCACCACCAATCCCTCTCAAACCGAGACACAACTTGAACGTCACGAACCAACCACCAGGTTAAACAATGGCAATAAACCAGCAGTTTATCTTTCTTAAATGTCCCTCTCCACTGCACACTAGTCTTGGAACTTTTCAGAAACATAAACTTTGAATCTAGACCAAAAAAGGTGTTCCCATACTTTGCCCGATGTCCCCTGGGGAATGACATCTCCCCCCGCTGGGGGTTCCCCGGCCTCACTGAACACCTGCAGGGCCCCATCCGGGCGAGTCAAGGAGCCCCCTCCACAGGCAGGAAAAGAGGAAACCCAGGAGGGCCTGAGCCTTGCACGCCCAGTTCCGTTTTCCAGACTCACTGGCAGAAAAGGCTCCCTTTTCTTCTCAAGAGGAGACTGAGGGGGGCGGCAGAGGCCAGGAGTGGTGGGTTCCAATCTGAGTCCACGCTGAGGCTGGCTCAGTGCTCCCGAAAAGCCTTCCTTCTTTCCCGCTTCCTTTCACTGTTCACTCTCTCCACCTTCT
Organism: Neofelis nebulosa; assembly: GCF_028018385.1. Taxonomy (NCBI): domain Eukaryota; kingdom Metazoa; phylum Chordata; class Mammalia; order Carnivora; family Felidae; genus Neofelis; species Neofelis nebulosa. Next base: position 8,530,275 of record NC_080790.1, read on the forward strand.
CTCAGCATGACTCTTCTTCCTCTGCTGAGCCCCACCTCCTGTCCTCTGCAGGGCCACCCAGTCCCGTCCACCTATGAGGACAACGGGGCCTGAGAAGAACAAGCTGCCGGTCTGTCCTCAGTGGTCAGGGAAGCTGTCAGAGCAAGGAACAGAAGCCACGGCTTAATCCTCAGCACTGAGGCCTGGTGGCTGCATGGCCCACAAGAGCGGGATGAGCCAACTCAGGAACACCGGAATAGGGCAACTTGCTTTAAAAAAAATTTTTTTTAGACATTTATTCATTTTTGAGAGTGAGACAGAGCATGAGTGGGGAGGGGCAGAGAGAGAGGGAGACACAGAATCCGAAGCAGGCTCCAGACTCCGAGCTGTCAACACAGGGCCTGATGTGGGGCTCGAACTCACGGACTCGAGATCATGACCTGAGCCGAAGTCAGATGCTCAACCGATTGAGCCATCCTGGCGCCCCAGCAACTTGCTTTTAGAGACTTATGTGACTTTATTCTGATTTCGAGTTTTAATTTTAGTAGATAATCAAGGAGCAGATTCCTGATTTTTTTTTTTTTTTTTTTTTTTGAGAAAGAGAGGGAGTGAGCGTGGGGCAGAGAGAGAGAGAGAGAGAGAGAGAGAGAGAGAGAGAAAGAGAGGGAGAGAGAAGCAGGGCTCACCTGAAGCGGGACTCTCGTGCTCGCCTGACACGGGGCTCGAGCTCACAGCCATGAGATCATGCCCTGAGCCAAAGTCAGATGCTTAACCGACTGAGCCACCCAGGCGCTCCAGATTTCTTAGATTTTGAGCCATGACTTCGCACTCATATTCCCAAGAGAAATGCTGTTTTTGTCTTAAGGCCCTCAAGCCTCTAGAGGCGCAACCATTCACTCGTGTGACCTTCAGCGTCCAACTCGACACCAGCTGTGACATGCGTCCCTGGTGCCAAACCCCGGGTCCAAAGGGAGGGACAAAAGGTGTCCTTACTGACTCAAGTTTAAAGCCTCCCTCTTGAAAATGGCGTGCTCACACCACAAAGGTCTTCCTCTGCTGAGGTGGAGGGACAATCAGGCAGATGTGCTGTGAGTTCACAAAACGCAAATGCAAAATTAGTACAGAGTGGTAATTTTTTTTCTTCCAGCGAAAATTCAGTTCGTTGGTCAGTGTTTTTGCAAAATCAGAGTTTGTTTTTAAACTCCTGGGAGTCAGGTTGAACGAAATCAGGTCACTTTTCTTTCCAACCAGCCAAAACATACGGAAACGTACCTAAATACGAGAACTACAAACACGTCAGGTGTGGGTCCTCCACTCTGAGAGCACCTAACACGCGCTGGGAAAACCTAACAGCCACCGAAGAGGGTGGCTACCAAATGCTCTGTAGTGACCGGAGGCGCGAGGGCAGGAAGCGGAAGGAGGGGTTTAAGCCAGGTCCAGAACAAAGACCTAATTCTGGAAAGATAAGAGGACAATCCCAGGCGAAAGGCACAGCAACCAGATCGATTTGGTCCGGGCTGGGGGCTTGTCCAACAAGTAACAAGCTTTGGACAGTAGGCTGGGGCCGGCTGGGAGGCCTTCTACATCACGAGTGTGGACTTCAGTCCGAAGGAAGTAGGCGAACACTCAGGGGTTCTTTAGCCCTGAGCTGGAGGAGCGACACGAAAGTAAGTGGCGGTGTCCTCACAGACAGGTGGGCGGTGACGCTGAGCCCGGGAGTGGGTGGCAGGGCCGCGGGACCAGTCCTGAGGATGCCCGCTTTGGCGGTTGTAAAGATTAGAGACCAAACACCCGAAGACAAAGTGACAAAGAGAGATTCATTTCTAGATCACGCCTCTGGCAGACAAAGGACTTTTGCTTACGTGATCTCAGAATACTTTGTAAAGCACAAGAGTTGTCACATTTCACACGGAAGGAACGAACCGCTGGTTACGAACGGCGGACTGTCGGCAAGGCTTCCCGGGCCACCACCTTCTCCCCGGCCCATCGTTCCTGCTCAGGAGAGGCTTTTTATTCTGCAGCTCCTCTTAAGAAGAGGCGTTCGCGGGTCGCTCCTCTGCTCCGGCTCACCCCGTCGTTAGATGGGCTTGTCCAGTCACACGGTATCCGTCTTCGCACACGACCTGACGTCTGCCGAATCGCACCGCAGAGCTCGGAGGTAACTCGATCCCAGCCCTCGGCATTATTTTTCAGTATTTTGATTTGTGACTCCTCTCGAATTATCTTTTTTTTTTTTTTTTACACGGTTTTAATTTCAACTTGCTTCAAATCTCTCTCTGAAAGCGAGAGAAGTTTAAAATAGGACTCTGCGTGACGCCGACAAGAATCCTGTACGACAGACGAGTGTTTTCAGACGAATTTTACAACTCACTCACTCACTCAGTGATTTGTTCAAACATTTATTGAGCACTTTTTATGTGCCAGGCATGGTGCAAGGCGCTGGGTATAACAATGATTAAGACAAAGTCCCTCAAGGAGCTCACAGTCTAATGGTAAACTACTGAGTAAACTGAGGCACAGAGTGGTAAATGATTTACCCAATGAGGTAGAAATAGCTAGGTTCTTGGAAATGTGGGACTAGAGCTGGAGAGAGGGCAGGGTACAACCAACTCATCAAAAGTAAACCCCTTTGATTGAAAAGCGAGGCTGCATACAGAAACGTTACAAAATCTGCTTGCAAAAAGGTTAAAATAGTTTCCAATTTTCATCATGATTAAATTCATGTCTTGCAAAGAATTAAGCCATTACCTGATAGTATTTCTATACTTGCCCCTAAAGCCTCAGGGCCCGCATTAACCGGCTCACACACACTAACCCTGGAGGAAGCTTGAAATCAAGAAGTATCAAATTTCCATTTCAGCACTGGGAACCATATGGAAACACTTTAATTAAATCCATGATGTTCAAATGTCTAGCATATTTATGATACTTCTACATGTAGAAGTTTGGAAGAAACTTTCCTCTAACCCCCATTCTGAGGATTCTAATAAGTTATCGATACCACAGAAACTAGAGAATTTGTCTGTTACTTTCCATATATACATTATTTTGGCTGTACAAGGGTGGAAAGTTTTACTTAGACATATTACATAAGTCATCTAAACATTATACAGATATATACAGAGACATCACGGTTAGACGCCTGTGTATACTCATCCAAGAGCTAATTGCAGACATGAACCCGCGTAAGGCAATTTCCTGCGTGATAATGACACATGATCCTTGAAGGGAAGGGCAGAGTCCACAAAGCACGGTCTGCTTCAGGCCCGACCGCCTTTCTCAGGGATACTCTCCGTGACGGAAGAGTATTATTCAGAGTATTATTTCAGTAGGCAGGGTGTCTATTTCACTGACAAAAAGCAGTGAATAATTATAAAAAGAGTTGTTTTCAAATGCAGAAACCGTAATTACCAGTAAACCTAAGTAGTGAACCCCTCAAAGCCACCACTGGCCTTGATGCTGTCTCGGAGAAGCAGAGAACTTCGTGGATGATTTATTGCTCTGAGAATCGAATCCGATGCATGACTCATCCACACGGGATGCTCCCCAAAACTCCATACACGCATCTGCAAATGCTGTCAGTTGCTCACTTCAAGTAATGCTTCACTTTGTTGTGGAGGCTTTTCTTCTGAAAAGTAACAAACACGGAAGAAATTCTCCTGAGTGAGGGTCTGAAAGGCGGACAGGTAAGCGAACACGCACTTCAAGCGCTTAAAAGAACCCTGAAGAGCCCTGGCCAACAGCCACACCGTTCTGTCAATGGCAGAGGCTCCTGTTGTAAGTCTCCCCAGAGTCGAGCGAGGTCGCACGTGCACCCGCCAGCACCTGTCAGGACGGAGACGGCTTCTCTACCCAGAGGCCGCGCTGGGAGGCACCACCACGGGACCGACCAGGTTCTAAGTTTTCGAGATCAAAACTGCACAGCATCTAACTCTATTTTTGTTAGAAACAGGCTAAACTACCTTGTCATTTAATAGTCTAAATTACCTTGTAATTCTTTAACTCGTGTTTTCGTGGCTAGAAAGAGTAAAAATATCCGTAAGGTCATAATATGCATTTGTAACAATATACTAAAAATCATATGTATATACATGAATTTAAGATTCTAATGATTTTTTACATACACATATATATATTTGTCTATACAAATATACAAATTTGTTTTGTATGGTTTTGTAAAAAGCCATCAGAATCTTCAATTTTCCTCATCGCACGCTTGGTATACTTACCTTTATCGGGGTGTTCTGGATGTTTGTTTTTAGATGAAGAAGGGCCCGCTCCTTCAGACACTTTATTACCCGAATGATCGTGTTCCACCTCACATAAATAAACATCGATGGGTCCTTTGGTGCTTCTTATGTGTACTGTGATAGAGTCCTGGTAAAATATAAATAAAACACCATAGAGAAGACATGTCAGGATGTCTGCTCACTGATTGTATTTTTTCACTCACTAGAACTGCAAAAGTTTCAATTCAAGGGATGTTGCTGAAAATTTAAATGAGGGTGGTTTTCATTCTATCGTATATTTGAGAAAACCACGGACGTGGCCAATTCAAGGGATATTGCTGAAAATTTAAACGCGGGTGGTTTCCTTTCTATCGTATATTTGAGAAAACCACGTACGTGGCTTTGGTCACTTCAGTGTTGGCCAATAAGCCACCGGCCAGCTCACGGAGCTGAAACAGCGACTCGATGGGAGTCATGATGTGACTACTTCAGCACTCAAGAGCCCATTTTTCTCTACTCAAGGACTTGACCCCTTCTAGGAGTCGGTCCCTGAGGCTCCACGATCAGTGTCTGGATAACAGAGAAATCTGAAATACCCTGTAGTCTCAAATAAAAAGGGTGTGTTCAGATTTTTTGACCCCTGAGAGGTACTGAGTTAACTGAAAGAGCCGTTCTTTCGTCCATGTGAAAAAAATGACATCCTGACAAAACGTACCTTAGTGACTTAACAAATGTTTAAAAAGTACTGCATATAAAGGACTATTAATTATGATTATTCACATCTTTTGGCTTGGGATTTTTCAATTTACTCAGGATTAGTTAGTTTTTCTGTAAGGTATCAGGAAATAGGGGCTTCTACTGACAGTTATGCTAAATCATCATCTTTGTGTGTGTGCCAGGACCCCGAAATGAACCAATGTATGCCAAAATCTTAAGGAACGGTTCCAGTTATACATGATTCCTTTGCTGTTTTGACCGGAAGAGGGTTCAACTGTGACAGAGTCTGTTCTCTTCCCCTTTCACGCAGGGAGGCCCGGGCTTGGCACAGACACCGGGGCCCCCTCCTGCCCCACAAACCTCACTGTGATCTCCTACTAGGGCTCGGTGAGATGTGGTCTATCAGAGGGGCTTCTTGGTACCAGACATGTAGGCCAGAGAAAGTACACGTATGCTCAGGCTCTAGATCGCCAGGCCAGGTCTGGTTTGAACGGTATTATTTCACACAACTCAAAAAATATCTCTAAACAAAAGAAACTGTGACGTTGCTCGGAACTGGCAGCCAGCCGAGGACTTCCTACTCCACCAAATCAGAGCTGACAAACGTTTTCCGTAAAGGGGCTTGTGGGCCATACGATCCCTGTGTCACAACTACACAACTCTGCCATCACAGACTGAAAGCGGCCAGAGACAATGTATCTAAACAAACGGGCAGGTGGCTGTGTCCCAATAAGACTATGCCTCAAAGCCAGCGAGCCAGATCTGACCTGAAGCCCAACCACCCTGGCGCACCAGCTCCCCAGATCTCGCCCTGGATCTCTGCGGGCGGCGGGCTCCCCTGCACGCAGTGTGCTCCTGTCTACTGCTCCCGCTCTTGCCCGACCGCGGAGCAGGGCTGCCCAGAGGGCCCACGCTCCTCAGCCTTCAAACTGGACTCTCAGTCTTGGGCAGGATCAAAAAACCCAGCAAAATCTGGCAATTACGGCCTGAGGCAGCTCGTAGTGGGGGGGGGGGGGGGGGGGGGGGACCAAAACCCTGTCAGTCACTGCCGAATGGACTATCATGTCCCCGGGTAAGGATGTGTTGAAAGATTAGTGGTTATTTAAAAAAAGTCTGAACATCTCTCAAATGACTCCTATTAAACACAAATGTTGCTTAGGAGACTTGGATTATATCCAGATCTAGATAAAATAATGAGGAGGCGTCACCAAGGAGTCACAATTTGAGTGTGACTAGGTAAAAGGCTGTCCCCTGACTGTCAAGTAACAACATGGCGCTCACTCGGACAGTGGTTGGTGGGGATGAAAGGACAGATGAGTGGTAAGAACATTCTTCGCTGTGAGGGAGGGAAGCCCCTATAGCAACGCAGAGTGGTCACTATGAGCACCGATGGGTCTACAGGCTGTCAGACCTTGATGATCTGTCCCAAGAATGGCCACCTTCCTTGGTCCTGATTCCATCCTTACCAAGCAACCTTCTGATGACAATTATCTTTCAATATAAACTTTCCTGCAAGGGAAAGAGTGTGCTAAGCAGCTGGCGGCTGATAAGCATCTTTTCATTTATACGGCAATATTACATTTCATATTAAATGTGCCACTTAGGGGGCGCCTGGGGGGCTCAGTCAAATGTCCGACTTCGGCTCGGTTCATGATCTCACGGTTCGTGGGTTCGAGCCCCGCGTCGGGCTCTGTGCTGACGGCTCGGAGCCCGGAGCCTGCTTCGGATTCTGCGTCTCCCTCTCTCTCTGCCCCTCCCCTGCTCATGCTCTGTCTTTCTCTCTCAAAAATAAACAGTGAGAAACAATTTTAACAAAATTAAATGTACCACTTAGCGTTCCTGTTTATTCTTTCTTTAGTCTTTCATGAGCTTGGTCAGAGTGAACTTCTAGAGCCTTGAGCGACACCCAATCTGGCACTTCAGCAATGGGGCCAATTCTTGGAGATTCCTCTAGCAGGCATTACAATAGGTTATAGCATACTGTGGCACAGTAGGGGCACTACAGCGCGTTATGGTATAGGAAGAGCACACGGACAGAACAATGGTCAAGAACACACTCTGGAGACAAACCATCTGGGTTTGAATGCCGGCCCTGTCGCTTACTGTGTGACCATGAGAAAGTTAATCTTTCTGCGCTTCAGATTCCTCCCCTGTCAGAGGATCGTGATCATGACTGCTGCCTTTGTTGCGTTATGCAAAACAAGCTAAAACGTGCAAAGTGCCTCAAGCGACGTCAGATGTGCAACTACCACGCACATGATGCTTGGGAAGATATTACGACTGCAACACAGCAGCCTGAACAGTTGACCTGCCCCCGTTCTTTACAAGGTCTTTTTAAACATGCAGGGATACCTACTTCTCTGGGAGCGGGGACATCCAATCTGGTTTCTGCCGGAGCTTTCACTGCGATAACAATCTGTTCGTGGAAGGCTTGGATGCTGTGAATATCTTGATACGTCACGTACGCTAGTGTAAACGTCAGTCAAGGGTCTCTAAGCAGAATGCTACTTACGGAGGAGATAACTGATCTCTGATAATACACGAATATAAGTGTCATGTTAGAATCTCTGTAGTTTTTATGGGATACAAACTCACAATTAAGGAAAGCAATTAGTAGAAAATCATTTCATATAGAACTCTTACTACTTCACAAACAATTCTTCAGACTTTACAAGATGTTTTACAATATGGATAGCTCAAAGAATTCCTTTAAAGCCTGCCGTCGTGACTACGGTGACAATTTCCGGACAAACTGTCCACATACACGTAACACACACACACACAAAAACCTCAGGTGGAGGTATTTCACTGCTCCCTGCCCCCAATTCCCTCTTCGATGCTAGATCTAACTATGAGAACGTTTGGGGAAAAAATACTCAATTTTGATGAGACTCTCTAAAAATGCAAGGTGGAAAAAAATCTGTAAAAAAGAAAGGAAAAAAAAAAAAAAAGTGGCATCAATCTGGAGAATGTGTGTTCCGGGACTACCATGTACTCATGGGATTTCCCACATCCCAAATCATCTTCCATCTCACTATGTGAATTTTTTTCTTCTTGTTTTACTGGGTTGCTGAAATGTTACCAATTAAGTGACTTACTGCATTTCCCCAACGTTTTGTTGTTGTTGTTTTTTTTTGTTTTTTTTTTTTTTGCTTACTTCACAGACTTTCTGATTAGGTAGAGGAACAGCATTTATTTACCTTGTGATAACTGTACTGTGAAAATAGGTTTTAACTGATGCAGAGTGGGAGTAAACTCAAAGCATGAAGCAGCTGGGAACCAGTGGCGCCTCACAAAGGTGCAGTGAAAACAGAGCAGTAGGTGGGCCTAGGAGACCCACGAGAAGACCGCCACCAAAGACAAGTCGGCCCCGCTGGTCCCACGGAGCTACACTGGGCTCCGTGGACCAGAGCGGCAGCTGCCGTTTCACCCACTGCCATTTCAATGGCGATGTCATCGTTTCAGAAATAAACCTCAGTGGGGTGCCTGGATGGCTCAGTCAGACAGAACTCGTCCGACTTCGGCTCAGGTCATGATCTCACAGTTCGGGAGAGCCCCGCGCCGGGCTCTGTGCTGACAGCTCGGAGCCTGGAGCCTCTTTCGGATTCTGTGTCTCCCTCCCTCTGTCCCACCCCCACTTGCGCTCTGTCTCTCAAAAATGAATACGTGTTAATTAAAAAAAAGAAAAAGAAACCTCAGTTAACAAATTAGGGAAAACCTGAATTTCACAAAAGCCAATTTCACAAAAGATAGTTTGCTATCTTTACAGCATTCTGACTAAAAAAACGAAGCAAGAATGTGTCACTATTTTAATTTGATATGCAAACATGAACCTTGGTACACGGTCTCAATGTAGCATTTGACCTGAACAAATGCCACACAAAAGAGGAAAAGGCAATATTCTGTGTATGTTTGAGGCTATATTCCTAACTCTTTGGTTACTTCCAAATTTCTAAAGGTCTCATTTTGTATCCTGAGTATATGAATTAAATTCCCAGGCTGACCCTACTATTTAAAATAACCTCTGCCTTGGAAGGGGAATTTTTTTTTTTTTTTAAAAGGACAGAGTTAAAGGATATCTTTCGTTTTCTTTGTCATCTGTTAACTCGAACAACTGCTGGGCACAGTCCTTAATCAGCTCGTCCAAAGCATCTTCCATTGCTGATAAGTCAGAAAGCTCCTCCTGCAGCTTCTTCTGTTGAGGCACCGCCCCAAAATTGCTAAGGTCAGACCCTCTTTAAGAGAAAGGTATTTAAAATGATAATAATAATGACAAGACAAAAACAAACAAAAAACTCCCTGTGAGTCACCTCCAGGAGATGAAGACACAAGTTAGGCTATTGGAACTTCTCCCGATGTTGACATCAGGCATTTCCCAAAGCGACAGACAAAACTAGCTACTTTGCTTCACTCCTGACCTCGCTGTATTCCAGACAACCATTATTCTTCGTGGAGCTACACTGCTTTCTGTCCCCGTTCTGGTCTCTTACACAGGGATCTGAGGAGACCCAAGGGACTGTCAGAACTCTACGGAGACTGAGTGGCGGGCAAAGCGGACGAAGCACACCGAGCACCACCCGAGAGTCAACGAGACCCAGGTTAGGTCCCAGCTCTAGCACTGACAGCAGGACTTTTGAGAAGTTGCGATCTTTTAGTCCCCTGATGACAAACAAGGGGTTCTGACTAAAATGACAGCTCCTCTGATAAAATTGAGGATTCTCCCTAATGTGCATCTTCTATCTGGTTCGAGCTGAATATAAGATTGTATGCATTATTCTTAAAAGATGTATTTTCTTTAGTTATTACTGTCTACCTTATCGCAGTGGTTATGATCTGACCCGAGCAACGGATACTCATTGTTTTTCTTCTTCATGAAAAATAATGAGGAAAAAGGCTGTTACTACTTTACCTTTTGCTTGCTACTTTTCAAATCTGATTGCAATTAGCGATTCGGAATGCAATCTGATATTAACCCCTAAGGTGTTATTAATGTTATTTAGCAAACACGTTCAGATTAGAATTCAATCTGCATTTCTGTATTGCTGAAAAAAATAACTTCCTTTACGAACCCCTTTCCTCTATCAGCAAAGTTCATTATTTAAAACCATTTCATGATCTTCGTTGGGACATCTGTCATTGCCTGAAATGAAATGTATTTATGTGCACTTCGAAGCTGGAACTGTTTCTTACTCTTCCAAAATATTTGCCTGTCAGAAGTATTAACAGCTTTCTTCTCATGCACACACACATCCACATCCACATGTGTATTACAGCTTTCTTCTCGTGCACGTATGCACACACACACCCATGTGTGTATCTACGTCTATGCCATAGGCTTTTTCTCCATGGGATCTTCCTCATCAAAAATAAAGTCTCTAGCAATTGCCTTTTATGGTCCACTGATTTTTATTTTTACATTCAGGACAGTGTGGATCCATAGTCTATCAGACTCATAACCACCTGGGGTAATTAAGAAGGAAGATGAGATTCCCACCTTCCCCCAGAACAAATGAATTACAACTCTTGGAGCAGGAAGCCTCTAAGCGTTTATTACATTACATTGTCTTACGATGACCTTAGCGAATTTCTTCCTGATAGCAATAACCAATTGGAAAAAAATTTCCTAAACAATCAGATGTTTAAGACCTTCTTATGATCTTGAAAAGCAAGTCTTAAAACCGATTATTATTCCATTTAACTTTTCCATAACACCAGAATGATATCCTAGATCTATGGCTTTTATTCAGTCCTAAGTAGGAAAAAAAATACTTCTGTACCTTGTGCGACAACAAATGAACAAAATTTTTATAGAATCTTTTTCTAGCAAGAAGCCATATCTTACTTTGTTTTGTCCTGTCAAAACACTACAAATACTAGTTTGTTTCAAACCTGGGTATTGTCACTTAAGGAGAAGGAAAAAAAAAAAAAAGCATGAAAAGTTCAAAACCAACTCACATCCATCGAATATGGTTCTTAGACTTTTTTTCAACCAGATCGATTCCATCTAAGACATTGGTGATGTCATATACTCTTCGTTTCCGCACCCCCAGTTTCGTGGCGACCTTGTTTAAGTCGAGAATCCCCCCAGGAGCCGATCTGACAAGATCCATAAATTTTCGAGTTAAATAAACCAGAGATACATCAAAACGAGGTCTCTTCACTTTTAGAGCTTCTGGGAAACAAAACAAACAAATTTGTAAAATTCTCTATAGCATTTCTTTCTCAGCTCATTAAAAAAAAAAATAATTTATCTCCTCAGTAAGCATAGACACCCATCGAAATTCTACACACTGAACACATCATAGCTGATTTTTATGAACTAGATTTCTCACACCAGATCAAAATGTATCAGCCTATGCCAAGTAAGCAAATGCTTTAGACTTAACAGAGTATCTGAAATATGGAGACAGGTCTTCTGGACACGGGAATCTGTAGGGGTCTGCGGCCTCTTCTCAAACATAAAGCGGAGAGTTTGCATTTGTACCTACACCACTCTTGGGAACAGGATTAGAATTTTTTTAAGTTTATTTTGAGAGAGAGAGAGAGAGGGCACGAGCAGGGGAGCGGTATGGCGGAGGGGAGAGAGAGAGAAAATCCCAAGCAGGCTCTGCACTGTGAGCGCAGAACCCAACACGGGGCTCGAACTCAAACTGTGAGATCGTGAGCCGAGCCGAGATTAAGAGATGGATGCTTAACCGACTGAGCCACCCGGGCGCCCCAAGACGTTCTTTATAAAAGCAAAGGCAGAGGCTTGGCTTTTTCTCTTTTAATATTTAAAATGTTCCTGTACGTGTCAGTGTAACCCTGATGGAAGTTTCTGTAAGAGCTCAAACTGGTCTTCCATTAGAACAATTAAGACATATCTTGAGGAAAAGCAAAAGTCTTCAAACTGATTATTATTCCATTTTTAAATATTCACTAGCCTATGTTAACAGATAAGCAAATAAAGGGGGGAAAATGTCTTTAATTCCCTCCATCCCTCACCTACTGTGATTTTGGTTTTTCATACATGCCCGGCCCCCTCCACACACAGACATACACCTATCTGTCAATATGTATACATGACTTTTAAAAACAAAAGAACAGACTATCCTCTAGCATGGTGTTTTAACTCAACATTGTGAACCTCGTCGCTTGTCAACAAATGTATTTCAACGTTATTCTGAAGGGCTGCGTGATAGTTCACTTCATGGAGTATTTGCTACACTTACTCCGATACTGGAAATTCCAACTGTCTCCAACTTTGCTGTTTTGCCCAATACTTCAATAAATCTCCCTGCAGCTAAATTTCTGTCTGCATCTTTGTCTCCTTCCGGTAAGTTCTGCGGTTTGGAACTGATGGGTAAAAGGGTACTTTGAGGCGTGTGAACATGTGCTGTTACGCCTGCTAGCCTACCGATTTCACACAGTGCACGAGGGCCTCAGCACTGAGCATTACGTTCCTTTCATCTTTCCCTAATTTGATACTAAAAAACAAGTTCTTAATAGTTTGGTGTGCAGAGTAAATAGTTTCAGGAATCATGGAGCTGCCCTTTGGGGGTGGAGAATACGATCTCTCCTTTCTGCTACTTTCACAGCATACAATGACCGGTACGCTTCAGAAGAAATATTCATGCTATCTTCAATCGGAAATTCCCGTGTTCAGAATCTCTACAATGTCACATTCAGTTTAAAGGCTGTTGGTGGTTACTCCAAGAACACAAGTATGTATTTTATAATACACATGTCTTCTCTGTGGAGACCACTTCTACACTTCGGATTAAATGGGATTAGGGAGGAATGAAAATTTCATTTAAATTAGAAGTCATAATTCTACCAAAACCCATTGAAGACTACAAAAGAGAAATTCTAACTTTATTAGGGTTTTTTTAAATGTTGATTTATTTGTTCTGAGAGGCAGCGAACAAGCACGAGTTGGGGAGAGGTGGGGAGAGGTGGGGAGAGGGAGAGAGAGAATCCCAAGGAGGCTCCGTGTTCAGTGCAAAGCCCAATACGGGGCTCGATCCCACGACTGTGAGATCGTGACCTGAGCCCAAATCAAGAGTCGGCTGCTTGGCTAACTGAGCCATCCAGGCGCTCGAGAAATTCTAACTTCAGAAAGCATAAATCTAATCACCCTCATTACTAACAAAACATGGTCTTACAAGCTCAGGATAAGTACACTGCCACCATGTTAGTCACTTTAGAGAGAACAGATGTTAACTGAAAACCTAGAATATGATAGCTGCTGAAAGAACATAAACATGACTTAAAAAGGTCTTCAAACTGAAGATGTTCCCTAGTCTATTAAGGAACTCGATCACAATGCCCTGAGGTCCGTGCTAAGAGAGGTGTCCAAGCTGCCTGAGAAGACGAGACGAAACCAAACCGGCACGGGAAGGAAGGAAGTCCTTACGAAGGGGGTGTGTGGGCAGAGGACACGAACGTGAAGAGGAGGGTGTCTCCCCTCTTGACAGAGGGCAAGGGGCTTAATGAGACAGAGGAAACAGCACGTGGAAAGACAGAGCTGTGTCTGAGGACAGGTGTATGTAGGGAACCCCCAGCAGGCAGAGCTTCAGCGATGGGTGAGGGCGGCAGCTGGAGGCCCAGGCCACCCGTGGGGCAAGAGACAACGTGCAAGGGCCCCGTCTTTCCACCTGGCTGCTCTCCACGGCCTCGCTCCTCTTAAGGATCTGAGGTGGCTTATAAATTTAACACAAATAAGTAAAATGAAATACACGAGGAGTCGGAGTTTTCTCTGTATGTAACAGAACATCGTGGAAGAATTCCGGTTGAGGGAGGTCCCGATCCCATTTCTGTGTTAGGAAAATCACACCGGCAGCAGCGTGGAAGAGCCTATGGGCAGACAACCTACTCAGGAGGCTATCCCACCACATCAGGCAGGGAGAGACGGAGAGTCTACACTAGAAGCAGGGGTCTAGCCCCGTGCTTACAACTAGAGGTGAAGTCAGAGAGGTGGGGAATTGAATCCCAACTGAGCAAGTCCTTTGACCTCTCTGGGCCTCAGTTTACTCAACTATAAAAAATGAAAAACAATCCACGCTTACATTTTAAAGGGTTGTAGTGATAATCCATGCAAAGAGCTTAACACAGCTCGTACCGTACGAGCTCGACATGTGTTAGATGTCACCGTGAGATGGTGCTGTGGGCCGGACGGAGGACACGCTTCACAGGTAAAACGGACCAACTACAGGTGAGATTGTGGCAGGGGCCGAGGAGAAATTAGGGCTGATACTAAGATTTATCTGGGATCTATGCACTGTCCATCCATCGCGGTTAGGACCAAAATTAAGAGAAAATCAGGGGTGGGGCGTTCTACGGTTATAATTTCCAGAAGGATAGGGAACTAGAGCAATGGGCACTTCGCCTCCTTTAACCGACTCCGCGCCCTGGTCCGTGGCAGAGGGGGGAGACAGCAAAGGGAGTCCCAGGAATCTGGAGGGCAAAAGACTGGTTCTCCTGACTGTGGTCAATGGCCTTCAATTCTGCTGACAGCAACACGTAATCGCTCTCACAGAACTTCGAGAAAACACCCTTAAACATAGACCATTCATTCATTCAGAGCATATGTATGCAGGGGAGGCGCAGAGAGAGACAAGAGACAGAGAATCCCAAGCAGGATCCACACCGTCAGCACAGAGCCCGATGCTGGGTTCGATCTTATGAACTGTGAGATCATGACCTGAGCTGAAATCAAGAGTTGGACGCTCAACCCACTGAGCCACCCAGGCACCCCGGACCATTCCATTTTTAAAATGCATTTCCCTAAGCAGCAAAGAATAAACTCACATTTGTTTACACTACTCAGCCCACAACCTCACAAGTGTTTGCTGAAAATCAATGTACAAATACATTTTCAGTTTTGAATCAACTTATGTACATTTAAAATAAATCATTTAAACCATATGAAGTTCAAACTACAAAACCTAAAACCTATTTAGGAATCAACTTACTTCTCATGGACACATACTGTACATTATCTTCTAAGTTAATCCTTATTTTTGATGGCTGGAAAAAGGAAAACACAGAAATGTAAATTAGTAATTTAAAAACAATGATGCGAATGAAAAAAATGCAAATGAACAGCATTTACTGGAAAATATAGAGGTTTTTATTCTCCCTGGGGTGATAATTTGGATGCGAGAAAAGCACTCTTTCTTCTAAGCTGTCACCACCCTAACTGTACTCATGACTGGCAGGGTTCATGGAGTTAAGCTTCTAACGCTGCACGGGCTTCGGTAAGTATGGACGTTAAGTGGTTACAGAACGGGTGGAGGAGAAATACGAATGAGAAATTATTACTGAATAGGCATTACTCTAGCATCTGTATCAGGTACTGAGAATAAAAAGGAATACGAAGATGATTAGGACACTGTCTCTGATGCTGGAAAGCTCGGCAGAGGTGCAGAATAGGTCTAAACCAGGCAATGCTCACCCCTTGCTATCTAAGTGTAAGCGGCTCTAAAAAATTTGCTCACAAGCTTTCACAGGTGGCCATGCATTTCCACTATAATTAATGTAAAAACAGCATTTATTTCTTTAATTAAAAATTATTTATTTATTTATTTTTTTAGTTTATTTATTTTGAGAGAGAGTGAGCACGCACGCATGGGAGGGGCAGAGAGAGAGGGAGAGAGACAGAATCCCAAGCAGGCTCCATGCTTAGCTTGGAGCCCGACTTGGGGGCTCAATCCCATGGCCCTGGGATCACGACCCGAGCCAAAATTAAGAGTTGAACGCTCAACCAAATGAGTCACCCAGGTGCCCCTAGCAGCGTTTCTAATAATGGAAAACAACGTATGCCACATAACTAGAAACCTTGGTGTTAGACTAATTAAAAAAGCCGCTTCTTTTAAATTCTTCAAACAACCAGGAAATGAGTACTAGTTCTGCTACCAATGACTATCATCTTATCAGGTGTCTAGAAGCTATGAAAGTTTACGTAAACTGCTAGTAAAACATTTGCCACGCGCTTAGAAACTGTTTTTGCAAAAAAATAAAACATTTAGATAAAGCCATGTAAACAAAAACCTGTATTAGCCTCATGCTTACAACAAACTACAATGACGAGAGGAGCCTCCAGACAGGCCGTGATCAGGGTCGGCTCTTGTCAAGTGAAAAAACTCGCCCCCAAACTGGCTGTAGCAAAACTGGGATAAGAGAAGAATCAACAGGAATACTGTGGATGCACCCGGAGAGGGAGATCAGAGAAGCATTCACAAGGAAGGGGATCCCCAGCTGGGCCTTGAAGGACAAGCCAGATTTTGCCTGAACCTGTGGGAGCTTCACGAAGGAGGGAAAAGATAGGATTGATTCCTAGTGCAAGAAATGAAATGAACCCAAAGTACGAAAATACAAATCGCATGGCACCTTTTGCACACCGACCCGTGTGGCTGGTGCAAGACTGACTTGACACGGAAGTCGGAAGGGCAGGCGGAACCACCCTCGACACAGACACGGAAGTCACGCTAAGGAGTGTGTGCTAAGGAGTCACGGCAGTGAGGACGCCCGGCAGATTTCTGAATGAGAACGTGACATACCCCAGCTCACGGTGTAGGGATGGAAGTACGGTGGCAACACAGCAAAAAGACTGGGGGGTGAGGAAGCCTAAAGGCAAGGTGGACGGACGGCTTAGAAGCTCTTTGTCTGCCTCAGCATTAAGCACCAATCTTTGCCACGACGATCTCCCTGCCATTTAGGACAAGATTATAGCATCTACCAGCAAGTGAACCTCGTATGGACTAACTCTACTGACAGAGAATTCTGCTAGAAGATGAACTCAGCTGTCAGGATTTCAGGGAAAACGCAGACCTGCTGGGCTGTGCAAAACCAGAGTTGGGAAGGCCCGTCTCGGGGGCGGGCCTGGGCCTGACGAGCCCTGCTAAACAACAGCAGTGATTTGCAAACACGGTGCCCACCGCTGAAACGCTGACGGGCAGTCCTAGTAAAGGACACAGATGAATGTGACCCACAGTCATTGCTATTTTTACATTTAACCCTTCTGCTAAAAGTGTACGAGACAGCGTTGATCGTGGCAAGATTCTTAAACGACAAATAACCCGTCTTCATCACACTGCTTTGCAACATATAAACAAACACCCTAAACTCTTCTACATTCCTAAGAGAGTACGCAGGAAACACAGAAAGGGTTAACGCCACTGCGCTCGCGGGTGCCGTGCTACAAATAGACTGCTGCTCTTAACTGAGAGTAGCAAGGCCAAGGCCTACGTACGAGTACGAGTACTTGACGGCATCCTAATTGGCTCTCTCGGTATCTGCTTGCCACAGATTTCAGAAGGGCCTCTTCTCTGCTCCCTTCTCTCTCGTCCTCTTATCGAGACGGCTGCCGTTCCCAGGCTGGCACAGGGATAATGCCTCAGTCGGGCACAGCAGCGGGAGCAAGGACAGCTTTCCTCACCACACGTGCAGCGGCACCACCTGGTCTACGCCGAGACCTGCAGGAGAGCAGACTCCAACGGCAGCCATTGTTTCTTCCTTTTGACTATGAAAACACGATCTCTTTACCTTGGAGGAATCACAACAGTATCATAGCCCCTTGGGGCAGACATCCTAGATGTATAGACCCGACAGGTGTACAATTTCGGAGACTTCCAAAGCGTCCACAGTGACGACACGTTCATCCCCTTCACATTCAAAATAGTTCTTGGCTTAAGACTGGCTTCAGGACTACCAGTCACATGACTTCGTAGACACTGAGAGATGCCAGTCTTTATCTGAAACGCAGCGTGTTGATGGAATTTTATTGTCCGTTTTCCAAGCTGCTGTGAAGATTAAAGGAAATCCCGTAAACTGTGAAATCCTCGGCGCGCCTAAGACACTATTACCCTTCTGCGTTTTGAAGCGGAACAGTGCCTGGCACATGTGAGCACTTGGCAAATGTTTGCTAACATCTGAACTTGAAAGGGTACCTCGTCACAGGGGACTTCAACTGGTAAGTAACTCAGAGCCCTGAGACAGTGAGTATGTAAGACACGGGGACACAGGGTGAAGACATGCTCTTCTGCACCCCATTAATACAGATCCCTGAGAGATGCTGGGGTGCCCTTTGCTGTTTCCTAATACAACATGTGTCACCTGGCTACCCCAGCAGCTACTCCAACTTTGGTCAACGGTCTTCAGTAAGGAGGCCAGGAGCTTTTCTGGGAGTAGAAGGGACTTGATAGGACTCCTTTTGAAGTGGCTTTAAAATCAGCATGAACGTTTACCTCACAGAAAGTTAGTGAGCTATTTAAAAAAAAAAAAAAAAAAAAAAAAAAAAGAACTGAAATGCCACCCCTGCACTTGACCCCGCGTTACTGGAGTCCCTCGGTGCAGAGCAGTGCGCCTCGGCCCCGGACGGAGACCGGCGACGCTCTACTCTCTTGTGCGGACCCGGGAACGGAAACAGGGCTGGAGTGGAGGGGGCTCCCCCTCAAGGTCAGGAACAACTGAGCCCCTCTCAACAGGGGACTGTCCAAGCTCCTCTCAGGGACACCCGTTTTCTTTTTCTGTTGAAATAATCTCAGCCTTCATAAAAGATGCAGAAGAATTGCTACATACCCTTTATCCAAATCCCCCAGGTGTTCACGTTTTACTACATTTGCTTCACCACTTTTTCCTCTGTGGACACACGATTTTGTTCCTTGAATCAACTGGGACCAAAGTGCAGACCCTTAGACAACCCCATGTGTATCTCAAGGATATTCTCTTACACGGCCACCGTACAGTCACCAAAGTCTGTTCAAACTGAACAGTTTTGAAAGAAACTGTCGGCAGAACCCTGGGCGCCGCGGTGAAGGTTCCAAAGGAGGCGAGGACCGCGCCGTCAGACGCCGGAAGGGAGACCTTGGTTGTTACGCGAAGACGGGACGCTCACCGTCCACCGCACTTCCGCGGAAGCAGATGCTAACGGGTGCGGGTAATCTGAGATTTCCCTACAACATAGGCAAATCTGGCACCTGTCTCTCCCTGCAGCACATAGAATGAGAGAGAGAGAAATCGAGGAAAGGACCGTTAAACGAAAAGGAGCCAGGACTTAAAGCCTTTAAAAATTCTCAGCTTCTCCAGAAGCTCAGAGTAAGAAATGACTTCTGAGAAAGACCAAATCAAAGGCATAAAGAAGAAGGTGAGGGTGTGACTGCACAGCTTGGGGGTAAGACACCCAGTAGATCAAAGCGGGCGCCTCACAGCACTGCACAGTCACATAAAAGGCCTTGACGGAGATGAAGGATGAGCCCCACAGATCCTCCAGATCGAAGCCGGGGCCTCTCGGAAGGTCTGGGGCACCGTCCATCAGCCATTCGAGCAGGAGCTCGAGCTAGAGGAGGGTTTATCCTGAAGAAAGGTGGGACTTGTTTCCGCTGGGTGAGCCACAACAGGATTCACAGGAGGTCCACACTGTGTCTGAGAGAACCGTATCAGTGAAAATACCGTCAGCTTGGACTAAAAGGGACACAGAATGTTTAAATCGAAAAGAGGTGACTCAACACCCCAAATTCTACTGCCAGGAAGCAGGCCGAAAAAGTCACTCTGTTACAAATAGGCATCTCCTTTCATGAGGAAGAAAGGAAGACACACACAGTGGAACCAACAGCCCAGAGAGTCGAGCTGGGTGGGAGCAGAGAGAATTGCTCCCAGGCCCTGGAACCTAACCAAGAAATTCCTAACGTTTCCCAAGCTGACTTTCAGAATTGCTCTGGACCAGTTACCTTCCCCTGTGACTCCCGTCTCCTCCCCTGGGAACAGGAAGGTCTGCGGCAGCTACCCGGTCTGTCCCAGCAGTGTGGGCTGGGTGTGGAGGGAGGAGGGTCGGACGACGGTCTTTTTAGTTTCCCTGGCCTGGAGACCCGGAGAAGCAGGACTGAGCTGGGTTTCAGGAACTGGATTCTTCTTTTATTCTGTGAGCAGAAAACCTGTTCTTGTAAGGCTCAGAGTGTCCCAGATTAGGCCAGCGGGAGCCTTTGCAAAGTGGTTCCTGTGCAGGGCACTTACTCTGGACCTTTCCAGCGTCCTTACGGTGGCAGTCCTCCCATCCCTGCGGGACGAAGCTGCCCAGGCCACAGCACAGACGGCGGCTTCCGGTTCTGCCCCACCGTGGGCTGAACCACGTCTCCGTTCCTCTAAGGAAGTCTCTCTGAGAGCTCACTCTCGGGTAATCTCCCTGAGGGATGACTGGGGACAGCTCAGTGGTAGTCACATCCCAAGAACTTTCCCTTTCAATCCTCACACAGTTTCTGTGCCCCATTTGTTGACTGAATACCCAGCCTGGGAAGCGAATGGAGAAGGCAGAGGCCGCCAAACTTGAAAGATCAGCGCGACCGACCTGGGTGCACACAGCTCTCTAGGAACCGGGAGCTCCTGACAGGCAAGTCAGAACATCCGAGGCTGTTTTACCAGTACTTCAAGTCCCACATCTGAAGACTACGCAGGAAATCATAATTTGAGATCGCAAAGGACAAAGAAAAGAGAAAAGGTCATTTTAGGGACTAAAATCTTAAGCATTGCCTCTAAATTGGTTAAGAATTTCTCTATACAGATGCCTCTTTGTACCGATTGCCTATTTGGGGGAGCCCTACTCCTTTAAGAGCTCTTGGGAAACAGACCATTAAACAAGGGGTTTGCATTCACCTCACTCGTTCGATTTTCCCTTACTTTTCAATGTGCAGACTAAGTTCCACCTCCAACCAACCCTACCTTCTCCCTTCTCTAAATTCCGACAGTTTTCAAGCCATTTACCTGGGGAACATCACTCAGATACATAATAACTAATTTTTGCACAGCTATATAGTTTGTTAAATACTTCCAGTCACTAGGCAGTTAAAAAACAATGAGGTAGTTTACAATCAGAAAAATAAGCACACATTCAAACATTTAAGTACCTACTTCATCCATCCAAGAACTATTTACCAAATCCTTTTGTGAGAGGCACCACACCGCTGTGTATGAAATGGACACAGTCACTGAACTCAGGGACCTAAGAGCCATACTTTGCAAAGACAGGGTAGGCACAGGGTGCTTTAGGAGCACAAAAGGAGTGCCTAACCTAGTCTTGAGACATCAGGAAAGGCTTCAGACCAGGGACCTCTACATCTAGACCTGAAAACCAGGGCAGGTAACAAGAAAAAGTAAGTTTTGGAAGGGGGAGTATGTACATGTAGGAATCCAAAAGAATACGGAAATTTGGAAATCTAGTAACTACCAGCAGTTCAAAGAAGATGACACCAGGAACTTTATTATATTAAGAAGTTTCTACTCTATTCTGAGAGCACTAGGGAACCATGATTGATTAGGCCAAACAACATGATCAGAAGCATGCTTTAAAGACCATTATAGACGGTTACTGTGTGGAGAACATATAGAAAAGTCTGGGGGGCTAGACCAGAAGCAGGAAAACATTGCAACAATCTTAAAGATAGATGGGTACAGGCGGCAACTACTGCTGATTAGTTTCATTAGATCGGGAGGGGAGAGGGGGTCAGTTTGGAAAAGGGAAAAGGCAAGGATGATGCCTAAAAGATGCTAGTTTGGACAATACGGTGGGTGTGGCACCATTTATGAAGATGCGACACAGCAACGTTGTTGCCTGCTTAGGCCAAGATGATCATGAATTCAACGCTGGATAGGAGTTTGAAATCTAAGTAGAGCCGTCGAGTAGACAGTTGGAAAACTCTGAGCTGAATTGATAGATTTGGGAGTCATTAGGATGCGGCAACCGAAACTACCAAAGTAGATAAGAATATCTAAGACTTCAAGGGATGTGTGTATCTTCTGCTATTAAATACGAAATTAAGTGGTCTTTCGATGGGGAGAGTTCAGGGCTTGTATCAAATTCTCAAAGGGGAGACCCAGCAATAGAGATGGTAATAAAGAATGGACCAGCAATCCTAGGAGGGGTGAATGACGTCCCACACGAAGAATGAATGCGTAGGGAGGGTAGAAGAAAACCCCAAATAACACGGGCATGTAAGGAACGTGGAAAAGAAGAGGAGTTTGCAGGGGAGCACAGGAGAGACCAGATGACTACATCTGGAGCACCGCGAGCAGGTTGCATCAAAGAAGCGACTCAAAGAGAGTTTCCAACAAAAGCAAGACATCCGTTGGTCGTGTCAAAACTACAGAGATAAGGAGTCAGACATCTGCTGGAACTGACAAGGTTGTTGGCAACCTTGGTTAGAACAGTCTTAGAGCTGTGCTCAGGGCAGAGCACCCCCTCCCCGGTGGTAATAACAGTGAGCAGTGGACACAGGGAATCCAAACAGTTTTTTGGAAAAGTTTGGAGGGAAGATACAGTAGGTGAAAGGGCAACTACAATGAAAGGAAGTCTCTTTTGAGATGGGGAAATATTTAGGACGCAGTTTAAGTACGTAGTCAAGAATTCATCATCACGGGTCGGACATGGTGAGGTTAAATCCAGGCTTTCCCAGGCACGATCTAATCACTGGCAAGTCGCTTAACATCTCCAAGTCTATTTTGACAAACAGAGAGCAAGAATAGTAATGTCTCGGGACTGCTGTGAAGAATTAAATGAGACTATGCTCACAAACTATTTTTGAGGACTGAGTCACCATGGGGATTGGGCTTAATATTAACTTCAGCAAACATTTAGTCATTACGGGAAGAAACAAGCAGAGAAGTTGAAAACACGGGGAGAAACAGAAAATGATGAATTCATCAACGCCTCTGAGAACCAAGGATAATATACTGCTTGTAGCCTAGAGCAAGAATAGAGAAAATTAACCTTACGCAGGGAGGGAGCACAAGCTTCCTTAATTTGCTGAATGGGCAGCTGCGGGGTGGGAAACGTAGTGTGCACAAGGTTTTAAATGGCCGCAGTTAAGAGACTGGGAGAGGAGAAGGAAGAAAAAAAAACCAAACACGTTGCAGAAATATAGCAAGGATCCAGTGCTGGTAGAAAAACAGGGCTTTACAACGCGATGCTGGGCAATATTCTCCAACAGCGCTGCGCAGCCCCGAGGTAACAGCCAGTAAGACTGACGACACGTTTGGGAGCAAGTGTTGAATGGGAAGGCGAGAGAGTTCACGTGAATGACCGACCAGCCTGCGGGAGAGCCGGGGAGACCGACGAGCAGCCAGGAACCCGGCCCAGAGGGAACTCACGACCCAGACGACTGTGGGTCCGGCTTCCCCGCGAAACGAGAGCAGGCGGCCGGGCCTGGGACCCGCCCCCGCCCCACCCCGCGCCGCGCCAGGGCCCCTGGCGCCCCGGGCACGAGCCACCCCCGGGGGCTTACCAGCAGGCCCTCCACGTTGATGGGGTCGCGGCACCGGCGGCGCACCGTCTCCTCCGCCGGGTCCACCAGCAGGCTGGGCAGTTTCCGCGCCGGCCGCTGCTGACTCATGCTGCCCAGCCGGCCGCCCCTCGCCTCGCACCCCGCGAGCTCTCCCGCCTTCTCCCGCTCCGGCCGGGCGCCGCCCCCCAACGCGCCGGTTCCCGGAGGCCGAGCACGAACCGGGCCTGCAGCTTGCTCGGAGGCGCCGCTGCCTACGCCGGCCCGCGGACGAACGCGCCACTGCCCCACGACCTGGGGAGCTACGGAGCAGGCCGGAGGAGAGCAGGGCGACCCACGGTTCTCAGGACTCCAGGCCCGCCATCTTCCCGCATGCGCAGTGCGCCGCCCCCAGTGCGCATGCCTGCCGCGGCCGGAGCGCTCCCAGGCCCTAACCCTCTCCCGCGGCCGGAGCTCGGGAAAGCCCGGACGCGAAATCCACGGAGAGGATGGCAAGGGGGAGGAAGAGGTGGAGCGGGAATTTCAGAAGAAGGGAACGGGGCCAGAGAAGAGAGGCCGCGGGTGTGTGTGTTTGGGGGCGGGGGAAACGCAGTTGTGGACACATTGTTGAAGCTTCTGAGCGCGCGGATGTTCATTTAATCTTGAGCTTCCTCTGCACACCCCGGGCACTTGCCCCGTGTTGATGCTTAGTAAATGGTAACCAGACCGTGGTGCAATTGTCTACTTACGAGCGTCTTTCTTTCTTTCTTTTCTTTCTTTCTTTCTTTCTTTCTTTCTTTCTTTCTTTCTTTCTTTCTTTCTTTCTTTCTTTCTTTCTTTCTTTCATTCTTTCTTTCTTTTCTTTTTTATTGTTTCCTTTCTTTCATCTGATGAATAAATAAATGATTATCTGTCGTGTCAGACATCGTGGTGGGCACAGGAGATATCCATCGGAGTTTGGCACAGACTCCATCTCGTCTTCCGATGGAGGAACCAGATAAACAGAACATTTAAAACATTTAAAGTGTAAAGCTGGAGTCAGAAAACGTGTTTTCGAATACCGGCTTCTCTCCTTATTCAGTTTACAAGATCCTAAAACGTGCCTCAGTTTCCTCATTTGTTAAACGGGAATAATGACAGTAAGTTTGTTGTGAAATGGATTAACTTACTTAGAACAAGGACAAACACATATTTGGGATAAAAAGGCAAGGCAATGTGGTTCAGCACAGGGTAGAGGGCAGCCCCTGAGCCTCATGGTAGTTAGACCCCCGGGGGTTTCTACCCAGCCTGAGGGGGGGGGGGGAGGGGGGCAAGGCAGGCTTCCAGAGGAAGTTGGCTCCCCACTAGATTATAAACTCCTCCAGGCAGAGGCATTCTATAATCTTTGTATGACCAGCATCTAGCACAATGTGTGGCAAATAAATAGTAAGAGCTCAGTAAATGTTTGCTAAATGAATGGCTTGAAATAAAGAATAACATAAGGGCTAAGTGTCTAAAAGATTGGATTTTGTTGCAGAATGGAGAATTTCCCAGAGTGGTTAAAACATGCCTTTATACCCACCAGAGACCCTGAGAAGGCAAGTCCTGGAGACCAGAAATAAATGTTTTTCATAAAAAGACATAAGCCAGCATTTGCTATATGTTCGGCGTTCTGCTAAATGTTCTGCATGCATTTTCGCATGTAAAGCTTATATCAAAACTGAAAGTTGTTTTCCCGCTCAATGTATAGATTAGGAAGATGAAGACTAGCGAGATTGCAAACGTCACCCAGGGTCCCGGGGAAGGCAGCGGTTCGAGGCAGGATTTGACTCCATAGCTGATTAGTTCATTCGGTATGCTGATCCTTGAGAAGATAATTGGAGACCGCCTAGATTGTGTCCAGCTAGAGATGCTGTTGGGTGAGTAAAGGTGGGGTGTGGGTCAGGACGGGGGTGGCAGGGACTCCAGGCTGAAGACAGCACGAGAACGGTTGTGGAGAGCCAGGCAATGACACTTGGCTTCAGCGCGAGACTTAATCATTCACACGTTGTTGGAGCAAGAGCCTGGCACGGAGGAGGTGCTGAAGGGGAGTCCAGTCTGCCAGGGACCTTACTTCGTGCTGCAGCTGTCCCCAGCCTGGGGAGACACATCACTAGAACACAGAAGTACCATTGGAATGTGCATCACATGCTATGGGAGCACAGAGGAGGAAGAAAAAAGGAACGGGAATTTCGTGGAAATTACAGGTGTTTTTTTTTTTACACATCTCCCTGTGAGGTAGATATTTCTAGACTACGTTGCAGATTAGATACAGAGGCTCAGAGAGGGGGCCCTGTGGGGACTCGCAGGACTTCAGTCACCATATCCTTCCCTTTATCAACCATGCCCCACAATGGTGCCCAGACACACGTGGCTATTGAGCCCTTCCAACGTGGCTAGTATGTCTGAGGAACTGAATTTTAATTTAATGTTTAATTTAATTACACTATTAATTTAAATAGCCACGTATCTGGTGGCTACCATATTGGATAGCGCAGGTGAAGAAATGAAAATACGCAGGTATCGTCTAGTCCACTGCTCTTCTAAGTGTGGTCTGTGGACCGCAACATCGCCATCACGTGGGAGCTTGTTAGGAATGCAAAGTTTTTGACCCTACCCCAGACCTACAGAATCAGAAACTCTGAGGATTTGGGCATACTCTGCAAGGCACTGGTCTAGCCCAACCCCTTGTTTTTCGGATGAAGCAACTGATCCCCAGCCCCTTTTCAAGTGCGTGATACCCCAGCTAAATTGAAGCCAATTTAATCGTTCTAATGCAGCCTTTTGGGAATGAGGATCAAATCCAAAGGTTGCCATTGTAATCCAATTATTTGCCAGATGTTACAACTTTCTGCATATACCTGTCACGCCAGCATAGGCATTTTTAGATCTTAAACAGAAAGAGTCAAATCGGAGGGAAGGAGAATGGACGAGAGGTTGTCACCGTCACTGAAAGGGCGGCTGGTGATGGCCCCAAAGGTGCCGGCAATAGTCAAATGGAGGGAAGGATAGATTCGAGAGGTAGAAGGGACAGAGAGCTTGGGAGTTGATCGGGTTTAAGGGAAGGCTTGGGCTGAAGGAGGTGATCTGGGTACTTGAAGCCCGGGAATAGACATGATTTGTTCAGGGAGCAGGAAGGTGGGGCAGAGCCAGAGGGTGGAACCAGAGAACAGCCAGGGGTGAAAGCACTGGAAAATACTATCACAACTTTTTTTTTTTTAATGTTTATTCTTTTGAGAGAGAGAGAGAAAGAGAGAGAGAGAGAGAGAAAGAAAGAGTGTGCGGCAGAGGGGCAGGGAGAGAGAGGGGGACAGAGGATTTGAAGCAGAGTCTGCCCTGACAGCAGAGAGCCTGACGCGGGGCTTGAAATCATGACTGGGGAGATCCTGACCTGAGCCAAAGTCAGAAGCTTAACCAACTGAGTCACCCAGGTGCCCCACTATCACAACTGTTTAAGCACGTGTTGCTTTTGTTTTTAAATTAAACAACAACACTAATTAAGAGAGTAGCCAGGGGCACCTGGGTGGCGCAGTCGGTTAAGCGTCCGACTTCAGCCAGGTCACGATCTCGCGGTCCGTGAGTTTGAGCCCCGCGTCAGGCTCTGGGCTGATGGCTCGGAGCCTGGAGCCTGTTTCCGATTCTGTGTCTCCCTCTCTCTCTGCCCCTCACCCATTCATGCTCTGTCTCTCTCTGTCCCAAAAATAAAATAAAATACATTTAAAAAAAAAAAAAAAAAAAAAAAAAAAGAGAGAGTAGCCAGGGAGATGGAAGATGAATCTGGGCTATGAGTGTTTTAGAGATTAAAAGAAGGGATAGGGTTTTTTCCCTCCCTTCCCCTTTCCTTCCTCCCTCCCTTCCTTCCTTCCTTCCTCCCTCCCTCCCTCCCTCCCTCCCTCCCTCCCTCCCTCCCTCCCCTCCTTCCTCCCTCCCCTCCTTCCTTCCTTCCCTCCTTCCTTCCTTCCTTCCTTCCTCCCTCCCTCCCTCCCTTCCCTCCTTCCTTCCTTCTTTCTTTCTTCCTTTCCTTTCCTTTCTCTTTTTTTTTTTTTAAGGTGGAAGAGACCCAAGTTTCTCAATGTTGATAACAACGAAGGGAAGTTGATAGGAGGAAGGGAAGTGCTGAAAACCCAGCGGAAGAGACAAGTCTGAGGGCGCTCCTGGGGGTGCGATACAGAAGGAAGGAGGGAAGCAGAGGCCAGAGGAGGGACCCCACTCTCACTGGGACAGGAGGACAGTGTCAGGACAGAGGCAGGCAAGCCTGGAAGGTAGTTTTGGCAGAAAGTGGAGGGAGTCCATGGTCTGCGAAGCCTAGGTCACCTGCTGGGGCTAAGGGAAGACAGCAGAATTGCAGATTTTAGAGACAGTGCATGTGCTCAGCCATATGCTATAGACGGATGGGGTGGGTGAGGCACCCTGGAGGACAGTGACTTGGGAAACAAGGTGAGGTTGTGGATGACACTGTAGACCTCTGCTCTGGTCCACGGCTGGCTTGCAGTTTCTCTGTGTGCATCCCCTCCTATGACAGGTGGAGGAAGAAGGGGCCTGTGTACAAGATGGCAGAGGAGAAATGATGCCAGCAAGGACTGTTCCCCGTTAGTTTTCTGTGTGTCATATGGTCTGAGTCAGAGCAGGAAGCGGTCCTGGCGATCACGTAGCAAAACCCTCTCCTTTCACAGGAGAGCGAACAGAACTGAGAGGTTGAGTGACTTGCCTAAGATCAAAAAGGTGCAGAACTGCAACTCCAGTGCTGGCCTTTTCCTCTCCAGATCAGCACCCTCTTCGGAAGGTGAGATGAGGGAAGCCTGGGTGGCTCAGTCGGTTAAGCGTGTGGCTTTGGCTCAGGTCAGGATCAGGTTGGTGAGTTCGAGCCCCCCATTGGGTTCACAGCTGTCAGCACAGACTGTTTCAGATCCCCTGTCCCCGTCTCTCTCTGCCCCTCCCCTGTGTGTGCACGCACTCTCTCTTGAAAATAAATAAACATTTAAAAAAAAAAAAAAAAAGGAGGTGAGATGATGTGCCAGAAAACACACTTGGCAGGAGAGGAGCACCGATGAGATGGGCAGATGGACAGACGCCGGGAGAGGAGAAGGTGGCCTGGAGGAAGGGGCAGGCAGCCCCAGGCCCATGTGGGTCCCACAACAACCTTGACTAGCCCTCACTGGCAGGTGACTTCACTTCTAGGACCGTCAGTCTGTGCGTTGGTAAGCTGAGGGCGAGCGTCCCTGCAATTCGGTTGCATGAGGGGTAAGGGACAGCAAGCCTCGACGCACGACCTTCACCTGCACCAACTTCCCTTTTCCGCAGGGTCTCTTCCAATCCAGCCTCCAAGCTCCCTCTCCAGCGATTGCAAATGGCTCTACGATGACATCCCACGGAACCAAGAGAGGCGCAGTGAACTCTTGGAGGTTTTTGCTCAGAATTGGACGAGCTTTCCCCGAGGGCTCCCAAGAAGACACGAGCCCATGGGAGCCTTGGCCCAGCCTCACGGATTCGGTCCCTCCGCTTAGCAACCGCATTTGTCTCCCGCCTCCGAAAGGAAACAAAAAAGCAAGCGCAGTCAAATCCACCCACAAGGGCAAATCCCCATGAAGGCTCGTCAAAAAGTTGCTGTGGGAGAGATGATCCATGGGCTCGCGCCTCAGTGGGCTCCAATGGGGAGCAACAAAGGCCAGGAGCTTCGGTTTCTCCCCCCTCCCGACTCCCACTGCCCCGATGCTGCCCTCCTCCTCATTGTTCCAGGGCCTTTATCACTGCTTCCTAATTCATTTCCCCGTCTTCCATCCCCCCACCTACAAGGGACGCCACACTATCACTGTCAAATTAACAATCGCCTTTTTTTGGCGGGGGGTTGGGGGGGTTGACTTGACCTCACATCGCTGGAGAAATCTTTCTAAGGCACAGATCTGATCTCATCCCTCCTCTGCTTGAATCTGCTGGTGGGCTTGCTCGTGCATCACCCGAGGTTAGTATTTTTCCCCTACACGCTGGTCACTTGCCTGCCTAGCTGTCTCCCCTACCGCCCTTGGGGAGGGCAGGTCCCACGCCCTGTCCCCATCATGGGCCCTTTGGGGGGCACTGCTGTCTCTGGCCACAGCCACAGAGATCTTTATTCCTTCCCTCAAAAGCTTTCTTCCGTCCCTGCTGAGCCCTCTCACACCTTGTTTTCTTTGCTAGAACATTTCCCTTTGATGCTCCCTCAGACAGCCTTCCCCGAACCCCCAGATGAGGCTAGCACCCCAGTCTCCTCCCCCTGTGTCGTCTGATGAGCCCTGAAACCTGGACTGATGCCTTCATAATATTTCACTATCAATAGGTACATTACATTATCAACAACCAAATAGCACTTGGGAGAAATAACACCTTTACTATGCTTGCCTTGAAACGTGAAGTCTAAAGCAAAGCATAGCACCCCGAAATATAATACCATGTTGCCATGAGACTTCCAAGCATACTTTTGACAATGGATTGGTTTTGATTCAGAATTATCAGGTTATTGATAAGTTTAGCAACTTCTATTTTTCTTCCTGCCTGATTTTTTGTATGAATACTAATTTTCTTAGTATTTCTTAAATATTGTAGATTTAAAATTAGTTTTTTAAAATTTTATTTATTTGTTTATTTATCTATCTATCTATGTATGTATCTATTTTTGAGAGAAAGAGAGCACGAGTGAGTGAGGGGCAGAGAGAGAGGGAGAGATATAGGGAGAGAGAGTGTGGAGCCTAGAGTGGGGCTCAAACCCATGAATGGCGAGATCATGACCTGGGTCAAAGTCGGATGCTTAACCAGTCGACTGAGCCACCCAGGCGCCCCAAATTAGTTTTATTTTGGAGAAAGAATGCTGTATCGTCAGGATTGGGAATTCTCATAAATTTGATTAATAAGGAATACACTTCAGGAAAGCCTGTTCTTAGGCTGTCATATTTTTGATAATTCATCTTGCACAACTCTGTGGCATTCCAATTTGTTAAAGGTCTTATCATAGCAAAGTTTCACTGGTAGTAATTCAGATGCATTATTTGAATTTTTCTTTTGCATTTTCTGCATGTAGGGATATGTATCATAAATGTCCATTTGAATTAATTGTGTGGAAAAAAGAAATACAATTATCTAACTTGGACTCTTTTTAGGTATTTACATATCATTTATATAATACAGAAGGTAGACCATACCTGCCCTAAAAGAAGAGAAAGTTGCTAAATGTCAGAGACTAATCACATTGGTTTCAGACTTATGATACCAAATTGAAAAATAGTTTTAAGTTTTTGAGATATTTTGGTCAAGGCAAATTAAATTAAAAATATTCGTTTTAGGGGCCTCTGGGTGGCTCAGTCGGTTAAGCATCCAACTTCAGCTCAGGTCATAATCTCGTGGTTTGCAAGTTTGAGCCCCGCATCGGGCTCTGTGCTGACAGCTCAGAGCCTGGAGCCTGCTTGGGATTCTGTGTCTCCCTCTCTCTCTCTGCCCCTCCCCAGCTCATGTTCTGTCTCTCTCTCTCTCTCAAAAATAAATAAAAACATTAAAAAATTTTCAAAACATATTCTTTTGGGGGGCACCTGGGTGGCTCAGTCAGTTAAGTATTCAACTCTTGATTTTGGCTCAGGTCATATTCTCATGGTTTGTGAGATCAAGCCCTGAGTAGGGCTCTGCACTGACAGTGTGGAGCCTCCTTGGGATTCTCCCTCTCTCTCTCTCTCTCTCTCTCTCTCTCTCTCTCTCTGCCCTTCCTTCCCCTCAAAATAAATAAACTTAAATAATTAGTTCAAAAAATGTTTTTAATTTAAAATTTTTTTAATTTTATTTTTTTAATGTCTATTTTTATTTTTGAGAGAGAGAGAGAGAGAGAGAGAGAGAGACAGAGCCATGAGCGGGGCGGGGGGGGGGGGCAAGTAGAGAGAGGAGACACAGAGTCTGAAGCAGTTCCAGGCTCTGAGCTGTCAGCATAGAGTCCGATGTGGGGCTCAAATCCACACATTGTGAGATCATGACCTAAACCCAAGTCAGACCCTTAACCGACTGAGCATCCCCCCAAACATTAGTTTTTTGAAGCGATACATTTATAGGGCCCCAAAGTGAAAAGGTACAAAAGAGTAAACAGTGAAAAAAATCTTTCTCCCACTCTGTCCTTTAGCAGCAAAGGCCTTTCTACCAGCTTTTTAGGCATTCGTGCAGGGATGTTTTATGCACACATATTTTATCTATGTTTTTTCCCCTGACCCTTGTTTGCACACTAATAATCATACCATTAACTTTTTCAACCTAGAAAAATATCTTGCAGATTGTTCAATGCAATAAAAGTTTTTCTCACTCTTTTTTGTGTATGTACCATAAATCCCCCATGCTGTTCCCCAAGGCTGGACACTTAGGCTACTTCTAATATTTTCCTACCAGGGACAACACTCGGTATGCGCTAATCTTGTGCATACTTCCTTTCACACAAGGTGTGAGTGTATCCAAAAGGTAAGTGGCTAGGAGTGAACCACTAGGCTCTCAGAGATTGGTGATTGTGATTGTGATTGTTGCATTGGTGATTGTTTTAAATGTTTATTTTTGAGAGGGAGAGGGAGGGAGAGGACCAGAGTGCAAACAGGAGAGGGGCAGAGAGAGAGGGAGACACAGAATCTGAAGCAGGCTCCAGGCTCTGAGCTGTCAGCACAGAGCCCGATGTGGGGTTCGAACTCATGAACTGCAAGATCATGACCTGAGCCGAAGCTGGATGCTTAACCGACTGCCTGCGCCACGCCACCCAGGCGCCCTGGTGATTTTGTTACCTATTGTCAAATGGTCTTTCAAAGAAGTCGAATCAATTTACACTCCCTCTAGCAAGAGCTAAGGGCGTGCAAAGTAAGATAAAGCAGATAAAATTTTCACTTGGCCCTTAAGAAATAGCACTGTTCACTTTGTATTCATACGTTTCTCAACAAAGGCATCCTTGTTCTTCTGAATAGAAAGAAGTTATACATCAAGAAGCTACCAACCACCAGAATAGTAATTTTTCTTTGCTGATGCTAAATCATTGGGGCTAAAAGTCTGACATGTCAGTTCCATGAGTTATACATAGGATTTGGGGATACATGACAACAATCCAGGTGTTTTATACATATTTGTAACGTGCATGGTCTACATTATACCATTACGTTCTTAGAGGAATAAAGTCCCAAGAGGTATTCTATTTTTTTAAAAGATGTTTAATGTTTAAGGTTTAAATTCTTGGGGGGTGGGGGTGGGGAATGAGTGGGGGAGGGGCAGAGAGAGGAGAGAGAATCCGAAGCCGGCTCTGTGCTATCGGTGCAAAGCTCCGCATGGGGCTCGAACCCACAAACTGCGAGATCATGACTTAAGCCGAAGTTGGATGCTCAACCCCCTGAGGCACCCAGACGCCCAGAGGTATTTTTTGGAGAAAAAGAGAAGGAAGAAGTGTGATGGGTCCCAATATCTACAAGTGATACTATTTGTATCATTTATATTGTCTTCAGCTCTATGTAATTGTGTTCTGGAAATGTCATTAGCGATGACGACGGTGGCTTATTAAACCTTGCTGCACAATTGACAGAGTGATTCATTTCTATACATAGTGATATTTCTATACAGAGTGGTTTCTTTCTATACATACATGGGAGCAGGGCATCGCAAACTTTTATATAATTTCATATTTCCTGATTATGAAGGTCCAGCGTGAAACTCTTAGTCTGTGCCTATGTTGCAACCGGGTTTTAAAAGAAAGTCTCATCCAAGTTGAGTTATTGCATTCCATTCCACCTGAATTCTATATAAGCGCCATCTAGTTTGCTTACTAGTGTCTTATTGTTAGATGTGCTCTACTTAAATGTTCACCTTCCATGCACTACCCGCGTGAAATGTATCAGTTGCACCAACTTTGTTTTGCTCGTCTGACTCTTTCCTTTATCCACCACGCATTTGATATCAACCTGCTAGCGGTCGCCTTACAAGCTGGTCTGTCATTTGCTGAAGTGTAGCGTCTCGACTCTCCACCAGGTGGAGCAGTTTCACCTCAGGGAGTCCGTCGAAAAGGGCATCTGAATTTTGGGTACTCGATATCCCCGCTAAAATGGAGGTGAGTGGGGCACCTGGGTGGCTCAGTCAGTTAAGCTTCCGACCTCGGCTCAGCTCATGATCTCACAGTCTGTGAGTTCGAGCCCCGCGTCGGGCTCTGTGCTGACAGCTCGGAGCCTGGAGCCTGCTTCCGATTCTGTGTCTCCCTCTCTCTCTCTCTCTCTCTCTCTGCCCCGCCCCCACTACAGCTCTTTTTCTGTCTCTCAAAAATAAACAAACATTAACGAAATAAATAAATGGAAGTGGAGAAGAGAGTGGGTGCAGTTGGATCCGAGTTTAAGGTTCCAAACGAAGCCCTGGCCACATCTAGGGTTCCGATGGACGACTGATCAAGGAAGAGTTTGGCATCTCTGGTTTGAACCATTAATGGTTGACTTGCGTTTCTTATTCCTGCTTCTTTCCATATTCGTAAGTTGAAGTCTTAACCCCCAACCCTCCTTATTTGGAGAAAGGGTCTTTACAGAGGTAATCAAACTAAAATGAGGTCCCTACAGTGGGTCCTAATTCAATGACTGGTGTCCTTAGGAGAAAGGAAATTTGGACAGACACATGGAGGGAAGACAGCTATCCACAAACCAGAGATGGTGGGACGGGGACAGATACCCCTTCACAGTCTTCAGCCGAAGCCACCCGGACTGACCCCTCAACTGTGGGCTGCTAGCCTCCGGAACTGTGACATGATACATTTCCGTGGTTGAAGCCACCCGGTCTGTGGGACTTTCTCACGGCGACGCAAACGAACCAATGCACCTAGCCACACACATTTTGGGGGAATTTAAGCAAGTTGAAAGCAGTTACTATGCCAGAGGAACATTTTCTCCACAGAAAGCGATAGTGAACACAGACCAGGTTACAGAAATATTTATTGTCAGAGACTAAACTTTAAGTAATTTAGAAGCGCTCTTTATGTAGAAACACGTGGCAGGCTGATAACAAATGATTCTAAGCGGCTTGACAGGCACAGATGGGGGCTTCCAAAGGCTCCATCCTAATTCCACTCTGCGGCATTTCCCTTGGGCGGTTGGGCTAAATGTGATCGCAAGCCGATGCCACTTGTACCAAAGCAGGAAAGGAAGGGGACTGTGTATACATCTGTACGTGCGCCCAGATGAGCAAATACACGTAGATATGAAAACGTGTGAGAGAGTACACGCACATCGGGGGGGGACGTTGTGGGAAAATGGGTGTAAGCCGGAAAGCACGAGGCGGGCAAAGAGTTGCCTGTGCTAGAAGCGGGAGGAATACGGGCACGGGGAGAATGCGTGTCCCGAGGGGAGAACTGTCTGTGTGACAAGGCGGGTGGGTGGGCCTGTGTGTGTGAAAGGGAGAGAAGTATTTGGTGGTCTGTGGGAAGGAGCACAGGTATGAGAGATGTGAATGTATGTGAAAAAGAGCCATAGGTATGTCTGAAGCACGTGTGCTGTGTGCATTTCAGAAAGCAGTGTGGGTAAGGGGTACACGTGTTAGCACATGCATAGACTTGCACACTTGCGTGTGGGACGATGCGTATGCGCGAAGGATAGAAGAATGTGTGTGTGTGTGTGTGTGTGTGTGTAGGTGTGCGAGAAGTGGATGCGTGTGATTCCTCAGGATAATGCTGGGCAGGGAAACAAATGTGCCCAGAAGCCATGTCTAATTGCCTTCCCGACCCCGTGGCCTCTGCGAAAACCTTGCTTACTGAATGAGCTTGGGGATTAACAGCCCCTTTGTGAGTTTCAGGCTGGCCACCACAGATTTTTAGTTTGCTCTCATTCTTCTCAACCCCATGGTAAACGAGGTTGATTCTCCTCATTTGAGAAAATATCTTGAAATTACTTTCTGTTCAAGTTCGATAAAGACACATAAAGTAAGCGGGTCAGGTTCGGTTCAGGCAACAAATCTAATCGTTCGGATTTGTGTGCTAGTGTTTAAATCAATAAACTAGGAACGGAGAGATGATTCATTAAAGCAGCAAAACAACACTCAACTTTTTCGTCGGATCTCATGTCTTGTCTAATTAATTCTTAGTTGGGAGGAGCCTATGCATTTCTAAAATTTGTTGTAGATTTTAAGGATAGGATTAAATGGTTTCTCCAAAGTCGTTGTATTCATTCAGCTAAGGTATGGGACATGCTTCTAAGAATTTTTCCCAGGTAGTGATCTCATATTTGCTTTGATCCTTCTGGTGAGCCAAATTATGTTTTTGTCTTTATTAAAAATTTTTTTTTAGCATTTATTTATTTTTGAGAGACAGAGATAGAGCACGAGCGGGGGAGGGGGGGGGGAGAGAGAGAGAGAGAGAGAGAGAGAGAGAGAGAGACACAGAATCCGAAGCAGGCTCCAGGTTCTGAGCTGTCAGCACAGCCTGATGTGAGGCTCGAACTCACAAACTGTGAGATCATGACCTGAGCCGAAGTCGGATACTTAACTAACTGAGCCACCCAGGCACCCCTATTTTTGTCTTTATTAAAAGTGACTTCCTTTTTAATGTTGGATTTCAAAGAAAGGAATGATGTTATTATAACAAGAGATAGGCAAACTAACTATGGCCCATGGGCCAAATGCACTCAGCTGCCTGTTTTTGTTTTGGTCCTAGAAAAAAAATTTTTTAATGTTTATTTAGTTTTGAGAGACAGAGAAAGAGAGAGACAGAGTGCAAGCTGGGGAGGGGCAGAGAGAGAGGGAGACACAGAATTTGAAGCAGGCTCCAGGCTCTGAGTTGTCAGCACTGAGCCCGACGCGGGGCTCCAACTCACGAACTGCGAGATCATGACCTGAGCTGAAGTTGGACGCTTAACCGACTGAGCCACCCAGGTGCCCCTGGTCCTAAAAAATTTTTAATGGCCCATGAGATAATTTTTCTTTTACATTTTTAAAAGGTTATATTTTAAAGTACTTATATAAAAGACAGCACAGATTTTGCCTTTTGGCTGGCAAAGCATAAAATATTTACTTCTGGTCCTTTAAGAAAAAAGTGTGCTGACCTCGGTTCTGTAGGATTTTATTTGCTTGATAAACTGTAAGCTGTCAAAATGGAAGGGGGAAAAAAAGTAAGGGCATTTCTTATAGTGATTACTGGTTTAGCAATTGCAGTACCTAAACCACAGAGCAAACATATTGGTTACTGTTAATTCAACACAGTTATTCTGTACATGTTTTTACTGGGTTGAAAATGGACTATACTCTAGAAACACAAATACAATTCCAAGAATGTTCACTACAGTCTTGTTTTTTAGTCTTTATTTATTTTTTAATGTTTATTTTCGAGAGACAGAGACAGAGCATGAATGGGGGAGGGACAGAGAGAGAGGGAGACACAGAATCCGAAGCAGGCTCCAGGCTCCAGGCTGTCAGCACAGAGCCCGACGTGGGGCTCGAACCCACAAACCGTGAGATCATGACCCGAGCCGAGGCTGGACGCTTCACTGACTGAGCCACCCAGGCGCCCCATTACAGTCTTGTTTATAACCATATCATAATCAGCGCTGATAATCTATCAACAGAAGAACGTGCATATAAATTGTGCCATAGGCATACAATGGAATACCATTTAGCAGTTAAGATGAATCAAGTAGGGATCCGTGAATGACCAGGTGGCTCTTACAACCATAACATTGAGCAAAACATTATAAAATCAACCCACCGGATTACGGAACAAAACATAGGGTGCGATAATACCCAGAAAGTTTGTAGAACCGGTAAATGTGTTACATATAGTTCACGAACGCGTGCATACGTAGTTAATAGTATAGAAACGTGGATGGCATGTCATAGAAGAGTACTGGGAGAGGGGGCTGGGGAGGAAGGAACTGGGATCACGGAGGGCTGCCCAGGAGCTTTAACTGTATTGTGATATTATTTATTTTGTACGCAAACATCCGAAGCAAGTATGGCAAGATGTTAGGATTGGCTGGTTCTTGGGCACACAGGGAGGGCTCATGACGTCGCCTCTCCAGCGTGTGTTTGAAATACTTCACAGTAAGGAAAATGATGGTGTTGCCATTCAGATTACAGATCTGCCACGATTGATTCAGTCAGCGTCTTTACTGAGGCCCTGCTTGTGTGCTGGCATTTGCTGGGAGCTGTCCCCTCATTCTGTCATTTCCTCACTTAACTGCCCAGCTGGCTGTGACTGTCCAGTCCTGGAGGACAGTGACTCATAGGCCCAAGGCCTCGCTGGCGACGCGTGGAGGTGAGGGGCAGGGAGGGTCCAGGACAGGTCCTCCGACTCCTGTGCAGCACCTCACAGGTTCCTGAAATCACAGGGGCGACGACATTTGCTGAAAAGAGGAAAGAAACCTCCAGCCCTGTGCTCATCCCTCAGGCTGCCTCTGCACCAGCCGCCAGCGACATCTACAAAGTCTTATTTGAGGTTCCTTCTTTTTCATTCCCTCCTTTATTCACTCATTCTTCTGACCGGGCGTGGGGAGGGGGCCAGGGCAAAGGTGCCTGGGTGCCACCTACAGGAGCCTGTACTTCCAGAATCTTCCTCTTGCTCTGCAGGGCTCAGGCGGAGCCCCTCGTGGGCCTCTCGCTGACTCGGGCTTCTGGGGACCAGGGTCCACCAGTCAGGCTGTTAGAGCGGGCGGGCAGCGCTGCGGGAGACGGGCACAGTCGGGTGGGGACGGGGGGGGGGGGCGGGGGGGGGCATGGTACCTGCTGGGAGACCCAGTCGACAGGACCCTCTGCAGGGCTCAGTCCCGGCGCCGACGTGGGGGGAGGGGGGTGTCCCTGGAGGTCTAGACTCCTCTCTCCCTGCCTCCCACACTTGCCTTGTCTCCTCCGGGCGCCTGGGTCCCAAGCGACAAAATGACCTCTGTTCTCGGCGGGTTCTTCCCACTTGTGTCCAGATCCCCCCACCCGCCCCGCGATGTCCGCGGTGGCCGGAGGGGCTCCAGGTCTGGGTCACGCGGGAATGCGGGGAGGGGGCCCGCGGGGAGGACCGAGAAGAAAGCGACCTTTCCAGGGCGCGGGGCCGGCCGGGTGCCGGGCGCTTCAGGTGGGGACCTGCTTATTTCCTCGAGGTGGACGCCGGCGCCGGGCAGAGCCGTTCGCTGACCCTCCCACCGGCCTCGCTGGGCGCGGGGATCCGGGCGCGGGGGTGGGGAACGAGGGGGCCCGGGGTGCCGCGGGGGCCCGAACTCCCGGCGCGGGGGCTGGCTCCTGCCGCGTGGCCCACACCCCTCGCCGGACGCCGCCCACACCGCGCGCGACCCTTCCCCAGCCCGGGTCCCGGGGCGGCCGTGCCCACCGCGCGTCCCTGCCGCGCGGTCGGCCCGAAGACCCGGAGAAGTGGACTCAGGCGGGGGGGCGGGGGGCGGCGGCCGGGGTCAGGGGTCGCGTCCCCGGCGCGGGCCGCGCTCCGCCGCTCCGGGCTTTGCCGAGCGCCCCCCGCCCGGCCCCGAGCCCGGCAGCGGTGGGTGGGACCGCGGCGGGGAGGCTGGGTCGGCCCTCCGACGGCGGCGGTCGCACCGGAGCGGGGCTGCGTCGGCGGGAGGACAAAGGCCGAGGTGAGGGCCGTCCCGCCGGCCGGGCGCCGGGCTCCGGAGCGGGGCCGCGGGGGCGGGGAGCGCAGGGCGCGGGCGGACGCGGGCGCTTTCCCGGCCTGTGCCCGCGTGGGGGGGGGGGGGTCGCGGGAGGGTCGCGGGGCGCCCTCGAGGGCACGTGGGCCCTGGGCGCCGCCGCCTGGTGTGCGCGCGCGCGTGCGCCCGTGTGAGATCGTGGAAGTTGGAGAGCGCGCTCCGCGGGGCACAGCTCGGCCAGATGACAATGACGGCGGCGATCCCTCCTTTCGGGGCGTGCGGGCGTGGGTGTCGGCGTGTGTGTGTTTAGAAAGCTGGAGCCCCAGGTGGCAGCCACGTGTCCCCAGCCCTTGGGACACGGGAGAAAATGGGGCTTGTTCCCAGACCGGCCTGGGACGCTCGGAGAGGCCGGTTGCGGGGAGGCGGGGGCCTAGTTGCTGGAGCCCAGGTTTTTGCGTCTTGGGAACAAAGGCTGGT
Organism: Neofelis nebulosa; assembly: GCF_028018385.1. Lineage (NCBI taxonomy): Eukaryota > Metazoa > Chordata > Mammalia > Carnivora > Felidae > Neofelis > Neofelis nebulosa. The sequence goes on from NC_080790.1 coordinate 8,569,494, forward strand.
TTCCTGAAGTCCGAGAAAGTGCGTGCGTGCGTGCGTGTGTGTGTGTGTGTGTGTGTGTGTGTGTGTGGCCGCCGGGGCGCCAGGCCGGTGTGGAGGCCAGGGCGACGCGCCATTCACTGGGAAGGATGCTGGGCCATTTTGCTGTCAACTCTTTTTTGATCCCCGGTCGTGAGGACCAGCAGGAAGGAGGGACTAGTGAATTTGTAAACTGAAACTTTTCTTGACTAGACTCTCGCTATAGAGGTAAGTGTCGCTATGGGCTTGAGGGGTGTTCTTAGGATATCTTTGAAACGGTAAATGTGTAAATTTCACTTGAAAACGTCGATTCCCAGGGAGAGCATTTTAATCTCCGTGCTTAACACGAGGTGTTAGGAGGAGATCTGGAGAGGTTCTGAGCTTTGTCTTACCTAAATGTTGTGTTAAAGTCGCCCGGTTTGCAGCACTTTGTAGGAAAATGTTATTGGAAGTTTTAAAGGCCAATCAGAGCCCCACCTTTAACTACTTTTCTTAGAATGTCTTCAATCTCTGGGCAGATTTGACGAATTCCTTGTAACCAACCCATTGCTTCCAGAGCACAGGTTTTTGACTGGCTTCAAAAAGTTTGTTTTTAGGAAATGAAAACCAAATTTAAAATGCGAAACAGTGAAGTGAAACCCAGGTGAGGAAATATTTCTGCCAGTCTTTGCACGCTGAAATCTGGTGCATTTAAAATTTGCAGTGTGGTCTGTGACAGTGTTGATTCCCCACAGGAGTGGATGAGGGGTGCTGCTGTTCATTCTAGAACAAGCGTTCTTTATGGCTTAAGAAGGAATCTCAGGTGGAAGCTGAATTTCCATCCTGGACTTTCTCATTATTGCAGATGGTTTAAATGGTTTGTTTGTGGTTTAAGTGTTTTTAATTACTGAAAATAGGCAGTTGGGCCAATACCTTTAATCTTACTGGGTGGGTAATTTGAAGCTATGCTTTATGCGTATTTTTGTCTTGGAATTGAAAAAAATTGTTTTCAATGTGTATTTATTTTTGAGAGAGAGAGAGAGAAAGGGGGGGGGGAGAGAGAGAGAGAGAGAGAGAAAGAGAGGAGGGGCAGAGAGAGAGGGAGACACAGAATCCGAAGCAGGCTCCAGGCTCTGAGCTGTCAGCACGGGGCGAACCCACGGACTGTGAGATCATGACCTGAGCCGAAGTCGGACACTTAACCGACTGAGTCACCCAGGTGCCCCTGTCTTGGAATTGTTAACAGGAGAGTTTATAATCTCTTAGAGCCTGTCTAAAGGTTTCTGTGCTTAACGTGAAGGTGACCACTCTGTCTTTCATTTAGTGAGCAACTTATTAACGCCCTATCATGTTGTAGGTATTTATTCTGGAGCTACTATTATGCTTGATATTAGAAATCCCCTTTTTAAGAACATTGTGTCCATTTTGTGGATTCAGCATTTGAAGTATTTAGCAATTTCAGAGTGTTCCGAGGCCATCTCAAAGTAGGGCTAGTAAAAGTTTAAACAATCAGAATGAGAAGACAGACAGTAGCTTAAAGAGAGAGGGCAGGACCCCTGCTCCCCTGCCCCGCTGTGCCACCCCCCTGCACTGTGCCCAGGCAGTTATCAGAATCTAGAGGGACCAGGACTTGCAACAAAGACTGTGGCACGGACCGTTCATGCACCAAGTGGGGAAAGGGAGCCTGCTTTTAATAATCACGCTTTCCCAGCCCCCCCCCCCCCCCCCCCCCGTGATTCCTGGGTTCTGGTCCATTCTGGGAAAGGAAGCCTCTAGGGCTTTTGTGGGGGCAACTGGCCATGACAGCTGGCTAAGGGCAGCTCATGGAACTCTGGCCTGGCCATTTCAGAGGGCTCATGGACCTCTAATCTCTTCAAAAAGATTCCAGGCAGTTAATCTTCTCAGCTCATCCACTGCTTAATGGGCCCTCTTGGCTTTTTGGGTCTGTTTCTGGATATACAGATAGATTGCTGTACTTTGAAGCTAATTAAAAAAAAATACAGGAGGGGGAAGGCTATTATAGAAGTAATGTATATTTGTGATGTATAATTTAAGAATATACAGAAGAGTTAAAAAAGCAGAAATCTGTGATTTAGATATAATTACTGTTAACATTTTGGTGTATTTTTTTCTGGTATTAAAACTAAATTTTATATGCTTCTAAACATTGCTCAACATTACATGTTATATGGTATATGTGTTATGTTACTTTGTATCTTTTTTCATTTAAAAGTTCTGGGTATTGGGGCCCCTGGGTGACTCAGTCGGTTAAGCATCCGGCTTCGGCTCAGGTCATGATCTCACGGTTTGTGGGTTTGAGCCCCACATCGGGCTCTGTGCTGACAGCTCAGAGCCTGGAGCCTGCTTCAAATTCTGTGACTCCCTCTCTCTCTGCCCCTCCCCTGCTCGTTCTCTCTTCTTCTCTCTCTCTCTCAAAAATAAACATAAAAAAATAAAAATAAAAGTTGATATTGCCTATCATTTCTTTCATATTGTCATTTTGAATAATTTTATATTGTATAAAAAATTCTAATTTAGGGGCGCCTGGGTGGCGCAGTCGGTTAAGCGTCCGACTTCAGCCAGGTCACGATCTCGCGGTCTGTGAGTTCGAGCCCCGCGTCAGGCTCTGGGCTGATGGCTCGGAGCCTGGAGCCTGTTTCCGATTCTGTGTCTCCCTCTCTCTGCCCCTCCCCCGTTCATGCTCTGTCTCTCTCTGTCCCAAAAATAAATAAAAAACGTTGAAAAAAAAAATTTAAAAAAAAAAATTCTAATTTATTTGTCTAACAGATTCTTGGTTTTTCCCTGTTATTTCCACTTGATGTCTTTTCATTTTGATAGAACACACATGATGATGGTCATACACATTTCCAAAATGCGACTGCTCTTAGGCAAAAAAAAAAAGTGTAATTTCTGGGATATCCTTTCCCTTTCTGGAAAAGGATGCAATCTTGCTCAGTTCAGTTAATCTCTTAGTTCACTCTTAATTGTCTCTGCCGTTCATCAGTACCTGTAACACAATAATATGCGTTTTATTTATTCCACCGAACGATGGGCTTCTTGAAGACAGAAATGTGCATCTTAATTTTGTGTGAATCACTCTAGTGCTCAGCCAAGGCTTGGCATGTCAAAATATTTTGGGAGGAGGGAAGTACGTCTCAGGGGCCACGTGAGAGACCCCAGGCCTCTCAGAGATGTGCCGTGACAAGTCTTGATCCAACTGGTATCCGTCACCTAGTTTAATAGGAAAACTTTGAACATGTACGGAAGCGGGGAACCAGTACAACGTTCTCTGTGATCATCATCCGGCTTCGACAATTGTCAACATTTGGTCAGTTGTGGTTGTTTTCACTCCCCCCACTCCCCCCCACTGCAAGCCTGCTGGATGTCTTTGAGGTCTAAGACATAATGGCCCATCATACCCCTGTGTTTTTGACAAGGAGTTTACCTCATTTTCCAATGAGAAGAGCATGTCCTCGGGGGCTCAGCAGAAGGCGGGGGGGGGGGGGGGGGGGCGTGTTTCCAGGAGGCTGTGTGACACAAAGGCCGGTGACTCGAGAGTCAGAGAAACTGTCTGACTTGCTTGTTTTTGACCTTGAGAAGGTCGGTTCTCCCTGGGCTCCTGCTCTAGTCTGTCACCTGAGCAGCCTGACCTGGGTAATGTGGAAGATCTTTTCCTTGAACTTTAACTTTGTTCACGATAAGGTCTGTCTTTTAGTCTAAGGGGGTAGTTCTCAAATTGTTAGTCCCAGGACCAGCAGTTTCGCTGTCGCCAGGGAACTTGTACAACGTGCAGACTCTCAGGCCCTTGTCTAGATGGACTCAGAAACCCTGGGGGGGGTGGGGTGGCCAGCAACCTGGTTTAATAAACCCTCTGGGTGATTTTGATGAACCGCGAATCTGTGAAGGTCAGCTGAGAGTCTATAAGCTCTTTTAAAAAGACAGAGACAAAAACCTGCTGGAAATTGTGCATTTACCTATCATCTGGCTCCGTAAGTCAATCCGATGTCAGACTTCTTCCCTTTGTGCAGGCTGCTGTTAACTGTGGAGTGACTGCAGAATCTTTTGCTGATCAGGAAATCTGATTGGTAGTTACATGTGCCTTTCCCCCCTTCCCCCCCCTCACCCCAGAGAGAGTGCACACACAAGCAGGGGAGGGGCAGAGGGAGAGGGGGAGAAGGAATCTTTTTTTTTAATGTTTATTCTTGAGAGAGAGAGAGAGAGAATGAGTTGGGGAGGGGCAGAGAGAGAGAGAGGGGGACACAGAATCAGAAGCAGGCTCCAAGCTCTGATCTGTCAGCACAGAGCCCGATGTAGGGCTTGAACTCAAGGACTGTGAGATCATGACCTGAGCTGAAGTCCGATACTCAACAGACTGAGCGCCACCCCCCCCCCCCCCCCCCCCGGCGTCCCAGGTGGTTACGTGTTCTTGACTCAAAAAGATTTGGGAGACGAATTATTATAAAGTGTTTCTGAACTGGGGTGTGTGTAGGCAATTTGCATTAAACACATGGTTGAGGGGTGCCTGGCTGGCTCAGACTGTAGACCATATGACTCTTGATATCACGGTTGTGAGTTCAAGCCCCATGTTGGGCGTGGAGCCTACTTAAAAAAAAATGTTGAAAATCACTTAGTGTGAGGCACCACATTTATAATTACACACATACTTGTGTGTAATTATCTCCCCATGGTTCTTGATAAGTGCTGTGCAGAATCAGGTCTCCTTTGCTCACTGTTGTGCCCCAGTGCCCAGCACAATGGACGGCCCATAGTAGGTGCTCAGTAAATATTTGGTGAACGAATGAGCTTTTGTTCTTTAGGGAACTTACAGAACTCTGGTTAGAGAGCCAAGCCCAATACTGATAGAAACAATTCAGGAACAATTAAGGGTTCTGCTTTGAGGTTTTGACTCCAAATGTAGGAGAGTTTGAGCCAAAGGGTCAGTTTTGGATTTGTCAAATAAAAGCGTCTCTTACACGCTTAGCTACGTCTTCAGACTCTGGGGAGAAGTGTGAAGGGCCATACAAGAGAATAAGACAAAAGGAACTCACGCATATGAGAGCATCCCATTGATTCATGACTACCTTTCTTTCGATTGCTCTCAGACACCAGAGTTAGCTGAATAATAATTAGTAGTATCGACCATGTAAAAGTATTATACGCAAATTGGGTAAATGTTCAAATCTGTACAAATCTTCATTTGTAAAAATTTAAAAGAGGCTTAGAGAGTTGTTTCCACAATTGAAAAATCCGCAGACATGATGGTCTAGAAAGGTAAGGCATGTTTTAGCAATGTAATCCCATCATTTATTTAATATGTACGTATTTATTGAGTATGTACTATGTGCCCATTGCTAGTGTGAGTGCTGGAGGTACAGCAGTGAGCAAAACAGACAGTCCTGCTCTCACGGGGCTGACATTCTAGCAGTAAGATTGCCAGTGAGCCCAGTGCTGTGGTTGTCATTATCGTTCTTTGTCTCCATAGAAAACATGGGCATGATTCTTGGGGCCCCTGGGCGGCTCACTGGGTTAAGCATCCGACTCTTGATCTCTCGGCTCAGGTCGTGATCTCACGCTTCACAAGATGAAGCTCCACATCGGGCCCTACGCTGGGCGTGCAGAGCCTGCTTGGGATTCTCACTCTGTCTCTCTCTCTGCTCCTCCTCTGCTCACACATACACGTGCACACTGTGCCCTCTCTCTCTCTCTCCGTCTGTCTTAAAATAAATAAATGAACCTAAAAAAAAAAAGGAAAATATGGTAATGATTTTATTATCTAAGACCGCAGTCTGGCCACACGTAAACTGTAATGTGTTGCAGTCAGTGGAGAGCAGGTGGACAGGTGCAGGTGTTCTGACAACTCCCCGGAGCTGGGGGGTACCTCTCCGGCCATATGTGACACCCGCACCCATGGGGCTGACAGCGTCAACCTGTTACCAGGGTGTAACGTGTTTGTAATTTTTTTAAAAAAGTTCTGTGTACAACTTAAAAAAAAAAATCTTATTTTCACTTTGGAGAGAGTGAGAGAGAGTGCACACGAATGCACAAGTGGGGGAGGGGCAGAGAGCGAGCGAGCGAGAGAGAGAGAGAGAGAGAGGGAGAGAGGGAGACAGAGGATCCCCAAGCAGGCTCCGTGCTGACAGCAGAGAGTCCGATGTGGGGCTCGAACTCGCCAACTGTGAGATCACGACCTGAGCTGCCGTCGGACGCTTAAGGGACTGAGCCACCTAGGTGCCCCCAACGTATTTATGATTTTTAAAGGAAGGAATACATAATAACAAAGATCTGGTGTTGCCTCCTTGCATGTACCCTACTGTATTCGCTCAGGCTGCCACAGGAAAATACTGTAGACCGAGTGGCTTAAACGACAATACAAATTTATTTCTCAGGTCTGGAGGCTGAGCTTCCAAGATCAGGGTTCTGACCGGCCTGGTTTGGAGAGGTGACAGTTCTCTTTCCGGCCTGCCAGAAGGCTACCTCCTTTTCTTGTTGTTGTTTCAGGAGTAGAGTTTAGTGATTCATCGCTTGCGTGTAACACCCCGTGCTCATCGTAAGAAGGCCCCTCTTTTGCTGTGTCCTCACATGGCCGTTCTGCTGTGGGCACATGGGAGGGGGAGGGGGGCCCTCTGATGTCTCTTCTAATCAAGATACTAACCCAATAGGATCAGATGCCTCCCCCCCCCCCCATGCCCCCTTATGACCCCACTTAACCTAAATTACCTCCTTTTGGTTCTCTGGAGGTTAGGGCTTCAGCGTGTACATTTTGGTGGTGAAGGTGGGGGCACCTGACCCTTCAGTCCGTAACACCCCCCCGAGATTACCCCTGAGGTGAGCATGCTCAGTTTTGGATCTGGAGTTGGGAGATGGGTTGGCAAGACCACACGGGAGCACCCGGTACTGGTTTGGGGGACCCCGAGGAGGAAGGGTGCTCTTCAGGGTGGGTGAGGCTGGGGCACACATAGGTGACCGCCGATTCTGGCACCTCTAGAGAGATTTAAAAACGAAACCCCATTGGGGCGCCTGGGTGGCTCAGTCGGTTCAGCATCCGACCTCAGCTCAGGTCATGATCTCTTGGTCTGTGAGTTTGAGCCCCGCATCGGGCTCTGTGCTGACAGCCCGGAGCCTGGAGCCTGCTTCAGATTCTGTGTCTCCCTCGCTCTCTGCCCCTCCCCCACTCATGCTCTGTCTCTCTCTCTCTCTCTGTCAAAAATAAATAAACATTAAAAAAAATTTTTTAAAACGAAACCCCATTGAATTGCTTGAAAGCCTTAAAAACTTTCTTCTGAGGGGCGCCTGGGTGGCTCAGCGGGTTGAGCCCCCAAGTCTTGATTTCAGCTCAGGTTGTGATCTCACAGTTCATGGGTTCGAGCCCTGCATCGGGCTCTGCGCTGACAGCGTGGAGCCTGCTTAGGATCCTCTCTGCGCCCCCCCCCCCCCCGCTGGCGCTGTCCCTGGCTCTCTCAAAATAAATAAAAACTTAATTTTTTTTTTTTCCTTTTGAGTGTGGTTGATACGTAATGTTACATTGGCTTCAGGTGAACAACCTGGTGATCCAGCGTCTCTGTATGTCACGCTGGGTTCACCACAAGTGTCACTGCCCTCCGTCACCTTGCAGTATGGTTACAATGCCACTGACTGTTGAAAGCACTTCAATAACGGAATAGAGTCCTGCGAAGTTGGTTGTGGGCCCCGCTGAGTTTGGCTGCATTACCAAGTGGCAGGCATTGCGGAGTTTTCATTTTAAATAGTAGGAATTGGCTCCTCTGAGACAGCAGTGCAACTTGGAACCTGGTAGTTACTTAGCTGGACACAGGGCAGTGATCGGTAGTCCCTGCAGAATTCTAGGCTGTCAGATGGGGCGGTTCCTCTCCGTGGTTACCAGTGGGGCGAAGTCCGCGGGAAACAACACTTCCGTGACCGCCGGGGCCCAGGATCCAGGTCGGGCCGTGTAGCTGTTAGGTCGTTCAGCCCTCACAACCGCTCTGTGCGGACTAGGCGCTAACATTCCCGCCTCGTATGCAGGAAAGCCAAAGTCCAGGGAGGTTTAGTGACTTGTACAAGGTCGTGTAGCAGGAAGATGCCGTATCAGGGTTTGAACGCACGTCCGTCTGACTATAAAGCTGTGCAACAGACAAGCCGAATCTTGGCCTCAGGAGAAACAATCTGCGTGTCCATTTTGTTAACTTTCCAAGTTTTCATCTCCGTTTCAAATTAATTTCTACGTGGACTTCTCATTTGTCTGCCATTCGATTCCCCCTTCTTTTGGCCCCTGGGCTGGTTAGAGTAGCACTTTTTTTAAAAGTCTATGTGGAGAGGGAGAGAGAGAGAGAGAGAGAGAGAGAGAGAGAGACCCTCAGGCAGGCTCTGCACTGTCAGCATGGAGCCCAACGCGGGGCTTGATCTTACAATTTGTGAGATGACGGTCTGAGCCCAAGTCAAGAGTTGGTCACTTAACCGACTGAGCCACCCAGGAGCCCCTGGAGTAGCACCTGTATCTCAAGATAAGCGTTCCGCCCCTTTCCTTTCTATCGTCTCCCCTGTTTCTTCCTGAGAACCTGCATTTTCTCACTGGCAGTTATGGGGGATTATTCCAGAAACTTCCTTGGTCCTCTTTTACTAAGATATATTTGTTGATTTTGCCTGCAGAATTAGACCTTGTGACTTTTGTATCTCCAGGAGAGGACCTCTGCTGGACTGTATCGAGGAGGCTGGCTCGATTTTACCTTCACCTTCAAATCACAAGCCTTCTCTTGTTGAATCTTGACTGTTTACAGCATGCCTTGGAAGTTAGCAGAGAGGAAAGGTTCTTGGTTGAGCAGAAAGCCAGAAGTCCTGTAGGCTCACATGTCTGAAGGTTAAATTGTCTTCTCAAAATGTTAGTTGGACAGCAAATTCGACCTGTTTGCTTGATCTGTAAACCCATACTGAATGCTTACTCTATGCCAAGTAATTATATTAGGTGTGGTGTGGGACACACAATGTGTAAGCCGCGGGCCCTGCCCCCTGAGGAGTTTGCAAACTATAGAGATATGAAATATTGTTGCTCTCCTTACTGATGGCTACACACATGATAGAAAATTCTAAAAAAGCAGAATTTGGGCTGACGTGTTTGGCGATTTAGGGAAAACGAATCTGATTGGGAAAAAGTGAGAAGAAATGAACAGTTGTTGACTTTGTCCTAAGCGTAAATACTTTATATATGCCACCTCACTTAATCCTTACTGGGTGAGGAAGAGTGTTGTTCCCATTGTAAAGAGGCTTGGAAAAGCCAATGGCCCCAGTCAGGGTTACGTGGGCAGCAAATGGCGGAGAACCCGTTTTTGTCTGGCTCCAGAGTGGGGGTGGGGGCTGGACAGAGCCAGACTGCGAAGACGACTCATGGGGGCAGTCGGCCTGCACGTACCCCCCAACCAAGACCCTTTTCCCTGACCTCCTGTCACACAGACCCATGAGACTTTTGGGGTTGTGGGTTATTTTCTGGATCCTGGAGTGTGGTCCATGGGCCAGCTGCATCAGCATCACTTGGGAAATTGTTAGAAATGTAAGTTTTTAGGGAACTCCCCACCCCCCAGATTTTCTGAGTCAGAATTCCGGATGCTGGGGCCCGGGAACCTGTTTTGAGAAGCCCTCCAAGTGAGTCTTACGCGTGCCAATGGTCGAGAAGCTCTGCTGTAGAGGCTGCTTTTGAACCGCCCTGGCAAGAGGTCAGTGGAAGAGATCTTTGCTCCAGAAATCTGGAGTCCATTCCGGACACAGCTGCTGGCTTCTGGCTTCCTTCGTCGGCCTTGCTTTTCGATCACGATCCTTCTTCTATGTGAATGAGGGTGATCTGGGTGGTGAAGGTAATGGGAGTGTAGTTAAGAGCTGGTCATCTGGAGTCATGCAGACCCAGTGTCAAACTGGAGCCCAGCTGTACTTGGGGGAGCCAGTTAATCTTCCCTAGGTCTGTGTCCTCCTCTGTAAAACAGGGCGGGTAATAAATGGCTCACAGGCTGGTTGTAAGAGCTCAGCATGCCGGGTGTCAGTCAGATGCTTAGAACATGGTCTCTTACGTAGAAAGTGCTCGTTATCGTTGTTATCACCCGCAGCCTGTCTTAGGCATCTGGCGTTAGAGGTGCTTTCTGGGGGGCGGGGGGTGGGGGTGCTCATTTTTCAGCATCCACATCTCTTGCTCATTTCTGTGGTGATTGCACTGGGTCGTTCTATGACTCCTTGGGAAGAGGGTCCCCTGCGTGACACTGAGTGGTCTGCATGGGAATCGGGTCAGTAACGTCATCGGCTCACCTCGCCTCTTTTTCTTTAGCAATGTTGCTTGTATGTTGCATTCTTTGAACATCGCAACTGGGAAGCAGGTGGGTGGTTTTGTGCAACTGGCTGCTGTTGTGTATTAAGCCCCCGCTTTGTGCCAGCATTTCGCACCATCCGCGGGCCTCGCCACAGCCTGGGAGTGTAGGGACGAGGAAGCGCGTTTCACACATGGGTAGACTGAGGCCCAGAGATTTACCTGCTAGGCAGAGGCAGAACCACGTGAAATTGCTATTCTCGCGGGTCAAAAATGGTATGATATATTGGCAGCTTTCTATGGTTCGACCTAATCACAGAATTATTTTTCACAAACATAGAAAAAAAAAAAAAATGGTCCCAAGGAAATAATCATATTTCTTCTGACCCAAATATTACCCAAAAGGACACTTAAAAAATCGGGGATACGTGCACTTTGCGGAGCACTTCACCATACGGTTCATTCAGATTTCACAACCGCCTTAGGAGGGAGGTGCTATTGGCATCATTCTCCTTCTACAAGAGGGGGAAAGTGAGGCACAGAGAAGGTAAGTAGCATGTGCGAGGCCACATCCCCAGGAAGTGGCAGAAACAGAATTTGGACGCAAGCAGCCTGGGCCCAGGGTCTGAGCTCTTAGGCCCATGTGCGTTATTCTCTTGCGTCCCAGGTAGGATAAGGTGCTTTTTTTCTCGAGTCAGTGGGATTTGTGCGAGCCGGGAAGGGAGGGCCTTCTGGAGCACCTTGGGGGGTCTGTGCTAGGCGCCCTGTGCACCCTGTCGCGGAATTCTCACGGCAGCCCTCTGATGTCCTCAGCGTCGCCCCGTTTCACAGACAAGGGAAGCCCGGCTGGGAGAGGTGATGGAAGTGATAGGCAGAAAGCGATGGGGCAAGATTTCACACGTCCCGGGGGCTGGGTGTGACTCCAGAGCCCTGTCCATCCTTGTCCTTGTTCTCAGGGATCCAGTTTCCTTCCAGAAAGCGTCCGCTTCCCGCTTTCGCTCTGTTGAGATCAGGCGCTGGCCACACTGTGCAGTGCTCTCGATTCACAGGGAGGAGGACGGCTCTCAGGTTGGGGCCGGGGTCGCCAGGAGGATCTTCTTTCAATTATGTGGTCACCATGGGAGGGAGCGAAGACGATGCCTCGCTGGGGATTTTAACCCCCTCAGTTTATATTTATCTGCGGTCGTTTGCATGGCTGAAAAGGAACCGGCTCAGACTTGGCCCTCGGTTGCTCCTTCCAATCGCAGTGGTGCGAAGCCCGCAGATTCCCAGAGGGGCCTCTCTCGCAGAGACAAAGGCCAGGAACCACACCTGCCTGCGTCTCCTCCAGCCCTGTGGCCGCGCTTGAATATCTGATTGACAAAGTGAGGAGTCTGGACGAAGCATCCTCTACAGCTCAGGTGCCAGTAGAAGTTGCTAGCAAGAAGAATATAGATTTTTTAATGCTGGTTTTTTAAATGCTGATTGAATTAACATTGTAATTTTGAGATAATTGTAGATTCACATGTAGTGGGAAGAAATAGTACAGAGCTCTCATGTACCCTCCACTCAGTGTTTCCCAATGTTAATCTCTCTCTCTTTTTTTAATGTTTATTTTTGAAAGAGAGCGAGCGAGCGAGCTTGAGAGCATGAGCAGGGGAGGGACAAAGAGAGCGAGGGGGACAGAGGATCCGAAGCGGGCTCTGTGCTGACAGCAGAGATCATGACCTGAGCTGAAGTTAGATGCCTCACCGACTAAGCCACCCAGGTGTCCCCCAGTGGTAACATCTTGCAAAACTATAGTACGGCTGTCACCGTGGTGATACAGTCAAGATAGGAATTGTTCCATTCCTGCAAGGAGCCATTACGTTTCTCTTTCAGGGACACAGCTCCTGCTCTGTCTACTCTTGTCCCCCCATCCCTGGGTCCCCACAATCCAATCATGGGTCTGTTATCCCATTCTATAATTTTGTTGATTCACAAGTGTTTTATAAATGTCATCATACAGATCGTGATCTCTTAAATATTTTTTTCTAATGTTTATTTCTGAGACAGAGCATAAGCAGGGGAGGGTCAGAGAGAGAGGGAGACACAGAATCCGAAGCAGGCTCCAGGCTCCGAGCTGTTACCACAGACCCCGACGTGGGGCTCAAACCCACAAACCTTGAGATCATGACCTGAGCTGAAGTCGGTCGCTCACCCGACTGAGCCACCCAGGTGCCCCCAGATCGTGATCTCTTGAGGTTGGCTCCCTCACCGTGCCCACTTAGCACGATTCCCTGGGAATTCGCTTGGCTGTTTTGAGTATCAGTAGTTCGTTCCTTTTTATTGTTGAGTTACCTTGCAGGCTAGGGATGTACAGCAATTTATTTGACATTAACCTGTGAAAGGATATCTGAATTGTTTCCAGTTTTTGGCTGTTATGACTAAAGCCAGTGTTAACATTTGTGCACATTAGTGTAACATTTTTGTGTAAACATGAATTTTAACTTCTTTATTTAATTTCTTTCTTTCTTTATTTTTATGTTAGAAAGGGAGAAGGGGAGAGGGGCAGAGGGAGAGAGAGAGAGAATCCCAAGCAGACTCCATGCTCGGTTCCGAGCCCCACGTGGGGCTCCATCCGGTGATCCCAGGATCACGACCTGAGCCAAAATCAAGAGTCGGATGCTCAACTGACTGAGCCACCCAGGCGCCCCTTTTTCATCTTCTTAATAGGGTCTTTTGCAGAGCCAAACTTGTAAATTAAAAAAAAATTTTTTTAAATGTTTTTATTTATTTTTGAGACAGAGAGAGAGCATGAGCAAGGGAGGGGCGGAGAGAGGGGGAGACACAGAATCCGAAGCAGGCTCCAGGCTCTGAGCTGTCAGCGCAGAGCCCCACGGGAGGCTGGAACTCACAGACTGTGAGATCACGACCTGAACAGAAGTCGGACGCTCAACCGACTGAGCCACCCAGGCACCCCCAAACTTTTAAATTTTGATGAAATCCAGTGTATCAATATGTCATTAAAAAAATTTTTTGGGGGGCGCCTGGGTGGCGCAGTCGGTTAAGCGTCCGACTTCAGCCAGGTCACGATCTCACGGTCCGTGAGTTCGAGCCCCGCGTCGGGCTCTGGGCTGACGGCTCGGAGCCTGGAGCCTGCTTCCGATTCTGTGTCTCCCTCTCTCTCTGCCCCCCCCCCCCCCATTCATGCTCTGTCTCTCTCTGTCCCAAAAATAAATAAATAAATGTTGAAAAAAAAATTTTTTTTTCAACATTTATTTATTTAAAAAAATTTTTTTTTGTTTATTTATTTTTAAGACAGAGAGAGACAGAGCATGAACGGGGGAGGGGCAGAGAGAGAGGGAGACACAGAATCGGAAGCAGGCTCCAGGCTCTGAGCCGTCAGCCCAGAGCCCGACGCGGGGCTCGAACTCACGGACCGTGAGATCATGACCTGAGCCGAAGTCGGACGCTTAACCGACTGAGCCACCCAGGCGCCCCAACATTTATTTATTTTTTAAGAGACAGAGCATGAGCCGGGAGGGACAGAGAGAGAGGGAGACACAGAATCCGAGGCAGGTTTCAGGCTCTGAGCTGCCAGCACAGAGCCCGACGTGGGGCTCAAACCCACGAACCGCGAGGTCATGACCTGAGCCGAAGCCGGGCGCTCAACCGACTGAGCCACCCAGGCGCCCCTATCTGTATATCATTTTAAGGATTGTGCTTATGGTGTCAAATCTAAACGCTCTTTGCCTTGTCCTAAATCGTGAAGATGTTCAGCTGTGGCTTTTGCTTTCGGTTTTATATGTTACATTTTACACGTAAGTCAGCACTCCACGTTGAGTTGTATCAGGTGTGAAGGTTTAGGGCAAGATTCATTTCTTCGCCTGCGGGTATCCAATTGTTCCAGTACTGTTTGTTGAGAAGGCTGTCTGTCTTCGGCTGAATTGCTTTCGTACTGATTTCTTTTAAGATTTCAAGAATTGGTGCTTTTTATTACCAAGTCAAATTATTTGGGCCACAAAAGGGCCTAAAGTTTGCACAAAAAATTTGAGATACCGATACAATTTTAGGCTTCAAGAGATTCCCTAAGGACAGTTCAGCTCAGGAACACTGTAGGTCCGGACTTCCTGGCAGTTAGGTGGGGGCGTGAGTCATGGCACGGGGAATCTGGGCGGGTGGTGGGAGGCTGATGTCCTGGGGAGTTTTGTGCAGCTGGGCGGCCTTCCTCTCCAGGGAGGGGTGGTGACGCTGGGTGTCCTGGGTCAATCTGGGGCACGCTGACCTTGGGGGTGGAGTTGGCCTTGTGGTAGGCATGGGCATGACCGGGTTAGGCTCCCACTTTGTCTTCTGTGTCAGCTGCAGCCCTGCCTGGTCTCCGACTGATTTCAGCTGTCAGCTCCTGTGAGGTCTCCTTGCCTCCCCCTGTGGGCTTCCAGCAGCTGGCTGTTCGAAACCCAGTGTGCAGGACACAGCAGAACTCAAGTGCGGCTTTGGAAGTGTGAGTGCACAGATTTAAAAAAATGCTGTTACTGTTTAAAAATGTTTTCTGGGGGCGCCTGGGTGGCGCAGTCGGTTAAGCGTCCGACTTCAGCCAGGTCACGATCTCGCGGTCCGTGAGTTCGAGCCCCGCGTCAGGCTCTGGGCTGATGGCTCGGAGCCTGGAGCCTGTTTCCGATTCTGTGTCTCCCTCTCTCTCTCTGCCCCTCCCCCGTTCATGCTCTGTCTCTCTCTGTCCCAAAAATAAATAAAAAACGTTGAAAAAAAAATTAAAAAAAAAAAAATGTTTTCTGGGGGCGCCTGGGTGGCGCAGTCGGTTGAGCGTCCGACTTCAGCCAGGTCACGATCTCGCGGTCCGTGAGTTCGAGCCCCACGTCGGGCCCTGTGCTGACAGCTCGGAGCCTGGAGCCTGTTTATGATTCTGTGTCTCCCTCTCTCTCTGCCCCTCCCCCGTTCATGCTCTGTCTCTCTCTGTCCCAAAAATAAATAAAAAACGTTGAAAAAAAATTTTTTAAATGTTTTCTGTTACACAAACGTGTTCATTGGAGAGGAGGTAGCTAGCACGGTTAAACAGCATTTATCTGTAATCCCCAGGCCCCAAGATAATCCCTGTAAACACAAAAGTATTCATTTTGGAAGGAAGATTATAATAGTTATTGTTATTATTGCTCGTTTCTTTCAAAAACTCCAGTCTCCAGCTGGGCCATAAAGACACAGAGCTGGTTTGGAAAAAGAGAGAGAGAAAAAATTGTTTTCTCGTTGGCTGGAAGTGGAGAGTTGTGACATTGCTGACCACAAGGCCCACGTGGCCCATGTGGGGTGCCATGGTCAGCGGGGGGGCGGGGGGCACGTGGCCCTGCCAGAAGGTGGGCGCAGGGGGGCCGGCTGCAGCCAGGACTGTGAGAATGATCTTTTGTTTCCACTGTTCAGCTGTCCAGGATGACGGCTGAGGACGTCTCGTGTCTAAACACTGCTATCTGCCTCTGTCCTTTGCCCCGAGTGTCTAACGGGTCTCCCCACAGGGAACCCCAGAGAGCCGGGTCTCCATCATGCTATTAATTCCAGGCAAGAGCTGATCAGTCGTATTTGCCTTGACCATTTACCTCGGTCTCTCTGTTTTGTTCTGAGGGAAATTTGTCTACTTAGCCAATGAAAACACTAGAAAACCTTTTCTCTCACATTTCAAATGTTATATGAGTTAACTGCAGAAAAACATATAAAACACAGACAGGTGTAAAACAGAAAACTAATTCCTCCACCTAGAAATAAGTTCTTGTTTTTAAAAAAATATTAAAATACATTTTTTTAATGTTTGTTTATTTTTGAGACAGAGACAGAGAGAGACAGAGAGCAGGGGAAGGGCAGAGAGGGAGACACAGACTCTGAAGCAGGCTCCAGACTCTGAGCTGTCAGCACAGAGCCCCATGGGGGACTCGAACCCATGAACCGTGAGATCATGACCTGAGCTGAAGTCAGTCACTTAATCGACCGAACCACCCAGGCACCCCTGTTTATTTTTATTAAAAAAAAAAAAAAGATTTATTTATTTTTGAGAGAGAGAGGGAGGGAGAGAGGGAGAGTGAGCAGGGGAGGGGCAGAGAGAGAGAGGGAGACACAGAATCCGAAAACAGGCTCCAGGCTCTGAGCTGTCAGCACAGAGCCCAACACTGGGCTTGAACTCACGGACCGTGAGATCATGACCTGAGCCGAAGTTGGACGCTTAACTGACTGAGCCACCCAGGTGCCCCATAAGGTCTTGTTTTTTTAAGTGTATATGTATATAATAGACATATTACCCAGACTATCATATATTATACATGTGATTTTCCTGTAGATGTACAAGGAAACTTTAAGCAGGTCATTACTGTAAATATCCTTCCCCACAAATTTTGATAGTTGTGTGCTATCATAATCCCTTTTTACACAATTTCTTTGCATTGTAGAAACATTGCTTTAAAAAAATTAAAATGGCACAGTTGCCTTTTCTGGTTAGTAAAGAATTCTTGCTGTAGCTAAAAATGATCTGCTTTGGTAACAGGAATGTTTCAAAAGTATCATTCAGGTAACATATTGTTACTTTATTAAAGTGGTTTTGGCCGCAGAGAAAAGGGAACCCTGAGATTTGGGGGAGTTTTGTGGAGCCGCTCCAGGGCACTTGATGTCTTCAGGGCAGGGAGTGGATGCTGGTCAGACTTCTGCCCCCCACCGGGCCCCTCTCTGGGAGAAGTCTGGCCAAGGGAGACAGCAGGCAGGTCCCCGGCACATTTCCCTAGGCCGGCTTTTGGCTAAGAAACAAGAGAAGGTGTAGAGAGTTCTGGCAAGCTGCCGTTGGATTTCTGTGCGAGCCCGAGATGCCAGAAGAAGGAACAGTGGGCGAGCTGCCAGTTCACTCCCCGTCTTCAGCTGTGATGTGACTTGGGCTGGGCCGGAGGTCCCATCTGAGAGGCACAGATCCCTGCAGGGACGAGCTCTGCCTTTGTGCCGTGTTGCCGTCACACGTCACGGTGCCTCCGCGCCCTGCTCGCCCAGCTCCTGGAGGGCGGGCACCAGGGCTCCCTCATCCCGGCACCTGTTGGACCGAGCAGGGCGCCCCGGCCTCCTGGAATCGGCCAGTGAGCTTGTTCAGGTTTTTCATGAAGGGACCCTGTTTAATCAGCGGTGCGCCCTACCGACTTTGCGTTTATTCGTTTATGTCCTGAGCATCTTTGAGTAAATTGCCTCAGGGGTGACGAGGGCCAAAAGGATGTGCCTTGGGGGGGGCGGTGGGCATCTCAGTTCTTGGGGAGCGGGATTCTTTCCATGATGGGGTGTCCAGCATTTTAAGACGTTTCCTGTTTATCTCTGTATTCCTATGACCCGGTTCCCTCTAGACGGAAGGTGGTTTTAGGTTCTATTTTGCAATATGCTTTTTAGGAAGATAATCTTGAGATGTGTCCAACTGCAGATGCGTAAGTGCCTACTTCTTGCCAGGTCCTTGCTGCTTTTTATCTTCAGGAATCCTACTCCTAGGGTCCCCTTTTTATTTCTGTTTGCGCCGACCTGATTTTTAACTTGTTAGAGCCCGGATTTCTGTTTACGTGCACAGAACTAGGACGACACGGAGCCTTGCTCAGTTCATTTATGTGCTCCTTGAATAAAGGCAACGATTACACTTAGGAAAATATTTACCGACCACACACCTCGGACCAGATACTCCGTCTCTCCACCTACGTTGTTATCTTCATCTAGTGAAGGCACATAGGAGGCCGAGTGAGTGCATAATTATTGTAACAAGCCCGTGAGGCAAGTTGTATCGTCTCTGTCTCATAGTTGAGGGACGGAGGCTGCGAAAGCCACGCTGATGGGGTCATGCAGGGGGAGGGGTGCGGCTGGCGTTCACACCGATGCCTGTCCGGAGTCAAGGCTGTGTTGGTGCCCCCGGGCTGTCCTACTTTATTGCCAGTGACGGAAGAGAAGGGGCTACGGCAGACGTTGATTGGCGACGAGGACCGGTTTTCAGAGGATGGTCGTGTGGGCGCAGGAGATGCTACCCTCCCTGCCTTAGCACCCCCGCTTTGGATACGGGTTCCTCGTGTGCCCTAGGTCAGAGATGACCTCCCCAGTCCAGATACCCTTATGGTTTTAAGATGTCTGAAAGACATCATTTACCTTTCCATGGGTTTCCTTAGAAATTCTAGTGGCCAGTTTTTGTGGGGAAAACAGAACTTAAAAAAAAAAAAGGATAGTGGCATTTCGGGTGACATTGGGGGAGAGAGCACCTGAAAGCCGGTGGCAGGTTCCTGATGTGGCAGAAACAGAGAGTCACCAGAAAGCCAGGAAATGTGAGTCGGTTTAGCAGCTGCTGCTGTCCATTATCTGGAAATTCTCTTTGGATCTTGATATATTTCACCGGAATAACCATAACATTTCCTTCTAGCTTTTAATTTTGATTTGGTGTTATTTTTGAGATGACTCATCGAGAACATTTCCAAGTCTCTATTATTTTTCACACGTTTAGAGAAAGGTACACCCACATCAAGAGGGTGATCAATAATAGACAAAGCGCCAGAATATTGATCCTGTCCTTGAAATCTGGTAGTAACAAATCAATAAATGATAACAAACGGCGACAATGTTCGCACTTGCTTGCACACAGATACTGGAAGAAAAGTAATAGGAAAGTACGCCTTAATGGCTGTGCAATCAGGGAAGATGATTACGTTCGGTGTTGGCAGACCTTCAGGGGTGGTGCAGGGAGACAGAGTGATTTGCTTACAGTCCTACAATGAGAAAGTGACAGGCTGGCATTAAAGGGATCACTTTTTAACCTTTAAAAAAAATTTTTTTTAACGTTTATTTATTTTTGAGACAGAGAGAGACAGAGCATGAATGGGGGAGGGTCAGAGAGGGAGACACAGAATTGGAAACAGGCTCCAGGCTCCGAGCTGTCAGCACAGAGCCCGACGCGGGGCTTGAACTCATGGACCGCGAGATCGTGACCTGAGCCGAAGTCGGCCGCTCAACCGACTGAGCCACCAGGCGCCCCTTAACCTTTTTTTAAATGTTTTTTTTTGGGGGGGGGAGGGGGAGGGACAGACGGAGAGAGAGAATCCCAAGCAGGCTCCACGGTGGGGCTCTGACGTGGGGCTCTGTCCCACGGCTGTGAGATCATGATCTGAGCAGAAATCAAGTAGGACTCTTAGCCGACTGAGGCACCCAGGGGCCCCTCGCTCTTTACTTTTATTTGTTTCTAATTTTTGCTGGAGTACAGTTGACATGGAACGGGACATTAGTTTCAGGTTGTACAACAGAGTGATCCAACAAGCTACTTTAGGACCGTGCGATTCCATTACAGTGCTGTTGACTGTGTTCCCAATATCCTTTCGTCCCCATGACTTCCTTTTTCCGTAACTGGAAGCCTGTGTCTACTGTCTCCTGCATTCATTTTGCTATCTTGGGCTCCTGGCAATTATCGGTCTGTTCTCAGTGTTTAAAGGTCTGATTCTGCCTTTTTGTTTATTTAATTCACTTGTTTTAAAAGAAATATGTTTAACATTTATTCATTTTTGGGAGACAGAGCACAAGAGGGGAGGGCAGAGAGAGAAGGAGACAGAATCCGAAGCAGGCTCCAGGCTCTGAGCTGTCGGCACAGAGCCTGACGTGGGGCTCGAACTCACGAACCGTGCGTGAGATCGTGACCTGAGCTGAAGTTGGACGCTTAACTGTCTGAGCCACCCAGGCGCCCCTGTGTTTTAGGCACCACATATGAGTGAAATTGAACGGTAATTGTCTTTCTCTGTCTGACTTACTTCACTTAGCATAAGAGACCCTCTAGGTCCGTCCATGTTGTCACAGACGGCAAGATCTCATCCTTTTTAATGTGAAGGCATCACGTTTATTTATTGTTATGACAAATATTTGTTTAGCAGCCGTAGTGTGTCAGGTACCAGGGACAGACTGGTGAGCCAAACACACATGGCCCCTGTGTGCACAGGAGTGCCGTTGAGTGGGGGACAGAGACTATCAGATGACCCCTGAATGGGCAAGGAGGAATGTCCTTAGGTGGGAAGAAAGTTCCAGGAGAGCAGCACAGCCTGATCTAGACCGGGACGTGATCCGAAGATAGTTGGCAGTAACCGGGAGGCTGTGGGGGAGGGCGGTTTGCCCTGACCTGGGAAACTGTGAGCATCCAAGGGCAAGGCCCGTGTGGCAAGTGCCTGCAGGAGGCAGAGGGGTGCGGCCAGGTGGGGGCCTGCCCAGGCAGACCTCTCAGGGTTTGTTAAAGGGTGAGAGAAGCTCACTGCAAAGCAATGGGAAGCTGCTGTCGGGGTTGAAGAGGGTGGGTGGGAGTGGGGTGGGTGGTCGGGTTAGTGGTCTGCCTCCCAAGCTGCCTCTGAAAACCTGATGCTCCCTGTGAAGCTTCCTTCCCGGCCTTTGACTGTCCAGCCGGTGGTTTTCTAAGCTGGCTGGCAGGTGGCCTTCCTAGGTCCCCCCCGCCCCAGTCAAGATTTATACATTGGTAGGAGTCAGTATAAGCTTTTCTGGGCCTTAGCCATGACTGGTGTTTCCTTCGTGTCTTTCCTCAGATGCCAGATTCGTAGCATTGCAGGAATTTGAGGCACTGAGGACCGTTCATGGGGTGACCTCCCTTCTCTTGCTTATCCACGCGCTCCCCATTTGGAAGTCTGGCAGAGTCCTCGTCTCCTTTTGTTTTTTAAATTTTATTTTTTACTTTTTAAGATTTTACATCCGAATTAGCATATTGTGCAACAGTGATTTCAGGGGTAGATTCCTTAGTGCCCCTCCCCCATGTAGCCCATCCCCCCTCCCACACCCCCTCCAGTAACCCTCAGTTTGTTCTCCATATTTACGAGTCTCTTCTGTTTTGTCCCCGTCCCTGTTTTTATATTATTTTTGTTTCCCTTCCCTTATGTTCATCTGTTTTGTCTCTTAAAGTCCTCACATGAGTGAAGTCGTATGATTTTTGTCTTTCTCTGACTAATTTCACTTAGCATAACACCCTCCAGTTCCATCCACGTAGTCGCAAAGGGCAGCATTTCATTCTTTTTGACTGCTGAGTAATACTCCATTGTGTGTGTGTGTGTGTGTGTGTGTGTGTGTGTGTGTGTGTGTGTGTGTGTATTCATCCATGAGGGACATTTGGGCTCTTTCCAGACTTTGGCTATTGTGGATAGTGCTGCTATAAACACAGGGGTGCATGTGTCCCTTCGAAACGGCACACCAAAATCCTGTGGATAAATGCCTAGTAGTGCAATTGCTGGGTCATAGGGCGGTTCTATTTTTAGTTTTTTGAGGACCCTCCATACTGTTTTCCAGAGTGGCTGCACCAGCTTGCATTCCCAAGAGTCCTAGTCTTCTAAGAAACCCTCCCTGTGTTTGCAGACATTCTCTGATCTCTTTTGTCTCCTCTGTTTGAAGCTTATTGTTCAGACTACAGAAGCAGGGGAAAGGGTATTAAGGTAAAGCACTGAGGCGGGCAAGCCTAAGTCCTTGCTGGCCGAGGAGGAAGGGTCTGCTTTTCACTCCCCAGCTCTGCACACTTCCGTGACCCAGGTGCTGGCAAGCACCTGATACGTGACACACACATCCGGAGAAAAGCCACGGACTGCTCCTTCCTTTGCCTTCCTGCCTTTCATAGATGCTGGAATTGACTTCAGACTTTCTGACTCTCCATCCACTCTGCCAGCCCCTCGGGTGAGAGAGAACGCCCGTTTCCTCCCCTCTTCTCTCCCTCTGTTGTGGGTGGGGGACTGGGGGTTGGGGGAGGGTAGGCATCTGTGCAGCGCCCCAGGAGGGGCAGGCCAGGATTCCCTTGCACGAGCAGAGACAAATGAGGCCACACACCATTCACGTCCTGAGTCCTGCTCTTAGACGGGTTACAGCGGCTTGATCTTTGGGCACAGATGTCTTCTCAAGGCTATCAAGTGGATGCCTGATTGCAAGATACATACCTGTGTCCTCACCTTTGGGGTCACTTGGTGGACTAAATGCATTTCGTCCTGAAAAGGCCGAGTAGGAGAGGCTTGTGGGCTCACATGTGATGGCCCCGCTGTCTCCCAAGCCTGGGTTTGCTGGGGTGTGTTTAGAAGTAAACGAAAATGTTCCCCGGAGGTGTGAGCATGTGCACTGGGTACCTATACATGCAAGAAAATGTTTTCTGAAAAGGTAACATGAACACGTGTTGCTGTGGATTTTCTTCCATATTTGATTCCGTAGTTTGGCACAGTTGGGAATCTGGGGTTAGGTGGGATTTAGTCGCCGACTTCCTGGGCCTCTCTGGGTGGGAATCCTGTCACCTGGAAGATGAGGGTGAGACTGGGAGGTTGGGGGTCCCACTCAGCGATGCTGTCCTCTGGCCCAGCGGTAGTGTTTCCTGCCGCAGTGCATCAGCCAGTGCGTTCCTCCTTCAGTCTTGCTTGGGTGTAGACGGTGGGGTTTCCTATTGTTGAGAAGCGTGGCTTGGGATGGGGGCAGGACACATAAGCAGGTAGTTAACACGGAGCCGAGCAGAGGGGGGGAGTGGCCACGCTGTGCGCAGAAGCTTTTTCCGGCGTTGAACCTGTGCCAGTGGCCCAAGCGTCACCAGCCACGCTTTCTCATCAGTAAGGCCAGTGCAGGTAGCCGCTGCCCAGGCCCGTGAATCAAAGCTTCCCTTCCTATGATTGACCGCCTGGGCGGTCCTTTCCGCACACCCTTCCCGATCAATGGTGTTTTGTTAATTGCGTGATGGGAAACCCACGGTGGCAAATGGACAACACTAAGGGTTTCGCTGGTGTATTATGTTTTCACCGGACCAGATGCCTTTGCAAGTGGTTAGGAATTGGGGGTGGCTTTGTCCACAGGAGATGAAGCCCTCCTCTCTCCTCCCTTCATTTATTAAAAGTTTGTTATGCTTCAGCATTGGGATACCTGGTGGCCAGGAGAAAAAGAATAAGGCCTGGTCTTGCAGTAGAAGGAGGTAAAATACCACAAAGGTATCGTGGGAATGCAGGAGTGAGGAGCGCTTTTGGCTGGAAATGTCATGGAGAGTTTCATGGAGGAAGGTCATCTGAGTTAGCACTTTATTTTGTGTTTGTTTTTATTTTTTAAAGTTTATTTATTTTGAGAGGGAGATAAAGTGTGGGCAGGGAAGGGGCGGAGAGAGAGAAAGAGAGAGAGAGAGAGAGAGAGAGAGAGAGAGAGAGAGAGAGGATCCCAAGCAGGCTCTGTGATTGAACCCATGAAACTTGAGATCATGACCTGAACCAAAGTCCGATGCTTAACTGATGGAGACACCTGGGTGCCCCCTGAGTTAGCACTTTAAGTTAGCACTTGGGACAAATGAAGACAAACACACATTCCCGATGGAGGGAGTTGTACCAGCACACATCTGAAGGTCAAGGTGTTTTGTTTTGTTTTTTCTAAAATTGAATGTTGAGTATCTTCAGTTTATCTAGTGTCAACGATGATGGAGTCCTCTGGGGTCTCAATTTTTTCGTTTTTCTTTCTTTTTTTTAAAGAGAGAGAGAGAGCAAGAGAACAGGGGAGGGGCAGAGAGAGAAGGGGAGAGAGGCTCGGAAGCAGGCTCCGCAGTTCAGCGCAGAGCCCGATGCGGGGCTTGAACCCGTGAACCACGAGATCGTGGCCGGAGCCGAAGGCAAACACTTAACCAACTGAGCCACCCAGGCATGGGGTCTTGTTCTCCTATACAAATGAGGTGGTTAGAGTCGGTGACTGTGACCACGTCCCCTTCGGGCAGATGACGGGCAGATGGAGACAGAGCAGGTGGAACCGGGATGAGGCCAGCCCTGCTGTGGCCGCTGCTGCCACCGCCGCCTCCTGGGCATCTGGTTGTTGCCAGGTGCCCGGCACAGCGCTGAGCTCTTTATACGTGCTGCTTGCACTTCCGGCAGAAAGCCTACGGGCGGGACTTCATCAGCCCTGTTTCACGGATGAGGTCGTGGAGGCCTGGGGAAGGTTACATAACTGGCTCCAGAATAGAGTATGTGCGGCAGGTTCGAGTCCAGGGCTCCTGCCTCCTCTCCAACCATCCCCGAGGTGTGCAGCCCTTTCCCGACACTCTGGACGCACTGCAGTTGCGCCGCGGCCAAGAACTCACTTGCAGGATCAGAGGTGCGCCCACGGCAGGCGCCCTCTTAAGTACAAAGTATTGATGTCGCCTTCTGCGTTTAAATACACTGATTTTGATACAGAATTACACGATAGTTAATAACCCACGTAACCAAGGAATTAAAACACCACGTGACTAGTTTTGCTGAGCAGGTAATAGGAGAAGCCCTGACATTTCCTCACGGAGGGTCTCTCGCACCAGCAACAACGAAACAGGGAGAATAAATAGTAACGACGACAGCGGCCCTGCAGGGACTGTCTACTCCGGTCTGGCCACGAGATCAGGTGCATTACGTTTGAAGTCAAGAAACAGTCGGGGCGCCTGGGTGGCGCAGTCGGTTAAGCGTCCGACTTCAGCCAGGTCATGATCTCGCGGTCTGTGAGTTCGAGCCCCGCGTCAGGCTCTGGGCTGATGGCTCGGAGCCTGGAGCCTGTTTCCGATTCTGTGTCTCCCTCTCTCTCTGCCCCTCCCCCGTTCATGCTCTGTCTCTCTCTGTCCCAAAAATAAATAAAAAACGTTGAAAAAAAAATTTTTTTTAAAAAAAGAAACAGTTGGGGCGCCTGGGTGGCTCAGTCAGTTAAGCGGCCGACTTCGGCTCAGGTCAGGATCTCGGGGTCCGTGAGTTCGAGCCCCGCGTCGGGCTCTGGGCTGACGGCTCAGAGCCTGGAGCCTGTTTCGGATGCTGTGTCTCCCTCTCTCTCTGACCCTCCCCCGTTCATGCTCTGTCTCTCTCTGTCTCAAAAATAAATAAACGTTAAAAAAAAAAAAATTAAAAAAAAAAAGAAACAATTAAAGTGAACCTGCATCGTTTCACTTCTTGCTGTTGTTACCGTTTCCAAGAACTCGTCCGGAACTTGCTGTTCCGGGAAATGGGTATTATTATGGCTGATACAGGAGTCCCGGGGCACCTCCTGCTTCTCAGAGTCCCTCCCCCACCTCCCTCCACCCCCCCACCCCCCCCCCCCGCCCCGCGGCCCCCGAGGTCCACACCAAACCTGTCCTGCCCCTCCACTAGGCGGGGATCCCCAGACCACGGAATTTGGGAACTGTTGCTGCTGTTGCCGTACTGGCCTTGGGGTGGAGGAGAAAACGTTTGTTTCGTGCTCTCCTGAATTACTTCAAGTGGGGATTCTGGTCTCTCCCTAGTTCTGTAAGTCATCTAAACCTGGGTTGTGTTGCTTTACAATAACGTGTGGAAGAAGCGATCCCTGGAGGCATTTCTAACCTGGAAGGCACCAAACTGCATAGTGGATGTCATTGTTTCCAGAGGCTTCTAGCCAGCTTCTAGCCCACTTTCCTAGCGTAGGAGGTCTCCAGCCCTGTGCCCACCGTGGCCCCAGTGCCCCGTACCAGGCTCTTCGTGCCCACTTTCCATCACTAGATCTTCCTTCTCCAGGGACCCTCGGCAGCTGGAATTTCTGATTCTTTCCGGGGAGAAACCTCAGTCCTTTCAACCAGGGCTGGCCTTGCCCCACAGCCGCCCCTCCCCACCCCATGCATCTGGGACACAGGAGTGTGACCCTGGAGTGTTTCCCGGAGCTCGTTTGCTAGCACAGCCGTACCCTACCGGCTCTTCAGCGGCCACACAGGCGGCCTCCCCTCTGCCCTGCACGTGGCCCAGGGAAGGCTGGCTTCACATCCTTCCTGACGTCTCTGGATTGCCACACCGACTTCTGCGTGGTAGCCAGCCAAACAAGAACACGCACAGTCCTTCCAGGAACAAACAGTCACCGTCCGGGACAGCGTAGTCCAAACCTATGCTTAGAGCGAAAGCAAAGAAAACAAAAGAAAACAAAACATTATCTTGGAGCCAGTATAAACCAGAGAGATGTGGCCTCAACCATGTTGAAGACGATGTTTTTCCAGAGCCAGTCGTTGCTGGAACAGAGCCCCCCGCCTGCCCCCGCCTGCCCCCCGCCTGCCGGGAATGCCCTCGGGGGTGTCTCCTGGAGCACAGAGCACCTGGAAACAGTCCAGACTGACCACTGACTTGCCAGAAAGGACCACTTCCCCCTAAATCCCGGAGCCCCGGGGCCAAATCTGCCTTTTCTCTTTTTTTCGGCCTTTTATCGTGGAAAATTGTCAACGTACACAAAAGAAAGAAGAATTCTCATAAGGAGCCTCCACATAAGCATTTCGCATCTCAAAAAAAAAATGAGCAACCCGTGGAAATCCTGTTGTGTCTATCCCACCGCGCCTCCAACAGCTTTCTTTTCCCTGCTGGGTTATTGCAAAGCAAATGCCGGATCCGCGGTTGCATCCAAAAGTACTTCCGCGGGTGTGTGGTCAGTGGCTTTGTGATAGGGTAGTAAGGTGACCGTGGCAGCCACGCTCGTGAGCGTCACGTGACATACGAGCTCGTTGAGTCGCTGGGTTTTCACACCTGAAACGAATGCCACGTTGCGTGTCAACACAATTCAGTTACACCCGACTTCAATTACCAGAAACAAAACAAAACACAACAAAACCAACCTGAAAGTACTTTTGACGGTATCTCTAAAGGGATTCTCTTTTTCGAGAAGCCATGATCACACCTAAAGAAGAAATTAACGGGGGGCGCCTGGGTGGCGCAGTCGGTTAAGCATCCGGCTTCAGCCAGGTCACGATCTCGCGGTCCGTGAGTTCGAGCCCCACGTCGGGCTCTGGGCTGACGGCTCGGAGCCTGGAGCCTGTTTCCGATTCTGTGTCTCCCTCTCTCTCTGCCCCTCCCCCGTTCATGCTCTGTCTCTCTCTGTCCCAAAAATAAATAAAAAACGTTGAAAAAAAAAAAAAAGAAGAAATTAACGGTAATTCCTTATGGTCAGAACTGTCCAATTAGGATTCGGTTTCCCCGGATGTATCTTTAGGGTGTTTTTGCAGTTGGTTTGCTTGTTGGAATCAGGATCCAAAAGAGGGCCGTATGTTGCAATTTATTGAAAAGTCCTTATCTTAGGAAGATAAGTTCTTCCTTTGTTATTATTTGTGTCTCCTTGCCATTTATTTGTTGAGAACACCAGGTCATTTTTGTCTCTTGCAGTCCCCCGCTTTCCGGATTTATCGATTGGATCTGCGGGCTGCTGTTTAATATCTACCTTTCCCCCTGTGTATGCAGTAAATTGGTAGCTTCATGTAGAGGTCCGGTGTTTGGCCAGAGATGTCCAAGCGATGATTTGGACCTTATCTTGCATCACCACGGAAGGCACCTCGGGTCTGGTTGTCCCCCTCCGTGATGTTGGGATCAGCCCACGGGTCCAATGGGTCCAGGCATCGTGAGCCTGATCTATCCATTTAAAAACTCCCCATCAGCCTTTCAGCACTGGAGTTAGCCACTACTGATGGTCACAGCCAAGATCCTGGTTTCATTAGGGGCTGCAAAATGATGATACCCTGATTTATAATTCCTTCTTCACGTAGTTGCTAGCATTCTTTTTAATGTATTTTGTTTTTAAAAATTTGTTCATGCATGGGGCGCCTGGGTGGCGCAGTCGGTTAAGCGTCTGCACGATCTTGCGGTCCGTGAGTTCGAGCCCTGCGTCAGGCTCTGGGCTGATGGCTCGGAGCCTGGAGCCTGTTTCCGATTCTGTGTCTCCCTCTCTCTCTGCCCCTCCCCCATTCATGCTCTGTCTCTCTCTGTCCCAAAAATAAATTAAAAAAAAAAAAAAAAAACATTGAAAAAAAAAATTTGTTCATGCTTACTTACCTATTTTGAGAGAGAGAACATGAACGGGAGGGGGGGAGAGAGAGAGGGAGAGAGAGAATCCCAAACTGGCTCCGTGCTGGCAGTGCTGAGCCCGATGTGGGGCTCGAACGCACAAACCGCGAGATGGTGACCTGAGCTGAAATGACGAGTCGGACGCTTAACCGACTCAGCCACCCGGCCACTCGGCTGCTGGCCTTCTTACGGAGGACTTTCTCTCATCACTCTTTGGCTGCTCTACAGTACAGTTTAGGTGGGAGAAGCAGGAAAAGTGTGTGGCTCCTTCTCTTTATCCACCAGGTTTCAGAATAATGGGTTTGTTCCCAGCATCCTCCAGAGTTGACCAGGGAGGGTCGTTGTTGTGTTTTTAATGAACGTATGGATTGTTAACACATTCAGAGGGCCCTGTTCGGTGAAGTGATGATTGTTTTTGGTGCTTATAGTGCCCACCTCTGGCCAGTGGCATCCCTTCGAGTTCGCTTCTGTAAGCTGGGCCTCAGCGTGAGGCCCAGGCTCACCTCCTCCCATAGTCTCTTTGAGAACAAAGCTTTTCCCTGTGAATGGCCTTGGGGAGCCAGACTTTGGTGAAGGTTATTCTCTGTCCACGTCCATCCAACATTTTTGCAGAGGTCATAGCCTTTCTGGCGTTACACCATCATGCCTATCTGAGCTGAGGCTCAAAGAAAGTCGAGTCTTCCCCCCCCCGAAGGCCATAGCCAGTAAAGGCAGAACTGGGGATCCAACCCAGGCACGTTGGCTCTACGTCCCTGAAAACCAATGAGGGGGTGGGGATGGGGCAGGGGATGGCATTCCAGGTGGACGACTGTGAACTCAGGGCAAGGTTGGCTCGAACTAGGGTGGATTTGGGGGTGGGGGTGCGGGATGAGCACAGCACCTGCTTCTCATGCCGCCTTTGTTCCCAGGACTCTCCACTGCTGTGCTGCCTCCTCCTTCTGCGTGGACTCGCCTGCTCCCTTCCACCCCGAGACAGCTTCTTGGGGACAGGGACCATTCCTAATGAAACAGCGGCCCCGCATGTGGTCCAGAACACACACTCCTCATAGATACATCGATACTTGGATGGGGACCCCCAACCGTGAGCTGGGGGAGTAACAGTAGTCCTGTTTCTTAGGGATGTCATGGGGATTAAATGAGATAATACACCCCAGGTGCGTGCCCAGTTCCCGACGCACTGCGAGGACCTCTGTGGGTGTGACCACCATCACCGTCGGTGAGACTTTCCTCGCTGCCCGTCACTTTGCCCTCTGTGTCCCTAGAAAAGCATCTTGGTTCAGTCTCACGTGCTCTGTTACGAGGTGACTCCCAGCCCGCAGCTGGTGACGTTTCCACAGCACAAGGTGGTGGAGTTACCCTCGGAACCGGTGCCAGAAATGCGAAGCCTTTTTGTAAATTTTTAATCGAGGCGAAATTTATATAACGTACAGTTAACCATTTAAAAGTGAAAACTTTAGCGGCGTTTAGTACATTCGCAATTCTGTGCCGTTCACCTCTAGCAATGCTGTCTCTGGATTCTTTTTAACGTTCAAATGCTGTGGGAGGAGCACCAGTTCTAAATCTGTGTGAGATTTAATTCTATCAGACTTAGATTGTTATTTTTTTTGTATTTGTTCTTCCCACATTTTTTCTTCCTAAGGCGGTTGACCACACCCTGCTTTGCAACCACCTCAGCAAATCACATTCTGGCCACAATACGGGGCCTCGAGGCCACGCTCCCTTTTTTCTAGGTGCTCTGTCGACCACTGGTTTCTGTGGAAGAACTCGTTTCTTAGGACCGTCATGTAATTTCGTAGAACTCGAAGAAAGAAATCATAACTTTTCTGGGGCTGAAGTAGTAAATCAGAGAAGCAACTCTTTTCCTATAAAGAAAAACGAATTCACTCGACAAATATTTAGGGAGCACTTAACTCCGTGCTATGCCCGGCACATTTAGTAACACACTGCAAAGATGTGACTGCTGCCAGGATTTTCTTGAAAACATCTGGGGAAGGGGACGTTTGCATGTTTCCTAAGGCTCGAGAAGAAAATTAGTCTTGTAGGGCTGAGGATTGAGGCACGCTCCGTTTTGGTGGAAGGCACAAGGAGCTTTCCTGGGCTGGGCTGGAGCAAAGGGGTGGGTCCTCTGAGTCCCTTTCCCTGAGACCTCTTACCTCCAGAGGCCGCCTAAAGGCTCATAGAAAACCAAGCCGCGCCTCCCACACGCCGGTGCTCGGTGACCCAGCGCTAGATCCAAAGAATCCTCTCAAAAGCATGAAAGAAATGCCTCTTCCCAGCAACTCAAGAGACATTTTAGGCAGCCTCGCTGGTTTTATGTTTTATCTAAGTGGATGCGATTTAAGAGTTATAGACAAAGACAATCAGCTCAAAGTGACCCGCCTCCTGTTTCTGGAGCTGCCTGGGTAAAGGAACCCAGGGAAGGGCTGTGTGGGGAGATGGTTATAGGTTCTTTTATCAAACCCTCTCCCTGGGACGGGAGACTTTGATAAAGTCAGAGCTTCCCTGGTCTTGAGCTGGAAAGGAAAGTTTAAAACCAGTAGGCTGAATTGGATCCGATTGTTTTCCTGTTATTCATAAATGGGACATTTATATGTATCGTTCTAGAAAGCTCTGCAGATTAACCTGTTCTCTTTGTTTTTTCAAGGAAGGATGTTTTTGCATCTGTTCTGGTGGGTCCATTGGGGATCCACAGGCTCATCTCCTTGACAGAGAGGGGTGGGCGTCTTTAACTTAGTCCCAGCGTGTGGGGCACCTGGGTGGCTCAGTTGGTTGGGCAGCCAACTTCGGCTTAGGTCATGACCTCACCGCTCGTGAGTTCGATCCCGGTGTCAGGCTCTGTGCTGACAGCGTGGAGCCTGGAGCCTGCTTCAGGTTCTGTCTCTCTCTCTCTCTCTCTCTCTCTCTGCCCCTCTCCTGCTCACGTTCTGTCTCTTTCTCTCGAAAAAATTAGTAAATGTTAAAAAAAAAATTAAAACTTAATCCCAGTGTGGGGAGAGTAAGGCTCTATGTCGTTCCTGAGGGATTTCAGTCTAAGAACGGAAGGATGGGCTCCTCAGGGAAGGAGGTTTTAAGCATTTTGGCTGTTGTAATTAATTTTTCCAGGACCGACATTCAAGATCTTTGCCATAATTGGACTCCCTGAATCCCTAGCACAGCCCTGGGCCCCTGGGAAACCTCTTAATCACCCTTCAAGGCCTACTTCCTTCAGAAAGCCTTCCTTAATCTTCTTAGCCACTCTGTTCTGAACTTCTGTAGCATTGGGTTGGAAGAACCTTGAAGGGCGACTAAGAGGTCCCCCAGGAGCCCATTTCCTGATGACTGTAATTAACTGAGGGTTCTCAGTCTTGCTTTAAAAATATAAGAACATCCATCTACCCACCCATCCATCCATCCATCTACCAACCCATCCATCCATCCATCCATCCATCCATCCATCTATCCATCCATCCATTTGCCCATGTATCTTTCTAACCTTTCATCATCCATTAATCCATCCATCTGTCCAACCTTTCATCTGCTGATCCATCCACTAACCCACCCACCCACCTGTTCACCCACCCACACATCCATCCATTTGCCTATCTGCTCATTACTCAATCCCTTATTCAACGTTCTCCAAACAGTATACAGTGTTCCTGGTATTGTGGCCAGTGCTGAGGTAACAGAGGTCGAGTCAGATAGAGACCATGCTGTCAAAGAGCTCAAAGTCTGGGCACGAGAAGAAGAAACGTGGTGAGTAGAAAAAAATGATTGAATGCAGACATCGTTATCTCCGCGCCTGGGGCTCTCCAAGAAGATATGAGGTTGTTTCTTTTCTTTTTTTCGCGTTTATTTATTTTGAGAGACAGAGTGTATGCAAGCGGGGGAGGGGCAGAGAGAGAAGGAGAGAGAATCCGAAGCAGGCTCCACCCTGTCAGCGCAGAGCCCAACACGGGGCTCGATCCCTCGAACAGAAGCAGGAGATCATGACCTGAGCCACCAAGAGCAGTGGCTGCCATCGCCTGTGTAGTGTGTGAGGGCCACGAGGCTGGCAGCATTGCTCTGGGAAGCCCCTCCACCTGGGGACTCTAGGAACAGGGCACGGGGCTTTTCCGACCTTGACTGTTGAGTCAAGACCAAGCTCCTTACCCATCTGGGCCCGCTTACGTTTCCAGCTTTCTTCTCTGCTCATGTGTCTGGAAGGTTCTTTGGTGTGCGCAGTGGCCCAGGGTTACCCGGATGAGCCAGGCTGTGGATTCAGGGGAGGGGTTTGTGTCCTGGAGCACCCGCCTCCGTGGCCAGGCTTGCCCCTCTTCCTCCCTGCTCCCCCGGCCCGCCATACCTTTGCCTTCCTGCGGGACCTGTCTGTTCCCCTTCCCGGGGTGATGCTGGAGTCTGCCTCTGCCTCAGGGCTCTGCTCCTGCCTGGTCCCATCTGGCTCTCCTCCCTAACCCGGGTACCAGCTCTTTTAGGCTGTCCGTGTGACCTCCTCCTTCCCAGCTGAGTGGGGTGTTTTTCCCTAAGTGTTGTTTGCTACTGTGCTGTATTTAGCGTCTTCCGTTACTGCTGGGGCTCTTCAAGCCGGCTAACGTGCCTGATGTTAGAGTGCTCGGTACGTAGAGGGCCCCGAGCAAATTTGTTGGATAAATGAATGGATCACATATCTGTTGGGTTCCAAATTTAAGATGAGAAATGGGTTTGGGGCGCCCTAAGTGGCTCCGTCCGTTAAGCGTCTGGCTTCAGCTCAGGCCATGGTCTCGCCGTCCGTGGGTTCGAGCCCCGCGTGTCGGGCCCCGTGCTGACAGCTTGGAGCCTAGATCGTGCTTCCGATTCCGTGTCTCCCTCTCTCTCTGGCCCCCATCCCCACCCAACCCCGCTTGTACTCTATCTGTCTCTCTCTCCCCAGAATAAATAAACGTTTAAAAAAAATGAGAAATGAGATTGATTGGAAGAGGGATTGAGGTTAGCTATTAGGAACAGGTTCTGAGGTATAAAGTGGATAAGCCAGAAAGATGATGAAAGGCCTTACAAAGACCTGCTCCCCGATTGGAAGTGAGGAGGCACGGAGGGGGAAGCGTCAGGATGCTGGAGTCCAGCCTTCCAGACTTCTCTAACTCTCGTTGCTGTCCCTTCTCTATAAATTTCGGTAGTACCTACCCTGTTTCTCCCATGTTATTTTATTTCATTTTGTTATTTATTTATTTATTTTGAGAGGAAGAGAGAGAGCGCTCAGGAGGGGCAGAGAGAGAAGGAGAGAGAATCCTAAGCAGGCTCCTCACCATCAGCACAGAGTCCGACACGGGGCTCGAACCCACGAACCATGAGATCATGACCTGAGCCGAAACCAAGAGTCAGACGCTTAAACCGACTGAGCCAACCAGCGCCCCTGTTTCTCCCTGGTCTTGTCTTCCAAACGTGGCCATCTTGGCCCCTTGGCATGTCGTGAGTATGTGGTGGCTACCCCAGGACCAGCACTGAGTACCTTTCCCTCCCTGGGCAAAGCTGACGCCTCGACGGGTGTTTGTGCCGGTCCCCAGGATGCCGAGAGGTGGGGCCAGCCCGGTCTCCGGAGCCGTCACACCTTACGAGCCATTGGGTGGCTGCCTGGTGGGCACCCGCCTGGCATGGCTGCACTGAGATGAATTTCGAGCCGTGTTTGCTGAGCGCTGCCGGGTGCCAGGCTCTCGGTCAGTCGCCAGACGTGGAGGCGGGCTGAGGACTTCCGTGTTCCCTTCATTCTCCAGGGTTTGCCGGTTGCTGGCAAATCCCCTGCTCGACGGAGGTGCCTGTGAGTGCACTGAGAGACTAGGCTTTTTAATTTTGCATCATTTGCCCAAGAAATCGAGATCCCCTGAGGTCAAGTCGGGTGAGGGGCTTTGCCGTGAGGGGTGGTGCACAGTGTGGGGGACAGCACTGTCATGGGCTGGCTGCCCCCAGGCCGAGACTGAGTGGGCCTGGGTTGAAGGCCGGTCTGGGTCCTTGACGTAGGAGCTTGTGGTTCTGGGTCCTGTGCTCTGCCCCCATCGTGACTCAGCAGCAGCACGTGCACCTCCGTCTTCCGGCCCCCCCCCCCCCCCCCCCCGCATCTTCTGGGTTCAAAGTCCCAACAGAGGGATTTGGCCCAGGTTTTCATTTTGGGTCGTTCCACGAAAGTTCCTTCTCCCCACCCTGCAGGGAGTGTGCAGTCTCTTGTTTGAAAAAGGGACCCCTGTAACAAAGGGCAGGGCAGGGCAGGGCATCCCCCTTTTCTTGTCGGGGGGAGCCTGGGAAGGTCATCTTAGCGAAGATGAGGTTTAAGTCATTGCTATCGAGTGGACGTGTGCCCCCTCCAAGATTCCTGTTTTAAAACCTAACCCCCTAATGTGATGGTATCGGGCGGTGGGGCCTTTGCGAGGTATGAAGCCGCAAGGGCGGAGCCCCACGAATGGGACTCGCCCTCGTGAAGGAGACCCCAGGGAGCTCCCTCACCCCTCTGCCAGACTTCTTCCAGAAGGCGGCCGTCTGCAGCCCGGAAGAGGGTCCTCACCAGGCCCCAACCTCGCTGGCCCCCGATCTCAGACTTGCAGCCTCCAGAATTGGGAGAAATAAATTTGTTGTTTACCAGCCACACAGTCCGTGGTATTTTGTTAAAGGGGCCTAAATGGAATAAGATACTCCCTGTATTAGTTTCCTTGGACTCCCGTAACAGGGTACCATAAACTGAATAGCTGAAACCATAGAAATGTATCCTCTCGCAGTTCTGGCGCCTCATCGTCCAAGGTCAAGGTGGCGGCAGGGCCGTGCTCCCTCTGAAGCACTAGGAGGGATCTGTTCCAGGCCCTTCTCCCAGTTTCTGGTGGTTCCTTGGTTCCCGACAGCCTGACTGCAGTCTTCACGTGGCGTTCTCCCTGTGTGCGCGTCTGTGTTTTAAGTCCCCTGTTTTGTAAGCACGCCCGTCATACTGGATTAGGAGCCCAGCCTCTGTAGCATGATCTCATCTTAAACAATTCCATCAGCAGCCACTGTATTTCCAAATAAGGGGACATTCTGAGTGCCTAGGAGTTAGGACCTTGACGTATGAGTTTTGGGGGCACCCATTTAACCCGTAGCAGTTCCCTTCTTGACTTGAAAGGTGCTTAAGGCTTTGACAGACAGTGACATGGGAGGTGGGGGGGGGGGCACAGGGGCAAAGGCATGGAGGTGGGGGGGGGCTTCTTCTATTTCTCCCAAGGTGGTGCACCCCTGTGTACGTACACCCCTTACGTCTGATCTGTGGTTCACTTCACCCTGCTGAGAAGCTAGTTCCCGGGACAAACTTGGGCACTTTAATTACGTACGTTACTTCAGATCCACGGGACATCACCCTGCTGGACTTCAGGACCTCC
The DNA here is from genome assembly GCF_028018385.1 of Neofelis nebulosa. Classification (NCBI taxonomy): domain Eukaryota; kingdom Metazoa; phylum Chordata; class Mammalia; order Carnivora; family Felidae; genus Neofelis; species Neofelis nebulosa. The sequence goes on from NC_080790.1 coordinate 8,604,872, forward strand.
CCCAAATGATTTTCTCCTCGAGCTTTCATATCTGGGCAGCCCAAAGGGGGTTGAAAACGTGCTCACTGGGTGACCCATTCCCTGACAGGAGACGCTTGGCCTCAGCTTGGATTTTGTGTTCTGAATCGAGTCATATCTTTGTAGACCAACCCAGAGGAGATGGTTCAACGCCTGTTTTCCCCGGGAGCAGATTTTTTAGAAGTGACGTCAGCGTGATTGGGAGAATTTGCCCGCATGGGTAGTGAGGAGGTCAGGGCAGCTTTGCACTTGTCGTGGGTGTGGACGGACACGGGGAGTCCCAGACCGCAGGGGGCCTGCCATGTCTGTCCACACCCACGGGTGTCTGTCCTGTGCGTGGGGCTTGACTCAGGGCTTGAACTCTTGGGGGCCCTGGTAAATTTCAGAATCTTGGCTCGTCACCTGTAAAATAATCACGCAGAAGAACAAGAGGTAGCATATGGAAATAGCATATGGAAATTACTATCCTTGCTGATTAATAAATATGTTCATGGTCCTCCCACCACCCCTGGCAGGGGTCACTCTGCATTCTTGGTGGCCCCAGGCTATGATCACGGGTATCACAAGGCAGCATGTACTTTGGAAGAGCAACAAGTGCTTTACTACGAAGTTGTAAGGAATTACAGCATATTTCCTGGCCCATTTCAAAGTCTGTTCTTTCTCCAAGAAATTATCCTGTTAACAAAAATCTGCGCGTTACCAGTTGTTTTTCCGGTGTAACTTATGACCAACTTCGTTCAACGGGGGAGTCGCTTTTCCAGCATCTCCTTATTATGTTTGCAGACATTTTCCCATTTCTTGTTTTGGCCATCCACGACGGGTCACGGCTTCCTCCAAACGCATATATGAAATATCTGTCATAGCATTTTATTGGAAACTTTCGGGCTTTCGGAAAGCATACAATTTGAAATTCACGTTTCTTGACATTCCTGTTTTGTGAGTTTCTGTAAACCGATGGTGGAACAGGTGTGCCAAGGTAGAGGCAATCAAGCCTACGTGGTCCTGTGTGATCAATCTGTTTTATTCTCTGTACAAAAGGTGACCGTGATGGCCACCTTACCCACTCCTTACTGAAAACAAACTAAAGTGCCTGTTATTTCTTCCCCCCGGGGAAGTTGGCTTCCTCCCCAGGAGGCATCGTTCAAAGGGACTCTCCTACACCTGCACGCCCATCTTGTTTTACGTATCAGTCGGAGTCTAGTGTAGGCTTGTGATCTTTTGTTTTAACGTGTTCATGTAATTCTTGGTTCTGTCACATGTAGCAACTGATAGTGAAACGTTTAGGAGTAATTAAAAGGTGCTGGTAACTTGGTAAGACCCAGAGAGTTTTCTTAGGAGGGGTTGTGGTTTTTCTTTTCCTCTCGTTTGTGGGCTTTTTCCTAGAGGTTGTGTCGTGCTGTCTCTTCAAGGGCAAAGGGAAAAAAAGGAACCAGCAACTCTAACAAAACGGTCAACGCATATACTCAATTACTGGCAATAGTTCTCTTTCATCGCCGCAATCTGGTGTGGACACCCCGCTGAGGAAGCAGGGGGCCTCTTTCCAGATAGGTGTCTAATGTCAAGGTCAGGAGGAGTGCGAGAGAGAATCCTTTCGGGCGGGAGTTTATCACTTCACAGTCATTGAGAGCTGAAAACGAACACATGAAAACGTTTTAGCATAGGAGAGAGTCACGCTGTAAAGGCACATTTGGACGGTGCAGGTAATGTGACAACGTTTTCTTTTCTCTTCAGTAGGAAAAGTCGCTGTTGCCTCTCTCGGGGGGCTTCTCATTTGCGTCTCAGACTGTGCGTTTGGAATTTTAGAATTCCAGGGTGGCTCGTACAGGATGAGGTTTTGTCTGTGCTTCTGGGATGTGCTGCTGCTTTTGGGGAGCGTGGGGGCCTTCATGCACATCATTTGACCGGTCCTGGCCTTAGCCAGGTGCTTTATTCAGCCAAGGCTAAAACCTGTGAAAACAACTTACATTAGACTCTGTTGACATTTTGGTGGCAGTTTGAATAGCACTTGGGCAACCCATCCAGGTCCAATGAGGTGAATAGAGTGAAATGGAAAAAAAAGGTATAAGCATAAGATAGAAACAGGTGATTTTTTTACATGAAAAATACCCTCAGAAGTCTTACCTTACGGGGAGGTCTTGTTGAAAACCTTTTGACAGAAAAGCATTTATTTGTTTTCTCTTTTTAAAATTTTTTTAATGTTTACTTATTTTTGAGAGAGAGAGAGAGAGAGAGAGAGACAGAGTGTGAGTGGGGGAGGGGCAGAGAGAGAGGGAGACACGGAATCCGAAGCAGGCTCCAGGCTCTGAGCTGTCAGCACAGAGCCCGACGTGGGGCTCGAACTTATGAACTGTGATCACGACCTGAGCTGAAGTCAGATACTTAACCGGCTGGGCCACGCAGGTGCCCCGATTTGTTTTTTCTTTAAATCAGACCAGTAGTTGAATATAGTTCCAGAGAGTATAGATGGAACCTGTACCATTGTAGTAAGGGTTATTTAGATGTTACCATTCGTTGCCTCATTAACGGAAGGCATTGGGACCACGTTCGACGGTCTTTATGAAGACCGTCTGTATGACGGTCCCTCCCCTGCAAGACTGAAGTTCTGTGCAAATGTGAACTGTATCTTGTTCGCCCTCTAGAAAGTTAAATGGTGGGGTAAGTACTGACAAGCAAGCCCTGCTTCAGATGTCTTACAGGTTAAACTCTTCTCATCTCTACAACAACCCTTTGCAGTAGAGTATGAGTTTCCTGTCATTCTTGTAACAAAATATCCTGAATACAGGGGCTTCAGAAAAACTCAGGTATAGCTCACGATTCTGGAGGTCGGAAGTCCAGAATTGGTTGCCGGAGGCCAAAGCCAAGGTGTTAGCGGCATCGTGTTCCTTTCGGGCTGTTCAAGGAGGAATCTGTTTCCTTGCTCATTTGTGGTGTTGGCATAATTCTGGTGTAGGTTGTCTGCTGAGGGCTATTCGAAGTTTCAAGAGGCTTCCCGCATCTCCTGGCTCAGCCCTTCGTCCATCTTCAAAACCAGCAATAGCTGGTCAAGTCCCTTTGCCACTTGGAATCTCTTATCCCTTCCCCCTCCCCCTCCTCCCTCCTCCTCCTCCATCTCTTCTCCCTCCTGCTCCTCTTCTCCTTCTTCTTTCTCTTGTCTCGTCTCTTTCCAACCACAGATAACATGTTCTCCTCCTTTAAGGACTCGTGTGACTAGACGACTATTGGAGAATCCAGAATAATCTCCTAGTCTCAAAGTCTGTAACTTTAATCCCTTCTGCAAAGTCCCTTTTGCCACGGGAGGGGATGGTCACAGATTCCGGGGAGTAGAGTATGGTCATCTTTGGTGGGGGGCATTATCTTCATTTTACAGATGAGAAAACTGACGTACAGACCGAGTAAGTAACGTTTTCAAGGTCGCGCAGTTAGCAGGTGGGGACCTGGGTCTCAGATGCACGCAGTTTGGCTCTGGTGCCTGTCCTAATCCAGCTGCCTTACCTCTGCTTCATCCTTGGTGCCGGGCTCATAGCGGAGGCTCGACACCTACCAGTCAGGTGCAAGTTCACGCTGGACTCCTCTTGGAATGGACTGATCTGTATTCAAGGCGAAGAACAATTTGGAATATGTTAGTCCCTCCAGTTTTGAAAGATGAAGCAATCGTGCCCTAAGCAGACCTCTGTCTTTGCAAGTTTACCTTCATTTGAAAAGCTGCCTTGCAATAAACTCAGATGTTTTACCTCTGCTCACGTCGTGTCCCTGAACCCGGTCGAGTTTCTCCTTCAAGTATTGAGGGCTGAGACACAACATCGGCTACAAATACTTTCGCTCCAGTTGTCATGATGGAGCTGTTCTACCTCAGAATCGATGTTACCGTGAAAAGAAGTCTACTTGCAAATTTGTGTGAAAGTCTTATCAAATGCAAAAAATGCATACGGTTTCTCGTTTGCTGCCTTGTGCTGCCTGTAACGTTTTCCATGCCCCTTTACCTTGAAAACAAACCGCTGTTTGGCCTTGGGTTGCCCTGGTAGGAGCTCCACAAAAGTGTGTTGATTGGAACCTCCATGCAAACGCAGACTTCACAAAGTGTGCCTTTGCTTAGACGCAGTAACCGGGCAACCTGCAGAGGTCTTACCACCCTTGGGCTGTAAGGGACATCCATCCCTTTGGCTAGATGTCTAACGTCCTAGGCAGAAGTCCCAAAGTTCTAGATTCAAAGTCAGACCTGAAAGACAGGAGGGACTGGGTAAAACCCTGCTATTTTGGGTATCTCTGGCCAGTCTCCTTCCTGCTTCCTATTCCAGATGACCCACAGGGTGCACTCCTGATCACAGAGGCCGCTCCTGCTTTTCTGCCCCTGGTGGGCTGAGGTGCATAGCTCATGGTTTTGGGGTCTCTGAATTGTCACCGTCTATTCGACCGATTGGTTCAAAGTGCCTGGCACAGAATGGAGGCACTCTCAGTACGTACGTAGGCAAGTCTTTTCTTGGGGTTCATACAGGCTCAGCTGAAGAACTCTTTTTTTTTTTTCTTTTATGTTTATTCATTTTTGAGAGAGAGAGAGAGAGAGAGAGAGAGACAGACAGAGAGCAAGTGAGGGAGGGGCAGAAAGAGAGCGGGAGGCACAGAGTCCAAAGCAGACTCCAGGCTCCGAGCTGTCAGCACAGAGCCCGACGCGGGGCTCGAACCCACGAACCGTGAGATCATGAATGACCTGAGCCGAAGTCAGACGTTCGACCGACTGAGCCACCCAGGTGCCGTGATTTTTTTTTTTTTTAAAGTTTCATTCATTTTTGAAAGAGAGTGTGAGCGGGGGAGGGGCAGAGAAAGAGGGGCACAGAGGATCCGAGGCAGGCTCTGCGCTGACAGAAGCGAGCCTGTTGCAGAGCTCAGACTCACAAACTGGGTGATCGTGGCCTAAGCCAAAGTCAGATGCTTAACCGACCGAGCCACCCGGGTGCCCCAGAATTGCTTTTTAAATGTGCCAGTGGAGGGGCGCCTGGATGGCTCGGTCGGTTCAGCGTCTGACTTCGGCTCAGGTCACGATCTCACGGTTCGTGGGTTCGAGCCCCACGTCAGGCTCTCTGCTGACAGCTTAGAGCCTGGAGCCTGCTTCGGATTCCATCTCCCTCTCTCTCTGCTCCTCCCCTGCTTGTGCTCTGTCTTTCTCTCTCTTTCTCTCTCCCTCTCAAAGTTAAATAAACACTGAAAAAAAAATGTGCTAGTGGAAATTTAGACTCCTAATAAATAAATGCTCAAATAGGAAATTCACCCCCTTTTCCTCCTTTCTCTCGCTAGAAGGTGTTAGTCACAGAAGACAATGGTAAGATGTGGTGAGGACCTACAAAAGGAGGGAGTTCTCTCAAGGTCTGTAGGGGCTGCTCAAGGCCAGACCAGAGCAGGCCAGGACTAGAGGCAGGTCGCACAGCCTCACAGCTTGAGGTGTCAACTGGAGATCAAGAGGCTAGGTGGCGGGCCAGGCAGCAGGGAAGGTTCTTGGGGACAAAGCCAAGTCAGAGTGTGGGACAGCCGGAACCCTCCCTGTGGGAGGTGGGTGTGATCTGAGACCCCGGTCTGGCTCAGTAGCCAGAGGTCTGGGTTGAGCAGAACAGAGGCCGAGTCTTGCTCATGTCTTCAGGATCCCGAAGATTGAAGTGGGCGAGAGGAAAGGTGGAGGGGTCCCCGGCTGGCAACTGTGTTGGATTTGTGTCCAACTCCCATCTCTGCCTTTTACTAGTTGTACGTCCTTGGGCAGGACACGCCCTCTTTCTGGCCCTCACGTTTCCTCTCCTGTTGGTCTCCCAGGGCTGCACAGGATGAAATGAAGTGACTGTGAAATGCCCAGCAGAAGTGGCCTCTGGGACAGTGCATGTGCAATCCCTATCAGGTGGACAGCAAATCCTTAAAATAGCTGCCCCCGCAAGATTGTAAATGACACGTTGATATTTTTGCATTTGCCTTGCATTACCACCACCACTGTCTGAACATCCTTTTCTCCCCAGAAGGTCGCCGTGACCTCGTTGTCTGGGACGGATTTGGCCTTGGTCTGCTTTCGTCTTATCGTTGCTTTTCATGCTGTGCTTTCCAGAACACATCACTCATCTTGTCGCTGGCTGAATGGGCACTGGACTCCGTGCAGCTCACGGCAGACAGCTCTGCCCATCCTCTGGAGGCTGTGCCAGCTGACGGACCCGACACCCCGTCGCAGTTGAAAGGCCTGGTTCTGAACTCTCGCCCAGATATCCCCATGCCTGACCCTGTCTGTGGCATATCTTCCCTCTTCCTTGACTCACGGTATCCTTTGTACACTGTGCTCTGAGGTCCTCCTGGCCGATTCTTGGTTGTAAACTTCACACTGCGTGGGCTCAATTGATCTTCTGAGTTTAGCTTGCCCTGGGACCCAGTGATTTGCTCCCGTTTGGTGCTTCTGAAGGCTTCTCCCAGCATTGCATAGAGGGATCAGACACTTGGCAGGGTTTATTTTTTTTATCAAAGGCTTACTTTTATAAATGCCAACTTGACTTGTTCTAGGAAAAAAAAAAAAATCCCTGGGGTCAAGCTTGAGTTCATGTGGATTAATATGACCCTAGCTTTATGAATGGTCTTAAATATTCTTCTTCACTCTCTTCATCTTTGCCACTTTTCTTCTTTCTTTACATCCTATGACATTTTGAGACCATGTGGCTCTAAGTTTTCTTTATGTCGTTAGTTCCTTTAGGAGAGGAGAGTGGAGAAGGGAGCATCATGTAGTGGAAAGACGATGAGCTTTGGATTTCAGTCAACCCGCATTGAATACCAGCTGTGTGATCTTGGTTACTTAATGTCAGTGAGCCTTAATTTAAATAAGATGAGAATTTTAGTGAAGAATAAATAAAGGTATTATACGTCAAATCCTAATTGCAGTCTTACTCTCTATAGTTAACCACTCTTTCATCCTTTTTCTTGTTTTCGGGAGGCAGTCGCTTCCTATCCTTTTAACTGATTCTTTTGGTAATTGTGTTGACTTTTCTGAAGAGCAGATTTTGCTGCTCCTTGAGTTTTGAATTTGGGGTAAATTTGTTAACTTCTTGATATGGAAGATAAGGATTTTTCTTTCACACATGCCCTCTTCTCCCCATACAGATATATCCATCCTGGCCCCCACCCTCCCATTATGGTGATTTATGGTTTTTGATAGCTCAACTTAATGTGTACATCACTGTGGTCATGTAAACATTTTGACAACTGAGCCATGTATGTGCTACTGTTAGTTTTCCTTTTTCCCATGTAGCTTTCTGTTTTTCCTGAAATTAGTAATTGCCTATTTTTTGTATGCACTTATCACTATTTATCTGGTGCTCAGTACAAAATGGGGAAGTGAGAAGTGTTAGCAGGCATATTACCAGAAAGGGAGAAACATACCAGTTCTTCAGGGGAAAGGACTCTCTCTCCCTGGCATTAACTTCTCAAAATAATTTCTGTTGTGGGGTCGTGTAGAAATGATATCGTAACACAGTGGACTTAATGTTAAGCAAATGTCAAAGCCAGTTCCATACGGCCGTTTTCCACGATGGTGTTGGAAAAAAGTCAAGGTGATGCTATTATGGGAAGTTCTGGGAAGAGAATTGCACGAGGGACCAAGCTAATGAGTTAAAAATGTCTTGTGGTGAAACTTGATCCAAGAGTAAACTTGGGCGCCTGGTGGATTAGATGGACTTTGTGGCTCCCGGATGATCTTTTGTCTAAATGGCAGGACTGCACTCATTCATTCAATCAGGAAGTAAATGGAGACAGCCAGTATGGGCTGGACCCTAGAGAGTCTGTAATCAACAAAACAGATGTGGTCTTTGCCCTCACAGAGTTCATGGTCTTGTGGGAAGACAGACATTGAAGCGTGAATTGTTGGTGTGATGTGTGTTGTAAAGGAAAGAGGCAGGGTGGCCTGGGAGGCTGTGTCACCCAGTCCTAATTCTACCAAGAGTTTAACAAAGTCTGCTACGTCTATTGTTCTGCTGATATAGATACAGTAAATCCCTTAATTTCCCTTTCCTTCAACTTTTTTTTGTAGGTTTATCTCCTTTCTGCATTGACAACCAAATAGCTGTTGGCTAGAGTAAACCCACAAGATTTCAGAATCAGTCTTTTTCAGGTTGTAAAACCACGTTCCGTCAATTATGAAACTTGCTCAGGGAAAACAGTGCCCCGGAGATTAGGTTGGACACTCCTCTTCCCTCTGTCCACACTGGGAAGGGGCCTGAGTTTGTGTGTTTGCTGCTGTGTATGGGGAACAGATGACAAAATTCCTGGGGTCACTGTCCTGGTAGAACAGGAGAATGGTAACTTTTCAAGGATGAAGATCTTCTGTTGCTTTACATCCACTCCAAATTCACATTTATGGCAAGGTGAATTAGTGGCAGAAATCCCTTTCCAACCTAGCTATAAAAGGCAACAGTTTATAAAGTGTGAACACCCTCGTTGAAAGTAGCAGGATTATTTACTTGCATTACATGTTCTAGGTCTTTAAAACGACACAACAGGGGCACCTGGGTGGCTCAGTCGGTTAAGCGTCCGACTTCAGCTCAGGTCACGATCTCGCCGTCCGTGAGTTCGAGCCCCGTGTTGGGCTCTGGGCTGATGGCTCAGAGCCTGGAACCTGCTTCTGATTCTGTGTCTCCCTCTCTCTCTGCCCCTTCCCCGTTCATGCTCTGTCTCTGTCTCAAAAATAAATAAAAACTTAAAAAAAAAATAAAATAAAATGACACAACAGTTTATTATAAGGCAGAGGGTTGGACCAGGTGGTAGTTTCGAGTTCCATTTCAGCTGTAAAACCTATGGTTATTGAATGTTTTGTAAAGCCCTTTGCCAAGCTCTACTCTATCTGTATGCATTAAGTGGTACAAACTCTGTATTTTCTGGGGGAAACTCTGAATACCAATACTCTTATGAAATGATACACATTTGTCAAATTTTACTTTTTTTTTTTTTTGCTGGTTGTAGACAGTTGTTTGAAAAGAATGACCAGATAACTTTTTTAGATTGGAAGTCATTTAGTAATTTGACTGGAGGAAGAATTAGCCCTTGACAGTTTTTTTTTTCAGCTGGCTTGGGCAATTCTCAACATTATGAAAATGTGACTTTGGTCACTGGAAGCACAGAATTGTCATACAGTGTAGTTATTACCTTCAAAAAATAACCAGAAGACCAATTATTTTCGTTCTCTCCTGGTTTGTATGTTTGGCTTCCACAGTGACTTTGAAAATTCCTTTTCACCAGGATTCAGAGGATCTTTCTCTTTTGAAAATGATGGGCAGAGGGGCGCCTGGGTGGCTCAGTCGGTTGAGCGTCCGACTTCAGCTCAGGTCACGATCTCGCGGTCCGTGAGTTCGAGCCCCGCGTCGGGCTCTGGGCTGATGGCTCAGAGCCTGGAGCCTGATTCCGATTCTGTGTTCCCCTCTCTCTCTGCCCCTCCCCCATTCATGCTCTGTCTCTCTCTGTCTCAAAAATAAACATTAAAAAAAAAAAAGAAAATGATGGGCAGAAATTCTAAAAATAGAGAATTTCAAAGAATAAAATCACCAAATCTTTAGTAAACCTGTGAAGATGGAGCGGTTCCCCTCACCCCCATCAGGGGAAAAAAAAACCTCATAAAACAGCAAAAAGAGTAGAATGTATTGTAGGGCAGGAGCTGAATTTATAAGGTAGACATGAGATATTAATATTCACAGAAGCTTCGTTTTGGTTTGACAAGGCAAACTGAAGTGATAGTTCAGAATTTAGAAAGGGGCAAGAGAAAAACAGCTAACCACGTGAAGACATTCAACTTCACTTGTAAAGAGGGAAATGCACGTTGAAATCACAGTGAGCTACCATTTCACACCTACTAGCTGAGCACAACTTGGAAGTCTGACAACATCAAGGGTGGATGAGGACGTGGAACAACCAGACGCTTGTTCTCCGGGAGAGGAACCTAAATTGGTACCAGCCTCTTTGCTCTAGGGGGTGCTGTTTACGCAGCCTACAATGTGAACGGTGCCCCCTGGGGTTGTGTGGCGGCCTCGTGGGTTGTGTGCGTAGCAGGAGACACGCACGATGATGTTTATATTGGCTTCATTTGCAATAACACACAGACCAAAACTCAGAAGTAACTCAAATAGCCATCAACTATAGAGTGGAAAAACAAATTGTAGGATGTCCATACAATAAAGTGCTGTTCCAGGGGGAAAGGGGCTCCCGGATATGGGCAACGGCAGCGGTGAATCTCGGGAACGTTGTACTGAGCAAAAATGCAGGTCAAGAAAAATCATACAGTGCGAGTCCGTTCACCCAGAGCTTAAAAATGTCAAAGTGGACAGCATGCTGCTTAGGTTGAAACCTACATTAGAATTAAGTGAACCTCGCTTGTCAGGAATGCTGAATTCAGGTTTTAGCCCAGACCTCCTGAGACAGAAGCTTCTTTTTAACAAGACTTCCAGGTGTTTCTTCTGCACCCTAAAGTTGATCTTTGCCAAATAGGAAAAAAAGAAAGTTACATCTGTGTTAGATTTTAGGTTAATAGTAAATTACATTTATTTTTATTTTTATTTTTATTTAAAAATTTTTTTTTAATGTTTATTTATTTTTGACAGAGAGAGAGAGAGACAGAGCACGAGCAGGGGAGGGGCAGAGAGAGAGGGAGACACAGAATCGAAAGCAGGCTCCAGGCTCTGAGCTGCCAGCACAGAGCCCGATGCGGGGCTCGAACTCACAGACCGCGAGATCATGACCTGAGCCGAAGTCGGACGCTCAACCAACTGAGCCACCCAGGTGCCCCAATAGTAAATTACATTTAAATGAAAAAATTTGTTAAAATTGTACAGTAAAGCGAGAAGAGTACGATTCAGGATACCAGTTACCTGGGGGCGGGGGTAAGGAAGGAGCTCACCAGGGTTCGGTAGCTGTTCTGATGTTCTTGTTTTTAATTTTTTAAATATTTATTCACTCATTCATTCATTGATTTATTTGGAGAGAGAGAGCAAGCAAGCTGGGTTGGGGCAGAGAGAGAGGGAGAGAGAGAGAGAATCCCAAGCAGAATCCACGCTTTCAGTGCTGAGCCCAATGTGGGCTCACAAACTATGAGATCGTGACCTGAGCTCACAAACTATGAGATGGTGACCTGAGTTGAAACAAAGAGTCGGACGCTTAACCACCTAAGCCACCCAGCCATCCACTGATGTTCTTGTTTTTAAACGGGAGGAGGCCCATGGCTGTTCGTTGTATCATGAGTTTTCATAACAAGTGTATCTTCTACACGTTCTTCTGTATCTGCTCAGATTCAATAAGCACAATTCAAAGGAAGAAAGGGGTTAGAGTGGGGATGGGAGCAATCTGGGAGGTTGCCTGGAGCGAGTAGGACCCGAGCCCGGCCTAGAAAGACGGTGAGTTTTGGTTTTTGTGGAGCGGGGGCATCCCAGGTCTCCCTTGGGTCGGAGAAGTTGTGTCCAAGCCCGCCCATCCCAGCTCTGAACTTTGTCGGCCCCTGTGTGGGTCCATTTCCAGGGAGGAGTTCCACAGGTGAGTGGGCTGGTGTTAAGGGGGCCCTTTCAGGCAGGGACTCGGGGCCTGAATTGGAGGGCCAGTCTGGGGACGTTTGCTCCCCACTCAGTCCACGAGTAGGGTGTCCAGTTTACCCCAGGAGAGTCGTCCCCTGAAACGCATGAGTAGCTGTTGAGCTAGAGCCGAAGGCTGCTGCCAAAGAGGCCCCTAGCCTGGGCTCCCCTTTTACGGAGGCGCCAGGACCTGCCCGGTGCGGAGTGGCAGCGTCAGGCCAGTGTGGCTCCAGCGCTCCAGCCCCCCCTCACCTGCCCCATATTGTGCAGCGTCCCCCAGTGGACTCCACCTTGATGGAATGTCATGATTAGTATCCTGCCCCCTCATCCCCAAGAGGCGTTTATACAAACCGCATGTGACCGTTTGTGGGTTTTTTTTTTTTGTTTTGTTTTTTTGGTTTTATTTTTATTTTTTAACGTTTATTCATTTTTGAGAGATGGAGGGAGACAGAGCGTGAGTGGGGAGGGGCAGGGAGAGAGGGAGACACAGAATCCGAAGCGGGCTCCAGGCCCCGAGCTGTCGGCACAGAGCCCGACGTGGGGCTCGAACCCACAGACCGCGAGATCATGACCTGAGCCGAGGTCGGACGCTCAACCAACGGAGCCCCCCAGGCGCCCCATGCATGTGACCATTTGTAAAAAAAAAAAAAAAATGTAGAAAAAACATTTGTCTATAATTCCATTTCCCCAAACATCCACTGTTAAAATTTTCATGTATTTCCTTCCAGTCTTTTTTCTATTGCATTAAAAAAAAAATACTATTCTGTTAGTTGCCAAGGATGTGAGCGATCTAACTTTCTATCCTTATGTGTGTTTTCTCTGCCTTCTGTTATGGCTTTTGTGCTTTTTTTGGTTCTTTAGCATGTCATATTACATATGTAGACACTATCTTTGCCAATGAGTCACCATCAGCAGGAATAAAGTAGAAAATGTTACTTTATTCCTGGAGAGTTTAGCAAATATCACATATTTTGGGTCATTCATTCTTCTTTTTTTTTTTTTTTTTTCTTTTTTTCTTACTTTTAGAAAGTTAACTGCCTATAGGAGCGCTCCTCCAATAAACACTCTCTTGGTACTTATGTTATACTTGGTGCTGGGGAAACAGACGGGTGAGTTTCTAGGAACTCTGGTTGAGGGGGGGGTGGGAGGGTCCATGCAGACTGTCCTTCTTTCTGGTAAAATCCAAGACTGAGCCTTAATGGCTTCCGTGATGAGGGCTTGTTTCTGCGGAGCAGAGCCGATAATGTCTTTCCTCTGAGCAAAAGCCACAGAGCAGTTATCTTTTCCCAAGCTTTGTTTTAAAGTTCACCACAGACTTTCACAGTGAGAAAAAAAAAAAAAAGGTGCAGTAAACTGGGTCATTCTGACCTAGAACCAACCAAAATACTTCTAATTACTGCAGCAGGCAGTGATGAATCATACCTTCGCAAGCTTGCTGCCTTTTCAGTGCTATGCATGCATAATCAGACTCATTGTTTCGTAGCCAGTGAAACGTCTGCTCCAGCATGTCTGGGTCTGTAGGAGAGAGGTTTGCAGACCTTCCCGGCATAGGAACCGCAGCAGGTCTGTGCTAGTGCGGTGGAAGGGGGGGTTCTTTATGCTTTTGGAGTTTAAACTTCCTGACAGCAGGGCTGTGGCTTAGTCATTTTCACCACGATGATGCGGATGAAAGCTACTCTTTGTTGAGCACCTACTGTGTGCGAGGCAGCGTAAAGGTGCTTTACGGTCCTAGCGCCATTGAAGCCTTCCAACCTCATGATATAGGTATTATGACCCTCATTTTGCTGAGAAAACGGAGGCTCTTGGAACCCAGATCACGCAACTACCCAGCGTATGCTGGGCACCTAGCAAATGTTGGGTGTTATGAACGAATGACAGCGCCGAGCTAATGAAGGGCAAGGAGAGGCAAGAGAGGAGAACCTGGCCATGATGGGCCAAAAGAGTTGGCCCCCCAAATTAAGAGGTTTTGTACCTTCCCAGTCACTCCTGTTTTGCAATTTTTAAGCTCCAAATTAGAGGTGAGGTCGGGGAGGGAAGGGGGTTGCAATGTAGGCAAATAACGCAAGACACAGATGAGGGGATTTGTGAGCAGCAAAGACATCAGCTTGACTAGTCCTAAAAATAAAGAAATAAATACAGTCAACGGGAAAACACTTAAGTACCAGCCACTGCGCTAAATACTTCACTCCATTGTCTTACTCACCCCTCACAAAACCTCTTTGAAGTGAACCTTGTTATCTCCGTTCATGACAGAGAAAACCAGAGCTCAGAGAGTCAGGGAGTCTGCCCAAGGTCACACAGCTACCAGGTGGGCGAGGGGCGGCACGGGACCCCAGGGGCAAGCCTCACAGCTTCCCCGAAACTCGGCTGCTGTCTTGTAACCAGAAGCCGGGAAGGAAGATTTCATTATTTATGCTTGAATTTTATTTTGTATGCGGTGGGAGGGAAAATGGATGATCTGCAGATTTCTTTCATGCTAACAAAACCCGACAAATGGCCTTAGCCCAGGAAGAGATTCCAGCTCCATCGCTGTGGGGAGAAGGTCAAGCAGGAGATGAGAAGTTCCGGGGTCGACAGAAATAACGCACTAGGAGCGATTCGGTGGCGGCAATCACATTTTCCAAAGCAGAATCAGCACACCATGCCCTTTGTGTCTTCGTTCAAGGATCAGAGAAACTCCTGGAACTGGTTTGTGTGCAGGCATATAGCAATACATTATGCAGTCGATCCTGCCGTTAACAAGACATACGTGTGCCTCAGAGTGACTGCATCGTCAGAAATTGCACAATAAGGGGTTATAGGAGAACCAAGGTTATGGGCATAGCACTCAGAAACTTCTTCAATGACACACTGCGGGGCGGGGGGGGGGGGGGTGGAGAGAAAAAAATCCTATCAGAAAAGGAAAGCACAGTTTTACATATGCAAAACGGTTAGGAAGTACATAAATACCACCATAAATGTGGAACCTTACTGTGAAGTGTAAGATCACACGAATGAAGCTCTGTGTGCGTTGGAGGGGTTGCAGCTTGTGAGAAGCAGGGAAAGGAGGGAGGCGTGGAATCGTGTGGAAGGTTCCAACAGCTGTGGGTGGGCGTGGCACGTGTGGCGATTGGAGGTAGCCGTTCCCGGTTTGAGGGGGTCCCCAGTGTGCTCATTGCCAAGCAGCTCTGTGGAGCTGGGCGCCTTTTTTTCTGCGTCTGCCTTAGTGTTTCTTGCACAAGACGGCACTCCCAAGCACACAGGAAATTCACAAAGTGGTCAAGTTGTTCTGTCCTCTGTCGATCTGCTGGTACCGATTTGCAGTTCAAAAACCCGCGTTGTAGCAGAATTGTCTGTATATAGGGACAACATAACCGAATGGCTAAAACTCTTTCCTGTGGAAATGCATGTGGCTTTCCTACCCACAGCCTTCCTACTCAGCTCTCCAGCAGCCGTGGGTCCCTGCTGCGGACTGAATAATGTTCCTGTCTTCCCCGAATTCATAGGTTGAAAGCTAAGCCCCAATGTGGTGGTGTTAGGAGGTGGGGCCTATGGGGTGTGATTAGGTCACGAGGGAGGAGCTTATGAATAGGATTAGTACCCTTCTAAGGGACCCCAGAGAGCTGCCTTGCCTCTTCATGTGGGGACACGGCAAGCTGACCGAACCAGGAAGCCGTTCCTCACTGTCCCTGAATCTTTGGGCACCTTGATGTTGGACTTCCAGCTTCCAGAACTGTAAGAAAGAAATGCTTTTTGTTGAAGCCCCTCTCTGTGTGATATTTTTGTTAATAGCGGCCCAGCTGGCCCAAGACTAATAGCGGCCCTTAGCTCTAAAACCAGAGGATGGCCCGGGTCACCTCGAAGGGCTCCTTCTCTGTGATTTTTGGTCTCTCGTTGAATGGGCTGGTGGCCAAGTATGGCCCCCCGATCTCTCAGAGGATAACCCAAGTCACTGTGTTTTGTTTTGTTTTGTGTTGTGTTGTTTTGATTCTCTTTGTATCCCTGGTTTTCCTCCTGGATATTCTTTCCACGCTTCCGTCCTTCAGATGCTGTGACCTTTGGATTTTCATGTGTGTGTAAGAATGAGAGAGGAGGTCCGCTGGGAGCTCTGTGTGTCCTCAGAGGGAGCTTTGTGGATTGGCAGTGTTGCTGTTTTGGGTGCCCAGGAGCGAATCAGCTGGTATTCTGGAACTTTCTAAATTGAAGACTGTGTCTTTAAGAGCGGGCCTACTTCTCGGTTGATTGAGTTTATACGGAGAGGAACCCTCCCGTGTGTTTTGCCTGGGGGTATGTAATGCCTGTGTCCTGACATTCTGCCTGTGGCCACAGGATGGGAGTGGAGGGACCAAGTGCTCTGTATAGGGTATTTCAGAGAAGCTTCCTATTTTCAGGGCTGCTTCTCCACTTAACATACGCCAGAGTCCCGAGTCTCCGGTTTTTTTGTAGCACCTTGTGGCCTCCCCTGCATGGGCACCATACCGCGGTACCCTTTTTCTGCTTCAGCCACGAGTCTGTCTCTCTAGTCTGGCTTCTGGAGGTTTGTTAAACCTAAACAAAGAAGGTTAGTGGTCAGGTCTGTATAGGGAGGTCAGGGCCACCGCACAAGAACACAGAATCTAGAGCTGGATTTTGAAGGATGAGTAGGAGTTCATACCACAGATGAGGGGTGTGGGCTTTCCAGGGGGATGAAACGCACAGTGGGCACAGAGAGGCATCACAAGACGGGTGTATTGGGGGTGGGAGGGAGGGGAGGGTGGGCGATGGGTACTGAGGAGGGCGCCTTTTGGGGTGAGCACTGGGTGTTGTATGGAAACCAATTTGACAATAAACTTCATATATTGAAAAAAAAATAAAATTGCTAGAAAAAAACAACAAGACGTGTGTATTTGTTACCGGTGTTATCATGATCTCTAACACAGGACACTGTGCTGGACAGATGGAGACTCTTCTGCTCTGTGAAGGGCGTCACGTCTAGCCTTTGTGGTCAGAAAGAAAAATAAAGCCGACACATCACGGTCTCAAGTGTTTGTGTTGGCGGCTGGTATGGTGACTGTAATCAGTGCTCGTCATATTTAACGTGCAGGGGACTTGGCCAGGGGGGGAGAGCGTTTGACGTGCAATAGAAGAAAGGGGTTTATGGCAGGGAGATGTATTGGCATTGACGTCTGTTGGATTTGCAGATCTGCGTTCAGAAGGGCGGTTCACACCAGAAACATCCCTGCAGAACTGACGTGTTGAGCTCTCTCTCGTCCTCACACACCTCGATGCTATGTTCACATCAAAAGCCTATTTTGACAGTAATGGCAAAGCATAATCAGTTCAGAGGTATTGTGATGCAGC
Source organism: Neofelis nebulosa (assembly GCF_028018385.1). Lineage (NCBI taxonomy): Eukaryota > Metazoa > Chordata > Mammalia > Carnivora > Felidae > Neofelis > Neofelis nebulosa. The sequence goes on from NC_080790.1 coordinate 8,621,764, forward strand.
CTTAATGAAGACAGATTTTTCTTCGCTCGTTTTCTCCTCGTGATGATAACAACTTACGTCAGTTTACAAAGTTAGCACAGGACAGGAAAGATTAAAGAGGCATAACAAAAATCTTCAATTCTTTCATTTAGAGGCGATCACTGTAGACATTTTTCAGTATATAAATATAAATGTAATATATATGTTAATTATAAACATACGGTATATGATGTTCCATGTAATACAGAGTAATACATAACCTATATTCTATAATACTACCTGGTGCATTATTGTAATATTAACACAGTATTACTAATATATAAATACAAATGTGTTTTATGTAACGCGTATATGTTACATAAAATATACACGTACATGTATATTTCTCTCTCTCTATTTCTATAGCTATTTATTACATGTTTGTTTACTTTGAGAGAGAGAGCAGGGGAGGGGCAGAGAGAGAGGGAGAGGGAGAATCCCAAGCAGGTTCCACACTGTCAGCACAGAGCCTGACGTGGGGCTCGATCCCACGAACTGTGATGTGAGATCGTGACCCGAGTGGAAATCAAGAGACTGATGCTCGGCCGACTGAGCCACCCAGGTGCCCCTCTGTGACAATTTAGACTTTTTTTGTTGCTGCACATTATATCCTAAGTACGTCTGCGTCATTTGGAAACTCTTCGCGTACGTAGCTTTTGTGCGTGTGGATATCGGAGACCACATTAAGCTTTCCTTTCTTGTTGGGCGTTTCTGAAGTGTCCAGCTTCCCGCCATTACAGACAGCGCGCTGAGTGGCAGACGTCGCAACAGGTCCTCGGTGCATGGTCACCGGGCCTGACGGCCTCCACAGATGGACAAAGCCATCGTGCCAGGGGTTTGCTTAGAATCCCAGAGCCTCACTCAAGCAGAACCACCAGGGGGCGCTTCCCCCCCCCCCCCCGCCCTTGCTGGGAAGGTTGGGCATGAGTGGGGTCTCTTCTAGCCCTTTCTAGAGACACTGCTCAGCCGGGGAAGGCTCTGCGATATGAGGTTCTTCCTTCCACCCTGTAGCTCCTAGTCCTTTTTGGAGCTGGACCTAGAAATAGCTGAGAACTCTTTTTGCTGACTGGGGCGCTGGCAAGAATAATCCGGCACTTTGGCCTTTGTCACAAAAGGTAGGTGGCTTGGATACCCTGGGTCACATCCAAGTCGTATTTGCGGGCAAAGAGAAGATCCTGACGAGCAGATAAAAATAAACATTAAAGGTATTCAGCACAAATGAAGTAAGCTCCCATGATTTCGTTCCTTTGCTTTTTCAATTAGGACCTGATCAGGATTCCTGGATTTCAGAGTCCATTACAACAGGGACATGTAGGCTGGCGTTTTTTTTCCACGGCAGAAGTGATTTCTTTCTTTCTTTCAAAAAAATTTTTTTTTTTTAGAGAGAGAGAGAGACAGAGAGGGCGTGTGTACATGGGTGGGGGGGGGGGGTGCAGAGAGGGAGACCCAGAATCTGAAACCGGCTCCGGGCTCTGAGCTGTCAGCCCAGAGCCCGACGCGGGGCTCGAACTCACGAGCCATGAGATCATGCTCTGAGCCGAAGGCGGACGCTTAACCGACTGAGCCACCCAGGTGCTCCAGAAGGGATTTCAATAAAAGAAGCTTAAGGATGTGCATCTGTGCCTCTCTGGGGAGTTTTCCTTGTTGGGGTGTGCTCCTCGTGTTCACGGGGATCATTTTTGAGGGCACGTGCTTCCGTGGGTCAGCGCGGCACCTGCCAGCAGACGGGCCTGCCAGCTTCCCGCAGCAAAGCCGAGGCCCTTCTCCCGACCCTTTGTTCTCTGCGCAAGAGGACGCGGTCCCCCCCCCCCCCCCCCCAAGTACAAAACTTGCACGTTGTTTAAAACGTCTCCGTTTAACTGCTGGTGGTTAGACTGACAGATTGGCCTGTACCTGCGTGGAGAGCACTCTGACCCAGCAAAACACTTCCGTGCTAAGAAGACAGAAAACTGTGGCATTGGCCATCTGACCCAGCAGGAGCCTGGGACAGATGGAGCTCAACTTGGAAGGTCTGCTGAAGTTTTTTGTTTTTTTGTTTTTTTTTCCCTCCAGTTGTTGTTGTAGCCCCAGGAGCAGATACTGGCTCTGAAACCTTTCCCCTGGCTGGCTTGGCTGCCGCTGCTTCTCTGGGCAGGGGCCGGGAGCCAGGGTGTCAGGCTGACCGCACTGTTCTCAGGGGCATTAAGGGCTCCCCACGCGATCAAAGGCACAGCCCCAGGGAGGCGTCAGCCTCTGCGAGCGCTCCCACTTTGCTGGGTGCAGGCTGCTCTTGGCTGCTTTGTTTATGGGGCTGCCTGAGATGACCGGCTTTTTGTAAGGTACGGTGCATTGGCTTCGGGGAGTGCAGCACCCACTTTCGGGGTCGGAAGGGTTTGTGCTGGCTCGTTGCTCATGAGACAGACAGCACTGGTCTGTGGTCAGGAGAACGATGGCAAAGCATTAGCGTTTCAATAAGCCGCAGGTGCAGGTACTCGGAGCAAAGTGCACTGTTTGGAGCGGCATCTCAAGGGGTCGTAAATAATTAGTTCTGCACAAGGTGGGCACAGGAGCAGCGGTGGGTATAGTTAGGATATGATGTGCTGAAGATACCCTATATATCTCGTGTATCTTGTCTACGTACATCATGTATAAAGGTCCGCGGCACTCTTTGGGTCCTGCCTGCTTGTTTCTGGAGAAAAGTTTTTCAGTAGTTTGTTCTTCCCTGAAAGTCTTGCCTGGCTTTCTTCTGAAGGTGCCTCGCCCCTATTCAGTTCTCACTGCAGCTGGAGGGGCCACGCTGCTTTGTAGTTCCCGTGGAGAGAGCTTGGGGACGTTCTCAGATGAAGCACTCTGCACTGTCAGCGGATGTCTCCGGGGCCGCGGTGGCGCAGCAGCTGGGTGGGGGGGGGGGGGGGGCAGGACGGCCGTGGTGGGACAAGTCAGCCCCTCGCCCCGGCTTTTCTTCCTTAAACAGCACCTGTGGAGTTTATGGGTTCCTCTAGGGAAAATCGGAGAAATCTACATTAGAATGCCGTTTCCTGCCGGGAGGACTGTCAAAGAGTTTATAGGAGACCATTCCGCGGTCTGAATGCGTTTATGGCCATATCATATATTCGGGGCCGACTGCTCCTACGCCCCCATTCTTCATGTGGGAGGGCCCCAGCGCGCCTGTGGAAATCACAGAGTGAGGCTGAAAGCGGCAGCTTGAGAGTGCTGTGCTCATTATGGTTTTTTGTTGTTTTGGTTTTTTGACTCAATTTTGGACTCAACTGGAAACGTCACCGTAGTTGTCCGGTGGCCGAAGGATTCTTAAATTTTGCTGTAGGGAGATTGGAGGAGGAAGGGACAGCGGTTCGTGGCAGCTCAGATCAGAGCTGGAGTTTTGGGGGGGTTCTGGTACGACTTTGGGGGGGGGGGTGCTGTGTCGCTGTGGCCGGCGGGGCACATCCGGTACCTTCCCTTGAGGCCCTGAAAGCTGGGCAGGAGTCAAGGGGAAGGCTGTTGCCAGCAGGGACGGGGGGCCTGCGGTCCGAGTGTCTGGGGTGTGCAGGAGTGTTGGGGATGGGCCGCCAGCAAGGGCAGGGCTGGAGGGTCTCCGGCACTTGGGACGCTGAGCTTCTGTTTTCGGCCCTGAAGTCACCAGCCTCCCCCTCCTTCCTCTTGCACGTGGGGCCGGTCTTTGAGTTGCGGTATATCGCAATATTGTCCTGTAGACGATCCTTAGGAAGCCTCTCTGAAACAGAGCCTAATCACGTCTGCACACAGTCCTTTCCTGCTTCCGCAAAGCTGCTTCTCAACACGTTGGCTGGGCTTAGTCTGAGCCGGCCCCTCGTCACCCCTCGACCCCTGACCTTACATGCCTACGTCTGGAAGGACCTGCATCCCCCAGGCGCACGACGGCGTGTCCCCCTGGGCCAGGCGTGGGTGTGCCGTCCACCTTCTGCCCAGAATGCCCTTTCTCCTTTGCCGCAAACTGGAGCTCATCCTTTCCGACGCAGCTTTCTGAGGGGGCCCTTTGAGACTGACCTGAGAGAGAAACTTCCGCTCTCTTCTGTCTCCGCTGAAGCCACCTTCTTGCCTGCACCCTTGCTAAGGCGACCACCTCCCGGGGTCGTGCGCTCATTGTTTTCCTGCTCTTCCTGTTTTCGTTCACGTTCGCCCTTAGCTCCAAGTGAGAAGGCAAGATTTCTACTATATAGCCAAACTTAAGCTTTCACTTTTAAGGCTCAAGATCATGGTTCTGGAAGGGGGGGAAGTTCACCTTTTCACAGAAGAGGCACAGTAGGGGCCACGCTTGTCAGTGTGTGGCTCAGAGCAGACCCAGCTGCCTCAAGTTGGTGCTGAGACCCCGAAGGCCTCCAGCTGCGTCTTCTTCCGGAGGCAGGGGTGGCCTGGGTGCGGGTGGCAGGGTCTGTAGCAGCCTGGGGTGATGAGCACAGTCATCCACCGCTTCCTTGCCAGAGACCTGCTCTTTGTGAGAAAGCGCTCCGGACTCTCTAAGGGATGGAGAGATGAGCGAACTTGGCTGCGGGCCGCAGCAGCTCAACACCCTCCCCCCCCCCCCCCCCCCCCCGCCCCGAGGGGGTGGGAGACGCGCACCCTGTGGTCTTAGCGGGGTCGGCACCCGGCGGGGGCGGCAGCAAAGTTCTGCGGGTGGCGGAACAGAAGAGGGAGCGATGAATTTGGCTCAGGTGCAAGCCGAAGGGGGAACAGGCCCCCACAGGGCCCTCTAGCAAGCAGCGTGCTCATGAGGAAAGAACACAAGTGCACATCTTGTACTTCGATGTTCAACAGGCTCCTGACCCCGCTCGGAATAGAAAGCGGTGAGGTGAGTCCAGGTAATCTCCGGGGCAGTAGCTAATACGCTTTCTGGAACTGTAAGAGCAGTGGCATCCGGGGGGGGGGGGGGGGCTGAAATAAAACCTCAGGTGTGCTTATTTGGTACAGCTGGGGTTTCAGATTCTGCACCCAACGGGTGCAGCTTTCAGACGGGACTGTGCTCCATTTCCGTACATTCCTCGCTGTGACTTCCTCCCCCATGCCCTCTGTTTAGGAGGTATTTTCTGCTGTGTGTGTGTGTGTGTGTGTGCGCGCACGCGTGTGCGCGCACACACACATATGTATCTATAGATATAGATAGATATCTATATACAGATATCTATCTATATCTATAGATATATATCTATATCTATCTATCTATATATCTATATCTATATCTATATATCTATATATCTATATACATATATATATATACACACACACACACACACACACACACACACACACACACACAGTGTCCCAGGGGAATAAAGGGGTGACTAGAATAGTTCTTGCTGTCAAGGAGCTTTTAATTTTTTTTTTTTAATTTATTTATTTTGGGAGAGAGAGCAAGAGAGTGAGAGCAACGGAGGGGCAGAGGAGGAGGGAGAGAGGGAGAATCCCAAGCAGACTCCACACTGTCAGCACGGAGCCCGGCGCGGGGCTCGAACCCATGAACCATGAGATCATGACCTGAGCCGAAATCAAGAGTCGGACGCTTAACCGACTGAGCCCCCCAGGTGCCCCAGGGAGCTTTAGGTTTGGAGAGAAGGGGGATGAGACACACGGAAATCGCGTATCTGCTTGCGCTGGCACATTTCGGTCGGTGCACCCCTAAAGGAAGCCAGGAGCCTGATGACTTCTGCTGGGGTACAGTGAGCCAAAGCAAGTCCACGTCTCTGGTTGGCGTCTAGAAATGCGAGTCATGAGGAGTTAATTTCCATTTTACAGAGGTGACCAGAGTTTATTCACATCCGTGTGTCAACTACCCTCTGTATGTTCGTTTATTTGGCCCTCCCTTCGGCTCTGGAAGGCAGTTCTTCATGTTACAAGCGAGGAAACGGTGGTCCAGAGAGGTGAGGTAACTCACCCAAGGTCACACAGCTTGAAAAGAGCACAGCTATGAATTAAGTCTCTGGTGGTCCTCTTCCAAAGTACATGGTTGTTTTTTTTGTTTTTGTTTTTGTTTTTGTTTTTGTTTTTTTTTTACCAGCTAGCAGGCAGGCGGGTTATGAATGCTTTGTAAGGCCCACCTTTGAAAAATTGTTGGAAGCTGGTAAAGTGGAACTTTACTGAGAGGCTTATGATAAGTGAAGGGGAGCTGCAAGGCCTTCTCTGAGAGCCCTGCTGGTTCCCATCTAACTGGACAGCATGACGGGCGGACTGAAGGGCTTGTTCTCAGCACATCGTGGGCCTCCGGTCTCTGTGCAGAGGGACTGAGCCAACAGCGTGTGCCCTGGGCGTTTGGGAGAAGAGCCGGATCGGGCACGTGTGCAGCAGGCGAGGTGTCGGCTTTATCTTAATGAGCAGCACCCAGGGGTGCACAGAGCTGGGTGTGCTCTTCGGGAGCGTGAGCTAGCCCATTCTGGGAAGTCCGTAACATTTGTTCACAGATTTGGGCTCTGGCACGGGCGCCTCCCTACTTGACAGAAAAGCCAAGTGGAAAGTGCTCAGAAGGGAACGGGGAATAACTGGGGGCCCAGAGGTTAGCCGGACACACACGTCTTCGGGTTCCCCGGTAAGTGTCAGGAGCCTTTTAAGATAAATGGATTTTCTGCCTCTTGGGCAAGCCTTCTGATCTTCTCGTCTGCAAGGAAGAGAGAAAAGAAAGGAAGGAAGAACAGAGAAGCCGTCACAGGCTGAGCTGGAATATTTTTCTTTGAACGGCTGGAGTCTGAGTCTCCTGCTTTAATCTCCAGGGAACGGCCAGTCGGGCTGACAGGCGGACACTGTCCAGGCCCCCGGCCCGCCGGCTGCTGGCCACTTGTTTGCTTTGCTGCTTCTCGAAGTGGTGGTCTGAGCGGTGGTCTTTCCGCCTCCTCCCTCCCGCAGACCTGTCTTCAGGCAACATTCTTAGAATGCTCTCGGTTTCCGTTGTCTGGCTAGAAATGTGTCTTTTTTAAATGGGGCTTTTCATTCACTGAGGCTTTATTTTCTTGTTCTGGAAGCCCTCCCCACCACTGCCCCCTCCCCCCTTTGGTCAAGCACCTTTAAGAAAGAGCCCAAGGCAGTTTTTTTTCCTAAGCAAAAGTTTCAGCGGGGCTAGACAAGTGAATGGCATGAAAAAACTCCCACCAACTTAAAAAAACAACACTCTCTTTTCTGAAGTCACCGGCTTCATTTGAAAGCAAAGATTGTCCTACTTCGGGCCATCGTTGGACATTCTAAAATCGTCCAAAATGTAGGACCTGGGACAAGTCACTTAATCTCCCCCCGCCCCGTCTCAGTTTCCTAAAGTAAAAAGAGAATCATGCCGCGTGCCTTTTAGAGCCGTGATGAGAGTGATGTAAAAGCCGAGAAAAGGGGCTACACAAAGTGGCCCTAATAAACGATAGCCACTGTTTCGATTTTTCCTATGTTCCTGGGGCTTACGTTGCTAAAGGAAATAATAAGGACGTGAAACCAACAAAGGCTTTAAATCTCAGACCCCATGTCTTCATCTGCAAAATGAAGATCGTGCTTTTGTCACAGAGGTGTTAGCACACAGCAGCTACTAAACAAGTACTGCTTTTCTTGTTTTTCCGTTCAAACTTGCGTCTCTCTCCACGTATGTATTTATTGATTTATATGTCGCATACACGGACCGCGGCGTATGGTATATGTTATTTACGTTCCAAAACATAGACTGGAAAATAATGAAAATGATGAGATGGACTAGATGAAAACAGAAGTTTTTTTTTTTTTTAAATAGATGAAATTTATTGTCAAATTGGTTTCCATACAGCACCCAGTGCTCATCCCAAAAGGTGCCCTCCTCAATACCCATCACCCACCCTCCCCGCCCTCCCACCCCCCATCAGCCCTCAGTTTGTTCTCATTTTTTGAAAACAGAAGTTTTGATGTTTTCTGTTTTTGTCCCCATGTGGATATAACTGTGTGATGTAGGCATACTGTAACAGGGACCTTGCACTGTCGTGTGGTTCTGGGAGTAGAGGCAGAACCTTCTAGGAGTAGCTGCAGGATGTTAAGGGCTCCCAGAGGAGCCCAGGGGGCCGCCCAGATTCCCACGTGTCTGCAGTGCTCAGTCCCGCGAGGCTGACTTCCTGGCTTTGTCCTTGAGAAGTGTACGGGAATGCCATAGCTTTCTGTGAAGTTGGGAAATGCCTTGCCACTACTAGAGAAGGTTCTAGAAGAGAACAGTAAGGCAGACTTATAACCCTTAAACCGAGGGTGTCTGAGATGTCCTTCCTGTTCTGCTAACTGGAACTTCCTCACACCGCTCTGCCTGGAAGGTGTTCTTTGGGGATGGGCTTTCAAGGCCACACAAGGTAGTAGCTGTGTGTCCTGAGATACCTCTCCCAACGTTTCTGAGCTTCAGTTTCTTCATCTGTAAAATAGCGATCACAGTAGGGCCAGAACTAATTGCCAGATAGGATAGTTGCTGGGATGAGACGAGATGACCTTGAGGAAATGCTTGGCAGCTTGGCCTTGCGTTGCTCTTGGCCCGTCGTCCACCACGATCTTCAGTGGCCATTCTGCTGAGATTCTGCGTGACGTCTGCTGTGCATTTTTGTGCTTCCATTTTAGTTTTTAACATAGCCTTCAGTTTTTAATAAGTGTGAATACGAACACGGTGTAAAAAGTCATCATGGGGGCGCCTGGGAGGCTCAGTGGGTTAAGTGTCCGAGACTTCGACTCAGGTCATGATCTCACAGTTCGTGGGTTCGAGCCCCACATCGGGCTCTGTGCTGACAGCTCGGAGCCTGGAGCCTGCTTCGGATTCTGTGTCTCCTTCTCTTTCTGCCCCTCCCCCTCTCATGCTCTGTCTCAGTCTCTCTCTCAAAAATAAATAAAACATTAAAAAAAACAAGTCATGGGGTGCCTGGGTGGCGCAGTCGGTTAAGCGTCCGACTTCAGCCAGGTCACGATCTCGCGGTCCGTGAGTTCGAGCCCCGCGTCAGGCTCTGGGCTGATGGCTCGGAGCCTGGAGCCTGTTTCCGATGCTGTGTCTCCCTCTCTCTCTGCCCCTCCCCCGTTCATGCTCTGTCTCTCTCTGTCCCAAAAATAAATAAAAAACGTTGAAAAAAAATTTTTTTTAAAAAAACAAGTCATTATTATAACCTTTAAAATGAAAAACACCTATTCCCACTCCAGGTCCTGCTACCTAGAGACAACTGTCTTAACTTTTTAGTTTTTTTTTTAATTGTTTTCTGGAATTTACTGCATAATTTACAAATAGTAACTTGTGCTGCAGTTAATTTCCAGACCATCTTTTCATTTCACTTTCATTTCACTTCACTTCACTTCACTTCACTTCACTTCACTTCACTCCACTTCACTTCACTCCACTCCATTCCATTCCGACTGTGGCCTTCTCAGGCCTCCTTCCTTCTGTCCCTAAAACGTACCCTTGCATGCACGCTCCACTTCCCTTTACCCATCCTTCCAAAATCATTCTGTCGCAAACTTTGAATCTGTACTCAGCATAGACTTATAGCTACAATTAACTTAAATTTCTAATTCCTGTGCAACATCTTATTTTTCGTGCAGCCACTAATTGTCTCAATTTTTGTTTACTTGAATTTTTGAAGACCTATCAATAATTCATCCTGATCTGATAGAACTACTTTTCAAAATTTTTTTTTAAAGTTTATTTATTTTGGGGGATGTGGAGGGGCAGAGATAGTGGAGAGAGAGAATCCCAAGCAGGCTCTACACTGTTAGCATAGAGCCCGGTGTGGGGCTTGAACTACCGAACCTTGAGATCATGACCTGAGCCAAAATAGAGTCGGACGCTTAACCGACTGAACCACCCAGGCACCCCTCTGATAGAACTTCTAAAGCTCTTTTCAACATAGTTCAACACATCAGATAATCAGATCTGTTTCATTGATTTTGTCTTGGAGATGTCCTTTTCCAAGCTGTTGTCCTTATCACCTTGGGAACTCGTTTTCTCTCCTTGTGCTGGACCCTCTGCCCTGGGTCTCATGTCTTCACATTGGTCAATATTTTCTATTCCCCAGTAGCTTCTGGAGAAAGAATAGTTGGGAGATGTGGTTTTTTGTTTGTTTGTTTTTGTTTTGTTTTGAGATCTTGAATTTCTGAAAATAGTTTTATTCTACTCGCACTTTGGGTTGTTATTTCAGTTGGGTATAGAATTCTAGATAGCACACCATTTTCCCTCAGAATTTTTAAGGGCATTATTTCATTGTTTCCCAATTATCACTGTTGAGAAATCCAAAGTCATTCTGATTATTTTCAGTGTGGAATGTGCCATTTAATTTCTTTCTGGATCTTTCTTTGGGATCCTCTCTTGATCCTTGGTGTTCTGAAATTTCATGATGATGCTCCTTTTTCATTTATTATGGCGAGCCCTTGGGATTTTTAAATCCAGAAACTTAAATTCTTTGCTTCTGGGAATTTTTTTTTAGATTATTTCTTTGGGAATGTTATTCCCTCCTTTTTCCTTGTTCTCTTTTCCTGGAACTCCTATTAGACCATGAATTTATTCTCTAATTTTCTTATCTTTGTGTCTTTATCTTCAATTCTGTCTTGTAGCCCTCCCAGTAAAGTTTAAGTTTCTATTACCATTTAAATGGTTTATAAGAGTTCATTTTGGGTTTCTGCATTCTTACATTTTCTTTTCTAAAGATTGCATTTCTTTAGAGCAGTTTTAGGTCCTCGGCAAAATTGAGAGGAAAGTACTAAGTGTTCCCATATACTCCCTGCCCTGACACATTCCTTGTTGACCAGTACAGCATTCTGTTCTTGTTTTGTGGATACAGTGTTCCTCCGAGGATAGGAATTTGTGGGGGGTGTTATCCTTTGCATTTTTTGTGTGCTGTCTTTTATTTGTGCATTTCTTTTGGTCTTGACCTTTTATGTTGAAGGAGTTTCTCAAAAGCCTCTGTGATGCTGATGGTCTTTGGATGTCTGCTCGTAGTTAAGGATCAGGTACAGGAGGTTGTGTGAAAGTTGCCATACACAGGAGGTAGCTGGGGTGGGGGGGGTGCTCCCTTGTGGGACATGATTGGATGTGGATCTGTGGCATCGGGGGTACCCCCAGTTTGCAGTGTCTGTCCATCCTTAAGCCCGAGTGTCAGCATTTTGGGGGAACCAAATAGGGAAAAGGAATGAGAGGGGAGGGCACCACAGACTGAACCTGTTCCTGTTTTCAGTCCCGCACACCAGTTGTCAGCTGTATCCTGGAGAATCTCTGTGATTTTTTTTTTTTCTTGAGTAAACCTCCAGGGTCTGGTGGAGACAGGGAAGAGGCTGCTGAGGGAGGGGAGGGGGGAGGAGAGTGGGGAGGGATTCTCCTCCCCCCCCGGCCCCCTCCCCCAGCCAGGTCTTCAGCCCCACTTCTCACTGCGTTGCCTCCAATTCCTAAGCCTCTTCTGGCTTCTGCTTTGAATTGGGGTGCTTCCCAGAGGATGCCTTAGTTCTTACTTTGTTTCAAAGTCTGTCTCCACTTCCGCTTTGCATCTTCTAAACTGCGTGGCGGCACATTTTGTCTGCTGTTAGTGGCTCTCCTTGCTCTGCGTGTGTGTGTGTGTGTGTGTGTGTGTGTGTGTGTGTGTGTGTAGTATGTTTCTGGATTCCTCGCCTACTCCTAGTGAAGTTTGGGAGGAAGTAGAGATGACGTGTGTATTCTATCTGTGCCCTTTCGCCGAAGCCGCCTCTCTGTCTTCGCCTGTGATCACCCTTGATCTTCCTTGATGGGTCCGCCCCATGCTTGTTCTCACTGAACTTCAACCCAGACTAGAGCTCGCTGCTCTAACCGGATGCTCTCAACGACACCGCTTGGTTTACAGGTGCCAGGGGAGGAGAATGGCTTGGGACGGGTGTCTCAGCCATTGAGAACGTGCCCAGATAGCCCGCCTTGGTGACTCCAAATTCACTGGAGATCAGTCTGCTTCATTCATCTGGTCAAGTTCGTAGGTGCTCCGGGGGTCTGATGAGGCAGTGGACGTGCAGAACTAGTTCTGGGATTGGAACTGACGTAGAACTGACTCTGTTTGAGGTTGACTTGGTGAAATAGGGCCCACCAGCCATCCAGCGGCGTTCCTTGGGTACAGAGTTTTCCACTTTTTGTGCTTTAGTCTTAAAAACAAGCAGGTGCGCAAGGGTCTGGTTGAAACTGTATCCACCAGGGCCTCTGGTTTTATCCCAAACATCTCTCTGTCTGATTGGCCGGCCTAAAACGCCACGTTCGTCACCGTAAATCGCTAGCTCTGAGGTTTCAGGGACTTACCTACGGAAACGATGTCTGATTTTCACCCCCAGTTTTGATTTTCCTCTCGCACGGTGCTGTCTGGTGAGCCATTTACTACTTGTAAGATCAACTCCTTTTCCGAGAGCCTGTCTGTCTTCATGGGGCTTTCATTTCCATGTACCCTCTTGTCCCTGTCTTAAACATCTTGCCAAATCCGTCCCACCAAAATACGCTCCTCTTCCTTTTTGAGTACCGGCCCCTTGGCCCAAGTTCTCACTGATTCCCTCCTAACGCCTCACGCGTTCTTTGTCACTTGTCATTTCCGATCTGAAATTCTTCCCGGGTGAATATTCAGATTTAGCCAGAGATGAATGCTCGCGCACTGCCTGCCAGGTGCTGTGCTAGGCACTGTCCACATATTCTGCCTCTCTTACTCTCCAAAATGACCAGCCGGTCAGTGCTTCAGAGTGCCCATTTTACAGATGAGAACACGGAGGCCCAGTGAGTCAAACACTTTGCTCGGGTCACGCATGCGCTGCCCATTCTGCCGCAGCCAGGCTCCTGTGCGTTATGGTGAAGGCCGCGGTTCAGGTTCTGGGGTTTGAGGAGCGTCGTGCACCCGCATCGGGAGGAAGTGGGCCAGGCCTTGGAATGCAGGCAGTGGAGGGTGATGTGTCCAGGGTGTGGAAGAAATCCCTGCAGGTCGTGGCCCGGGGTAGCTGTAGCAGGAGGCTGGCAGAGACCTGCACCGGGAGGGAGCAGGGAGAGACCGCAGCCCCGGGGCCCTTTACCCTGTCGCCTGGGGTAGGGGGGAGATTTCAGCTTTTGTGTTTGACCCTGAGCCAAACTGGGGCTCTCCAGTCCCCCCACGAGGGGGCCGGATTCTAACACTTCTAACAGGCCAGAGAGCTCCAGCTGTGTCCCCACCTCAGCCTGCTGTGTCCTCCCCTCCCAAAGCCTCTCACCTGGCAGGTGGTTTTGTCTGTGAGCTGGAGCTTTGCCCTGGGGAGTTCCCACCCCGTCCAGCGGTGGTCCCCCGGCCACTGACGAAAGGGCCACACGATTTTCCTTCGATTCTCCGGGCTCCTTCTCCATCCTGATTTGCTGGCGTTTCCTTCCTACGATTTCCAGTGCATCATCACACAGGGCGCGGGGTACATTTCCTCTCCATTTGCTTCTAGACATTAAAGCTTCCATGTGTGCGTAGGGTGGTAAAAGTTTCCATTTTTCTGAGTGTGAAAACTTTTCTGTGCCGCTCTTCCTGGTTCATTTTGTGTTTCTCCCCCTCCCTCCTCCGTTTCCCTGCCTGCTCCTTCTCCCCCACCCCACCCCACCCCACCCCAATTCTCTTCTTTTCTTTGAACAAGAGTTCCTTCAGGTGAGTATCCTCTCCAAGACTTGAATTTGCCGTCTTTATTTAGAATGGGCTTCATACTATCCCACCCCTGGCCACCGAACGTGCCTCGTACTCAGTAGCAGGACAGTGAGTGTTCCTTTCCCTCCTCCTCGTGGCTCCGTCCACGTTAGGCATTGATCTGTGACAACCGGTGGAATCCTCTGGGCTCGGAGTGCCTGTCCCCTGTCAGGTGAGCAGAAAGGGGCCTTGGGAGGGTGGTGGGGACTGGACGCCTCCATCGTGTTCTTTGGATCATCGAGCATGGTTCTGTAGAGACGCCGTGTAAAAAGGGATGGGCTCAAATCTCCTTTCTGTGTGCCTTAAGCTCTTCAGACAAAGATCTATAGAAACGGGCATTTGTGATGTTATTCATGGGCAGCAACTTTAAACAGACCGCCCCGATTCGAAAATAATGCAAGCGTCCCCCGAATGTGGCCAGTGACCCCTCCTTTGTGTATCGAGGTATGCGTCGGGTCAAGGAAGAAGGCAGACACGAGGACCCTGGAGCCCCTTCCGACCCAGGCAAGTGGGCTATTCAGGGGCTCTGGCAGCTGACCTCTTTCTCTCTCTGGAGTGTCTTCTCTGTGTCGGGGGCTAATTCCTGAGGCAGTCCTTCCGATGCCTCATTGCCCCAAGGCTGGAAGCAGGGGCTGACCAGGGGGCCCTGTGGTTAGGGATTATTGCTAGAAGCAGGAAGCGTTTAATGGTTTTTATGTACTTTTAGTTGGAAGAGGAAAGGCTGGACCTTCCTTGCAAGAGAGGCAGAAAATCAGCGTGACTGTTTGGCCCATTTTGTCTTCAGGAGGGAAACCAGAGCCCTCAGAGGGGCACCAGCGGCCCCATCTTGAGATGACTTCGCCGCCCAAACAAGGGAGCATTTCTTACACATGTCTTGAGTCAGAGTGATTGATGTGTGAGGTCGTGCCTGGCTTGTGAGGCTGGTCTCACAACTAGGGTTGCATCCCTGTGGTCGTGTTGACGCTATTTTGGGGGCTGTTTTTTAAGTCAGACGCTACTTTGAAAATCAACAGCGTAGTAGATAAGAAATACATAAGGATAGAGAAGAACTGGGTAATATCTCCTTTCCTCCCTTAGAGAGTTTATACATCTCTCTTCTCATAGTCGTAGGCTATTTGTAAAAATCCATCGGGTATCCATTAAAAAAGCAACCTGTAGGGGCACCTGGGGGGCTCAGTTGGTTGAGGTGTCTGACTTCGGCTCAGGTCATGATCTCCCAGTTTGTGGGTTCGAGCTCTGCACTGAGCTCTGTGCTGACAGCTCGGGGCCTGGAGCCTGCTTCCGATTCTGTGTCTCCCTCTCTCTCTGCCCCTCCCCGGCTCATGCTCTGTCTCTCTCTGTCTCAAAAATCAACAAACGTTAAAAAAAAGAAACCTGTGACATTTTGAAAGCAGAGCTTCTAAAGGCCACAGTCATGATTACAACCCAATAAAAATTACAAATAGTATAAGGCTAACCACCCCCAATCGTGACTATTTAGAAATTAAACATACATTCCTAGATAATTACCTGATCAAGGAGGGAATCAAAAGGGAGATTGCAAGGTGTCTAAAAAATGAAAAGGAGAACCCTTTATACCAAGCCTACGAAGCCATAGCAAAAGAGGTGTCCGGAGGAAAATATGTAGCCCGAAATGGTTTCATTATTAAAGGAGGTGGAAAATAAAGACGATAACAAAGTGATCATTTTAAGCAGTTTGAAAACAGTACAACAGATTAAGCCAAGAGGAAACAGAAACCTAAATTTAACGCCATAGAAAATGAACGGCAGCATGAGGAAGGAATATAAATTTAAATGCTGGTCTTGGGAAGCACTAAATAAACACAGAGGCTTACCACGTACGATCAGAGAGAGGTGTCTGCGCAAATGTCCGCACCTTCACGGAACGGAATATGAGGTAGCCGTGACCTTTATTTTCAGAGCATTTGTAAGAGCATTGAATAAAATGCTTACGTCAAGGGAAAAATGCAGAATCAAAAATGTCGTCATTGAATGAGTATGTCAATGCCATCTCCCCTCTCCCTCTTACCCCCCACTCGTGAAGAAAACGAAGTCCGGAAAGAGTACGTCATCCTAGCACAGTGGGAACGAGGTGTCGAACACGCGAGAACCTTGAGAGCATTGCGCTAACTGGAAGAAGCCGGTCCCCAAAGACGTAGACCAGAGGGTTCCATTGTTGTGAAACTTGCACAGTCAGCAAATCTGCAAAGTCGGAAAGTAAATTAGTGGCTGGGGGGGGAGGGGTGGGGATTGAGGAGTGACAGCTAAAGGGTATGAGGTTTCTTTTGGGGTCGATGAAATGTTCTACAGTTGATCGTGCGATGTTTGCACCACACTGACTAGATGTACACTTTAAGTGGGTGAATGGCATGGCATGTGAATACTATCTTAGGCTGCCAAAAAAAAAAAAAAAAAAATCCCGGTGGTCATCTTGGGGAATGGGAAAAGCCGTGATTTTCCTGTGGTTTTTCCACCCTCTTCTGTAATTTCCAGGTTTCCCAGATTTAAGTCTGCATTACTTGGGTAATGGAAGTATTGATAAACTACAAAAACACTTTAAAGGCAGAATGTTAACAATTGGCCTTTTAGCAAAAAAGGGCAATGTTGGGAAAGCTGCTAGCCCGCCTTCCGAGAAGGTGAGGGGAGGTCTTGGAATCCTCAGATCTGGAGACTAGTTGCCATGGGTCATGGAATTGCCAGCTGCCGTCCCATGCGTTAAGTGGTGCAGGGCTATTCTGGAAGTCAAGGAAAATAAACCATCGTTTGTCTGAGCTCTCTTGGCGGGGGTGGGGGTGGGGCAGGATCACCTCTCAGGGAAAAGCCGGGGGTCTGGGAAGCCAGGGATGACGAAGAGCCAATTTCTAGTAAAATATCCTAAGAGGTGTCAGACTCTGCTATCTGAGTGCTAAATTAGAGAAAGCTGTTGCTTATCTAACTTCCTGTAAACGCCCGGCCGTAGCTGCGGCTGAGAGCCGCCCTCTCCTCTTTGCTGAGCGGGGGATCCACGGCCCCTTCAAGCGGTCGACCTCTGCCTTTGGGCTTCGCGCCCAGGGTCAGTCTCTTTAACTGACACTGAGATGCCCTTTTAAACAGCAGCCTCCGTCGTCCTCTCTAAAGATGGGAAACTCGTACGCCGGCCAGCTGAAGACGACGCGGTTCGAAGAGGTCTTGCACAACTCCATCGAGGCTTCGCTGCGGTCCAACAGCCTGGTGCCCAGGCCCGTCTTCTCCCAGTTGTATCTGGAAGCCGAACAGCAGCTCTCCACGCTAGAAGGTAGGAGATGCCCTCGCGTCTGTCCTGTGTTGTGTGCAGCCCCTGTTGCAACAGAGCTGGAAACGCTTTCCTCCCCTGCATGCAAAATGTTGAGTCTGGCGGAAAAGAACTATTAGAAAAAGTTGCGCATACACTTGGACTTGGCTGAAAACAAACAAACCAACCAAATAATGATAAAGTTTCAGCCGTAAAGTTACAAGGAATCAAATTATTCACTGGCTAACGGGAGGGAGGAAGAGGGCCGGGGAGGAGTATCCTGGAATGGTTGTTACTTAGGCTCTCATCAGAAAGTCACTTGATAAGTGAGAAATTTTAACATGCTTTGGCCCTCCATGGTCTTTTTTTTCTCTCTGCCTCGGGACTCACGGCCGTATCTTTGCAAAATAGTCTGGGTAGTTTTTGTGATGGCAGATGCCAGAGCCCTCTAGAAACTTCAAAAAGCCAGGAAAACACACCCTGATGAATGGAACGTGTGCCAGAAATAAATGCATAAATCATACTCAGGCATGGGGACAACTTTAGGGTTTACTTATTTATCCGGAGAATAAAATGGTTCTGTTTCTCACTCTTTGATTTGTATCTTTAATAGCCATGTATTTTCATGGCAGAAGCAACCCCACGGCAATCCATAGGGTGAGACCCTTACTCTTACGGAAGTCCTTTTGGTCAGTTTATGCCTTCTGCTTGAGGACTCAATTTAGATACCGAGGGGGAAAAGGATTGTTGTTTACAACAAAAATGAGTCAATTAAAGCACGCAGCCTGCCAGGTCCCCTGGATTGGGGTGGTCACGACGTGTGTGGGTCAGTATCAGTGTGTGTGTGTGTGTGTGGACAGAGTGTGGGGATGGCTGACCAGGAGGGTTGCACGTGAGGGGAAAATGAGGCACAGAGTTGCTTGTGTAGTGCCTGATAGTTCTCATTCTGGCAGGGAGGCGCTCCCTGGGTCAATCTTTGAAACATCTTACAACGTTAACCTTGCAAATAGCAACAGCAAGGACCTGAGAGAGGGTCGGGGAGAAACTGGGCTGGGCTCAAAAGCACCAACTAGGGAAACGGCGAATTGTCTGGATGTGCATGTCCTCCTGGAGGGGAAGTGTGGCTGCAACACGGTGGGGGGATGAGAACTCACTGGAGGGTCCCGGCTGTGTTTTTGGCCGGCACAAAGACTTCCGTGAGGCATACACACGTTCAACAGTCATCCTTAACGGCCTTCCCTATCGAAAGGCTGCGTTGCTAATGATAAATTAACGATGGTCGCGACAACTTAGTTTGCCTGGCATCCTGAAATCTACAAAGCGCATTCACCTCCACCTTGTAACGTGATTAAATCCCACGGTTTGGGAAGATGGGCGCTGGGGTTGCCTGCAGAGTTGAAGGAGTGCCTGAGTCTCACAGTTGAACCCTTAACTCTGGCAGCTCTTTGATGAAGAGGGGGCAGATAGGGGGTTAAGTAGACGGGTGGGGAAGGGGGGGGAGTGGTGGAGATGCTCACCTGGGGAGAGACAGGAGGTTCCCCAGGCAGCTTTTCCTTATGCCCCAGATCTCCACGGACTACCTGGGAGGCTGCATCTCGGACATTCTGACTTCTTAGGATGTCCTCCCCTGCTGATAGGGCACTGGGCATGGGACACTTTGCAGAGACAGCTTTGAGCTTTATGCTCCTCCCGGGCCTCCTGTGTTGAGGGCTGGCTGCCGGCTGTAGTGGGCTTGATTGTTCAGCCCAAATGTTGAACGAAAACCAGGGCAGACCCTCCAGCTTTTCCTGTTTGTCCCGCAAACAGAATAGAGAAATCCTCCCAAGGTGCAGGGGCCTGGGAGTGGGGCGGGGGGGGGGGGGGGTGTAGGGAGAGGGGGAGCTGGTGGGAAGGGGAAGACACTCTTTTTAGTTTGCTGGGTGTCACAATAAACTGAGCACACAGCTCTGCCCCTGGTTTCTGCATCATAAAACCTGGCGCGGACGGCCTGTGCTGGCGACACCTCGTTTTATAGTCTGTGTGTCCGTCTCTCCCCCTGGGTCTCTTATTACTGTCCTTCCTCAGACAATTACATTAAAGATGGTTTTTATGACCAGGGTGCTGGTCATACTAAACAGCCCTCGATCTGTTAACATTTTCTGTATTTGTGAAGGTGATGCAGCAGGGGCCTTTGTGACTTTGTTCCCTGGCATAGAGGTCTTACCACTTCCTCCCAGGGGAAAACCCTTTTATTACGTGTTGTTTACTGTTTTTAGAGAGAAAGCAAACAGAACAGATACCAGCAATTTTGGGGTAAGTATTAATTAATTAAACAAGATGCAGGTAATTCTTGGGATCCCACCCACTCAAAATGTCCTACGGCTTCTTCCCACAGAAAGATGCAATGAAGTGGGAACATTACAGTGAATAACAACCCCCATGCTCTCTAGAGTGAAGGTAGTGCAGTGGCATTTCTGGATTCCAGTGTTTCTAGCGTGAAGGTCCTAAGGTCCCCGTCCTGTTGGTTTTGTCTGTCTGAGGCCGTGTGAATGCCCTCCTCCCTCCCTCCTCCTGCCGGGAGACCTTGGCCAGCAGTCTGGTCTGGTCTGCTCCTGGCTACAAGCTTCCTCGCCCTCGCTGCTGCCCGACTGATCCCATCAAAGGCCCTGGGATGTCTGCTATAGACCTTTGACCCTTGAGGGCAGCTTTCTTATCTGCTGGATTTTGAGCTCTTTCTTTGACTCTCCGAGGCTTAAGATCCCCTTCTTTCATTCTTTCTGACAGTCTGGATTCCTGTTCTTTTTGGCTTAGCAGAATAATGTGCAGACAGACATTCCTGGGTCCCCGAGCGCTCCAGTGGCTTCGACTTTCTCGCCCCCTTTCACTCACTTGGTTGGTGTCTTGGCTGTCCCCTCCGGGACCCCCCCCCCCTTCCCGGGGGGTACTGGCTCAAAGAGCAGATGTGATTGTGCAGGAGAGCCTTCTGTGACTCCCTCTCCTCTGGTGGTTACAGGACAGTCCCAGCCCCCACGGGGTCCTGTGCTGCATTGCGGGCGCCTGTGGTCTGGGCGGGACTCTGTCCCTCCTGCTAAAGCCACTCCAGACCTGCATTTAATGGCAGGAAGGAAGCATCTGAAGGAGGCTCCGGAGTTTATCCCCACCCCCCTTGTGCTCTTCCCGGGTAATCTTTTTACAGTCTTCCTGCCGCCTCTGTGTACTCCAGGCCCAGAAAGACAGAGACCCCAGGAATCTTCACTTCCTGCTCTGACCTACCCAAGGTCACGGGCCCAGGCTGGCTTACAGTGTTCACTTTCTTCCGCCTCTTGTCCCACGGGCGCCTTTTAAAATGGTGGCCACCATGAAGATATGTTCCCAGTACCCTGTGCTGATTCAATCACATCAGGAATATTCTGTGCAACTCTGAGGGCTGTGTTTCCCCCCTGCATAGACTACAACAGCTCAAAGTGCCCTTATGTAAACACCTCCTTTTAAAGATGCAGGATCTGGGGGCTCCTGGGTGGCTCAGTTGGTTGAGCATCAGGCCCTCGATTTCAGCTCAGGTCATCATCTCAAGGTTCATGGGTTCGAGCCCTGTGTCGGGTGCCACACTGCCCCTCTCACTCTGCTCCTTCCCTGCTCACTCTCTCTTTCTCTCTCTTTCTTTCAAAAATAAATAAACATGAAAAAAAATAGAAAAGTTGCAGGATCTAATGCACAGAGAGGTTAAGTCACTTTCCTGTGGCCACACAGACCATGGAAGGCCCAAGTACTAGAACTCGGATCTGCAGTTCCCAGCTCTGCCTCCCTCCACTGCACATGACTTCGTCATTAAACTAGAACCACCGGATGGACGGAGGGTGTGAGAGCCAAGGAAGAGGAGGTTGGAGAAATGGAGAAAACAGGAGACAGAAATAAAAAAGAAGAAACAATGGTCTCCCAGCCCGGCCTATTTAAGAATGCTGGGAGTGACCCTGTCCCATGAAGACATGTTCATGCTGTTTGTTAAATGACATTTAAACGTAGACAAGTTGAGAGGGATTTTTAACCCCAAATTTCTGTTAAAAAAGTGAGGACTATTCTTGCGTAGCCTTTTGGAAATTCACGAACATGACCCCCCTTCTCTAGCCGAGCTGCGTAAAGACAGCAGGTACCACAGTGTGTGCTCGCATCGGCTGGACAGGTGTTTCCTGGGTGCTTCTCTGCATGAGCATTTTACGGGGTGCCCGGACTACCGAGACAGAGAAGGGCAAGGACCCCACAATCTAGGAGCTGAGAGTCTGGGGAATGACAATAAGCTGTTCCATTGCCCAGGTAGAGTGCCCACGGTGAGATTCCCGTGGCCCATTGCTGGCTCTCCTGGCCAGTTTCGTGTTTTCCGTGACTCCTAAAATGCTATTTCACTTGGGAAAAAAAAAAAAAAAAAAAACAACTGGGGCGCCTGGGTGGCTCAGTCCGTTAAGCGGCCGACTTCAGCTCAGGTCATGATCTCGCGGTCCGTGAGTTCGAGCCCCGCGTCGGGCTCTGTGCTGACCACTCAGAGCCTGGAGCCTGTTTCGGATTCTGTGTCTCCCTCTCTCTGACCCTTCCCCATTCATGCTCTGTCTCTCCCTGTCTCAAAAATAAATAAAACGTTAAAAAAAAAAAATTAAAAAAAAAAAAAACACCAACAACAAAAAAACAACAACAAAAAAAGAAACTTTCCTGAAGTCATAACCTGCCTGGCCCTGTTCTGGAATGGTGCCTTGCGTGTATGTGACAAATTTGGGTGCGTGTTTTCAGAAATGCCTGTGTGTCCATTTTTCCCTTGGGGATGAATAAAAAGGTACCGTTCGTGTTCCGTAGAGGCGATTCATGCCATGTTTTCTGTTCTTAACTAACCGGTGCAGTCAGTCGCTAGAACATCGGTGCGGACAGCAGACGCAGCTGGGAACGGGCCAGCTGTGCTGCTTAGCAGGTCTCTGAAGAGCGGCAGGCCGATCACTGGGCCTCTCTAGGCCTCAGTGTGCCCACCTGCAAAATGGTCTAGATCTTAATCTGTGGCACCTCCCACAGAGATACTTCTGGAGTGCCTACCAGGTACAGGCTTCGTGCACCGTTCTTCTCCGCCGGTTACCACGTGTCGACCCCGGTGCGTGTGCGGATAGGCACAGCTCTCGTGGATGGGGAGACAGGTGAACCCGGATTCGAGGTCACGAGGCCAGGCTTGGAGCCTGAGTCTGTGACCTGGGGAGAGTCCCCTGACCTCAGCTGGCCCCTCCAGCAAAGACGGGGGATGAACGCCCGACCTTGGGGTGTGTCTGTCGGGACGGGCTGGCTGTTCCGTGGCCGGGACTTGCGGACTAGCTGCCTCTGCCTGACGCCTCGCTCCCCTTTGCCCCTTCCAGGTGGAGGCCGAGGGGACAATGAGGACGAGGAAGAAGAGGGGGAAGGGGCGCTGGAGCCCAGCGGTCCCCCGAATCCCTACCCGATGCACCCTCCGCCCGAAGGCTGCTGCACCACAGACGGTGAGCCCGCAGAGTGCGTGACCCTGGCCCCTGGCAGGTGACAGCGGGCGTACCCTCCCCCACCCAGCAGCGTTGGCTGCACCTCACCGTGGCCGTCAGGCTCTCACCCCTCAGCGCTCTCTGGACAGCCTCAGCTTTACCAACGGGTTTGGGTCCAACAGTTCATTTTGCTACGTTGGCTGTTTGAAAACTAGAACGTGCCTCTCAATTCGGGTCGGCTGGCGCTGCACGTTTAGCTCAGACCAATACGCGGGAGCGATCTTTCTCCTTTATCGCACTTTGTGGTTGAAAAAGACAGAGCTGTGGTCTCTCAGGAACCCCGTAGGGTCGGGGACTCGCTCCCGTCGCGCTGTTGAGGAACCGAGGCCAGATGATTCATCTGGGCGTAAGAGCTCGCGCTCTGCATGCGGAGACACTTGGAGCAAACCCCTGGCTCTCCCACTCTCTAGCCCAACAGCCTGTCTGAGTGGCGTATGTTCATCTGTCACCACGCCAGGCGAATGGTTCAGTGAGTGAATTAATTATTGCCCCTCCCAACTCTGGAAGTTTGGAGATAAAAGATACTCTCGGATATCCGAGCTAGTTAGGTAAGCCGACCCTTCGTCCACGACGTGGGAAGTGCTAGCAGGGTGGGGTGGGCGACCAGGGGTGTCTGGGAGCCCACGAAAGGTTGCTGACACAGGTCGAGAGTTTAGGGAAGGCTTCCTGGAGGAGGTGGCCCATCGTCTGGGTTTCGGAGGATTGGCAGGAGTCTGTGAGAGGGTTGGGGGAAGCTGGAACGTTCCAGACAGAAGAACGGCATGGGCAGAGGCTCAGGATGGGGAGCGTGGAGCCCATGTGGGGAGCTGCCAGCAGTTTAGGTAGGAGTCTGAGGTGTGGCTGGGCAGGGCTCGGTGCGGGGATCAGGTGGGGTGTAGAGGCCCTGTGTGTGGGGCTGGACGTGACCTTGTGCAGGATGTTGGCGGGGGAGGCAGGCAGCCCTCGCTGGGGCTGCTGCTCTGGGGTGAGGGACACCAGCACAGTGGCCCTTCACGAGGGGGCCTTCTCGTGTCCACCTAATGAAACAAAACAGCGAGTTCTCCAGTGGTCATCACGGTGATTTTCAAAGAATTTCCAAGTAAATGCAGTAATGGTGTCCATAGCCCATCTTCCTCCAGTTCTTCATTTAAAAAATATTTTTTTATTGTTTATTCACTTTTGAGAGAGAGAGAGAGAGAGAGAGTGAGCATGGGGGAGGGGCAGAGAGAGAGGGAGACACAGAACCGGAAGCAGGCTCCAGGCTCCGGGCCATCAGCCCGGAGCCCGACGCGGGGCTCGAACTCACGGACCGCGAGATCGTGATCTGAGCCGAAGTCGGACGCTCAACCGACTGAGCCCCCCCCAGGCACCCCTCCTTCAGCTCTTCAGAAGGCTGGGCCCAGGCCACGTAGGTGGAAGGCCTGCTTCCCTAAGACGATGGAGAGGAGCCACCCCGAGCTGGGTCAGACCTGCCTCCACCCTGGCCCTCCTCTCTGCGGCTCTGAGCAAATCACGTAACCTCTTCGGAGCCTCGATTTCCGTATCTTCAGACTGGCAGCTGGAACACTTCCCCACAGATGATCAAGTGACAGCTTTGCAGAGCTTATCCCGGCCCAGGGCCTGGCCCACCGTGGGCACTGGCTCTGTGCCTTCTGGCCTCCCCACCCCTCAGGGCCCCTTTGTGGCCCTCCCGCCGGGGGCACGGTGTTGTCGATGGCGAACAGGTGTGTGCGGGAGGAGTCCATTGACGGTACTGTAGGGTTTTGCAGGGGGAGCCTTGGGACCATCAGGCCATGTTAGCTGTCACTGCCTCCGTCGGTAACTAAGGATGGAACGGACACGGGATGGGGCTGGATGTGCCCAGAGACCTTGCGAAGGGCCTGTCCAAATAAGTCTCAGCTGTTTCTATTTCCAGATGCCTCGGGACATGTATTTCTTAAATTTTTTAAAAAAGCTTTTAGGAATTTATTTTGAGAGAGCAAGTGTGGGTGGGGGGAGGCACAGAGAGAGAGAGAGAATCCCAAGCAGGCTCCGCACTGTCAGTGTAGAGCCTGATGCGGGGCTCGAACTCATGAACCGTGAAATCATGACCTGAGCCGAAATTGAGAGTCAGACGCTTAACTGACTGAGCCACCCAGGCGCCCCTGGACACTTATTTTTTGAATGGGAAATCTACTTAAAAGCTCTAAGATACAGAATGTCCAAAAGGGTGTGGAGTGAAAGCCTCCTTGACGGTCAGTGTCCTTGTGTCCCATCCCCAGAGATGGCCAGTGTTACCAGGCTCTTGCTCCCTATTTGTGACATTTGTCTTTTCCTCATACGTGTAAAGAACACCGGGCGTAAAGAATATCAAATTGCTCACGATCTCTTATGGATTTATCCTGTGTACATTCTAATTGACCATCACGTGCCTACACTTTTTCCTGGTGAGTTTCATCTGTACGTCAACGTGTATCATATGGTGACACCATCGTCATAAAAATAATTAGCATGTGGTGAGTGTCCTCAGTAAGTAGGGTCCTAATCTTACCTCTTAGAACTAGTTTGAAAGTCAGCCACATCCAGAGGTGAGCTTTGTTCCCGACAAGACCTGGAACGCTGTCCTCCCTTTGCCCACGTGGAGCCCGGGTCCGGGGAGGCCCCTGGGCAGCGTGTGTGAGTCTCGTCCGTTCCTCCCAGGGTTCTGCCAGGCGGGGAAGGACCTGCGTCTCGTCTCCATTTCCAGTGAGCCCATAGACATCCCTGCAGGCTTTCTCCTCGTGGGGGCCAAGTCCCCCAGCCTGCCAGACCATCTCCTGGTGTGTGCCGTGGACAAAAGGTTCTTGCCGGATGACAATGGGCACAACGCTCTTCTTGGTAAGTCCTTTCTTTGCCCTTCCCTGTGGCTCCATCTGCATGGGGGACAGGGACAAGAGAGGCCATGGGGGGCGGGGGACAGGCCGCCTTTGGGGGCAGGGGACAGGCCGCCTTTGGGGGCTCTTGATCACTGCGTCCTACCGCCCCGTTTGTTTTTCAGTAGGCTCTTTCCGTGTGAAGTGGAATGTAAATGAGATTTATCCTGAGATGTGGCTGACCTCCTATAGAAAGCCCATCATTTAGTACTGTCTTGTGCGTATGTTCATCAAGCCTTTTCTAAGCGCCTGCCTGTGTCGAGAATAGGATACGGGCCTTGTGCTCGATGCTTTCAGAGGACATCAGACCTGAGGCGGTGGGAGAACAGGGCTGAGTATGTGTCCCTGCTTGCGGAACATTCATAGCCTTCTCCAGAAAGTGGGGAGCGATTCCTCCACGGGCCCTGGCCCCTTCACCTGGTCCGGTGTCTCCCATGGAGGAGAATCCGGCAGGCAGAAGGGCTGGTAATGATCTGGTCCAGACATAGCGTCAGGAAGAGTCTTTGCTGTAGAACACTTCAATTTCATGCTCGATACACCCCCCAAAAGCTGAGTAGCTAAATGCACGCCAGTGGGTATTTACTGAGCGCATTTTAGGTCTGAGGCACTATGCAAAGGACCCAAGAGGGGAGGAGGGGAAGAGAGGAGAGCAAGGATTGACCCGCAGAAGACGAATAGTTCCTGCCACGAGGAGACAGTGACTGTGGGTAAATGCTGAACCAAGGCAGGTGAATGTGGGCTGGACAGACAGACACAGATCTGGGATGGTGACCAGAGAGAGAGAGAGAGAGAGAAGGTTCTGGCCAACTCCGTCTCTCTAGGCAGGAGGGGCTTATTATAACTAGTTCTCGAGAACAAGAGTAATCCTGGGAAATTCACTCTACCAAAGGAGCTCACGGAGTCCTCCCGTCTCGGATTTAATTTGCTCGTCGAGGCCACTCAGGATGAAACGTGCTGGTAAGACTGTGCCAGTGACTTGGTCAGCGTTTGATCTGGCGGCGGCCGCGGCTTGGGCTGAATGCCACCACTTAGTGACTGTAAAGGAATTGCGAGGGCAGTAAATCAAGGAGGTCCTGTGTCTTGAAACGTGGGGACAAGAATCTTTGAGTTCATTCACCGCCAGCCCCTAACAGCTTTGGCTCCTCAGGTGGCGAGTGCAGAGGAAGTGGGGGCCTTGTTAATTGCTCGCCAAAAAGCCATCGGAGGTGGGTTACGAGGGCCGGTCGGTAATAACCGACGCTTTCTTCTTTCAAAATAACTTTACGCTCTCAGCTTGCACACTTAACACTGTGTAGGTTTCCTGCAATTAACCCTGATGGGTGTGCGGGACAAGGTGGGCCTACAGCCCTCCGGGGGCCTGGGCTCCGCGCTTTTTAGTGACCTATAAAACGGAAGCTGTGGAATATCTTGGGGGAAGCAATGGCTTTAGCTCCTAATTTATAACCGCCCCCCCCCCCTCCAATTTATAAAGAAAGGAATCTTGTTTTAGTGACTTGGGATCAACAGAGGGATTTTGTCTGAGAAGCTGAAAGATGAAAATCTAGATGTGTGTTTCCATTTTTTGACGACGGGAATTCCTCTCGATTGGCTGATCACTGAGGCAGGAGACGACCTCCAGCTAGAATGTCCTTTTCTATTGGGGTGTAAATGAGGCCTATGTTCACGCAGCATTTGTGGAATGTGTACCCCGTGTTGAAGGCGGACCTTCAGTTCAGCCCAGGGCCCCAGAGTCAAGTCCAACCTGGTCCTTCGCTGGGAGCTTGCCAGCTGGTGGGAAAGCTCGGCCAGAGGGGGACTTTCTAACACATCTCTGGGCGGCACGTGAGAGCTGAGGGTTAAGGTGCCGAGGCGGTACAGGAGGGCACACGGAGCCCAGTGACGGGAACAGTGTCTCAGGGTGTGGTGTGTGAGCTGGGCCCTGAAAAACCAGTGGCATTTTGCAAGTCAGAGAACAATAGCACCTACACGCTAACGGCAGCCACTTTACTAAGCACTTATCGCGTTCTAGAAACTGTTGTAAATAAGTTATCAGTGTACCGGTGGGTACGTTATTATCTAGCATTTGTGTATGAGGTAGCAAAGGCACAGAGAGGTTAACTGACTTGCTCAGGGTCGTCACCCGGCCGGTAAATGGCAGGTCCTGAATTTGAGCCCAGGTGCTCTGGTCCTGGCCCTCCTACTCCGGGGAACGGGTGCCCTCAGGAGGGGGAACCGTGTGCGTGAAGGAACATGGTGTGCTGGAATGAAGGAGCGGAGGCTGGGAGTGGGGGCTGCTTGGGCCCCGCCTGGGCAAGGCTGCCATTCCTGGGAAGTCATTTTTCAAATAATAGTATAATGCGTCTGTCTTGTGTCTTTAACAATTACTAACGCACGGCCAGTCTTGTTTCACCCACGACTCCCTCTCGAACTTCTGGATTGTTGGGGAAGCAAACCCCAGACGTGTCGTTTCACCTGTAAACGTTTCCGTGTGTATCTCTAAACAATAAGGGCTCTTTGTTAGAATTCCTATACCATCGTCGTATGTACAAAATTTAACAGTAATGCCGTAAGATTACCCAACAGCCAGTGTGTTCAAATTTTGTCTTACTGTTTTGGTTTTGTTTTGATGGATGTTTTGTTTGAATCAAGAGCCGACCAAGATTGTCCCAAAGCATTTGGCTGACCTGTTGCTAATTCTGTCTTCACGCATAGGTCCCTCCTTCCTAGTTGTCCCTTACAGTTTTTATTTTTGCAAATGTTCAAAGAAGGTGATTTCTGTGTTTGTTTGTTTGTTTATGTTTATTTATCTTTGAGAAAGAGCGAGAGAGAGAGAGAGCAGGGGAGGGGCCAAGAGAGAGGGAGACACAGAATCCGAAGCAGGTTCCAGGCTCCGAGCTGTCAGCACAGAGCCTGGCACGGGGCTCGAACTCACAGCGAGATCATGACCTGAGCCGAAGTTGGACGCCTAACCGACTGAGCCGCCCCTGATTGCTGTGTTGTTAACTTGCAGTGTAGAACGATCTCTTAGAGGTCACATGAATAACTGATTTCTGCCCCCTTCTTCCAAAGCGACAATTAGGGGCAGGGGAAGTGGCCGTGAGCCTCTTGCAGGATTCCGGGGGTCTTGTTGGTTATGTGGCAAGAATGCACCACCAGCCAGCCTTGAGGTTGGTCCCATCTTCCTGTGCCCATCACCCCCATCCCGCTTCTGTCGCATCTGAAGCCCGACACGGCTCTTAAGGCTTTCCCTGTGCCTCTGGCTGCTGCCTGGTACACTCTGGCCTGTGTCCCCCTTCCCAGGCACACGCAGGAGAATTGCAAAGGGAGGTGCGCTTTGGAGTCCTCCGGAGGCCCACCTTCAGAGACGCAAGGAGAAAGTGGATCCCTTGCGTACTTTAGTCGGAACGTGGCCAGAATGCCGAGGCTGGGGGCCGTGGGCGTGTTTTTTCCTCATTTGCCGTTAGGCTCTATTTACCTCCACGGTGAGGATCGTGGCAGAAACAACAGCAGTCAAATACAAAGTGGAAAAGGAGGAAGTTGCCCATCACCCCCAAGTGAACCTCCATTGTACTTTGCCCATTTTCTTCTCCGTGCACCATCCAGGTGGGGCATTTGAAATGGTTTCCACAGCTTGTATTTCAAGCTGTATGTCCAAGCGTGGACGTAAGGCTCGGTTTTGGTTTTTCTGCCTCACTTGCTGCAATACCCCCAGGACGATGCTACTTTCATCCCAAGTCGCCGTTCGCTTTCAGGGAACAGGAGGGCAGGCCTGCCTGTGATGACTCCGTCCTTAAAAGGAGCAGGGAGCCCCTCTCAAGGTCTGACCTCGGCCTTAGGGTCCAATTTAAGCCCTGCCTCACCAGAGGTCTTTCCATGGAAGGGGGAGCACGTGTGGGCACCAGTTCGGGGTGTGCATGTGCGACACCACCCCGGGGTGCCAAACGCGGCTTGGCCGGGCCTGAGGGGAAACTCGATAGTGCCGCCCCCGTGTGGTCAAGAAAGACTCGTTTTTATGGAATAGTTCCTGGGGGGTGGTAACCTCGAAGGAACCGTTTCTCTGCACTCTGGATATTTATGCCGGAGAGTTTGAGGATTCAGGACAGGCTTTCTAGGCCTGTCTTCTAGAGAGAGTATCATCCTGGGGCTCCTGGGTGGCTCAGACGGTTGAGCGTCTGGCTTCGGCTCAGGTCATGATCTCACGGTCTGTGGGTTCGAGCCCCGCGTCGGGCTCTGTGCTGACAGCTCGGAGCCTGGAGCCTGCTTCGGATTCTGTGTCTCCTTCTCTCTCTGCCCCCCTCCCCCTGCCCCATCTCACACTCTGTCTCTCTCTCCTTCAAAAATAAATAAACATAAAAAAGAAAAAAATTAAAGAGAGTATCATCCTGGTCCTGGTCCTGATTATCTCCCTGGTCCTGAGGCAGATTTCCAAAGAGAACGGCTCATTTTATTCTTCCTTGTGAAATTTTTTTACTGCCGTTAGACGACTTCTGGGAAAATTAGAATTGCCTCACATGTTCAGCTGGGGGTGGCTTAAACCATTTCTCCTGTCTCCAGGGACCAGTTGGTCAGCCATCCTGTGGTCCCGAGTCACCTCGTAGAAGAGCAGTCCGTATTTGCTGCAGCTTGCAGCTGGCTCCCCAAATACTTACCAGGCAGACCCAGGCCTTCCACCTTCGGAACCACGAGAAGGCCTTCCCGATGGCCGTGGTCCCATCCCTCCATCTGAAAGGGCACAGTGGTCCCACCGCCCACATTTGTCACGGATCAAAGGCCTGTGGTCCACGTAGCTGTCTCTGGATGGCAGCAGGGCCCCGGGAGAGTGCTTTCCGCACACCTTGGTCTTGTAGTAGTTCTGTTTCTCGTTCATCCATCTTTTCAACACTTGGGGTCAGAATCCCTTCCAGAGAGCTTGGAAGGTTTCTCAGGGCCTTGTTTTTTTGTTTTTGTTTTTTTGTTTTTTCCCCCCCATTTCATTATTTACCTATTCATCTTTTAACTTACGTCCAAGTCAGTTAGCATATCGTGCAATAGTGATTTCAGGAGTAGATTCCAGTGATTCATCCCCGATGTGTAACACCCAGCGCTCCTCCCTTAATGCCCCTTACCCATTCAGCCCATCCCCCCCCCCACAACTTGTGCAGCCACCCTCAGTTTGTTCTTTGTGTTTTCAAGAGTCCCCCTCCTTGTTTTTAGAATCTTTTTGCTTCCCTTCCCTTATGTCCATCCGTTTGGTATCTTACATTGCACATACGAGTGAAGTCATATGATCTTTGTCTTTCTCTAATTTCGCTGAGCATAATCCCCTCTAGTTCCATCCAGTTTTCTTAAATGGCAGCTGAGCTGCGTTTGTCTTCAGAGATCCAGGTTGGAGACAAAGGAAGAAATAAAAACATTAGATTGTTATTTCAAAGGAGGTGCAGACATCCTGATATGTTCACGTTGATAGCCTGTTTCGCCTCTCCTTCCCTTCTGATATCTACCGTCTATGACGTGCTGGACGTTGGTCTGTGCACAGACACTTAACATGCACAGACACAACCCACCCCTACGTGCAGTCACCCCATGACGCTGGTCCTTTAGAGCGAGGGAATAGCTATGGGGGAAAAGATGCGAATTTCAATGACTACACACTGAGAAAGAGGTTACGGTGGTTCTCTGTTCAATATGAAGAGCTGCAGGGGAGGACAGGGAGCTTCAGCCCTTCGGGTCAAGGGAAGCCCCGAAGAAGTGGACGTTTGAGTCGGGCATTGAGTGGCAGGGACGCATGCAACACGCAGGTGGGACTCAAGGGAGGAAGAGTGTGAGCCTGGAGGCATGAGGGCGGTGGGAGTGGGCGGGCGGGTCCGCTCGGGGATTGGGCCCAGCAGAGCGAGGAACAGGGGTAAAGGCTGGAGCCATGGGGGTTGGGTAGCATTTGGCGTGGCCTTGAATGCCACGCTTGTCAGTCTCCACCCCATTCGCCTGCTGGGCTGGAGTGCCACACCGTCTACCTCCACTGGGGAATATTCCGTGACCTCTCCGGTCCTCAGCCCTCCCCAAAGAAGGATTCGTGTCCCAGGGGGCCGGGTGTTGTGTCAGTTGAGCTGAGTGACCTTGTCTGGAGGACGGTAAAAGGGCCAGCATCTTGCTGGCTCTCTGCGCGTGTTAGTTCCTTTCC
The DNA here is from genome assembly GCF_028018385.1 of Neofelis nebulosa. Classification (NCBI taxonomy): domain Eukaryota; kingdom Metazoa; phylum Chordata; class Mammalia; order Carnivora; family Felidae; genus Neofelis; species Neofelis nebulosa. The sequence continues at coordinate 8,653,146 of NC_080790.1, forward strand.
TGTCCCTTTAAGAACAAGGAAATGGCACCGAGCTTGGCATCTCTTTGATACTTTGTCTCTTTGCTCTGGTGCAGAGAGAACAGGATTCTGGAAGTTTAAACTAAACCTGTCCCTGTCCTGTGGCTAGACCGAGAGATCTGTACCTATTTCTAAGGCCTTTTAAGGAGGATTAAATGTGCTTAAAATAGATCAGAAAATCCAGTGAGTGTCTGTACTGTAGGTGCCTTATTTCTCTGTGGGGATGTTTTGAACCTTCACGAACACGTCGCTTTGAACATCGGCCAGAGGCCTCAGGAATACCCTGTTTGAAAGCAGGGCTCACACACCGAGCCACGTGGCCCTCATGGGCTAAGTCAAAGTGACCTTTGGAAACTGTCGGCCAGAGAATATGATGAAACAGATCAGTCTCCGCTTGAGGGTCTTTCCTGCCAAAGGACCTTGCACCATAGAAACCAGACGCCCCAGTGGGCGAAGCAAGGTCCTCAGGAAGGTCTTCTTGAGATGGTGGGTGTAGACCAGAGCAGCTAGGCCAGTCGTCACATTTGTCCCATGTTAACCAGCGGTTGCACTGAGTGTGGTTTGAATGGACTTTATAGCTTGTAAAGGTCTCTTTATCCCTATTCGCTGGATTTTAATGGTTCATAAGAGGTCGTTTTGTCATCGGGCGACCCTTCTGGAGCCTCACAGCTGGTGGGAACCTCCGTCCGTCCCCAGAAAGGCCCATTCCGGCCTCGGCTGCAGGATGCCAACGTTGTGGCAGCCACACCGGGGCAGCGGGTCTCCGTTCCGCTGGTTGCCAAACCCTTCCAGCCCCACCCCGTGGAGCTCTCTTTGTTTCTTGCAGCGACTCATGGGGTCGGGATGGAGTTTGGGGCTCCTGGGAGGTCGTCAGTGGTCTGATGGCTTTGAGATTCTGTGACCGGCCAGCACTGAAGGAGATGGGCATGGACCACTTCCTGCAGGCACTTGATCAGTGTAGACGGTTGAATGCGATAGTCTCACCTTGTAATGTTTCCTGTGTGTATAGGCTTTAAAATCTGGCCCCCCTGCCCCCCGCCCCCCCGGCAAGTTCAGTCTTCCAAGCTTCAGGGCCTCCTCCATGACTAAGTCTTCTTGGGCCTCCTTCTGTTCAAGTCAAGGTCATCTCGACCCTTGGACCCACATAAGGTGCTAGGGACCTTTGCCCCGTGGAATTTTCGGGTTCGTGGCACGGGATGGGAGTATTTAGAATTTCCACAAAGTCTGCGTTATTTGACGAGTATGTTGGAGGTAAGTTGGAGACCTTCGTGGTGGTTTCCCTCCCCCAGGTTTCTCTGGGAATTGCGTTGGCTGTGGAAAGAAAGGCTTCTGCTACTTCACAGAATTCTCTAATCACATAAATCTCAAGTTGACCACTCAGCCCAAGAAGCAGAAACACTTGAAGTATTACCTGGTCCGCAACGCACAAGGGACTCTAACCAAAGGACCTCTCATCTGTTGGAAAGGCTCAGGTGAGCAGTTTGGCTTTGAGCACGGTTGGGTGGGTGAACGGGGGCCCTCCAAGAGGGCCCAGGTGCCTGTCAGCCGGACTTCGAGGAGCGCCCAGGCTCCGTGGGCACAATTGCAGGCAGAAGGTCAGCCCCGTGAAATCAAAGCGCTGCTTTGCATTGTGGGTAAACATTTGTAGTGCCAGCCTAATTGTGTGGGACGTTTAAAAGTTTGCAGGGGGCTACACCATCCTGTGTCTTCTTGGGGCAAGCGTTTGGGACAGAGGTTCTCAACCCGGGGTGATTCTGTACCCCCATCGTGACTGGAGAGCGCTACTGCCATCTGGTGGATGGAGGCCAGAGATGCTGCTAAACATCCGGCAGCACACAGGATAGCCCTTTCTGCCCCCTCCCCCCGCCCTCCCTGCCCCATACCCCAACCCACAAAGAACGATCAAGCCTAAATAATCAGCGGTGCCGAGGTTGAGAAACTCTGATTTAGAGAAATAATGGCTCGGATGATACCCGTCCTCTCTCCGTCCCGAACCCTGTGAAGGCCAGTGTCGTAGAAGTCACTGGGCTTCCCTCCTCCCTCCTGTCTCTCGGATCACCCATGGCTAAGTCAACTATGGAGAGAAGAGGGTGGGGGGCAGTGGATTTTCAGAGGCCCAGCCTTGGATGGCCCCTGAGAGGCCCCCACTCAGCCAGCTGTGCAGGGACATGTCCTAGGAGGGGTCTCCACGAGAACCTTGTCTGGGTTGGTTCATCTCTGGTCAACTGGCCTCTCCTGGCCAGCCTCTGTGAATAGAAGGAAGGGACTTCAGGAAGGGCTGGCTCTGGGCCTTCCTCCCCCACCCGTACTCCTTTTCTTACTTGACTCAGTAAACATTTCTTGAGCTCCTGGTACCGAGAATTAGTGGTACCAAGTGGTGCTTCTGCCGTGGGACCCAGGAAGAGTCTTTGATCACGTGCTGTGACCAAACACCTCACAGGCTAGATGCAACTCCTGGGAGGGAATCTTTCCAGCAGAGGGTGGCTTTCAGGACAGGGGGCTCTCAGCTCTTTCTCTGCCTCTGAGTAGTAATCTGTTCTTTCCTTGGGCTTGAAGGGCAGCGATGGGGGTGACTCATTCGTGTCCTCTGTTTTTCTCTTTGTCCCAAACGCTCAGGGTTGCTCCTCCTCCTGATAATCAGAGCTGCCCCTCGGACGGATCCCCCTGCCCTTGGCACGGGGCCGTGGGGGTTATCGCACCCCCGCCTCCCCCAGCTACGCCGAGGCAAGGCTGGCGTGGCATTGGCACCGTTTTGGTTATCTAGGTGTCTGGCTCTCTTGGGGGACAGCCTCCGGTCTAGGAAGGCCTCGCGTGACCGGGGTGGGGGGGGGGGGGGAGTTGGTTTTCATGCACGCGTCTTGCCCCCTTAGAGTTCAGAAGCCGGCCGACCTCCGCCAGTGCCTGTTCCAGCTCACTCTTCCCGCCAGCGGAGAGCTCCGGGCCTCTGGCTGCCTTCTCCAGCGAGCCCGTTCCCGGAGCCAGCCCGAGCGTCCCCCTGGGAGCCCAGCAGGCAGGTGAGGCGACCGAGAAGCACAAAGGAGCTAAACCCACAAGCCTGGCAGCTTGAGGGTGCAGCCCAAGCGATCTTCTTGTTTCTTTTTGTACAGTGTGTTTATTTTTGAGAGTGGGGGGGGGGGGTGGGCAGAGAGAGAGAGAGAGAGAGAGAGAGAGAGAGAGAGAATCCCAAGCAGGCTCCGTGCTGTCAGCGCAGAGCCGGAAGGGGGGCTCGATCTCATGAACTGTGAGATCACGACCTGAGCCGAGATCAAGAGCTGGATGAGTAACCGACTGAGCCACCCAGGTGCCCCTGCAGCCAAACGTTTTTCAAGATAAATAAGAAGCGTGCTTTGTACACCATCTTTGCCTACAAAGCCTGAGCATTTTATCTTGAATTTGTAGTAGTTTCTGGCACAGAATGCTGTGTTGTGTTTAAAAAAATTTTTTTTTTTTTAATTTATTTTTGAGAAGGAGCAGGAGAGGAGCAGAGAGAGGGGGACAGAGGATCCCACGCAGGCTCCACGCTGACGGCACAGGGCCTGATGCGGGTCTTGAACTCACAAACTGTGAGGTCATGACCTGAGTCTAAGTCGGATGCTTCACTGACTGAGCCACCCAGGCGCCCCCGCATGCTGTGTTTTTAATTTGGAAAGATGTCCTCTGTTGCTGTCTGCTACGTAATATGATCCCCTTATCGGTGGTGTGGTGAATTGGGGTCCCTCAGCAACCCCCCCAGTTTGCAGTGGGGAGCCTGCAAGGGGCAGGTGAGACGAGCAAGGGCCATCTACCGTGTGCTTAGGATCCCACAAGTCTGGGCATGTGCCTCCTTGAGTCTTAACAGCCTCCCTGCAAGCAGGCTTGGGTTTCCCCGCGGTACTTCTGGGGAACCTGAGGCTCAGCTGCGTGCCTGGGGTCTCCCGGGCAGTTGGAGGTGAAGTCAAGATTTGACAAGCAGGGATTTCTGGGTCGTGTGCTTGGCATTTTGCCATCCTGAACGGACCTTCGAGCATGATCGCCGTTGACTCCAGCAGCCTTCTCAAGGGTTTGGGAGGCTTGGCTGTTTGCGTTCTCCGGCCCACGAGGTCTGTAGAGGGGCCTAGTGAGGGGAGTCGGTGCCCTGGCTCCCACGAAGAGGCCACGCCAGGGTTGGGAACTGTGCCCTCCCACCGAGGCCCCAGGCCTCCCTCTCTGCATGCCGTCTGCCCTTGTCCTCACCGCGCCCGGGCCCCCAGGAACCGCTGCTACCATGGCGGCCGGGGAGCCCTTGGCCTTTGCCATGGGAATAGCTGGGTGTGAGTTTCCAGCACTGAGAGCCTCTGGCTGGGCGATTCGGGGCAACTGATTTCAACTCTTCGCGTCCCTGTTTCCTCGCCTGTAAAGCTGGAGCAGATCTTTTCTAATTTGCAGGGTGATTGCAAGAGTTAAGTATGGTGCCAATAGGAAATACTCAGCGCTCACTACCTGCCAGGCACTGTTCGGCACGCTTCTTTGAAATCCTGGCTTTCTCCCAGTGGCTCTGTTATTGTCCCCTTTTGTAGCTGAGAAAGCTGAAGCATAAGGGGTTCAGAAGGTTAAGTAAGGTCACTCGGCCCTGGGCGGCAACCGAGCAGGGGATTCAGACCCAGGGCAGTGGGCTTCAGAACTGTGCCCCTAAGCCCCTCACCATGCCACCTCACCCACAAGAAAGGTTTTGTGCTGCCCCCGACTCTGGGGGGCCTTCCAGACCACGCTGGCTGATGTGAGCACGCAAGCAGTGAGCCTCACAAGACCAGAACCCATATATTCCCCCGGCATTATCCTCAGACCTGGGGAGCCCCAGGGCCCTGGGTGACTGCGTGCCCTACAACTGTCCTGAGTGTGTCTGGTGCAAACCGGAGCCTGGGGGGTGAGGGTGTGGGAGAAGGGAGGCGGATCAGCCTCGGGTGCACTCCTGGGATGCTGGGGCCCCACTGGCCACTCGGGTCTCCCTGGTCCTTCATTGACCTGGGCTGTGCGCTCACTGGAGCAGGAGTGTGTGTGTATGGGTGTGCGTGCATGGGTGTGTGTCCTCAGTGGGCAGAACCACTTGTCGGCTAGTTGGTACAAATGGAAGAGACGTAATTTCCTGCTAAGCGGGGCTCCTATGAACTCACTCCGTGCTTCCCCTTTTTTCTCTCTCTGCTTCCAGGACCAGCCTCTGAGCACCCCTCACTTGCTACGGCCGTGGGTCCAGCTGTTTTCAATGGCAAAGATTCTCCGAAGCACCAACAGCTGGTGAAGAACGACCTCTCGGCCATGCCACGGCCCTCGGCATTAGGTAGCATTGCCTGTCCTGGGGGGGGGGGGTGCGGTCTTGCTTTTTTCTAGGCCAGGCTGTTGTGGGGGTTGTGGGCGCCACCGTACTGGGGCCACTGAGCCTCACGGAGTGGGTGTGGCATGGAGAGAGAGTCAGGACAGGCCGGCAGGTGCCTCCCGGGTCCGTGGGGCTGTGCCCAGGCCCTGGTGTGGGTGGGGCCGTGGCTTCGTCCACCGACTTGGGTGATGGGTGTATGGCAAGAAGCAGCGGGAGCCCCTTGTGAGGTGGGCGACCAGTCTTATGGGCTACACGTCAGGAGGGCTGTGAAGTCCTGGAGAAATAGGGGGCAGTGTGGTGTCATGGGAAAAACACGGGCTCCAAAATCAGATAAATACGAATTCGAAACTCAACGCTGTCTCTTATTGGTCAGGGGGATCTTGGACAAGCCTTCTGGCTAAATTGTTCCCTCATCTGGAGATCAGAATTCTGCATTCAGGGCAGCTCAGAGGGTCAGGTGAGGTGCTGTATGGAGATTCACACACATCTGGCAGCTCACTGAGTGACCATGCCCCCCTCGGCATCATCACTGAGCTCCTTTGCAGGGAGGACTTCCTGGAGGAGGTGACAGTCGAGCTGCACCTTAGAGCTGGGGAAGCGTGAGAGGCGGTGAGGGAGGAAGCTCAGAAGAGGATGAAGAGATGCACGAAGGAGTTACACAGACCTTCTGCTAGAGTAGAGGCCGTGGAGCCTCTGACTCTGGGCTCAGTGCTCGCCCCTCTGGGCTCTCAGGAGCCATTTAGTAAGCCAGGGTTACCTCTCTCCCCGTCCTCCCTGCACGCAGCTGAGTGGATTTTGGCAGCCAAGACTGTGCAACTGGAAGAGCCCGTAGTAACTCTCTGGTCCCACGTTCTGTTTGGTAGAGAAGGGAAGTGAGGCCCAGAGAGGCAGCCCAGGCCTAGAGGCCAGGCTTCCCTGCTTCTGTTACATGGCCGGCAGAGGACATCCCTGGTACAAGACCAGTGTCCCCTCCCTGGTGGAAGGACCAGTGTCTTTTCTGAATTGGACCTGAGACTCCCCAGTCCTAACCAGCGTGGAATCCGAGGTCCAGCCTCTGTCCCCCCTCCAACCGCTCCGGGCTGTGACTGGTGTTTCTTGGTAAGGTGCTGAATTTAGGGTGGCCCCGTGGCCGACGACCAGGGCTCTGGGATGGTGATGGCAGCCTTGCACTGTGGCACCTGCCCGGCCTGCGTGGAGGCCTGTATACGTCCAGCCTTTGCCCGGGCAGCGGGGCACGGGGGCCCCACTCCGCGGTGAACGAGGAGCCGTGTGGGAAGTAGAATGCCCCTAGTCCCTGGCAGCCCTCGAACCCTTCTGGAACCTGGCCCCAACCAACCTGAGGAACCTTATTCATTCCCCACTGTTTGAGACCGCCACGCTCCAGGAGTGCCCTCCCCTTCCTGTCCTCACCCCCTGGTCACGCACTGAGTCCTGACTGCCGCTAAACCTGCCTTTCAGGGCTTAGCTCAGCTGTCCCCTCCTCCTGCAGTGGGGGTACCTTCCCTGGTCTCAGTTCCATGGCCATCTGTGTCCGTCAGGTACCGAAGGTCCTGAGAGCAGGGCCAGCGTCCTTCCCATCTTGGGGCCTCGGCACCTGGCCGCCCGGGACACCTTCACAGACTGAACACAGTTGTTCAGACGGCACAGCCAAAATGTCAGAGGTCCTGTGCCTTCCCGCCCGCTCTGGGGAGAGAGGAAGCCCATGTTAATCAACTGCTCCTAAAACGACAAGAGGTGTTGAATTCGGGCTTGAGGGCTGTCGCTCAGTGGTCCTGAGTGGAAAAGTCCTGCCCCCTCGCGGGGGGGGGGGGGGGGGGGCGTTAGCAAGTGCCCAGGATCCTTGCTTGATCCACACAGGGGGGTCTGGGTGCTACGTGTCCTGGAGTGACATGGAAGTCTACGTAATAAAAACTCGCTCCCCCAAAATGCCAAGGGGTGCCCCCCACCCCGATACCAGGAGACCCCGCGAGGGCTGGTCCACATTGGCACCACAGGGACGACTCCCAGTGACGTCACTTTGGGAGAGTCGAGCTGGGTCCAGCAGAGCGGTGAGGGCTTGTGTCCCAAAGGGGGAGGACATCTGTAGACCCTCCATCCGTAATATCGAGGCCTGGCCCCTCTACGGTGGCTGAGTGTGGTTTCCAGAGGCGTCTTGGTCTCTGTGGGGTGCCTCTGTCCGCACCTGAGGACAGATGTGCGGGCAGTAGAAGGTAATAGAAGATAGAAGAACAGCGGTTATAGTAGCTGCCTCAGGTGTTGCCGGGAGGAGGCGTGTCTAAGGAGCCCACCTGCTCGAAAGCTCTGTGTGAGCCACCTGTTTTCTGTTTTCACTTTTTGTTCCCTTTGTTCATTTTTGATCAGTCTAAGGCGGAGTCAAGCACAATTTTACCACTTTTAAGAGACTCTGGAGCAAGACCCTGCAGGGCGCTTAAGCAAAACCAGGGTGCCCACGAACGGTGGCATTTTCTCATTCTTGTTTCCAGAAGTCTGGTTCTGTAGGTCAGGGTGGGGCCCGGGAGCGGATGGTTTTAGCAGGCCCCTGCTGCTTCTGCCCAGCTCCTTCTCAGGCCAGATTTGTAGGAACCTTGCCCTACACCGTGGTTTTCAACCCTGGTTGTGAGTTAGGGTCACCAGGGAGCTTGGAGTCACCACGGTGCCCGGGGCTCCCCCAGACGCGGGGTTCCGCTTTACCCGGGATGGGCTTGCGTCCAGGCACAGAGAGCTTTAAAGGTTTCCCAGGGGCGTTTAATGTGCAGCCACAGCTGAATGTGTACTTCTAAACGTAGGGGAGATTTTGAGTCGGATTGCTCAAACGAATGTGGTAACCAACTCTGGATATTTTGAATAACCCGGGAGCAGAGCGTGAGTCACGCACGTGCTGTTATCTAGAGTGGGCGGGGATGACTCGTTAACAACAGCAGGTACCAGCCTCTGTTCCTGTTGACTTCTTTGGTCTGAAGTTAGTGGTCAAGGCTGGGGTGGGAGAGGAACACACGTAGAGCGGTCCTGCCCCCAGGTGGTGAAACTGTGGTGGTTGGTCAAACGTGAGCGTGGCTTATCCCAGAAGCACATGGGCATTCACGGGGCAGTTTAGAGGAGGAGGCGAAGGAGGATGTGATCTTGGGGGCTACCGGCCAGTGGGCCCCAAGGCTGTGCTTTCGCTACATTCTCTTTAGTCTTCATGAAACCACCTTTAACGGCAGGGCTTGTGGCCCCATGTTAAAGGTGAGGGTGTGCTAAGGGCTCAGAGATCAGGCCGAGGCACTTGCGTGGTTTGGAACGAAACGTTCACTGAAATGGACAGGGTATTTCCTCAGGCCCGGACGCTTCCCTAAACAGCTAACGACCGTCGTAAGGCTCTGATTTTTTAAAAAATAACAAATACGTGCTCTCCAGAGCAGGGGGAGCGTTTGGAAGCTCATCCTTAGCGAAAGCCTAATCCGTACTCTGAATGTTGTCTAGGTATCTTATCAAACTCTGGGCCCCCGAAAAAACGCCACAAAGGGTGGTCCCCGGAATCTCCATCAGCGACAGACGCTGGCTACGCCCAGGGTGGTGGGAACAGAGCTAAGTACGGTAAGTGACGGCAACGTTGCCAGAAACCCGAGACTCGGGGACCCGTGGTGGTGCTGCTGCTGGTGGGGCGTGGGCGTGTGTGCCGGTGTGTGTGCTTCCGCATGAATCGGCGAGGATGTTCTGGGGGGCAGGCTTGGGTATAACAGAGGGTCTCTTTCTCGTACGGTGGGGCTGCTCAACCAAGCCCAGGCTTCCTGTATGGCAGTGAGCTCGTTCCCTGACCCTAAAGGAATTTAAAAGGGGCTTGCCTGCCACGTGGCAGGGAGACTGAAGAGGAGGGGACTGGGTTGTTTGGCGGGGAAGATTGGATCAAGCGACTCTGAAGATGCTTTGACCTCAGGAGTCTGTGATTCCAAGACTTGGGGGCTCCCACAGGTAGGGGTGAGGGTCAGATTGTAGCAGATTCGCAGGCCTGCCTGACGTCGGGTCTGCCAGAGGTGGGTGGCTTGTTTGGCCTGTCTTCCTAACTCTCCTGGCCTGTCCCTAGAGAGCGCAGGCATGTCCTGCGTGCCCCAGGTTGGCTCGGTGGGACCAGCGTCGGTCACCTTCCCCGTTGTGGCCTCTGGAGAACCAGTGTCCGTCCCTGACAACTTGCTGAAAATATGCAAGGCCAAGCCGGTGATATTTAAAGGCAAGTACAGCAGTGGGACAGGTGGTGGAGGTCGGAGAGCCTGAAGGGATGAACAAGGGACAGGCTGACTCCAAGGGTGTCCCCCTGAGGAAACTCTCAGACCCTTTCCAGGGCAACGGAGGAGCTAAGCAGACCAGTCACTGGTGTTGCCCCTGGTCACATGCCAAGAGTTCTAGGGCTTTTCACAGGTTTGCACGACAAGCCCAAGTGGAACGATTCTGTTCCATGATATGCATCTGTTCATTCACTCGCTCACGCTCACTCGCTCGCTCGCTCATTCACTCGCTCATTCACTCATTCGCTTACTCATTTGCTCACTCACTCATTCACTTACTAATTCACTCATTCACTCACTCATTCATTCGCTTACTAATTCGCTCACTCATTCACTCGCTCGTTCACTTGCTCATTCACTCATGGACTCACTCATTGGCTCATTCATTTGCTCATTCATTCATTTGCTTACTCTTTTGCTCACTCATTCACTTACTAATTCACTCGATCACTCATTCACTTGCTCGTTCACATACTCATTCACTCGCTCATTCATTCATTCACTCGCTCATTCACTAGCTCGCTCATTCATTCATTCACTCATTCGTGCCATAATGACAGGTCCAGTACAAAGCACCAGGGAACGGAGACAGATCAGTCAGCCCCTTGCTCCCGGGACCCCCGGTCCGGTGGATTGTCCTGTGTCATCCTCTGCCACTGGTTCATTTTGACTACGCAGTCTGACTTTGGGCGAAGACGGCCACGGTCGCCACATGGAAGCAGGAACCTAGACTCGATCTGTTTTGCGACCGTAGGTTAACGGAGCCTCCGTGGGGGCAGACTTGCCGCAAGTAAGGAAGTCCCCTTCTAGCGAAGCAGGAGAGGTTGAAATGTGAAGGTCTGGCGGGACTCGCGTGATGATGACGGTCGCCGGGGCCGTGTGATAACACACACACGCGCGTGCGCCTCCTCCCTAAAGAAGCTGGTACAGCATCTGGCATCGTGTTTGGAGGCACAGAGGAGAGGGTCGTAGGCAAGTGGGAGGTATCTTACCGGTAATTAAGAAATAAGAGAGCCACTCCTTTTTTTTCCTAAAAAAAAAAATGGACAGGGTCTTTAGGAAGAGGCGTGCAGATCTGGGTTTGAACCCAGCGTGAGTCACGGCCGGTAATCCCATCGGGCCCTCTTGGCTAATTGAGAAGAAGGTCAATGTGCAACAGTGTTACATGTAATCTGTGCACGGCCATTACGTGTCTGTGAGACGCTGTGAGAACGCGGGGATGAGAAGACCGAGCACGGTGGCACCACTACGGGCAGGGTGGCATCTGTGCCTCCCCCGAGCCAGGGGCCTCAGAGGAGTCGGGGTGAGGGTCCGGCAGACCCGCCCCCAACGACCTCAGCTATAGACCATCCTCCTTATTCCTCAAGGTCACTGCACTTTCTGCTCGGTTTAAGCCACTCACTCTTTGTGTGTGTTTTTTTTTTTTTTAAACATTTATTTGTTATTGAGAGACGAAGACAGAGCATGAGCAGGGGAGGGGCAGAGAGAGGGAGAGACACAGAACCTGAAGCAGGCTCCAGGCTCCGAGCTGTCAGCACAGAGCCCGACGCAGGGCTGGAACCCACAAACCGCGAGATCATGACCCAAGCGGAAGTCGGACACTTTACCCACGGAGCCACCCAGGCACCCCAGCCACGCACTCTTTGTAACATGCCTGCTGTCCTGGGTCTTCCCGCCCCCAGCCCACCTCATGCCCAAACCCCACCTGCGCCTTAGGACCCAAACCCATGTGCCTTCTCCACGAGGCTGCCTTAGTTTCTTTCTCCTGGGCCCCAACGCAGTTTAAGCCATAATGTTCGCAAGCTGTGGCACCCCAACTGTGGTCCTTGGTCCAGCAGGTCCAGCATCGTCCAGGACCTGTTAGAGGGGTGAATTCCCAGGTCCATCCTGGAATCAGAATCAGGCCCCTTTTCCAAATCAGAAGCTGTGCAGGAAGGCCCAGAAGGGGCCCGGGGGACCCTCATGCACCCTCAGGTTTGAGACACAGTTGTGTGAGGATGTGAACTGTCTCAGGCGTCAGATTTCCCCAGAGCCAAGCATGATGCCAGCACGTAGCACACAGCGGGGATTCAGTGAGTGTGTGGTGAATGAGTTCAGACCAAGCACAGGACAGCGCACGTGCCTCTGGAGCATCCAGTTATCTCGGCAGCCCCATGAGGGCTGCGTGTCTTCGACCCATTTTACAGATGTGGAGACTGAGACTCAGAGAAGTCCTACTTCCTGCGCAGGGCCACACAGCTGATGCCCAGCGCGGAGGAGAATCAGTCCGGCCGGGCTCTTCTGACCCTGAGGGTTCTCGTCGGAATTGGTCCCCTAACGTGTGCTAAAGCATTGGTCGGGTTCCGTCAGTATCTGGAGCCCCCGGTCTGCGCAGTGACTCATTTTCCTCACTCAGCCTGCCAGAGAGTCCTGGGAGGATGGGAAACAGAAGCCAGCACGGAGGAGTCGGGGAGGGGCAGGCTGGCTGGCAGGGGGGCGGCAGAGTGCTCACAAGAAGCGTTCTGTAGTCAGCGGGGCGCCTGTTCGGCTTTGGGCGCGTCTCTCTGGGCCTCAGCGAGCTCACCTGTGAACCACAAGGGTTGGACACGACGAACAGGCAGACGCTGGAGCCCTGGTCAGTATTCAGAGCAGGTGCACTAGCTCAGCAAGGGCGGGAAATCTGCGATCCCCTCCCTCCTCCCTCCTCCCTCCTCCCTCCTCCCTCCTCCCTCCTCCCTCCTCCCTCCTCCCTCCTCCCTCCTCCCTCCTCCCTCCTCCCTCCTCCCTCCTCCCTCCCCCCGAAGAGGGACGTGTGAGTCAGCCCAGGGGCCTCTCGCCTGCCCGCTTCGGCTCCCTCACCTTCGACGTGCGCACTTGTGGGGGCCACGTGTGCCCCACGCCAGTCGCCAAGCGGACGTGGTTGCTTCTTCCGCAGGCCACGGGAACTTCCCTTACCTCTGTGGGAACCTGAGTGACGTCGTCGTGAGCCCCCTCCTGTACACGTGCTACCAGAACTCTCAGTCCATCTCCCGGGCGTATGAGCACTACGGGGCCTCGGCGATACAGCCCATCTCCGAGGAGGTGCAGCTCCTACTGACCGTCTACTATCTCGTCCAGCTGGGTGAGCCTCCCTCCCGCCGCGTGGGGCCCATTGGTGCAGCGGCGGCGGCCCGAGGCGGCCCGTCAGTCCGGATCCCTGCCCGTCACTTGGAGCCCTTGAGAAGCCACGCTGGCTGGCGGACAGGAAGTGCCGGGGACCATCCTTTCTCACCACCCACATCCCATCCACCGGAAAGCCCTGCTTCGTCCCAGATGCGGCGTCCCCCACCCTCCTCCGCCACACCCCTCCCTTGCCAGGGTGCGGCTCTGCCCCCCATTCTGCACAGCTGTTAACGATCGTGAATCTCATCGTATCTGTTCTCTGCTGGAGCCCCCCGGGGTCTCCTGTCACACACTCAACCCATACCGGTTCCAGGGCCCAAGTGACCAGGCCTCCTCCCACCTCCGCTTCCGCTCCAGCCCCGCCGTGCCCCGCGGCAGACCCGTCTACTCTGTGCTTGCTGTTGCTTCCCCGAGAAACGGCCCTGCCCAGGACCTGTCCTCCGAGTTTTGGTTCCTGTGTCACCTCAGGGAGAACCTTACCACCATATCTAAGACAGTGCCCCCTCCGCAGGCCCCTGGGAGTCTCTCTCCTCCGTATCTTGCCTTTAGAGCACCAGCATTTGCTCGCTTTCCGTGCATCTCCGCGGTTAGGATGTAGGGTCCGTGACATCAGGAACGTTGATTTAGTTCACATCTGCGTGTCCAACAGCACCTGCACTGTAGTTGGCCCGCGACTGTGTTGAAGGAACAGGTAAACACGGACGCAGCATCCCGTGAAAGCATTTCAGGAGAGGGACCAGTCACCTGAGTCAGTGAGGCCAAGAGCAGAGTGAAGGCTGATGATTGGCCATTGGGTTTGGCCACATGGGAGTGACAGGCACCCTCGGCGATGGGTGCGTCCGAGGAGTGTGGGGGACAGAAGCCGTGCTGCGGTGGATTGGAGACAGGGGGCAAGCGCAGGGAGCGTAGACACCTCTCCCAAGAGTTCGGTTTGGTGATGGTGATTCCGGAAGGGGGCGTGGGCTCAAGGGGAAAGATTTCTTTTTTTTTTTTTTTAATTTTTTTTTTTTAAGTTTATTTATTTTTGAGACAGAGAGAGACAGAGCATGAACGGGGGAGGGTCAGAGAGAGAGGGAGACACAGAATCGGAAGCAGGCTCCAGGCTCCGAGCCATCAGCCCAGAGCCCGACGCGGGGCTCGAACTCACGGACTGCGAGATCGTGACCTGAGCTGAAGTCAGACGCTCAACCGACTGAGCCACCCAGGCGCCCCAAGGGGAAAGATTTCAAAGATGGGAGGCCTAACGGCTAATGTGATCAAATCTTGGTGTAGCCTCGTGCGTGTGTATTGTGATCCCGTGTTTCAGATCAGGAACCCGTATCGTAAGATAGCTCTGGATCTGTGCTGGCGCCGGGTGGAACCGGAAGGGAGCACGCCTTCCGAGTCCAAGCGTGGTGCCGCTTCCTCCAACTCCCCCAGATATAAGATTTGGACAAATACGCCAGAAAACGTCTAGGAAAGAAAGGCTGACGGTATTCAGTCTCCTAGGCGTCAGACCCACAAATCAAGTAACGTATGTCTCGAATTGATGACGCAAGCGTGGGTATCCAGTGGGGCTAAGGGTGCAGTAAAGGTGCAGTAGTGTCACACGTGACATTAAAGTCACCGGTAGGTAGACGCACGTAGGCCCACTGGACACAGTCTGACGATGTGTACCGGTTGGCCCCGGAAGCCCAGTTTCGAGACTCCGGGAAGCTAGGTTCTATGCATAAAGACGTGTATTGTGCAGAGGTGGCTACGTGGCAGCAAAGAAAGGATCGACAGCGGAGACACCGCTGAGTAAACGGTAGAGCCTCGTAGGAAGGGACTCTGCGTGGCCAGTGACCGTGCTGGGCGCAGACCGCAGACAGCGCGATGCGTGGTTACGGCAGAAGGTAGGGAAAGAGGAGGAGCCCCGGAGTCGTAGGCTCGCAGTCCTTGCTGCTATTTAACACCCGCGCGTGAAACCCAGACTGAGGAACAGGCAGAAGGAGCTGTGGCCGCGCTAGGCTGGGGAGCTTCTGGCCGCGCGACTGCCCTCCCTGTACCTCCCCGCGGTCCCTGAGACGATCTGGCATTGGTGACGCGGACTGTGTTACTTTCGCGTTTGCTTGCGCGCGGCTCCCCAGGATCGCCCCCTGTGTTCGCGGTGGGGACGCGGGGGCCGGCGCCCAAGCCTCTCCTGCCGTCTTGTCGTTGCCAGCAGCGGACCAGGTGCCCCTGATGGAGGACCTGGAGCAGATCTTCCTGCGCTCGTGGCGCGAATCGCACCTGACCGAGATCCGGCAGTACCAGCAGGCGCAGCCGCAGCCCTGCCCGCCCGCGCCCAGCGCCGTGGCCCCCGTCACCTCGGCCCAGCTGCCCTGGCTCGCCGGCCTGGCCGCCAGCTCCTGCAACGACAGCGTGCACATCATCGAGTGCACCTACTCCCTGGCCGAGGGCCTCTCCGAGATGTTCCGGCTGCTCATCGAGGGCAAGCTCGCCAAGACCAACTACGTGGTGATCGTCCGCGCGTGCCGCAGCCCCGCCATCGACTCCTGCGTCGCCGTCACGGGTGAGCCCTGCGCCTGAGATTGGGGGCAGCGGGAAAAGCAGCTGCGTCTGTTTCCCGGCTCCCTTCCTTTGCAGATCCGCGCCGTTTGCCTCTCGTGGCCCAGGGTCCGTAGCAGCGGTTGGTTTGTGCTCAGCAGCCCCCTCGGTGTGCGCCGCTCGTGCCCCGGCTGGCGTGCTGAGTTAAAATTCTTTCCTCCTCCGAGAGGAGGGTGAGCATTCCGCCTTGCCAAACCCTAGAGAGGCTGGGCAACTCTGGAGTTAGACCGGGTGGAGGGCCTGGGTCCATGCACCTGATGATGTGATTGGTCCCTTAACGACTCTGGCCCTCACTTCCTTCAGCTAGCTAATGGAGAACAAAAACCCCAGCGATCTCATTGTCTATGTGGACTCGTGCGTCAGTGAACTAATACAGTATAAAAACATTTATTGAAGTCCTACTGTGTGCAGCCACGGTTGTAGGGACCGGAGATACAGGAAGGAAGGTAACCAGGTCCCTGCTCGCCTGGAGCGCACGTTCTGGTGTGGGAGGCAGATACCAAAGCCAGTGCAGAAAGTGACAGGTGGACAGGTGGAGGGGCCCGGGGTCGGAGGATCCCATTTGGGGAGCTGGTTATTAAGAGGGGCCAGGAGAACCTATCTAAAGAGGGGATGTTAAGAGCAAGGGCCTGAGAGAAATGAGGCAGCGGGCGATGTTGCCTCTGGGGACAGCTGCGGGGGGCGGCCCCCCAGGACCACGTGGCCACAGGCCGTGCCTGGCATGTTGCCAGTAAGCAGGAGGCCAGGGCAGAGGACGGGACTAGGGCATTGTGTGGGGGCCCTGATGGCCTTATCAGAGCTTTGGATTGTTCCCTGTGTGAATTGAGAAACCGTTGCACGATTTTGACCAGAGAAGGGCTGTGACCTGGCTTTTGTTTTAGAAGAATCAATGACCTATTTGGGTGTGGAGAGCCCCCTATTTGGGACCCCTATTTGGGTCTCTTCCAGTGCCCGGTGCAGGCGGCTGGGGCTGGGCTGGGGGAGGCGCAGAGGAGCGGCCTGATTCTGGGTGTCTGTGGAGTGGGTACCTGTGGGGTTTGCGGTGGGGGTGGGGGGGTGGGGGGGGCCATGTGGACTGTGTGGGAACACCCCGAGGGCTTTGGCTGTGTAGCTGATGCAGACACCATCCGCTGAGATGGCAGGAACTGCAGAAGCATTTCTGTTTTTTGAAAACATTTAATTTAGGGGCACCTGGGTGGCTCAGTCGGTTAGGTGTCCGTCCGGCCCTTGGTTTTGGCTCGGGTCATGATCCCAGGGTCTGTGGGATGGAGCCCCTTAGTCGGGCTCTGCGCTGGCAGCACGGAGCCTGCTTGGGCTTCTCTCTGTCCCTCTTTCTCTGCCCCTCCCCTGCTTGTGTTCTCTCTCAAAATAAATAAAATAAAGAAAAATTGAAATTGTCCTCGTGGAGGGAAGGGGTGGCAGGGAGGTCGTGCTGGAATCTCAAGTTCTCCCGCACCAGTCCGGCCCATGCTTCAGATGTCGCGGTGGCCGCGTGGGTGGGCAGCTGGGTAGAAAGTCCAAAGTTCAGGACAGAGATTAAGGGGTAGTCAGCACGTTGGGGGCCTGAGAGCCCAGAGGTGATGCCAGGACCCATCCGGTGAGTGCGAAGCAGGGGCTGTCTGAGGTCCGGTCCCGTGAGGGGAGGAAATGGAGAAGCAGACCTGAGAGTGGAAGGAGAGAATGTCCCGGAGGCCGAGGGGTGGGAGTGAGGGGGGGTGGGGAGGGAGGCGTGCTTCAAGAAGGGAGAGAGAGCGACTGGGCCAGATGCTCCTGTTTGAGTCCGAACGGGCTCCTCCCTCTGTCCGCCGCATGGCCATCAGTGACGCGGACACAGCGGTGCTGGTGGATGAGGGCGCCATTGGATTGCACTCAAGAGATGATGAGCAAAGAAGCAACGGGAGACAATCGTTTTGAGAAATTTTGCCTTACAAGGAATAGAGAAAAGAGATAATAATTGGAGGCGGAACGGGATCAGGTTTTTGTGGTGGTTCTGAGTCGCGCGGTGTAAGTGTATGTTTGGCAGTGGGAAGGATGGGTCACAGGTGGACAGGTGGAGGGGCCCTGGGATGCGTCACAGGTGGTCGCTGTGTCCTGTGAGACAGGACCGGGCCGCTGCGCACAGTGGGTTTACCGGAGTCGAGTGGGCATGACCGTGGTCTTTTCTCCAGCCATGTTTGGCAGCTCCGTAAAGACTCGGAGCAGGAAGGGGGTTTGATGCAGAGGGTGGAGCACGGCTGTGGGGAGGGACTTTGGGACTGAGTATTGCTGGACGTGGGCTCTCCCTCAAGGGAGGGGGACAAGAAGAGACAGCAGGAGCATGTCTGGGAGGCTCCATGGATTTGAAGAGCGGGGGAGTTTTTGGAGTGTCAGAAGTGGCTGGGGAGCAGGCTGCAGGGAGTGGAGAGTGCAGAGGGGCGGGGTTATCAGTGGTGACCACGCCCAGGGCACGCCCCTCGTTGCAGGAGGCAGAGGGGCGGAGTTATCAGTGGTGACCACGCCCAGGGCACGCCCCTCCTTGCAGGATGCAGAGGGGCGGAGTTGTCAGTGGTGACCACGCCTAGGGCACGCCCCTCGTTGCAGGAGGTAGAGGGGCGGAGTTATCAGTGGTGACCATGCCCAGGGCACACCTCTGGTTGCAGGTGAATGAGTGGAAGCAGGGGACAGCTCCCTGGACGAGATCGGGTGTGTCAAGCAACTTTTATGTGCCAGGCTGATCTTTGTGCACATTAATGCAGTGACCTCATTAATTCATTGACCTCATCAGTTCCTCTCCCAGAGCAATAGCAATGGCTAATTATTTCCTAGCTTCGTCCTGTTAGTTAAAAAGAACACGGAATTCCTAAGTCTAGCATTTTCTTGATTGAAGTGTCATGAATACAGGGGCGCCTGGGTGTCTCAGTCGGTTAAGCGACTGACTCTTGGTCTGGGCCCAGGTCATGATCCCACTCTTCATGAGTTTGAACCCCACATTGGGCTCTGTGCTGACAGTGTGGAGCCTGCTTGAGATTCTCTCTGTCCTTCTCTCTCTGTTCCTGCCTGGCTTGCACTCGCTCTCTCTCAAAATAAATAAACACTAAAAATAAAAGAATCCTTCTGGCTTCAAATTTCTCTTTGGAAAAAAAAAAAAAAGAACAACTCATGAATAGAAACAGATTTCTCAACTTAAATGGGACTATTAGGATTTAAAACATCACTCTCGGGGCGCCTGAGTGGCTCAGTTGGTTAAACGTCCGACTTCAACTCAGGTCATGATCTCATGATTTGTGGGTTCGAGCCCCGCTTCGGACTCTGTGCTGACTGCTCGGAGCCTGGAGCCCGCTTCAGATTCTGTGTCCCCCTGTCTGTCTGCCCCTCCCCCACTTGCGCTCTTCCTCTCTGTCTCTCAAAAATACATAAACATTCAAAAAAATAAAAATAAATAAAACATCCCTCTTAACACTGTTGTATGGTATTCATAGATCTTCGTGGGTCAGTTTGTCAATTTCAGAATAATTTTTGGCCAATCACTATACTCCTATTTTTTAAACTGTTTAAAAAAAATGACCCCACAGGTATTACTTGTTTTAAGCCTGAAATTTTTTTTATCTTTTTATTTACTTAAATAAATTTATTTACTTAAATAAATTTTTTTATCTTTTTATTTACTTAAAAAGTGTATATTGTTGCTATGCACTGCCCCAGTTATCCGTAAGCGTTCTTGATCCTAAACTCATTCTGTTTTTTGTTTGTTTTTTTTTTAATAAATTACTTATGTGATTTGAGTAGCACTCTCAGAAATAAATCTGGTGGCCTGTTGTGCCTCAGGGATGGACTAAGCATTTTTTTTTTTTTTAATTTTTTTTTCCAACGTTTTTTATTTATTTTTGGGACAGAGAGAGACAGACAGAGCATGAACGGGGGAGGTGCAGAGAGAGGGAGACACAGAATCGGAAACAGGCTCCAGGATCCGAGCCATCAGCCCAGAGCCCGACGCGGGGCTCGAACTCACGGACTGCGAGATCGTGACCTGGCTGAAGTGGGACGCTTAACCGACTGCGCCACCCAGGCGCCCCGGACTAAGCATTTTTATAAACAGTGCCTGGTTTACAGTCCTCAGGACAGTCCTGAAGTGCTGTCATTCCTGTGTTTCAGGAGGCGAAACGGGGCCAGAACGGTTAAGTATCTCAGGTTACACGGCTACTAAGCGGGAAGAGAGGTTCCGAGGCCAGTGTTCTGGGTTTCCCCTCTTGTTATCCTGTTTACCTGGGCCAAGATGCTTTACGCCATTTATTTGTTTAACCAACATGAACACCTGCTCGTGACCAGGCATGGTGACAGGCTTGCGAGAGAGAGAGGAGACAGACTGTCATCCCTGGGCTCACGTGCTAATTCTAAGTGGAGGGGCCCAGTGAGAGTTGTTTGTTTTCCAGGAAAATACCAAGCCCGAATTCTTTCTGAGAGCCTCCTCACCCCAGCGGAGTACCAGAAAGAAGTCAATTACGAGCTGGTTACTGGGAAAGTGGACTTGTTGGGGGCGTTTTTCAGCACCCTCTGTCCAGGTAAGCCCGTGGGGAGACCGGTGTAAATTCACGAGCGGGAAGGGTGGAAACAAAGACTCAGAGGTGAAGTCCTCTCGGAGGGTGTTCCCTGGGACCTGCCGAGGCTGGCCTGGATTTGGATGTTCAGGCCGTACCCTCCGTTGTCTGTATTAGCATTTACAACCCTTTCTGTGGTGGTTTCTGGCCGGCCATCTTCGTGTGCTGACTGTGGGCTCTCCTAGGTGGGGGGGCTTTGTGGTTTCTGGTTTTGGGGGCACACGAGGGTCTTGTGCCTCCTCTGTATTCCCTGGCCCCGTGCACGGCTGCTCCCCAGCTCCCCCTCCGGATTGCTTGCGGCTTCTTGCTGGAGCGGTGCCTCAGTCCATGTGTTCTATGCTGTGAGTTCTGTGCCCTTCACCCCTCTCTGCCTGGCTCCTCACCCCATTTCCTCCCATAAACTGTCCCTGGCCCCACCCTCCTCTAGGATAGGCTCAGACCCCTTCCTCCTGTCCTTTAGCATCTGGCTCTTCCTTCTGTCCTGGCACCTACCACATCACCGTGCCATTTTCTGTGACTGTTTGCCTGCCTTACAAGCCGTGGGCTCCGGGACTGGATGGGCCCTGGCTTCTTTATTTCCATTACCCCAGGCCCGGGACAGCGCCTCATACCTAGTAGATGTTGCATGGATATTTGCCGAATTTCACTGGGATGGAAAAGCCATTTCTATTTTTCTCTCTGTTTTGGGCAGAGGGGGACATTGACATTTTGCTGGACAAATTTCATCAGGAAAATCAAGGCCTTATTTCGTCGTCACTTACTGCCTCCTCTGTCACCAAATCAGCATCCCTGGATGCACCGGCATGCACAAGTGAGTGACACCAGGAAGCCAGCGGCCAGGGTCCGGGCTAGTGAGCCAGCGGCCAGGGGATGCCAGGGGCTGTGAGGAAGCAATGTTAGAGACGCATCCAGGAGGCAGGGCATCTTCTTAGCATCGAACTGGACTAATATATAATTTTAATTGTAGTCTTTAATGCCAATAGTCTCCTCTTACCCTGAAATGCACACTTTTCCTGAGATAGTGCATTGCTCTGTGTTGCTTTCCAGCTTATCAGTGCATTGTTGAAATAGTTTATTCCTCCCAAGTTCCCGAAGAGCTGTGATAGTTTCCTTCCCTTCCAGAGAACTTGCAGCCTCTTCCAAAGTCCAGTCTCGGTGTCACGTTCCCTGAGATGCTGTCTTTGTCCCCTTCGGGTACAGTAGGTCACTGCCTCTGTGCTCCCTGAGTGCTGTTCATCCTTTTATTATTAAATTACAGACAGTGTGAAATGGTACATAGCCCAGAGCAGGCACCGGATAAATGTTGGTGTGTTTCCCCCTTTGGTCACTGTGCACTAGACAGGGGCCCCCTGCGTGACTCCCTAGCTCTCTGCTCTTGAGTGTACCTCGCCTTTATGGGGGCTCTGGTTCCAGGTTACAATCTGGAGCCCCACCACATCCGGCCTTTCCAGCTGGCCGTGGCTCAGAAGCTCCTCTCCCATGTGTGTTCAATTGCGGATTCCAGCACCCAGAATTTGGACTTAGGATCCTTCGAGAAGGTGGACTTTCTGATTTGTATTCCACCCTCAGAAGTGACCTATCAGCAAACCCTGTTCCACGTCTGGCATTCAGGTACCGGCGGGGGGTGGGGGGGACATTCAGGGGACACATTGTGACGGCTACATGGAGAAGCTTTTATCCCCTTAAATTCAGATTTAGATTTGAAATACCAGTCTTTGCCTTCCAAGTAGATAGGGCAAGTATTATTACCCCCATTTCGTAGATCACGAAACAGACACTCAGAGATGGCAAATTGCCCAAGATCTTAAAATCCATTAAAGCCAGAACTATGACTTGAGTTTCCACTCTGTCCCGCTCAGGTCAATGACCTGTGTGTCGATATCCTGCTTCAACTTAATGTATTCTCCCTGTGTTTTCAAGGGGATGAAATACGAAATACATGAAGAGTCAATGTTTTAAATGTCCCAGCTTTATGTTATATAACTTGCAGCTCAGTGGCATTCAGGCTGGGAGATGATTTTGTTGGGGTGGGCGGGGGGGGGGGGGGGGACCTTACCCTTCCCTTTAGTCACGCCGTGCCCGGGATCACCTGCATCATGAAGCCAGCTTGGCTGTGGCCCCTGGGCGGGCTGCTGTGTGCACATACCACGCTATGAAACAGGCCTGCCTCTGTGCTCCTGCAGACACGTGTGACAGTGGTCTACCTGGGGTCCGCTGCCCCGACTCTCCCGTGTCTCGCCCATCCCTGTAGCCTCAGGGCCTACCAGATAGGAGGTGCCTGGCAGGCGCCCGCCGAATGAACGAGAAGCTTGTGACAAGGGTTTTTCTTGTCCCGTTTTACTTGTGATGTGTTTTTTGCCATGTTACAGGGGTTTTGTCGGAGCTCGGCTTGGAAAAGGAGCACATGACCAAGCAGAGGGTTGAACAGTATGTTTTGAAGCTTGATGCTGAAGCGCAGACAAAATTTAAGTCCTTTCTGCAAAACTCCTTTCAGAATCCGCATACGCTCTTTGTCCTGATCCACGACCACGCCCACTGGGACCTCGTGAGGTGAGCATGGCTTTGGCGTATGGCGGGGTTGACATTTTATTATGCTAATATATGGGGGACACTTGGGGCTGTGGGTACAAGCCTTGAAAAGATGAGTGACGTTGGGGGTTTTGGCGTTTGTAAGCCGATGCCATGGATGCGTTCCAGAACGTTAGAGCTGGAGGGCATCTAGACTGGCCCGAGGGCTGTGCATTTAGACATTGTCACTGACTGGGTGAGGAGGGAAGGGAGATCCTGGGTCAGATCGCAGAGGGGGGCTCTGATTTAGCACAGAGTCAGAAGCTTAGGGCTGGCCAGAAACTCAAAGATCACCCATACGAAGGGCATGCAGCATCGGGTCCCTGCATTTGTACATCCGGAATTGTAGAAAGAGCTGTATGGTGAACATCCATTTGTTTTTTTGTTTTTTTTTTTTTTTTAATTTATTTTTGGGACAGAGAGAGACAGAGCATGACTGGGGGAGGGGCAGAGAGAGAGGGAGACACAGAATCGGAAACAGGCTCCAGGCTCCGAGCCGTCGGCCCAGAGCCCGATGCGGGGCTCGAACTCACGGACCGTGAGATCGTGACCTGGCTGAAGTCGGACGCTTGACCGACTGCGCCACCCAGGCGCCCCTGTGACCATCCATTTGGACGTAGGTTTCTCCGAGTAGCTCCCTGCCACCGAAAGGGCTAATCACTTTGTTTTCTCTGTTTTGCTGGATGGCTGGAAGGGAAGGCTGAGGCCGTGGCCCACAGGGAACAGCTGAGCTGTGCTGCCCTCCTTGGCTCCTTGGCCAAAATGCTTCCCCTTCCTGGTCCTGTTCTTTAAATTTAGTACAGAGTGTGCCATTTTATATCCTCTCAGGATCGCTTCAGGTCAGTAGGAGTCTCGGGGGAAAATTTCAGGAGACAAGTACGCAATGGGATGGGGCCACAAAGGAGCACTCCTGGGTGAGAGTCACTGCTCTTGAGGAGTAGGAGGATTGTGTAGCCTGCAAAGCAGTCCTCCATGAATACTGTTCCCCCAGCCAGGTTTTTAATAAGCGATGAGTATCAGGGCATCCTTGACAGGTGCACAGAGCCAGAAGCTTTGATCACTTGCAGATTTGGGGGGTGGGACTAGTTACACACGTATTCAACTGCTTGATCCTTGTAAAATTACAGAGTGCCTTCGTTCCACTCACTGTTGCTTTCCCCCCTTTCCTTCCTCAGTAGTGCTGTTCATAATCTCTATTCCCAAAGTGACCCGGCTGTGGGATTGGTGGACCGGTTGCTGAACTGCAGAGAGGTGAAGGAGGCCCCCAACATCGTGACGCTTCACGTGACTTCCTTCCCTTACGCTCTGCAGACACAGCACACCCTCATCAGCCCTTACAATGAGATCCACTGGCCCGCCTCCTACAGCAACGTGAGTGCCGCCGGGCTGTGGGGGCCTGGGGTCACAATGACACCAGCCGAGGCGGGAGAAATTCTGTTTAGTAAGACTCCTGATTGACTAGCGTCGTTTGGGGGCCAAGTGGGTCCCCGTTTCTTGGGTCTTTGAGTTCACCCAGAGTTAGATTTTAACCCCTTCCTGGTCTTTAGAAACTCTCCCAACATACATTAGTTAGATTCCCCATCTTAACGTGTGTAGGGAGGCACTGTTCTGAGGGCTTTGTCATATGAACTCTTACACGAGGCAGGGGCTTGGACGATTTCTGATTTGCAAATGGAGAGAATTTACAAATGGAGAGGAGAGAAGAAGACTGAGCCACTCGTCCAAAGACTGTGCAGCCAGATCGTGGCAGAGCCAGGAAATGACCCAGTCCGCCTGGCTCTGTGGCCCCCACGCTCAACCGTGGTGCTGTTTGAGGGCAAAGGTCGTGTCTTTGCAGTTTTATCTGCTATGCTCTGACTTTTGAGAGGCTCTTGATGATAGTTTGGGAGGAATGTTAAGTCAGTGGAAGTGAAATTGATTAGGGGGGTGCATTTTTTTTTCCTGCTGATTTCAATAGCAGCTGAATGTCAGATGGTTGATTTGCCTTTCCCTAAAACTAGCTTAAAACGGTTGGAAAGAAAGTCTTAACAAAGTTGTGGGTTTAAAGAACGAGGCTGATTTTCTTCTTGGCAAAGGCACTGGGGTCAAATGAATGGAAAAGTGTTGACGGATAGGGACGCACCCTCCTTTCAGTAGAGAACGCTCTGTGCTCTGGGTCTGCGGAGAGAAGTAACGTATAAAGCATCGTGCAAAGGACAACAGAGTCAGCACCATTTAGATCAAGAGGCTGGTCCTGGTCATCTGCGGCGTGTGAATCTGTGAGTCCCCACAAATGCAGTGTCTGAGTGACCGATGTTCCTCTCTGTTTTAGGGGGTGGACTTATATCCTGAGAACAAGAAGTACTTCGGGCTGTCAGAGTTCATTGAGTCCACCCTTTCGGGACACAGCCTCCCTTTGCTCAGATATGACAGCTCCTTTGAGGCCATGGTCACGGCATTAGGAAAAAGGTACACGTCTCTGTTGGAAGTTGCTACAAATGCTCAGGAGTCCCGTGCCAGTGGAAGCATGTGCAGCCAGAGAATTCCAGGGAGGGAGCCGCCTTCCTCCTTTCCTGGGTGACAGTCCCTCCATGAAAGGGACCCTGGCTTATTTCTTGCCCTGCACGTTGGGCCAGTGATATCTGTTGTGCCATTGTTCTAGAACGTTTTAGAAATGAGAATGGGCAGAAACATGTTGGAATGTGGAATGGGGTGTTTGAGACTCAGGGAAACCAAGGAAGTGGGAGGTAAGACACCCAAAGGTTTTAAGGGGAGTGACGGCGACAGTCCCAGGGGGCTTCATCTCTCACGTCCTTTGTGTATCATCTGTTGAGTGCTGGTTGTATGCTCGGCGCTGCTCCTTAGTTTCACTGTCTTATTCAGTCCTCGCCACTTCTCTCGCCGTCGCTATGATTATCTCCCTTTTGCAAGTAAACAGAGGCTCAGAGGGGCCCCCGTGACTTCCTTGAGCCACGCGTCGGGCAAGGGCTGCAGCCGGTTTTGTGAACCTCCAGAATCAGCCCGAGTCTACAGCCGGCCCTTTTAGCCCGTGTCACAGCAGACCTCTGAGGTGGATTTTAATGCTGCCATTTCCGAGACGAGGAAACCGAGGCCCCCGGAGGTTAAACGATTGCCGCCATCCACGCAGTTTGTACGTCAGGAAGCCCGGCCAAGTTTTACAGACTGGCTAGTGCGAAACAAAATGATCTCTGCCGCTAACTATTGGTGTTGAGCTGGGCCCTGGCACCTGCCCTCACGGCACCTCGTCCTCACTTGCCAACGAGGGCGTTAAACCAGGCGTGTGCTTCTCAAGTTGGGTTCCAAGCTGTCTTCCGAGCTGTCCTGCTTTGGCTGGATGCTGACGGCTGTTTCTGCCGAAAGGGGTTCCACGGTCAACCGTGTCGGAGCACCCTTACGTTTAAGGTTTGCTTTTCCACGAGAGTCCCCGAGCCTTCCGTTGCCCCGTGTGCTGTGACTAGAGTGGAACTAGAGAGTAGGTGGCATCTCCTGGACATCGGGGGACTGGCATTCCCCAGAATGCCCTTTGAGGAACGAAATCCTTTTCGGCGCGGTGACGCTGATGGTCTTAATCAGGCCGCTTCTCCACCTCACACACGGGCAGCCGAGAGCCATAAACTTGCTGAGCGAGGGAGCCCCACCTCTGCCTCTCTGCCCTGCCCATGCACCTCCTCCTGCTGGCTGCTTAGCGAGCTGTAGGTAACTTTGGGCCCAGTACTCTACGTGTATTGCCTCGTGTAATCCTCACGGCGGCACGGTGAGACGGATCCTGTTACCCCCACGTGGCAGAGGAAGATACACACTTAGGTTGGGTCACCTGCTCTAGGTCACGTGGGAGGTTTTGGAGTGAAGCCAGACCAAATCCTTGCCATCGACTCCAAAACAGTAGAACCACTTAACCATACGTATGGAGCAAGGTCTCACGGCTAGTGGCCAGGGAACCATACATTCTGGCTTTATACTTTATTAGTCTTTTTTTATTAAAAAAATTTTTTTAATGTTTATTCATTTTTGAGAGACAGGGAGAGACAGATCATGAGCGGGTGAGGGGCAGAGAGAGGGGGAGACAGCATCTGAAGCAGGCTCCGAGCTGTCAGCACAGAGCCCAACGCGGGGCCCGAACCCTCGAACCACGAGATCATGACCTGAGCCAAAGTCGGGCGCTTAACCGACTGAGCCACCCAGGCGCCCCTATACTTTATTAGTTTTAACCTTCAGCAAACCCACCGAACCTATCTGAACTTCCGTACCCTCACCTGGGAACAAATCTGCTTTTCTAGTGGCTTCTCATGAGAGTTTTTAGGAAACACGAGCCTGTGCAGGCTCAGGAACAGTTGTACGCTGAGCGCTCAGGCTCCAAAGTCACACTTCCTGGGTTCGAGTCCTGGGTCTATCCCTTATGAGCTGAGACTTTAGAAAAGTGTCTCAATCCTCTGTGGGGATAAGAGTACCTACCACATGGGAATGTCATGAGGGTTCAGTGGACGAATACACACAAAACGTTAAGAGCAGTGCCTGGCACACATTACGTGCTCATGTCAGCTGCCACTGCCGTTGTCACCACCATCACAACTGTCCCTGTTACCATCATCCTCTTCCTTTCCCGCCCCTCTGCTAAACTGGAAGTGTTGCACAGAGATTAAAATTCACATTTCACGGAGTGAGAAGAGAACATCAGGCTTTGGAGTGTTGAGTTATGGAGAATCCTAGGGACTCCTAGGAATCATTTCACCCAACCACCCCATTTTACAATTGTGAGAACTGGGGCCCGGAGAGGAGAAGCGATTTGCCCAAGGTCACACATCCAGTTTGTGGCAGCCCGGACTGTAGCCAGGTTTGATGTTCTTTCCGCCACACCATGCTGCCCTTCCTGGGAATCCTGTGTCTGGAAAACTCTCTTGAAACAGGCAACTGGGACAGAAGGCAATAAAGGTAAGAACACATTGGTTACTGCCTCTCCCCACCACGTGCGTGGCCAGACTGTCGATTCGCCATATGTTGCACACAGACCCCAGCGTATGGCTGGAAAATCTGTCTGGGAAACCGCAAATCTGACACAAACTTATTGGGACTTAAGAGATTTAGACATTTAACAACTCCCATTTTTATTCCGATATGTTTTCTGGGGGGCTTCCTGTAGAGCCAACCACAAAGGTTTAGGGGCAAGCACATTGCACCTGTACGTGCTGTTTAGAGCTGGGTGAGTTCTTGCCTCCCATACGGTGGTTCCTTTTTTTTCTTTTTTTAAACAATAGCTTTAGTGAGGAATAAGTGACATAGAGTAAACTGCAGAGATTTAAAGTGTTCAGACTTTAATTAACTTGTTTTTATTTTAATTTTTTAATGTTTATTTATTTTTGAGAGAGAGCGCGTGAGTGTGGGAGAGGCAGAGAGAGAGGGAGACACAGGATCCGAAGCAGGCTCCAGGCTCCGAGCTGTCAGCACAGGGCCCGACGCGGGGCTCGAACTCACGAATCGTGAGATCATGACCTGAGCCGAAGTCGGACGCTTAACCGACGGAGCCACCCAGGGGCCCCGAAGTGTTCAGACTTTTAATCTGTTACTGATTTCAAGCAAATTAAGATCCGCCATGGTATAATTTTCTTCACGTTTCTTGTGCTGACTTGAGTTTTCAGCAAGTACGAGAACAATTCGGTCCTTGTTTCCTCTAATTTTTTTTTTTTCTGCGTTCCTCCTCCTCCTCCCTTTTAGAGTGATCCAATGCCATGTACGTTAAGGTGCTTGAAGTTTCAGCCTTCCGATGCTGCGGTCCTTGGTTTTTGCTTCCCTCTGTTTCATTTTTGATCATTCCTTTTGCTGTGTCTTCCCGTTTCCCGATCTTTTCGACAGCAGCCCCCAGCCACCTGTGCTCCCGTTTCCCCGCTGGCAATGGCGGAGCGGTGTCTGACGCGCCCTCCGAGGGAGGCTTGTGTTGCAGGTTGGATGCCGGCGGCTCCGAAAGGAAACGCCACGCGTCTGCGATTCCGGGGTCTCGCCGCCCCCGAGCCGGTGGATGTGTTGGGCCACGTGGCGGCTGGGCGAAGGCCACCGCCATCGTGTCGTCGTCGTCGTGGTCCTCGCGGAGCGCCCCGGGCATCCTGGAGCCCCGCGACAGCGCGGTCACGCTCTGCCTCTCTTGTTTGTTGCAGGTTCCCCCGCCTGCACAGCGCGGTGATCAGGACCTTTGTTCTCGTGCAGCACTACGCGGCCGCCATGATGGCCGTGAGCGGCCTGTCGCAGATGAAGAACTACACGTCGGTGGAGACGCTGGAGATCACCCAGAACCTCATCAACTCCCCCAAGCAGTGCCCCTGCGGCCACGGGCTCATGGTCCTGCTGCGGGTGCCCTGCTCCCCGCTGGCGGCCGTGGCCTACGAGCGGCTGGCCCACGTGCGGGCACGCCTGGCCCTGGAGGAGCACTTTGAGATCATCCTGGGCAACCCCAGCTCCGGCATCACCGTCGGGAAGCACTTCGTGAAGCAACTCAAGGTGGGCGCGGCGGTCGGGGACGGGCGGGGTGAAAGATGCCCGGCAGGGTAGGGGTGGGGTGTGTGTGTGTGTGTGTGTGTGTGTGTGTGTGTGTGCGCGCGCGCGCGCGCGCGGTGACCGGGCGGGGGCGGGGCGATGGAGCAGCGACACGTGCCTCAGTGTTGGTGTCCCTCACGTGCCCTCTATACCCAGCCACCCCTCTGGCTGCCGCTCGTGTCCCCACCTGCAGCTTTCATCCAGCGATACCAAATTACTTAATGAATGTTGCTTCCCTAAATCACACTGGCCTGCTCTTTATTCATTTTTATTTTTTAAGCACACTTTTTTTTTTAAACGTTTGCTTATTTTTGAGAGACAGACAGAGACAGAGCACGAGCAGGGGAAGGGACAGAGAGAGCGGGAGACACAGAGTCCGAAACAGGCTCCAGGCTCGGAGCCGTCAGCACGGAGCCCGATGCGGGGCTGGAACTCACAGACGGCAAGATTGTGACCTGAGCTGAAGTCGGACGCTTAACCGACTGAGCCACCCAGGCTCCCCTAGTTATTTACTTTTAATGTTTATTTATTTATCTTGAGAGTGATAGTGAGAGTATGAGCAGGGGAAGGGCAGAGAGGGGAGGGTAGAGAATCCCAAGCAGGCTCTATGCTGTCAGGGCAGAGCCCCACGTGGGGCTCAAACCCACAAGCCATGAGATCATGACCTGAGCCTAAATCAAAAGCTGAATGCTTAACGGATGGAGCCACTCAGGCACCCCGTCTTGCTTTTTGTTTTTTTAATGTTTATTTTTGAGAGAGAGGGAGTACGACCCGGTGAAGGGCAGATAGAGAGAGACACAGAATCCGAAGCAGGCTCCAGGCTCCAGGCTCCAGGCTCCAGGCTCCAAGCTGTCAGCACAGAGCCCGACACGGAGCTTGAACTCACAAACTGCGAGATCATCACCTGAGCCGAAGTCGGACGCTCAACCGACTGAGCCACCCAGGCACCCAGTAACCCTGTCTTGCTTTTTTAAACTCCTGGCCCACAGCTTCTCACTGAACCCTCCAAGAGAGGATAGGAAAGGCAGGAGGGTTAGAAAGCATACGGAGAGCACAGTTGAGTAGGAAGTGGGTGAAAGGCAACGCAGGGCAGCACAGCGAAGAAAACACAGCAAAAATGTTAGACGCAATCGAGGATGTGCGCTTTCTTCCAGAGGATCAGTCAGCAGGTATTTCGGGAACAGCTGATACGCGCCGGGCCGTGGGGCTGGGAATACAGTGCCAGTGCAGACGACATGCTTGTTTGCAGTATGAGGAACCGTCCTTTTCTCGAAAGGACAGAGCTGGGCTCGCCCAGAAGGAAGGAGTCTCACTGCTTTGTGGCTTTTTAATTATCCGCAGCTGTGGCAGAAGATCGAGGACGCCGAGTGGAGACCTCAGACCTACCTGGAGCTGGAGGGCCTGCCCTGCATCCTGATCTTCAGTGGGATGGACCCTCATGGGGAATCCTTACCAAGGTGAGGGGAGGGGGCTTGTGCCCCGGCGGGTCTTCGAAGGGCCACAGGCACACAGCTTTGGGGGGTTGGCAGGCCAGGCTTCCCCTGTCCGACGGCAGGTGGAATCTTTACGTTCGGAGTCATCAAAGATTTGTGTTCATTACGACGGTTTTCCAGCCTACGGTAGTGAGACGTCTCTGAGGTCTGGGCCGCTTTTCCTAGTTCTTAGGCGCCATTTGGGCCGAGGGCGGGGTGGGATGGCTGTTTCTGGGCTCCGT
This sequence comes from Neofelis nebulosa, assembly GCF_028018385.1. Lineage (NCBI taxonomy): Eukaryota > Metazoa > Chordata > Mammalia > Carnivora > Felidae > Neofelis > Neofelis nebulosa. The sequence continues at coordinate 8,683,842 of NC_080790.1, forward strand.
GGGTGGAGGCCCGACAGCTGGAGTTAGGGTTTGATGCCTCCCTCTGTCTCTCTGCACGATGATCACCGTGTGCGTTAGGGATGGCTGTTCCAGTTAGGAAAGTATCGGATCATCTGGGGGGCCAAAGCCACATTTCTCCTGGTGTCCAGGCTGCTGTGGCAGCCAGGCCCTCCTGGGGTGGGAGGTGTTCTGGGAGGTGGCAGGCAGCTGATGCCACGTAGGAAGAACCCCTTCTTCCACACATAACGCTATCTCGAAGGCTGTTCCCCTGGAGACCACAGCCACGGATGGAGAAGTCAGCTGCAAGCCCCCTCAGTGTCTCCTGGGGTCTCTAGACCGTCACACAGACAGGTAGACACTCAGGACTGAAAGTCACTGGGCCTCCAGTAAGGCAGTTGCTTGAATTGGTGATGCCAGGTTGGCTCCTAAAGATTTACTTAAGTCCCATGGAGAAGAGCAGGCAGCCAGGCTGTGGGGCCTTTGCACGTCTTTCCTGGTAAAACGAAACAGTAAGAGCAGTCGTTTATCGAGCTCCTGTTACGTGCTGGCACTGGACTAGATTCTCACTGCCGTAGTTCATTTTACTCTCACTATAACCCTGGGGGAAGGTAATATTTCAGAGGTCCTTTGAGCGGTGGAGGAATGGGGACTTCCAGAGATTAAGCCTGGGTGGCAGACCATGGACTCCAGGCTGCCCAACTCCAAAGCCTGGGTTCCTTCCACAAGGGCCACGGCACGCAGCATCCTCACGGGCCAGAACGTTTGGCCTTGGTTGTTGCTTTTCGCATGGATTGTTTCTTCCCATTCCTTGGCTCCCTAAGGATTAAGACCGTGTCTTTAGCGATCTTAGGTTTGAGCAGACATTCACGGAGTACCTTCTTTTTATCAGGCTCCGCGCCGGACTTTCAACACAGCATTTACTCCTTGCAACAACAGCATCACTCTCCTGCTTTGTAGATGAGCCAATGGAAAGTCATTTGCCTGAGGCCATAGGGCCTGATTGGAACCCACACCTGCCTCTCTCCAGGCCTTTTGCTGTTTCCACCAAGCGCCCCGAGCCCTGCGTCGGCCTGTCCTCTGGGTCCCCTCCTCTGCCTCTTTCATCACTTGCTGGTGTCTGTCTCTCCAGACAGACACGTATTTCTAATATGGCAGTGATCTGATTGCCATCCAGCTCCGTCCTGGGCACGTTTTAAGTGTCGATTGAATAATTAAACGTCCCACTTAACTGCGTGTCGTCCTCAGACGGTGCACTTCGATGGCTCTTAATGTTTACTCTCCCCTTTCAGATGAAAACAGTCTGAGCCTGCAAGACGTTGCCCAGCTCACAGAAGGTTCTGGCCCCAGGAAGTGGCAGAGCTGGGGTGCAAGCCTGCTTTTCTTCTGGCCTGAAAGCACTCTTTTGATGACACACAGGACAGGGCTGAATACATAGCAGGTGCCCCAGGAGACTTCACGTTCCACAGACTTGGTTGCCAAAGGCTCACCGTGATGCTGTCTGCTTCTTTGTTTAGACGAGTCCTGCGGCCCTGAAGAGGGGGCAGGGTGCTGGTCCCGATCGCCATTTCCCCCCAGCGCCGGGAGCAGTGCCTCCGTTGTAGAAGACACTCAGTAGGTCCCTTCTTGTTCCCTCCAGGTCTCTGAGGTACTGTGACCTGCGTCTGATAAACTCCTCCTGCTTGGTGAGAACAGCTCTGGAGCAGGAGCTGGGCCTGGCCGCTTACTTTGTGAGCAACGAGGTTTCTTTGGAGAAGGCGGCCCGGAACGAGCCCTTGGAGAGCGATGCGGAAAAGCTGAGCAGCACAGACAACGAGGACGAGGAGCTGGTGACGGAAGGTGAGAGGTGGTGGGTCTGCTCCCCGCTGTTCTTCCCCGGGGGGGCTGCCTGGACTCGTCCAGATGGCTGTGACCCTCGGGCCCCGGGCGATGCTCAGCAGCTCCGAGTCCACTGTTGAATTCTGATTCTGCTCTCTCCCCGCCTTTTTTTTTTTTTTTTTTTTTTTTTGGCGGTGTGAGAAAATGGGAATCCCCATGGGTTCTTCCTAGCTCTGGAAGTCTTAGAGAATAGGAAGGAAAATTGGAGTTTCTCAGGACTCAGGTTCATGCTCTGTTTGACTCGTTCGTGGCCTTACCCTCTGGTAGTGTGAATCGACAGGATGTGTCCGTTATCGAGATTTATGAGAAAGACCCCGTTTCCTTTGAAGAGCTGGAAATGCAGCCCCGAATCGTAGCGGGGCAGGTAGAGCAGAGCACAGCATGTGGCTGTCATCAACAGCAAGGAAAAGGACAAAGCTGTCGATTCAAAACCGCAAAGTGTTTGCGGGGTAGACAGTGTAGCAGGGTCGGGAGGCCAGGCTTCTCTTCCCGGTCCGTCTGCTGGCTGTGTGACTTGGGACAGCCGTGCCTCGTTTCCTGGCCTCAGACTGCTCACCTGTAAGACGGAGTCTAGAAGGCCTGCCGTGCAGACTCGTAGCTTCTTTTCACAAACGTGAATGTGACCCCGATGTTAAAATGCCTGTCGCCCGTGGGATGAGTCCACAGTCTGGGTGTTTCACAGCCTACCTCTCTAGCCTCAGTGTTCATTCATCTCCGCTCTCAGCCCCCTGCCCCGCTGTTCCCCGTGCTGTTGGCCACTCTCACCTCTTGGGTTCCCTGGCTGTGCTCTGCTCTTGTCACGTCTGGGCCACACAGAGGCTCTCCCCCTGGCTTTGAGTTCCCCCACCTCTGGGCTTCACCTAGAAGCCCCTGCTGGCCCCTCAGAGCTCAGGTCGGGTCACCTTTCCAGGATATCACCTGCTCCTGCTTCCCTGTGCTGGGTGGGGGCCTGACCCCCCAGCGTCCAGGTCTCTGTCTGCACCTCTTACGCCCCCTTGTGGCTGCGGCTCACGGGAAGGGGCCCCATGAGCCGTGAGCGCCTGGGTGGCCTGCCCTGTGTCCCTCCCCACCTGCCTCCTCAGGGCTCTGTCAGAGGTGGGTGCCTAGAGGATGCTAGCCGGGTGGTTGGGTGGGTGGGTGGGTGCTAGGTGGGAGCACAGCTTGCCAACTGTGAAGTGCTGGGCGGGCATACGAGGTGGGGATCACGAGGCATTTTCAGCGAGCGTGTATCTTGGGGCAGGCTCCACCTTGGAGAAGAGGAGCCCGGTGAAGCGGGAGAGGTCCTGCTCCCATGATTCGGCGTCGTCCTCCCTCTCCTCGAAAGCTTCCGGTAAGTCTCCAGGTGGGAGAGTTGCGTGTCGGGACGTTTCTTTTTGAGATTTCAGAGAATGAAAAGAGATCCTTAATTTTCACCTAGAACTGGAAAGAGAAGGGACCCTTGGAAGAACTGGGCTTTCTGAGGGAGTAGTTGTGTTTCCGGATTGGGATCTGGGACGTGAGGCGTTTGGGCAGGACCTCAGCGTTTCCCGGGGAAGATCGTGGATGCCGCCCCCCGCGGTGGCCGGTGCTGGGCGGTGTGGCCTTGCTGCTCGGCAGGAGAATGAATCCCTGCGCCTTCGGGGAGGAGAGGGGCTGACCTGAGGTGTGCTGGTCGAGGCTGAGGGCAGAGAGAAGTGGACACAGATTTCTCTGGGCGGGGGGCGGGGGGACGCAGCAAATGGCAGCAGGTGTTCACCCAGCCCTGGACCCAGACCGCGGGGAAGGTAGGTAAGATGCCCAGTCTCTGCCTGAGAGACGCCTGGTGTCTGGGAGCGGTCAGGACTGGCACACCGCCAACGACACTGCCCGTCCTCCTGTCGCGACCGTTACCGAGAACCGACTTGGCATCTGAGTCAGGGCATTGAAAGACTGGATACAGTCCTGCCGTCAGGGAGTCCATCGTTCCTCTTCGACCACGTTACGTTACCAGAGAGGCTGTCTTATCGTTTGTGCACACATGGTCATGCGTGAAGGGTGACAGTCGCACATACGAAGAGGAAATTTTGTCTCCGGTGGGGGCAGGTTTCGGCCCAGTCGCTGCCGGTTTCAGAGGGCAGCTGGCCTTTGGGTGTCTTTGGGAAGAGAAGATCTTCTGGACGGAGGAGGCTCAGGCTGTGGAAGTGAGCGTGATTGATGCTCGGGCACAGTGAACGGTCACACGGGCTGCAGCTCCGGGCGGGCGCCTGGCCGTGGTCAGGGCGTAGCTGTGGGGGTCAGAGCCTTCCTGGCTTCTGCCCCTCCCCTCACAGCCCTCGTGTGGGGGTCTCCCCACAGTTGTGGCCAGAGGGGGTCAGAACGAGGCCTCCTCCACATGGGCCCGTAACTCTGTGGCGGAAGGGAGACCTTCTCCTCGGCTCGGGTCAGTCAGCAAAGCCAAGTGCAGCGGCCTCCGGGTTCCGCTGCCCCAAACGGTACGGGGAGCCTGGGCCCCCAGGGTGGAGCTGGCGAATGGGTGAGCGAATGAACCGATGCTGTTCAGAATCGAGAGGAGTGGTGGTTTGCTTCTTCCCCAGTCCTGGCCTGACCGCTTTCTAGAAGGTTCTGGGGGCACACTGGTCCGTGCAGTGTCTTCAGGAGTAGAGGGTCCAATCTATGAGCTGGCCTCTGTCCTCCTGGGGTTCTTCAGTCAGGTGAGACAATTTTCTTAATCGGGACTCCTCAGAGGGTCCTGAGGTCATAGGGGTCTCTGATGAGATGCCTTTCGTGCCCTTGGGTACAACCCATGCGTTTCAGAGGTGAAGGACTTGGGGGCCCAGGGAGGTGAGGCTTGGCCACAGCCACACGAGTCAGGGTGGGGACCTGGGTGGGGGTGAGTCTCATCTGATAGACTGACAGAGCCCCTGGATTCAGGGGAGGGCAGAGCAGCTGAGGTCTGGGGTGGATGGAGAGGAAGGTCCGTGTGGGTGTCCGTCCTCCGGGTCCTACCAGGCCGGCCGTCACAACCTAGGGAAGTGGATGAAGACATTGGGGTTCCCTTGGTCTACTTTTGCAAACTTACTCCCCTTTCACGTGCTTCGGGCCCATCTGTCCCCTTGGCCCCAGGCCAGGCGCCCAGGTCCCTTACTGCCTCCCCGTCTCTTGTCTTCGGCTCGTCCCTTGACTCTGAGCCAGTCACTTCAAGTGCCTTGTCTGAGGACGACGAGGTATTTCAGCAGGAGTCAGGCCTTCGGCGGAGGGGCACTGGCCGGTGCGTGCCCTCCCTCGAAGGGTGCCAGGTGCCAGCTGCGGGGCTGAGTGGTGGGGCCCTTGCCGGGGAGCTCGGATCCGGCGGGGAGGTTGCCCGCGTGGTGTGGGGAACGGGCTGCAGGCCGAGCCGAGGGCTGCGGGGCGGCGGGAAGGCCTCTCTGAGGCGGGTGTACGGGGTACCGGGCCTCCCTTAGTCTGCTCTCCACACCGGCCCCTGGGGAAGGACGGTGAAGACAACCGTGCAGTGTCCCATCTGCCCTGCTTCCTGCGGGGCCTGCGGTCTGCGGGGCCGCTGTGAGCTGGGATGATAAAAAGGAGAGCAGGGTGCCGGCCCCGTGTGCCCAGCTGACCACGCTCGCCAGGGTCTCAACGTGCTCCACGTGGGGGAGGGGCTGAAGAGAGTCCGTATTCGAGCGGCTGCTGTGTGGGCTGCGTTTCCTTGCCCGGATTCTCCTAAAGGTTAAGTCAGGTCTGGTGTTTGGTAAAGCCCACTGAGTCCTGTGAGTCTCGCTGCCAGTTTGAACCAGAAGCCACCGCTGTTCTGGTGCAGAGGTGAGATGTGAGCTCCGTGAGGGTCTAGAAGGGAGAGGCGTTCCGGGGAACACGTGCACGGCGGGGGGGGGGGGGGGGGGGGGGGCCAGAGTTCGCTTGAGCCCTGGAGGCAGGGTGTTGTGGAACAGGTCCGGTCAGGAGGTTGCAAAGGAGAGGCTTTTGAGGCAGTGGGCGGGGTGCTGGGGAGGGTGTGGGCTGAAGTCCTGCCACAAGACAACTGCTCTCTCCCTCTCCCTTCAGCAAGTCTTGCTTTGTCACAGAACCAAGAGGTTGATATTTGCCCAGAGGTGGAATTGCGTTCAGAAGATCCCCAGCGATTGTCTAGTGCGGGGGGTTTGCGCTGCGGAAGGCAGAAAGGTGGGCTCCTTTGCGAGGGTCCTTCCCGGGGCGTGACTGACAGGTGCATCCCTCCCCAGGCTCGGCACCGTGCCGCGAGTTCTCGGCTCAGCCCGGGGCGCCCTCGCAGGGGGAGCGGGCCCGATCACCGCAGCCCTGCGGCCCGTCGGAGGAGGGCAGGGCCCCCGGGGAGAGGCAGAGGCCCCACGCTGGCCGGGGACCGCCGTCGGTCATCAGCAGGCGCAGCCCCGGGCTGGCCGCCCAGCCGGACTCCGGCCCCAGGGGCAGCCAGAGGAGCGTCCAGGTGTCGGTCACCCCGTCGTCCTCCCAGCTGTCCTCCTCCGGCTCGTCGTCCTCGTCCGGGGCGCTCGTCCCGCAGGCCTCCCAGTGCTCCCTGACCAAGGCCTGCCGCCAGCCGCCCGTCGTCTTCCTGCCCAAGCTGGTGTACGACATGGTCACGGCCACCGACAGCAGCGGCCTGCCCAAGGCCGCCTCGCTCCTGCCTTCCCACTCGGTCATGTGGGCCAGCTCCTTCCGCCCGCTGCTCAGCAAGACCATGACGTCCACGGAGCAGTCCCTCTACTACCGGCAGTGGACGGTGCCCCGGCCCAGCCACATGGACTACAGCAACCGCACCGAGGGCCGCGTGGACAGCTTCCACCCACGCCGGCTGCTGCTCAGCGGGCCCCCTCAGGTGGGTGCCGCCCTGCGGGGCCCGGGCCCCGTGGGGGTTCTCGGGTTCGCGCCCACCGGGCCGGTGCGGGGGGGCCGACACCCTCACAGCTCGCCATCCCCGCAGCAGACCCTACAGTGGGCGGCCGGGTGGAGGCCGAGTCCTGCCTGCCCCCCCCCCCCCCCCCCCGACGGCTGGCCGACTTCTGTCCTCTGACCTCAGCGTCTTGCCTTGTGTGACGCGGGGGGCCGGGGGGCTTCTCTCCGGGTGCTTCTCCGTCCGACTGTGACTCCGCTTTCCCCACGTTGTTTTGTTCGGTCCCGTGTCCGGTCCGTGCCAGGTAGAAACACACACCCGCCCCCCTGCCCTGGGTTCTGCGCTGGAGGATTTTGGCCGCCTGTCCCTATCCCAGCCTCTGGCCCCACTGTGGTTTCCTAACAACGAAAGGCCATTTCACTTGTCAAAATGGCAGACGTCTGCCAAGAGTCCGGAGCGTGTGAGGGAAGACTGGGTCGGGTCTTGGAAGGGCCTTTGTCGGAACCGTGCTGAGGTGCAAGGTGGGCTCTCGCCTGGGGTCAAGTTCGGCCTCGGGTCTCACCTGACACCCCGCGTGGGATCCGGCCTTCTCCGTGCCTCGGTGTCCTCAGCTGAGAATGACGTCAGAAATGTGAGCACCGGGCAAGGGAATCCCCGCAGGGTGCCTGGGGCACGGCCTGACCATAGAAAGCATGTGTCCTAGTTATTCCTGTCCCCATCAGTACTGCCACTGTCACAGTGTGAGACTTGCTCCCTTCCAGCTCAGTGTATTAATTTCCTTATGATGACCCTGCCCCAAGAAATACAATCCCCCCCCAAATATGTGTAAGAATGTTCATTTTAGAATCGTTTACAGTAGTGAAAAAAAGCGACTGGAAACAACTTAAATTCCATTGGTCAAAGTTGGTTGAGTAAATTCGGGCACAACTGTGTCATGCAATTCAGCCTAGGAAGTTGGAGTCAGAGGCCTGTATACTGACACTGAGGTTTAAGATATTTAAATTAAAAAAAAAATTAAGTTATAGAATAATACGTGCATAGTGTAATGTCAAGGAAAAAAAAGTATCAGCGTGTATGTGTACGTCTCTGTGTGTGAAAAATACCCCCCAAAAAATCGCTGGCAGGATTGCTGCTGAATTGTTAACCTGGAGAGGGACCAGGATTTGTGAACATTCTCTTTCATTGTCACCGTGTGGTTCTGGAATTTTTACGGGAACGTGTGTTAACTTTTAAAAAAAATTTTTTAATGTTTATTTTGAGGGAGAGAGAGAGTGCAAACAGGAGAGGGGTAGAGAGAGGGGTAGACACAGAATCTAAAGCAGGCTCCAGGCTCTGAGCTGTCGGCACAGAGCCCGACGCGGGGCTCGAACTCACGAACCGTGAGATCATGACCTGAGCCAAAGTCGGGTGTTTAACTGACTGAGCCACCCAGGCGCCCCTGTTAACTTTTTATAAAGTGGAAAAAGGGGGTCCTGGTTTCTCCACACTGTCATGTTGTTGGATATCTCAATCTTAAAGAAAATTTTGCCTATTCGATAGATGAAACCTAGTATATTATAGTTTTCTTAAGGTTGAATATATTTTTATATATTTCTTGGTCACTGCTATGGCTTTCACAGGGATTTTCTGCCCTGTTTCTCCTGTTTATTTTTCCTTCAGGCATCTGACATTTTCCTGTTACTTTGCAGGAGCTCTTTGGAGGTTACAGAATTTAATCCTCTGTCTACTGCATGTATTGCAAATATTTTCTCTGAAGCTTCCCCCAGTCATATTTCATATTTCCTTAAGTCATTTCTGTTCATCAACACTTGTTGAGTGCTGGCTACAAACCAGGCATTGAGCCGAGAGCTCAGAAAGCACATTCCCGGAGTAACAGGGTGGGAAGTTGGCCCACAGGTGCCCATTTAATCAACTGTGACCAGGTTTTACGAAGATTCATGGTGTCCTAGCCTGCTGCTGGGCTGAGGGAACAGGGACTCTAGGATACAGGAAGGAAGAGCAGGAAGGAGAGAAAAATAATTTTATTTCTTTTCCTGGTCTTAGGAGAGGAGAAATGAGATGCCAGCCTTTTATGTCTTAAGATTTTATTCTCTTACCATAGACGTATTAACACAAGAATAGCCATCTCTAATTGTGCAAGATTCTCTTAAGACATTACTATGCTTCATATCGGCAGTTCATTTTTTGAAGCAACCTTTCTTCAGTTTGTGGTAAAGTCCTATTTCTAACAGCTTAGAAAATGTGACCGATTAAAACTAGAGACGCATGGCCGCGATTTATAAGCAGGCGGGTCTGCCGCTCACGGAAGTCCGTCTGCGGCCTGCCATGCTTCTTGGGGCCTCGTTTCCCCAGAAATGGCTTTGCACCCCCCAGGCTCTCGCTTTAATTAGGTGAGGTCTTTGAAAAAGGTGGGTGAGGGGCGCCTGGGTGGCGCAGTCGGTTGAGCGGCCGACTTCAGCCAGGTCACGATCTCGCGTCTGTGAGTTCGAGCCCCGCGTCGGGCTCTGTGCTGACAGCTCGGAGCCTGTTTCCAATTCTGTGTCTCCCTCTCTCTCTGCCCCTCCCCCGTTCATGCTCTGTGTCTCTCTGTCCCAAAAATAAATAAAAAACATTGAAAAAAAAAAGAAAAAGGTGGGTGAAACGAAGTGGGTCCGGTGCTCCGGCCGGTGCCTGCACGTAGATGGTGTGCGGACCGTGGGCTCCAATTTTAATGTCTTCACAGGTTGGGAAGACAGGTGCTTACCTGCAGTTCCTTAGTATTTTGTCCAGAATGCTCATCCGGCTGACGGAAGTGGATGTTTATGATGAAGAAGAGATCAATATCCGTGAGTCGTGCGTTGGTGACCCTTGGGGTTGGAATCCTCTGTCACTGGTTGCTCGGGTTGACTTTGTGTCTTTTGCCCTCCAGATGGAATTCTCAGATCAGTGACCACGCTCACTGCCGGGGCCTCGTGGGGTGCTCTTGTCTCTCCCTTGTCTGTCGTCATCTTGCTCAATATCAGAATAGTGCCTGGGAGGCCTTCATGGGGATGGAATTACTCCACTAAAAATAACTACTGTTTACAGAGTATCTTCCAAGTGGCAAGCAGTGTGCTGGGCACCTTACGTAATGGCCACATTTAATTTTCTGCACACCACCCTGAGAATAATTGCTTATTTCCTGATAAGTAACTTGCTCAGGAACCCAGCTGGGAGACAGCAGAGCTGGAACTGAGCTGGATTTGATCGCGGCCTTCTGAAGCAGGGTTATCCATCCGGGCAGGTCCCCACTCGGGCAGCCGAGCGCATAGGTCAATATCTTAGGGCAAAACCCAAGTATATGACATGTGGGGGAAAGCCATTTCTCCTTATTCTCAGAACAGAGTTTGCCCTGATTAAGGTAAGACTGTCTTTGAGCCGCTGTTTTATGCTCCAGTGTCTTTGCATACTTTCCTTCAGCGGCTCGTAAACTTGGTCTGGTAAATGAATCCGTCGCTTTGGGAATTAAAATTTGTATGAGGAGTCTGGCCCGAGTTGCAAAGAAAGGGAACCAGTGAGTTGCACGGAGGCTAAATGGCACTTTTTTTTATTTATTGGTATCTTTTACGTGGGAAGTGTACGACCTGATGATTTGATACACATGTACGTTGTGAAATCACCACTGCGGTCAAGCTAACTGACATATTCGTAGTTTCCAGGTTCATTGCAGTGTTATTCGTGGTAGGCAAGATACACAAACAACCATATGTGGTCCCTTGATGGATAAAAGGCCATTAGCAGATGATGGGTAAAGAAAAGTGTGGTATATACACGCAGTGGAATATTATTCAGCCTTAGAAGAAAGTCCTGTCATTTGCAAACACAACACTTCTTTATTCTTTACATGCTCTTGACCGTGTTTGAGTTTTGGCTTGAAGGAAATCTGGAACCAAGGAAGCCCATCCAGCCCTTGGTCGTCCCTTTGAAGGAAAAGGAGAGAGGCTCTTCATCCCACCTCGGAGCTCTCACACTACCCCCGCCCCACACACAGTTTGGAACTTTATTCCAGATGAAAACCAGCAGCCGTGTTGAGTCTCTGTGTCCTCACTTTCTTGGATACCTCAATGACAATGACAGGATTTGAACCCAGCTTGTTAAACTTCAAAGCCCATTTTCTCAGATGGTCTCTTAATACGTTGGTTTTCTTGGTAAAACGTGGATAATTTCTGTTTTACGGGGCATTGTGAAGGTTGAATGATGTTCTACATATGAAGCCTTGAGTGCCTACTAAATATGCAATAAACATGCCTCTCTTCTTTCTTTCTTCCCTTCCTTCCCTCCCCTCCCCTCCCCTCCCCTCCCCTCCCTCCCTCCCTCCCTCCCTCCCTTCCTCCCTTCCTTCCTTCCTTCCTTCTCTTTCTTCTAGACAGGTACTCTGGTCATGTGTACATATCCTAGATGTAAAATCAATATGTTACATAATTTGAGTTGGACCAACTAGACTTTTTTTGCTTTTGAGCCAGCAAGCAATTAGCGTGAGCGTCATAGACTACACCAATTATCGCAAGATGATACACGGCGAGTGTAGAGATGGAGTTTGGACCACGTGTGGTGTTGGCATTCAGAAGGGAGGAACCAATGGGTCTGAACACTTGGAAGAGGCTTTGTAGAGGTGCAGTGATAGGACGTGGCCATACTGGCTGCGTAGCGTTTAGATCTAGAACAAGAACAAGAACTATGTTAGGTTCCATTGGCGTTGGGAACCTACGTATGTGGGGGATGGGGCTGGGGGGAAGCTCAGAGCAAGTGGTAGGTATATTGGGAGTTGCTGAAGTCAGTGGGGGAGCCAGGAAAGCAAACTCATCCCATGGGAAACACAGCATAGGCGGGTCCTCTGGTTACGAGGTGGACCCAGAGGCACCTCTTGCCTCCTTAGAACAATCCTGAAGATGCAGTATGTTCTGGGAGCCTTTGAGATACAGTAGCACCCCCGTCCCCCCAGTAGCCCATAGACTCAGTGATAGCTCACCACGAGCATCGTCCTTGAACGCATTTAAAAATCAGTCATTCTCAGGGCATCTGGGTGGCTCGGTTGGTTAAGCATCCGACTTCACCCAAGATCACGATCTCACAGTTCGTGAGTTCGAGCTCCACGTCGGGCTCTGTGCTGACAGCTCAGAGCCTGGAGCCTGCTTCAGATTCTGTGTCTCTATGTCTCTCTGTCTCTCTGTCTCTCTGTCTCTCTCTCTCTCTCTCTCTCTCTCTCTCTCTCTCTCTCTGCCCCTCCCCCGCTCACACTCTGTCTCTCTCAAAAATAAAATATAAGAACATTTAAAAAAATTTTTTTTAAAATCGGTCATTCTCATTTCCTAGTTTGTCACCTGCCTGTGTTTCCAACAATCTTACAGACCTCAGAGAGGAGTCCGATTGGCATTACCTCCAGCTCAGTGACCCCTGGCCAGACCTGGAGCTGTTCAAGAAGTTGCCTTTTGACTACATTATTCACGACCCGAAGTACGAAGACGCCAGTCTGATCTGTTCGCACCTTCAGAGCGTGAAGAGTGAAGGTCAGACTTCTAAATCTCTTGCCCCACCTTCCTCCAGAGTCCCGGGTCGAGCCTCGCAAAGGGCCGAGTGGAACCGTGTCGGCCGTGAGCTCGGTGGTGCGGTGGTGAATAGCCAGCAGTGCCTGGTACAGAACTGAGGTCACCGCCCCACCAGACGAGGAAGAGCTCTTTCCGCGAAGGCAGCCTTGCGGCTCAGCACATGCTGACCTTGATGCGCGCTCTCTTGGCGGGTGGTCACGGTCAGAATATCCTCAAGGTTCTGGTTAAGAGAGGATAAAAGGCATGGGTGTTTATGTAGGAATTTGAGTTGTCCTCACGAAATGCACCCATCTCCCTCTCTACCCTCAGTGTCCTGTTTTCTCCCTCCTCCTTCGGGGACCGCCGACTTTCACAGCATTATGACCCTGCCAGGGTTTCAGGGTCACCTTCGGCAACCATCAGATATTCGTGGCCGGTGCGATATTAAGCACTGACCAGAACAGTTTGGTGAGTGGAAAGGAAAGGAAGATACCAGTCTCCGTGTCAAGCTGATAATTGTCTCTCCCTAGAACCGTGTTCAGCGAACGATCCTTCATACAGACCAGTCCCTAATTAAGGTTTAGTGTTAAAGTCTTCATCTTGCTAAGTCCTTTGAAAAGAACAGAGACAATTCCTCTGTGGTGCAGGGTCTGCGTATGAAGTCGGCCACCCATTTGCATTGTCAGGTGGCGAATCCTTAAAGATGTGCGTGTAGGATATTCGTGGGCCCCGTCGGCGAGACCCCTCGTGAACGTGGCCTGTTAGCTTCTCCCGCTGAACCTCTGTTGTTTCTGACCCGCCGAGTCACCTCGGGGCCCAGGCAGGTGCCGTCGCACAAAATCCTATTACGGCATTTCAGTTCCTTCCACTGCGAGCGGGCGGCCGAGAGAAGGTCTGTCCTGTCCTTCTGCGGCTCTGTAACGCCGGGGTTTCCTGCAGCCAGGGGGACGTCCCGGAAGCCGGAGGAGCTCTACGTGCGGCGCCAGACAGCGCGGATGAGGCTGTCCAAGTACGCGGCCTATAACACATACCACCACTGCGAGCAGTGTCACCACTACATGGGCTTCCACCCCCGGTACCAGGTAGGCCGTGGGGCGCAGAGGCCCTGCGTCTCCAGGAGCGCTTCCGGCGGCCCTTCCACACGTGCCTCGGTGGCTAATACCATTGGTCCTCTGGTCTCTCTGTGTTTTCGTTCCGGTTGCTGGGGGGGTGGGGGGGGGGGCGGGCATGGAAAGTTCTGGAAGCTCTTGCTTCCCGGTCTCCTGTATCTTCAGTTCCCTTCAGTAAGCTGCGAAATCATTGCCGACGCTACAGAAACCGTGATTCTCCTGGGGTTACACGTTTACCAGTAGCAACGTTAACTGACTGCGGATGTCTTCGTTTTCTTGACCTCCTGGCAATTGCCAAAGTTAGTTCAGTGCAGCAGGCACCGAGCGCTTCCGCACCGGTCACAGAGATGAATAAGCTTTATCCCCGTATTCAAGACTCACAGTTTAGGGGCGCCTGGGTGGCTCAGTTGGTTGAGCGTCCGACTTCGGCTCAGGTCATGATCTTGCGGTCTATGGGTTCGAGCCCCGCGTCGGGCTCTGTGCTGACAGCTCGGAGCCTGGAGCCTGCCTTGGATTCTGTGTCTCCGTCTCTCTCTGCCCCTTCCCTGCTCACGCTCTGTCTCTCTCTGTCTCTCAAAAATAAATAAAAGTAAAATTAAGACTCACAATCTAGGGGTGGAGAGATGCACTTGGACAGGGCAGAACTTCAGCGCAACGTAAAGCTGGCAGGAAAGCAGTAATGTTGGCATGTAGAAATACTTAGAGAAGGAGATCGGAACGTGCACTTACTGAGCACTTACTACATGCCAGGCAATGCACCAGGCACTTTCGATATGTCCATATTTCCTCTAACCTTTATTTTTCTTGTTTTGAGAGAGAGGGAGGGAGGTGAGTGAGTGAATGGGGGAGGGGCAGACGGCGAGAGACTCTCAAGCAGGCTCCACGCCCAACGTGGAGCCCGACGTGGGGCTCAAACCCTGACCGTGAGATTATGACCCGAGCCGAAATCAAGAGTCAGACGCTCGATCAACCGAACCACCCAGGCACCCTTTCCTCTAACCTTTTTACGTGATAGAAAATGATATTTACCCCAGACACTGGGGCAAATGGACTAAGGCTGTTGCCCCTGGGCTCTGCCTGTCTCGGGTTCTGGCTGGTCACCTGCAGGTGGCTGTGTTCAAGGCACATCTCCAGTTCATTCAGAGTGTACTGGATAGGGAACTGCCCTGTCTAGCTTTTTATTCTCACTAAAACCGCACAAGGAAATAACATTATCCCCATTTTATAAATGAAGATACTGTCTTGGGCAGGGAGCAGAGGAGAGGGTTTTGAAGAATCAGTAAGAATTTGCCAAGGGGCCGGGGCAGACAGAAGCATGTGAGTAGAGGGAGGCACGGGGTCTCTGGGGGAATTAGAAGGGATTTCAGTTGTGCGTCGCCGGACCATAAGGTGCAAGGGGTGGGCGAGCCCAGGAGAGGATGCTGGAGTAGGGGTGGGGAGCAGAGAGACACCACAGAAGGCCCCGGGTGCTGTGCGGAGAGCGGGACGGGGGCTTTTCCAGGGAGAATGGCATGGAGCGGCCTGATGGGGGCCAAGCTGCCTTCTGCGTGGTCTCGTCGTGGCCACGTGGAAATTCACAGCGGGCCTTTTTAAGAATTAAAAATAGTAATCCTGTGCAGATAAACTGTCCTCATGTTTTTCCCCGTGGAGATGAAGTTGTTCTTTCAAAGCGGAGAGTATGTACGTGAGAGCGTTTTCTTAATTTTGACATTAAAGAAACGGAGACCCGCGCGCGGGCTGTAGAGTCGTGGTCACCACGGTCGGCATCTGCAGTGAGTTAACAGAACTGAGCGCGGAGACCCCGGCCCCGCACCCGCCGTGTTCAGGGTGCTCAGGTCTGGGGGCCCCGGCTGCAGGGGGCTCGGAACCAGGCCACGGGAGGAGTGCTGAGGGCCACATGACATGCCCGCCCCCTGCTGGCCTTTCTGTGCCCCTGTGCACCCTGGAGTCTTTTCTCTCCTCTCCCGGCTCCCTGATCCGTTGTATGAAACTTCCTCAGTTACACCCCCCCTTGTTGCCTCCCCAGGTCAAAATCTTTTTCTGTCTCATCTCTGCCCCCAAAGGGCTTTGTGGTTCTGGGGGAGCCACAGTGGCAGTGATGGCCCACGTGCCCTGGCCTGTGTCCACCCCCTCCAGGCCTCGGGGAGCCTCAGGAGGGGCCTGCACCAACTAGCTGCAGGTCTGGGGAGGGGTCGGGGAGGGCTGGATGCCCGAGCTGAGGCCCGAAGGAGGCTTGGGCAGAGCCACGGGGCGGGGGCGGGCCGACCGGGAGGGGGTGAGGGGACGTGAGGCTAGACCCTAGGGATAGGACTGAGCCCAAGACCTCTGAGCGTCTGTTTCCACATCCATAAAGAGGGGATGGTGGAACTACCTGCTTCATGGCGTTAATTACAGCCCCAAAGGGTGGAGGGGGCCCGAGACAGCGAGTGTGACGGAAGTGTGCAAGCGAGTGTAGTTATTGATAGTTTTATTAGTGAGTTTCTACGCATAACGCCTGTGATGGGAGAATCCATTTACTGGCATTAAGCAATGAGAGGTGTGGTGTGAATGCTTTAGTGGGTGACCTAGCACGAGTCCACAAGGGGTTGGGGCCAGAAGTGGCGTCACTGGGTGGAGCGGGATCAGAATGAGGGGTGGGGGGGTGGTGGGGGCGCCTGGATGGCTCAGTTGGTGAAGCATCTGACCTCTGCTCAGGTCATGATCTCGCCATTCCCGAGTTCAAGCTCTGCGTCAGGCTCTATGCTGGCAGCTCAGGGCCTGGAGCCTGCTTCGGATTCTGTGCGTCCCTCTCTCTCTCTGTCCCTCCCCTGCTAGCACTCTGTCTCGCTTTCTCTCAAAAATAAATAAACATTAAAAAAAAAAAAATAATAATAATGATGAGGGGTGGGGGGGGAGGGTCCGCAACTGAGTGGGCGTGGCCTCGGGTGTCTGTCCAGCCGCAAGACCTGGGCGTCCACGCTTCGTACCGGGGCCAGCCTGTGGGTTTCTCGGGCTGCGGGGCAGGTGGCAGTGACCTGTGCGGTGTCACGGCCACGACGGGCCTGGGCTCTTCTGGGAGGTAATGCCGGACTCTGACGACAAGCTCTGTCCTTTCCCCTCACGCCTCAGCTCTATGAGTCCACCCTGCACGCCTTTGCCTTCTCTTACTCCATGCTAGGAGAGGAAATCCAGCTACATTTCATCATCCCCAAGTCCAAAGAGCACCACTTTGTCTTCAGCCAACCCGGAGGCCAGCTGGAGAGCATGCGGCTGCCCCTGGTCACAGACAAGGTACGGCTCTGGCTCGGGGGGGGGGGGGGGGGGCGGGGGGGGCGCACAGAGTGGCTGCAGGTGACCGTTGAGCTGGAGGCTGTGGTTGCCTGATGAGTCAAGGGCAGGCGGGGACTGGTGTGTGACTGAACGCGGAGCGGGCTGGGGTTAGGGTCACTCCGTCAAGTTCCGGCCTTGCTCTACCGTTGTCTGGCTGTGTTGTTTTGACTTGTCACTGAATGTCGCCGAGCCTCGGTTCCCTCACCCTGTACGCTTCGGCAGCAGTCACTCTCGCAGCAGCTTCTTGCGAGCATCGTGGGAATAACCGATGTGAGACACCTGCACAGTGCCTGCGAGGTGACGGGTGCTGAGGAGGTGTTCGTCCCTTCCCCATTTTGTCTCGAATAAGCTGTTGTGGAACGTTTGAGGAATTTATTTATTTCTTCTGGCAGTGAGAATGAGCAGGGGAGGGGCAGAGAGAGAGAGGGAGACAGGGAATCCCAAGCAGGCTCTGTGCTGTCAGCAGGGGGCTCAAACCCAGCTGCAGGGACTACTCTGTCACGGCCAGCCTTCTCTTCTGCCTTCTTCTGTTCTTTGGAAGCGAAGCCCAGATGATGCATCATGTCATCCATAAGAGATAAATTTTCTCTCTTGGACGAGCTCGTTCTTAATAACTTGCCGTCTCTGTGACCAGCATTCTTTTTTGTTTGTTTGTTTGTTTGTTTAACAAATATTTTATTATGAAAGGTGAAACGTTTACAAAAGTTAGGAGGTAGTTCAACAAACCTCCCCGCAATTTATCATCCAAATTCAACAATTACCAACATTCGGCCACATTTAGTTCATCTGGGTTTTTTCCCTTTGCTGAAGGATTTTATTTTATCTTTTTGTTAACATGAAATGTATTGTCAAATTGGCTTCCATACAACACCCAGTGCACATCCCAACAGGTGCCCTCCTCAATGCCCATCACCCACCCCCCCCACCCCCCATCAACCCTCAGTTTATTCTCAGTATTTCAGAGTCTCTTATGGTTTGGATCCCTCCCTCTCTAACCTTTTTTTTTTTCCCTTCCCCTCCCCCATGGTCTTCTGTTAAGTTTCTCAGGATCCACGTAAGAGTGAAAACATATGGTATCTGTCTTTCTCTGTATGGCTTATTTCACTTAGCATCACACTCTCCAGTTCCATCCACGTGGCTACAAAAGGCCAGATTTCATTCTTTCTCATTGCCACGTAGTATTCCATCGTGTATATAAACCACAATTTCTTTATCCATTCATCAGTTGATGGACATTTAGGCTCTTCCCATAATTTGGCTATTGTTGAACGCTCTGTTATAAACATTGGGGTACAAGTGCCCCTGTGCATCAGCACTCCTGTATCCCTTGGGTAAATTCCTAGCAGTGCTATTGCTGGGTCATAGGGTAGGTCTATTTTTAATTTTTTGAGGAGCCTCCACACTGTTTTCCAGAGGGGCTGCACCAGTTTGCATTCCCACCAATAGTGCAAGAGGGTTCCCGTGTCTCCACATCCTCGCCAGCATCTATAGTCCCCTGATTTGTTCATTTTGGCCACTCTGACTGGCATGAGGTGGTATCTCAGTGTGGTTTTGATTTGTATTTCCGTGATAAGGAGCGACGTTGAGCATCTTTTCATGTGCCTGTTGGCCATCCGGATGTCTTCTTTAGAGAAGTGTCTATTCGTGTTTTCTGCCCATTTCTTCACTGGGTTATTTGTTTTTCGGGTGTGGAGTTTGGTGAGTTCTTTATAGATTTTGGATACTAGCCCTTTGTCCGATATGTCATTTGAAAATGTCTTTTCCCATTCCGTCGGTTGCCTTTTAGTTTGGTTGATTGTTTCCTTTGCAGTGCAGAAGCTTTTTATCTTGATGAGGTCCCAATAGTTCATTTTTGCTTTTAATTCCCTTGCTTTTGGAGATGTGTCAAGTAAGCCGACATCCCTGATAAATATGGACGCAAAAATTCTCAACAAGATACTAGCAAATCGAATTCAACAGCATATAAAGAGAACTATTCACCATGATCAAGTGGGATTGATTCCTGGGCTGCAGGCCTGGTTCAACATTCGCAAATCAATCAATGTGATACATCACATTAATAAATGAAAAGATAAGAACTATATGATCCTGTCAATCAATGCAGAAAAAGCATTTGACAAAATTCAGCATCCTTTCTTAATAAAAACCCTCAAGAAAGTCGGGATAGAAGGAACACACTTAAACATCATGAAAGCCATTTATAAAAAGCCCACAGCTAATAGCATCCTCAATGGGGAAAAACTGAGAGCTTTTTCCCTGAGATCAGGAACACGACAGGGATGTCCACTCTCACCGCTGTTGTTTCACATAGTGTTGGAAGTTCTAGCCTCAGCAATCAGACAACAAAAGGGAATCAAAGGCATCCAAATTGGCAAAGATGAAGTCAAGCTTTCCCTTTTTGCAGAGGACATGATATTATATGTGGAAAACCCAATAGACTCCACCAAAGTCCGTGACCAGCATTCTTAGAGGCCCTCCTCATAGGGACGCTTGGTTTCGCAGATCCAGCCTGACCATCTCAGAGTCAGCTTGCTGCCTGCCCCCAGCCCCGGCCAATGTGACCCTTGTGTGGGACGCTGCTTTTCGTTCTCCAGAGGGCCAGTACCTTGGGGTGGAATAATCTTTCAGACCTGGCAGTCTTTTACCAAGCACTGAAAACATTTGTAAAGAACAATGGGGGCCTTTATGACAGGGCATCTCCTACCCTGTGGGCTGGGGTGGGCTGTTGCACTGGTGGAGGGTTTTTCTGTCCCCCCCCCCCCCCCCCCCCCCCCGCTTTTCCAGCCAGTTCCAGCCAGAACTGGGTACGGGCACCAGGTGCAGCACAGCTTTTTTTGTGGCAGGTGCTCTGAGGAACTCAGAAGGAGTGGAAGGCCTAGCTCAACCAGAAGAACTTTTTTGTTGAGGGCAGAGTGGAGGAAAACCCAGTTCTTGATATAAAAGATTCACAACCAGAGTGTATTAGGAGCTAGGCTGCAGGGATGAGGGACTGAGGGATTTAAATCGTCCAGACTAGTATATACTCCGCACATATTCAGTGCCAACACGGGAGGGGGATCCGTTCGGGTCACTGACACATGCCAGTTAGTTTCGGTTGTGTAACTGACCGTTCCCAAGCAAGCCCTCGCTCCGCTTGCGATTCTTCGGGCTGGCAGCTTGGGCTCGGTCCCGCTGTGTGGTTACCCTGGCTTGTTGCAGTCACTAGTGTCTGTGGTTAGCTGCCAGGTCAGCTGGGGGCTGGCCGGGCGAGGGTCGCCTCAGTGGGACACCCATCCCTGCCCGCTGCGGTCTCTCCTGCCCCAGCAGGCCAGCCCCGGCTCCTCCTGGGGAGGGGTCTGAGAGAGAGAGGGTGGAATGTGTCCGTCCTCGGGGGGCCAGGCTCGGAACGGGCGCAAACCATCATGTTCACGTCGTCTTCTAGGGAAAAGCAAGTCCCAAGGCTAAGCTGCATTCAGTGAGTGTGGAAACTGGCTGCGTTCTCTTCTCGGAAGCTTCCGCGAAGTCCCATTTCAAAGGGAGGGGAGTGATCGTGACCGTATTCACAAACACTTCCCCTCATCATTCCTCTGCTTTCCAGAGCCACGAGTATATAAAAAGTCCGACGTTCACCCCGACAACCGGCCGTCACGAACACGGACTCTTTAACCTGTACCATGCCATGGATGGTGCCAGCCATCTGCACGTGCTGGTCGTCAAGGAGTATGAAATGGCCATTTATAAGAAATACTGGCCCAACCACATCATGCTGGTGCTCCCAAGCATCTTCAACAGCGCTGGAGTTGGTAGGCATTTTTTAACATGCCCTGCTTGGTAAAATTCCTGCGAACGGAGACTTTTGGGAGACGGTCCTAGAGATGAATGGGTTAATCATTCTTCATCAGGCTCCTTTCATCTTGAAAGCTATAGTCTTCTTCCGTCTTTGGTCACTGCTTTGATTCACGTTCTCCACGGTCAGAGACAAGGATGAGCGGACAAATGTGTGTGCAGGTTGGCGATGGAGATTAGGCCCGTCGGGAGCTGGCTGGTCATGGGCCGGGGCCTCCATGAGCCATTCTAAGTCCAGATGGGGCCTTGGTCCCGGGTAGGGCAGACCTGAGAGTGGGCCTGTCCTGGGTAGATGTCCGTGGAGGACCGACCCAAGAGTGGGCCTGGGGTTTGCCCATTTCAGGCGCCGCCCACTTCCTGATCAAGGAGCTGTCTTACCACAATCTGGAGCTGGAGAGGAACCGGCAGGAGGAGCTGGGGATCAAGCCACAGGACATCTGGCCTTTCATCGTGATCTCGGATGACTCCTGCGTGATGTGGAACGTGGTGGATGTAGACTGTGGCGGAGAAAGAAGCCGGTGAGATGCCCCCACCCCCCGACCCTGCAAGGACCATGAACCTGTTCCTTTTTTTTTTTTTAGTGTTTATTTATTTATTTTTTGGAGAGAGCGTGAGCAAGGGAGGGATGGAGAGAGTAGGGGGACAGAGGATCCAAATGGGCTCTGCGCTGACCAGCAGAAAGCTGGACGCGGGGCTCGAACTCACGAACTGTGAGATCGTGACCTGAGCCGAAGTCGGACGTCAACCGACTGAGCCAGCCAGGTGCCCCAAAGCTGTTCCTTTTCAATGGGGGCTTCTTAGCTACCTCCTGAGGACCACAGAGGACACCGCATCTTAGAAGGCACAGTATGTGGTTCACATGGCCTTGTATGCCGCAGGCTCTTATGCCAAGCCCAGCGTAGTTTTGAGGTTTCAATTTTTTTTAAGTTTCTTATTTTTCATTTATCTTGAGAGCGAGAGAGAGAGAGAGAGAGTAGGGGAGGGGCAGAGAAAGAGAATCTCAAGCAGGCTCCACACTGTCAGCGCAGAGCCCGATTTGGGGGCTCAGACTCACAAACCACAAGATCAGGTCCTGAGCCGAAATCAGGAGTCAAACGCTTAACCGACTGAGCCACCCAGGCGGCCCCTTGTGTTTTTAACTTTTTAAAACTTTTCTTGGATGTATAATACGTACAGAAAATCACACAGTATATATTCAGTATAAAATACCTATGGAAAGTAGGACACATATCCAGAAATTTTCACACACTGATCACCCATTTAACCAACTCCCGTTGGAAGAAATGGGACATCACCAGTGGCCCAGAAATTCCCTCCTGGAGCCTTCCACACCCTCCCCCAGCCGCCAGCCTAATTCCTAACAGCCAGCTGCATTTTTATTTGCTGTGTGACATTAGTGTCACAACTAAACTCTGAAGGGTGTGCCTGGAGGTGGGCACCAGAGGGCACAATGTAGGGAAGGCTCAGTAGATAGACTCTGAACATCGTTGGTAAAATACTTCCTTTTGTGATTTTTGCCACATGGATGTTTCAACTTAGGGCTGCCTGATGACTTCTGATTATTTTTGGCTTTTTTTTTTTTTTTAAGAAACGTGAGGTCAGTTCACCTCTTTTATGTTAGTGGTACCCTCCTGTGACAATCACCACTAGTCCCTGTTCTTCTAGAGAGAAAATGTGTTCCGGATGATAGAGCTGCCCGTAGTTTATGGGAGCAGTTCTGCTTTGCTGGCAGTATTCTCCCTGATGCTCTTCCAAAGGCAAGAGCTCAGCCGGGGGCGGAGACTGGGAGAGAATTGAGCCTTCATTCTGCGTTCCCGAATTCTATTCTGAAGCAGCCATTAACGCCCTGGCATGTCAGGGCTGGCCAGGGCCCTAGAGAGTCTATTTAAGCCCCTTGGCTGGGGAAAAGCAAGCTGGGGTCCAGAAGAGTTGAGCTGCGTGCTGGGGCCCAGCTCCTAGCCCTGGAGCCCCTCCCGCCGGCCCCCTCCCTGGTCATCAGGTGTCCCTGTCGTCGTCACAGTCCTCAGACAGTGGCAGGGTGGGGGGTGTCTAAATACTACCTCCTTCCTTCCCATTCCCTTACTGGAATTCACAGCAGAAAGCCTCGCTCTCCCCACCATTTTGCCCTCAGGTCTGCAAACGGGAAATGCAGTGTTTTAGCCTGATGGGGAGGAGGTAGGCTTTGGGGACGGCGCTGTTTGAGTCCGAGCTCTGTTGAGTGACACCGGGCAAGTTCTTCAGAGCCCCTTTTTCCTCATTTGTAGAATGGGGATGATAGGTCTAGGTCATGAGGTTGCCGTGAGGATACATAATAGTAGACGTGACCCGCTTAGCCTGGCGCCCGGCACTCAGGGTGGCAGCGATGGGCTCCACCTGCTCCCGCCGTACCCAGCTCCTAAGCGTCCGGTCCTGGGGGCCCTGCTGCTGTTTGCCCCTCAGCCTGGGGACGTCCGTCTCCCTCTTTTGAGCAGGGAGTTTTCCTGGGCAGAAAGAAACGTGTCCTTGAAGCACATCATGCAGCACATCGAGGCGTCCCCCAACATCACCCACTATGCCCTGATTGGCATGCGGAAGTGGTCCAGCAAGACCGGGAGCGCCGAGGTGCGGGAGCCCTTCTCCCGCTGCCACGTGCACGACTTCATCATTCTGAACGTGGACCTGACCCAGAATGTGCAGTACAACCAGAACCGGTGAGTCCCCGCCCTCTGTGGCCGTCGGCACCGCCCCCCGCCCAGAGCCCTCCCTGAAGGGCAACCTTAGGCCTGGGGGACGGCCGCCTCCCCGCTGCGGGCCCAGTGGAATCGGAGGCTTCCTTCCCGGGGCATTGCTCTGGCCCTGCTTTCAGCCCTCAGGTTTTGGGGTGGGTTTTTTTAATGTTTATTTTTTTATTTTGAGAGAGAGAGTGCGCACGTGTGTGTGTGTGTGTGTGTGTGTGTGCGCGCGCGCGCGCGCGCGCGCACAAGTGGGAGGGGCGGGGGGGGGGGGGGGTGGAGCGGGAGAGAGAAGCCCAAGCAGGCTGATAGTGCTGATAGTGAAGAGGGTTGATCCCACAGACTTCGAGACCCATGACCCAAGCTGAAATCAGCCCTCAGGTTTTTAAAAAAATTTTTCTGTCATATACGGGTGCCTGGGTGGCTCAGTTGGTTGAGTGTCCCGTCTCTTGATTTTGGCTCGGGTCATGATCTCAGGGTTTGTGAGTTTGAGACCCACATCTCTCCCTGCCCCTTACGCACGTACGCTCATGCTACGCTCTCTCTCAAGATAAACTTTTATTTATTTATTTTAAAAAATTGTTTTAATGCTTATTTTTGAGAGAGAGAGAGAGAGAGTATGTGCACATGAGTATGAGTGGGGGAGGGGTACATGGAGAGGAAGACACAGAATCCAAAGCAGGCTCCAGGCTCTGAGCTGTTAGCACAGAGCCCAGCGCGGTGCTCGAACTCACAAATAGCGAGATCATGACCCGAGCTGGAGTCGGACGTTTAACCAACTGAGCCACCCAAGCGCCCCAAGATAAATAAACTTAAAAAAAAATTGTTTTTTAATTGTATAATTCTGTAGACTGTAGATTTGCATAAGATCATTCAACTTCCTTCATCGGTTCACGTGATCCTTTATATAGTGACTTACGTCGTACTGTGTCATTTCTCTTACTTTTTTGCTTCCTTCTCGGAATACGTCCGTTTTTAGGAGCATTAACACTGAAGAAAACTAGGAAGTAATTTCCATATGACTCTCTCTCTGGGCCTGGCCACGGAAGTGCTCACATCTCAAGAATAACCAGATTGCCAGCCCTTATCAGGCATCCCTATAGGCCAGGCGGTCGGCCACACCCAAGATGTCGGTCTGAGGAGCCCTGGGGCCACACCCAAGATGGCCGTCGGAGGAGCCGTGGGAGGGTCGCTTTTGGAGCCAGGCTGCCCTGCTAAGTTCTGGGTTTTTTCTTTCACAGCTTTGCAGTTTAGGCTGATGACTTAGCATCTCTGAGCCTTGTTTTTCTCAGCTGTAAAATGTGGCTAATATTTTTACTCTAGGGAGTTTGTTGTTTTCTTTCCTTTTTTTTTTTTTATTTTTTATTTTTTTTAATGTTTCTTTTTGAGAGACAGACAGAGACAGAGTGCGAGGGGCAGAGAGTGAGGGAGACACAGAATCCGAAGCAGGCTCCAGGCTCCGAGCCGTCAGCACAGGGCCTGATGTGGAGCTCGAATTCACGAACCATGAGATCATGACTTGAGCCAGAGTCGGGCGCTTAACCGACTGAGCCACCCAGGCACCTCCCTTTTGTTCTTTGTTTGTTGTTTTGTTTTTTGTTTGTAACGCATGGATGAAACGGTGTCTGTGAAGCCCCTCACACGGTGCCTGTAGCGTGTGATCAGCCAGTGGTAGTCCTTCTGTAGTTTAAGCCCGGCCTGGTGCAGACACATCGCAGCCACACCTGGTCTCCTTATTTGTTTTGTCTTCTTTATATGCCGCTATTGAGCGAGGTCTTCAAGGTTGGAACGAGCCCCCCGGCGCGGGGCGGGCACACTCCACGTGGCTGCTGGGGGCGTGCCCGGGGCCGTGGGCCGCGTCCACTGCTATCTGCTCCCTCCTCTGCTTCTGAGCAGGTTCACGTGTGACGACGTGGACTTCAACCTGCGGGTGCATAGCGCCGGCCTCCTGCTCTGCCGGTTCAACCGCTTTAGCGTGATGAAGAAGCAGATTGCCGTGGGCGGCCACAGGTCCTGCCACATCACGTCCAAGGTGAGTGCGCCCACTGAGTCTGCTGCCTGGGCTGCGGTGGTGTGGGAGCTGGCGGGGAGGCCAGGCCGTGGGGCGGCCTTGACAGCTGGTGGCCTTCGTAAAGGTTTTGAATTGGGAGCCTGGGGAAGGGAGGCCCGCCGTCGGGTTTCTCTCCCGGTCGCTGGTTCTAACCAGTATCCCCGGTACGCGTCCCGCCAGTGTGGCCGCCACCAGCCTTCCCGCGAGCGCTCGCCTGCCTGCACGTCCAGCGCTGGGCTCTGTGTTCACTGCCCTGGCTTCTCTGCTGGACCCAGCTCCTCTCTGGGCCTCTGGACAGCGCCTGGCCAGATAACCAAATGGCACCAACAGGCTGGCCTGTAGCCGCGTTGTCTGTGCGCGAGCCAGCCTCTTGGTGGGGAGAGACGTGGTCTGATTAGGTCAGTGCTGGCTGCAGAATTTCAGGGTGGAAAGTCCCAGCACACCCTCCGAGATCTGGTCTTCCAGGAGGACATATGGGGCTGGCACGACTCTGCCTGAAGGTTCTCTCCGACCCATGGACGGGAGCCCCATTCTCTGCTTTGTACCTCCATCCACCTTGACTTTTGCCCAGGCGGTGGACACATCAGCAGCCTGTCCCGGTGACTCTTTCAGCCTCTGTCCTGCCTCATCTCCCCTCACTCCTTGTGTGTGTGTTGGTTGCTTATCCTGAGCTGGGTCTGAATTCAGACGCCAGTCCCAAACCCCCACCCACCTGCCCCTTCCTATCAGCAGGATGTGAAGCCTTCTCTGAAAGGGAAAGCCCATCCTCATTTCTCTTAAAAAGTAGCAAGACATTTAAAGAAAAGGTCTGTACTTCCAGAACTCGGGAGTCGTTGAATTAAGTCCTACCCTCCCCCGCTGCTGAGATTTCTTATTGAAATTGTGTTAGATTTCTAGTTTAAGTTTTACAATTCTGATTTTTACCACATTGTCTATCAAAGATACTGTTGTACTTTTAAAACTGAGTTTTCTTTATGTCTCTCAGTCTAATCTTCTGGCTCTAGATATTTTATGTGTATTCCTATTTTGAGCATCTTCTTTTCCGCTAGGTTTAGGTTATGTGTAAGAGAGCTGGAACATTCGATAATCTTTCATCTGAATGAAATAACTTACTTTCATTTACTCATTGAGTATTTACTGAGCACGCAGGCCCTTCACTCGGTGTAGCCCTGAGCTGAGGCGGATGTTAAACACGTAGTGTCCTTGTGACCAGCACCACGAGGGTGACGTGTGTCACAGGGAGACCTAACCTTGCGAAGGGTGGGGGAGGGAGTCTGCGTGAGTGTCCCTGAGACAGTGACATTAAAGCAGAGACTCGGGGGTAATACACAGCTGTTCAAAGAAGGATCTGGGTGAAGGAGCTGAGTAGGTGAAAGCCGGGAGGTCAGCGTGGAAGAAGCATAAAGGGCAGAAGGCATGGCGGAGATGGGCTAGAGAAGCATGTAGGGTCTTAGCAGCCATGGGAACATTCTGGACGTTCTCTAGGAGTAATGAGAGACCACCAAAGGGTGCCCAGCAGAGGATTTGATTCGTTTTATTTACGCCGAGTCTCCCTGGCTGCAGCCCGGCAAACGCGTTGGCCGTGGAGTAAGGGGTGGTGGGTGCAGACCGGCGGGTGGTCGGCAGGAAGGGCGGCGGGGGCAGGCGAAGGTGGATAGGTTCTGGGGCCAGCGGGAGGCTGATCCTTCCCAGAGGTTTGCCTCTCTGGATTTGGGGGAGAGTTCCCCAGGTCCAGTGGTCCTCTTGATTATCCTAGACCAGGCGGCAAGTCTTCTGCATGGAGTGGTCAATGCCTACAATTCTCACCGGTCCCACTCGTCAGTTTCACACGTCCCACCGTGGTAAAGCGTACTTTTCCTTGGCAGAGAATTTCTGGGTTGAAGTATGGGTTTGCAGCTGGGCAGCTCTACCCTGTGACACAGTCTTCCGTGACAGGGCCACTCACCCCAGGAGAGGCCTGGGGAGGGACCTCTGTGCTCAGGGTGGCTGGGAGTGGCTGACCCCGCCTTCCCCGGGCAGGTATCCGACAACCCCGTGGCCATCGTGCCGGCCCAGTACATCTGCGCCCCGGACAGCAAGCACACGTTCCTCGCGGCGCCCGCGCAGCTCCTGCTGGAGAAGTTCCTCCAGCACCACAGTCACCGATTCTTCCCGCTGTCCCTGCGGAACCGCGGCCACCCTGTGCTCTCGGTCGACTGCTACCTTAACCTGGGATCTCAGGTGACTTTCAGAGGGGGCCCCGCCAAGTCCACGAATCCGAGAAATTCCTAAAACGGAGGCACCAGAACCCAGGACTCGGGATGATAAGCTACTCAGCTCCTTTGCCTCAGGTGTTCACCCCGCCTTATAGCTGATAGGGTAAGAGCCTGAGAGAGTTTAAGTGGTTTGGCCCCCACTGTAATAAGTTAGGAATGAAAGCCGACGCGGATGCCAAAATTGACGGGTGGCAGGCAACTCATCCGTCGAACTGATGGATTCTCGAATTGATGGATGGGCAAGTGTGGGTACATTTCTTGGACTTGAGTTTTAGGATCTGGATTTGGACATAGCACTAAATCTTGTCTCTGCCCCGACCCCCACCAGCCTTGGGCGTTGGCCAAGCAGTTAGTATTTGTTAGACGCAAGGCCCTAGCATGGTGTTGTTGGGTATTTCATAAAAGCTGATGTTCTCTCTTGGATTCCTTCTTTTTCAGATTTCTGTGTGTTATGTGAGCTCCAGGCCCCACTCCCTGAACATCAGCTGCTCTGACTTCATGTTTAGCGGACTCCTGCTATACCTCTGTGATTCTTTTGTGGGAGCTAGCTTTTTGAAAAAGTTTCATTTTCTGAAAGGTAACTTCCCATCCTTTTACCCTGGACCTCGATTTGAATGCCTTTTGGCACCTGGCACTTCCGAGGAGGTGACCTGTGGTCTTAGTCCCCCTTTGCCAGTGGGTAAACTGAGGCTCAGAGAGGGAATATGACTGCCCTGATTATCCAGGAAGGTAAAAGAAGGCTGGGATGGGATCCCAGCGTGGCTCTCTTCCCCTGGTGCCTGTCGGGATAGAGGCAAGACACGCCCCCTTTCTTTCAGGTAGATGTTTTGGACTTGTGGTCCTCGTCAGCCCAGATTCTTAACATCAGCACCCAGGCCCCTTCAGACGTGCCTTCCTCCTGGTACCTGGGGTTTCCTCCTCATCTTGGGGAGTACTGCATGCTCTTTGACCTTTACTCGGATCTTTCTGCTCCCATAGTTGTTGTCACGCTAGAGCGGCTGAGAGCGACAGGCGTTTCATTCTCTAGGACTTAACAGTGTTATTTCCAGCCAGCTGGGAATCCTGACCGATCTTCCCTTGCCTTGGGTGTCTGCACTCTGACCTTGTCGGGCGGGTGTTTACTGCGCACCAGCGCTGTATGCGGCCTTGGGAAGTAGTAAGAGGTTTCTCCCACGGTCTGCCCCGGGGAAACATTTCGTGTACTAGGAGGCTAGGACACGTGCGTAGGAAGGGCGGCAGGTAGACCGACCTACAGGATGAATGAGCCGACCAGAGGGATTATCGAGGATGCTGGGAGTGGAGAGGAGGGAGAATTCCCGAGGCTGGGGGGGTGGGGGTGGGGGTGTGCCGCATCTGGCCAGTATGCAGGGGGCTCGCATGGGAGGGGAAGGGGTGGGGTCAGCCTGGGAGAGGTGGGCTAGCGCGGGGCTGGAACCGGAGCGCTTGGTTGGTGATCTGACCAGCCGACGAGGCGTCTTCTGCTTCCGGTTCTCCACCCCCTCCACCGCTTTGTGCACATTTCTTCCGCCCCCGCGTTGTGTCACCGGCCAGACCTGCCAAATAACCATCTCGCTGTGTGTCTCGCTGAGAGTACGAAGCTTTCCGGAAGCAGCAGGAGGTGCCGCCTGGATGTCTGGTCCCTCCTTCCCAAACGACATCGTGTCTCCTTGTTGCCGGTAGAATCCAGGCCGTAGCTCTCATTCGTTTTCTTCACCGCCTCTGCCGTTGCCCACGCAGGTGCCACCCTGTGCGTGATCTGCCAGGACCGGAACTCCCTGCGCCAGACGGTGGTCCGCCTCGAGCTGGAGGACGAGTGGCAGTTCCGGCTGCGTGACGAATTCCAGACGGCCAACGCCAAGGAAGACCGGCCGCTCTTTCTTCTGACCGGGCGGCACATCTGAGGGAGACACCGGCAGATTTTCTGCGGGAGGGGAGCCTTCAGCACCTCATGCTCTTGAGGCTAAAGGGACTCTGAGATCCCTGGGGTGCTCGAACTGGAGCGGCCCCGGGACCGTTGTGCGGCCCCCTTGTGCTACGTGCCAGGAGCCCAGGCCTGGGCGTTTGTGGTCTTAGAGCAATGAGGATGAGTGGGTGGTGAGCAGGGACGCAAAGCCACGTCTCCTGGGTTCTGGGCCAGACCACACGGCCCTGGGCTCTATCGAAGTCCACGTGATGAAGAACAAACTTTTGCCTGCCGTCCTGTCATCCGTGTGTTTCCGTGGACACATGCGACTTTTCTGAGTTCTAAAGGATCACTCTTGGGTGTTCTTGTAGAGGCGTCAGTAACTTCTTGTTGTGCGATGGACAGGATTCCGACTATGGGGGTTTCCCTATCACCTACTACAAAGCAATATTCCAGAAGAACATCTTTTAACTGTAAAGGCTGGAGAGAAGGAAAAAACAAGGACATTTAATAAGAATTACGTAACGGCCTACAAGTTTGCTCTTTCAGAAGCCAGGCCAAAGGCATCCACTCTGAAAAAGTAAAGCAGATGATTTCACTTCGCAGCAAGCATGATTCTGTTAAAATAAAATAGTATAGGGTCGATATCCTACCTCTTAGAAAGGGCAAAGGTGAAAAGAAACTTTCTTTGAAACAAG
Source organism: Neofelis nebulosa (assembly GCF_028018385.1). Lineage (NCBI taxonomy): Eukaryota > Metazoa > Chordata > Mammalia > Carnivora > Felidae > Neofelis > Neofelis nebulosa. The sequence goes on from NC_080790.1 coordinate 8,713,942, forward strand.
AAGTGTTTCAGGAAGGAAATTAGAGTCGGACAGGTTGACCCGAAGAGACCGACTTTGCCTTACAAAGAGGACCAAATTGCTTGCTTTGAAACAACGAAACCACCAAAGGGCCATAAAATAGTTGGTAAGAATTAAACTTTTGACTATAATTTATTAAAGCTCAGTTTTTGGTTCTTTAAATAGCTTGTTTTCTCTTACGAGTGCTTGGCCCCGATCAGAATGGACGACAAGATAGCGGGAACGTTCCATGACGCTTACCGTTCCATCCGCCCGTGTGTTTGAGTGCCACCCATGGGCCAGGCATCGGACTGGGTGCTTTCACAGCTCTGATCTTGCTTAGTCCTTCCAACAGCCTGGGTGGGTGCAATGATCCTCCACCTGGAAGACGAGAAGGTTCAGATGCAGGGAGCGCACCTCACCGAGACCACTGCGCAAGGAGAGAAGCAGAAGGATGGACAAGTAGACTCCTGGATTCCGGACCAGCGTCTGTCTTGCCCCGGGCCACGGTGCTTTTGGAGTGGCCCCTAACCGAAGGGAGGGTTTGAAGATACTCAGAAATGCACCACCAGCATGCATTCGTACACAGCCATCTTAGACACTTCTGAGCACTCTGATGCATAACAGGCCAAGAAGAAATTATTTTAGAAGATGATGCCTAAGAGTTTAATCTCCCGCCCCCCACCCCCGCCCAAAGAAAAACCAGCCGATGAGTATAAAAGATCAGTTCAGTGTTTATAAAACGATCCCTTCGTATATGCCATTATTCCTATCTCGGAATAAAAACTTTCCTTCTTCAGTTGTATTTGTCTTTTGTAAATAGTAGCTTGTGTGCCGTGCTTCCCATTTTGTTAGTTAATTTAAACTTGGAAGACACCAAACTAATATTCTTGTTTGTCCCAGTCTTATAAATAAAACCTGTGATGCACTCCTGGTTTCTTTGGTGGGAATTAATTCGGTTGGTTTTGTTTTTGTTGTTGTTTTTTTGAGAGGGAGTAGTGTGACCGGTGACCTCCAAGGGCTCCCTGCTTACAACCTCATGACATGACAGAAAAGACAGTTTTGGAAAGGAAATTATAAATCCATAAAAGTAAGTGTGTATTAACACATGGAGGAATCCCCGAAAGAGAAAATTAGGTGTAGAGAAGAACGGAAATGAAGGATAGCACAGCTGAGACCATACAGAGAAACATGCTACGTCGGAAGATGGAGTCAGGGGTGCTCTGTGCGTCACGGTGGCTAAGGACGTCGAAGGGGCCTGGGGCATTTGTCACAGTGATACGGTTTGGTGCAGCTGGGCCCTTCGATTCCTTCCAGCTCTTCTGCAACACTCAGACGCCACTGACCTGGGCTAGGCAGGCAGCCACTGCTAAGCTTACTGCAGAGTGTGGAGGGAGCCTCAAGGAGGGGGCATGGGAGGGGGTCCAGACTTTTGTGAAGACAAGCTATTGGCACCCCCTCTCTGTGGCATTGTCCTATCTCTCCCCTCACAGTTACATGGGTCAGTTTATAGTAGACGAAATAAGCAAACAGGACCCCCCTCCCCCAAGTATGGAAATGAACAAACAACTAAGATTCTTAAAGTAGCAAACGTTATACAGTGAAAGGTGATAATGTCAGTAAAGAGGTTAATTATAAAACAAGCATAATCCAAATCAGACAAAAGTAAGATGTTACAGTATCCAGAACAAAAAAGGATGGATTACAGATTTGGAAGTGAAAACAGAGACCTCGGTAGACGGGTGAATAGCCAGACGAGCTCAAGAGGGAACCCGCCAGGAGGTGCACCTGGAGAGGTCTGACGGCAAACAGGAATGAACGTTGGCGGTCTGTGCTAACGCTTGACTGTTCCCCTTGCTCACTGCACATCTGGCCCTCCTGGCTCATCTTGGCCACTGCCAGCCGAGTACCCACCTCAGGCCGGTTGCTTCCTGTGCCTGGACCGCTTCTCCCCTTCACGTCGCTCGGATCCCTCAAAGGTCACCTCCTCAACGAGGAGGTAGAATGCATTTTGTTTAGTGTTTTCTTTGTCCTTTCCCGTGAAAGCAGGAACTTCGTAAGACACATTCACTCCTGTGTTCCTGGAGACTGGAATATGCCCAGCAAATGGTAGTGTTCGTGAAACGCCCCTTGACTGACTCCGTTCTGTTTTAGATGCTTCCAGCATGGGAGCTGGGGGTGGGAGTGGCCGGTGATGGAGGAACTGAGAAAATAAAGGAGTGAAATTGACCTAAAATTCCTGGTTTAATGGGACAGGGGTGGTTAACATGTTACCAGAAAAGAAATATTTAAATATACGTTTAAAAAACAGTAATCCCTGGAAGAATTGAAAGAGGATGTACAAGATCTAAACATTAAAGGGAAAAGGAGTATCAACAAAACCAGTGTATGTGGTATAAGGGAAGAACAGGCTGGGGAGGGAAGAAACAAAAAGCTTGGTAAATAAAGTAGATGGCAGAAAGACATTCAAACATATCCCTGATCAGGGACACCTGGGGGCTCAGTCGGTTAAGCCTTCAGCTTTGGCTTAGGTCATGATCTCACAGTTGATGGGTTTGAGCCCTGCGTCCACACCCCAGCTGTGCTGACAGCTCAGAGCCTGGAGCCTGCTTTAGATTCTGTGTCTCCCCCTCTCTCTGCCCCTCCCCTGCTTGCACTGTCTCTCTCAAAAATACATATTAAAAAAATATTAATTAAAAAAGATATATCCCGGATCAAAATAAATGTAAATGGATTAAATTCACCTAATAAGGCAGCAGATTGAGACTCTCAGACTGGGGTAAGATGGCTAATCAGAACAGGATTCAACATTTAAAAATTAAATGGGTGAACTTCAAAGTTAAACCCAAGGGGATAAGAATGGTCACAAAACTTTGTAGATCTGGCCAGCACCACTGTGAAATCTTACAAGGCGAGAACAGTTAGAAATAGGAAACAAATAGGGTAATAATGGCATGATTGCATAACCATCACTGGAGACTAGTACATCTCTCTGGAAATAGAAGACCAATCGAAATGAGAGTCAACTGACCCAGTGACATGTTTGATAAAAAGTCATTAACCTCCGAAGGAGAGAGAATTCTTGTGGAATAGAAATTCCGGGAAATGTTCTGCAGCTAGACAGAGGTGATGGTTACACTACATTGTGAATGTGCTAAATGACACTAATGGTAAATTTTGTGTGTATTTTGCCATAATAAAAAACTGTCCCAGAGCATTGGAAAATACAGAAATCTGTACTTCTGCAAGGCCAGGAATAGCAGTCACTCTCAAACCAGATAAGAATGATAAATACACAGGGGCACCTGGGTGGCTCAGTCAGTTAAGTGTCCGACTTCGGCTCAGGTCATGATCTCACGGTCCGTGAGTTTGAGCCCCGCGTCGGGCTCTGTGCTGACAGCTCAGAGCCTGGAGCCCGCTTCGGATTCTGTGTCTCCCTCTCTCTCTGGCCCTCTGCCACTTGTGCTGTCTCTCAAAAACTAAACATAAAAAAAAAAGAATAATAAATACACAAACTGTGGCTCTTTTTTCCTGAATACTCACCACAACTTAAGAACTCTTGCAGTAAAGGAGGAGAAATCAGGCGGCAAAAGCAACATTCATATGGATGTCAGAGTTCTCATGGCAGAATGTGGCAGTGGAGAGGGCGTGGCATTTGAAACCAGGAGACTTGGTTTCGCGTCTTGATTCTCTTGCCAGGTCACTTCGTTCCTGGAGAATGTGTTAGCTACGAAATGACCAACAGTGAGTAGCAAACATTTTTGAGCACCTGCTGTGTGCCAGGCATTTAACTAGGTCGCTAATTGTTTATTATTTAATCCAACAACACTCTGAAGTAGATATCATTGGGACCATCTTACAAATGAAAAAACTATGGCTCAGAGAGGTTGAATGACTTGTCCAAGATCACACAGCTATCAAGTGACAGAACAGATCTAGATTCATGCCTGCAGGTGTAAGGATAGGTCCTGCTAACATCACAGCTGCGTTCTGTCTTGAGCAGTTTATGGCCACCAAATGTCATCCATTAGGAGGCACCGTTGGCTTCTAAGGCTCCCCATATGATAAAAGTATGGAACCAAAATGTTCTCTTTGGGAGAAGTGTTGGGTTGCCTGTGGGAGGTAGCACTGGATGCCAGCATATACGGAATATATTACATATGTATCATCCCGAGTCTGGGCAATCCCAGCATTAATGTTTAGAAACCCTTTTAATAACGGAATTTGCATTAAGCCTTCCAGATCTGGCTTCAGAGTCTGCAGACAGCTCTTTAAGGGAAGACTGAACCAAGGGCGTGTCCAATGTCAACAGCTTTCATTTCTTTTTTAGTCTGCTTGCTTCGGCAGACGTCCCAGCTCACAAGGAATTAGCATTTTAATTAACAAAACAGTTGGAAAGCCAAGTGTGGAGTTTTAAAACCCTTCGCGTCTGGAGAAGAAACGAATCCATGACCACATTTGTCGTTCACTGAATATACTGTCCCAGTTTCCCTTTGGCCTTCTTTAACTCTGAGGAACACTAATTTTTCTCTTAGGATCTCTGTCTGCTCTAAGTCTGGTTCTCGCTCTGTAAAAGGGTCCTTCCCAGTGGTGGCAGCCCACCCTACTAGGGGTGGGTTTGGTTGAAGTTTTCGGCTGAATCACACCCTCAAAACTACGTTGAGGTCCTAACCCCTGATACTTAAGAATGTGATCTTACCTGGAAATAGGCTTGGGGCTGATGCAATTAGTCAAGACAGAGTCACACTGGAATCAAGTGGGCTCCTAACCCAGTATGGCCAGTGTCTTAAGAGTGACAGAGGAAGACTGCCGTGTGACCACCAAGGCAGAGATTGGAATGATGAGCCTGTAAACCAAGGATGCCTGGCAAACCACCAGATGCTGGAAGAGACGAAAGAGGACTCTTTCCTCCAGCCTTTGGGGAGCATGGCCCTGCTGACACCTTGATCTTGAACTCGTAGCTTCAAGAACTGCGAGAGAATAGATTTCTGTTGTTTTAAGCCACACACTTTGTGGTGCTTTGTTACGGCAGTCCCAGGAAACTCGTACAGGTGGGCAATGTGTACGTCATCTTTCAGGATTTGGTGGAAGCTTCCTAAAATTCTGGCCCTGATGGAGTCATGGCCGCAGGACCAAGGCTGACGAACCACTTTTGGGGTCTCCGATCTTAGGCAAGCCAACAGTGCAGCCAACTACACAAATAGAGCTTAAGTTGTTCAAATACAGAATTAGAAAGGTAATTTGCATTTGGGAACCAAAAGCTTCCTTCCTGTCGATGACAGCCACTACCAACTGAGACTCTTGGGTGGGAGATACTATGCTTTCAAACTTTTTTCCCCTATTTTCGATGCCATTTAATTCTTAAAACCCAGGGGAGAGTTGTTACGATGTCTATTTCACAGATGTGACATGTGGCCTGAGCAGGTGAAGGAACTTGCTTGAGTCCCACAGCTAATAAGTGACGGAAGTAGGCTCCACCCCCATCCTCCAGGCCCTGCAGCCAACGCCAGTGCCGCCCAGGGGACGACACTAGGGGACCTTAACTTCTATTTGAAATTTATTATTTAGATACCATGCAAACGATACGATGCCACCAAATGAGAAAACAACAAACCAGTTTCACCATCTTTTCGCCGAACGTGTGTCTACTGCACGCCAGGCATCTTTATGCTCAGACGCTGGCGTGAAGGTAACAGAAACCGCCCCCGGGCTTGGGTCACGCGTGCCTCCTTGGCCAACCCGCCATTTTCACGAAGTGCTTCATTCTAGACCCTTTCTGTGCACCCGAGTGATTTCTACATAGCATCAGAGTGTAATTTTGCATTGCGTTCTCTTTCGAATAGTATAACCACGGTATGTTTATGCTGCTAAATAAGATTTACACTTCCTGTTCAAGGGTGGCCTAACAAATAGGATTTGGGTGGACTGAATGGATGATCACGATTCACTCAGTTCTTTAATGTTGAGCCTTTAGTTTCTTTGTGTTCCTCTTTGGCCATCAGACTTCTCCGGAAGCAGCATGGGACTCTGATGAGCGTTGGCTGCCCGGTCCCAAGCCTGGGGTTCCGTTCCCGGTTACCAGGTAGTGGCCGCGGTACCTTTCTTCTCTCTGTTTCTGTTTCCCTGTGTGTGAGATGACAGTGGGAATGAGAGTATTTCCAGTATTCCAGAAATTGCATTTCGTTTTTTGGGTTTTTTTTTTTTTAACTTCGTTTTTGAGAGAGAGAGAGAGAGTGTGTGTGTGCTAGCAGGGGAGGGGCAGAGAGGGGGAGGGAGAGGAAGACACGGGGTCGGAAGCAGGCTCCAGGCTTTGAGCTGTCAGCGCAGAGCCAGACGCGGGGCTCGGACTCATGAGCCGTGAGATCGTGACCTGAGCCGAAGTCGGACGCTTAACCGACGGGGCCACCAGGATGCCCCCAGAAACGGCACTTCAGGACCCTGCCGCTTCCAGGCCGGTCGCACATCTGTCCTCCCACGGGCCGCCTGGAGGCAGCCACACAGGCCAGAGGCCAGGAGAGGGGAGCTGGTGCCCCCCTGCCTCCCGCAGCTCCCGGAGCCCTACTCCTGGTGCAAACAGCTGCTCCCTTGCTGGGCAAGACTGGACAGTGCGACTGCAGTCTCGTGACAGCGCAGTAACTCCCGGAGCACTGTCATTTGTGGAAATTCTTGGGGCAGCTGAGCCCACGGCCGAAGAGCGTAAGCCACAGGAGAGAGAGAAACAGCAATGGTAACGGCAACAACAACGATGCCAGCGAAAATTGGTTTTTTGTCACGCGGTAGGCACCGTGCTGAACGCTTCGGTCTCCGAACGCCTCTAAGAGCTGGGTCCTGTTCATCTCCATCGCGCAGAGGGGAAGACCGAGGCTCGGGGCGTGAGCAACTCGCCCGCGGTTGCACAGCTGGGAAGTGGGGGGGGGTGGGGGCTGGGGGTCCAGGTGAGTCTGCACCTGACGGCAGAGCTTGAACTATCGGTGAGCGAATTGCTTGTCTGAGTGCCAGGCGACTGCGCAGTCAGTCACGGTCCGCTTTGCTCATTCTTCTCTTGCATCCAGCGCGGGGCGTCTGAGGGATCCCTAGAACCTGCAGCCGTGGGGCTCCGGGGCTCCCCGGGGGGGGCAGGGTTCCACGGGGGTGGCCTTCTCGACACAGGGAGCCCAGGGCTTCCAGGAAGAGTTTTCTGAAGGAGGACGACACAGCGTTGTTCAGGACAGGGGTCACCGCTGAACTGACGAAGAGAGTGTCTATCACCAGGTAGGCGTAGAGTGTGCTGGCAGAGAACCCCAGAAGGTGCGTCAGAAGGCCTGCGCCTCCTCACGGCCTCTACCCCTTTCTCCTGGAGACCGCGCCTCTCCTCCAAAGGGCCAGGTGAGGAGGGCCCGGTTTCTGCTCTTGGGAAGCCCCGTGTGACCTCAGCAACTGTCCCATCCACACCAGCTGCCCCTGGCGGATGCGCTCCACCCAGCCTCTGAGTCCCTACTCCCCGTGCGCTATTCCCAGGCCCCTGCACCAGCGAAAGGTTCCCCTGCTGGCGGACGGGGGCCACTGTCTTGCCCACTGAGACGCCGGGAGCCTCATGCAGCTGGGTGTGGTCCACGAGACGTGGCTTCACTGAGCAGTGAAGCCATGCACCTTGTCACGGAGAGTCTCTGAAGCGGGAAGGGCTTTGCACGTGCGCGTGTGTGCGAGGGGCGCAAGGAGATCTCGAGAAGAGGCACCTGTCGACACAGCTGTTTCCTTGGAGGCTACACGGGCCTCTCTTCTCTTGGATGTTTGCCTTCCTCTTGCGATCAGGCGCACGGTGAATTCCCCAAGGAAGACAGTGGGTTCTCTCCTCTTTTCCAGTTGTGTCACAAAGGGCGTACGTGGTCTGGTCTCTGTCCAGGGGGCCCTTGTTAGCGCCTCGACTCACGGCTCTGAGGCTTCCGCCCCTCTCCTTGCCATAGCACAGCCCTCCCCCTGCCCCAGCCTGTGGGCGGCTCTATCCTGTGGTCAGGATGCCCGTAGCCCTGATCACCACTAAGATCTCTCACTCGCGTGGCCTTGAAATTGCTAGATAACGCCTTGTTCCCTACCCCCAGCTCAGAGAATTTGAGGGCACAGACTAGACAGGACCAGCTTGAGTGGAGGCCAGAGTTCCAGAGGGCCCAGCGACTGGGAATCCCTGCAGAGAGCATAGAAAGTCCCAGGTGCAGCCCAGTGGCCCCTTCCCTACGTGCTGGGGCCCCTCCGCTGCACCAACCCAGTCCACCCATCGTTGGAGACGTAGCGGTACATGAGCCTGCGGGTGTGGGACGGCATCCAGCAGGTGACATACACGGCCACAATGGCTCCTGCACAACAGCGGGGAGGGACAGAGCGACAGAGCAAACGTACTCAGTTCTGCCGTCTCTAGGGAGGAGGACGCCAAGCTTACAAGAGCATTTCCCTGGAACTCGTTCCTGGAGTCCAAGGGTCGGAAGGGAACTGTGAGGCTATCTGACACCCTCCTCTCTCGATCTGTAGCCAAACCTGAGGTTACCCCGATGTCTGGGTGAATATCCACTTTAACTCCCACCTGCACACTGACAAGCTTCTAGAAACTTCCACAACCTTTATAACCCCCTCCTGGCCACTGGAATATGCTTTTAACTCCAGGATAGCTATTCCCACCTGATCGTCTAACTGCATAGATAACTGAACTTAAATGTCCTTCTGCCTCATCAAGCCTCTTCTGTTCCTTTTTCTGATTGACTGATGGCCCCACCAGCCATCTAGCACTCAAGCCGTAAGCCAGAGAGTCTGTTCATTTTTCCATTACCCCCTAGGGCCAATCTATTAAAAAGCTCTTCTTTAGGACGTCTTGATTCCTCTGTTCTCACCTCTACTACCCCACTCCAGGGGCTCCTAGCTCCCCTCCCCCGGACTATGATGGCAGTCTCCCACTTGGTCCCTTTGTCGCTAGCCGTCTACCCCTTCCCTCCCCTCCTCTACACCTGCCGTGACTGGCAAATCCATTCTGTTGTCCGGTGTGGCCTCTGGGCCAGGAGAGCGACGTCAACCGGGAGCCTGGTAGAAATACAGAGCCTCGGGCCTACCCCGAGCAACCGAATCAGAATCTCCGGGTTGGGTCCGAGCAGCCTGTGTTTTATAGCTCCCCATACTGTTTTTTCTGTTTGTTTGGTTTTGGTTTTTTTGCTCACTTTTAAAAACAACTTAAAATCAAGTTAACATCCAGTGTAATAAGGGTTTCGGTAGAATTTAGTGATTCGTGACTTAGATATAACACCCAGCGCTCATCCCAACAAGTGCCCCCCTTAATGCCCATCACTCACTTAGCCCATCCCCCACCCACCTCCCCTCCAGCAGCCCTCAGTTTGTTCCCTGTATGTAAGGGTCTCTCACGGTTTGCCTCCCTCTCTCTTTTTATTTTCCCTTCCCTTCCCCTATGTTCATGCTGTTCTTAAGCACACACAAGTTTGAGAAGCACTGCGTAACCCACACGCCAAAGATTTCTGGGTAGAACATCTCAAAAGCAAATCTCCCTGCATTCTTGGGCGTTGACTCTCAATGACTGCCTGTTGTCTATGGAAGAAAGTCCAGCAGCGTCACGTGCTCCCTCTCTTCCTGTCACACCATATGACATTTAGCTCTTACGTTTCTGTCCTACATCCAACGCTGTGGGTTGACAGGAGCAGAGACCTGATCTCTTATTCCATGTTCCCAGACCTCAGTGAGTGCCTGCGTTACCGCAGGTGTTTGGAGAGACCACGGCTTTCTTGTGCCTCTTAATGTCTCCCCTACAAGGCCAAGTTTACTCAGGTTCTTAGGAAAACCAGCCAACAATCAATGTTGCAGGAAAAGTGGGGAGCTGGTGGGGAACTGGGTGGGGGACCCAGCCGGTCTGAGCCCTCAATGCTGGGGCTACGGGTCCCTGACTACAGCTGCTCCTTGCATCCATCCATAGGCCAGGCTCCCTGAAATGTAAGCAGGTATTCACTTGTCTTTATGTATTACTCCCTGGAGCAGGTGAGGGTTTCGTGTGTGGAATTCTCGTTCTACCCCGTAATCATACCACCAAACCTTATAGAAGCCTGTTGGCGACCACACGATCCCCTGGGGCTGGAGAGAGGTGGTAACTTGCTCAAGGTCACTTGGCCAGGGATCAGCGGAGGCAGCCTGGAGCCCCATCCCTTCCTCTCGTAGCAGTGTCACCAAGTACTTAACTGAGACCCTGGACGCTATGCTGGAGGCCGCGGAGCCGGCTGGAGTCCTTGTGTCTCACCGGGCTGGTGTGGCCCTCCAGGGGGAGCTTCCTCCTCTCCTCGCTCATTAGCTCCACGTGGTTGGGGACGGGGCTGCCGGGGGCAGAAAGGGACGGCACCTGGGAGCTGAGGGCCACCAAGCGGCTCACGGTGACCCCGATCAGGAAGGCAGTTAACGCCAAGGGGAGCACGAAAGACACCAGCACGTTCACCTGCAAAGGTAATTCCAAGGCTTATGACGGCCCCAAGGCTCTGTGATGCTGTGGTCCTCAGGCTGTGCCCAAGGCCCAGGAATCTGCAGCAGCAGGAGGGGGCGGGGTGGGGGGGGGTGACAGCAGGGTTATAAAACGAAGTTGAGAAAATTCTCAGAAAGATGAGACAGCAATAAAGGGAGAGACAACATTTGGGATTAGCTTAGGACACTTATCTAAGTAATGGTGGTGCTAGAAAGAAAACAGAAGGGAGGAAATCATTTTTTAAAATAAGCCACTTTGGGGGCGCCTGGGTGGCTCAGTCGGTTAAGCGGCCGACTTTGGCTCAGGTCACGATCTCACGGTCCGTGGGTTTGAGCCCCGCATCGGGCTCTGTGCTGACGGCTCAGAGCCTGGAGCCTGTTTCAGATTCTGTGTCTCCCTCTCTCTGACCCTCCCCCGTTCATGCTCTGTCTGTCTCTGTCTCAAAAATAAATAAATGTTAAAAAAAAAAATTTTTTTTTAAATTAAAAAAAAAATAAAATAAGCCACTTTGAAGAAAGTTTTTTCCAAAAGTGAGGTATAGAAGCTTCCAGACGGAAAGGCTGCCTGGGGGCCCGGAAAAAATGGATAAAAATAAGCCCCCATCAAGGCACGTTCTTAGGACTTCTAACACTCTGTGGATAAAGACCTTGAAAGCCACCAAAGGGATAAAACAGGGCACATGAAAAGGATGGGCACCAGAATGGCATTAGATTTCTTTAAGGCAACAGTGGGAGCTAGAATATAGAGGAGCGATGCTTTACAATTTGAGAGGAAAAGCGGCTTCTGTCTAGAATTCCGTGCCCGGCCATCTTACGGCAAATGTGAGGATAATCCAGAACGTTTCCAGACGTGGAAATTCTCAATTTTTCACCTTCTTCTGTGGGCCTTCTCTCAGGTGACAGGAGGTTACGAGAGCGTATGTTCCGCCAAAATAAGGTTGTACGCCAATAAAGGGGGAGACCCGGGTCCAGAAAGAGGGTGTCTGCTGGGAGAGCAGAGTGACGTAAGATGTTGGCTGTGCATCCGGTGACGCTCGGGTGGAAGAGGGGGCTCCCGGGGGCGACTGAAAGATGAACTCGTGGTTGAGTGGATGGCTCTGAATACACTGAAATAGTATTTATACTTCTGGTAGAGAAGTTAAAAATGCATGAGAGATGCACAGGAACCAAGCAAATTAAAAAACATTATTAAATGCTATTTAATTAATTAATTAATTAATTTATTTATTTATTTAGGAGAGAGAGAGAGACAGTGAGCAGGGGAGGGGCAGAGGGAGAAGGAGAGGGAATTCCAAGCAGGCTCTACACTCAGCACGGGGCCCGATGCGGGCCTCGATCTCACAACCACGCGACCGTACCCCGAGCCGGAATTGTGTCGGTTGCTCAACCGACCGAGTCACCCAGGCACCCCTGAAAACAGACCATTATTAACAGCAAGGAAGCAGAGGTAATATTGGAAAGGCAACGCAATACAAATGTGCGACATGGTTCATCTGTGAAGAATGTTTTAACATAGTCACAGGGTGTAAGTACAGAGCACGAGACTGACTTTATACCCTGACGGAATTAACACCGGAGGAGGGGTAGGGGGTGCGTGCGGGTGCACGGCGTGGAGAGTAGGGATGGGAAAGTCGGAGGGCGGGACGCTCTCTTTCTTTCTCCCGCTAGGAGACACTGGATGAAATGTGCAAACTGTGAAATCAAGCAGGCGCGTTCTTTAGAAATGTGTAGGAAGGGGCAGCAAGAGGTGAGGGTGCCCGGCAGCTGCCCCTCGACAAAAGAATATAGACCGAGGTGTGCAGGGGTGGTAAGGGGACAGCTGTTTTACGCAACAAGCCTTGTTTTTTTATTTGGTAATTTTTGATTTATGAACAACAAGTTTATTGTATGATACCCTGCTTTTTAAATGTTTTAATGTTTTTTTTTTTTCAACGTTTTTTATTTATTTTTGGGACAGAGAGAGACAGAGCATGAACGGGGGAGGGGCAGAGAGAGAGGGAGACACAGAATCGGAAACAGGCTCCAGGCTCCGAGCCATCAGCCCAGAGCCTGACGCGGGGCTCGAACTCACGGACCGCGAGATCGTGACCTGGCTGAAGTCGGACGCTTAACCGACTGCGCCATCCAGGCGCCCCTGTTTTAATGTTTTAAAGTCCAAAATATTTGTATTATAGCGCGCCTGGGTGGCTCAGTCGGTTACGCGTCCGACTTTGGCTCAGGTCATGATCTCACGGTTTGTTGAGTTGGAGCCCCACATCGGAGTCTGTGCTGTCAGCACAGAGCCTGATTCAGGTCCTCTGTCCCCCCCCCCCCCCCCCCGTCCCTTCCTTGATGGTTCTCTCTCTCTCTCTCTCTCTCTCTCTCTCTCAAAATAAACTTAAAAAAAAATCTACAAAGTACATGTATTATAGAGTTTTTCCTCATTGGTTCTGTGTCAGCATTTTTAAAAACCTGAGCATTTTAATAGTGCTTTAAAATCAGTACAAAATATCTGGGTTGGGTGCTGTACCTCTTTAAGGAGTCCATCATTCATGCTTTTTTCTTGATGGAAGCTCACAAATCAGCACCAAGAGGAAAATAAAACACTACGTGGGACATAGTTTTGAGTTTGTTGTAGAACCAAGCAGCATTTTATCAACAGCATCATACTTACTATCAAATTGTCACTTTAATCCTAGACAAGACAGGAGTGGAAGGTAAAAATATATTCATGCGTTAGTTATTAATCTTGGGGAGTTTTGAAATATTTCTGGAAAAACTGTACAGTTTTTTGTACTTTCAATAACGATGAGACGTTTTGTTCGTCAAAAACAAAACAAAACAGAAAAACAACCCGCTGATGAACATGGACGATGAATGACAAGACACTAAAAAGGAAGGTGGACCAAAAAAATCCTAATTTGAGCTCGGTTATTTTGTTGTGTTAACATAGACTGTGTGTCTCAAGTTAAACATTTTTTAAATATACCATTTGTTGAATAATGCTGTTAGGCTGAAGGAATTCACCAGTAGAACGTCAAAAGCTTGTCTCTGGCGGATTTCAGTTTCTACTGCCTTGGTCGGTCTGCAGCACATAAAGTAAGCTATGCAAGCGACAAATTCACAACACAGACCATGCTTGGCGCTTCCCCCTCCCCGAGCCCAGTTCCAAGATAGGAACAGCCTGGAAGCTACTGCCTTAGTCTGTGAAAACTGGCGGAACTTGGCTACCAGGCCTTTTGAGCATGTAGTTGCTTGTTCATTGCCACGGCCACAACAGGGTGCAGCAGGGAGCTAGAGAGTCAGGTCTAAGGGAGGGGCTGCAGTGCTCTGACTATTCAGCCAGATCATTCCGCTGGAGCTCAGAGCCTGTGTGGAGGTTGCTGAGAGGTAGACGGGTGCCCTACACATGCTGCTCCGTGGCTGTGATGTGCTTGGGCCAGCATGGCGGCAGGCGGTGTGTGGGCTGGACTGATGAGGTCTCAGGTCACCAGTGGTCCACCTGATGTGGCAGAAGGAGCAGCTCCCACTGTTGTCAGTGGGGTCCCTCCTCCTGACTGCTGTCTGGAGCCCCTGTGTGATCACTCCCATTAGTATTATTCCCATTCTGCTTGCCGGTGTGTTTTTGGTTTTGTCTCCTTTAGCATCAGGTCCAGATTGGAAAACCTGCAGAAATGTCTGATATAGGAAGCGGATTTTTAAAAACGAGGGATCCTACCCTGTCAGCTCTGAGTAATTCTCCGTGGTGACCACAGTAAGCGTCTTCTGAAGCGAGTGGAATGTTTTCTAATCAGGTTTAACTTTATATTTTTCCAAATTCTTGGTAAGGCTGCAAGTAATCTATGTATTTCTTCTGAAATCCTTCATTAATATTGAATATTCAGGCCTCTCTTTTGTATCTCCACAAAATCCCATTAAGTTGGATATTCTGTAATGGGACTGAAAATGGCTAGTTTTGATGATAAAAAAAAGGCTGGGTTATGAAATCTACATTTTTAGAGCCCCCCCCCCCGTAATTCTCGTACCCAGTAATGTTTGGTCCCCACTTTTGTAACACTGGGAAGAGTGTAGACTTTCAGAATTAAGTTTTGAATTCTAATCTGGGCTTCTCTTAATGCTTCATCTCTGCCAAGCCTCTCCCCAAGTCCTCTGTAAAATGGGAAATGCGACCCAAATTTCTGCGGAGATCGCGAGTATCAGAAGTGAAAACACAGGCCCCCGAGCCTGCCTCCCCCTTACCTGAATGCAGACCCGGAGCGTGGCGCGGCTCACCAGCACCGTGCACACGCGCGAAGCGGGCTCCGGCTCCCCGCCAGCCTTCTCCAGCTCGTGCTTCTGCCCCGTGATGACTGCCATGGGCAGGGCGAGGCGGCCCAGAGGAGCGACAGCAGGCGGCGGGTGCGGCGCGGCGACAGCAGCCGGCGGGCGCGCGGGGGCTGGCGCACGGCCAGGCAGCGCTCGGCGCTCGGGCCACCTACGCTGGGCACCGTGGCGTAGGCGCACGGCTCGCGCACGAAGTAGTAAGCGCGGCAGCCCGGGTCGCCGAACACCCAGGGGTAGTGGAACCACACGAAGTTGAAGAGCTCCGCGGGCACACCGACCGGCCACAGCGGCAGCGCCGAGAGCGCCAGGCTGAATACGTGGAGCGCAGGCGCCCCGGGGGCCCGGGGCGCCCCTTCAGCACCACGCGCACGGACAGCGCACTGCCCGCCGCGCCCAGCGCCAAGATGAGCGAGCAGAGAGCGGCGAACAGCACCTTGGCCCAGAGGCGCGTGTCCACACCCAGCCGGGCGTCCAGGCCCAGCGCAGGGCCGGGGCTGGGACTCGGGCTGCTGCTGTCCATGCCTCCCCCGTGGCCAGCGCTCCCTCCCTCTCCCTGCGCCGAGACCGGGCCAGCTGCCCAGGGAGGAGAGCGAACGCCTCCTGTTCTCCCGAAACCTCCGGAATGGGAGGACCCGCCCCCGCCAAGGGCGTCCCTGGGCCAACACCGGAACGGACCGGACCGGACTGGACAGCGAGCGTGAGCCCGTTCGGTGCGTTTACATTTCTCCGCTCAGTTCAACCCAGGGAGCACTGTGCTGGGTGGAAGGTGATACGGAGGGGTTGGGCCCCACTTACCGGGTGGGTGACTTGGGGCACGTTTTGTTTTGTTTTTTTTAAACCCTTCTCAACCCATTTCTGCATTTAAAATATATTATCTACATTGCAGAATCTCTGTGAGGATTAGACGAGCCGGTCTGTGCGAGGGCTCCGAACCCGTAGCAATAAATAGGCATCCTGCGGTTCCATGCACCTAGGCCCCCTTGCTGTGCTGGTGCGTGTGGAGCTCGGGAGACGGCTGGCCAAGGACTTGCCAGAACTTTTACAGCTGTTACTCTTCTGGCTAAAGGGCCGTCTGAACGGCGCACTAATATCCTCCAGCAATCCCGTTGTCACTGTTAGATGCGTCCTTGGGGTATCAGGCTTTCCCAGCCCTTTAGGATGTCATTCCCGTAGAGTGGGGAGGAAGTGAAAAGAAGTGTGTTGCCGTGTTTGCAAACCTTTCATGAGTCTCTCTCCTTAACCCTTGTAAGTGCCAGAACTTGAAAAGGCCCTTACTTAGCTCGCACTTAGAACCCCTGATGCTTGCTGGAGCCAAACCCAGGTCTCCTGATGCTTCTGTCTTTGCTAAAATTGTTATGGCTCAGTGACAGTTTTATCTTTCCAGTTACATAATCATGTGGTCACATTGTGGGCTAAAGCTTCAACAAATGGATTGGGGGGGGATGCAATTCAGTCTACAGCAAGGATTCCATACATACGAGTTTTAGACAGCTTTTCTTTGAGCAAAAAATCTGTATTAATTTTTAATTCTTTCCTGGGTGTTGTGTAGTTCAATAAGGCCCGTAGGATCTGGAAAAGGCCAGTTCCTGCTCCCCTTTGGAGGAATTCTCCCAAGTACTCAGGCTCCCAAGGTCTGGGCTGGAATAGCGGAGAGGACCAGGCGTTTGGGATCAGGAGTCATTGATATGAGTCTCAGCTCTGTCATTCACTAGCTGTATGTCTCAGGCAAGCCATCAGTCTCGTGCTCCTTTGTGTGAGAGCACCGAGCAGCTAGGAGTCTTCAGGACTGGAGTCCGCACGCTTTCACTTGTGAGCATTAAACCTTTAACTCTTACGTGGTAGGAAAGCTCAAAGACAAAAGAGGCAGCCTCTGGTTTTTCGATTGCGCGCTGGTGGGAGTGAGTCCGTCTCCCAGGAAGGGGTGTCAAAGATGTGAAGGAGGTATTGTTGCCTTTTTAGGACAGTCCTAGGTAAGCACCCTCTGTCATGTAGAAACAGGAGACTTCCCTCGGTGTCTTCTAGGGATGAGACTCTCCCGCCAGGTCAGAGGTGGACTGCAAAATGCATTTAATGTGGAAGTGAGGAAGAATCAGCCCCGGTGATCCACCCCGTGGGTTCCCCCTGTGGCCAGTATAGAGGGCTCACAATTTCTGTCTTCACTGGGGTCTCTGCTTGTAAATCTCATTCGTTGATTCCCCTAACCTGAAACTCTTTTCAGAGAGTATATCTATGTATGGATGCTCTGGGCCTAGAACTTGCTTCCTTCATACCCACATGATCCTGATTTTTGCCTCTGAATAAAAACAAAACGCCCCTTGCGTTAGGACTGGTTTCAGTCTGTTGGAAGACTGATCCCTGATTTGCTCCACTGTCTACGTTGGAATCAAAATCTTGGCTCTCGTGTTTAACCACAGACCAGGCTCAATCACTCCACCGCGAATCATGCAGCAAATAACTCAGAACCACTCAGTGTTAGAGGGTGCCGCCAGGCGTGTGGAATGGGTGTTTTGGACGTTGTGGAAAAGCAGCAGTTCTGAGCCCAGAGATGCCGAGATGGAGAGATACGGTTTGGGGCCGTCTGTTCAATCATGTAAAGTAGTAACAAGGCTTCCTGGCCCTTTGCTTGCTTTGGGCGCCCAAGTTCCTGACCTTCTTGCCTGTTACATATAAGACACCCTCAAAAGGCCTTCTGCTATGGACTGCTTTGTGCACGGCCCCCCTTTTGCCAATTCATATGCTGCAGCCCTAAGCCCTCATGCGGCTATATTAGGAGTAAGGAAGTAATTAGGGTTGAATGAGGTCAGAAGGGTGGAGCCCTGATCCCACAGGACTAGCGTCCTTCTACGGGGGAGGGACCAGAGAGCTCCTCTCTCTGCCATCTGAGGACATGGTGAGAAGGAAACTGTCTGCCAGCCAGGAAGAGAGTTCGCAGCAGGGGCGAGACCGGCTGGCACCTTGATCTTGGACTTCCAGCCTCCAGAACTGTGAGACACTGAATTTCTATTGCTTAACTTAAGCCCCGCCCCCCCCCCCCCCCCCATTTTTGGTACTTTGTTGTGCTAACACAGCTTCCAATCTTTATGCAGCTTTTGATCCCAGTGCCAACCAGTGACCTGGAGAGATGATTGGCTACTCGAAACTTGAAAAAAAAGAGTTAATGCCTTTGAGTCAGGATTGAGTCATGGTAGGATGTGTGTGTGTGTGTGTGTGTGTGACAGAGAGAGACAGGGACAGAGGGACAGGTAGGCAGGTGTGTGTGCACGCACGTATATGCACACACACACACACACACACACCCCAGATCTTCCTCTCAGATCCGCCTTTCTATATCTGTTATTCATTCTTCTCTGCTCTGAGCTCTCCAGCCTCCACTTGGGTCCAGCCAGTGGTGGACAATGAGAAAGTGGGAGGAGAGAGTTGAAGGTATTTGTTCCTCTCCCTTCCTCCTTGCTGGATTGCCACGCACTGGCTGACACCCTTGGCACCCTCAACCAAAGGTCCTGAAGGGGAACCTCTTCCAGCTACCTAGTGCACTCGTCTTCCACATCTGCTGTAACAAATGACAGGCAACGTAGCGGCTTCAGGCGATGCGGATTCATTACCTTCCGCTGCACTAGAGCCGAAGTCCAGTACAGGTGTGGCGGGGCTAACATCAAGGTGCTGGCAGGGTACGTGCCTTCTGGAAGCCCTAGTGGGGACCCCGTGTCCTTGCCTTCCAGGTTCTGCAGGCTGTCAGCGTCATTCAGTTGTGGTCTCCTTTTCAAAGTCAGCAAAGTCGTGCCACCTCTCTCCCATGTTGTCCTTTCTGCCTATCTTCTGCCCCCGCTGCTTCTTTTAAAGACCCTGTGATTATATCGGGCCCACCTGGATGCACACAGCAAGGACAGAGACTGCGGGGACAGGCAGGGGCGTCAGGCATGCTCCAAGCTCTGCAGTGGCAAAGCAGGAGAAGAGGGGCCTGGGACAACTATTCAGGTGGTTGTTTGGAGATAATCCGGAACAGCCTCCCCATTTTAAGCCCAGCCAACCAGCAACCCTGACTCCACCGCAGCCCTCATTTCCCCTTGGCGTGTGATGTGGCAGAAGGTGTAATGTGACCTCCAGGATGTAATATAGTTACAGGTTCCAGGGATTAGGATGTGGACACCTGTGGGGGCTGATGCCCTGCCTCCTACAGCTGGGTTCAGGCCACTGTCCCCTCTCCTTTCCCCCAGCCCAGGCTGGCCTTGGCCCCTCCTCTGGCTGGTGCTGGTCTTGTCACCACCCCCTGTGGGTCTTCTGCAACTCTGCCCATATCCTGTTCACAGTCTCTTTAATAGGCCTCTTTAAGGTCCCAGCTCGAGTGTCCAGTCTGTTTTCTACTGGGACCTTGATGGATCTAGTGTATGCACATGATAAAGGGCTGTTACCCAAAATACACAGAGAACTCTTTAAACTCAACTATAACAAAAGCAACAACTCGATTAAAAAATGGGCCGGCTGGGGCGCCTGCGGCTCAGGTCATGATCTTGAGGTCCGTGAGTTCGAGCCCCACATTGGGCTCTGTGCTGACAGCTCAGAGCCTGGAGCCTGCTTCTAATTCGGTGTCTCCCTCTCTCTCTGCCCCACCCCTGCTGCTCTCTCTCTCTCTCTGTGTCTCTCTCTCTCTCTCTCTCTCAAAACTAAATAAATATTAAAAAAAAAAAAAAAAAAAAAAAGGGGCCAGAGCGCCTGGGTGGCTCAGTCGGTTGAGCCTCAGACTCTCGGTTTCATCTCAGGTCATGATCTCACCATTTGTGGGATTGAGCCCCTCGCCCGGCTCTGCGCTGCCTGCTTGAGGTTCTCTGTCTCCCTCTCTCTCTGTTCCTCCCCTACTCGCACACGCTGTTTCCCTCTGTCTCTCAAAAGAAATAGACATTAAAAAAAAATGGGCCAACGACCTTCGCAGACATGACAGATAAGCACATGGAAAGATGCTCCACGTCGTGCGTCACCGGGGAGATGCCAATGGAAACAACCACGAGGGATCGCCCCACACCTATCGGAAGGACGCGAATCCAGAGCGCCGACAACGCCCGACGCTGGCGGGGACGCGGAGTGGCAGGAGCTCTGGCTCACGGCTGGTGGGCGTGCGGAATGCTGCCGCCACTTTGGAAGACAGTTCGGCGGTTTCTTGCGAAACTGACCATACCCTTCCCGTGCCATCCAGAAATCGTGCTCCCTGGTCTTCCCCCAGAGGAGTTGGAAGCTTAGGCCCGCTCAGAAACCTTGTGTGCGTACAGACACAGCTCGTAGCGGCTTTGTTCACAATTGCCAAAACCCAGAAGCGCCGCGGATCTTCTTCGCCCAGTAGGTGAATGGATGAACCCGTGGCCCAGCCAGACTGTGGACGGTCAGCCAGCACTGAAAGGAAAGGAGCTATGGGGCCAGGAGGAGACAGGGAGGGCAGGAGGGATGAATCGGTGGGGCACAGAGGGTTTTTAGGGCAGTGACACGCTCCGAGTGACGCCGAAAAGGTAGATCCATAGCCGTCTCCATTTGTCGAAACCGTAGACCGCACCACACCGTAGGGCGCCTTGATGGAAAGCGCGGGCTCTGGGGGATAATGATGGGTTGGCGTGGGCTCATCCGTTGTCACAAATGCACTAATATGGTGCCAGGGCGACGACAGTGGGGAAGGTGTGCCTGTGTGGGAACAGAGTATTTGAGAACGCTCCGTACTTTCAGATCAATTTTGCAGGTGAACCCAAACTGCTCTAGAGAAAGTAAGTTTCTTAATGAAACACCCCCCCCCCCCCGCCATGTGACTTTTTTTCCCCGTGCTGTGTCCTTCCCACTGGGTGAAGTACTTTTGGAGCTACAGGTGAGTTAGGCCTGTCCAGAGGGGTCCCCGCAGTCGTTGGGGTGATGGGACGGACTCACAGGTGAGGCACCTCCCTGGCACCCTCTGCGTGTTGGATCAGGAGGACTCTCCCCACGTCTTCCTGGCCACGTGAGCCTCTCCGAGCCTGTTTCCTCTTCTGGGAAAAAGCAAACCTTGATCATGAGGGATGGTATGTGTGAGGAGACAGTAGGCACACGGAAGGGGCTCACAAATGTCCGTTTCAACCTCACCCTTCCCCCCAAAGGCCAAAGGATGGGAGAATCATTATGGGGTGGACAGGTCAGGGAAGGTTCCATGGGGGAGGGAGGTCTGGGGTGGGCCTGGAAAGGGGGCACATTTGAAAAGGAACAGAGGAGAGGAAAGGCATTCCGGGAGGAGGTGACCGCATGAGCTAAGGGAAAATGGGAATGGGAGAATCCACGGTGTTCTTGGGGGGTTAACAGGTGCCTGGCAGCCTGGGGGAAAGGGGACAGCCTGTGGATTCTTCACAGCTGGGGAAATTCAGCTTGGTCCTGGCCACGGCCCCTGAGGGGGCCCTGATGGGGTCTCAGGAGCTGTAGAGTAGGAAATGTTGGACAGTCTGCAGCTGACAGAAGCCCCAAATAGGCACAGGCTCAGTTTCTCCATCTGTCAAATGGGCCTATTAATGCCGACCTCAAAGTTACTGTAAGGAGTAATTATTGCTACTTCAGTTTGAGAGTCTAACACACGCCAGGCCTTGTGTGGAGCCCCACAAGGTCCCAGGTGTCCCCACAACAGCCCCATGAGGGAGAGACTCTGTTTGCATCCCTGTGTTTCCCAGATAAGGAAACAAAGTCTCCGAGTCTGAATCGCCTTGAGGCAGAATCGCTTCTAATGGGAGGGTCAGACCCAGAGCCCAGGTGGGTGTGACTGGGGGGGGGGGGGAGGTGTAAGCATCACGCCGGGCTTCCGCTTCCGCTTCCACTTCCGCTTCCGGGAGCTCTGTCGGCGCTCACTTCGGCGCTTCTAGAACTACCAGCCAAACTGGTGCTGGCCCTCGGTGGGGAGACACATGTCCGCCGGACCTCCCGCCGCCAACACGGGGCACTGCCCGCGGGGGCGTGAAATGGCCCCGGGCTCGGAGCTCCGAGGACCCCGGCCTGGCTCCTTCCTCCCGGAGGGTCCCCAGGGCTGCGCCCTCCCAATCGATGCAGCGACAGCGGTCTGCCGTGTTCACGGCACCTTCTGCCTGTGCCGTCCTGGACCTCTATCAGATTTCCGGCTAAGTGCTAAACACGACCAGGTATAATTGCTCACAATCTTATCACTCGTTGGTCATGAGGTTCTTAAAATATCTTGACAGGATGAATTAAAAATAGTAAGAGTGGTGGTGACCCAGCTCATGGAAGTGTCTTAATGCGTTATTCCCCCCCCCCCCCCGCCCCCCTATAGTTAGTGGCATTCAGGGCATTCAGACGGCGGGAGGTGGGGGGTGGCACTAGGCTCTGGGGCTGCGCAGTGGTCCCTCCCTGGCCCTCTCCACGCCTCTCCAGGGCGAGCAGGGCCAGGGGCACGTGTGTGGCCAGAATGGTGGTGATCTGGACGCGGGGGGGGGGGGCCGGGGGGGCCCCGAGTCCCTCCCTGCCCCTCCCCAGGGGAAGCCACTGCCCCCGGAGCCCGTAAACAGAGGCGCAGTGATGCCCCTTGAGTTAGCTAGGACACACCTGTCCTGTGTTCTGAATCGGGCCACTCGCCACCTACTACCTCAGGTGGGCTCTCCGTCGGGGTCCTGTCTGGAGGGAAGGAGAAGGCTGCGAAGGGCGAAATCAGAGAAGCCTTGGCCGGGGAGGAGTTGCAGAAATGGAGTTGAAAGAGGTCAGGGGGTGGTTGGCCTTAGCGTCACGGTCACCGGTCACCCGTTGCGGGGACACGAGGACGACCAGGGCGTGGAGGGCGGGGGGGAGTCCTCCGTGGTAAGAGTTGAGTTGGGGATCCTGACTTGTCGCTCTTCTAAAGCCCTTCCTTGGCCCTGCTGCGCCCCCAGGGGTCCACCCCTTCTCTCTGGGTGGGATCTCGAGGTCCCTGTCAGACCAGGTCAGAGCCCCCGCACCTGCTCCTGCAGGGCGTGCCCTCTGCCCCCAGCCCTGCCCTCCCTCCCTCCCTGCTGCAGTTTCCTCTAAACCCGGGGCTCATGTGAGCCCAGCCCATGGCCAGGGACCCAGGGCTCCTGGTAGGATCAGAACTACAGTTCCAGCACCGGATTTGCAGTCAGCCTGGCCCTGCTTTTTGCCACTTCCTGCTTTGTGACCCAAGGCCGTTCCTGAAGCTCCTGTCTTGTGTCCGTGACCCTATCGGGTGGCTGTGCACAACGTACATCAGAGTGCGGATGGAGTGCTTAGCTTCCTGGTGCGGGGGGAGTGTTCGAAACCAGCCAGCTGTCGTGATGCCTGCTGCTACTGCGCGTGATAGAGGGGACAGTGGTGGCCTCTGGGGGAGGGGCCCCGGAACCCAGCCTTCCCGACTCCCCCAAGTGTGCTGAGGCCTGGAGGAATAGGGAGAAAGATCCCCCCGTCCCCTGCCGCTCCCTGCACGCTGGTTGTGAGGTGGTCTCTCCAACACCTGCTGGGGAATGGATACAGCGTGGCCGGCGGCCGCCAGCCGGGGTCATGGGTCCCACCAGGCTATTCCCCCAGAGCTCACACTAACTGGCGAGCCCTGGGACTCTGCATCCTTCTGGGAACAGGCCACATCTCCAGCTGTTTGTTAGCCAGGCCCCAGGTGGGAGAGGATTTGCAATTCAACACCCTGCTCTTTTCCTGAGCCTTGTGACTTGGCCGGGCTCCTGGCTGTAAAGGGAAGCCGCCTGCTCTGGGCTACATGTCCCCACCCCCCACTGCCTCCCAGCTCCCGAGAGGGTGAAATCAGCCGCGTTGGGACACTGCTCTCTGGTGCTGGGCGAGGAGGTGGCCGGCATCCCGCGGGCTGGGCCATGGAGGAGCAGGACCGTGGTGGGTCCACCTGGCAGCCCCCACAGGACAAGAGCCCCCCGGATTCGCCTTGGTCATGGGTAAGGGTACGGGCCAGGGCACGGCCATTTGTGCACCGTGCCCCCGACTGGGAGTGCTGGCGGGGCCACGGGATGGTCTGTGCCCCGAGGGGCTCACTTAGGTTGAGGACATTTCTCCAAGTGAGTGATGGGGCCAGCTGCTCCCCAGGGGCTCCCGCAACACGGAGACTGAGTTTATAGAAGAGTTTTTAGAACTTGCCCAAGAATTAAAGGCTTTTTTCTTTGCCGTGGGTGGAAAATGAGCAGCGATTGCTGTGATCCTGGAGACACGGACGTTTTGAGGGCTTCCTGCTCGCCGGGCAGGGTTGCTGGGAACTTGTGTTGTCTTTCAGGTTTGTGTGCGGGCGGCTGTTGACGTGGCCGGCCCAGTGCAGTCATTGAACCGCCGTGTCCCCGGGGCTGTGATGGATGTGCTGTGGGCCTCCACTGGCCTCCAAAGCCAGGGGCGGTACCTTCCTGCCCTTTTGGGGCTCCACCTAGATGCTAGGGCTTTGGTTCAAAGTAGTTATTTTCCGTGAAAGCCACAAAGCGGGAGAAGAGGGGTCTCAGATAACCCCAAGTAGAAGTGGGCACTGAGCATGTGGCCTGGGTTAGAATTCACGATTTGCTGTCTCTTCCAGAGGCCTGGGGTTTGGCTGCAGGGAGGGTAATGCGTTAACCAGCCACCCCGAATGGCATCTGGGACACCCGGGACGCTCTGCTTCTTGTCCTCAGCTGCAGAAGGCTGGGGCTGGTCTGGAAGTTTCTGTAGGCCTTGGAAGCAGAGAGAGCCCGGGGCTGTCCGCTTCCTAGGAAATAGAGCGAGAGGTGTGGCACGCACGAGGCTGCTGGCTCCCCGAAGCACCTGTCACCTGTCACTCCAGTCACCTGCATCCTCAAGCCGTCCCCTTCCCTTCCGGGGCAGCAGGCCCTGCTGGGAGCTCAGGCTGGAACGCGGTGGGGGCGCTGGACCAAGAAAGGGGGCCTGGGTTCTGCCCCCACCCCTGGGCCCTTTTGTGGCTGCCCCCCCTGGGCGGACATTTTCCATCCAACCGTGGACAGGTGCTTGCGGAGGAGTTACCCGAGGCTGCCCCGTGACCCTCTCTCAACAGGCAGGCTGGGGACAGGAATGGGGCCTCCCCCAAGGAGTGTCGTGTAGGCCTCAGGCACCCACAGTCGGATGGAGTAGACTGGTTTTGTGGGTGGTTGGGGATTCCGATGGCTGCGTCTTGTTTCCGTTCCTGGACTGTCTCTCTCGCACAGAGCAGCCCTGTTCTGACTGAGACGTGCACCTCCCTCTTCTGTGCTTCCCATGATGCTCTCCTATATCCACTCTAGGGACCCACGGGCTCTACCACCCTGGGTCACAGGTCTTTTTTTTTTTCTTTTTCTTATTTTTTTTAACGTTTATTTATTTTTGAGAGAGAGACAGAGCATGAGCAGGGGAGGGGCAGAGAGAGAGGGAGACCCAGAATCCAAAGCAGGCTCCAGACTCTGAGCTGTCAGCCCAGAGCCCGACGTGGGGCTCGAACCCACGAACCGTGAGATCATGACCTGAGCTGACGTCGGACGCTCAACCGACTGAGCCACCCGGGCGCCCCAGGTCATGGGACTTATAATTGTGGCATCTCTTTTGTACAGCCCGTGCGCACACTGTTCTTTCCATTTGACAGTCAAGGAAATTGAGGCCGTGAAGTTGGGACCTGTCCACAGTAGCTCAGGGGCTGGCGGGAGGAGGGGACAGGAAGCTGGTGTCCTGGGGCCAGCACAGCCCCTGTTCTCGTATCCTGGGCACCCTGTAGACACTGTGATCTGAGGACGCTCTGACAATATCCGTTCTCTGCTTATGTGTTTTGGTTATTAGTTATTTTTCCTTTTTTATTTTGAGACAGAAGGAGAGAGAGAGAGAGAGAGAGAGTGGGGGGAGGGGCAGAGAGAGAAGGAGAGAGAGAACAATAGGTGGACGCTCAACCACCTGAGCCACAAAGGTGCCCCTAGTTATTTTCTCCTGATTACAAAAGCATGTTCATGATAGAAGATCCAGAATATACAGCGGGGCGTATATAAGATCGCGAGATGCTGGTCAGCCACCGCTCGAGGAGCCTGGGAACCTTGTAAACAGAGGTCACGCTACATTTCGCTGAAGGCTCATTCTAATTAAGTCACCCAAAGGATTCCGAAGCCACCTCTTGTCCCCTTTCGTTCCATAACTTTCCGAGCCCCCTCCCTGCCCTGAGTGCTCCATTCCAAAGGCCGAAGCAGTGTGGCACCTGCTGTGCGACTTTCTGCCCTGGGAGACGGGGGGGGGGGGGGGGGGGGGGGGGGGGGGGGGGGGGGGGGCGGCTTCCCCGCAAGAGAGTGAAAGGCCGGTGGGGGGTGGGGCGTGTGGTTACTGGACCCTGGAGCCTCTGCCCTGCCTCCGGCAGGGCGTCCCCCTCCCCAGGTCTCAAGGGGCCCAGACGTTTGGGCTTGGTGCAGGTTTGTGCCCGCGTCTGGAGGAACCTGACCTGTTGGGCTGAGGGTGGTTGTAGCAAGGGGATACCGGGAACCTGGCCTCCAGTGGGAAGGCTCCAGTGGGAAGGCTGGCCTCCTGCTGCTGCTGGCGAGGCTGAGGCCCGGACCAGCCCACGAGGGCAGAGGAAGGCCAGGTCCAGAGTCAGGCTTCAGCAAAGCAGGGCTGGAGCACAAAGCAGGGAATTGAGGCAGACACTTAGGTGGACTGACTGCACGCAGGAAGGGGTGAGCAGGAGGCCGTAAGACGGGCCAGGCCGGAGCTGCTGCTGGAGTCCGGGCCAGGCTGGCGGCTTCTGGAAGGGTGCAAGCAGCTCAGCCACTGTGGGGCGCTTTCATTCCTGGGGCTGGGAGAGGGCAGCTGGCAGCGCTGTGAGCCCTTGGAGGCACCTGTTAACTTGGCCCCATCCACCTGTGGCATTGGCCGTCAGCATTGCCACAGACCGTGGACTCGACCTCCAGGCCCTGAGTCTATGCAGAGCCCTGCGGGGCGCCGAGGGAAGGGTGAGACCTGGTCCCTGCCCACAGGAGGTCAAGGCAGAATGTGAGCCGGTGGGCCTGCTCCCTGCCAGCCGCCAGGTTCACGGGAGCACAGAGCAGGAGGAATTCCGGCCGGCAGGGCCAGGGAAGGCGTCTCAGAAGCTGGCACCCGAGCCAAGCCTGGGAGGAGGGTAGGATTTCAATAAACACTCAGCGGGGCGGAGCCTTCTAGACCGAGGGTTCAGCGTGAAAGCAGGCTGGGTTTTGACAGGACAGGGCGTTCTCCTCAAGCTAAGTCTGCAGAGTTTGTTCCTCCGGCCATCTGGGACTTGATTACTCCTTAGCGGGCAGTTCATGGCGCTTGCTGTTGACATTGGTTGGGCGCCCAGCCTGTGAAACGAAGCAAGCCGTGGCCAAATATGTGGGACCCAGCATGAAACCAGCATAGGGGGCGTGTGCGGGAGCCACAGGGCCAGGGCTCAAGCCCCAGTTTTGCCACTTACCAGTTCTGATTTCCTGGAGCCTTCGTTTTCTCATCTGTATAATGGGGCCTATGATACCTAACAACATAATACGGGTGTTTGGTGAATGGAGCTGTTATGCATAATGACACTAAACCTGAAGACAAGAGAGCCTGTAGTTACAGCTTGGGCCGCAGACATCACGGTGAAGACACATCGCATCATCTGGACTTGGCTCATTGGTCTTAGTAAGCAATGTGAGGAGGAGACTCACAAATCCGGACCCTTGTGTCTCCTAATGTGGAGGAGAATTCGGAGTGTGGTCTCTATCCGGGTGTTTTAGCTTGGTATTCAAGGCTTCTCCAGAGCTGGCCCGCTCCTCCTGTGGGGGTCCTGGACCTGCCCCATCCCTCCCTCAGGTGGAGCGTAGGGGAGTTCGGAGTGCCCCCTGGAGGCAGTACTCTGCCATTACAAGCAGCAAAACCACCCACCTGCCCGTAAGACGACCACGGCCCCCAGGCCCCGTGACTTTCACTAGTGACAAGAATGTGGTAACTCAGTGGGGCGCCAACAAAGTCAGCAATCCCTGGGCCCGATCTGGATTCATCACCGTTGCCTTTTCTTGTGATTTCACCCCTCGCAGCACCCTGCTGTCAGAAGACACTCTGCGTCTTGCAGAGACAGGCGCGGTCCCCTCTAATAGAACGATCACCTTACCCAGCACATACCAGTAAGGCCGCGCCTGTGCCTGGCTTCGGAGCCGTCTTCTAACCCACAGCTTGCTCCCAAAGGTTTTTTCTCACTGTCCCTTAGGGGTCTCGGTCGCCTGCACCACCCCTCTGGTCAGGGCTGGAGCTGGGTGGGGGCTCCGTGAGGTGGCGATGTGTTTCGTGCAAAGATTAGGATCTTGACCGCACGTTAGCGTTTACGGTTAAGGGAGCAGATGATTCGGACTCCCTCTTAGGGTTCAAAGCCTAACTCTCGAGCTTGCTGGCTGGCGATCGACCTTTCTTAGCCTCGTTTCTCATCCGCAAAATGGCTTTTGGGAGACCAAGTGGGTTAAAAGCCGTGAAGCGCTTGGTATGCGTGTAATCGGTGTCAGCGCTTACCAAATCCAACACGGGCCTGTCTTCTGGAGCCTTGGAGCAGATTTCCGTTTCTTCCGTTAAGCCTTGCAGTGGGGCTTTGGCACAGCGCGATCTCTCTCCCTGAGGGTTACGCTCACATCAGGAGAGCGAGATGTTTACTCCCGGACACCCACCCGGGAAGCGACACAGTCGGGGGAACAGCAGCTCTGGGCTTTCTAGTTGAGACCTTTCTGGGAATTACCCTCTGGAGTGAAAAAAGCAAGAACAATCGTCATGCACGCTTGAAATTATTATTATTTTTCTTGTTTCCCTCTTTTATTTTGCCAACAGTATATGTAACTAAATGCACTTAAATTAAGAGTATGTATATTATGAGGACCTCACTCTGCCAGGAAGAGTTGTGTTTTTGTTTGTTTGTTTGGTTGGTTGGTTCCCCCCCCCCCCCACCGTAGATGCACTTTTGAGAAGCAATGTACTGAGGTGCCCAAGAGCCATAGTCTCGGAGTTTAGAAACCCGGGGATGCAGACCTAGCATTCCAAATGACTAGGTGCGTGACCTTGGGCAAGGTCACTTCGCTGAGAGACTCAGTTTCCCTGCCTGGTACCGTGAGGCTCAAATGAGTTTTGTGAGTCGCAGCACTTTGCAAACGGGGGAGCTCCTACTAACGTAGTTTATGCCCCAGGGGTTTGCCGTGCACGCTCTGGGCCCCGTGGGGGCCAGAGAAGAGACAGTCTCAAATGTAAAGGACAGGCAGGCAGCTGAGAACCACGCGATATAATGTACGTTGTGTAATGGGAATCAGGTCTAATTTTGTGTTCTGATATATTTTTTTAAATGTTTATTTATTTTGAGAGAGAGAGAGAGACAGAGACAGAGAGCGCAAGTGGGGGAGGGGCAGAGAGAGAAAGTCCCAAGCAGGCTCTGCGCTGTCAGCACAGAGCCTGACACGGGGCTCGAACTCAGGAACCGCGAGATCATGATCTGAGCCGAAATCAAGTGTTGGACGCTTGACTGAGCCACTTAGGCACCCCTGTGTTCCGATGTTTTTAAACGTGAAATGATGGGACAGAAGGGGCCGGCTACGCACGCTTCAAACAGGGAGGCCGGGACACAGAGGACTCAACTTGTCACCTCCAGTGCCGGGAGCCAGGAGCCACAACAACCTTGTGGTTGTGGCAGGTGGGCCTGGAGCTGAGCCTGGGTGTGTGTGTGGGGGGGGTGGGGGGGTGGGATTGGGGACCGGGAGACAGAAGGAGGGAAAACAAGAGGTCTGGGCTGGTTTCGATTTGGAGAACCACAGGTGCACCTGTCCGGCTCTGCAGGGGAAGGAAGACGGGCAGGGCCGCCCTCCAGGTGTGCCCACGGCCTGCCCCCGTCCCCCGCCGCCCTTTCCACCTGACGGGGCTGCCCTCAGCCTCCTTGCTCAGCCCTGAGCCCCCACCCAGCGGGTAAGTGGGGTGAGGTTTGCGCCGTCTCCGGATTTTGCCCTCGGTGGCCGCGTGGAGGAGGTATGCACGCGCCGACAAGCTCGGTGGGGACTGTACAGTTTGCGAGCCACAGGCTGGTGTCACGCTGGCTCTCGCTGACCTGAGCCGTGGCCCTGGATCCCAGCCGGCTTCTTGAGCTGGAACGCCCCCCCCCCCCCCCGCCTTTCTCGGGGAGCCAGGAATGCTTGTGACGTGAGCAGGCACGTCTGGGCCATCTTGTCTTTTTGTTCGAGTAAGAGCCCCTGGGACGCAGAGCCGGGAGGCTGGGGAGATGCACGGGGAGAAAAGGGAGCGGGACAGTGTTGCGCCGTTGTGACTGTTTTCTGGGAACGATTATTATTTACCGTGAGAGAACGCAGCTCCCATCTTGGGGACGTTAAAGTATCTTTCCTTTATGAAACGATTATAATAGCAGAGGCCCTTTCCTGCCTTCTGAAGCTAAGAAGTTGGCGGCTCCTTTGTCAGTTACCCCCATGCTCCACACCCCCCCCCCCCCCAACAAAAGTAGTAAAAGATGATTGTGTTTTTATTCCTTTGTGCGTTCTGGTAACAAATACTCCTTAGGTTTCTGCTATGTGGCCGGTGGCCTTCTAGGTGCTGGACATAGAGCAGTGAGTGAACCCCCAAACATCCCTGCCCCCCTGGAGCTTACACTCCAGGTGGAGGAGAAAGGAATGAGCGAATGAAAAGGTAAAACCTATGCCAGATGGAGAGGGGGTTACGGGGAGGGGGGATACAAGCAGGGGGAGGGTGACGAGATGGGAGAACGATGTGGCTTTCGTGGGGAGGGCAGGGCGGGGCTCCCAGAGAAGGTGACATTTGAGCAAAGCCTGGAGGCCGGTGAGGAAGTGAGGGGGCGCGCAGTAGGTGTGCAGGCCCTGGCTGAAGCTTCTAGGCTGGTTTAAGCAACTGCGAGGAGGCCGGAGCGAGAGAACAGGAGGGGAGGAGGGGCTGATGTCGGAGGGCAAGGCGGGGGTGGGGGTGCTGAGCATCATAAGGGCCAGCGACGGAAGTCGTGGGGGACTTGGGGTATGCACTGCCCTGGACTGTGCCGACTGTGGGGACGAGTCTCCGGGCCCTCGGCTGATGGGACGGGAGCAGTGGGACCAGGGCAGGGGCTGTTGCCGTGATCCCAGTGGGTGCAGGGGACGGTGAGAGGCATGTGGAGTGGAAGCCGGGAGGGTCCAGGCTAGAAATGTAACCTTGGTCTCTGAAATACAGAGTGTAGGAACCCCAGACCTGCTGCAGCCCCTTGGTTTGCAGATGGGGAGACTGAGCCCCGCAGAGGGCCGTTGGCCTGTGTTCTGAGACTAAAATCCCAGTGTCCTGGCCTTCCCATGCGGGAAACGTACCGACGTTCAGATACCACTTTGAACTTTGCTTCGCCCTTGTATTTGGAAGACACTTGGCTTTCTCTTTCTAGAAGTTTCCCTCTGTTTCCTTCTCTTTCATCCCCACGGCGTTCTCCCTGTGCCTCTGCTTAGGCAACCCCGTTTCTTCTTGCACCATTTACACTCAGCTAATAGAGAACCTGGCGGGGGTGGGGGGGGCTTCACCACCGCCAGTGGCCTCCTGACCCTTCAAGGCCTTGTCCTCGTGCCGTTGTGCCTTGAAACCGTGGCTGAGAGTGACGCCTCCAGTCTCAACCATCGCCCCCATTCGGAGCGTGGCACCCGCCAGCTGTCGCTGTAGTTATTCCAAGACTGGTCGCCGGCCCACGGCAAGTGCTTGGGGTTTGTCGAGGGAAGGCGAATGGACGGCCTGACAAGGTGAGACCCAAGTCCTTATCCTTCGGCGTTGAGCTTTGGCCTGGTCTGGGCTTCACTTCCGTGCGGAGACCCCCCTCCTTATCCCGTTTTAGCACTTACCCTGTGATCGTCCGCAGCCACCGGGCTGCCCTCTGGGGACACGCTACGCACTGCAGGTGGGGTGCACTTGGAGAGAGAGGAAGCAGAGCTCAGGAGCATTCTAGAGACGGCTCTGCAGTTAGGTCCGCGGGCGGGATGGGAGACAAAGACCAGAACGTTAGGACAGATGGACCCTGGGATAGGGGAAGGCTGGTGTGAAAGGTTGGTGCCAGAGCGTCTGGCCCGGCTGAGTTAGTCCCGGATGCCCGAGGCTGGTGGATATTGGCAGCTGGACAGGGGTGATGTGGTGTGTTTTGTGGGTGAGCTGGTCTCACTTAAAGGCACAGGACTGGCGTGGGTGGTTAGGGCCCAGGCGCCGGGAGCAGAGCATATGCCCCCCCCCCAGAAAGATCAGACCATCCCGTTCAGGTGACCTGGAAGATGCCTGTGGCCGAGGCCCCACTGGGGTCAGATGCTGTCCTTCTGTTGCCGTCTGTTCTGTCCGAGGCCCCATAAACACATTCCACGCAGGGTGTGTGGCTGGAAGGTTTATCCATGGGGCCGAACCGATAAGGGTCCTGTTCCAGAAGGCCCCGTTACGTGCCTTTCCCCTCTCGCCCTGGCGGCCAGGGGGGCCGAGTTTTGTTGGGTGCCCAACCACAGGATTACCCCCGGTCTAGATTTCAGGAATAATTCTCTCCGCTCTCTCCAGTCATTCTAAATCCTGCTCTGCCTCACCGCTTTTGATCTGGTTTTAAACAGTACTGCCATTTGATTTCTTTTCTTTCTAAGCTGCTTGGGATCCTTTTTGGGTTTGATAAAGAAGAAGAACAGACGAGCAGTCAGTAACCAAAAGTTCAGAATAAAAATGACCTAATGTCTTTTTTATCCAGGCAGGATTGACAAGAAGGCAGCGTGTTACTGCGCGTTTGTGGGACGTGGCTGCTGATGCTCCTGGTCGGGGGCTGTGGCCAGGGCCCAGGAGGGGCAGGGGGATGTGACGTCTCCTACAGCAGGGCCAGCAAGGTGGGAGAGGAAGGGCTTTCCCGTGAACCTCTGAAGAGTTTATTGTTACTAGGAAGGAGACAGAGGAGAATCGCGTTGAGTAGGAGGGGAACACGGAGAACTTGAACGTGAACGGTCCGGAGGTCTGGCTTCTGGGCTCATGGTGTGGCTTGGGGCAGACCTGCCATGACTTTGGAGCAATGACACCTTGCCCGCCTCCTCCCCCCCCCCCCCACGGGGCTGTCTGCAGATTACACGAGACTCTGCGTGTGCAACCCCAAGCGTGGGGCGCCCACCCTCAGGTCACCTAGCTGACGGTCACTCATGGGGGAGGTTGCATTTATCAGGTACTTTTGGGAATCGAGGGTGCCATGGGGGGGTGCTGCATAGAATTCTTCAGCCTGGGGTCTGTATGGAGCCCCAGCTGAGGGGCAGGCGGAGGCTGAAATCCAGCCTACACTCTGCTTAGCAAACCTGCTGGGCTGGGGACTGAGGCCAGGCCGGGGCCGTCGAGAGGAAGGGCACCTTCGTGACATCTGTTCATCCAGAGGGGTCCCCCCATGTGAGGCTGCAAAGATGTCGAGCTTAGGGCCCTCCCATCCCAAGGCCCCTGTCCTTCCCCCACACCACCCGCCTCCCGCTCAGCCCCACCCTCTCTCTCCCTCCTTGGCCACACTGGCCACACTGGGGCTTTGTGCCTCGTGAGGGGCACAGTTCGAATACCCTTGGGGGGGGCAACTTCCCATCAGCTGGCTCACTTGACCACTCTGGGATCACAGGTCACAATTCTTTTTATTGGTTTTAATTTTTTTTAACGTTTTATTTATTTTTGAGAGAGTGCAAACAGGGGAAGGGCAGAGAGAGGGGGTCAGAGGATCTGAAGCAGGCTCTGTGCTGACAGCACAGAACCCGACGTGAGGCTTGAACTCGAGAACCGTGAGATCACGACCTGAGCTGAAGTTAGATGCTTAATGGACTGAGCCTCCTAGGCGCCCCGGCCGGAATTCTTTCTGGAGCAACACGGAGTAACGGTGTCCAGGCTTCAGAGTGGTGGACCGAGTCTTGCTGTATGGCCGTGGCTGAGAGGGACCCTGTTTCCTTCCAGCCCTGCTGCTTCCCCGTTTATCCCGTAAACGTGCAGCCCTTTGTAAAGAGCATTGAATGGCTGTCATTTGGTGGCCCAGAAAGACCCCCTAGAGGGCGCTGCCACATCGGGGACGGGGGACAGGGCACTCTGGCAAGGATCATGTCCCCTCTGCCTCATGCGGGTGGGGGGGAGGGTGGCAAATGAAAAAAGGGTTCATACATAAAACATTTTCTACCAACAGTATGAGAGTTCTGTTGACATACTTGAGTGAATTCTCTTTAAGGACAAGGCGATTTGAACTTCATTCATTCAGAGTAAAGGCAAAGGGGCCTTGGCTAGTTGGTGTCTTCCCCTGATTTGACCTAAGTAAGCAGAAATTGAGTTTATTAATAGCCGTTTGATAGACACCTCACAATTAATGGTGAAACAAGATGGGATCAGGTTTCTGATTTTTCTCCAATTGGAAATGCCCAATGGGTGAGAGGTCACCAGATGGAAAGAGAAGGAACAGTGAGTCTTACATGCTGAACACAAGCAGCTGCCTGGTATAATAGCATTTTGCAAGCATATGAGTTATTCTCAGTTGATGGATCATTTATTTATTTTTAAAGAACTATTGTTTCTTTTAAAAAATTTTTTATTTCTTTTTGAGAGAGAGAAAGAGAGTGCGAGCAGGAGAGGAACAGAGAGAGGGAGACACAGAATCCGAAGCAGGCTCCAGGCTCTGAGCTGTCCGCACAGAGCCCGACGCGGGGCTCGAACTCACGGACTGTGAGATCATGACCTGAGACGAAGTCAGACCCTTAAGCGACTGAGCCACCCAGGTGTCCCAGTTTATGGATAAATTGAGTGCTTTCACAGTGATAAGTGTCTAGGTGTATTATTATTGTTTCCTGAGTGCTTTTTATATGTTAGGAGCCTGGGAGACGTTTTCCCTTTTGTCTTACCAGTCCTTATAACAACCGTGTCAGCGGATTATTAGCCTCAGGTTACACACAGAGGAGCTTAGAGAGGTTATACCCAGCAGAGCAACGGAAATTCCAGCGCGGGCCTCCTGCTGAAAAGACCCTGCTCTCTCCACTGGAAAGCCCGCCTTCCTGGTTTTCTCAGGACAGCTTTCATAGGAGTGGACTCCAAGTGTCACGGGAACCAGTTCTCCCAGCCTGCATGCCTCGGCTTAGCCCTCATGCTGGGCTGGAGATTGGTTTTCCGGCAGGGACCATCTCATTGGACTGCTGGTCATTTTCCAATGAACCCTAGCGCTTGACGCCTCTTAGGCGTGACAGTAGGTGGGGTAGGGAGCAGGTTGGAGAGACACTGTTCTCCGTGGGTCCCGCCCTTGGACACTTTCTGGTAAAGGAAGGGCCTTGAATGTTGGACCGGAAGAGGCCTTGCTGGCTGGTCACCTGATCTAACCTCACCCGCAAAGCTGGCCTCATGGGGGTCTTGAAGTTGCTCTCGGTCCTAGACCTCAGAATCATAGAGTTTCCAAATAGTCAGAATCAGAATCAGAAATCAGAACCCAGGGGTTGGGCCCAGGCATCTCTGTTTTTCTTAGAGGCTCTGTTGGTGATCGCGCTGAGGGCTGAGGCACAATTATTTTATCTTTTATTTTTTGGCTGAGGCACAGTTCTAATCACACCGGGCTTGCAAGGGTTCACCAAATGGCCCCATCACCCCTTTGCCCTTATTCATGATTTCACGACGCTCCCTCCCCAGCTCTTTGTCCAGAGAGTGCCTACTTTTCTTTCAAGGCCCGATGCCCTCTTCTGCCCTTGGAGGCCAAGTGAATTCCACCCACATCTGGTGCCCGTCGTGACTTGTGTCTACGAGTCTAGGTGCTCGCTTAGACTTTATTGATCGGTTCCGCAGCGTTTCTTTTTCCCTACTGGAGGACGAACTTCTTAAGAACAGAAAGCGGGCCACACAGATCTCTGGTTTCCTAGCCCCTAATGGGGTCTGGGTTCGAGAAGAGGCTCAGTAAAGGGAAGTGAGAGGTTGATCACTGTCAGCCCGTGATCCTAGCTGGATCCTCTGATACCTTCATTTTAATCTCAATGGCTGTACTTTTCATATCCAAGACTTCGCACTGGTCCTAGCTACTGACTTTTGTGTCATTTTCACATCCACCTGTTTCATAATTCCTCTTTTTAACGCAAGTTATTCCTCAATCTGTATCTTTAAGCCTCTTATTTATTTTTTTTTTAATGTCTATTCATTTTTGAGAGAGAGAAAGAGTGTGAGTGGGGAAGGGGCAGAGAGAGAGGGAGACACAGAATCCGAAGCAGGCTCCAGGCTCTGAGCTGTCAGCACAGGGCCTGACACGCGGCTTGAACCCATGAACCTCGAGATTGTTATCTGAGCCGAAGTCGGACGCTTAACTGGCTGAGCCACCCAGACACCCCAAGCCTCTTACTTATTTAAGGTCATTGTCAGGCTGTTCAGTGAAATGACTTTGGTGTCAGTCCATATTCCTAATGGTTTTTGGTTTGTTTTTGTATTTTTGGCTGTCTTTCCTAGCCTTGTATTTCTTCCTAAGTGTAAGAAGTTTTGCCTTCAGGCTCATTTTGAATGACTACGTTTTCACATTTGCTGTTGTTTTTTCCCCTCAAACCTGCCTGCCTCCCCAGTTTGTTCTCCAGCATCAGGGCTGGGTGGTTTGAGAGATTCATCCTCAGTCTGGCACCCTGAACTCACCCTCGACTAGCTTTCTCCCGGGCCCCGGTGGCACAATCCAGAGCCAGGCCTCATCAGAGCCCCTTAGAGCTCCCTTCTTGTGGTGACACGGGGGAAATTTTACACAGATGCTGAGCCAGACAGCCTCTCGGTTAGGTCCTGTTTGGCAAGTTGGGCATCACCCTCCCCCTGTCCTCTACAGCCCTGGCCCTAAGCAGTAGGGCTGCAGAAATTGTCAAGTCTCTTTTGCCAACAGCGGGAACCCCTTCCCGGGACAGGCCTCAGCGTGGAGCCTGGCTCCTGTGCCCCATCTCATGTGACCCTTTGCAGGTCCTGGCCACACCCTCTGCTTCAGGACCAGAGTCTTGTACACCTGCTTTACATTCGTAATCCGTCTGTGACTCATCAAACCCCTTTTTTGAGCCTCTCTATGTCATTTTGCTTTTATTCTTTTATATACTTGGCTTTGGATCAGAGGGGGTCATCCAGAGCACAAATTCACTGCACTGTCTTTGACTGTAAGTCACAGACATGCTTTCTGACTGTTGTCAACCCAACACTGATAAAATGCTTAAGAAGGAAAGAGGAAGAATAGAGCCAGTGGCCTGCCATTCGAGGCCTCCATCCAAGCAGATTTTCACATTCCTTAGGAATGTTAGTGTTAGTAACTGTTCTCATTATAATATTACCAAGATATCCAACCTATTCCTTTAGAACGTCACGAAAAGATTTTAACAAATGCCTTGTTGAAACCTTTACATGTCCTTGTGTGTGTGTGTGGTCGGTGGAGGGGGGGATGGCCTCATCTGTGAAATGGGCTGCTGGGAGGGCAATGCAGCACTTCCCAAATTTCCTACTCCCTGGGAGCTTTGAAGCCTTCCTGAGTTTGCGTCTCGAGATTCTGACTCATCAACGTCCGGTGGGGCGTGGGAGCAAGCAGTGTTAATGAGCTCCCCAGTGGATTCTGAGCAGCAAGCAGGCTTAGATCCTGGGTCCTAATCAGCGGAGAGTGCTTGGAGCACAGCAGATGCTTCCCTCCTCCCACATTCCCACCTCTCCTTCCCCGGAGGCACACGGTGTTCAGGTGTGGCCCACTTTGTGTCCCGGAGGAAAACCACAGGACAGCCATTTAAACTGCCCTCCTCCAGGGCTGCCTGGGTGGCTCCCTTGGTTAAGCACCCGACTCTCAATTTCAGCTCAGGTCTCGATCAAGTCCTGTGTCGAGCTCTGCACTGACGATGCAGAGCCTGCTTGGGATTCTTTCTCTCTCTGCCCTTCCCCCCGCCCCCCCCCCCCCCCCCGAACATGCTCTTTCTCTCTCAAAAATAAACTTTAAATTGCCCTCTCCTCCAGATATCTTCCTTTGATAAAAAGAGGGGAAAGGGCAATGCTTAACTCAAAGTCTTTGTTTCAATTCCACCGCCTCTGGTTTGGTCTATACTCTGTACCCTTTGTTAAGCCCCATGATACATAGATAAATAGGGTTCTGGCTCCGCTCTTGAGATCTTGGGATTATATTGCAGCCTGCGAAATTTAAGGCACTGAGTCTGCCTAAGGTGGGCGAGAAGTCTTATTTTGGGTCGGGGGCCAGTCTTCGTTAATACACTTCAGATCAACCCCCAGAGGCTTTCTCAGGACTTGTGTTC
Source organism: Neofelis nebulosa (assembly GCF_028018385.1). NCBI lineage: Eukaryota > Metazoa > Chordata > Mammalia > Carnivora > Felidae > Neofelis > Neofelis nebulosa. The sequence continues at coordinate 8,751,876 of NC_080790.1, forward strand.
CGTTGGATAAAGGAGACGTTCAGGTGGTTGTGACAGTCCAGATGGACACAGTAGGTGGAGCTAGAGAGCCAGAGAAACAGAGAATGCAGAGAGCCTGTCCGGGGGTCTCAGGAAGATCAGGCGGGGGCAGTCATCTTCTAGAAGGGCTGTGCGCCAGAATCCCTGAGCAGTTTTGTTTTTTTTTAAGACTATAAAATTCCATATCCCGTCCCTATGGAGTAAAGTTGCTGGCATTGAACTTTGGGCGTGTTTGACGCTTTGCCCATCTGACTCTGATGTGTATTCAGGTTTGGGAGGCACTGATCTAGAGATTCTAGAGTAATCTAAATGTGATCCAGGCTCTCTGCTGAATGATCTGGTCAGCAGGCTGGGCTGGTTTGAATCTACAGCCCCGTGCTTTTCAAAGTGTGATCTTCAGACCAGCATCCGCATCAGCATCACCGGGGAGCTGATCAGAAACTCAAATTTCCAGACCCACCCAAGACTATCAAATCAGCATCTGCAAATTCTGCACTGTTTTCTTTTTTAAGTTTATTTATTTGGAGAGCACGCACACAAGCAGGGGAGGGGCAGACGGGGAGAGAGAGAGACTCAAGCAGGCTCTGCCCCGTGAGTGCAGAGCCCGAAGCGGGGCTCGATCTCCCGAACCGTGAAATCGTGACGTGAGCCAAGGTCAAGAGTTGGACTGAGCCACCCAGGTGCCCATGACTCTGAATTCTTAACAAGGAGCCCCCAGCTGACTCAGAGGCAATTCAGAGTGTGAGAGATTGTGAGAACAGTGCTTGTTGTTCGCACCGGCTCCAACCCTGGAATGGGAGCTCGCTGAGGCAGGGGTTGTGTTTGATCTTTGGCACTTCTCTGAGCCTCAGTCTCCTCATCTTTTCTGTGTCTGCTTCTCAAGGTTGTTGGAGGAACTCGTGCCCGACTCCCGTATTAGATTGTGAATTCTTTGGGTCAAGGGCCATGCATTTTTAAAATTTCTGCATGCCCGATGCCTAGCATTGAATGAATTTGCCATTTTGGCACCGAGGGTTATAGAATCCTTGAAACAGAAAAGACTTTGCAGGTTGTCTAGGACAAGCTACTCGGTGAGTGGGTGAAGAAATTAGGGTTAAGTGCCATGTCAAAGTCAGATGCTCTGTTATCCTCGCATGAGCCTGCATGTGATTCAGAGAGGGCACCCGCGACGTCTCCCACCATCCGCGAAGTCATTGTCCCCTCGGCTCTGCCGAGCTCGGCTCAGCTCCCTGTCTTGGCGAAGGTCCTCTCATTCCTCTGACCGCAACCCTCTCTGTGCCTCTGAACTTCTGTACTACTGAGTGTCTGTATCACTCGTCCGCCATGAATCCTGGACTGGCCTCCACGCAGGCGCCATCGTTGGTGCGCCTTGTCCTGGAGGTTACTGTGTTCTCGTGCTGTACGCATCAGGACGGAGCCCTGGCTCTTCGTTTTCTCCATTAGTTTCCCAGCCCAAGACCTAACAGGATGAGCACATAATGGGAATGGCTAACTTTTGGAAAATGCATTTTTTTTTTCAAATACAAAATCTTTTATGTAAACAAAAGTTATGGAGATTAGTATGATGAAGGCCCACATCCCTACTATTTCCTTAACCAATAAAAAAAAAAGATTATTATCGTTGTAATGTTCTGCGTACCGCTCTCCAGTCATTTCCTCAGCATCTGCGAATTTCCGTGACAGCTCGTCATCTGTGACACCATGTGGTTTTAGGGTTTCATGTTCCTGCCCATAAAATAAGGATCTTAAAACCAAGGTGCAAGGCAGCCGTGAGGCCACAATTCATTCAACTCAGTCAGTCAATATTTACTGAGAGTCTATTACATGGCAACCACCGGCCAGAAACTTGGGACGCATCAGTGGACACGTCTGACCAAGACAAACATAAAAAATAAAGTGGTGTTCTCGTGGAGTTCACCTTCTGGACCGTCCATAAGCAGTAAGCATCATATATATACACAAGTGACATAACGTGTTAGAGGTTAAAAGTGCGATGGCAAAACATGGGACCAGGTACAAAGGCTCTGGGATTCTGAAGTGTGAGGGCTGACTGTGGTCGGGAATGGTCTTGTTAAGAAGGTAATATACAGGCAAAGATTTAAAGGGGTCGAGGAGCTGGTCATTTGGTTTTAAAGGACAGATGGGGCTTCACAGGCCATTGTGACGACCTGGGCTCATCCGTCGAGCCCTTGCAGCATTTGGGCCACGCAGTGATGTTTTCTGACCTCTTTGGCTGCAGTGTGGGGCATAGTTTATAAGATGAGAAGCAGGAAGTCCGGGGGGGGGGGGCATTGCAGTAAAACCAGAAGAGAGGGAAGAGGGTCAGACTTTGGTGAGGTCCGGGAGGCGGTGGTAAGTGCCCAGGTTTCGGACATGCCTTAGAGACAGAGCCATCAGAATTTCCTGAGGAATTAGGTGTCGGTGTGAGAGGAGGAGAAATGTCGCTCCAAGGGTTTCAGCCCGAGCGCCTGGAAGGATGTAGTTACCATCAGCCAAGGTCGGGGAAGGCAGCAGGTAAAACAGCCTGGGGGTCAGCTGAGGTTCGGACTTACTAAGTTTGAGGCGTCTGCCAGAGGTCATAAATGGAGATGCCAGGGGCGCCTGGGTGGCTCAGTCGGTTGAGCGTCCGACTTCAGCTCAGGCCATGATCTCGCGGTCTGTGGGTTCGAGCCCCGCGTCGGGCTCTGTGCTGACAGCTCAGCCTGGAGCCTGTTTCGGATTCTGTGTCTCCCTCTTCCTCTGACCCTCCCCTGTTCATGCTCTCTCTCTCTCTGTCTCAAAAATAAATAAAATGTTAAAAAAATTAAAAAAATAAAATAAATGGAGATGCCAAGTAGGGTGTGGGGTATATGAGTCTGGAGAGAAATCATACACACAAGAATATACGTTTGGGAGTCATGATCCTGTGGGGGGTATTTAAAGCCATGAGGTTGGCTAGATCACCAAGGACTCACTGTAGGTCAAGAGGAACAGAAACCAGGAGAGTCTGGTGTCCTGGAGGCCAGGTGAAGAGAGTACTTCAAGAAAGAGGGAGTTTGAAATTATGTCAATGTTGTTGATGGATCAAAAGCAAGATGAAGGGCTGAGGAATTTCCTTCTGGACTGAGCAGCGTGGATGCCGTTGGTGACCTTGCTGGGCACAGTTCTGGTGTGGTAACAAGGGAGGGGGCAGAAACCTGAACGACCAGACGACTCTTTAGAGGAGATGGCTGGAAAGGCATACAGATCGGCAGGAGCCGGCAGGGGGATCCGATCATAGGGAGGTCTTGGAAATGCCACAAACAAACAAAACGAAGCAAGAGCCTTTTGTTGTTGATTGGATTGACCCAATAGAGATGGGAAAATCGGTGATGTATTGAGAGGCCAGCTGCACGCAGCAAACAGAGTGCTTTGCTCTGTGCCTTGTACTGAGAAGGCAGGCTGAATCCCTAAGTCATGGTACAACGACTTCAGGAAAGCCAGAGGCTCGGGGCACCTCGGTGGCTTGGTTGTTTGAGCGTCCGACTTTGTCTCAGGTCATGATCTCACGGTTTGTGAGTTCGAGCCCCGTGTCGGGCTCTGTGCTGACAGCTCAGAGCCTGGAGCCCGCTTCGGATTCTGTTGTCTCCTTGTGTCTCTGCCCCTCCCCTGCTTGTGCTCTGTCTCTCTCTCAAAAACAAGTAAACATTAAAAATTTTAAAAATAAGTACATAAATAAAAACAAAATAGAAATATATATCTTAAAAAAAAAAAAAAAAAAGGAAAGCCAGAGGCTTTCAGGTCAAAGGAGGGAGAAAGAGGACCGAAGCCTGACTTCTGGCTCTATGCACAGCACCGTTAGCCCAGAGCGGCCCCCAGGGGGCTGCTTCTTGGCCCCACGGCAGGTCACAGGCCTGTTGGAGCTGCTGCCCTGAGCTTTGACACCCTGGTGCCCGTCTCCCTGTGCCGTTCCCTGTTCCCTGATTGGCCTCCAGAATCCTGATTCACCTTCACAGCTGAGCTCAGCTGTGCTCCCGTGTGCCACCCTCCCTGTGCTCCCGCCACGCTGTCCTCCCTCCCCCACCAGTTCCCCAGGTCAGCATCTCTAGCCTCTGGCCCGGAGAAGGCGTTCACCCCCCCACCGAGAATGGAGCTGTGACTCATGGGAACAGCCGCAGAGGCTGAGTCCCCGGAAGGATGATGCCTGTCTCTGTGGAGCCCCCGGCTGGTCCCTCTTGATAAGCAGAGCTGTCATTCAGAGGGGCAGCCCTGAGACCAGAGGCCAGCCTCCTGCGTCTTCCAGAAGGCTCGCCCCGCTCTTGTGTTTGTGGCATTCCTGAGCTCTGTCTGGCCGCCAGGCCAGAGCGACGGCAGCTCCTGGAGGCCTGTGGCTGATGACGGGGACAGGAAGCAACACCCCCTGACCCCTCCGGGCTAGTCCAGGCTTCGGCTCCCGCTTCTCCCAGCCTTGGCCGGCAAGCCCACCGCCTGCCTGCGTCTGTGTGTCACGAGTTAGGAATTCTCTCTGCCCTCCCGGTACTGGGAGGCTGTGTTTGCTGAGCCGTGGCGACCTGCGGTTTCCTTCCTGGCCTGCTGGGGGCTGGCCTGGGCACAGGAAAAGGCCACTGTTCAGGGGTGGGGTGAGGAGGGAAGGGTTTGCTTGGCTGTCTTGGCTGAAAACCTGACTCACACCTAATTAGGTCGGCCTGGCTGGCTGTGGGCACCGGCAAAGCTGGGTACCAAGCCTCTTGGGTGACCGTCCTGTCACCAGGCCAGGAGCAAGCCCCACTTCGGGTCCGGAGGCAGCCCTCAGTGGAGGGAGAGGGCAGGCCCAGCTTCCCTGCTTCCCCAGCCTGGAAGCTCCTGGCTCTGCTCTGTCCCGGCCGGCCGAAGGCAGGCCAGTGGTGGCCAGGGGGTGGCGCTGTGTTCAGCACTGACCACAGTGTCCTCTCCTTCCAAGCAACAGGCAACCTGTCCCTCTCGTGCCCCTCCCTGTGGCCCTGACTCTCTAGGGGTGTGGCTGGCTGTGTCCCGGTCAGCTCAGCTCTGGCGTGTCGGGGACATGCTGTGTCCTGCCTTATCCTGATTCCCCTGATGTCAAGGCCTCTTGTTTGCTGCCTGCTTTCCAACATGTCTCAGGAGACCGGATGCTTTCTTGGAAGGGACTGGATGTACTCAAGGTCAGGGGCTTCCTCTGAGTTCTTTATTGAAAAGTCCCTCCCAGAATCCGGGCCACGGTGACAGGCTCCCAGATCACCCTCCTCTTCCGAGAAATCCAAGAACACGTGGGTGGGGTATCTCCAGAGGCAGCAGCTTCCTCGTGCTCTTGGTAGTTGTTTCTGCAGAGAAACCCACCCGCTTTGGGGCTGAGATTCGTTTTCAAAAGGCGACTCTGAACGTGCCCGATGCCCCGCATCCACACTTGGAAACACGGGCAGAATTCCTTTCTCCTGTGGTTCTGAAATTCTCGGTGCTCTTCGGGGGGTGGCTGCTGGCTCTTTTGAAATGCAGTGAACTTTGTTTATTAGGCTCCTTCTCACCGGAAGCCTGTGTGGTTCTGGATACGGTCAAGGCTTTGCACATCTCGTGAACAGAGTTTTGTCACGGAACTTAAAAGAGTGTAAATGCTGTGTATGAGCTGCCTTTGGCGCGGCAGCTACGTGCCTGAGGCCATTTCTCGGGCCCACAGCCCAGGACCATACTCTCCCCTGCACTTTGAGCCTCCTTTAAATCCCTCTCGTGAACAGGTGGCCTTCTAGCACTTTGGAACCATGATTCATCTGCAGCATATGGTGTGGTCCGTATTTCTTCTTATTTCTTTTTTTTCATTATTATTTTTGTTTAACGTTTCTTTATTTTTGAGACAGAGAGAGACAGAGCATGAACAGGGGAGGGGCAGAGAGAGAGGGAGACACAGAATCGGAAGCAGGCTCCAGGCTCTGAGCCGTCAGCACAGAGCCCGACGCGGGGCTCGAACTCACGGACCGCGAGATCACGGCCTGAGCCAAGGTTGGACGCTTAGCCAACTGAGCCACCCAGGCGCCCCTGTATCTCTTTAAAAATGCATCCATGGGGGCGCCTGGGTGGCTCAGTCTGTTGACTTCGGCTCAGTTCATGATCTCACAGCTTGTGGGTTTGAGCCCCATGTGGGGCTCTGTGCTGACAGCTCAGAGCCTGGAGCCCGCTTCGGATTCTGGGTCTCCTTCTCTCTGTGCCTTCCCCACTCGCACTCTGTCTCTTTCTCTCAAAAATAAACATTAAAAATAAATAATAAAAAAAATAAAAGTGCATCCATAATTTGAGAAACTTAACAGAAGGCCATGGGGGAAGAAGGGAAGGGGAAAAATAGTTTCAGAGAAGGAGGCAAACCATACGAGACTCTTGAATACAGAGAACAAAGTGAGGGTGGATGGGGGGAGGGGGGAGGGGAAAATGGGTGATGGGCATTGAGGAGGGCACTTGTTGGGATGGGCACTGGGTGTTGTATGTAAGTGATGAATCATGGGAATCTACTCCCGAAGCCAAGAGCATACTATATACACTGTATGTTAGCTAACTTGCCAATAAATTATATTTTTAAAAAAATGCATCCAAATAGGGGCGCCTGGGTGGCTCAATTGGTTAAGCATCCGACTGTTGGTTTCGGCTCAGGTCATGATCTCACGGTTGGTGAGTTCCAGCCCCACGTCGGGCTCTGCGCTGCCTGCTTGAGATCCTCTGTCCTTTCCCTCCCCTGCTCGTGCTCTCTCTCTCTTTCAAAATAAATAAGTAAACTTAAAAAAAAAAAAATACATCCAGGGGCGCCTAGGTGGCTCAGTCAGTTGAGCATCCGACTTCAGCTCAGGTCATGATCTCACAGTCTGTGAGTTCGAGCCCCGCGTCAGGCTCTGTGCTGACGGGCTCAGAGCCTGGAGCCTGCTGCAGATTCTGTGCCTCCCTCTCTCTCTGCCCCTCCCCTGCTCATGCTCTGTCTCTTCCTGTCTCAATAATAAAAATAAAAACGTTAAAAAAATTTATTAAAAAAAAGGCATCCGTATAAAGACCTTTTTAGGGAGTACTTTCTTGCTGAGATGGTCATTACATATCAATGAAAAGAATAGAATATGTTATATGCTCCCAAGCTCTGCTTGGTGTGAATTCATGAGATTTGACTTAGTGGCCAACATGGCTTCCAAGCCTTGGAGGATGTCTGTTTGGGTTGGACCACACCACAGGCCCAAGCACCTTCATAGACGCAAGGGGGTCAGGAGTCCCTGGAGGGTGTTCAAAAGAGAGACCACAGAATAGGGAGGAGATGGAAGCCCAACCTTCACACCCTGTCCTGAGGCTACCTCTTACCTTCTCCTCAAACTGTGTCCCCCGTAAAATGCCGCGTCCACAGGTAGTCCCTCAGATACACTGAGAAATTGTCAGTTTACAGTCTGTGAGCTATAAATACAGCCTGTCTGCTGGCTGACCTGCGGTCGCGATGCTCATCCGTTCCGTCAATGGTCACCGAGAGGCCACGGTGTGCCAGGCTCTGAGGAACAGGAAGAGTAAAACCGGCTGGTCTGGTGGGGGACAGACCGGTCAGGCAGTGCGACAAGTGCAGCACTGAGGTGTGAGCAAGGTGATGAGGACGTGATAGGTCGCAGGAGGTGGCTGGGCGTGACAGAGGAGCCGCAGGGTGAGTAGGAGCTGTCCAGCTGAGTGAAGGTTTAAGGGGGGAAAGAGCGTGTCAGCTGTGCGGCCTTGGGAAAGACGACTCAACCTTTCTGAAACTCGGCTTCTCCCGTAAAACCCAGGCCGGACGGGGAGCCTGGCTGGCTCAGTCGGTGAGGTGTCCTAGTCTTGATTTCTGGCTCGGGTCACGATCTCGCGGTTTGTGAGTTTGAGCCCCGCGTCGGGCGCTGTGCCGACAGAGCGGTGCCTGCTTGGGATTCTCTCTCTCCGTCTCTCAAATAAATAAATAAACATGAAAAAGAACCCAGGACGGTAATGCCCATAGAGACACACGTGTACGTGCCCCGTGGGTGCCCAGTGCATCTCTCAGCACGAGGTCACCACTCCCTCGGTGGCGGCCGTCATCGGCGGCTGCCTGCCCGCTCCCAGAGCCACTGAGCACCCCTGGGCCCCCAGGCTGATCCCCTGTAGCCTCGGCTGGTATCCCACTGTCACTTCTGGGACAAAACACCTCCGCGACACCCCAGTTCCGTCCGTCTCAGTCCTCGGGTCCTCCTCCCGAATGGCAGAGTCCTTGCTCTTCCTCAGCTCTGCTCTCCGCGCTCTCTGTTTGTCTCCTCGCTGGCTGACGACGCTGTTGTTTGCGTCTCGTTGTGCACATGCCTTTACTTCCGCTTGCCACACCCTTCCTTGTCGGCCTGGTGAGCTCCTGCTCGATCGTCAGCACCCAGCTCTTCTGCGACGACGTTCCTGAGCCTCCCTCATCTCTCCCTAGGAGATCGTCGTCCCTCGGAACTACCCCAGCACTTGGCTCATGCTTCCACGATAGCATTCGCTAGGTAGGGTATTCAGATTCATTTCTGCACCATTTTTCCTGCTAGACTATGGATGACTCGGGTGATCGTGTCTTAGTCATTTTGGTGATTGCCCCAGTGATGAGCTAGGTACTTAGCACAGGGCGTGGAATGTAGCAAATGCTTGATCGATGTATGATCGGACTTGACTAATCTAGCCCTCGCTGGTTTCTCGACGTTCAAGTGTGTCCACAACCCCTGGCCCAGGTGGCCCACACGATGGATTGCCAATAAGAATGAGTAACTACTGGGAATGCAAGCTGGGGCGGCCACTCTGGAAGACAGTATGGAGGTTCCTCAAAAAACTAAAAATAGAACTCGCCTACGACCCAGCAATCGCACTACTAGGCATTTATCCACGGGATACAGGTGTGCTGTTTCGAAGGGACACATGCACCCCCGTGTTTATAGCAGCACGATCAACAATAGCCAAAGGATGGAAAGAGCCCAAATGTCCATCGATGGATGAATGGATCAAGAAGGTGTGGTCTGTATATACAATGGAGTATGACTCGGCAATCAAAGAGGATGAAATCTTGCCATTTGCAACTACGTGGATGGAACTGGAGGGTATTATGCTAAGTGAAATTAGTCAGAGAAAGACAAAAATCAGATGACTTCACTCGTATGAGGACTTTAAGAGACAAAACAGAGGAACATAAGGGAAGGGAAACAAAAAGAATATAAAAACAGGGAGGGGGACAAGACAGAAGAGACTCATAAATATGGAGAACAGACAGAGGGTTACAGGAGGGGTTGTGGGAGGGGGGATGGGCTAAATGGGTCAGGGGCGCTAAGGAATCTATGCCTGAAATCATTGTTGCACTAGATGCTAACTAATTTGGATGTAAATTCAAAAAAATAAAATTAAAAAACAAAAAAAAGAATGAGTAACTGCGCCAGATCTGCAGTAATGCCATTTATAAATATAGTAATAATAATAATAATATACAGCGTTTCTTTATTTTTTATTTAAAAAGTTTTTAATGTTTATTTTTGAGAAAGAGAGAGAGAGAGAGAGAGACAGAGTGCGAGTCGGGGAGGGGTGCAGAGAGAGGGAGACAAAGGATCCGAAGCAGGCTCTGAGCTGTCAGCCCAGAGCCCAACACGGGGCTCAAATCTAGGAGCCACGAGATCATGACCTGAGCCGAAGTCAGATGCTTAACAGACTGAGCCACCCAGGCGCCCCTATATGACATTTACTGAATGCATAATGTATAATGGTGTCTGTGCCAAGTGCTTTAACTTCATCCATATTTAGTCCTCCATATAATTACAGTATATTCTTATCCCCATTTTAGGGGTTGAAAAATCTGGAGCACAAGAAAAGTTACATGACCAGGTCAAGGCCACACATTGAGTTTGTGCTGGGTCTAGGATTTGAGGTCAAGCCTGTCAGATTCTAGAGTCTCTGTTGTAGTTACCCCATAAAAATATACTTGTATCACCCACTGGTGTATCCAGGGCTGATGTGTCCTTTCTGGTCGGTTGCGTACCTGTTTGGTTTCATCAGTGGCACTGCTGAAGCTGTTCCTTGACTACTTTGCGTAATCCCCCCTGGGCATTCAATGCCCCGGTGTTACCAGGGCTGTTTCTGCGGAGTTTCACCTTCCGGTCTTGCAGCACTAGGAAGACAGATGTTCTGAGGCCACCTAAGAGTTGTTTTCCTCAGGTGTGGTAAGACACACAGACATGGAAATGACTGTCACGAAGGAAGAATTTTGTAATACTCACAGATCCCTAGAAACGGGAGGCATGACACTCCACATGGGGCCACAGGTGAAAGCAGAGGGAGCAAGGAGAGAAACGTAGGCAGGAGCCTTTACTGTGGTTTCCACGGGGAAGGAATGGCAGGTAGGGTAAGCGGGCGTTGGATTGGCTGGTGTGAATGATTCCGGCAGGTTCTGGGGCTTAGGGCTGTTCCTCGTGGTCTGGTACCTGGCCCCGCGGTACCAGATGGACGGCAGGCGGATGGTTGCCAAGTGTGAGTGCCCTGTCAAGGAGGTGGTTGAATTATGGGCTCTGGATTTGTTGGTTGGTTTGCATAGGGAAGAAATTCTCACTTCTCATAAATGTCACTGAGCTCTGGGATCCAAAAAAGCCAATCGTGGAAAGCTGGATTTCAACTGGGTCACTAGTAAGAGTTTTTTTATTCTTTTTTTGTTTTTAAGTTGATTTATTTTGAGAGAGACAGTGAGTGAGCATGAGTGGTGAGGGAGAGAGAGAGAGAGAGAGAGAGAGAGAGAGAGGATCCCAAGCAGGCTCTGTGCTGTCAGCGTAGAGCCTGACCTGGGGCTCGAACTCACGAACTGTGAGATCATGACCTGAGCCGAAATCGAGACTAGGACGCTTAGCCGACTGAGCCACCCAGGCGCCCTGAGTTTTTTATTCTTTTTTTTTTTATTCTTTTTTTTTTTTTTTTTTTTAAATGTTTACTTGTTTTTGAGAAAGAGAGAGAGCATGAACAGGGGAGGGGCAGAGAGAGAGGGAGACACAGAATCTGAAGCAGGCTCCAGGCTCTGAGCCATTAGCACAGAGCCCGATGCAGAGCTCGAACCCACAAACCGCGAGATCATGACCTGAGCCGAAGTTGGACGCTTAACCGACTGAGCCACTCAGGCGCCCCCCCCCCCCCCGAGTTTTTTATTCTTAAGGAAATAGACAAATATTGCTGATATTCCTTTTTAGTCACAAGAGTAAGTGCTCTGTGATGGTACTGGTTTCTCTCCTTGGCAGGTCTGGGGGAGGGGGCAGTCTCTTCATGGTCAGCAAGGTCCGAAATGTTAGAGCATCAAAATGCGGAAGGTAAAACACGTGGTTAATACAGCACGTAAAGGGGTTGCTTGAGAAAGACAGACCTTGGCTTGCTTGGCCTGGCCTGGTGAAGAAGGGATTCCTGGTGCGTGCCCAGGGGTCTCTGCAGCAAGGACAGTGTGAGGAGCAAGCTGGGCGGGCTGGGTCACCGTCCCTCAGTCTGGCCTCAGTGCAGAAACATCTACTCCTGTCTCACTGTTTATTTTACCTCCTCTCGCTCCTTCCACGAGTCTCCCCATTCAGACTTGCGTTCTTTTTTTAAAATTATCTATCTATCTATCATCTATCATCTAGCTATCTATCTATTTATAGTGTGTGAACAGGGGAGGGGCAGAGAGAGAGGGAGAGAGAGAATCCCAAGCAGGCTCCGTGCTGTCAGTGAGGAGCTGGACATGGGGCTCGAACCCACAAACCGTAAGATCATGACCTGAGCCGAGATCGAGAGTCAGACGCTCAACCGACTGGGCCACCCAGGCACCCCCAGACATGGTTTTCTTGAAGCTGCTACCTTATCCTCCACTGGGGGTGGGGGGTGGGTTGGAGGAGGTGGGAAGGCTGCGTGAATGGCCCCCAGCGTTGGACACAGCTCCTGTTACCTCCGCGGCACAATTTCTCCAGACTAAGTTCCCTGACTTACACCCCCCGCCGTTTATTCAGTGAAAAGGGGGTTTCAAGATTAGGCAGTTTGGGGAAATGCCACTTTCTATGTTTCCTCTTGGAGGCTGGTGATGTCCGGTGACGTACGGGCACCGAGAAGCTATGAAGGAAAAGCATCTTTATCTCTGTTTCCTCTAATGTTTCCAAATCTGTCTCTCCGCCACGGAGCTGGTGTTGTGCAACCTGCACCCCTGTCCCCGGAGAGGCCTTGGGAGCCACTGCGCTGCTTGGGGGATGGCGTGGCTCCGGGCTGCCCACTGGTAGACTCGGAACAACCAGTCTTCCAGGCTTGGAGGCCAGGGTTTCGAGCGCCCAAGCAGCCTGAAGTCATTGCCCTGAGAACCTGGGGTCTAACCCTCGCCCTCCCTGGGGTCTTCCCCGGGCTCCTGGCCCTTCCCAGAGCACCGGACTGGCTCTTCCGTTTTTCTGGATTCCTAACTCCTGGCATGGTGCCTGGCAAACACTGGGTGCTCAATGATTGCCTGTAGTAAGTTAATTTCAATTAAATTAAACCAAATTTCCCCATTAGAACCCTCTGATTAGAGGCCGTGTTCTTGTTTTCCAGCCTATTCTATCCTTGTATCGACACATGCACGCATGTGCATACGTTTACGGGCTGTGCGACTTCTTTTCATAAATAGGTGCATTGTAGGGCAGGGCTGTTGGACTCGGCCTGTCGCTGGGAGCCACAGCAAAGAACCTGAGGCCATCTAATGCACACGAGTGTGCATGCACACCGCCTACACGCCCCACGTGAGGCTCGAGCTTCCTTTGCTGAGCACAGTCCTGGGGTCACGTCTGGGCCTGAAGCAGTGGCAGTGGTGAGGGCCGTGTGTCCTGGGCAGAGCCGGGCAGGGTGCTGACCCCCTCGTCCGTCTGTCCAGTGGCTGCAGTGGAAGACAGGGCTTGGGGAGGAGCCTGTGCCGGGCTCACTTCTCTGTGAGGAGGGGTTTCTATCCGGGAAGTGAAGTCCCTTCCCCAGGACACTGTGCAGGGCGGGCTCAGTGTGGACTCACAGAGAATACCACGGATACCCAGGAGAACACAGACTGCCCGAGCAGGAAGGGGACGTATTCTGTCCACTCCAGCCCCCTCATGGTACACACGGGGATACTGAGGCCAGTGGAAGGGAGCAAACGCTCATGGTCACAAGCTGGGATCCCATAGCCTTGGGTCGTCCGACACCCCGACTCCCATTGC